>NC_138059.1:16999881-18422859 GCF_964194185.1 Rhinolophus hipposideros | reverse complement strand
TTGTAAAACACTCATGCTTTCCATGAACAGAGGCAAGCTGGGCCTACCCAATTTCTGGCAAATTTATTAAGCAACACAGACTCCCCACTTAATCCTTTGGTTTAAACAATATGCAGTTAACACAAATTAGTAAAGGAACAAACAGAGACACAGGTCAGTTGCCCAAAGAAAGATGTAAAAGTAAAATAAAAACATATTTGAAACACACTGAATGGGTCAGGGCTAAAGCCCAGTACAAGTCAGGACAAATAAAAACCCATCAATCTAGAAACCTTCTTGGATTTACAAGAAGTCTCTTCTGATCTCAGACTGTATTTATCTTCTAGATGGAAAAAAGAGAAGCAATAAATCTCTCCATATCAAAGGCCTGTTTAGTAGAAATAAATTGAAAGTGTTTGGCCAATTAGAATGAACTAAATCTCCCCTAGGCAAACCTACTACTCATATCGATATATACTTTGCCGTCCTGACATATTTAAAGGTAACTGGGAAAGGCTGGGTAGCCAAAACAAAAACATGATAATTCTAAAATCTGAGTTACCATTTAACTCCATCTACCATAGCAATAAAAAGAGCTGTTTCTGCTCTATTATGTTTTGTTGAAACCAAAAAATAAATTAGAGAAATAAATGAGCTGGACATATTGCACAGGGAGAACATGGTATTGCTGAGAGAGAATAAAGAACCAGGAACCAAAAACCAGGTTCCTGTCCCAGTTCTGCCATATGCTGTGTGACTTTGGGCAAGTCCTTACATACTATGTATAATTGTTCCACTTATACATAAAAGGGAAGATCCTGAAATAAGTTGTCAAGATAACTCCAAAAGAGACTTGTCATCATCAAACGTTGTCCAAAAGCCAGGTATTCAAATGGTGCTTTGTTGGAACACTTAGTAAATAATATTGGCTAATATCTAGTGAGTCCTTAACTGTGCAAAATCTTATTTAGTGCTCAAGAAAATCTTTTAATCTAAATATTGTTTTGCACCCATTTTGTAGTTAAGCAAACTGGACACAGTTATAGAGTTAGAAAGTTCAAGAGACATGCCAGGATTTAACCCCATACTATTCAGACTCCAAAGTTCGTGCGTGTATCCAACATATAATTATGAGCACTCTTTCCAGATTACTAATTACAGAGGCAACATAGTAAAGCTAAGTTTTCTATAAATCTCCAACTCATGCTTCAAACTACAGAACATACACAGATAGTTAATACACAACAATGGAAAATAGCGTATAAATACTCCTTCAGTATCTTTGCTGTGGTGTTAAACATTATTCCTTTTCCTTTGGTTTGTACAAAAATATTTTTCTTAATTTACTGAGACTATTTCAGAAAAATGAATCATCAAAAATTACTCTAGTCTGTTGAAAGTACTAGCGTAACTCATTGGATTTTAATACTCGGCATCTAAATATTATGGTAAAAACTGGACTAAGAAACACATGACTCCCATTCTAGCCTTTGCTTCACCAACTGACTTTGGGACCTTGACAGAATCATCTTATTAAACCTTAAAATTATATTTAACACACTGCAAATGACTAGACTAGTGTACATATTTTCCTTCTATCTTTCTCTGTTCTTTACTCTATATAAATATTTACTGGCCATGTTCTCTTTATTTCATCAAGTGAGAAAAGACTAAAAACCAAAGGCATTTAAATGGACAAGATACTATGGAAAATACAGTAGACATCTCTGACCTGTCACTAAACTATTACTAGTGCAAGCATGTAATTTACTGTCCAAATGAAAATACTTTTAACACTGAGAGGGGAAAATATTCTTAACTTGCTAGGAAAATAAGGGCAAACCAGGTCTCTCTCAGGGCTCACATCAAGATGTACCATCGACCTGTCACCCAAGTTGTGTTGGTTTGACCTCCCAAATATTTTCTAACTATCCAAAATATATTCACAATATATCCTTCATGCTACCTCCCTCTCACAGTCTCTACTGCTCCACCAAGTCACTTTTTCTGCCTAGATTTCTGCAATAGTTTCATTCTCTTTGCTTACATACTTGCCCTTCCCGTGGCCCCATTTCCCTAGCCCATTTTTCACAGTGACCAAAGATATAAATTTAAGACAGTCGTTCTCAACTGGGAGAAATTTTGCTCATTTTGGGACATTTAGTAGTACCTGGAGAAAATTCTGATTTTCACCACTTGGGTACTGCTACTGGCATCTAAAGGGTAGAGGCCACTGAGGCTATAATGATCCTATAGTTCCACATGTTAGCCACCCCCTCACAACAAAGAATTATCTAACCCAAAATGCCAATAGTGACACAGTTGAGAAGCTCTATTTTAATGTATAAATTGGATCACATCACACCTCTCATTAAAGCTTTTCAGCGTAAGTAAAATAAAACTCAATCGCCATACCACATAGAAGCCCTTCATATCCTTGAAATTCTACACTCTACTCTCTGACTCCCAACTTCCTCCAGTCTCCTGCTCACTGCAGGCAAGGCTTCTTTTCTCAAGTCTAGCTAGATTGCAAGAGGGACCTCCTAGGTTTTTGCAAGGCTGGCTTCACCTCATCCCTTAGGTCTCAGACAGACCCTTTGATTACCTAGCTGAAGAAGCATGGCCTCCCCCATGTTCCCCTCTCACTCTGTCGCACCTCATTCTCATTATCCCTTCAGTTTTCTTCTCTTCATAGCACTTTTCTGACCAAAACTTCATTTATTTATCTATTTCCCTATTTTTTACCTATTTCTCCCCATTATAATGCAAGTTCTGGAAAGGCCAGAGCTTTGTCTACTCTTTTCTTTGTCGAATTCCCAGTACCTAGAGCAGAATCAGAGCCTGGTAAAAAGCAGGCAAGCAATCAATATTTGTCTCTGAAAAAACATCTACAATAAATCATCAGATATATTAATAAAAGACACTAAAAATTGGAGGTAAGTTCAACTTAGATTAGATTTCCAATTGTAGTTTAATGTTAAATAATAATGATATTAAAATTAGTGACAGCAACTATCATCTACCAAGTGTTTATTGTAGGCTGGGCACTATGCTAAACCTTTTACATTAATTTTCTCAGTTCTTACAACTCCTCAGCTTGCCATTTATATTCCAGCCTCATTCACTGTTGCCATTCCTTGCCATCTCATGTGCACTGTAATCTCTAGACCTTTGCACATGCTGTACTCTCTACCTAGACCACTGTCTTCCTCTTCCAACTGCCATTGTTATGCAAAGTTCATATGTGATAACCATGACAAATTAGATTTGGGGCTTGAGTCCCCACAGCACTTGCCTTTATCTTCTTCAAAGACAAAAACTCTTTGAGGACAATATATCCCCAATGCCTGCCTCATATCTATAAAGTTTATGAATGTGGTAAAGATTATTTTCTTGGTTTACTCATGAGTAATTTGAACTATACAGAGTTTAAATCTCCTAGGGTCAACAGTGTGTATGTAACAAGGATTCAGTATTACTTACTGGAACACAGAGTCGGAATTTTAATCACTCACCTATATTAGAGATGTGCCTTTGGGCAAGTTACTAAACCACTTGAAATTTTGTTTTGCTCACCTATATAATTCTTAATGTGAGTAGGATGGGGGACTGGTGGTAGACCAGATGAAATCTGTAGCTCGTTTCAGCTCTAACACTTACGAGTTTAAGTGCTGATATAAAACATGTTTTATAGGCAGAGAGTATTTGAAAAGTAGACAAACATATTAATTTTGAATTCTACCGAAGACACTTAACCTAGAGATGGTGGGCATATGAAACATTCTTCTACATTCATCAATGCCCCCTCTCCTTAGCCAGTTTTGAAAACGACCCTTTCCGTCACTTTTCAGGAATTCTCACTCTTATTCTAATAGCAAAAACAGGTTGGTCTGATCTTTATAAGAAAATTTTAGTTCTTTGATAGGTTAATCTTGTAGGCTTTCAACCTCCTTGTTTATCCACTCAGGAAACTGGTTTACTGCCTCACAAAACAGCATACCTGTGCGATTAGCACTTAATTATGGCTGAGTCAGTAGCTGGGCTATAGGCTCAGGATGAGTTAACTCAAAATAAATCTGGATTTTGTTTGTTTCACTTGAATTGCAAAGTGACAAAATTTTACACACCATGCACTACAGATTTCACTTATTCTGAAATAATATAAATTTTTCATCCATTCCTTTTTTAAAGTCAATGTAAAAAGAATTACTTGGAATGTAGTATCAAATTCTTCTAATGTTAAAAATATTTTTTAATTGGCTAAATAAACATGTATTCAAATATAAGTATTGCCCTATTTTGGCAATTGGAAAATCACTGTTGAAAATGGCTGACTATGATATAAATTGTAACAGACTTTTCGGGGTCACCTATTTTAGTTTTCACTGACTGTGTCCAAGACAAAATGAGCATTTGAGATGAAATATGAAAGGAATTCCTTTCTCAGATTCAGTAGCCAGCCTGGTATTCATCCTCTTGTGTAGTTCTCTTCTAAATCTGTGTAACCAATAGAGTACTGGAGCAACGATGACATGCCACTTCTAAGACTAAGTCATAAATGGCACTGTGTTTTCTGCTTGCTTTCCATGTTACTCTATTTCTTGTATGAGTTGCTTTAGGGGAACCCAACTGCCATGTGTTGAAGAGAGGCCTCCAATCAACAGACCTGAATAAATGAGGCCTCCTGTACCCACGTGAGTAATCCTGGAAGCAGATCCTTTAGTTATAGTCAAGTCCTTAGATGATTGCAGCCCAAGCCTGCATCCTGACTGCAATCTCATAAGAACCTCACAGTGAAGCTAGTTCTGAATCTGTGACCCACAGAAACCATGAGCTAATAAATGTTTGTAATTTTAGCCACTACATTTTTTGGGTAATTTCTCACGTAGCCGCAAATAACTAGTAATTCAGGGAATAAAGACATTTTATTTATCATTTATATATTCTTCATCCTTTATTTAAGCGAGAGAGAGAGAGAGAGAGAGAGAGAGAAACCTGCAGTGGATGGGCCACACAGAATAATAAGTAAACATTAGTATTTAAAAGTATTCTAAAATGTGAAATATAATTTTTGAAATTATTTGGGGCCTTAATGGAACATTTAATTACTAAAATTTAAGAGGAATATAGAAAAAGAGGATAAAAGGAAGTAAAATACTTCCTTTTTTTCCTTTTACTTCAGATAAAGGAAGTAAAAACAACTGGATAATTTAGTCCCAAGAAAAGGCATACATTATAATAATGGCAATCACAGCACTAGTTTTGAAGATTTTTTATGGTTTTATATTTGTGTTTGGGTTAAGAAAGTTGTTTTTCAAATGAAGGCTTTTGTGGAACACTGAGATAGAGAATTGTAACCAATATGTCCTTTTAATAGCCTCAGAAAAAAATGGAGGAGAAACTGGAGAAGACTGGGGAAAAGGGAATTGAATGGGCCTCCCAACTGAAAGTACATCATACGATGGTGAATAGAAAAAATGATAGAAAATATCCTTACCCACATCCTAATGTCAGGGAGAAGCTTTCAATATTTTACAGGCAGCATGATGTTTGGGGCTAATTTTTTGTAGATACTCTTTGTCACATTTGGGACTGTCATTTTTATTTGTTAAGAATATTTTTTCATAAACAGGTGTGGAAATCTAGTATTGTTCTTAGACACTGACAAATAGAACCCCAGGTCTTCCCCAAGCTCAAAGGACTTCATTCTGTTTTTCTCCAGCTGTATTTATCCTGTGGGTGAATATATTGGCCACATTCCAATTGAAACAATAGTTCACCCCTCTCTATTCCTTCTACATTTCCATTTTGGTATCAAATTATGAGCATTATAAATGTATCAAATAAGCACTGTAAATTACATATTAGTACAAAGTAATAAAATTTTACCTAAAAATTTTTTTAGTATCAAGGTGTGAAAAAACTACAGCACTATAAATGCCAAGAAAGAAAATTAAAATTAAAATAAATAAAATTAGAAATAAACATAATAAAAAATAAAAGTTAAATTAAATGTGATATCCTCATTTTCCTTTGTGTAGACCAACAGACAAACTTTGTTTATCCACGTAAGGTTTCTTAAAAAGCCTGAATTCATTGCTAATATTTAAAAGTCAGGAAATTTCACATAAAATGTGCATTTCAGGGCTCTATTATTTGATAACACAGGGCAAACAGTCCCAAATAAAAATAATTGACTAGAGCCAGAAGATAGTCTATGGAAAATTATTCCAAATCTTACAGCTTATATATGAAAAAGCAATTGATCGAGTTTCTTTCTAAAATTTAACATATATACTAAAAAGAAGTTGATGTTAAGCAATATCAAGTAGTGGAACTGAGACAAAATCTTCTAAACTATCAATAGAAGAAAACATCAGTCATGCTAGAGGAAAGACAAATATATTTTGATTCACTACAGAAAACATAAAATCCTTGTCTAATAAAAAGACAATCAAAGAGAGTGCAGCCAAAAAAAAGTAGGAAAAATTATCAAACATGTATGTCAAGTGGTTAATTGACAAAATATTTTGCTATTTTTTTTGGATTTTATGATGTGTGAGATACATCATCTATCTATCTGTCTATCTATCTATCTATCTATCTATCTATCTATCTATCTGTCATCTATCTATCTATCTATCTACCTATCTATCTATCAATCATATGTTGAGGAAGATAAACACAATTGTGGATTATAGTACAGATTGTGGACACAGTACAGGGAGAACAGCTTTAAGCCCTTGGTCTGGCCGTCTGCATTTTGGCCTTCATATAACCAGCCTTCACTGGAGTTAGAATCCTAGCCATCTGGAGTAGTCAATTTTTTACTCATGGAATAAGTGAGGATCAGGAAAATGTCTTCTCTTCCGTAGCATAATAATTACGAGCATGGAGCATAAAAGTCAGGCAAACGTGGATCCATCCCTGCCTTTCTACTTGCTAGCTGTTTAACTTGGATAAGTTCTTAACTTCTGCCAATGTGAGTCTTCTTATTTCTAAAATGTGGGTAATAATATATCCTTCATAAGGGTACTGTGATAAGTGAGAGCCAGGGCCAAGTACCAACTCAATACCTGACATTACCACTACTGACTAATATAGAACTGCAATTAACATAATGATAATGAGAAACAAAATGGACTCAGAGAACATACAATTAGTTTCCAAGAAAACACGGGTCTGCTTTTCTTTCAAAACTAACTTTGAAACAGAATCTGTTGCCAAGGAAGACATGAAATGTGGCACAAAAATTTCAGACAATATTCAGACAATATCTCCAAGTGCATTTATTATGGATTCCAAGAACCCTTCAAACAGGAAAGAATGACAGAAGCAAAGACCTCCTTGAAAATCTGTAGCTACTAGAAAGGAGGTGAAGAAGGATGTAGTTGTTTGCAATCCAGTATCACACTTGGGAATTTACACAAAGGCCTCTGTTCTTAAAAAAAAAAATACAACTCTATCCCAGCTGCCCCAAAGCCTAGCCATTCAAATCAGCTAGAGCCAATATCAGTTTGTTTTTGATCACTGCCCAGCTTGTTGTCTCACTCATTACTACATCCACAATACAGGACTATTCTTCTAAGAAAATGGTTCTGTTGTGGGTTTGGCAATGAGAGCTTCAGTTCAGTTCAGCCAAGCTTAATTCTTTTGTTCAAAGGAGAGAGGCTGTTTACAAATAATCTGTGTATAATTAGTTACCTGGTTCTAAAACTGTTTTAATTTTATTTCCTCTCTTCCTAGTGAAGCCATCTGGGAAAGCTGATTACTCCTAAGTCATTATAAGCTAATATGCAGCCTAGGTAGGCTGGGTTTTCAATCTCTCTGTTAACGCTGCTTAAATACTTAAAACTAATTAGACCATTTTAATAGGTATCATTTATTAAATAATGCTTCTTAAGAAAGAACCTTATAGTTCATGCTGATATATGCTACCAGTTACATATTTATAAATCTTAGTTTATGTGTTCAAGTTCTGTTATGCAGGTGTGTAAAGCAAAGGTAATTCCCAAATGAAAGAAAATTAGATCAATGCATATAATTGACACTAATAAAACAAAAGTTAGAAACTCAGTTAAGGCTCAAGACCAACCTTAAAACACCAAATACTGAAACGCTTTTTGCATATCTCTATTATTACTACATGTAAACACGTGAATTCTTGCATTAAAGATTGGTCAAATACAATATAACTTAGGCAGCAAATGTAGCTGTGAAAAGTTTTCATATCTCTCGTAAATTGTAACCCGGAGGATCCATCGCCCCTTCAATCTCAGATAGGCTAACTGTGGTTTACAATTCAAGAGCTTCTAGGTACTCATCTAGTTCTCAAAGAGACAGCTGATTCCAAAATGAACTTCCGGTTCTCTTTTATGTTTGCTTGAGATAAATACGAAATGCATATCTACTTCAAAAGGAATTTATGTTATAGAGATATATGCACCCTTCTTTATTTCCTATATGAGCAAATCCATGTTCGCTCAATTTATCTTTATTCTCAGTACCTTATATTTTGTTTCATTATACGAAATGCAAATAAAGATCTCTAATTTCTTTTGGGAGGTTCCATACATTTCTAGAGATCCAAAGAAGAACTAAAATGGATTAAGATTTCTTATGGATTCTATTAAATACTCACATATATACATTGAAAAAATAGTAAAAAGACTAAACAAAAAATGTAACCAGCTTTCAGTTAACACATTAGAAATAGGACTGTACTACCTAACCAGATTCAGGTTCTTTCTCCTGTATTTGCATATAGTTCTGTGCAGAAGGGTCTTAAAACCGTATTAATGCATCTAATTAAAGTAATGACAGAGAATTTACATAGCCTCTAATGAAAGAAAACAAAGATTAAACTTAAGTTAATCAGCTTTGAAATGTAAACAAGCACATTCAATCATTAAATGATTCCATTTATTTTTAACAGGTTCTTAGGAGAGAGTCTAATAAACGTCCCACCATTTTTTTCTTGGTTTGCCCCAAACGTTTATTAGCATCATTAATCCATTAGCAAAATTCCAAAGGGACATTTCATGCCTGGTATAAACTCCTTCCAAGTTTTTGATGAATGGAGGCAAGTAGGTAGCCAAGATATTTTACACAATAAATTCTAAAATAGTTTATGGATGTTTCAAAAAAAGGAGACTTCTAAATGATTAAAATAAAAATGAAAACTGGCACTAATAATAAAGGTCCTTGCAGGTTTGCCATCTCAAGATGTTAGTTCTCTGCTTTGAAAACTAGTGGTCCTGGTAAATATGTCAGCAGTCGATTTTGGAATCTGTTTCCAGCAACCAGAGAGGCCAGAGCAGAGGGAAATGTTTTTACATTGTGCAGAGTTTGGAGATGAAAGAACCAATTTCAAGGTTGATGAAGGAAGATATCACTCAGCAGGTGTTGAGTAGCCATGATGTAATAACATTCCTCCATAGAGTTTTACCAGTAGCAAGAGTCAGAAGCCCAGAATCATTTTGACATGAGCAAAGTCTACTAGATTCTCTGTATTCTTTCTCAAATAATCAATGGTTACTTTTGTTGGCTTGTTTTGTTTTGTGGTTAGAATGGGTTTGCACTTCTTATTGAACAGAAGTTGGCATTATCCTAGGGGAGGTAGAGCTACCATGAATTACCCCCAAATCCTCACCATTTCTCTTGCTGTGACATAGGATGGAAGAGGAATGTGTTCCCTTCCCAACTCAGGGTTAGTCACTATTTTTGGCATGATAGCTCTCATTTCTTTTTGACTCAATGAAACATATATTAGCAAGAAAATGATTAAAAATAATTTCAGTATTGAGGTAATCAAGAATCCCTTCTAATTTGTAAGAGAGCTAAGCTAATCCTTTCTAATTTATAAGAGAAGTAAGTTATTCCTAAATTCAGGAATGCTTCCTATTGTTATTTATTCAACAATTATTTTTTATTGTCCTAAGAGTATTTAACATGAGACCTACCGCTTTTAACAAAATTTTAAGTATGCAATCCATTACTGTTAACTATAAGCACAATATCATACAGCAGATCATTTGAACTAATTCATTTTGAATAACTGAAACTTCATATTCATTGAACAAGAACATCTCATTTCCCCTTCCCCCAGTCCCTGGAAACCACCATTCTACTCTCTGCTTCTATGAGAGTGACTATTTTAAATAACTATTTCTATGAGTGTGACTATTTTAAATGTAAGTAGACTGGTTCAGTATTTATCCTTCAATGACCGACTTATTGTCCTCGAGATATATGGAGGATTACCTTTTATAAGTCTGAATAATATTCCTTTTTAAAGGCTACTGTATGTATATGACACGATTTCTTTATGCATTCACCCACTGATAGACATCTAAATCATTTTCAAATCTTGGCTACCGTGAATACTGCTGCAATGACCATTGGCATGCAGATATCTTTTTAAGATCCTGATTTCAAGTCTTTTTAGAAAATACCTAGGAGAGCTCCTATTAGGTAGTAGGCACAGTTCTGGGGGTGGTGGGGGTGGGAATACATTCATTATCAAGGAATAAATTACATGCAAAACCCCTTAATAGTGAGCTCATGCTACCAATCTGTTACAATATTGTGGCTGTTCAATTACCCATTCTCCTTACAACAATCAGAGTCATATTTTTGGAAAACACAAGTGCAATCATATCACTCTCTTGCTTCAAACACTTCAATGACATCCTTTGTCCTCAAGATGAAATCCCAAATTTTTTCACTGGCCATGAAGCCCCCGTAGGCTGTCCTCTGCTACTTCCCCAGCCCCCTACTGCATCACGCTCATCCCTCTCACCTCCAATGCTGCACTGCTGCCACCTTGGCGTCCTTTCAGCTCCCTGAAGGCATCAATCCTTCTCAAATCTGTTCCTTGAGCAGAAACCTCTCTCCTTTATTTTTAGTAAACCTGTCCAAATATTTTGTCCTTCATATCTCAATTTAAATACAACTCCCACAGGGAAATCTTTCCTGAGCCTCAGACTAGGCTGGATGCCACTCTTACTCATTCTTACAGTGCCCTGTACTTTTATGTAGGAGCACTTATCTCAATTTTAACCAAAACATGTTTGTTTAATTATTTGTTTAAAGGCCATTCCCCCTAAAAGACCATAAAGGGGGGCATAAGCACAGCAACTACACCTCCCTTATTCCCTACCATCTTCTTAGTGGGAAGCATAGTATTTGTTACATAATAGGACCTCAATAGATATTTGTTGAATTACTGTGTGAATGAACTGTGCAACATCCCATAGATCAATGGTTGTCAAGCCCTTTTTAGTCACCAGCTCTCTTGTGTTAACTGATTGTTGGGAAAACAAGAA
This sequence comes from Rhinolophus hipposideros, assembly GCF_964194185.1. Lineage (NCBI taxonomy): Eukaryota > Metazoa > Chordata > Mammalia > Chiroptera > Rhinolophidae > Rhinolophus > Rhinolophus hipposideros. Next base: position 18,411,553 of record NC_138059.1, on the reverse strand, counting down.
TTAATTCATTCACCCACTTTTACAGCTTTGAAGGCACTGTGAAAAACATAGTTGTAAAATCATTACCATTAAAACTCGTTCCATACAATGGAAAGCTGTTTATCAATAAAAAAATAAATAATGACAGATGCTGCATTATGAATGAATCTCAAAAACATTATTAAGTGAAAAAAGCCAGACATAAGAAACCACATACCGTATGATTCCATTTATATGACACATCCGGAAAAAGCAAGTTACTAGATACAGAAAGATTAGTGGCTGCCTGGGGGTGGGAATGGGGATTAACTGTAAGAGGTCATGAGGGATCTTCTTGAGAGGATGGAAATGTTCTATAACTGATTGATGGTGATGGTGGTACCACTCAGTAAAAAAACTTACACACTTGATATGGGTAGTTTTTAATAATATGAAAAATACACCTCAATAAAGCTTTATAAAAATATCATTATTATCATCTATAGTTGACTTTCAACTAAATTTTTCAATGCAAGTGCAATTATTATACTTCATTTAATATTTTCCAATTTAACTTTTAAAAACACATTAAGCTTGTATTGTTTCCTAATAGTTTCATGGGGGTTGATCTTTTCTAGGGATGGCTAACCTGTAGCAATCATACTTCTCTAAAAGTACTATAAATACATCTAATAAATGATTAGATAGTGATTGGCTGGCTGATCCCAGTCATAATACACTACCTTCTCTAAGATACACCCTCAGAAATCTCTTTATAGTAGGAAAACATTGTGGAAAAGATGAGTCTTGGAATAAGAAAATGCTGCCTCTGTGGATAAAATAAAAGACACTTTGCAGAAACAAATGGAAAGCATCACACTCTCAGGCAATTACAGACTCTTGGCTGAAATTCAGCTTTAGGCTTATCTTGTGGGGAGGAATTTTTAAACACTTCAAAGTCCTACCCAGTGTTATAGCTGTCACCTTAATCTACCCCTAAAACATCCATTTCAGAAAGTTAAAGTTTTAGAGTACTGTATACTGCTGACGAATTCTGTAATTAGAGTAAAATATAACTGAATACCTACAGGGATTTTTTTTTTCTTTTAATATTGTGAGTATACTAAAGTAAAAAAAAAATGACTGAAGAACAAAGATCTCTTAAAAGCATATCTAAAAGCATAATGGCTTATTGCTGAGCAAGGATGACGAACCCCGCCCCCAAATAAAAATATGATTATTTATCATATCAATTTATGCTTATCATCTATGTCAACTATAGGAACATTAAATGACTTCCAGAAAGAGGGAGGAATATCAGTAGGATGGACTATAATCCAGGGATTCAAGAATTAGAAGCTTTCACAAGAAATAAAACAGATCTAAGATTTCATACTACTTTTAGAATTACTTTCTGTAGGGAATAACTATCTGATATTATTTTGCTGATAGTTTCTTGGGCTCAAAAATATATTCAGGAGAAAAAGAAAATGTTATTAAATTTTTAATGGTGAAATATTGGTAGTATAGTAGCCATATTAAATAGCAAAACTTACGTACATACAACTTGACAAGCAATGAGTACATATTTAGTTTATTATTTTGATTTATTTTACTGATATTAGTGCTACTATTGCTTTCATGGACACACTATGGCAATGATTTTTACTTTTTCCCTACATTTTCCCACTTTATGTTGGAATAAATATAAATTAATGTAAATTACCAAGCTGTGTCTCCTCTCTCCTGGCTAAGAACACATGGACAATGATATCTCTGTGTAGAGCCTTATTTGAATTTAGTCACATGAAATGTTCTGATCAGGTTTTGAAACACGGAAACCGAATGGTGAATTTTAATTATTCACTCATTTCTTCTGGTATTTAAAGCATAGGTAGAAACACATTATATGAAAACCTTGTCACATTTCTTCAAGAATTTGCACGTCCTTGTTTTCTAACATGGTCAAGTTTCCCCATAAATTGCTACTCACTAGAATCCGTAAAATGACAGCAGCTTGTTTTAACTCATAATGAAACTAGAAAAAAAAAGAAAGAACGAAAGAGAGAGAGAGAGAGAGAGAGAGAGAGAGAGAGAGAGAGAAAGAGAGAGAAAGAGAGAAAGAAATAAAGTCTCCTCTTGCTTTAAAACAATGAAAATAAAATGTTTCTGTTTTATTTATATATATATGTATATAATTTTAATAGTTTTCTCATGAACGGTATTCACATTAGCAGAAAAGGGGGCACATGGTTCTTCTTTACTTTTCTTCTTTACTGGTACTTTTCATGTGCAGAAAGTGATGAGGACACGGTTTGGTTCAGAATTATCTTAATATTTGAGAAATGCCATTTGATGTCTTCTGTAAGGAAACTAGTTCACCATAAAATCTCTAAATTTTGCATGGTGTTGAACCTCTTTGGACTTAATTTCTTATTTATGGAGTAAGAGGACAAACAATATGGTCTTTAAGGCCTTTTTAAAAAACTACAGTGATCCCTATGAAATGAATGCTCACAACCATGCAGAGAATAAGCCATGTCCGTGTCACACGTAACAGTGATAGCTGTAGGCCGGGTGTAAGGGATGGTAATGTAAGTAGTGAATAAGCAAAGTCTAAAGCACTTCAGCTACTATAGATTTAACAAAAAGTATAATGATATTTCTGGCATTATATAAGTATCTCTTTTTGTTATTAATTTTTATTGATTTATTGTTAAATTTTAATGCTTTAAAATTTGTGAGTTGCCATGTGTGTTTGTGTTCATGCACCTCAGTGCATGTTATAATATAAGGATATGTGTACAAGAGTAATATTAAAATATTTAATAAGTTTGTTATGGAAGAGATGTTGTGTAAGATCCATTGGTTTCTCTCTCTCTCTCTCTCTCTCTCTCTCTCTCTCTCTCTCTCTCTCTCTGTATATGTGTGTGTGTGTCTGTGTGTGTGTGATGAGCACATGGTTTTTGCCTGTCTGATGTCCATCCATCCCTGCCTTGGCCCAGCATTAACTCCTTCCCTCATTTTGGCCATTGACATAACTCCCCAATCTTAGGCCATGTGTATTGACAGGCTTGACCTTGCCCTAGACTCCAGAGATGGACAAATGACACAAGAAATGGCATATTATGAGCCAGACCGATGTGACTAGGTTCTAGGGCTTTATTGGTGCTAGTGTTAGGAAGGCAGTGCTTTCTCATCCCACTAGAAGTTGTGAGATGGTAACCTGGAGGAGTATGTGCAGCTCCTGGTGACTGTCTCATCTCCATGAGCAAAACGCTAGAAAGAAACGGGTCAACAAAATGAAAAGGAGAGCCAGAAGATGGACAGAGAGATAGAGATAGAGACAGAGATAGAGATGATATACAAATAGAGAGAGAAAGAGAGATCTAGAGATAGAGAGAGAAAGAGAGAGATACCGTGTTTCCATGAAAACAAGACCTAACTGGGAAATAAGCCTTAGCATGGTTTTTCAGGATGATATCCCCTGAACATAAGACTAATGAGTCTTTTGGAGCAAAAATTAATATAAGACCCGGTCTTATTTTCGGAGAAACATGGTAGATCTAGAGACATAGAGATAAAGACAGACATAGAGATAGAGACAGAGCAGATAGAGACAGAACTAAAGCTAGAGTTAGAGCTACAGATGAGAGAGAGAAAGAGAGAGGAAGAGAGAGAGAGAGAGAGAAGTGCCTGAAGACATGGTTAGGTCTGAGCCTCTTGACTTAACCATTCTGGCAGTCTCCACCAAACACTTTAGTTCTGTGAGCCAATACATTGATCCTCTTCCTTATGCAGCCAGTTTGTGCTGGATTCTGAGATCCTATCAGAAGTAGTCAGCTACCATTTGATAATTTACTAAGTATAAGGCAACGAGTTTGCAGCCTTCCAAAACTTAAAGAGAAGGATGATGTTTCCTCATAGTCTTCACATCTCTGGGACAATATGTTTCAAGTTTACTTTTACTTATTTTAACTTGCTGTCCTACACATGTCTCTCCCAGTAGCCTGTCCTTCTCAATCACTCACTTAGAAGATTTTAATTTAATTATATATTAATTCAACCATATTTTAAGTGTTTCCTATGACTTAAGAACTGCACTAGAATACAACATTGAACAAAATCCCTTGTTCTCAAGGATCTTATACTACAAAGAGTGAGAGTAAGAACAGTAACAATAAAATGTGATTTGTACTAGAACCGCATAAAGGAGATGACCCTATGGCAGGAGATAGGAGGGACAGCTCCTATCTCCTGCTTTTAAGAGGTTACCGGAGGCCTGTGTAAAACTGACTTTAAGCTGAAAGTTAAGGTGTGAATAGATGTTAACCTACTCAAGGAAGACACAGGCAGTGTCCCAGGCAGATTTACCAGTTTTCCCAATCACAGAGTAAAGACAATTGAGAGGCAATAATTAAAACGCTGATCACCACAAAGTTTCTTTTCTGGTAACAGAAGAGCTTAAATATACGATTTAAGTCATCACTTATATGACGTGTCTCCCTTCTTTTCATCCTCTTGCCTAGTAAAATTTCTCCAATTGTAATTAAGTTTCTTTACTTCACTTTATCATAGTGTCTTTCCACCCTCACCCCCATGTCCAACCACACACAATTAACCAAGAAGGATTTAATTTGGACTTTGAGAAAGGTCTTCTTCTATATGGCAAAACCTCCTGAAAATGATAATAACAGCTAGCATGCATTCGTTGAGAGTTACTATGTACTGTCACCGAGGTAAATGTTTTTTCTCTGTGACTTATCCCTATTTTATGGATAAATAATTTGGGGCTTCAGATTGACCCAAATGGCATACAGCTAATGAGAGAAAAATCTAGGATCTAATCCCAAATTCTGAACCATTAACTCTCTTCCATATCAAGTAGTTTTCCTCCTCATAATTGGCTCTGTGATAATACAGGTTTTTAATGGGAATGACCATTTGATAAGAAGGAGAAAAAAAAGTAAGGTGGTTTTAAACATGGGCCAGGGCACAGCAGCCTTGGGCAATTGCTGTATTAAGGCTTTGGTCCATCAGAAGTGAGCAGTAAGAAAGTGATTTCACTGAGAATAAAACAAACAAACAAACAAACAAAACGAAATGAAAAAACATGTGTGGTCAGGAAGAAAAGAAGTGTTAAAAACAGGACAACATTCCCAAAAGACAGTCACTTAGGCTAAGTCCCATGTCAACAAACTGAGACTTAACTTACAGATTCAGCTGTCCCACAAATGGAATCTTACACCAGTCAATCAGGAGTGGCTTGATCAACACTACTGAGGTAATCTGCTGGATAGACCCTTGTCTTCCCCTAAAAGAAACTTGCAATGACCTGCTTTTTTGCTAAGTATGACTTCCTTGTTCCCACTCCCTTCTGGCTATAAAAGTTTCATTTTGTACAGCTCCTTGGAGCTCCTTTCTATTTGTTAGTCTTCAAATTTTTCATATGCCTCAGTTTATCTTTTAACAGACAATCAGGGAATGAGTTAATACCACTTCAAATTGGTTTCATCTACTCTGACACTGCATTCAAGAGTGAACTGGTTTAAACTACAAATGCATGCTATTTCTAATCATCTAATACAGAAGTTTCTATTCCCATAGTAGGCTATTAAAGTGCACTCATTTTACAGGACGTGTGTACTTCTCTAGTCGAGAATCAGATTATTCTCATTATAGTCTTTGTGGAAATAAATCTTGATAGAAAGCACAATTTAGATAACTCTTTCTAACTATAGCTTTTGGAAGTCATCAATGGTCCTATAGCTGTTGAAATAGCTGTTGCCACGTGTTCGTATCAGTAGTAAATCTAGTTTTATTCATTGTTTTGATTTTCACAATTTCACCACAAGTTTAGTAGAACAAAAGAATCAAATTAAAGAGAAAAACTATAAAAATACGAAAAAGTTAAAGAATCAAATATAAAGAAAAGGTGTTGACAAGGCCCCAGGAAGATCAGGTTTCCCTGTATATCATACCCTGCTATTATAAATACAAAATGTAAACAATTTTTTGACATTTCAACAGCAACTTCAAGACTCCTATCTGCTTTGTTGTGTGGAACACAGAGTATAGTGTTGTGCGGTGCTCACTTCAGGGAAGTAGGAATGGGGACAACAGACAGCAAGAAATGTCGCTGTTGCAGGAATTCTGGTGGCAGAAAGTTCTCTGACTATAAGGGAAATTTCTTTTAAATGTTCCCTTTCAATCCCAAATCAGTCCAACTCTAATTTCAAGTAAAAGATGTTTCAGAGATTGATTAGGGTAGAGTTAGCTACTCTTCCAAGGAAATTAATATTATTGTATTGCTCATGTAAATTCCAAATGCCTGTTTCTAATCAGCAGATGGCTCTCCCCCAAACCGGTGAGGCTCCTCCATCTTCCAAGGTTGTCATTATCATCTGCGTTAGCCCAGAGGCAGAGTGGAGGGTGGAGAGGGCTCCCCCGCTGAAAGTGAGACACAGGCCTCTCTCTCTGCTCTCAGTCACATAGTCCCACTAATGGACCTTGAATATGGAGATCCTGCCAGGCCACTGGGATGGCGGGGAGTGAAGCACACATCGTGGAGAACAAAATTGTTGGTATTTCCTCCTGGTCTTCTCTCATCAGCTCACTCACTGTTCATTTCCTCCCCCATAACAACAATGAAATCTCTATTAATTCTCCAGTATTAGTACAGGTTTTCAAAACCCAAATTTATATTAGATTTATTAGCTAGCTAGCTAGCTAGCTAGCTAGATGATAGATAGATAGATAGATAGATAGATAGATAGATAGATAGATAGATAGATGTTCAAAATGTTTACCACATATTAACCACCTAGATAATTCAGACACATTAAGTTTTTTTCATCTCTTTGGTATTAACTTAATTCTCCCTTTTCACTTCGATAGTAAGTCAAACTTACCTTAAATCTTATTAAAACAATTTTACTTGTCCTAGACACCTGAAAAGCAAACTTCCTTGTCAGTATTGACTCTTCTGGCTGTCATTTTTGAAAGACAGGGCTTAGCCTCTGTGGTCGCCCCTTTACTAGTCACATGTAGTGGTAAACTGACTAGAGAAATTGTTTCCGAAAGGAAATTGGAGTGCAGGGTCAAATGCTATACTTGCTTATATTGGCCATCTGGTTCCTGTTGCAATGTGCTTTATACCCCATCAGAAGGTGGAGCAGAGCTAAGTCTTCACTTTCCTCTCAGACAGCTCCAATGCTATCTCAGTGACCAATCTGAAAATCTTTCCTCTATGACCCTCATTGCCCATGCATACAAATAGGTTTTTCCAGACACTATAATTAAAAAGAAAATATCCAGTTTCATAATATGCCTTCTCTAGTGAACTGGCCCAGCACTGTAAGGTCACAGGAAAGCCAGTTTGTCTGAAGAACCAGACCTGAATTTCGGTGTCTTCCTCAAAGCTAAACATTTCCAGGTTTATAAAGTGTCCCTTTCACCTTAGAAGGAAGGTCTCTGCTAGAAGTTATTTCACATGGACATTTTAGAGAACTGTAACAAAAATTCTGCGTTTCCCCCATTCCTTTATCAGGATAATTAACAGGACAGTGGATTGCCTCATGTCCTCTCTTAGTTTTCCTATGGGACATAAGTTGACTTTGTGAACTCTCCTGGCTTTCACTTTTTTAAATAGATTGATCAAATATTCCTGGTTCCAATATTTTGTGATGGAATGATGTGTAGGACAGAGAATGATAGGAGGAGATCTTATATGTAAACTTTTAGAAGGAGAAAAGACTACATCGATAACGAATGTGCCAGTCTCACTAAGATCAGCTATGCTGTAAAATTACTCATCAAAATGCCGGTGCTTTGAGACTTATATAGATGTTTTGAAGCAATTATTTTAAACTTTGTATCGTTAAAGTGTACAATATGATGATTTGACATGCTTATACATTATGAAATGATTACCACAATTAACTTTACACATCTATCACCTCACAAAGTTACTTTTATTTTTATTAGAACACTTAATATTTACTCTCTTAGCAAATTTCAAGTATAGAGTATGGTACTGTTAACTATAGTCACCATGCTGTACATTAGATCCTCAGAACTGATTCATCTGATAACTGAAAGTTTGTACCCTTTAACCAATATATCCCCATTTCTCCCATATTCCAGCCCCTGAGAGTATCTGTCTTCTTTGTCTGGCTTATTTCACTTAGCATAATGCTCTTTAGTTTCATCCATCTTTATCACAAATGGCAGGATTTCCTCATTTTGTGGCTGAATAGTATTCCATTCTCTCTATATATGTAGACCACATTTTCTTTATCTATTCATTCTTTGATAGATACCTAGGTTGCTGCTGTATCTTGGTTATTGAGAATAATGCTGCAATAAACATAGAAGTATAGATATTTATTGAAGATAAAGAAGATATAGAAGACATCATAGAAGATATCTCTTGAAATACTGATTTTGTTTCCTTCAGATGTAGACCTAAAATATGCAAAGTTCCCTAAGTGAGTATGGTATATTTTGTGAGCCAGAGCAACACTGATTCCATTATTTCCTTTCTTAATTGAATGTTTTTGTGTACTAAATCATTATTTTGGTTTAATGAAGGTAATTGTTATCCTGACTCAGTAACATCCAAACTGAAGAATAGTAAAATAAAATTTAGTTTATTAGGGTCAAGTTATCATGAATAAAGAATAAAGAAAATGTCTTTATCATGTGCTTGAAAGAAGAGATAACCATCTTTGGCATTTACTTGCATACAAATAATTTCGGTCCTTTACATTTGTTCTCTCTGAAGATTAAACATCGTTACTATGATTTTCTTCCTCTTATTGAGATTTACTATCATTTGTGTAGATTCTCCTGCTGTAAGGATAGTAGGAGAAAAATTTTAGTTCTTACCCTGATAGAATTATCTCAATTTCAAATTTAGTTCTGACTAAATTACTAACTTATATTAAGAATAAAGTCAAATTTGAACTTTATTTTTTAGGCATTTATTTCCGAGACTATATAAGTGATAGCTTTTCTGATGCAATTTTGAATCATTTCATATGGTTCCTCATTTCTCAATAAAGATAGTGTTGTGAGAATCATTGTGGTAAGATCAGACACATCCTTCATTTTCTCTGTTATACAAAGTGTGGACTGCAACTTCACAGCAAAGATGACTAAGGGAAAGGAAAAGTAGGCATACAAAGGATGCTAGTCAAAACTGGTGAGAAAACAAGCATGGGCAATTAACATGGCAAAAGAAAGCTACCTTAATATAAATAAAACCCAAGAGCTCTTAAAGCAGGTGGGAAAGTATCCTTTTGCATTTAGAAAGAACCACAATACTTACTGGGCTACCTTTGAAATCTAAACCCCGTTTCTATTCTCTCCTGCATTCCAGGACCAGTCCCTCTTCCTCTCTGAGTTTCTGCTTGATGCCCATAACTTTATTGGACAATGCAGTAGTTTGGTTAGAACCTGGTAGAAACATGTGTCAAAATGATTAGTGGCTTCTACTTGCCATGGTTCAGCAGTTTTCATTTTCAAATGAATTTTAGTCTTGTTGAAATATTTACTTTATTGTGGTGAGTTGCAATATTTCCCTATTCTACCAATGAGATTCTGTGGTAAGATTAGCTTTGTCTTTTTAATGAAAATCACTCTAGAAGTTTACTTTATGGGTGCTGCCTTATCAATCACTCAGTTATTCATTCACATGGAATACAGATAAATATAATACAATCAACAATGAGAAAACCTCAAAAACTCTTACAGTTCATTATAGATATGTAGCCCAAAGTTTGGGTGCATAAAAAAAAAAAGCTTTCACATTTAAAAGTTCTTAGCTTCTAAGTTTTTTAAATTAAATATTGGGGTGACATTGGTTAGTAAAATTATATAGATTTCAAGTGTACATTTCTATAATACATCATCTATATAGCACATTGTGTGTTCACCACCCAGTCAGTTCTCCTTACATCACCATATATTTGATCCCGTTTAACCTCATCTACCACCTCCCTCTGCCCTTACCCTCTGGTAACCACTACACTATTGTCTGTGTCTATAAGTTTTTATTTTTTTGTTTGTTTTGTTCATTTGTTGCTTTCAGTTTTATATCCCACATGTAAGTGAAGTCATGTGGTTCTTGCCTTTTCTGTCTGACTTATTTCACTTAGCATGGTAATCTCAAGATCCATCCACGTTGTCACAAATGGCAGTATTTCATCTTTTTATGGCCAAGTAATATTCCATTGTATATATGTCTACATCTTCTTTATCTAATCATCTATTGAAGGACACTTTTGTTGTTTTCGTGTCTTGGCCACTGTGAATAATGCTGCATAGGGGCACCCAGAAGAGGGATTGCTGGGTCATACGGTAATTCTACTCTTAATTTTTTTTAGGAAAATTCCATATTGTTTTCCACAGTGGCTGTATCAATTTACATTTCCACCAACAGTGCATGAGGGTTCCTCTTTCTCCACAACCTCTCCAACACTTGTTATTCCTTGTCTTGTTGATGACAGCCATTCTAATAGGTGTGAGATGGCATCTCATTGTGGTTTTGATTTGCATTTCCCTAATAGCTAGTGAAGTTGATCCTTTTTTCATATATATCTGTTGGCCGTTTATATGTCTTCTTGAGAAAACTGTGTGTTTAGATCCTCTGCTCATATTTTAACTAGATTGTTTTTTGTTGTTGAGTTGTATGAGTTCTTTATATATTTTGGATATTAGCCCTTTATTCGAGGTATTGTTTACAAATATCTTCTCCCATTCCATTGGTTGCCTCTTTGTTTTGTTGGCAGTTCTTTTGCTATGCAGAAGCTTTTTAGTTTGATCTGGTCCCATTCATTTATTTTTGCTTATATTTCTCTTGTCTTTGAGGTCAAATTCATAAAATCCACTCTAAACTCAAGGTCCATAAGTTTAGTACCTACACTTTCTTCTATGCAATTTATTGCTTCAGGTCCTATGTTTAGGTCTTTGATGCATTTTGAGTTAATTTAGGTATATGGTGACAGAGCAGTCTAGCTTCATTTTTTTGCATGTCTTAGCTTCTAAGTTTTTAAAGACCTTTCTCCTTATCTATTTTTTATTATTATTCTCAGATAATAAATCCAGTGGAAGCCATTTTTCCCTCTTTGTATACATATTTCCTTCCTACTCTCCAACATTTCCCATAAATTTGCTTGTGCAACTTTGCTTTGGTGCAAAAGTCATTGCAGTTTTTGCAATTATTTTTAACCTTTTGAACTACAATGACTTTTGCACCAACCTAATATAATACTCCTTCTCTATACCAATGATTCCCAGTCTTTGGGATTTTACTCACAAGAAAATACTTCATTAAATAAATAAATAAAAATTGGGGACAAACAGAATTAGTAATCTTTGATTTTGCTAAATTCACACATTATAAAAAATAACCACAACTATTGTCATCATTTTTTGAAATAATACAAAAGACACGTTTATACCCAAAATAAATCAATATTATTTTAATGAATAGCTTGCTACATTTTCCTTACTTTCCTATTCTGTCATTCTTTCATGGGTCAATACAAACCTATGTCGTGATCTATGAGAATCTCTCTTCTCTACTATACAATTACAAAATAATTGTAGTTTCTTTGTTAATTTCATATTATTCTGTTTTTAACATACTTTGCAATATACTTAAAGTGCCCCTATGTGATTAAGGACATTCCTTTAGCAATGTCAGTCTCTTACACACTAATACTTGTCTAAACAGAGAAGCAGCTCCAGGTGAATGAATAAATGGCACAAATAGAGTGGAGTTTCTCCAAATCTTCTCTACATAAAAGAACAGCTAATAAGTGTGGGCGAGGATGTGGAGAAAATGGGACCCTCGTGCACTGTTGGTGGAATTGTAAATTGGTGCAGCCATGATGGAAAACAGTATGGAGGTTCCTCAAAAAATTAAAAATAGAACTACAATATGATGCAGCAATTCCACTTCTGGATATTTATTTGAAGAAATTCAAAACACTATTCAAAAAGAGATATGTACCTCTATGTTCACTGCAGCATTATTTACAATAGCCAAGATATGGAAGCAACCTAAGTGTCCATCAATAGATGAATGGATAAAGAAGATGTGGTACATGTATACAATGGAATGTTACTTGGCCATAAAAAAGAATGAATCTTGTCATCTATAAACACTTGGATGCACCTAGAGCATATTATGCTAAGTGAAATAAGTCATACAGAGAAAGACAAACACCATATGATTTTCACTTATTGTGGAATCTGCAAAACAAAATAAATGAACAAACAAAATAGAAACAAATGCATAGATATGGAGAACAAACTGATGATTTCCAGATAGGAAAGGTGTTAGGTGACTGCGTAGGAAAGGTGAAGGGATTTAGAAGTACAAATTGTCAGTTACAAAATAGTCATGGTGATGTAAAGCACAGCATAGGGAATATAGTCAATAATATTATAATAGCTATGTATGATGCCAGGTGACTGCTAGACTTCCCAGGGCAATCACTGCATAAATTATATAAATATTTAATCATTATGCTGTACACCTGAAACTAATATAATATTGAATGTCAACTGTAACTTAAAAATTAAAAAAAAAAAGAATATCTTTCCTTCAACAGAGAAATTATTATGCTACAGAGTGCTATACATAGTTATTAATTTGCTCATCAATAAGCAAACTTACATTTGAACAAGTGGATAAATAGAACTTGCTAAGATGGTAGTCCTCTCTTTGAATTAGGTTTTTTCAATTAGGAGGGCTGAACACTCACTTATGGTAGCTTAAGATGGTGGGGAGTTTCCTTAGAAATACTTCAGAGGGATAATTGAGGGATAGAATCTTACCATCATCCTCATATGGGAGCCATAGAAAGATCCTACTTCATGAATATAGGATATCAATTTTAGTTTCAGAAACCACAGAAGTAGTAAAATCTGGACTTTCAAGACAGTGACCCACCAATAAATTAACATAACTTTCCACCATGCAGCTTCATTTTCCTCTCAGTACCAACTGGCATATATATTTTCCTTCACTGTGTGTCTTTTCTTAACTTCTGTTTCTTTATTGTTTCAGCTTACAATACAGCATAATAATAAAGATCACAGGTTATGAAGTGACATAGATCTGGTTTTGAATGTAAGCTCTACAAGTAACTAACTGATCAGGAATTGGTAATCTACTTCATCTCATTCAATTTGTTTTCATGATCGATTGAATAAAACAAAATAATAAATAAAATAAATAAAATAAAAATAGTAACTAATTTAAGTTTGATGAAATTAGGTAATGCTAGAAAATAGTTGCTCTGTTGGAAATGGTCAGTACTGTTGACCATTATTTTATTACTATTTCTAAGGACTATCGTGGTCCTGAGTTGACTCATAGAATTAGCTGGAAACTGTGGCTTCCATGCTAACTTCTTTATTATTTCCATATTACCCAAATTAAATTCCCAAGAAAGTAATCTATTGACTATACTTCATAGGTATATAGCTAGCCTGTAGATTGGCTATCCTAGAGTCAGTTATCCAGTCTCGGCCTAATTGCTTGGGAGGGCGGTAGAGGTGAAGATGCAATAACTAATGCCAAATATAGTCTCATAAATTTCCTTCTTTACTAGAAACCTCAGACAGGGCTGTCTCACTTAAAAAGAGCTCTGAGTCTAACAGACTTTACCTCACATGTTGAATTCATTCACCAAGAAAGAATCCAGAAGACATGCTTTTTTGAAGTACATGCATCAGTGACTTTATCCTGTGATTAGCTATTTGTGTAATATTGAGGTTTGAAAGATCCTGGTATCTTACTGGTATATTTCTGGTATATAAATATGGCCTGCTAAAACTAAGAAATGGAAACCAACCGAAGTGAACCAAATATACACATAGTTAAAGGGTTTTGAACCTGTAGACATGTTTAGCCCAGGTTCCTTTTGACATATGGGCAGAAAACTTTGTGAGTTTATTCTTACTGTATCCAAACCCATGATAATGTCCTCCTTTGAAAGAGAGAGATATAGAAACAGTATAATTACTGATGGAAAACTAGTACAGATAAAATAAGAATAACCTAAGCTTTAATTCAAACCTCAAACCATAAGCCCAACCCAAGACTTTTTTTAGGTTCATATAGGTTCAGATAACTTTGGACTCTTAGAAAACATCATTTTTCTCAAAGTGACACTTCTTACTTTGTATTCTTAAGAATAAGCAGGGTAAATATAGAATATAAAGACAACTCCTGTTCAAAGCTTGGGTTCCTGGCTGGACTTTTGCAACTGCTTGCCAGCTGATGAGCTAGAACAAAGAGAATACAAGGGATGTATGGAGGTAATACAATTTACCATTCATTATTGACTCGCTGGAAGAGCCCAGAACATTATCAAATGAAGTGGGATTTAACCTCAAAAAAAAAAAAAAATAAAACTACGCTTACATAATATCTAATCAATAAGGGAAGGTGTAGATTAAAATTTCCATCTGTATACATACATATCTTTCTTGTGTCTTTACTTTCTGTCAGATTTCAGTAGATTTATAAGACAATAGGATTTTCTTTTTAACCTTCTTTGTCATTTTATTGTCTCTTTTCTTCTATCTCCCTCTCTTGTTTTCTATTCTTTCCTTTTCCTTTCTCTCCTTTTCTTCTTCTCCCTTAGGTATTAAGTAAGGGCTAAATGCACAGCACTCTGCTAGGAAAGTTAGGTGAGACCCTTTCTTTGACCCCAGGAACTATGTCACCAGCTATTTATTTTTTTCCCTGAATGGAGGGACCGCAGAAGACAGTAGCAACGTCATACCCTGTATCTTTCTAATTTGACTTCAGAATGAAATATTTCTTATTCTTTTTCTTTTGCTTTCATTAGAAGTATCTACAAATGTTTATCACCTAAACATACTTCCTAATGAGACTGATGAAGATCTATCGTTTGTCTGCCTACCCCCCTCATTCCCTGAAGAAACTATTTTTTTCCCCAAACTCTATGTGGTCTGTTGAGAACTGCTACCTAGGCCACAGTTGATAGTTTTAGATGTAATGTCAGGCAGAGATAACTAGGGTTATGTCATGTTTTTCAAATGAACCTAAAGGAAGACAGGAAGTCCCCTTCCAGTGGGCATGTTCCTTACAATATGGAGGGGGCCAGGCTGAGATTGAAGTCAACTCTCCACAGAAAAGGGAAGGTGGAAGTAGAGGAGAGAGTCCTGGTGCTCTGTGTCCTGCTTCTAATTGTGCAAGATTCATGCCACACTTTACTGTGGAGAGTATGAGACATTCATGGAAGAGTCAATAACAGTTCAAACTGTGATTGAGTAAAGAGTTTGGACACTTTAAATTTAATTATTATTTCTGTTATATTGGTTCAATAGGGTTGTTCTCATTAAAATGAAGAAGAAAATAAAAATTGAGGGGCAAATAGTTCAAGAGGGTACTAGGTATAAGAGAAAAGGTGTGATTTGTTGAGATGAAGAGGATTTAATTGTCCTGAGAGGTACGCCTGTCACAGATTCTCAGAGAAAGGACAGATGATTGTAAATCCTGAGTTGACCTAGTGTCAGACAGACTTCTGTCAAATTTCGTTTCTGCCTTTTCGGAAATGACTGACTGGCCAAGTTGCTTGACCTCTGTATTTCCACTTTTTTCTTTCTTTTTTTTCCTTTTGATTTTTAAATGAGACAAAAATACTACCCAACTTCTAGAGTTCATGCAGGGTAAAAAATGACACTTATGGACAGCTCTCAGGAGAGTGTGTGGCACAAAGTAAATGCTAAATCAATGGTAGTCATTGTCATTGATTAACCTTTCTGAGAGAGCTATACAAGAGCATGTTTCCAGTCAGTTTCACTCTCTTCAATGACACAATATATAGATATAATTTAATCTCATGTATTCTCCCTAAGGCTGAAGGGAGGAGTAGCTGCCAATTAAAGTAAGTGCTTCAGGGAGAGCGCTACAACTGAAGTCAGCTAACGTGAGACTGCAATGGGGTGGTGTTGGAGAAATCATGAAGCAGAGAAGGGTGGTGTTTGAAATCGATTAATCATACTTTGATGTGTCATCTCTTCTGGTCATAAGAGTTGGGGTAACTATGTTAGAGTGAAGCCTTATAAATGAATGTCCTTCAATTTATGTGTACTGTAATTTTTGTAGGAACACCAGCTTCTTCATACCAAAAGTCTGAAAGTTACCTCCTGTTTAATGCTGCTTCTTCGTTAACAAGTACAGTATTCACCGATCACCTATTATAGGTCAGACATTATGCTAGGCACCTTGGTGAAAAGAAGAATTATGGTCTTCCTCTCTCATAGAGTTTCCAATCAAGTCTGTTCCCTTGGAGTGCCTTTATGACTGATACTCATTTCCAGAGAGTTCCCATCCATGATCCCTATAACTATTTTATGATTAATTTTCCCCAAAGGACACACTGGGTATGTCATATATAGGTAAACGAGTACAGACTATATTTGTATCATCATGGGTTGATTCCAACTGAGAAATCATTATTTCTTATGTGAGCCATTTCTGCTCTGTGTTTTTCTTCACCAACCTTGGTAATAACCTAGAAAATAACCTAGTACCTTTTCAATGCCTCTACTTTTACTGTCAACTCTTCCAAACACTGTGTGACATTGCCACATATTTTTAGTGGTTTCTGGTACCAAGTTCAGGAGTGATTAAATCAAAGCATAGTATTCCTCCAAATGCTGATCATGTATTTTCCCCCTCCCTCTCCCCACCCCAAGCTTCTGGTTATATATCAACACCACCTTTTGTCTTTTTATTCTGTTTTCCACTATTTTCAAAAAGAGACCTGTTCACCATATTTCTAGTATAATGTATTAGAGGGAGGCAGTGCAGAGAGAGAGACTGGTACTTTTTATGGTACATTTGAAATGTTCAAAATGTTGTTGGGAATTGGTATCAGGGGTCTCCAAATTACTTACAATATAAGGAGGATTTATACATGAAAAATTGCTGTGGGAAAGAGAGACACGATTCTGTGACTTCTATTTTGGATAAGAAATTGACATATCCCTGTTATAGTCATACAATAAATCAATAGTATTGTCAAGTAGAGAATCTAGTCAAAATTTCTAGTCAAATGTGCCACCTACTTCATCATAATGAAATTGAAATATATGAATATAATAATGTTGTCATTCAATTAATCACTTGCTTCATTATCTTTGAGTTCTACCTCCTGTGGCCTACATAGGCTATTAAGCCAGGATTAAATATTGTCACCATCTACTGAACTTTAAAACAATTTATATACAAAACAAACTCTGCTGTGCCTCAAACTTAGCTTACCCATGAACGGCAAGGAGACACACAGAAACAAGTTGTTTTGTGTGTGTGTGAGCGTGCACACACGCACAAATGCACATGCACACAAGAAAGAAGAGATAAAGAAATGTATGGCTGAAAAAAAGAATGGCCTTTCAAATGGCCTAGGGTGGCTCTCCTGGTGAGGGGATTCTCTACTCTTCAGAGTATATTCACATTTTAGAAAAAAGAAACAAACAAAAAATTTGGCGAGAGAGACAGAGAGAGAGACAGAGAGAGAGAGAGAGAGACAGAGAGAGAGAGAGAAGACAGAACAAACATTGAAATGCCAATTACCCTATATTCCAGTACGTGAACTATGCTTTTATGTGAATCATTATGATATTTTAACGTCACATATGCTTTGTGGTAGCTTTTATGTACATAGGAATTTACAAAGCTCAGAAAGGTTAGGTAGTTGCTAAAATTCATGCAGCTAGTGAGTAATAATCCAGAATGTATGCCTCAGGTTTAATTGACTTCAAACCCCACGCTTTTATTAGACCATTTGTGTAATGATGACCAACCATTAGTATAAAATTGTAGAGGTTTGTTGTTGTTATTGTTGTTGAATAGATTGGGGTTGATTATCAGCTTAGAAATGAAAGCTTTAGAAATATGTTATATCTCTAGTAGTTTACCGACAACATGACATCCAACTGAAAATTCTTAGAATTTTCTGGGGCTTTTTCTTTTACTTTGGTCTTCCCACTGTGGGATGTTGTGGAATTCTTTTTTTCCCCCATCTATTTTATATTTAAAGTCCATTGTGCAAGCTTTACTTACACTTTTCATTATTTAGTTTATCTTTTTGTATATTCTCCAATGAGACTTCAAAGTACAATGTATAATTATTTATAATAATTATTAAAGAAATATAGAACTAATTTAATGTTTTAATAAATTAACTAGAATCATTTCTTCTGACATCTCTGCTCATTTTGCCTTTTTTTTTCCTTCCATCAATCGAACATGAGTATCTCTTACTCCATATCCTAAGATGTTTGAATATATTATAGGCATAATTCCATTTTGCTCCATTCCTCAGATGCTATATAAGTGAATATATATTTATGTCATTTTGAAATTATTTCACGACTTTTATACATCTTATTTTGGGAATTGGATTTACACAAAGCACACTATAGTACCATCCTAGAATGGTTGGTTCAGGGCCAAATGGGAGCTGGAAAGAGAAGAGGCCATGCAGGAATGCTGCCTCCTGGCCATTTTAATTAGGTACAAGTTGAAATACCCAATGTTTCAGGAAAGACTCTGCGTGAGTGAGACTGGGTGTATATCAAGACTTCCCTTCAAACCCTTGCATTCTTTTCTACCATGTCTAGTGTACACTATGTTCTTCTATAATTATAAATGTATGTTTCCCATCACCACAAAGACTTCTCATTGCTTGAAGGAAATGCGGCTTCAAAGAGCTTAAATTGTGAAGGGCAGGCCCCCTCCTGAGAGCTACCATTGCTTGGGGGAGATTCCTCCTCTAACTCATCCACAGTAATACCACTGGCCAGCGTGGCTGGCTGCATTTTACCAAGTCTAGATTGGCCTGAGGCTTTGGTGGTTTCAGCTTTTGAAAAGAGCATCTTTGAATTTTTAATAATTTAAATCTCAATACTGTCTTTTAAAACATAGTTTTGGCGAGTGCTCCTTTACTACATCTAAAGGCAGAAAGGGTCCCAGTCTTTTGTGATTGTAAACCTCTCTCTCACACACAAAGGATGTTTGAAGGGAACTGGCACTTTGATTAGAGGGTAAACTTCACATTGAGACTGAGTTTCAGTTTTAGGTTGCTGAGAGGCAAACACAAAGGGACATGCCACAGAAGAAAGAATATAGGGATATAATTTTAAAACGTGACGATCTAAAAAAACATGTAACATACATTAAGAGAGTAGCAGTTTGAGAAGAAAAATATATTCTATTTTTAACCATCTTTTAAAAACTCTCACAATTAAAATTTTGAAAGCTTCTTCAAGAGAGCAGCTTCCAAAAATGAAGTCATGTTGGTTAATAATTATAACAACTCATACAACCTTGTACCAGGCACTGTGCTAAGTAAGCTCTTTTCAAAGTTAATCTCATGTGGTCCTTTCAGTTAATCTATAGGCTTCCTAGTGTTATCCCATTTTACATATGGAGACTTTGAGGTACATAAAGATTGAGAAACTTGCCCAGAATCACACAGCTGCAATGCTACGGAAGTAGGTTTGAAGACCAGACTATGACTTGTGCCTATAACATTTGTGTGGCTTTGAGAAGTAAAGAACACAAAAATCTGAAGCTACCTCTATTAATTTTGGGTGGTGTCCAACCTAGGAAATGTCCCCACAAGCATGTTTTCACAGTGACATATCAGAACTGACTCATCATTCTACAAAAAAAAGAAACTTTCTTAAATAAGGATAGCAATAAAGTAGGTACTGTGTGATGAGCATTTACCATATCCTAGGTATGAACACTAAGAGCTTTACAGAAATATTCTCATTTTTATCCTCCCTATCAGTTAGGTGCTATTATTTCCATTTTGAGTACACATATATGGTGATTTGAGCCTAAAGAAATTATGTAACTTGCTCAAAGGACTGGAGCAAAAAATAGAATTGACACCTGCCTGTTTGATTCCAAATTTCATGTTCTTAAATACATGCACTAAATTGCCTTTATACAGGACAAAAATCATAAACAGATCTATTTATTGAGCATACACATTGTATCAGATACTTTACTGGGAAATTTTCATAAGTAATTTCTTAACCTTACACATCCCTTTTAACAGTTTTCATTGTATTTCTTTTTCAGATTAAGGAATATTCCTCAATCACCCTATTTTTCCCCCATATAAAGTTTGGAGAAGAGGCAAGTCCCAAAGACCAGAGAGGAGACTTCAATGATTATCTGAATGGTGCCAGTTTTCCCTTATCCATTACATAACCCTAGCAGGGGAGAGGTGACCTCTGCAATTCTACATCCATGTGCAACTAATCTAATCACGATACTATTGGGCAAAAAAAAAAACCACCACACACACAAAAAAAACCATTTCATAATTTCCTATGATAATTCATGGAAACTTTCACACCAACCTTCACTGTCTGAAAAGTTATACTGAAACTTTAATGCAAATAGTATATGAATCTTTAATGTAAATAGTATTCACTTCTTCTTTTGACTTCTAATAACCACAGCAACCATCCCCATAGTCAGTAGTAGTTGTAATAATATTAATGGATTTTTGTTATCTTCTTACTGTTTGAAATACCATTTTTCATAGCACAGCTGAGAGGCAGTATTATCTCTTCTGCTTCGGTAATGTGCTAGATACAGAACTGGTTTGAGCACAAACTGCTTTTATAATCTTACACTATGGCATTGGTGAGGGGTGAAAAAATTTTATTTGCCTCACCGTTGAATCCACAATGTCTGGATAAGTAGAATCATTTCTTATGGCATCAAATGTTTTTTAGACACTCATTCTGATATGTGATTATTGATGACTGCTCCCCCAAACATAAATGCAAGAAGAAATGCAAAACGTTATGAAGTATTTTTCCAACTCTGCGTGGCATGGGGAAGATAGCAGCCATGTTGTGATTTAATGTATCCCTTAAAGATTCGGAGATGTTTATCATTTACCAAATGCTAAAACCCACCACTGTCTATGGTGACCTAAGCTCTAAATGGGCAAAGGATTAAATGGTACAGATAGAGACATAAAGAATCAGTCAGGAAAGCCAATAAAATCTGGGAAATCAAGCACAGCCCCAACATGACAGGTGCCTCTACATCAAATGGAAGAGCTAAGAAATCCAAGCTCCCACGCGTGGGTGTGTTGTTCGAAACCAGACATCAATGTCAAATAGAGTATCCTGAGTCATTTTATCTCAGTGATTCACAAGCAGGTCTGGGCCATTCCAGTGAGACTTTGCTTGGGCAGAAAACAAGATAATAAACCTCAAAGCAGCCGGAGATCTAGTTTTGGCTTTCCTCTAATCCTCTGGCCTCGTCTGTGATAACTTGCCCATCCCAAAATGATGAGGCCAGCACTGCCATGCTCACCCTGGATACTGAGCTGTCTGACTTAAATAGACCCTTCACCCCACCCATCTCTGGGCCAGTTTTTACCCTGCACAGGTTGGAATTAAGAAACACCACTCTAACAGTGTCAAACTTAGCCCCAAGTCACTCTTGCTACCAGTTCAACCTTGACCTTGAGACAGAGGTATCTTTTTTGGTTCTGAGTCTCAGTCTCCATCCTGTTATTCAATTCAGGGTATAAGATCTGTGTATTTTCTGTGCTTGAGTCTCACATTTAGTAACCATTTCAATTCTCCCAATATCTGTAAGACTAGGGACTTCCTTAAATTGTCTGGCACTACTGTTATGCTCTTAAATACTGCCAGGGCCTGGGTGCCGGTTGTCTTTTGAACCATTTATCAACATCTACAACATACCTGACTAGAGCAGCAGACCCACTCACTTCTGGATACCCCTCCGAGCCTTCAAACATCACTTGTCTTAATGCTCAAGTATAGCACAAGTTCTTCATTCAGACACTCTGGGCTTCTAATTCCACCATGTCCTAGAAGGTGACTTTGGCAATTTAGTTTCCTTTCCTTGACTCATTATATTTGGCAAAAAATGAGGGCAATATTAATTGTGTCAGCCTCATAAAATGGTTGTGACTAAATCAATTAAAATAGGCAGAACACATGTTATTTAATATATATTTAATAAATGGTAGTTATTTATTTCTCTTTAAAAATCATGTTATAACTGGGGCCTAAAATTTTATTTTATTTAAGTATTTAATGATATTAGCTATTGTTATGTTATTTTCCTTCAGGTGCCATGTTCCTTTTCCAAATTTTTCTTCCTTCTAGAACTTGACACTTCTATACTCAGGTTCCTGGTCCCTCCTCTTTGTGTGTCTCATTCTACTGTAATTAATTTGGTCTTGCTCAGCAAGAGCTTATGATTTGAAGAGATTAGGCTTACTAATGGAGGAAGGAGGATATCCTAGGGTTGACAACTGAAGACTTAATCTATATTGTAGGCTTCTAGAACAGAGAAATTGTGGTAATCATGAGCTAAAGATATGTTTTGCCGAAGTTGGTTGAAAATAATACCCTCTTCTAGCTATCACTCAGTCCAATGTGCTTCTTAGTATTATCAGAAGAAGGGCAGAGAGAAAAGTCATATACCATTTCTCCACATTTTCCAAGAAAGTTTTATCTCTCTCAGATTTAGCCAAAAGCAGCAAATACTCTGTTTAAGTCATGATTTTTGTCAGTCTACCAGAAAGAAGCTACTGTCTAATTTCTTAGGCATTGAATTTTCAAAGCAGCAATATACTAATTGTTAGACGCTGTGGAAAAGGGAATTATATTTTCTTAATGCTGTTTTTTGATTCCAAAGAAGTTGCCATTCTTACCTGCTGACATAGGAATAAATCTGTAGAAACAAAGTCAAGAAAACTTATGTGCAATTTCCATTAATAAGATCTCTGTGGCAGGGAAAGGAGAAACAAAGCCAAGAGGATCCATCAATAAAATGTTCAGTGTTGCTGAATCAGGAATTGGTAGTCTGAAGGGTTTACTTAGCTCAATTTCTGATTGAGGATTATAGCACTGTGGTCAATTAGATAAAGCTTCAAGAATTCCTTCAATACTAATTTTAGTTTCCTTTTTTTTTTTTTTTGTATGTGTGTCCTGGTGTTGTGCTCTCTGCTTAGTTATTTTTTTAATGCCCAAATATTCTTCCTTCCAAATCAAAACTTTATATTTTTGTGAGCTTGATTTATTAATTGATGGTTTTGTAAAGGCTGCTTCTTCTGAACAGGAGAAATGGGGGTAAGTGTATATATTTTCTATTTCTATTGCACTGAAATATCAAAACCATCATAGATGCCACTAGAATATATCCCCTTAACTTTAGTAAACTTCAATAAATGGCGGGCAAATTCTACAAGCTTTTGTAGAATTTGCCCACCATTTCTACAGAAGAATCTCTTCACAATTTGGTACATGAGCATAGGCTACGAGCATGTCAAAACACTAACAAAACAAAAAGAAATGGTAGGCATAGAACATTTTAAAAATTCAAGATTGCTTAACTTGGAGAGAGGAGAGAAAATGATAACAATGCTTAAATATATCAGATTGAAGATAATCAGTCTGTTTCCCTACCCACAACCATCCCACAAGCAAGAGAAAATGTGAAGGGATGTTTAGATTTTAGAAAGAATGTTGGTTGACATATGGAAGAATTTCTGGATTTCACAGAAATTGAATTCTGACTCATGGCCATAGTCTCTTGATCACCAAAGATGTTGAAACAATCTTCTACGTTCAGTATACTCAATATTGTACACATAAGATTGCACAAAGGCAACAGCTTACACCAGATATTCTCTTCATGTCTCTCTAATTCTGCAGTAAAAGTCACAGCCACAATACACTGAACCTTTTCCAAGTGCCAAGCACTTTATATTCATTATCTCATTAAATTCTCACCACAACCCTGGCGTTTAGTATCACTAATCTTACTTTTCAGACAAGGATATTGGTTCCGAGTGGTTGAAAAACAGGCCCAGGATATCAAGGGACAGAGTGGAGACTTGAACACAGGTCAGCCTGACCCCAACACTAAAACTTTAACCATTAAGCATACATGTACTGTCAACATAACATTGACCACCATATTTTAAAATGTCTGTTTAATTCTGAAACATAATTTTGAAAAACTGTTTCACAGTCAAGTCTTTTTCTACCAGTGTCCATGCTCAGCTTCAAGTTGTCTTTCCAGTTGTTTTTTCAATGCTTAATGTTTATTTTTTACATCCCCATCTCAAATACAAAGTCTAGGACATAGTCAATGTGTCAGTCATTTCAACCCTATCAACATCACATATTTGAAATGTAAGTCAGCTAGATACTGAAAGGATACTTTAATCGCTAGGACATAGAAACTGTAGAAACAAACCTCAAAGCCTTTGGTTAGAAATAATTGGCTCATTCCTGATAGCTGCACCCCAGGCTTTTCTGCCTACTTCTCTTACGTCCCTGTGGAACGTGCCTAAACTACAACAACTCAGATTATAAATATTTTTCAGGGAAATGCCTGTCAGCTGCATAAGCAGGGCTGGCCTGAGAAAAATTATAAAGTAGGTCAAGTTCATCTTTGAGACCCACCCAGACGTTTTCTCAGTATCGTTGTCCACAGTCCATTTCAAGATTCTATCTCCTTCCTTCCCACCCCAATGGCCAACGCTTAATGTTTGAGACAACTTGATACAGCCTCACCTTTATTCTCCTTCCACCCCATACCTCAGGTGAGAAGCTTTTCTGTGAAGGAATGCATTCTATTGTCTACTTCATCACTGCCTCATCCCAACATCAATATATTTCTGGGATCTCTCTTTTTTTTTTCTTGGCTTCACTCTCAGGCAAAGGGGCTTCCATGTGGGAAATTTTACCACCAACAGGTTCAAACTACATTGTACCTATAGCGTGCTATCCCAGCAGAAGCAGATACTCTTTTTATAAGAGTCTACATGTCAAGTTAACCCAATGTCTGTAACGTACACATCTCCAATGCAATTCCACTAATCAGGGTATCAGAGGACCCTGGTTGGTCAATCCTAGGTCATATACCATTCCCCCAGCAGGGAGTGGGTATACGGTTATACTCACCTGAAGTACACAGAATAAGTTTTACAATAAAAATCCATTTCCATTACCAAAATACGAAATAAATGTTACCAGAAAAAAAAATAACTTATTAGTCCTATTTTGCATATTCTTGGCTATCTTTCTTGCTGTTTTGGATTTTTTACATCTTATTTTCCTCTTACTTTGTCATATGTTGGACAGAATTTTTCAGTTGAGGATAGGTCAACTGTAATAAAAATGAGACAATAATCTAGTGTTTTAATGTATCATATAGCCTCTTCCATTTGGGTAATGGATTTTCTTTTAGATAGATTATGTCAGATTGTGTCTTTATTTTATTCTATTGATCAATCACTCTATTTTATTCATGAAAATTCAAATTTCTCATTTCTCAAATATAAGTATACTACATATTTTAAATCATTTGGAAGGCAAAGCTGATAATTTCTGTTTAAAATCTATAAATTAGATTTTAGATTGAACCAACTGAAGTTGCTGATATTTGACTGTTTTTGACCTACACATCTGTCGATTTCAAAGGGTCCAACCTGATACATATTTAAAATCCAGCTCAGTATATAGGTATATTTTTGTATATGCTCCATATGTAGTGATATTGTATTCCTTAAATTCATGACAGTTTGTGTGTGTGTGTGTGTGTGTGTGTGTGAAAAGAATAAATTAATCAGATTAAAGTGATTGTTGGTTTTGTGATGAGTCACATGTTAATCAATTCAGTGAATACCACAGATTAAGTGATGACTAATAGAACTTACTGAAGAAATACTAGTGTTATTTGATCATTGCAAGTGATCAAACTGGGACCTTGCGTCAAAGGCTTCTTTCTCTTTTCTCTCCCCTAACAACAAGATGAGAGCACTCATTTAACAATTTAGTCTAATGCTCAGCACTTTATGACTGCAATAATAAAAAATTATTCTAAGTGCTACACAAAGCAAAACAAGTGGTTTCCTGAAATTTTAGACAAAGCAGTTTTCTGCAACTTCTGTAACATATCTTTTTTATTCCCATCCAAGGTAGGCTTTCTTAGGGCCACTTGGCAAAAACAAATATTCTTAATCCCCAATTCTCCCAGCTATGGTTTTGTGCTTATATGAATGTTATAACTGACAAGCAGTGGCATATGCGTCCACATTGCATGATATTGTGATAAAAAGAGACAAAACAGTATGTTTTAAATAATGCCTTATTTCATTAGGTTTTCTTCAATGACAGTGAATTCAAGCTCTCTACTACCATTCAAGAGCATTTGAAGCTGTCTGAATGTTCTACAAATATCTCAGGAAGTAGGTTTTACATACTTTTTGATATGTAATGTATATTAAAGGCTAGAGGCATTTTAATATGTGAAAGTACCTACAAATCTTCAATTATGGAACGATAGATCATTTAATAAACCATAACATTTTCTGAGCCCATATAGACTTCTGTTTGACATGGGGAAGAGAAATAATCATTTCAATGAAATTTTAATCAATAATAATAGTGAAGTAACTGGGCTAAATAACATTTGTATTTTGGCCAGATTGCATGTCATATAGCATTCACAATATTTTTATAGATAGAGTTTGTTTCAAATAGTGCCATGGTCTAAAAGTATATATTTTGAAAAACCAACCTGCTCGATGATATTAATCAGTGGTTTCATTTTTATGTAAAACCTGAGCTGCTTACATCTTGATAAAATATAATGACTCAGATGTTCCTTCTCTGAAACTTTCACCATTTTCTGTTGCAGCCCTTATTTACACTTTTCTTACCCAGAACACGTAGGTCAATGAGTGTTGTCACGAAAGACAAGAAAAAGAAAAGTTTTTTACTTTTTAATACTTGTCAACATACACAAATGAGATTTTTCAGAGAAAATGCCATGCAGGTCAACCTAAGCTTTGGCATTTGACCATGTTGCTTCTGCCACATGAGACAATTACTTTATTAGAATGGAATACATCAACATTGCTAAAGAAAAGTACTTCTATTCCACATGATGATATTTACTTTTATTTTATAAGCACTTATTCCACACATAATTTTGTACCCAACATTGTATTAAACACCTTACAAATAATCATTCACTCAATACTCACGTCCACTCTATGGAGTAGGTATTATTTTTATCTCAATTTTACAGATGAAGGAACTAAGACACTGAAAGGGTAAGTAAGTTGACAAAAGTGACACTGTTAGTAGTGCCATCTGCTTTGGAAACTACTCTCAAACTACTTCCTTGGCCAAAGCTAACAAAACTAGGGGGTTATTTTTTGGGGGATTTTTTAAAATTAAAGTTTATTGAGGTGACAACTGTTAGTAAAGTTACATAGATTTCAGGTGTACAATTCTGTATTACATCATCTATAAATCCCATTGTGTGTTCACCACCCAGAGTCAGTTCTCCTTCCATCACCATATATATGATCCCCCTTTACACTCATCTACCACCTCCTACCTCCTTACCCTCTGGTAACCACTGAACTATTGTCTGTGTCTATGAGTCTTTGTTTCTCATTTGTTTATCTTCTTCTTTTGTTGTTTTTGGTTTATATACCACATATCAGTGAAATTATATGGTTCTCTGCTTTTTCTGTCTGACTTATTTAGCTTAGCATTATAATCTCAAGATCCATTCATGTTGTCACAAATGTTCCTATTTCATCTTTTCTTACCGCCAAATAGTATTCCATACCACAACACCTTTATCCATTCATCTACGAAGGACATTTTGGTTGTTTTCATGTCTTGGCCACCGTAAACAAAGCAGCAATGAACATTGGACCACACGTGTCTTTATGGATAAATGTTTTCAGATTTTTTGGGTAGATACCCAAAAGAGCGATTGCTGGGTCATATGGTAATTCTATTTGTAATTTTTTGAGGAACCACCACACTGCCTTCCATAACGGCTGCACCAGTTTCCATTCCCACCAACAGTGTATGAGGGTTCCTTTTTCTCCACAGCCTCTCCAACACTTGTTACTATTTGTCTTCTTGATGATAGCCATTCTAACTGGGGTGAGGTGATATCTCATTGTGGTTTTTATTTGCATTTCTCTGATGATTAGCGATGTTGAGCATTTTTTCATATGTCTATTTGCCATTTGTATATCCTCTTTGGAGAAATGTCTCTTCAGGTCCTGTGCCCATTTTTCAATTGGGTTGTTTGTTTTTTTGTAGTTGAGTTGCATGAATTCCTTGTATATTTTGGATATTAGTCCCTTATCGGAGGCACTATTTGCAAAAATCTTCTCCCATTCAGTTGGTTACCTCTTTAGTTTGTCGATGATTTCTTTTGCTGTGCAGAAGCTTTTAAGTTTGATATAGTCCCATTCTTGCCTTTGGAGTCAGATTCATAAAACACTCTTTGACCCCAAAATCCAAAAGTTTACTACCTATGTTTTCTTCTACGCAACTTATTGTTCCAGGTCTTATGCTTAAGTCTTTGATCCATTTTGAATTAATTGTGGTACATGGTGACAGATAGCAGTCCAGTTTCATTCTTTTGCACGTAGCTTTCCAATTCTGCCAGCACCATTTATTGAAGAGGCTGTCTTTTCTCCATTGTATGTTTTGTGCTTGTTTGTCAAAAATTATCTGTCCATATTTACGTGGTTTTTATTTCTCAGTTCTCAATTCTATTGCATTGGTCTACGTGTCTGTTTTTCTGTCAGTACCATGCTGTTTTGATTATTGTTGCCCTGTAGTACAAGCTAAAGTCAGGGAGTGTGATACCTCCAGCATTGTTCTTTTTTCTTAAGATTGCTTTGGCTATTCGGGGTCTTTTGGGGTTCCAAACAACTTGAAGATATTTTGTTCTATTTCTTTAAAAACTGCCATTGGGATTTTGATGGGGATTGCATTAAATCTGTATATTGCTTTGGGTAATATGGCCATTTTAACTATGTTGATTCTTTTAATCCATGAGCAGAATGTCTTTCCATTTCTTTGTGCCTTCTCCAATTTCTTTTAAAAATGTCTTGTAGTTTTCAGCATACAGGTTTTCACATCCTTGGTTAAGTTTATTCCTAGGTATTTTATTCTTTTTGTTGCAATTGCAAAAGGAATTTTTTTTTTAATTTCTTTTTCTGAGATTTCATTGTTAGTATATAGGAATGCAATGGACTTTTGTACATTGATTTTGTAGCCGACAACTTTACTGTATTTGTCGATTGTTTCTAATAGCTTTTTGGGGGAGTCTTAAGGGTTTTCTATATAAAGCATCATATCATCAGCAAAGAGTGACATTTTAACTTCTTCATTCCCAATTTGGATGCCTTTTATTTCTTTCTCTTGCCTGATTGCTCTGGCGAGGACTTCCAACACTATGTTGAAAAGCAGAGGTGATAGGGGACAGCCCTGTCGTGTTCCTGAACATAGAGCAAAGGGCTTCAGTTTTTCACCTTAATTATGAGATTAGATGAGGGTTTGTCATATATGTCCTTTATTATTTTAAGGTATTTTCCTTCTATATACATTTTGTTAAATGTTTTAATCATAAATGGATGTTATATCTTGTCAAAAGCTTTTTCTGTATCAGTTGATATAATCATATGATTTTTGTCCTTTATTTTGTTTATGTGATGTATCACATTGATTCATTTGCATATGTTGAACCAACCTTGTGCCCCTGGGATGAACCCCACGTGGCCGTGATGAATAATCTTTTTAATGTATTGTTTCATTCGATTTGCTAGAATTTTGTTTAGGATTTTTGCATCTGTATTCATCAGAGACATTGGTGTGTTGTTGTCTTTTTTTTGTGATGTCCTTACCAGGTTTTGGTATCAGGGTAATGTTGGCCTTATAAAATGAGTTAGGGAGTACTGTCTCTTCTTCAATTTTTTGGAAGAGTTTGAGGAGGATTGGTATTAGATCCTCTTTGAAGGTTTGGTAGAATTCACTGGTGAAGCCATCTGGTCCAGGACTTTTGATTTTGGGAAGGTTTTTGATGACTGATTCAATTTCGTTACTGGTGATCGGCCTGTTAAGATTTTCCAGTTCTTCATGATTCAGCCTTGGAAGGCTATATGTTTCTAAGAACTTGTCCATTTCTTCTAAGTTATTAAATTTGGTGGCATATAGTCCTTCATAGTATTCTTGGATGATCCTTTGTATTTCTGTGGTGTCCGTGATAACTTCCCCTTTTTCATTTCTGATTTTGTTAATTAGTGTCTTCTCTCTTTTTATCTTAGTGAGTCTAGCCAAGGGTTTGTCGATTTTGTTAATCTTTTCAAAGAACCAGCTTTTTTCACATTAATTTTTTCTATTGTCTTTTTGTTCTCTATTTCATTTAGTTCTGCTCTGATTTTTGTTATTTCCTTTCTTCTGCTGACCTTGGGTTTCGCTTGTTCTTCTTTTTCTAGTTCTTTAAGGTGTAACGTGAGGTTATTTATTTGGGATTTTTCTTGTTTCTTGAGACAGGCCTGTAATGGTATAAATTTCCCTCTTAAAACTGCTTTCGCTGCATCCCAAAAATTTTGGTAGGATGTAGTTTCATTCTCATTTGTTTCTATGTATCTTTGGATCTCTCCTCTAATTTCTTCTTTGACCCCATCATTCTTTAAAAGTATGTTGTTTAGTCTCCATGTATTTGTGGTTTTCCCTGCTTTCTTTTTGCATTTGATATCCAATTTCAAAGCCTTGTGATCAGACAATATGTTTAGTATGATTTCAATCTTCTTCAATTTGCTGAGGCTGATTTTATGTCCCAATATATAGTCTATCCTTGAGACTGTTCCATGTACAATTGAAAAGAATGTATAGTCTGATGTTTTAGGATGAAGTGCTCTACAAATGTCAACTATGTCCATTTCATCTAATATGACATTTAGGGCTGCTATTTCATTATTTATTTTTTATTTGGATTACCTATCCACAGCTGTCAATGATGTGTTTATGCCCCCTAGTATAATTGTGTTTTGGTCAATTATTCCCTTTAGTTCTGTTAGTAGTTGCTTGGTATATTTCGGTGCTCCTTGATTGGGAGCATAAATATCGATGACTATTATGTCTTCTTGTTGTATAGTCTCCTTTACCATTATGAAATGTCCATCTTTGTCTCTTGTCATCTGTTTCATCTGATATCAGTATGGCTACACCTGATTTTCTCTGGATACCATTTGCTTGGAGTGTCAATTTCCACCCTTTCAGTTTGAGTCTATGCTTGTCTTTGTAGCTGAGATGTGTCTCTTGGAGACAGCATATGGTTGGGTTTAGTTTTTTGATGCAATCTGCTACTCTGTGCCTTTTTATTGGTGAGTTTAGTCCATTTACATTTAGGGTGATTATTGATCACCTGAGGATTTCTTATCATTCTATCTTTAGGTTTCTGGTAAGACTGTGTCTCCATTGTTTCTTTGCCTTTATGTTGTTGCCTGTTATTTCTATGTGGTGGTATTCTATGATGTTTCCCTCTCTTTCTTCTTTTATTACAGTATATATTTCAGTTCTGAATGTTTTTTTTTTGAGTGGTTATCCTTAAGTTTGTGTAAAAGAAAGTTTGATATTTAGAGTATTCCATTATCTTCAGCACGCTTACTTTCTCCATTCCCATATTCCGGTTCAGGCCTTTACTCTCCTCTTTTTCTGTTTTGGTTGCCACAAGTTGTCCCTGTGGATGATGCTCGAATAGCCTCCTTTAGTATTTCTTGTAGTGTAGGTCGTGTATTAGAAAATTCCCTCAGCTTCTATATGTCTGGAAAGGTCTTTATTCTTCCTTCATATCTAAAGGATATCTTTGCTGGGTATATTATTCTTGGCTCATAATTTCTCTCTTTCAATAGTTTGAATATTTGGTTCCACTTCCTCGTGGCTTGTAGAGTTTCTGCTGAAAAATCTGATGATAATCTAATGGGCTTTTCTTTGTAGGTTACCGTCTTCTTTTCCCTGGCTGCCTTGAGGAATCTTTCTTTGTCATGAATTTTTGACAACTTCAATACAATGTGCCTTGGAGAAGACCTGTTGGGGTTGAGGTAATTAGGTGTTCTATGTGCTTCTTGGATTCGACGATCCAGTTCTGTCCACAAGTTTGGGAAGTTCTCATCGACTATTTGTTTGAATATACTCTCTGTGATGCTTTGAATTATTCTGGGGATATTTCTATCTGTGGTGCCATTTCAAGGACAAATGCTTGAATATCGGCCATGCACACAACCAAAGCCTTTGCTCTCCTATCAGCAATCCATTCACAGATGATGTCTTCCAGCTCAGGAAATAATGATTGTTTACCTAATCCATACTTGCACTTCTTAGCATTTCCCTTGTCCACCTGTTGACTGAGGCTATCATACTCTGCTCGTCATTTTTGAATCATTCAGAGATCCAACTTCTTCTCTTTGCAGAAAGCCGTAAGATTCTTGCCCCAGGAGTCCTCCACAATTCATTTCCGGTAATCGACGGAATAGCTCTTTCTTTTTGCAGTCATTTTCTCTGGGGGTCAAAATATTATTCCCTTTAAATCTACTATTAAATCAAGTGTTAATTGAAGACTTAGGAGACAGGAGTGGCAACAAAACTGATGACAGTTAAGAATTATTGTCAACACAAAAGAGACGAAAAATTGCAGTCACCAAAATTCAGAAAACGTTTTTTTTTATTTCACACGAGTGCATTAAGTACGTCTGTTACAATACATGATGTACTGAATTATGTAGATTCATATTAGACATAACCATGTCCATTTGTTATCAAATGTGCACGTTATTCGTGTGTTGTGTCTGTACTCCAATTGGTCATTCAGTAATAAGTCTCACATTCATCTGTTTACATAGGCATTTACCTCTCAAACAAAGGTGCTCGCTTGGGTATTTATATATACTTAATTATAATTTATATTATTTTTTAAGTATTAATGTCAATAATATTTATTTATATTTAATTATATATTAATACTATTATTTTATAATTCAACAAGTCCGTTGTATAATGCAACAGACGTATTAAATGCGTCTGTCTGGCTGATGATCTTAACTGGGGCTTATTTTGGGGGTAGGGCTTACATTGTGAGCATCCTGAAAAATCATACTAGGGTTTATTTTCCAGTTAGGTCTTATTTTGGGGGAAATACGGACGGAGTCTACTAGTAAGTCAATGACCAGAAGCCCCTAGTAAAAGGTAGAGCTTTTTTGGTAACCCCATCCATGTGGATGGGGTAACAAAACCAGTCATCCATCAGATAATGGGCCATCAGCAGAGTATAGATCAGAAGTAGAAACGCAGAGTATACATCAGAAGTAGAAATCTAGTTTTATGGATAGTGGCAATGGACCTTGTGAGAAAGGATTTCAGTCCAAGGGTACTAGAGATTCATAGATAAAAACACTAAACCAAAATCTAGCTCTTAGAATGGCGGTTCAAGGTTAGGACCAAGACAGAAGAAATTAGCAATTAAAACCTAGTTCTGGGAGATGTCATCAAAATGGAGGCGTGAGGTGGAAATTGTGGGGAGCCATAATTTCTTGTTTCCAAGGGGGAGATGTGGGGAGCCATAATTTCTTGTTTCCTTGGAAACCTGTGGCCTGGCTTAGTTCATGATTAATCTGTTTCAGGACCTAAGGCATTGTTTCACCTGTGCCTCTAGGGGCCTGCAAGTATTTGAAGAATGAGGTGGGAGTGGCCGGTTTTCCCGGACACAGATAACTGATGGCTATCAGGACATTTGGTAGTCTCTTTCATATGATAATTACTTCTGTGAGGTAATGCATACCTGTGATTGTTAAACTGCATGTACCCAAAGGGTATATATTGGTGAAGGTAAAATAAATCCGTGCTTCAGCACCACTGAAGACCGGCCGTATCATCATACGTGTGTCTCTTTTGCATTCCCGCTCCCCCTTCCAGGTACCGTTCGACTTGTGGCGGCTGGACCGCCACAGGAAATCTCCTCTGGAATTTATAACAAATTGAAAAACTGTAACTCCACAAAGAACTCCCTGCACAGCAGACAGGCGAGACGAAGAGACCCACTACTGAATTTACCTACAGGTGGGAGAATTGCAGGAGCAGGGGAGGAGGGAAGGGAGAAGTGCTACAATGGAGCTACGCCAGCGCAAGACACAGACCTAGCTCAGTGCTCCCAGCTCGCTGCATCCCGGAACTACCGCAGCTGCGGGAGAGGGAAGAATTCAGACTGCTAGGGCTCCACTTATGGCCCACAGGGCTGAAGGGGCAGCATATAACACTGCTGAACCCAAGGCTCAGGGCAGAGACTGCCGAGAAAAGACTGAGGGAAGAAGGCTGAAAACGGTGGTTTAAGCTCTCACTGCCGAGCAGAGAACGGAAGCCTTAGGCACTGAGACTAGCCGCCCCCTCCCTACCCTTCCAGAACTCACCCCGCCCCCACCTGCCCGGTGTTAGAAGTGAAACAGTAGCAGTGTCAGATCAAAAGAACAGAATATTTGCAGTTCTGAGAACTGTGATCCACAGACACAGATTTGCAGCCAAACTAGTTCCGGCAAAGGGGAGGGAGCTGTGGAAGCAGGATAGGCTCTGGTAGTGGTTGCTGCCATTGCTCTGGGCCACCTTTCACAACTCACCCCGCCCTTGTCCCCACCTATCTGGGCGGATCCCTGCAGGAGTCAACAGAACTGCTGAAACAAACAGGCTATGAATATGGTGCAGGAAGAGCTTTGGAACTGCAAAAGCTCTGCGATCCTCACACGGACACTGCGCCCTCTGACCCAGGGGAACTATTAACAGAGGAGAAGCCCTTTTCGCAGGGAATCCCCCCATGGTGTGAGAAGCTGGAATAGTGCAGAGAAAACATAGCGCTACCTTGTGAGAGAGAAATAAAGGCTTCAGTCGGAGAGAAAATAAAACATTCTACCAACGAGTACTGGATAACAAATGAAAGACTTCTTCACATCAACCTGTTGCAGAACCCACTCCTATAGATGTCTAGGAAGAGAAATAATAAATCATTAATTGCCATGAATAACCAAGGCAACGTGAAAGCTCAGAAAGAAAGTGAAAAGTCTCCAGAAAATGAATTTAAAGATATGGAAATATGTGACTTAAATGACAGAGAATTCAAGATTGCAGTTCTGAAAAAACTGAACGAGATGCAAGAAAACACAGAAAGCAGTTTAATGAACTCAGAAACACAATCACAGAACAACGTGAACATTTTACCAAAGAGATTGAAATTTTAAAAAAGAACAAAATAGAATTTCTGGAGATTAAGAACTCAATTGAAGAAATTAAGAAGAAAAAGCCAGCTTAGGTAGTAGAGTTGACCAGATGGAGGAAAGAATCAGTGACATCGAAGATAGAAACCTGGAAATGACACGGATGGAGGAATAAAGAGACTTGAGACTTCAAAAGAAATGAAAGAACTCTGCAAGAACATTCTGACCCCATCAGAAAGCAATATAAGAATAATGGGCATACATAAAGGAGAAGAAAGAGAGAAGGGAACAGAGAATATATTCAAACAAATAGTCGATGAGAACTTCCCAAACTTGTGGAAAGAACTGGATCCTCAAATTCAAGAAGCAAATAGAACACCTAATTACCTCAATCCCAACAGGCCTTTTCCAAGCACACTGAAGTTGCCAAAAATCAATGACAAAGAAAGAATCCTCAAGGCAGTCAGGCAAAAGAAGATGGTAACCTACAAAGGAAAGCCCATTAGATTATCATCAGATTTTTCAGCAGAAACTCTACAAGCCAGGAGGAAGTGGAACCAAATATTCAAACTATTGAAAGAGAGAAATTATGAGCCAAGAATAATATACCCAGCAAAGATATTCTTTAGAAATCAAGGAGGAATGAAGACCTTTCCAGACATACAGAAGCTGAGGGAATTTTCTAATACACAACCTGCACTACAAGAAATACTAAAGGAGACTATTCAAACATAATCAACAGGAACAATTTGTGGCAGCATAAAAGGGGGGAGAATAAAGGCCTGAACCGGAATATGGGAATGGAGAAAGTAAGTATTTTGAAGAAAATGGAATACTCTAAATATCAAATTTTCTTTTACACAAACTTAAGGATAACCACTCAAAAAAAAATTCAGAACTGAAATATATACTGTAATAAAAGAAGAAAGAGAGGGAAACATCATAGAATACCACCACATAGAAATAACAGACAACAACATAAAGGCAAAGAAACAATGGAGACACAGTCTTACAAGAAAACTAAGGATAGAATGATAGGAAATCCTCAGGTGATGTAAATGGACTGAACTCACCAATAAAAAGGTACAGAGTAGCAAACTGGATCAAAACCTAAACCCAACCATATACTATCTCCAAGAGACACATCTCAGCTACAAAGACAAGCATAGATTCAAAGTGAAAGGGTGGAAATTGACACTCCAAGCAAATGGTATCCAGAGAAAATCAGGTGTAGCCATACTGATATTAGATGAAATAGACTTCAAGGTGAAAAAGGTGACAAGAGACAAAGATGGACATTTCATATTGGTAAAGGGGACTATACAACAAGAAGACATAATAGCCATTGATACTTATGCCCTCAATTAAAGAGCACCGAAATATGCCAAGCAACTACTAACAGAACTAAAGGGAAAAATTGACCAAAACACAATTATACTAGGGGGCATAAACACATCATTGACAGCTGTGGATAGATCATCCAAACAGAAAATAAATAGTGAAATAGCAGCCCTAAATGACACATTAGATGAAATGGACATAGTTGACATTTGTAGAGCACTTCATCCTAAAACATCAGACTATACATTCTTTTCAATTGTACATGGAACAGTCTCAAGGATAGACCATATATTGGGACATAAAATCAGCCTCAGCAAATTTAAGAAGATTGAAATCATACCAAGCATATTCTCTGATCACAAGGCTTTGAAATTGGATATCAAATGCAAAAAGAAAGCAGGGAAAACCACAAATACATGGAGACTAAACAACATACTTTTAAAGAATGATGGGATCAAAGAAGAAATTAGAGGAGAGATCCAAAGATACATAGAAACAAATGAGAATAAAAATACATTCTACCAAAATTTTTGGGATGCAGCGAAAGCAGTTTTAAGAGGGAAATTTATACCATTACAGGCCTGTCTCAAGAAACAAGAAAAATCCCAAATAAATAACCTCACGTTACACCTTAAAGAACTAAAAAAAGAAGAACAAGTGAAACCCAAGGTCAGCAGAAGAAAGGAAATAACACAAATTAGAGCAGAACTAAATGAAATAGAGGACAAAAAGACAATAGAAACAATTAATGTGACAAAGAGCTGGTTCTTTGAAAAGATTAACAAAATTGACAAACCCTTGGCTAGACCTACTAAGATAAAAAGAGAGAAGACACTAATTAACAAAATCAGAAATGAAAAAGAGGAAATTATCACAGATTCCACAGAAATACAAAGGATCATCCAAGAATACCATGAAGGACTGTATGACACCAAATTCAATAACCTAGAAGAAATGGACAAGTTCTTAGAAACATATAGCCTTCCGAAGCTGAACCATGAAGAACTGGAAAATCTAAACAGACCGATCACCAGTAATGAAATTGAATCAGGCAACCAAAACCTTCCCAACAGCAAAAATCCGGGACCAGATGGCTTCACTAGTGAATTCTACCAAACCTTCAAAGAGGATCTAATACTAATCCTGCTCAAATTCTTCCAAAAAATTGAAGAAGAGACAGTACTCCCCAACTCATTTTATGAGGCCAACATTACCCTGATACCAAAACCTGGTAAGGAAAACACACAAAAAAAGAGAACTATAGACCAATATCTCTGATGAATACAGATGCAAAAATCCTAAACAAAATTCTAGCAAATCGAATGAAACAATGCATTAAAAAGATTATTCATTGTAGTCACACAGCAACCTAGCAATCTGTCCCCTCCAATCTTTCCTTAGGGAAAGGTGACCCTGTGGGATTGTCCTTCATTGGGGTTGAGTTTATGCTACTCTAAGTCTCCATGTTTGTTCCTTGTAAGCAGGGTCTGCAGTCAAAGACGGGTAAGATTTCTCACGGGAGAAACAACCTAAGCCAGACGGGACCCCCCTAGGACCTCCATGAGCTAATGTAAAGTTAGGAGGTAGCTGTGCCCCTCCTCTTTTGAGAAGCTGCTGATGCATGCCTCAACTGTTGTCCTTTACCCTCAGGTGTTATGGACCCATTAGAACAATAACATCTTGCCCCTCCTGTTTGGCTCATGGGATAATCTTATCTTGTGAGACTTGTTCCCCCAGGGATTGTATGCACCACACCTTGGTCATTTGGGGGATGGTATGCATCAGTTGCTTTGGGACAATTATGGGATTTGGAATAAATGATTATTGTACGGTGTTATTGTACGGTGTAAGAGTTTCAAAGACCCTGCCCCTAATCATGTGATCTCTATTGTGAAAAATCAATAAATACCCACGGTGACCCGATTCGGGGCTCCAGTCCCTTGAGGCTGTGAGTCCCTTGAGGCTGTGAGTCCCTTGGTCCTCTGTGATTTAACTATAT
The DNA here is from genome assembly GCF_964194185.1 of Rhinolophus hipposideros. NCBI lineage: Eukaryota > Metazoa > Chordata > Mammalia > Chiroptera > Rhinolophidae > Rhinolophus > Rhinolophus hipposideros. The sequence continues at coordinate 18,373,096 of NC_138059.1, read as the reverse complement.
TTGAGTCTCTGTCTCTTTATGAGAGTTTAACCCTCGCCGCCTCCCTCGTCTTCCCACGGCTTGTGTTGTGCAGGATGCAACAATTCATCATGACCCAGGGCCACAAAAATGGTTCAACATATGCAAATGAATCAATGTGATACATCGCATAAACAAAATAAAGGACAAAAATCATATTGTTATATCAATTGATGCAGAAAAAGCTCTTGACAAGATAAAACATCCATTTACGATTAAAACACTTAACAAAATAGGAATAGAAGGAAAATACCTGAAAATAAAAAAGGCCATATATGACAAACCCTCATCTAATCTCATAATTAAGGTGAAAAACTGAAGCCCTTTGCTCTATGTTCAGGAACACGACAGGGCTGTCCCCTATCACCTCTGCTTTTCAACATAGTGTTGGAAGTCCTCGCCAGAGCAATCAGGCAAGAGAAAGAAATAAAAGGCATCCAAATTGGGAATGAAGAAGTTAAAATGTCACTTTTTGCAGATGACATGATGCTATACATAGAAAATCCTAAAGACTCCCCCAAAAAGCTATTAGAAACAATCGACAAATACAGTAAAGTTGTCGGCTACAAAATCAATGTACAAAAGTCCATTGCATTCCTATATACTAACAATGAAATCTCAGAAAAAGAAATTAAAAAAAAATTCCTTTTGCAATTGCAACAAAAAGAATAAAATACCTAGGAATAAACTTAACCAAGGATGTGAAAACCTGTATGCTGAAAACTACAAGACATTTTTAAAAGAAATTGGAGAAGGCACAAAGAAATGGAAAGACATTCTGTGCTCATGGATTAAAAGAATCAACATAGTTAAAATGGCCATATTACCCAAAGCAACATACAGATTTAATGCAATCCCCATCAAAATCCCAATGGCATTTTTTAAAGAAATAGAACAAAATATCTTCAAGTTGTTTGGAACCCCAAAAGACCCCGAATAGCCAAAGCAATCTTAAGAAAAAAGAACAATGCTGGAGGTATCACACTCCCTGACTTTAGCTTGTACTACAGGGCAACAATAATCAAAACAGCATGGTATTGACAGAAAAACAGACACGTAGACCAATGCAATAGAATTGAGAACTGAGAAATAAAAACCACGTAAATATGGACAGATAATTTTTGACAAACAAGCACAAAACATACAATGGAGAAAAGACAGCCTCTTCAATAAATGGTGCTGGCAGAATTGGAAAGCTACGTGCAAAAGAATGAAACTGGACTGCTATCTGTCACCATGTACCACAATTAATTCAAAATGGATCAAAGACTTAAGCATAAGACCTGGAACAATAAGTTGCGTAGAAGAAAACATAGGTAGTAAACTTTTGGATTTTGGGGTCAAAGAGTGTTTTATGAATCTGACTCCAAAGGCAAGAATGGGACTATATCAAACTTAAAAGCTTCTGCACAGCAAAAGAAATCATCGACAAACTAAAGAGGTAACCAACTGAATGGGAGAAGATTTTTGCAAACAGTGCCTCCGATAAGGGGCTAATATCCAAAATATACAAGGAATTTATGCAACTCAACTACAGAAAAACAAACAACCCAATTGAAAAATGGGCAGAGGACCTGAAGAGACATTTCTCCAAAGACGACATACGAATGGCAAATAGACATATGAAAAAATGCTCAACCTTACTAATCATCAGAGAAATGCAAATAAAAACCACAATGAGATATCACCTCACCCCAGTTAGAATGGCTATCATCAAGAAGACAAATAGTAACAAGTGTTGAAGAGGCTGTGGAGAAAAAGGAACCCTCATACACTGTTGGTGGGAATGGAGACTGGTGCAGCTACTATGGAAGGCAGTGTGGTGGTTCCTCAAAAAATTACAGATAGAATTACCATATGACCCAGCAATCGCTCTTTTGGGTATCTACCCAAAAAATCTGAAAACATTTATCCATAAAGACACGTGTGCTCAAATGTTCATTGCAGCTTTGTTTACGGTGGCCAAGACATGGAAACAACCAAAATGTCCTTCGATAGATGAATGGATAAAGAAGTTGTGGTATACATACACAATGGAATACTATTCGGCGTTAAGGAAAGATGATATAGGAGCATTTGTGACAACATGGATGGATCTGGAGAGTATAATGCTAAGTGAAATAAGTCAGACAGAAAAAGCAGAGAACCATGTGATTTCACTGATATGTGGTATATAAACCAAAAACAACAAAAGAAGAAGACAAACAAATGAGAAACAAAGACTCATAGACACAGACAATAGTTTAGTGGTTACCAGAGGGCAAGGGGGTAGGACGTGGTAGATGAGGGTAAGGGGGTCAAATATATGGTGATGGAAGGAGAACTGACTCTGGGTGGTGAACACACAATGGGATTTATAGATGATGTAATACAGAATTGTACACCTGAAATCTATGTAACTTTACTAACTATTGTCACCCCAATAAACTTAAAAAAAAAGATGTTCATGAAGAACATATCATATTTTTAATAATTATATATATATTAAAATTTACTTTGCCTCTACAGCAAAAGAAGATATTAGAGAATTTACAAACATGTGTTAGAAAGTAATAATAATGATTAAAAATAATTTCACAAAATTATTACAAATACTTAACATTTTTGTTAACTATCAATTATGTTTACTTCTTGGAACTATCTGAAATATAAACTCAAAGAGGTAAAAAAAATTTTTTTTACATTACTAATTATATTTGCCAGTTGCAAAACAAGTGGCAACTTCACATGTAATTTATAGAGGTACTTAGTATTTGATAGCAAAGTATAGTAATTAAATTCAGTCATTACAGTATTTAGCAAAACAAATACCATGTAAATAAATGGCTTTGTAATTGATGATAATTTCTAGGAATTAAATATTAATTATGTTTTACAAGTAGAAAAGTACTCATAATTGATTCACTAAGATACCTTTTTTTGACAAGGAAAATAATTTAAAGTAATTTGATAGTTACAACTGAGGAATGTTTCACATGTAATGTTACAGACTCACTGAAAAACCAGTCAGGTTCAGAAATGTATGGGTCAAAAATATTCAAGAAAACAAATGTTCAATGAGCTAAATGATCTGAAAAAATGCCTTAGTTTTGATCAATAAAAAAATTATCAATTAAATGGACAAAAACTTTTAATTTTATGAATGTAGCAATGAAATGAAAACTAAATTTAACTTCATATTTAGAATTTAAATTGCTTTCTTCATGATTTAAGTTCTGTCTACTAAATTAATAAATAGAGACATCTAATAAGTCTATCTCTCATTTTGAAAAACTTCTATATACAAGAATAAATGCTCATCCAAGCAATATTAATTAATTCATTCAACATATATTAATGATATTTTAATAGATCTTATGGCTTAGGGGGTTATCATTAAACAAATTAATTTCTAATATAAAAAATTAATTGTAATTGTGATAATTTTTATGAAAAAAATTGTGCCTTGCAAGTGTGTTTAATTAATAATGAACACAGAAGACCATGTCAAGTAAAACCTTACATCATTTCTCAAATCCCAAGCAAATCTTTATCCTTGCTCTGGGTGGGAAATAATTCAGGATTGTTTTAAAATTAAAAGCCCAAGACATACTTGAATTTTGTATGTATGTCATCCCTTAAAGGGTGTGTTTTTCTTTTTAATAATATAAGCAATGTGCTTTAGCACATAATAATCAATGAACCTAAATGTAGAATTATTATTATTTTTTTGCTGGATCATGTTGTCTCAGAAAGGATTTAAAGTGAATCAATTCAGATTAATTCATCATTATCTAGTAATTAAGATAAGATATTAAGTATATTTTTGTATATAAATGTTTTCTGACTTTCTCTGTAAACAAATATTTTAGGGATTTTTAAATGTGCATTGTTGCATATAACTTTTGGCTTTAGTGAATATTAAGCCTTAAATCTAAATTAAGGGTAACAGAGACTTGGTTATATTTAAATTAGCCTCTCTCAATAAGAGTTTAAATCTTATTCTCAATAAGATTTCCTAAAAATTAAACCTGCAGATACTGGCTTTCAAACAGTTGAATCATGCTTCAGCATGTCCTTCCTGGAGTTGAAAGATGGAATAGTTTTCAGGGATTTTACCCTCAAAAGTATTTCAGTCTTTGCAGTGGCCAGTCATAATTTCTTAAATTCTAATCTGGAGTAGAAAACTCAATTTAGTGCTTGCATTCAGGTTCAAATTCAATTATCATTCACAGTGTAAGAAAATAATAATTCCACCTGTTTAACCAGGATATTCTAAAAGATATAAAAAATAAATAGTTATATGACTAGTTATATAAATATAAATAATTAGATCTAAAAGGTATACAATATAAATAATGGTTTGTATTAGGTAAAAGATATTCTTTGCCTCATGCATGGCAATTGGACATGAGCTAGCTTGAGGAAGAACTGATTAAAAATAAATTAGGAATTAATTTTAAGAAAGTCTGATAATTTTTAGTGCCATGATGTGATCATTTTCTATTTTACACTGATCTTTGACTGGTTTAAATCAGTCCAAATTTTTGTCAACTTTCTCATAAGGAAAGGTCTCTGAGGTAACTAAAGACGGTATTGTCAGGATAAGGTATTTCCTAGAACTCCTTGGAAAGTCTTTTTACAGAGGGAACATGAAGGAAGCCAGGTCTTTCTAGGTACTGTCATCTTAGAAATATTCTTATAAGGTTATGTGGTGGATACACAGGCACATTGCTGAGGGACTTTTTGTCCCCCAGGGAGAAAAAAACATTCCTGAGGGTTTGCTGATATTGCTCACATATTTTACATGTACTTTACCATTTATTTATTTGCTTATTTATTTTTCGATAGCACCAAGGTTTTTAGGGCATTTAAAATTATTTTAAAACAACATGAACACAGTTAGGGAAACATCTTTTTGGGGATAAAGTAGAATATTTAAAATCTATTCAAAATTGAGTTAATTATCTTAGTAACAACTGTAATTGTCAATTTTGTGAAGATGACTTTGATAGTTTCTCTGATTACTGCAATAACCCCATTTATTTCGATGAGCTCTTAATGTTATGTAAGTATGAATTCCACGATGGTCATATGTCATGTCCCCTAAAACCCAACATGACTGGGGTCTCTTGGATAGTCCTATGACAAGGGTGAAAAATAGAAGCATCGTACTTTAAATAACCCAAGTATCAACTGAGGCCACCCAGACACCTTAGCTTTACATAAAATCTACTTAATACGACTATCCCATATCTCTTTTGCTGCCACGTTCGGGTAAGTTTTCCTGTTGCTTGCACTATCAACAACAAAGATGTTTCGCATGCCATGTTGTGTAACATTTTGTAATACATTTTTTATGTCACCAATGCCACGAGATTCTAATTTACTTATACTGAAATTTAAATGACACCATTTAGTATGTTTTAAGTATTTTTTTTGCTAAAATTCAATATAATGGTAAATTTATTACCATATAACAAAGGTTTAAAATAAAAGCCATGTCATTTATGTACAAAGGGGCTCAAAATGTTATGAAATGCATATAATAGTCAAAATATCAACATTTTACTTTTTGTGGACACATTTTGTAGTTTTTGACACATTTTGAAAAAAGAAACTTGAAATCAATTAACACGGTGAAAGAGATAATGCAATAGGAAAATAAAATACTGTCCCCAGGACCCAGAGTTCCTATTTCCTGTACCTGTTGAATTCTCTAACTCAAACTTAGCTGAAGTCTGGCTACTGAACTCTTCAATCACCTCCACTCACATAGAGATTTGTGATAGGGCCAGGTTGTGTTCCAATTGTTACAAAAAGTTTAAATGTTCCATTATACATTCCTGTTAAATAGGTTTGGACCAGTGGTCCTAGAAATTTCTCACTGGCTTTTTTTGTTTGTTTAACAGGGTTTGGTCAGTGCTATATTCTTCAGTCTCTTTTCTCTCCAATAATCTTTTCTTCTCAAAATGCTTCCTTTCACTGTCAAATTTCTATCCCCCTTTAGGTAGAACAGTTTAGTTATCTCTTTGCTATTTTGGAGTCCATAACTACGCAGGCCATCCCACAAGTCCCACTCACATAACCTAAAAAGAAAACTTCCTTTAAAAAAAGGAACTTTAAAAGAAGTTCCAGATTTTTCTAATGGAGAAACAATGTTCTTAAACCTGATGCATATTTTCTATGACTAATTAGAAAAGAAGCTTAGCCCTTAATCCTGCGCATGTTATACAATCTCAGTGAAGTACAGTTCAAACCGGCTTTCCTACAATACCCAAGACTTCAGCACAAAAAGCTTTCAAAGCATGCTGATAAAGATAAGGTGATCTGATGTAGCCTTTTGACCTATTTCAGCACCTGATTACAGAAGTATACTGTGATTTTATCAAACCGCTGCTTGCCACATCTAATTATTTCGGTTTCATTCCTCAGTATCAATCATAAAGTGAACTTGAACTTTTTAACTCATCATGAACTTTTCGTCATTTACTGTTGTCAACTCAAACTGATCCATTTAATCTAAGTAGCAGATTCGATTGCAAGCCCTCAAAATATTGAAAGGCAATGTCCTCATGATTTTTAGGCTCTCATCAACTGCCCATAGTTATTGCCAAATAAGTGAAGATACTGTGTTCTCAGTTCTTCTTAGAAACAAATTTTTGGCGTAAAATAGTTAAGGAAACCTTAGTCCTTAACTCCTTCGCACTTCCATGCCAGATTCTGTGAGCCAAAACTCATAAAAGGACCCTGAGGTTTTTCTGAAAGACACCAAGTGTGAGTTGGGGGTGGGGGTGGTGAGCAATTTTATTTGTTTCTCAGTCTGAATCTCTGTGAGAAAGTCAGGTTTGACAGATATTTATATTAGCCAATTATCTCACGTTTGCCCACTTTTTCCATTTTTAATTTATATACTTGCCCTGAGTGTAAAACATGTGTTATTTTTGGCTGCCAAAGTCCTCCTATTGCTATGCACTAATTTCTATGCTTGCTCCACCTTTAGAGACTAATGTTGAACTAACATCAACTACAAGGGAAACAAAGCAACCTCTGAACTTTAGCTGTCAGCATAAGTTGAAGAGAGTAGTAATGGGAGCAAGATGTGGTGCGGGAATGCCGTTTTTGAGGATGGAGCCTCACCAGGGATGACTGCTCCCTTCTCTCTGGAGAGCAACCCACACTCCCCAATTGTTTGCATTTTACAATTGAGAAGGGAAAACCTTAATAATCCAGTGAAAAATGTTCCTTGTAACTTTGGATTTTTTTTTTTTTCAGAGGTGGCCATCTCTTGTTTTCCCTAGCCTGATCATTAATAGTGTAGACCTCATGGAGCAAAATTCAATATTCAGAGTTTAATAAAATCAAGGTCCCAGAATAGTAAGGGGTGAAAGTAAAGTTATCCTTTGAAATCTTGGCACTTAAAAAAAAGAGCATGCCACAACCTTGCCACATAGTGTGTACTGTTTATTTTAGCAATCGTCCAAGCTATGTCTACCTTTGGGAGAGAGGAAGCTATGTTCCCTTAAATCTCACATAAAACATTAAAAAGCACATAAGTCTTCTCTTTTTTGTCCCAGACACGCACAGGAGAAAAAGCAGTGGAGTATGTGTTAATGATTTGAAAATTAAGTTCCTTTTTGTTTTTAACCATCTAACTTTGACCTGTCCCAAAGATAGCTTAGTTCAAACACACTTTTGTGAGTTTGCCTTATTTTTACACAAAACATATCTATTGTTAGATCAAAATACTTTCTATGGCCTTTTATAAGTGAACTCATCCAGAACTTTCCAGGAGAGGAATGTATTGTCAGTGAGGGAGAAACTTGGGGAAGGGATTATTAACATTTCACACTCTAAGCTCAGGCTAGAAACTATGTCATAATATCACAGAACTTATTGCATTTCATACAATACCATGTTTCTTATATTTACTACTATTGTGTTGTCAGAAACTTATTTTAGGATTTTCCCCCTTTTCTTCTGCAATTGCCTACCATACTTTGTTATCATTGTACAGTGTTAAACACTTGAATTTAATTGGCAGACATGACCTCTAAGAAAACAAGGATCATTGGGAAAAGTAGACAAGAACTAGCAAATTACGAAAAGGGTATCATTAAAGAGGCATTTTACATCATACGAGGTCGACAATTAAGTTCACGAACTCATCCTAGAAAAAGTGCTACCTCCTTGCTGAATATCACTAGTCTCCTTTGAAGTACTCCCCTTGGGAAGCTATGCAGCGACGCCAGCATCTAGTTCACTCTTCAAAGCAATTTTGGAACTCTTTCTGGAATGGCCATCAGAGCTGTCATCGTATTACCCTTGATGTCATGAATGTCATCAAAATGTCTTCCTTTCAATATTTCCTTTATCCTCTGGGTAAAGAAAGAAGTCATTGGGGGCCAGATCAGGTGAGTAGGGAGGGTGTTCCAATACAGTGATTTGTTTACTGACTAAAAACTCCCTCACAGAAAGTGCTGTGTGAGCTGCTGCATTGTCGTGACACAAGAGCCATGAATTGTTGGTGAAAAGTTCAGGTTGTCTAACTTTTGCTCACAGCCCTTTCCGCACTTCCAAATAGTAAATTGGTTAACTGTTTGACCAGTTGGTAAAAATTCATAACAAATAATCCCTCTGATATCAAAAAAGGGTTAACAACATCGTTGCAACAAATTTGTGAATTTAATTGTCAAACCTCGCAAAAATAATTGTTCCTTTATTGAAATTATAAGAGAAGAGTTTATTCATGGTATTTTAGAAAAGGCATGAATTTGCAAAAAGGCATGAAGAGGATTTACCACAAGCTTTTACCATGAAGACTCTGTATAGCCAATATTTCCCTTGAATTCTGCCAGATAGATGTTTTGGCCCTTTGTCCTCTAAATATCTAAAAAATATGTAATCCAATTAAGGTCAGAATAGATAGCCCTTGGGCAATCTAGAAAGTACAATATGATGCCTTAATCAGTTTCAGATCCAAGCTAATAGATCTTTGATTCAACAACTGTTAATTGAGACTTTATTATGTAAAAGACCTTTGCTGTTAGAAATTAAAATATTACGTTTTCTGCATTAAAGAAGGCAAAAAGTCCTATAGGCCAGTTAAGATATATACATAATTACCTATAATAAAAGTAAGTATGTTAAATCCCTAGCATTTATGAAAAATATGCTACAGGCTTCTGAGGAAAAAGATAATTTCAAGCTATTGTGGAAAGGGCAAGTTTTAAGGAGTGACACTTGAGCTGAGTTTTCAAAGTTGTCATAATTTCAACAGATGTTAATATTGTGGGTGATTTAAGGAGGTGGGATTTCATGAAATGACCAGAATCCCAGGATTTCAGAATTAGAAAACCATTAAAAGCGATGTTGTAGAATGGAAAATACCACAGTATAGTTTGAAGTTTGCCAATAATGGTGTGAAATGATTTATGTTGAGTTTGTCAAAGAGAGTCTTCTATTCTCTGATAGTTGCTCCATTATTCTTAAAAATTCCTTATAGGTATCATTGTTCTCTATGAGTTAATTCAAATATCAGTCTCACAGATACTACACAACACCCATTCTTGTGCTCTCAGAATGTGAAGCACGTTGGGCAATGGTTTTAGACTAATTTAGATGGTGAATTCCTTGCCATTCTGCTGCGAAATAATGGGAGAATGGGTGAGATGCCATTATTTTTTACTTGTGGCATATATATGGTATTTTTCTCCTAACTTTTAAAATTGAAGCTGTTTTTTTTGTGATTACAAATTTTTGTTTGGCCTGCTTACCATGCAGGAAGAGACTAATCCTCTGTGGTTCAATAATTTTTTTCCACATTTTGGCATTACTGCCAACACGTGCATTGAGGTCCCCAATGACCATCAGGTTGTCAGATGGTAGAGCAGCTGTGATGATTTTATCCAGATCTCTGTAGAATTCCCCTCTCACTGGAATGTATGACAGGCAGGATGTTTGCATTGACAAAAGAAATAAATGGTCATTTGATAAGTCCATACACTGACCAGGCAAGTTGGAGACAAGTAACCACTTAAATATCCAATGCCTGAAAATCCTTTTCCCCAAAGTGTGATTTCTCTTCATGATATGTCTGTAATCACTAGGGAGAAATATTGAAAATATTTTGTTTCTAATATGAGTCCTTAACAGGAGTTCCTCATCACGTTTTTGCAATTAACAAAAAAGACCAACAGAGAGCCATCTTTTCATGATCAACCTCCTAGTGTCTGAAACGACCCCACCCTAACTTCACTGCCATCTTGGAGTGCTTTCATACCAGCTCCAAAGGGGAAAATTAACTCCCTTACACTTCACAAATACACTTGTAATTGTAAATTGCAACTTACTGGGGGTCTGTAGCAATTTAGCAACAAACCAGACTGAATACTTCGACAGACCACATTGGGTGGAGAAGTGAGGCAGGTTTTTGTTCTCTAGGGAGAATCGTCAAAATCTCTGGCCCATGTTATGTCCATAAGATAGGCTCAGAGTCTCAAGAGGATTGGTATTGTGTTCATTAAGGTGTTTATTTTATTTCCTGTCTCTTGGACTGAGAAACAGGACAAAAAACATATGTTAGGGAAATGGAAGACATTTCATAGTTTACAATATTAGGATTAAAAATTATAATATTTATTGTAAGAAAGTCTCCAATTACCATTTGACTGGGCAGAATCTTTGCAAGATGTATGCAAACTAGAAATGGAATTTCATATTAAACTCATTATATTTCCATGAGAAGCCACATGGCTGGACTTTAAAGCACAGTTCTACCCTTTCGTATTGTGTGCGCCTTTTTTATTTTATTTTATTTTTTGTTTCTGAATTAGAAAAGCAACTTCATTTTATATAAGTAGGTTTTATAGCAAATTTCAAATTTCAATTTTCAAAAATGAAAACTGTAGTACTAATTGAGGCTAGTAGGAAAAAATGGGGGTTAAATCAATTCTTAAAATAAAATAAATAAGCGTTTGATTTCAAACCCTTCTGTGACGTGAATTTTCTCATTGAGAATATCCCAGGTGCTTTTTTACAGCATCGTGTCTAAAAGGAGGTGATTTGGGAAATGAAAAACAAAGTCTTGACTTGCTGACGGCTGCTAATCTCTCAAGATTTTACTATATAGTCCCTTCCTGTGAAGCAGGCTTAGTAGGGAGGAAGAGAACCGAACTTCAGCTGAAGTTATAAATAAGTGAAAGCTTTTTGTTTAAAGTAGAGGAGCTGATTTCCCCCACTTTTATGAGCAGAGAAGGAACTTTTCAGATCTTCAGTGCTCTAAATAGAGCCAGGAGCTTTGAGGAGCCTACCCGTGCACCAGACCCTCTCAGATGTTGTCTGGGGAAGTCTTTTGTTTACCCCTCCCCACCCTTATTTGTACAGCATTTATCAGTCTTCAGCCTGCTGCATTCACTGAGTTCTGCTTTTCTGAATAAGATACTGATTAGATTTTGGAATCTGTAGTTCAGCGATGGGCAAATGTTTTCTGTAAAGGACTAGACAGTAAATATTTTGGCATTGAGGGCCATTCTATCTCGGTCACAACTATTCAGTTCTGCCACTGTGCCATGACAGTGGCCATAAATGCCATGTAAATGGAGGAACATAGCTGTGTTCCAATAAAAATTTACAAAAGAGACAATGGGTCCTATTTGGGTTATAGTGTGCCATGCTCTGGTTTAGTCCAAGAAAATATGTCTGTCCCATGCCATTCTGCCCCTCAGACCCCAAGCACATGCATGTACACATACTCAGGGGTACACACATATACTCAACCTCACACAGCTGTGAGCTGCTCAAGTCAACCCAGAAAATTCTTTCTCTGTCTAAGGTCAGTTTCCACCCCAAGGTTACAAGTTGGTCAAGCTGCAGTGTCTCGATTTAAACTGTTTCTGAACTATGTAGTTGTTACTGAGCACTAAGAAAGGAAGAAGTAAAATAGTCTATGTGGTAGTAGCAGGGAAGAAAGAGGAATTTTCCCCCCTGTACTCAAGAGAATTGGCACCATTATTTGTTTCTCTCTTAAAATGTCAATATGATTTAGAAACGCATGTTTAATCAGGAAATTAAGTTATCTTGAAAAGGAATTGCTAATGGAGATTCTGTCAGAATCCCTATTGCCATTATTAAGTGGAATAGAAATGCTCCCTTCAGCATTTTTCATACCCTCATTAGTCTCATCCACTAAATCTTACCAAAAAAAAAAGAAAAAAATACTTCTTTATTTTTCATCCTGTTGCTAAATCTTAAAGTGAGATAATCAAGGTAAATCTTTTACCTTGGCATCTACCTGATGTTACCCTTCTTGTGTTATTTCTTTTGGGAAAAAGAGCTTTAAAGGATAATGGTTTTTTGCCCCCTTTTGGCTTCAAACATAAAAGATGTGATGTGTTTTACGGTCACCGACAAACAAGTGGCATATTCTGACTCTGAAGCAAAAAAGTAACCCAGGACAGGCAGGAAATCTTGGGAAGTTGGGCAGGAAACCATTCTTCCACCATTACAAAAGGAGGGTAGGGCGAATCTCCTCAGTCTTCTCTCTTATTTACAATTCTTGCTGGGTTCTTTGGAATGCCATAGAAATTGTTCCACTAGAGTTGCTTCATATGACCACCTACTAAACTGAGTTATGCTTTAGCTTTTCTTTCTAGACTCTGACTAGGAAATAATTTTAGAGCTGAAAAAAACTTCACAGATTACCTAAGGCAGTCGTTGTCAAACCTGGTGGAACATGGATACCACTCAACGTCTTTGTTAAAAATGAAAGTTTTCAGGCTCTGAAGAAATTCTGATTAAGAAATTCTGGGCAAGCCAAGGGAATCTTGATTTCAAATCTGGTCCTTCTGTGAATCTGTTACCTCCTTTAGCCATGGGCCAGGATTAGGAAACTACTGAATTAGTTTGCCTCCTCATTTTAGAGATGAGAAAGTATATTTTGAGAGGTTGAGTAGCCAAAGTGCACACAAACAGTAAATGGCAGAGCTGGGCTCTAGGTTAGTAAATATTGGAAGAATTGCAGCTACTTCTTACTGCTGGGCCCATGACCACTTCCCTTATCAGGAATAGTACTCTTGTACCTGCACTTAACAAGGTTCTCAATACAGCACTCCAGGAAGCCAGGACTGATGGAGTGAGTTGTCATGTAAGAAGAAACGTATTTGTTACTCCAAAATAGAAAACCAGAGTTGCCAGATACGCACTTTTGAAACAGATGCTCTGGCAGTTTGCATTTCTATCAGGTCAAATGCTATTCTGGTATTTTTTTAACTGTCTTGATTATAAATTATGACCCTTTAAGAATAGACCTCAGTGTTTATGAATCACCGATGATTAGTTCGGGGTCAATAGGGCTATTCTGAAATTAACAGAATAAATTTGTCTGTAGTGTGTAGGGGTGGAAGGAGGAAGTTCTTTGGGGCACACAATGTTTTAGGAGGGATCATTTATGAAAACATTCAAGTTGGTGCACATACAGATTAAAAACTTCTCATGGTCCTTGGGGCTAACACTAGACTCTGATGTAAGGATACAAACTTAAATCCTTTAGGCTGGGTTGTAAAGTATCCTGTTTAGTAATGTAGACTGATGTCCTAAAGCAAGAGGATGGGTTATTTTTACTACATATAACCACCACTTAAAAGATATTAACAAAGTGGGGCGGCCAGTTGATTCCGTTGATTAGAGCATGGGTGCTCTTAAAAACAAGGTTGCTGATTCGATCCCCACCCGGGCCACTATGAGCTGCACCCTATGCAACTAGATTGAAACAACTACTTGACTTGGAGCTGATGGGTCCTGGAAAAACACACTTAAAAATATAAAAAAATAAAATAAAAGACATTAACAAAGTATCTGTAAACTACATGAAATTTTTTCACGGAATAATATATTCCCTAGAGTCTGAAACAGGTTGTCCCAAATGAGTGGAGGAAAATTTCAACTTTATAAACTGTATCTTGTAAAATGGGACAGCTTTTAAAAAGGACCAAACATTCAAATGGAAGCTGCTCCATGGTATCCCTGAGCCTCAAAGCTCTTACTGGTGGTAACTTGTCCTCAGCACCATACTTCTTCTATCAGTGGAAAATTATCTTTTAAACACCCTCCATTTTCTTCATTTAAGGCAATCTGACTATTTACATTTTATTTTACATATATATGTAAAACTCCTTGAGTTCCCACAAATAAAAACCCAATGCTTTTTCATCATAAATTTGCCCTAGACTGTATGTTCCTTAAGGAAAGTTACTGTCATGTTCACCATTTTCATCAGTAATTGCCCCTGTGCTTGGTGTACACTGAGAGCGTAAACATTTGTGGAATGAATAAATATTTGTCGATTGAATAAGTAGATTCCTATTATTGCATTTTTTTTTCAAAGAATACAGTTATTGCCCTTTCTGCCAATAGCTTCTGCTTTTTCCTGCCCAATTTTCTCCTCTGGTTTCCCAACACCTTTTATGCCATAGTGACTTACCCACGCATGAGGGAACCAATGCATGCATTGGGGCTAGAGCTGTTGCAAGAGCTCCATTGGGTCCCCTTAATAAAGCATGTTTCTCCTCTGGATAGAAACGATCCCTTCAGGTTGCTCTTTGTCTCTTGCACATTTACTACTTTAATAGTAAGGAAGAAAGTTCATGAGGGTGATAAACTAGTATGCTTAGGAGGCTGTGGTCATTTCTAAATATTGAATTTGATTTGCCATTGAATGCCAAATCCTCACTGACCCCCGCAGTGTCCTTGAAGAGTCTTCCTGTCCTTCTTAACAACTATCTTCCTGTCTTATAGTGACTGATTTGTATCCGTGGGTCACTGATTTTGACTTACTGCCAGGTCCAGTATGGCTGAACTCATTTTATTGTTTGCTAGGCAGCCAGTTTCTTGACTGTATGTTTAGCAGGTTTATTGGATTAAGGTTTAATACACCAGGACAAATAAATGAGTATCTCATCTCATACTCAGGGGAAATGCACACATTCACACTAGGTCAAGAGTTGTGGGGAAATGTAGAAGCTGGGAGTCTGAAAGATGAAGGCACATTGGCCTACAAAAAGTGAATGAATGCTCCTGATACATAAAATCCAGGAAAAACATAAAGTCCATTTTATAAGTAGAATTCTTCTGAAGAGTAAAACTGATCTTGAAAACACAATTATATTCAGTATATCGGTATCCCATCATTCTTTCTCTTTTCTTCCTCTCTTTCCTGATGAAAAATATAAAAATATATATTTGTATTTATTTCCCTCACCATGAACACTCATGACAATTTATACTTGTCTGTGGTTTCTTCAGTGATACATGTACTGTGGTATTCACTCTTTCAATTGTGTGTCCATCATTTGATGTGAAATATAGCATACAGTGTCACATGTGAAGACTGTCCAGCCTCTATTTGCGATATTCAGGGCAGTCACTCATATATTCCGAGTTTTCACCTTGTCAGAAGTTTGTCTAAACATTTATATTAATTAGAGGATTATGACTTCATAATATAGTTCAACCATCTAAATTACCTGACATGTATTAACCAATCACTACTGAAAACCTTCCAATCCATTAGTGTTATTGGGGGTTATATAGAAAGAGGCATAAATCTTGGGTGTAGAGCTGAAGATAAAATGCAAAGATGGGAGATGGGATAAGGTGCCTTGGTCCTATTCCTTGATATATCCCATGATGAAGTCCTGATGTCAGTGCCTGTTTCCACATTGTTATTCCCCAACACATCACCCTAGAACCCCTGTCAGTACATAAATCCTGAAAAAAGAGAATGTTTTTCAGTTTAAAGGGCTCGTTTTCTTGGTCTAAACTTTCATGCACAAAAAATAAAAATAAGAAAATTCATTTATTAATTTAGTCATTTATCAAACATTTCCTAAGGGCCTGCTGTGCTCCAAGAACTGTTCTAAAAACTGTTCTAGGCACTTGGGATACATCAGATTACACAACAGACAAAAATACCTGCCCTGGGGGACTTGCACATTTAAACATCTCAGTATGGCTACTGATGTCGCTGAGGGAGACCAAAGTTTTGTCACCCCAAAACGTGACTTTTGGGCTGTTGATTTTAAGCTAGTTATTAAGAAACAAAACTCAGAACCACTGATCCTTGCCCTTATCTGCCTAAAGGAATTCATATAGGAAAACCTGTTTAAAGGAAGGAAGTATCACCCTAGCATTATAATATAAACTAAATGGCTGACAGGGAGAAATCTAGTAGAGGTTGTTTGTTAGACTTCCCTTTGTGTCCCATTGTTCCTAGATAGCCCAGCAATAATTTGTTTACCACAAGTTTGCTTTTTGTCATCTACCTGTGAATTACCGACTTTTCTATTAAATCCCAGACCCTTGAACCCTGCCCCCCTTTTGTCCAAAATGACATATAAGCCTCAACTGCCCAATGCACCTTTGGTTCTCATATCTTATGTTTATGGTGCCTACGAATGTACATCCATAATAAATTTTGGACATTCTCTCCTGTTAATCTATCTCATGTTAATCTGATTATTAGCCTTGCCACAGGAACTTAGAGGGAGGAAAGTTATTTTTTGACCCCTACATTGCATTTTCAGTCCAATAAATCCTGTTATTTTCTGGTTCTGTGTTTATGCAATGAACAGTAAGTGTGGTTAATGAAGCATAACATTTTCAAAATTATTGCTAAAAATATTTCCTCAATTATACACGATGATGCCTAAAACCACACTTATAGTGGGCAACTTCATTTTGAGTTATCATTTTGATTTAATCACTCAGGGCCCCTAACTAAGTATGATGCAAATAACTGGGAGAAATAGCTTCTTCAGATCCCAAGTAGAATCCTCATTAATGCTGGGGAAGAACATAAGCAAAGAAAAAGCTACAGATCTGGTGACAGAGTAGAAAGGGCTTCCAGGAGAAGAAAAAAGGCAGTAACTGGAGGAACAGGAAGGATTCCCGAAGCCAACTTGTTTTCTTCTCAATTTTTTGTCTAAATCCAGACTGGTTTTACAATATTCATTTTCAACTAGTATCTCAATGTAGATTTCTGTTAAAAAGTGTGTCCTGGAGACAGTTTTAGGGAATCTTCCTTTGTCATCCCTCAGAGTTTCTTTATACCAGTAAGTTCTTATCCATGTTGTGCTTACATGGAAAGGTCAATAACAGCTATGAGAGTAGGTGAGTCATGAAGAATACATTTTGAATTTAGATATATACAAAACAAGCTTAAGGGGGCATGTGAACACTGCATGCAAATCACACACACACTTTTTTATCCTTCTAACTTTTCTTCATTCCTGACTTGGCCACTGAGTATATCTTACAAGTGATTCACTTGAAAAACCCCTGATTCTGCAGCTTTGCTAATTTAAAATTTCATTACTGAAATGTTTATCTAAAATAAACTTAAAAAAAAAATGTCTGATGTGATCAACAGAAATCCATTTTTCTTTGTTTCTTTTCCCTCATTTCTGGAAATGGCAGGTTCTTTGGTGTTTTTATAAGTTTAAGTATGATAAATGAGTTTACAGGTGTAATAAAAAGGCCCAAAGACATTTATCTTAAAAAATAATAATAAAAACAAAGAGCAAATCAGCAAATCACCCTAATCTCCCTTGTCTTTTAAATGGACCCCTGGCATTGAAGATTACCTCGTTTCAGGTGGAAATGGGAGTGAATGGATGTCAGATTTATCTTTGGAGACTGAATTTAGAATGTGAGTAAGAATCAGGATGAGTCTATCTTCCCCACATCACCTAGGGCTATATGGTGTATGGTGTCTTCATTAATCTGTTACTGATCTGTGACTATTTTGACTTGAATCTAACTCATTTCTTTTGTTCACCTCCACTTCATTATTTTTGAAGATTAAAAAAGAAACAACTAAGTTAGTTTTATTTTTGAAATTCACGGATAGCTTTGAAGTACAATATAGTAATTTCCTATTTCCTTGGCTGGTTGTCCCATTTGTATAATGATTTTCTTCTCTATATTCTTTTCTACCCTCGTTCCCCAGAGATACACAACTCATATCTGTATGTTTTGCAAGAAGAAAAACATAGTTATTTTGTGGGGACAGAGCCAGGAGTGCAGTTTCTAGGCTCTAGGCCTCACATGGAAAGGTGCTGGCTCAGGTAGTAAATGGCCATCAACTGTGATTGGATGGCCATCAGCTGTGGCTAGTTGGCTATCAGCTGTAATCAGTGAGCCATTGCCCACTAATATAACTGCTGTGGCTTCGCTAGCAAAAAATGGGGGCTAGCAAGAAGATGGTAGCTGAGCCTGCAAATGGAGCAGTGAGGGTTGTGAACAGTGTGGCTCCTGCTTCCTGTGTCTCCAACCCAGCCGCCAGAGAGAATATAGTGGTATGACTCCCCTACCTATGGCTCCGTGGGGGTTCCTTTTTGGCCTCACCATATCCTGGGTTCTTATGTGGGGAGTGGGACCAGAGACCCCGCTGGCCACCCTGCATGACATATTTCAAGTCACTATGGATTTGTGGATTATGGTTTATATTACTATCTTGGGTTTTTCCTGTAAATGAGTGATTATATAAAATGGAGATTGTAGGGGTTAAGGGCCAGTCTCCCTGGGGTGTGCCACCCTGGTGTGCAGATTATTTTGAGCTAAAAAAAAAAGCCCAACAAACTCAAGAAGAGCTGTTTACCTCCCCTCTTATCCCTTCCAGAAATGAGCCTTAGTGTGTTCACCTTAGAATATTCACCACAACAAATATGAATTAAGTGGGGCAGACAGACAGGATCCCAGCAAAACCTGTTGCTAGATTCCTGTCTGTGCCCCACTGCTTCTGGGTGGCCCAGCAACTATTTGTTCTTCTCATCTACCTGTAAATTGCTCACCTTCCCCTCCATAGTCCGGAAGAACATATGTCTCATTTTTTACCTGACTGCCTTTAGAATTTTCACTCTTTTGTGAATTCCCCACATGCACTCATTAAAACTCGATTTTCTCCTATATCTTTTGTATGTCATTTGAATTATTAGAACAGCCAGAAGAACTAAGCGGGGAAGAGGATACTTTCCCTGTCCCCAACATCATAAAGTGTAATTACCTCCCAGTCTGAAAGTATCTGAGAAAAGAGAAATTCGCCTGGTGGCCAAAGGTAATAGGTGGGCATAAGGAACGTGTAACTCAGTCAAAGAAACGGTCCATAAATTATCCCTGTCAAGAAACTTTATTAACCACAGTATCTTCCAGATTCAGAATCTTTTACAAAATGTATTGGTTCAGATACCTTTGGTTGCGGGTATCAGAAACACTAACTCAAAATACTAAACCTTCAACATGAGAACATAATACTACAGAAAACTGGAAGGCTTCAAGCAGGGAAGTCTGAGGTGAAATATAATCAGTAGCTTCTAATAATCAGAAAGAACTCAGGTTTTTCTCATTCGGTCATCCCTGGCTTATCCCCCTGAAAGTTGCCAGTACTGTATTGAATCATCATTACAATGCAACTATTGTAGAACAATTGGAAGGCAAAATGGAATTAGATCTGACTCTAAGCACTTTCTAGCTGTTTCAACCTGCAGCAAGTTCTTAAATCACTGGTAGCCTCAGTTTTTGTCATCTGTAAATGGTTGATAACTTCATTGAGAGGTTACTATTAAAATAATTAGAAAGAGTTTGAGTTTTCACTTCAGACCCTCTATTCAGACCTTCCTCAGTCAGGAGAACAAAGCCTCTATAAAGACCTGAGAGGGAAGTACTAGGAAACCAGAGAAGGAGTCACTAACAGTTCTACCTGAAGCACTGTTTGGAACTTGCAGGAAAATGCAAGAAACCAAACACATCTGGCCACTGATGTGGGACCCTCATGAAGAGGAAGATGGAAATGTCTACAGAAATTGCAACCTCTGGGGAAGCAGTTCCTGCTGTGTAACTGCGGCCTTCTGGGGTCTGAAACCAATTACCTGATGCCGTCATCTGAGGCCACTATTTGTCAGCAGAATCATCAGTCAGGAAAATGAACTAGATCAAGAGTGGAGGAGAGCCAGGGCAGGCTGGTTCCCGCTGAGTATCCCTGTGTCTGCCCATCACCAGGTCCAAGGGCATAACCTTTTGAGAGTAATCGCTTCTGCTTTACTCCCACCTTCCAAATCTCACACAAGCTCCCCTTTTAGCTGCTCTCTCCCAAAACCATGTGGAGAAGGGTATTCTGATATACACCTCCAATCATGAACCAGCTCCAATTGCAGGAGTGGGTGGTACAGATGGTTCTCTTCACTTTATCGTACTCATTTATACATCTTCTCTTGTCCCTAGCACAGTTTGAAAAATAGTGACTAAATCACTGCTGAAAGAATCTGCTTTTTGAGAATGTAACTTATTTTTGTCTTTTTTTTTTTAAATAATTGAAATATCAGGTAGATTTATATATACATTTTAAATAAAATTAAGTGCAAACTCGACTTTCTTCACTACTCTTACATTTTAACAGCTCAGGAGTACTACTGGTGTAAAGAGAATCTGACACTGTGCATCAGGAAATTTGGGACCTTGTTCTATTTGTGCAATACACTTGCTAGATGAGCAGGTGGACCTTGGTTCTCTCCACGTTAGTGGTTCATGACCTTTTTGAGTGAGGGATAACATCTAAAAAAATCATCAGTTTTCTACACGAATATAGTAATACTCTTTTTAACTACTGATTGAGAGATTTTATAAAACCTAATATAGATCCAGGATGTATTACATAAATCTAATACTATATTTATCAGATAATTTAACATTTTATGTTTCAATTAAAGTATTCCAAAAGTGTATCCATGCATTTGAGAATTTAAAAAAGAGTACATAAAAATATGCAAAATTCCAAAAGTATTTCTATTTGGGGATTTTTCATTATATATAAAATATGCAAATAGTTTTGATTGCATCTAGAGTCTCAATGAGAACATGAATTTGAAGATTTCCCCTTTCAGATACGTAACCCACTCATGGGGGACCACTGACTGGAAGTTCTCACTGTTCCTTCCACCTGCAGGAGGAGTTGGAAATGCTTTTGCTATTGGGAAGACTACACGTCTCTATCTGGCAAATCCCTGTTCAACTGCCACCTGCCATACACAGCTGCCACCACCCCAGGCTTTCTGTGGCACATTCCTGTCTGTATCCTTCAGGGTAGAACACATCTTGGCCAATCCTCCTTTCTCCTTCCTATCAGGAACACAAGGGGAAAACATTTTCTGATTCTTTATGTGCCCAGATCAAGAAAGGTCAGTTTTTACAGGATACCCTGAGAGGTAAAATGGAGTGCTAGAGACAGAGTCAGACAGGAGAGAAGGGATCTGGGACTTGGAAACACACACAACTTCTGTTTCAGGTCATTTAGCAAGATTTTTGGATTATAAGAGTTGACAGTAGACAGATGTGTCTTTATAGTTCTGAGCTTTTAAAAAAACCTTGAAACATCTGAGGAGACTTCAGGAAACCTACATCCATCAGTATTCGAATGGACTCCAGGGAGAATGTTTTTTTCTAAGCAATGAATAGAAAATGGATGAATAGAAAAGCACATATTAGGTACTTTGGAATAAAGGTGCTGCCCACAGTACACATACTTCATCGGGCATTAAATGCAACACTGCAACTTTCTTTAGAATATAATTCTGCAACTGCCCATTCACGACCACACTAGCTTAACTAAGACAATGAGCAATACATTTTCCCTGATATATCTTCAGAAGCGTATAAATATAGTACGCACTTACTTAACGTGGTGGATAGGTTCTTGGAAACTGTGACTTTAAGCAAAACAATGTATAAGAAAACCGATTTTACCATAGGCTAATTGATATAAACAAGAGTTAAGTTCCTATGGCCTACATTTGGTCACAAAAACATCATCTAACTTCTTAAAGAAAGATCCAACATACTTCTAATATCAAACCTTGAAATAAATTGAGCTACATAGACATTTAAGAAAAATGAATAGAAACAATGATTTTCCAACCTGCTTATTCCAGTTCAGGGTTGGGGGTGGCTGGAATCTATCCTGGCAGCTCAGGGCCCATCGCCGGAGCCACCCTGGAAATGACGCCCTTCCATCTCAGAGCCACTCACACATCCCCACGGTCTCTCAGAATAGGACAATGTAGACATGCCAATCAACCTAACCTGTACATCTTTATAATATGGGAGGAAACCAGAGTGCGTGGAGAACCCTCCACCCTAAGACATGGGGGAAACCATGCAAACTCCATGCAGACAGGGGCCCAGGCTGGAATCCATTTTGTTTTTTCCTCATCAATGTTATAACAAAGCAACATTGAACGAAAGGACGTTATTCAAGGAAGTGGCATAGGTTCAACCGAAAGATTGTTTTGTTTTTGTTTTTGTTTTTTGGCAAGGTTTCTTCTCCATGATTACCCAAATAAAAATACAGAAAGGCTTCTACACTCTCATCCTATACCCAAATCCAGGAAGATATATTGGGAGATTTTGGATACAAGTAATTGTATCAGCAATAAGTTTATAAAATGTCAGTCACACAGAACTTAGATGGGGAGCATCAGGTTCTCATCCCAAATTTGCCATTTTTTAGCCACATGAAATTGGATTTTATCTCTTAGGTTTAGTTCTCCCATTTTGGAATCCCCTATTCTATCTACCATACCAACCCACTGGGAAGATCTCATAAAGTGATGCACAGGACAGTGCTCCAAGAGCTGAGAAAAGCCATACAAGATACTATATATTATTAATTTTATTGGCTGTCTCTTAAGGAGCAATCCAAGGAACCAGCAATGCTCCAAGAGATTAAGATCTCAATTTTGTATCCCAATTAAAAACAGCACTTCCAGGACTGCAAGACCCTCCTTCTAACATCTCTCCTGGGGTTGGGGGGTGGGGGGTGCCTTCTGCTTAATCACCAGCATCACCACTTCCTCCACTGAGAGTGATATCTGCTGATGGAGCACCTTACAAGTGATCTATCGTCACCCCTTGCTAGGCTGAGGAAATCTAAGCTGGTCACAGCACTTGTCTTCAAAAGGAGCAAAACAAAAATCAAGGTTCATAAAAAAAGAAATTTTGCCAACATATATTTGGATGCTTCATTTTCACTTTCCCTATCCAAAGTTGCTCATCCTGTTTTATAACCATAACTTCTCATTCATCCTCTTTCCTTCCATGAAGTAATGAATAAGTACTATTTCCTTGCCTGTTAATTCACTCCACAAATATTTGGTGGAGACCAGCTGTGTGATAAGCACTGAGTCAGGTCCTAGCGTGCATGATGGACATGAATTCTATCCTCCTAAACGTGTAGTGTAGAGCCAGGTTTACACAAGTATAATGTATGACAGGAACAGGCAGAAGGTAGCCCAGCATATGTGCATAACTGAACATATGGAAATTGAACAAGAAAGAGAAGTTTGACAAAAACTAATATCCTACAATGGATCTCTGTTCACCCCACTACTAAGCTGAGAGCACCTAATCAATCCAGTTTTCGGAGATGGGCATAGGCTTCTGAGGGGTAGTCACATCTAAATGGAGTCCTGAAAGGGTGAGTAGGATTTAGTGTGGTGACTCCATGCTTATTTTCCTTGTATTATTGTATTGATCTCATCTCTTTTTAATTATGCTTTCTCCTCTTTTTCTCTCCTCTTTTGCCCTATAGCCTAGTACTTTCTATTAACCCAATCCACTATCTGTACTTGGCTATAGACAGCTGGCATTCTAAACCACCATGATCATTATAATTTTAAGAATTACTTTTCAGTATCCATCTGTTTGTGAGCCTGAATTGAAATGGTTTGGTTGTATCTGAATTATTAGAGGAGAAAATTCACACCATCGATGACATTAAGAAAGCTCTACAATAAGTGGGTATAATACCATTTTGTTTCTTCTTCCTATTCTCGATAAAATATTTCTGAATAACCCGTCTTAAGATCCTCTGAGCCAGCACATTCCAACTCTATTCTGCTATTGACTCTCAAGAGGTCCTTTGGAATGTTCCAAAAATGTTAGTTTGAACTTCATTAAGAATATTTTAACTGTCTTAAGACGTAATAAAAACGATACATTTATTTTAACATGTTGATGATATCTACGGCCACAGTGATTTGCGCAACCAGATAAACTTATCTTTGTGCAAAACTTGGAGAAATGTTTATTTTGCTATCCTGCAAAGCTGCTTAAAAGCTGTTGTCAGTGCACCTACGTGTATACATGAATTAGGATTTGCTCAATTCTGTAGAAATAAGACAAAACGTAGAGACTGTAATCTGTGACACTCATTTTCAGACATATTATCACAATGAACTCTTTATTTTAAATGATTTTGATTCAAAATTGTTATAAATTTGAACCTACAGATAGACAAAACTGTTTTAATACAGTGGGGTTCTATCCTAGATGTTTGCTTTGGAAAAAGATCCCTGCACTAAATATGTTTGAAAACTACTGATCTAAGCTCTTGTCCCGCTTCATTTCTCATGGACAGTTATGATATGTTAACAGGGTTTGAAGCTTCATCTCATAAACACAATTCAAACAGAAATAAGCTGCTGTTGTTAAATCACGTGGAGTGATTTTTTTTTTTTTACCTCCCAATGCTTCTCACAGAAGCAGCGATATTGTTGCTTTTAAAGATGACATTGACGTCTGACGTTTGGTCCTTTCCCTTTATTTAATATTATTTACATGTAATTATTTATAGATGTATAAATAATATATATGTATATATTTATGATATATTATAATAAATAGTAATATATACACTAGATATCTTGCTGGAAAAATGATTGGAAAAAATGTGGCAATAGCATAATGTTGATATTATCTGGAATATGAATACGTCTCTGCTTTTAGGCTCATTTATTCCAATCTGCATGCATATTTTTCACAATTTACAGAAAAATAACACTACCAAGCAATTTAGAAAGTCAACATTATCTCTGCCAATAAAGAAAATTTAAAGAAGTCACGGGAAGAAAAGGTGCTATGTGTTTTGATATAAAATCACACAGAAGCTTGAGATTCTAACTTTATGGAATGAAAAATGGAAGGCTGTGAGATGGAGGAAGAATTGACTACTTGCTGTCACAAGGGTTTTAAGACTTGATTACATCACAGTAAAAGACTGCTACATAATTACTCAAGACAGCTATTTGTTCCATATGTGGACTTTGTTTTTCCTTTCTTTTTTCTAACTTGTCAACCCCATGCCCCTTTATTTTCATGTTTTAGCACTGCCTGATACCCAGGTCTGTTTCTACAACCTGAGTTTACTCTTTCAGATATTAGTTAAACTTACTGTCATCAAAACTAAATCGATTTTGTGCTCAAGTCTTTCAGGGCTGATACTAATTTTACTCTTTGATCATGGATAATTTCCCTTTTCATTAAAGTGTACATTTTAACCCAAAGGATAAAGCTCATGTGCTAGTTGTGATTTTCATTGTCTTTGACTTCAAAGTCAAAGTCATCAACTGCCAACATAACAACTGGTCAGGTGAGGTATGATTCGACAGTGTAGGCAGCCACATGGACAGTTCTTGCATAGATTAGTGCCATGTTTTACAATATATTTAAAAAGTACTACTTGTTGTTTCTTAATTCCCATATAGATACAAGTCTGAAAAATTCTGCTGTATCCCATTACTGTGAACTGGATCACTCCAATTTTGTCTAATAGGCGGAGACAAATTTTGACAATAATGAATGTCAATATTTATTGACAGAGATAACTATTATCAGAAAGGAATCAGGGGTCAAACTTTGTCTCAAAAGATACACCCTTGATACTCATTAATCATGAAGTTACCAGTGGAACACTTTGTGAATTGTAATTGTTGGAATTACATGTATCCATACATTTTTCATTTTGTCCCTAATGTCATAATTTAAAAAGTTATTTCTATAAATGCTATTTAAGCATGTCTGGGAATTGGAGACCTATAAAATGTACTTTGCCCCTCAGTGAACCATGGGGTTTTCTTGCTTGTGATCACACTGTCTTGTCAGAAGAAAATATTTTTTGCTCAGTTCAGCTGTAGACAAATAAGCATGAAGATACCTATATCTACAATCTGATTGTTAACTCTGCTTCATTGATCAGACTTTGGAAGAGCCTGTCCTATTTGTTATGAAAGTTTTCTGGCCATCTGAGTCAGGGATCTTTTCTACTTGATCGAAGTGGGGGTTAATTAAAGATCCGAACTCGCTTTCTTCTAGAATTAGTGAAATTTAACTGGACTTCTACTGAGAGAAGTTCCACAGGAAACAACTTACCAACCAAACACAACAGCCAAACAAGAATATTTAGTTATGTTTGAGGGCTATTTCATTGATAAGGGATTTATTTTTCTGCTGAATATGTAATAACATTTCAAAAATTAATTTTCTAAGGAACACATTCACTTTAGGAAACATTGGTATAATGTCCATTTAGCATACCTAAGTAATAGTCATGCAAGTGGTAGTACAAGGCCCAAAGATGAGGACAGAAAAAAACTAAACATTTCTACTGTAAAGTAGTTGAATTATCCATTTATCTATTATATTAAAAAGAAAGTGTAAATAAAATTGTATTTAAATA
This sequence comes from Rhinolophus hipposideros, assembly GCF_964194185.1. Lineage (NCBI taxonomy): Eukaryota > Metazoa > Chordata > Mammalia > Chiroptera > Rhinolophidae > Rhinolophus > Rhinolophus hipposideros. Next base: position 18,346,539 of record NC_138059.1, on the reverse strand, counting down.
TAAACAGAACATTCTTGGAATTTAAATAACCAGAAACACACTATTTTTTCTTTTGTTTTTTTTTGTCTTCTACTTTGGGGTAGCCCTTGAACTAGCCTACCTTATAACATTTAATTCAAACCGATTCTAATGAATCTCTAATGGTTTGAAACTTTTTAATTGTCTTCTTTTAAGGATGTTATACTCCCCCCAAAAAACAGCAAAAACAGGTGAGATGCTATACTATTGTCTTCTATTGATTTATACTGCATTTTTTTTTTGGTAGCATGAATGTATTTAAATAATTGAAAAATTCAGGATTTACTTTAGTTCACTTGGGACCAAAGACATTTCCCAGTAACTGGAATGTGAAAGAAGACAATAATTCCAGTAGCATTCTGTAGTATTGTCTCAAAGGCCTATAAACTGAAAACAAAGCTGACTGTATGAACTAATTAAATAAAATGGACTAGTGGATATGCTGCAATTCTGAGTTGAGATTTTGTTGAATTATGAGAATGTACACATAAGTTAAACAGGAAAAACTATTTAACAGTCAAAATAAAGTCTGCTTTCCTCCAATAGTTGTGTTTATTGTAGCTATTCACTCATAAGTAAATGAAGATATTTCACTTTTCTAGCACATAGTAAGTACTCAATAAGTATTCAATATTATTTCCTTTATCATCCTTATTATATTTGTTATAATTTTTGTAACAACAGGTAGAATCTGAGTGACCATTAAAGAAAAATTAAATTTAAGTTTGGATCCAAATATTAAACTGATGGAAACTCAGAGTTCTCCTGTGGGTGCTACATAACATTAACTAAATAAAATAGATTGAGCTTTGGGCCTGTGCTTTAGGGAAGTGGCTGTCATTGGTTTCTTCTGTGTTCTCTAGATCTTTCAGCCATGTTGCCTGGCACTGACCTGTCAATGTACAAAACTTGTTTTCTACATGTGAAAAAGTTGCTCAGTGTACCTGGGAATGTTCCACAATGATTACACGTGATGTGAATCTTTCTCCCTTCACATGTGAATGCTTCATGTCAAGGAACTTTAGCTTATTTTCAATACAGTAAGCTAGCAATCAATATCGATATAAAACAGTCTAACAATGTAATGACTGTTTGTTATGAAAGTCACTCAAGGAAACAGGGACTAATAATGTACTCCCACAGTGACAAGGTGTTCCAACAGAAGGATATTTCAGTGTTTAACAATCCATCTCTGCCTCATTCAGGAAGTTGATCTCCTTGCTGAAGGTGTTGCTGAAATATCAAGTGAAAAAATATGCAAAGGAAATATGACTCCTCCCAATACTAAGAAGTTCAGAAACACAGGATCAGGCACCTGTGGTGAAGTGTCCTAAATGTGTTCTCTACCACTCTGTCTTCGATAAATGGCCCCCTCCAAAACCATTTTATAAATAAGAATGAAATTGCTCATAGATTCTTCTAGAATATTTGACCCTAACTTATTTGAAACAAGTCCCGTGAAAGGAAATAGAAAACTGCATTCCAATATCAATATACGAGCCCTAAGAGGACAATTTAAATATAAGAAATATTGTGTTGGGAGAGTTAAATATCCTTATTATTTTTTTTTATTAAAAACTGCTTGAAGTCAGAAATGGACACTAAAAGAAACACAGTAGATAATAAGTGTTAGCCTTTATATTTTAAAAAAATAAAAGGAAAAAACCCATGTCAGGATTATTTTACAATGACCAGTTATTTTATCATGTGCACTAGTCTTCGTAACATAAAAAAGTTTTAAAACTAATTAGTTTTTGGACTTGTAATAAATTTTTTGCTGTATGTTTCATACCTACTATAGACTACCCTGAAAAAATGAATCTCGCCAAAATCTCAAGTCAGCATACAAATGAGCTGCTTAACGAAATTACCTCTGGGAAAGTGTAAGGGGGAACTTATTTTATAAATCATGGGAAAACTTGAGGTTCGATTTTTGTTTTGAGTGAAATAAGTTTTTTACATATATTCTTAAAAAATTCCCTTGCAGCTTCTGGGAGAATACTTCCCTTTTATTAACATAAGAATACACAGCAATGGCATGCTTTTTTATTAAACTAGGTTTCACACATTCTTTCCCACATTTGCCCCACTCCATTACTAAATCACACACACACAAAATGTCCTAGTTAAAAGTTTTATCTCTACCATATGTAAGATTTATCAAAACAGGGGACAGCCAGGAATACAAGTATGGTCTATATGTTTAGAGACTAGAATTCAGGGTGAGATTTTCTAATGTTCTAAGTAAAGCTATGGGAGAAATAAAAATCTGAATATGTTGAACTGAATCAAATGGCCCTTTTGAAAAGCATAATAACTTTATCACCAGCCTCCCTAAAGTTTACCTTATCTATTAATCCCCCTAATCTCTTCTCTGAGAGCAATAGTTAGAGATGGTTTTCTCTTCAGTTTGGGCTTGAGTTATGGGGTGATGCTGTGAGACCAGGAAGCTAAGAAATACTAGAGGAGTCTATACTATTTACTCCCTTTTATTTTAAGGAAGCTTTCGAAAACATCCTGCCTATTCAGCTCCTTAGTTAAATATGCACTCCAGGCCAAAGCACCTGCTGACGGATTTCTCTAATTCACATTATAGCATTCGAAACAATTCTGCAGCCCTCCTGCTTGCCCTTCAAGTCCTGCTCCAGGTTATTTGCTCTGACTCTGTTTTCTCAGCATGCTTAATAGGACACGCACAGATGCTATCAATGGTCTTACTTAATCCTTGCTGGTGTTTTGTAATTCCAAAAAAAGAAAAAAAAAGCATTGTACACAACTTGAACCAAATTAAATTTGCCCTTCAGTTTGTACAGGCCCTGAAGCCTCTGAGATGAAAAGTTGGAGAAATCGGAGGAAGGTTAAGACTCTCCTTATTGTAGTCTTTGCAGAACTGTTAGGAGAAAATTCTATTTCTGATTCAGGATCCATTTTCTCCATTTCTTTGCTCCTCAACCTCTCCAAGCACTTCTGGAGAAGGGAAATGAATAGGAAATGCTGGCAATCTGATCACTTGTGTGTGGACCTGAGGTGATTTTTCTGAGTACAATCAGCTGTTCATCCCTCAGAGAAGTAGAATATATGAGGTATATAGAAAGGCTTGTTCCTCTTGCCAGGAAGATAGCTTTCTTGCACCAGCTTCCCTGACAAAAAACAGGCACCTCTAACTGATACCAATTGCAGTAAATTTGAAAAAAAAAAAAAAAAAAAAAAAAAAAAAAAAAAAGTACCCATGAACACCTATATATCCTTGACCTAGATTTACCAACTAACATTTTGACAATTTGGTCTCTTTCTGCCTCTGGAGATCTATCTATCTATCTATCATCTATCTATCTATCTATCTATCTATCTATCTATCTATCTATCATCTATCTATCTATCTATCTGTCTATCTGTCTGTCATCTATCTCACACATTTTTTTTCTGAATAATTTGAACAAGTTATGAACATCATGAACTTTAAAGAACACTTTGCCACGTATCACCTAAGAACAGGGACATTCTTCTATATAACCACGTACTCTTGCACTCAAAAAATTTAAATAGACACAGTAATTTTATTTAATATACATATACCATGTTCAAATTTCTACAACTGTCCCAATTTTTTTCTGATTTAAGATACATTCAAGGATTATGGTTTGCATTTGATGACCATATCTTCTCCATCTCCATCTACCATTCATAACATTGAAAATTTTCAAGAATCTTGGCAAGTTGGCAGGTAAAACAATTTATAATCTGCGCAGTGGCTTCCTCAGAATTAAATATTTTTCCATGGATACTACATAAATAATGTGTATTGCTCATTATGTCACCTTAGGGAAGCACATGTTGCCAGTTGTTCCATGTTTGATGATGTTAACTTTGGTGATTTGGTTGAGGCCATGTCTACCAGATCTTTGAATTGTAAAGGACCCGTTCTTTCTTTCTTTCTTTGTAATTAGTAATTTGTGGGGTGATACTTTGAGACCATGGGAATATTGTTTTCTAGCAACAACGTACTCAATAGTTTTACCATCCATCGGTGATCTTTATCTCAGTTAATTATTAAATTAAGATGGTTATTTTCTAATTTTGTCATTCCTTCTACATTCATAAGCTGGTATTCTTCTGTAAAACACGATGTTTCTTCTCCTTTCCCTTTTTCTTCAGTAGTGCTATACATGCAGGAACCCTTCTTTAATCAATAGATAACACTGAATATACATGAAATACACATGACTATGTACAAAGATGAATTTTACATATTCAAATGATCAATTCTGAAACCCACCCAAAAAGAGGAATTTTATATATTAAAATTATCAATCCTGAAACCCGCACCTAGAATCTTTTAAGAATTCTTTTAAAATCAGTGGTTACAACCAAAACAGAACTCATGAAATATTTATTTCATACTTCTATAGTTGCAAGGTTTTCAAACAGACACAAAGAAAAATGAGGTTTTTGTTTCTTGGAACTCAATATACTAATCAGATGGCCAGTTGGTTATGAGAAGTTTTTCTTATGGAGAAAACAGAACTAAGCATAGAATTTGGCAATTTGGACCATGACAGTTCTCTGCATTTTCAGTAAAACAAAAGTCTTTCATATTGAGAATTGAGTTCTCTGGGAAGACAAAAATAAGAAACTGATTAACTGAAATGAAGACAGAAAAAAAAATCCAAAGGACAAGCCAACACACTAATAAAAGAAACCCAGAAGCAATCAAAATACATAATTTGACGTGTATAGGCTTATAAGAGTGCTGATGGTGAGCAGTACATTTTTAATAAGAAAACCAGATGTGACATACATATTATCCAAATCCTCTTTTTCTTTCTTGGCCTGTGACAGATGCATAGTTCCAAAACCAAACTGCTATATCAATATGGCAGTCTCCCTCCATACAATTTTAGGTAACTCCTAAAGGTGTAGCTTTTCTTAATTATAGAATTTAAAAATTTTTTCACAGAAAAGTTCATATGCTTTTAGAGTTAAAATCACCAAAAGAATGTTTGAGAGTCTTAAAAAGACTATAAAAGTTACAAAGAAAAGTTCTTAGTTATTGTTTTTTGCTTCAACTTTAATTTACCAGAAATTGTTCTATCATTTTTTTCACTGTGAAACAGTATATGAACCATATGTATAAAAATTTGTTTTAAAAAATTAATGCCAGGAAAGAGAGAAAAAAAGAAAGGAAGGAAGGAAGGAAGGAAAAAAGGAAAGAAGGAAGGAAGGAAAGAAGGAGGGAAGGAAAGGAGGGATGGAGGAAATAAAGAATGGAAGAGAGGAAAGAAAAGACAAAGAAAGAAAGAAAAACTTTTTGTCTTAAGATAGCTGTACAGTCAAGTTAAAATGACAAAGTCAAACAACTTACTGGGTGGGTTCAAGTCATTGCTGCAGAATGCAATGTAGATGGATTGCTTCCACACTGGGGAAATGGTATAAATGGTTTATAGGACTTGCAGAGAGGGAAGGAGACAAAGTAAGCAAGAGTGACAAAAGAATTCTAGAGTAGTGAATGAGTAGAGTCTAGAGAACAACCTGAGAAAAGAGGTTATGAAAGAAAATAAAAAAGGTAATGTGATTCTAAATCACTAAGAACTGAAAGAACAATTCAAGGCAATAATAACAAACAATTTAATTTAATGGGTCCAGACCCTGTGCCAGAACTTCTCATACTTATCTCATTGTATCCTCATAGCAATTCTGCAAAATGGATGTTATCATTTCCATTTTACAAATTAGGAAACTGAGGTTCATAAAAGTGCTTTTATTTCTCCAATTTTCTTGATGAGGAATGAACAGCAGCTCACAGAAAATACTTCCCTCATTGAGGAACATTCTGTTGGTGAATGATGGAACTGGGGGGTCTGATTCTAGCTCATGCCTTATCTATAAATCAAGTTGACAGTACGGGTGCATGGCTGATTAACGAGGTTCAACCTAAAGATAAGGCTAAGGAGGAGAATAGAATTTCATGGTGTCCACAGCCAACCTGCACAGAGAGCTGGACAAGCACTGCCTACTACTGTGTGCTTAGCTGGCTTCCTGAGAGAAATCAGGCTACTATATCCAGAAATGAGGCCCCAAAACATAATCTTTAAAAACTGTTTAATATAAGAATACCACCTTATCAATAATGCAGTTCAAATTTAATCAATACGAATTGTGTGTGATCAGGTCCCCTTTGAAAGATGCTCTGACATTGCTTATTCTAATGACTAGTTCCTTTCCTGGACTATAACTGCAGTGTCCTTGGTTAAACAAATAGCAATGAATGCTATGCATTCAAAGAAATGTTTGCAGTGAAATAGGGCTTAGGATTGTTCTTTGCATTGGTCCCAGTCCAGGAAGCAACTGACTCGCTTCATAATGGAACCGTCCTAAAAGAATAAATCAGGGTGACCAACTTGGAGGTTTTCTAAAACAATGGCTACATCTGCATTTCGAAAAAGAAAAACAACTGGGAACATCCCAAATCAGAACCATGCCCAGAAACAAAAATATCCACCTCAGACAAGGGTGAGTCCTGAGAGGCATTTTAGTAGCCTGTCATGTCAAGCTGATGATAATTGGTTTTAACTGGCACTCCCACCAAAGCCATATCATTCATTACCTTGTCTGAATAAATCTACCTGCTGTGTCACAGGTTCAATTAAGAAGCCCTTACCCTTTTGTAATTGCATCTTAATCTGGATTTGTGTTCATTCCTTCATACAAAATGGATGCTTTCAGATTACATATTGCTGGAACTGGCTGTTCTTATTGTAAACAGTGGTCTAAAGGAACTTAGGCTGGCATTAGGATTGGTCTTCTTTTCCTACCGAGCCATCTTCAAATTAATCCCAGGGGGTTTATTATCCTTGCCCACAGGAGAGATATGTTACCTAGGATCACTGGCAAAGTAATTATTGTTTTAGTCATGCCCTGTTGCTGGGATCCCAGCTTTTAAAAAATTTAATTTTTTTTCCCCTTTGGCTTATTAAGACATCAGAATGTGTCATATCAAGGTTTCAGTATGCTTTGCTCCACATGGCAATGAAAGTGTTTACTGAGTTCAAGTTGTTTGTGCCCATAAAATGTGGTAGAAATCTGAACTCTGCCTCATTTCCAGAGCATGGCTACCAACTGGCCTCTGTAGGAACCCATGGGGTTGGAAACGAACACTACAGTGATTTTGACTTGAAAACTCCTGGAAAGGGTTTAAACTACTCCAGAGTCGGGTGGTTTGTTTGGCAGATAAAGCCACTGGATAAGAGGCTCTCTGGTGAAACTCTGTCCACACCAAGAGGTGGGAAGAGAATTAACAGTTAGTGAAGGCACATCCTCTGCCAGGCACTGTCCATAGTAATTATTAAAGAAAGTTACCACATCCTGACATGTTGTGTGCCATGTGATTTACAGTCATGTAATAAATTTCTACAACATAGGTGGGGACAATGGTTCCCATTTTTTCCACTGAGTTAACTGAGGCGGAGGGGGTTAAGTCAGTTATTGAACACTACAAACGTAGCAAATAGGACACATGCTTCAAATTTGATTACGTCTGCATGCAAATGTTCTTTGTAATACATTAAGCTGCCCCCTGATCGAGTCATTTTTTATGACCCTTCTGTGCTCAGAAAGGAGTCAAGGGAGGAGGAAGGTAATACTAGTACAGAGAAGAGCTTTTGAGACTTAAGTGGCTTAGAACAGCCAATGTGGAGTTGTAGCAGATGGCCTCCGTGTCAGGAGTTCGCTCAGGCATTTTCCTATAGATACTAAGGGATCACTGGCATATTTTAAGCAGGCCTGGTCAGAGACTGAATGGAGAATAAGTGAACATGAATGAATTGGGGATTTTGTCAAGCAGGAGAGCCCCAGTTAAAAAGGAAGCTGTGTCTTATATATAAAATGGAACATTTTATTCTTCAACAAATAACATGAGCCTGAAAGTTACTTTTCAAATTAGTGGGGACATTTTGGAATAAAAGTTAACTGTCTCCAGCCAGTCAACCAGAATAGCATATTTATCTAATAAAGAATGACTGATCTATGGTTCCACCTTGAAGTAAATGAGAACAATTTGGACAACAAAAGCCTCCATTCAAAGTTGTGCTTTGTTTAAGATTCAGCATTCTTTAGACGTCCTGTGAACTTTATTTCTCTCGTTTTACTAAGTCCCCTGATTGAGCACCAACATAGAGAATTTTTCCATATTGATTTGTTGGTATATATTATGAAAGTTCCGTATGAAAATGCTTTCACATCACTTATAATAAATATTGGGTTTATTAAGTTAGAAAGATACTATTTTGGTTAAAGCTTCTTACACATACTGATCATTTCAAGTTATGAAACAATAGCTTTAAAAAGCAAATAAACTTTAGACATGTACACACGTAGTTATTTTCCTAAGTAGAACCTTCATTTTTTGATTCAAAAAGACTCACTGAGCTCTTCCTATATGCCACGCCCAGCATGAGGAACCGGAAATACAGCAGTGACGAAACCAAAGACCTGCCCTCAAGGAGACCGACTGATTGCTAGAGTTCAAGACAGGTGGTAAAGAAATGAAAACGAATAAACAAAAGACCCCAAGAAACTCTAAGTGATAGGTACTGAAGAAAAACAGACCAGAATAACAGGAAAGAGGCTGATGCTTCATCATTTTAGTTTGAGTGGTGGAGACTGGCTTTTTTTTAAAAAAAAGCACACCTAAGTGAACCGAAGATGTGAGCCTTGCAGACACCTGGGGAAGGATAGTTCCAGGAGATGAACAGCAAGTACAAAGGTCCACACAACAGTATCAGCATCCCCAAATCCTGAACCGTTCAGGTATTCCAAAGGAAATCTGTCATCGATACACACAATGTTCTTTTGACCAGACGACAGCATATAAACATATAAACAGTCATCCTTGGCTATAATAATTTGTAGTCATTAGGTATTAATTGGGGATGTTGATTTTTTTCATAGAAAATGAGTTAACTCATAAGACGTGAAGAATGCTGACTTTCTTCTTAGTTGGTCATAGTTAGCACTCTATTGATTTCACTTTTCTTCATTGATAAAGTCATGACGAAGGGGTGGTAAATGAACCTTTAAAATACATAGGCTTCCTTTGTTAAACACACCTAGGAAGGAAGAAGTGATCTTTTGAACTCTGTCTTACAATTGGTCACAGGAAACAAAAATGATATGCCTTCCAGAAAGAGCGAAGAATAAACAAATATATAAACAAGTAAACAAGCAGAAACTTTTGTAAAATTCTAAGAGAAAGATGTAGAATAATGAGGCGCTCAAGCTTCATTCAAAATCTTCTTAAAATCGAGTTTTTCATTTGTTTTTATCAAATGATTTTCCAGAGAAGTACACTATATTCAGAGTTTAATTTGTTATGAAGGGCACTAGCTAGTGGGTCCAGAATTCAGTTATAATAATTTTTTAAAAACTTTGTAATTAGGGCAGTTGATTTTTCCAAGGGAAGCTAAGAAGGTAGGAGCAATACGTTACAGGGGTTGAGATATTACTACACCCTGCTCCCTCCCTGCCAGGTACAAACAAACTTTGCAGTGGCTACTCTCCCATGCCCTCCTGTAGCCAGAGCTCTCTCTGACCTTAGGTAACTCTGCTTCCTCTCCTTGTTCTTCCATACTAAAGAGTGGTAAAGACTTCCACTGTTGCTAGTAGTTGAACACATCACTATCATTTCTGGTTTCCTTTAACTACCTATACCTCTGGAAATCAGACCTCCGTTGAACTCCCTTTATTTCAGCCATTTGAGTGAGCTGTCCCCTTTCTTGACTCAGTCCACTGACTCATATGTCAGCCTTGTCTCCTACAAACCCAGCCCGTTGTTCCCAAGGTCTAGCCACACTTATTTCTTACCGTTCTTTGAATGCATCACCACTTTCATTACTCTGTACTCATGTGTGTTCTTTCCTCATCCTGCATTGCTCCTTACTCATATTTCTACCAGTCAGACTCCTACTCATCCTACAAGAGTTATTTAAATACCATTTTTGCTATAAAAGCTTTCAGAATCTCCCAAGGCCAAACAGTATGTGATTCTTTCATAGGCTGTTGTTTATATTTCTATTACAACATTCCACAAACCTCCATCATTCAAATGCCACTTTACGATTTTTACCATATTTTTTTACCACCATGTATGGGTTGGTCAGTGTAAACCCCTTCATGCTACAATTACCAAAATATGAAATCTCAATGTCTTAACAAAACTATGCTTTATTTTGACTCACACAAAGTCCTCTACAGACCCTGACAGATCTCAGGGAAGAAAAGCAGAGGGAAGAGAATGCTGGAGGGTCTCACCCTGGCAATTACATGAATCCCCTGGGGCACGCTACATGTCATTTTTGTTCACAACTCATAGATCATAACTAGTTATGTGACCCTGCCTTACGGTAAGAGGCAGGGATGTGAAGTCCTTACAGGTGGCAGGAAGGAGAAGAGACCTGGCTATAGGCGATAAGGAGTATTTACTACCTATCTATACTGGACTTTGTAAAACTTTTATTTTTCTTTCAATGAACTCATTATGTATTTTTTACTCAAATAAATGTGTTTAAAGAGGAAAATGTGCATCAGTTAATGAAAAGCTTTTTATTATATAAAACACTGATTCTGTCAAGGAGGCATGGCAAGATTTAAAAATTTGCCTAAGGTCACAAAACTATTAAGTAGCAGAATCAAGATTCAAAGCAAGGGAATATGACTCCACAGTCAACACTCGTCAAAAGCATCCAAAGAAATGCCATGTACTACTGCTCATGTATTGTATAGTTCATTAAAAGGTAAACTGGAACGATACATATCTAATTTATGCCTCTGGGAAGGGATATGAAGAGAGAGGGAGAGGGTGAAAATGGGGAGAATACAAGGGACTTTAACTTGATCAGCAATGTTCAAGTATGGCATAAAGTTCTATACTGCTCTTTTAGAATTCAATGTGATAACTATGATATACATACTTTTTTATAGGAAACATATTGGAAGCAAAAATGAAAACAATGTTAACATTTTGTATAGTGGACATGTGAGTGTTCACTACTTTTTCTGTAATTTTCTGTATGTTTAAAATTTTTCAAAAATAAAAATGTCTCATCTATAAAACAATATTTCAACAAAAATAAAAAAATAAAAATAAAAAAATTAAAAAAAGGAAAATAAATAAAATAAAACACTGATTCTGCTTCTTTTTAACCATAGTGAGATGAACATAAAAATTGTAAGACAAAGAGTCTGTATATCACTTAAATAACATCCCAGGTACCATCCTTTGGGAAGCACTGTTCTAATGTCAAAGTGGCAAAGATTCATTGAGTACCATGTGTCAGAAAGTGTTCTAAGTATTTCACATGTATTGATTTCACTTGATTCCCCTAATAACCCACAAGTAGTAAGTGCTCTTTGTTTAAATCCCCATTGCACAGATGAAGCATGAGAGGCCAAGTAATTTTCCCACGACCATATTGGTAGTAAGTGGCAGAGGCAGAACATGAACACTGGCAGCCTGATCCAGGGAATTCATTTTCACTTAATCCCCTTAATTTGTGTGAACAACTTGGAGGGCAGTTGCTCTCTTGGCATTCCCGTCACTGACCCCACTGCTGGGTATGTATTATGAGCTGAATTCACGTTTGTGAGCTTGCTGAATGGATCAAGAGTTTCAATGCTAATATAGTGGCCCAACAATGTCACTGATTATTTTTTAAAGGGGGTGGGGGGTGTAAGACAATACATGTAACGTTCAAACATTTTAAAGCAAAAATGCAAGATTAGTTAAATTCAAAATTGTGCTCACTTTATGACACTATGTCGTCTAAAGAGCTTGTTCAGGTCTATCAACATATGAGTATCCCTTGGGAATCCAGTTCTAGATGCCATATGGCTTGACGCTACTCCTCGCATCCTTAACATGCCAGGTCACAATGCCACCATGCCTCCTAGGTAACTCAGGTCTGTGACATTCACCACTGCTGCCATTGACATTTTCATTCCATAGCTGTGAGCCTCAGCTGCTTCTTAGGAAAGTTACATGGACTCTTGACATGATAAGTCGTATAGGAAGACCGTGCTACTAACTGTTTGCTTTGTCTAGGCAACACCAAATGCCCAATCTGATGGTCTTTTTAGTTGGTATAAGTAAAGAATAAACATAATCAAATATTTAATCATTTAGGTTTTTAGTCTGAGGGCAATAAGTTGTTTGACACCAATTTGAATTTTTTCCCTCTTGGGTTAGCATAAAGGAAAAACATCATTTAATTTTTAAATACCATGGTTTGGGGGGAGAAGAGGTCAGGTTGGGGAAGAAGAAGGTATTTAATATTATCATAGGAACATTAAATGTTATCTCATTTAATCTCCTCAACTGCTCTGAGAAATAGATTGCATTGTCCCCATTTTAACAAAGAGGAAATTGAGCCTCAGAGAGGTTAAGTAACTCATGTAAGGTCACAGAGCTAACAAGATGAGAATTCAATTTTATAGATATTCTTCTCTCATCTAGTTTCTGAAGAAAATATACTACTATTTTGGTTTTTACTGCTAATAACAAGAAGGAACTGAACAAAGTGAAAACAAGATTAAATAAAACAGAGGGAGATTTACAGAGTTTCAAAAGTTCTCACTGAAAGTGTTTTCATTAGCAGTGAACCATAAATACTGTCTTATTTCTTTGATTTCTTTCTAATTTTCTCACTACAGTTTCTATTTGAGAATACTGGAAGATCCCTCTATACACTTTAACACAAAAGCCAAAGCCGTCTTTCTTTTTTCCTTGAAGTCCTTTTCTCCCCTTCACTTAGGAATTTTAGAGCAAGGCAAAGAGAGTGTGGAAATAATAATTTTAAAAAAACAATGGCTAACATTTATTAAGTGATTACTATAGTACCACAGAATTGACCATGTATGTCTCAAATTAGATTAAATAAGATGCATTAACATTTCAAAAAATAGTCATCTTTCTTTTTTCACACAAAAAGGATATTATGAAGCATTTTATCTGAGCAAAAAAATAGGATAATGTAAAGAAATGAGATGAAAAGTAGCTAGGAATGGCATCCATCACTTGGACTGAAAGTCATAAGAAAGTGTATTATTAGATATCTGTTGTAGATGTGGGAGGTATGGATGACGTAGCCTCAACGGACAGGAGAAGGTGAGAGGTTAAGACAGGAATGGGGCATAAAGAGGCATTAGGTTTTTAAGCAGAATGGGGTAAGGTGGAGTGATAGCGAGAAGGAAATGCCAAGGTCTAAAATGTGTATGTATGTTAAGAAATTCTCTCACTGAATAATGTTTAAAAGTGTCTAATAATAGCCACTAGCAATTGAGTGATACATGATAAATCCCTCTTTTATCTTGAAGAGTAGGATTTCATTCTTCATATGTTTTTATGACTTCTGATAAGAAAGATTATGTTTTCATGTAAGCATGTCATAAAGAATTTTAAATGTGCAGGTTTTAACAAGTTGCTCAAAAATTGAAAATTAGAGTTTTAATAGGTGTTTTGCAAGTAATATACTGTAACCCTATATCAGAGGGTTGGAGACTGCTCATGAAAATAACAAAGTTTATGGGTGTGAAGCTGAGGAAACTTGTCTTCAGAGAAACTATTCAGTGATTGATAACGCACACATACTTTAGCAGACTCAGATAGGTTTCAATAAATTTCAGAATGGAGAGCCTCAAGTTACAAAATTATGTTCAGTAAAATAAAATCCTTTGAGAACTAAGCCAAGTTTTGACTCACATAATACTAAGAAGACTTTTTTCTTAGGGAGTGGAGCTGGCGGTCTGGGAGGTAGCTGTCCATTTAAAGTATATGATAAAGCTAATCTTTAAAGATTACATTGAAGCCTCTCAGAATGTACATAATCAAAGTTGTGTTTAAAATCATTGAAACTACTTGCAAGGTATGCAAAAACTGATATTGCATTTCTCAGATAGAGTGGCTAAAAGGAAAGACTTAATTGAAACAAAAAGAAAACACTGAAAATCAGAGACTCTCCAAATCAAAAATACTGTCGCAATCATCCACACAACAAAAGTCCAAAAGAGTTTTGAAAGGACAAAGTTTAGCCATAGTAAGACAGCCAACTCTAATTCCTGGTAAGAGTATGGGAACATTATTCCATGTTTGAAGTGTAGGTTTCCTGGTGGTAAATAATATGAAAAAATTAGTTGTTATAAAATAGGTATTTATGATAGATGGTACAAAAATCTTGTTCTTTCATAATTTATTCCTGGCCCCTGTATGGGAAATCACTGCTGCAACACAGAAACTCCATGCTTCAGAATTTCAGGATCTACTCAAGAAATCAGAATTGTCAGGCAGTTCATTACAGGGAAGCCAGTGTGTAGAACTTGTAACAGTGCAGGAAGAGTTTGCAAATATAAATCAATGTGTCAGTCTTGAGATCAGTGAAAGGGAAGCTGCCATGATAGGATGAGAATGTTTCAAGGAAGGTATGGTGTAAGGCTGCCTAGTCCAAGCTAGGACCATGAAGGAGAAATAGCCACAACTAGAAATGCTGACCAAAGAAGAGAAAGGGTGACAATATCTTTTGTCTTCCACTCCTCCAACCCTCCTATCTCCCACTAGTGGTTTCCCTTGACAAAACTTAACCTAAAGCAAAAGAGCCTGGGAAACACAGCTTTTAGAGGTCAGGTCCTGTGATAGAGAACAAGTCAAAGGCAGGGTATATGGGCAATGACAAACATATCCCCTTCTCCAAAAATGTGTTTCTGTTGATGTGTATATTTTGACTATCCTCCAAATGTTTTTAAACCAAAGTTTTGGTGACAAAGGCTTCATGTGGAGAAAACCTCAATATTGATATGCAGGTAAAGTAAGAATTCTACTGGTGCCAGAACTCAAATATCATGAGAACCATCAAATATCTTCAAAAACTTCTTTCAACACAAAACATGGAGGAAATCAAGTAGTGTTGTAATAAAAACATCTTGCTAAGGATTAGGACTAAATGGAGAGATTAAAAGCGTTATGTTCCCAAGAATTTCTTTCAGCTTTTCCACTATTTCCTGGAAGTTGGAGATGTATAAAAATGATATTCTTCCAGTAAGCTTAAAAAACAAACAAATAAAAATTGCCATTTTTTTTTAGGAAAAAAGTGAGCACTTACAATATGGCAGGTATGTAAAATAAGTTTGTAAATATTAGTTTATTTACTATTTACAATAAATATGGTGAAAATGCATTCATAGCTCACTTTACAGATGGTAAAACTAAGTCTTAGAGCTTGAAGTATCTTGCCTAAGATCATATATGCTTGAACCAGAGTACAAATCAAAGACTCTCAAATACTGCTCAACACTTAGCTCTAGTGCTCACGCATATGCAAATAATTGGTAAGTTATGATTGGATGGAAATGGTATTTTTAAAGTGTACGTGTGAGCTCATTTTTCAGTCTCTGCAATAGCCTCAGTTTTGCTATTTTTTCATAAAAACATTGACTTTTTAAATCACTTTTAAAAGATGCAGAACTTTTTTGGAAGATTGTCAAATTTTATATTTAAGATTATATAGAAAAATAACTTTTTTCCCCCTTAGCAACTAGAAATATGTTGAAAAGAGCCAATAGACTTCTTGTTTTGATCCATATTACCCATTTGAGAGCCTATATGCATATTCATGGAAATATTTGAATACATGTGATTAGTCTGAGTCCACAGCTTTCATAGAAAAAAAAAAAAGCCTTCTTATTTGATACCTAATGAAAACTTGTTTAATAAAGGCTCCATGGATATAGTAAAAGTAGCTACTTCACTAAAGAAAAAAAAGAGGAAGACTATTTTCTTTATTTATACATTATATTTATTAAAACAATGTTCTCATATACTTCAGGGAAATGAGTAAATAGTATAAATTCTAAAAGTAAAACCTGTTTCCAATGGTAGTATGTCAAAAAGTAGTTCTTTTTTTTGGTGATGGTCTTCATTTGAGTATATTGCAAAATATTTTTATACCTCAAATGATATCTATACTAAATAATGATGCATAAAGGCAATCTCCTGTCTCCGTTAAAATTTCCTTTAGCAATCAAGTATTTGACAGGTCTGAAAAACTGATTCTTCTCTGGCTATTCAGTGTTTATTACTATCTTTCCTTTATTCTTTAACAAGCTTTCAATTACACTTGTAACATTCTCCACATAGAACGGAAAAGCAATTGGCTTTTCACTTTGTCCTTCCCTCCTTTCTTACCACAGTTTTTTGATCCCATACTAATTTTAGCTATTATTAATTTGTGTTTTGAATGTACAAATTGATGTTTTGCTTACTCCCTCCCTAGGGTTGTTCATCTATATTAAACATCTAAATACTTTTAAAACAAGCCTAATCAATCCTCAAAGAAATCAAAATGGAACCAATACAGACAAATCACTAGGAAAATTATGTAGGTGTG
Organism: Rhinolophus hipposideros; assembly: GCF_964194185.1. Lineage (NCBI taxonomy): Eukaryota > Metazoa > Chordata > Mammalia > Chiroptera > Rhinolophidae > Rhinolophus > Rhinolophus hipposideros. The sequence continues at coordinate 18,330,094 of NC_138059.1, read as the reverse complement.
GTTCATGTCTAACCTACAGTTATTATGTTAAATCATGATGTCTGGGGCAGCTGGTTGAATTTATATATTACACATAAATTTTCTAAATGGCACTTTTTCTAATACACCATGATTTTACTTTTCTGAACTTCAAGTCTTATTTCATTAGAATGACTCAAATAACTACACTAGAAACTCACAAAAATTTTCATCAAATTTAAGGTTTATGAAACATGTCACCTAAAAGATGTAAAAGCTGTATTGTTCTCATTTCTTTTTTTATGCCTGCTATTTAAAATCAGAAGATTTATACTTGATAGAAATGGAGAGTCAAGGGCTGGATGTGAACATATTAGAAATCCAAATATGAACAAAAATTACTTTGTATTCCACTCAAATGACTAGATCATTTTTTATTAAACTATTGAGAGAAATCAATTTATTTCAGGATGTGAACAATCTTTCTGTGAATACAGAATATGGAATAATTTATGTATTTTTCTCTTTGAACTAACATTAATTCAGAGGTTAGATTACCTATATTATTTTCCATATAATACTTCTCCAAGTGATTGAAATTCAATAGGAAAATGCAATATTAAAGTTGGAAAGCAATACAATGTAGATGGGTAGGATGGGAGATGTGGACAGCATGGAAATATGTATAACAGAATGGTCATGATTATTGTTGTTATTATTTTGCTTATTATTATTATGATTTTTGTTATCGCAACCTCCTGCTAAGGGTGAGGTTTTTAAGTAGAGGGCACTTATTAAGTAAGCTAAGCACGTTAGTGGGTTTGGTTGTGAAATCCTGAAGCGAGGCATTAGAAGGAGATAAATTGGTCTGCATCATACAGGAAAAAAAGAGGTGAAGAGAAGAGAATAACCTACATTGTGCAAAATGGCTGCATCCTGTGAGTCCAACTGTGCTGTAAATTCTGCTAAACTTAGGAAAACTTCTTAGGAACAAATATACTGCAGAGACTGCTGAGGGAGTTGAGTTTTGTGTTTGGAGTAAATGTAGGATATAGAAGCAGAGAGAGCCATGAAAACAGAATTCCCTAGAAATGATAATAATCATGGGAAATTCCATAGACTATCAAGGGTTATGGTTTCGGAGGTTTAAAAAAATCCTATCTTATCTAAAGTCCTTAAAGGAAGGGGACCATAGCTAATATCTCAGAAGTTTCTAAGAGGTCTGGAAATCCATCTAGGTCTCATCACAGCGTCCTTGTGTCTCCTGCATAGTAAGTAATCAATATGTACTATATTTGTTAAACGAATATTCCTCCTTAGTTCAAACTGTACGCTTACATTAATAAATTTCAAAAGTAATCAGTAACTATTTTTTCCTCTCCCTTCACTTTACTGTACTCGTCAATCTTTGGTATTTCTTCCCTGTCTTAAGCATGTAATGATGCCATGCAAAATTATTGAGATGAAAAATTAAAAGTTCAGTCAACCATAGGTTTACTACACTATAAATTAAAATAATAAGAATGCAGTGGTTCGAAAGTACAAAGTATTGTTATTAATCTATCACCAACATAGTTCTGTATACAATGAAACCTATTTTTAATAATTTGCCTCTCAGTGCTTTTCCAGTCCTTTGTCTCCTCCCCTGATGTCAATATGAAAAGAATCAGTCAGGCTGTTCAAATCAGTAGAGATTTAAACCCGTGTAGAAGAAATGAAATCATGAAAAAGAAACTAAAAACTCCATAACCGCCCACCTGTGTTTCAGCTGCAAAGCTTCCAAGAACAAAATCAACAGAGAAAACGAGATGGAGAGAGAGAAATGGAAAAAGGAGAAAGATAGTCTATGGAATTGTCTCTTGAATCAGAAACGAAATATCCCCTTGACTCTGTCAAAGTTTTGCTGCATAACTATATTGTTCCCTGGTGCAGTTTTCTTCAATGAATCAGACTGCATAATCCTAAATGAAATCACACTGGGAAAAACGAAACATTTAAAAACTCTATCATCTCATTAGAAAACCACTGGCTATCAAAATTAAGCCACTGGTAACTTCTACCAAGATAAAGATTGTTTTACACATTCTCTTTGTCAAATCAGTCGACTTTCTCTAGTCTGTTAGACCATACACTTCTTCAATATGAATTATAATGAAATAATACCAAGGGAAAGAATATTAACATTTCAGCAATGCAATTTCTTGGTCCAGATGGGAAACCACTTGAGCTTAAAATGTAATGAATAAGGGAAAAAAAGATGTAAAACTCTGTACATTTTATTCAATTCATAACCCACATTTCCTGATGTGTGCTTCCTCAGAATGTTTCCAAGTTCTGAGGTTTGTTTGAAAGATATATTTTAGTAGAACTATGTGGACATCCATTAATCCACTTGCAAATACACAGGTCATAGGACAGCATGAAGTTATTATAGTTCTTAAATCTTCTATGTGGACGAAAGAGAACATGAAGTACTCTTCTCTTTCCTGAAGAGCAAAGCTTTGGTCTTCCAACACAACTGATTACCTAGCTTGTCCTTTAAGCTCTTGATGATCTATTTGATGTTCATTTTGCCTTGCTGTCTAGAATTCTTTCCTTAGACACTTTAAATGATTGTACCTTAGATTGGGCTCTGACCCTGAACTCATTCCTTAGATGGCTGGCAGTGTAAAAGTATCCATTCCTACATTTATAAATTGCATATATCCATATCTGCTTTTTCCAAGTGAATGTTAACTTGAAAAAATATTTTCTTGGAGATAATGAGACAATTTTAGATGTACAGAAAGTGGCCAAAATAGTATGGAAAGTTTCCATATACAATTTACCCAGCTACCCCTTGTGTTACTACCGTATATGTAACCACAGAATATTAATAAAAACTAAGAAATTAACCTTGGTATATAGTAACTAAGGTACAGAGTTTAATGGGTTTTCACCAGTTTTTCACTGATGTTCTTTTTTTTTTTTTTCTGTTCTACAGTCTAATCCAAGATTCGACATTCAGTTGTCATGTCTCCTTTGATGCCTCCATTCTGTGACAGAACTTTAATCCTGTCTTTCATAATCTTAATACATTTGATGAGTACTGGTTCGTTATTTTGTAGAATGCCCCTCAACTTGGGTTTGTCTAGGATGGTTTTATTTCTTGATTATATTGTACTTATGCTTAGGGCATCACATCGGGGGGTATGTCAATGTCTGCAACTGGTGATGTTAACCTTGATTACTCGGTTAAGGTGATTTTAGCCAGGATTCCCTACTGTCATGTTACTATTTTCCCTTTTTTATTGCTCAATGCTTTGGGGTAGATAATTTGAGAATGTAAATATTCTATTTCTGCTTCAATTTTAGCCCACAAATTTTAGCATTCACCAGTAGACTTTGCCTATAGCAGTTATTACTGTGGTGTTTTATTAGTGATTTTCTACTTCCCTCATTCTTTCTATGTCATTAATTGAAATTCTTGTGTAAGAAAGCATAATTTCTCCTTATTTTTTGTCAGTGTATATATTTATTTCAGTATGGAATCTTTGTTTTATTCTTTGTTATGAACCAATATGATCATTATTTATATTTTTGCTTAAGTTGTTCTTTGCCTACGGACAGCTCTTTCAGATTGCCCGCTGTGCCCTTTTAAAGTGCTTCTATCCTTTTATTCCTTCCTTTCTTGCTCTTCTTCCCTTCTGTTCCCTTTCATCTTCTTTTATCCCCTCCCTTTCTTCCTCCTCCTTCCTTTTTGGACTTCCATACTTTCTGTCACTATATGATGCTCTAGGTTTATTTTATTTTCCCCTGCCTAAAATTTGGAATCAACCAGTTCTCCAAGGAAACTTGATACATTTTATTTGAGAATGTTATTTACCAAGCAAGATTTGGATACTAGGGATAACTCACTACTCTTGGGGGTGTCACTACTTCTAGTCCCTGTCAGTGGACAGAGTGAGGATAATGTATAAAATTAATAGTATTAAGTCCAAACTATTTTAACTAATTCATGACTCCATATTGATACCTCAATTCCAGTCCAGAAACACAGGAATCATTCTTGCCTTCATCCTTTCCTTATATAACTTCTTGCTCCAAAAGTGAGTAATCTGGTTTTTATTATCAATATATTTACGACTTATTAAAACATGGTATACATATAAAATAATTTCAAAATTGAATACCTCTGTGAGGAACAAATTCGCCTACTATAAGATAGGATTTGTGTACAATCCCTTTGGTCTTTAGCCTTACATTTTCTAATCAAAATGTTCTTTTCCAAGGTAACTTGGGTCGTTCCATCCTTCCTCATCCTTCAGTATGACTATGAATTCATTTCTAATACAATTAGGCTTATTTTTCAATCTGTGTTCATCTTTCTGCCTATTCCTGTAAATAATATATACCATAATCTATATGGTTAGGTTTTTTTTGTTTTTTAGTTTCATAAATTAGAATTCCTTCTTTGTAGTATAGAATTGTATGGTGTTATGAGATAAATTGTGTCTCCCCACCCATAAATTCATGTGTTAAAGTTCTAATATATTGTACCTCAAAATGTGACTGTATTTGGAGATAGGGCCTTGAAAAAGGTGATTAAGTTCAATGAGGTGATTATGGTGGGGCTTTAGCCAAGATGACTGGTGTCCTTATAAGCAAAAGGAAATTAGGACACAGAGATACCAGAGGTTTGTGTGCACAGAGGAAGAAAGAGCCCATGAGGACACACAGAGATGGTGTCAATCTGCAAGCCAGAGAGAGGCTTCAGAAGAAAACAAATCTGCCAACACCTTGATCTTGGCCTTCTAGCCTCCAGAACTGTGAGAAATAAATTTCTGTTGTTTGAGCCACCTAGCCTGTGGTATTTTGTTATGGCAATCCTGGAAGACTGACACATACAGGGTTTGACAAATGCATAGAGGCATGTAGAAAATACCATGTTTCCACACAAAACACTTCCATTACCTCAAATTTATCTCATGCTGACCCTTTATAGTTAAAACCCCCCTTCGGCCCCAAACCCTTGGCAACAACCAATCTGCTTTTCATCCCCATAAATTTTATTGTTCCAAATTGTCATATAGGTAGAATCGCATATTATGTAGCTTTCTGGGTCTGGCTTCTTTCACTTTGAAAGTGCATTTAAAATCCACCTGTATTCTTGCATGAATCAATCGTTTCTTCCTTTTTATTGTTGAGTAGTGCTCCATTTTACAAATGTAGCAACATTTTTTTAATCCATTCACTAGCTGAAAGTCCTTTTGATTGTTTCCAATTTATAATCCAAAGAGTAAATGAAGTTGCTATACACGTTCACATATAAATTTTTGTGTGAATGTAAGTTTTTATTGCCTTTGAATAGATACCTAGAAGTGCAATTTCTGGGTTATATGACATATGAATATTTGAATACATTGTCAAATTATTTTACGAAGCGCCTGTCCCATTTTGTATTCCCACCAGTAATCTATGAAATGTCATTTGCTCCATGTCTTTGTCGGCACTTAGTGTTGACACGTTTTTTTTGTTTTTTGGTTTATTTTTCTTTTCTTTTTGCCATTCTATTAGAGTTCTTTGTTGTATTCTTTAACATCCCTTTAATATCTGTAGTGATGTCTCCTCTTTCAGTTCTAATATTATTAATTTGTGTCTTGTCCCTCTTTTCTTGTTCAGTCTGGCTGGAGGTTTTTAAATTTTATTCATCTTTTCAAAGAATCAGCTTTTGGTTTTGCTCACGTTTTTTCTAGTATTGTTCTGTTTTAAACTCATTGATTCTTGCTCCTCTCTTTATTACTTCCTTCTGCTTGCTCTAGGTTTACCTTGCTCTTCTTTCTTGAGAATCTTAAGGTGGAAGCTTACAGTAGTAATTTGAGCTCTTTCTTCTCTAAAATAAGTAGTTAATTTTGTAAATTTCCTTCCAAGCATTGCTTTAACTACCGCCTACAAATATTGATATGCTGTGCTTTCATTTAGTTCAATATATTTTTAAATTTCCCTTGAAACTTCCTCATTGACCCATGAGTTGTTTAAAAGTGTGCTATTTAATTTCCAAACATTTGAGCATTTACCAACTCTCTTTCTGTTATTGATTTCTAGTTATATTCCATTATGGCCCAAAAAACTGACTTCTTATGTTTTCTCTTCTAATATTTTTGATGTTTATTTTACAGCCCCCCAAAATCCCTCTCTTGAGAAATGCTTCATTTGCAATTGAAAATGACCTGAAAAATGCTGTTTTAGATAGAGTGCTCTATAAATGTCAGTTACATTTAGTTGGTTTACAGTTTTGTTTAGTTCTTCTAGATACTTATTGATTTATTGTTTAATTGGTCTATTGACTAAGAAAAGAGAGCTGAAATCACCAACTACTCTTGTGGAGTTCTCTATTTCTTCTTTCAGTTTTATAAAGGTTTTTGGGTTTTTTTTGCCTCATGTATTTTGATGTTCTGCTGTTTGCTGCATATGAGTATACATTGAAGATGTTACATATTATTGAAGAATTGACCCCTTTTCCTTATGTAACATCTTTGTGATAATATTTCTTCCTCTAAAGACTACATTATCTCATATTAATATAGCACCTCCAACTTTCTTTTCATTATTGTTTGTGTGGTATACCTTTCTGCATCTTTTAAATTCAGTCTATCTTTGATGGGATCAAAAAGAATTGTGAATTTGAAGTTAATCTGGCTCTTATTCATTGTAAAGTTGGGAGTGATACTGTTCTCTCTTATTATATCCTGGAGCAGAACTGCTCTTTTTATTCATCACACATTAATATACTTCTTCAAATTGACTTTTCTTTAATTAGAAAATCATTTCCTAATTTGAAATTAAAAAATGCATGTTGATATTTTAAAAAAATAAAAGAAAAAACATTTTCAGATGCTAAAGCTCAGTAATTCTGCACGTGTGAGAGAAAGGAACTAATTCATTGTGGCTTAATCTGTGTTTAACTGTCATTTAAATACAAGGGAGAGTGAGGGGAATACATATAATCATACAACAGGAGATGAGAATGAGATTAGGATAATTTTACAGTGAGGGCAAGAGGATACTACTCTATCACACAAGTTAAGACTGAATTCTCAGTAGTGTCTCCGTCTCTACTATTTTGTCCTTAGTAACATCTAATGGTTGGGGATAGGTAAGAAATGTCATCATTCCCAAGTAGCCTCTATTTTCTTTAGAGGAGTAAACATTTTCTAGGTCATGAATTCATTTACTTGTTTTAAAGAACATTTGCTTTCTAATGGCATGCACTACCTTTAGTGTTGGGAACACGTAGTGAATAGAATTTCCTAAAGCAGCTCAAAGAATAGGATTAAGAGGACCATACATATAATTTATGTGATAAATTACATAATAGAGCTGTGCACAACAAGGTTTAATAAGGCCAAAGAGAAGTGACATATAATGGTTAAGAGAGCAGATGCCGGAGTTAGCTCAGTCGGTTTGATTTTTGGCTCTACCACTAATTGTATGCCCTTCTTCAAGTTAATTAACTCCCTTGGTGTCCTCCCCTTAAAATGGAAATAATAATGTATTACCTGATAGGAATGTGAAAACTCATCGCGTTAATGTTAGATTGAATCATATGAAATTGCGTGAATGAACTCTCTTATAAAGAAAAATGGCAATTTTATATGGTGCAAACTCATGCATGGTAAATCCCTAGCACAATGCTAAAAGTGGTGTAGTGTGTCTCCCCCAACCCTCCCCACCCAGAAAAATATGTTAAAGTTCTAACCCCTGATGCCTGTGGACAAGACCTATTTGGAAATAGGGTTTTTTGCAGATGTAATCAAGCTAAGATGAGGTCATACTGGATTAGCATGGGCCCTAACTGCAATACTGGCATCTTTATAAGAGAAAGGAGAGGACGATATGGATACATAGACATAGAGGAGACACACAGAGAAGAAGACTGTGTGAAAATTGAGACCAAGATTGAAGTAATGCATTATCTATAATCCTAGGAATGCCAAAATTGTCAGCAACCACCAGAAGCTAGAAAGAAGCAAAGGAGGTTTCTCCTCTAGATACTTCAGAGGGAGTATGACCCTGCTCACACCTTTTTTCAAATCTCTAGACTCTAGAAGTATCAGAGAAAAAATTTCTGTTGTTTTAAGCCATCAAGTTTGTGGTAATTTGTCATATCAGCCCTAGAAAACTAACACAAGTAACAATTGCTTAGAAAATGTTATCATAGATTTTTTTTTGAAAGGAGATTTTAAATATTTTTTAAATTAAAGTATATTTGACATACAATACTATATTAATTTCACCTGTACAACATAGTGATTCTACATTTATATACCTTATGATGTGATCACTCTGTTAAGTCCAGAAACCATCTATCATTATGCAAAATTATTAAGATATTATTGACTATATTGCCTGTGATGTACATTACATTTCCATGACTTATTTATTTGATAACTGGAAGTTTATACTTTTTATTCCCCTTCACCATTTTCATCCATCCCCTACTCCTTCCCTCTGACACCCATCAGTTTGTTTTCTTTATCTATGAGTCTGATTCTAGTTTGTTGTGTTTGTTCATTTTGTTTTGTTTTGTTTTAGATTCCACAAATAAGTGAAAACATATATTTGTCTTTCTCTGCATGACTTATTTCACTTAATATAATACCGTCTAGGTCCATCCATGTTGTTGCAAATGGCAAGATTTCATTCCTTTTATGGATGTGTAATATGCCATTATTATACATACCACATCGTCTATATCCATTAATCTGTCGATGAACACTTAGGTAGCTTCCATTCCATATCTTGAGTAGTGTAAATAATGCTTCAATGAACATAATGCTGCAATGAACATGTATCTTTTCAAATTAAGTGTTTTCCTTTTCTTCGGATAAATGCCCAGAAGTGGAATTTCTGGATCCTATGGTAGTTCTATTTTTAAGGTTTTGAGGAACTTCCATACTGTTTTCCGTAGAGGCTACACCAATTTACAGTCCCCCAACAGTGCACAGGATTCCCTTTTCTCCACATGCTCACCAATACTTGTTATTTGTTGACTTTTTGATAACAGCCATTCTGACAGTTGTGAGGTGATATCTTATTGGTTTTGATTTGAATTTTCCTGATAATTAGTGATGTTGAACATCTTTTCATATGTCTGTTGGCCATTTGTATGTATTCTTTGGAGAAATGTCTATTCAGGTCCTCTGCCCACTTTTTAATTGGATTGTTTGATTTTTGATGTTGAGTTGTATGAGTTCTTTATATATTTTGGATATTAGCTCCTTATCAGATATGTCATTTGCAAATATCTCTTCCCTCAGTAAGTTGTCTTTTCATTTTGTTGATGGCTTCCTTCATTTGCAAAAGCTTTTTATCATTGAAACAGAAAGAGGAATATTTCATTTTGTAAGAGGAGGAGCAGCTAAAGAAAGACTTCAGTGGTTATCACTGAGGAAGAAGAAGAGGGCATTCCAAATGAGGAAATGTCATAAGCTAATGTATTGAGAAATAAATATTTACTTCTACAAACTTGATTGGAATGTATAACAGGAATAGAGAAAGGCAATTCTAGACATGAATGGTCTTTGATGGACTTCTTATGCTATGCTATTAGCAATGAAGTTTCACAGTCATTTTTTAAATGTGAGAAATATGAGATCTAATACTTTATAAATATCACTCTGGCAGCAGTGTTTGCATTAGTTGGGTGAGGGGGAGACTTCAGAGAGCTATTGAAATTGTCATGGCTTAGGATGATGGAGTCCCCGAAGGAGGACAGGCAAAGAAGGAGAAATAGAAGAACTATTTCAGGTATTGAATTTATAAATTATAGGCTATTTGGAATGACTTAGAGGACTAAAACTATGATTATTTCCAGATTTCTGGTTTAAGATATAGGTAGGTTGAAGTAACATTTACAAAGAGGTGGAATTCAATAGAAATAATTTCTTCTGAGAGAATAATTAGAGAAAAATTGAACTTGAGAAAAATGTCCAGGTGACATTGTCTATAGAATTTGGACACGTGGATCAGAATACTGTGTTTCCCCCAAAATAAGACCTAACTGGAAAATAAACCCTAACATGATTTTTTAGGATAACATCCCCTGAACATAAGCCCTAATCAGTCTTTTGGAGCCAAATTTAATATAAGACCCAGTCTTATTTTCGGGGAAACACGGTATTTAGGGAGAGGTCTTTATTGGAGCTACAAATTTTATTAGGTTTTAGATAAAAGTTGAATCGATGGTAGATTGCTGACCCCGAGTGATTGTGCAGAATGCAAAAAAAAAGAATGTTGAGCAGAAAAGAAGGGACTTATCATGAAGACCGAAAAGTAGAAATAAAAAATTGCAGCTTAAGGATGTGAAGATATGGAATGATAAAACCCAAAGGAGAAGTTTCAAGGAGAGGACTATGTGAAATACAACAAAGTGGTTGTATCAGTCCAGACAGGCTGAATGATGTTGTGGTGACAAATCCAAACTCCTATTGGCTTAACACAGTAAACATTTGTTTCTTTTCCATGTACAATATAGATCACTGGGAGGAGAGAGATCATCAAAGTCCCTCAGGGACTAGGTTTAGGAAGGCTCTATCTGGACACATACTTCAATGATCACTGAAGCAGGAGAGAATGTGGTGAAACATGCACTGACTCTTAACACTTCCATCTATAGTAACATCTTCCTTCCACTCACATTTCATTAACCAACCAAGTCACACCTCAGTGTCTCACACGGCAATCACAACTTCCCCAAGAGGATGAAAAAGGACGATGTTACCATGTGCCCAGAAGAAGAAATAAAATATTTGTGGTAAAGTCCTAAGGCACGGGACTTAAGGAGAGGAACAAATGTTTGGAAGGGTTACTCTAGAACATAAGAGACACTGGTGATGGGATATAAGCAAATAAATTGCTGAATGATATTGAAGGGTGCAATGAGATGGGGCATATGTATTTCTAGTGGACCAGCACAACATGTGTATGTGATTTTTCTTAGCAATTTTTTAGAGTCAGAGGAAAAAATAAGACAGGGAGTTGGACTGACACAGGTTTTTAATTGATCAAGAAGATCAGTCAGTGAAGGAAGTAGGTCTTCCCGTGATGGGATTGTTAACAGGAATGACCACAAGTTCAAGTTTGGCTGGAGAAGAAAATCAGGACGTGATGAGACACATAAGCTTGAAAAACAGGGAGAAACCAAGGAACTAGAGATCATGATGACATTGGTGTACAGGTTAAGAGATTGTGCAGGATCAAGAAAGACACAAAACTTTTTTGTCGTTTGGTGATTCAAATGGTGGGTCTGTCAAAGGCAATGGAGGGAATCAAATTAAAGGAAATCAAAAATGATGTGGCTCATTTCCTAGGTTTCTTGACTCCATTGGAGAAGTTTCCACTTTCTCAGACCTAGAATTCAGTTTCCTTTTAGGGTTTCCTGGTCAACTGTACCATTAAACTCTAGTGAAAATTAATGATCCTCAATGAGCAGAGTTCAGGCATTGGAACAAGAGAGATCTGAATTTGAATCTTGTTCTAACATTTATTATTCAATTAGCTTGAAGAAGTTATTTTACCTTTCTGATCCCTTGTATAAAACCTCTTGTATTCTTCAAGTATAAATCATGATTCATTCAACAAATATGTATTAATAATATACATAATAATGTGCATCACACTTAGCGTGGAATATAGTGAGTTTGCAAATATAACAACTTTGCTTTTCATCACTGCAGACCCAGCTGAAAAACTGAACCTTTGTATCTCTGACCATATCCAGTGTGGCAAATAGTGCTTCCCTTTTTGCTTCCAGAACCCCTATTACTTGTAGGAAGCAATGACTCCAGAGTCAAAAGCTCAATTATGCTGTATCTTAACCAGTATTGGCAATTTAGTTTCCTTTTGTCAAGGTTTGATCTAGAGATGAGCATGTGGTCCAGTTCAGGCCAATTATTTGTAATAGGTGTGATCTAGAAGGTGTCTAATTTCTTGATTAAAAGAGAAAGCTAATGACAATTAGGCTTTTTTTCTCCTCCCATCCCCTTTCTTCTTAGCTAAGGTTTTGTATTGTGAGAATATGTTAGAGCTACAACAAACATTTTGAAACCATGAGGAAAAAGTAAAAAAAAAAAAAAAAAAGTACCTGTTGACATTTCTGGTATTATTTAGTGGTTAGATTAAAAATGTACATCCAGGTTTCATATGACGTGCAACAATTAAGTGCCTTTTGTATTTACGTCATGACAAATTATGTAGCCTGGTATAGTATACAGTCAAACACATGTGAAATGATTCACTCAGTGAGATTGATAATTCCTTCCTCTGTATTCCTTCAGTGTCTTATACTTTATTTAGCTATATCTTAACTTACCTTTAGCATCATGTGTGTATATGTATACTTGTATGTGTTCTTTGCTAGCTAGACTATAAACTTTCTTTAACCATTCTTGCCTTTTCTACAACAAAAGCAGTTTCTCTCTCAGTCAGAAGTCTCTCCCATCTCATAAAACGACCCTTTATCCACTCATATCTACAACTCAAAAACATCAGAATTATTCTGGATTACTCAGTTTCCTTCCCATATAAAAGACTTGTCAGTTTCATCTCCAAAATCTGTATAAATCTGTCCACTGTTACGCAGCCCAAACCATCATCATTTCTGGCCTTGGTTATGGGCAATTGACTCCTAATGACCATTAGGTCTAAAGTACCCCCACACCAAATCCTTCCCAAGGCAGTCAGAATGACTTTGGAAATTGTAAATTAAATAGTATATTCTCCTCCTCTTAAAATCTCTCTGATAGATTCCCATTATACTCAACATGAAATACAAAATTCCTGCCTCAGGCACAGGGCTCTAACATTCTGGTCCCTGACTCCCTCTCTCACTGACCACATTCCATATCCTCTAGCCATACCGGCCTCCTTTTTGTTTCTCAAACCACAGAGCTTTTTTCCTGTCTCTGTGAATTTGCAGTTGCTCTTCCATCTGAACCATTTTTCCCAATGGCTCCTCAAATAGCTGTCTTCTCTTTACAGAGGTGCCACCTTTTCAGAAAGCTGCTCCCTGAATAATAGGAATATGTGATTCCTATTACACTCATGTATAATAGGAATTCACTATTCCTGTTCTCTCTCACCATCACTTTACCTTCTTTCCTGTATAGATCTAGTTACAGATGATCAACTATTATCTTATTTGTTTTCTTTGGCTTTGTTTTGTTTTGTTTTGGTTAACCCAAATAGAATATAAGCTACATGAGAACAGAGACTTTTCCCTGCTGGTTTGTAATAATGTTTTCTAGCATTTAAAACAGTGTATTATAACAGCTTACTAAATATTCATTGACTGAATAAAACTTTGTGTGTACTCTTTCTCTTCCTATCCACTCGAGTGGCTAACACAGAGACGTAGATTGTGGCTACTCAATAAATATCTATTTGTTCAAGATATATTTATTGAACATTTTACATGCAAAGCTTTGTTTAAGACACTGGGGATATGCTGGTGAAGAAGAAAGAGAATTAAAATCCTGTTTTCCTTCCCGTTGTGCTGTAAAATATTCTGGAAAACTCTTTGCCTCCCCTCTGTGAGCTGAAGGACCTTGATTTCTGCTGATTTCCAAGGTGTGAATATAGTTCAAGCCTTAATTTTTGTGTTTAAAATGCCTGGACTTCCTTTTTTCCAATGTCAAATGAATCACTACATTTTCAACACTTGATGATCTTTGTTATCATGAAATAATCTGCAATTAACAAAAATATTTAGACAACATTCATTTGTAGAATCATAATATAAAGTATTCTCTGTTTAAAAATGAAATATTGCCTAAGGCTAGTTCTTACCAGGAGTTCTGGCTTCCACATTACATATGCATTACTAGTTTGTCTGAACTTGACAACAATTTTTAATTTTTCCTTGGCAATGCAAGTGTTTCTCTTACATTCATGAATCTCAATGATCTTTTCTGGTTGCTGCTCTCAAGTCCACAGCTTCTCATCTCTTTGTAATACTGCTTTTTGTTACAACTCCTGTTACAACTCCCGTTAACTCCTTACTTCCAAGAGAGTTGTTTCTTTCAACTAACTATTCCTTTCTAATAAAGATTACTTTCCTTAGACAAAAGCAGGAACTGGATATGGAACAAGAAATGGTGCTGATTTGCCTTTAGATAATTAAATGATTGAGATACAAGTATAAATAGTATCAGAGAACCCAAGGAACATGCAGAAAAAGGAAGGGATCTCATTTTATTATTCTTACCCCTCAGATTTAGTATTATGTACAACTTAGTACATAGAAAAAAGCCGATTGTATTGAGTCAAAAGTTTTAGCTGTAACTCAATTCAGAGGATTCTTGGATAATCAAGACGATTTATATTGAAGGATGGAGAGATATTTGGATTATGCATAAATAAAATAAATATAATAAATGTAATTATTTCTAATATAAAAAGCAAAAGGATAGCATATTTACAAAGGTGATGAGTAATGAAAGAGAGGAGTATCATGTGAAAAATATCATCACATCTCTCCAACAAAGAATCAGAGCAGATCTGGGGACACTATTTTATATGAAGATTTGCAAATAGTAGGAGAAAAAGTTGGAAAACTACAGGACTAGGACTAAGTTACAGAAGTCTCAAAGACAGGAATAGGTTTTATACACAGTGAGTAGAAGAGTTTTAGAAAACCAAAGGGGAGCTTGACCAATGCCAGAAGTTAGGTAAGAAAGTTTTACAATAGCATCGAGGATAAACAAGTTTCAGATAGTTGTGGAATGCGGTTTTTTGGAAAAACTAAAGCCATTACACATTTTTTAAACTAATTAACTTGAACCTGCAGGAAAAGTAAGAGAGTAAGAATTTAGATTTAGATGCAGTCTGGAGTTTTATTAGTAACTCCTACTTATCCTGCAAGACCCAGCTCAAATATGTCAAGTCACTTTTTGTGATAGACTGGATACTATAGCTCCTGAATCTTTAATCATACATCCATTATAGAGTTTACATCATTGGATTCTCTATATGACTTTGCAGTACTTCCCATTAGCGTGGATGGTGCATGTTTCCTTACTCCAGCAATCTTGGGCTTGGCTATTAGACTTCCTTTGATCAATGGAATGTCAGTGGGTGGTTGGGATGTGACCAGCATCTTTAAACATGCTGGTGTGATTTGGGTTGGCCTCTCACATGACTATTATTTGCCATGAGAAGAGAGCTCCTCGGTGAGAAGAGGGCGCCTTTGTAATTACTCCCCTTCAGTCAGGTCTAAGAATGAAGACATATGGGACAGACCTGATCCTGACAAGAAGCTTGGAGTCCAGCCTCGCCCAGACATATGCAGCAAGCTGAAATCTGCTGAACCACAGGTGATCTGCAGAACTATGAGCATGAAAGTTAATGTTTGCCCTTGTAAAACCACTGAAATTTTGACATTGTTTGTTACATGAAAAATATTGATTACTTCACCTTTTTCAGTACTCTCACAGATTTTTTGTTCTCTCTGATGGATTCCTGTGGTACTCTGAATCCATATCTAATATAGTGTCTCCTAACTGGTAAATTCCTGTTCAAACATTTGTCTCTCAGAAAACACTATAGGCAACTTTACGATACAGACATGTTATTGGTATTTTTATTTCATTGCCCTTAAAATAACTGGCTCAAAACAGACAATTGTGTGTTTATAATTGAGCTGGTTTCTACATGTGAATAATTAAAGGAAAGGATATCAGACATATTTGCAAGACAAATCCAGTCTGAGATGTTTTGTAACATCCATAACTTATCTATCACATATTGTTTTATTTCAGGCTTTTAAAAATCTCAGTTTTAAAAACAAAAAAAAAAAGAAAGGAAAAGAATTAAATAAAGTATGTGGTGTCACAAAAAAATATTTGCATGACATTCATAAAGTTACTACTGTCAGTTTAAATGCTAAATCAATCCTAACTCATTCACATTTATTGGAGCCTATTGAAAAGCTAACAGTTGCTATTTTCTGGCTCTATTTTTGCATAACAATTTTTTTATGTGGCAATTCTATTTAGACATTAGCTTTTGCTCATATAAGCTATTTTTGAATAGATAAAAAAGCAGTGAAACCAGTTCCCAACCCAGAAGCTTAAATTACCCACACAACAAAATAGCTGTGGATGTAAATACATGTTAGAATGAAAATGTGGAATTTGCACCATTTAGGAAATCAATTTTCTACTGAGTCCTGAATGTATGGTTAGAAATATAATAAAATTTGATTTATAACTAAGTGGAGAAACTGTAATTCATAAAACTCTTAAGCCCCAAATTGTCAAATAGAGTAATTTCCGCTTTTAAATATGAGTCCATTATGCTATCAGACACTATTCCTATTTTGTTAGTATTGTAAGACAATATAATATTTATTTACATAGGACAGTTCAAATGCACTACCCAATGAGGTGCCCTTACTTTTTGTTAAATGGTAGTGGACACTGTGCTACACTGCCCAGATGTCCCCTTTAGGACTGCGGGACATTTCCTCTGGGAATTGCCCTCAACTGAAGAAGACCTCCTTGTTCAACATCACATCCCCCTTCCTGTGGCCTCCAATGACTGGCTGATGCTGAGATATAAAACTGGACCCATAACCCCAAACTGGCACAAGTCTAACGGGCCATCTCAGCTTTAGAGTTTTCTGTGAGGTCACCTAGAGACTTCCATTGAGATTGCATCAGAGCTCAACTTCTCCCTCTGCCCACTGGTGCTTTCTTCACTCCCCCATAGTTGCTGGTCCCAGGAACACTTTCTAATACTCTTCCTTCATGGTAATCTATATCTCAGTGTCTCATTTCTGGAAACCTGGCCTACAACACAAATGATGTCTAATAAATGCAACTTGATAATATTTATTGAATTGAATCAAATCTATCTTTATTGAACTAGAATTAGAAGAAACACAAAGATAAAATGATGGAGCCTTGACCTCCAGGAGCTTGTAGTTCTAATGAAGAAACAGAGATGTAAATCCATAACTATCATATAATGAGACAAGAGTTGGAAAAGAGATGAACTGATCACTACTTCATTTTTAATTGTTACCTGTAGAAGAGCTACTGACTGCTCCATATATTCCCTGTAGCCCTTACAGTTAGACACATATTATGGGTCCTGGCTAATTGATTCAAAGCAGAAACGACATATTCCAGGTAAAAGCAGAAGCATTTTTGAGCTGGAGGTCCATTCCCCACCTTTCTCTTTCCCTGTTATGACAAACTGGAAGCTTCAAGTTAAGATTTCACATAATGAGATAGAAGTAGTCTCATCATTGGAGTCAGCAAACCTGCCTCACAGTGGCCTTTGCGTAAAAGGAGAAAACTAAAATCTCCGATGTGTGAAGCCCCAAGATTGGGGGATTTGATAGTATAACAAACCCTAGCCCATTCTGAATAACATAATACAGCTGTTTATACCCATTTGGTGAAGAAGTTAAGAATCAGAGGAAATATCCTCTAATTCTATGATATTTAAACAAAGATATATGATATTTGAACTGAGTGAGCACTGAGTGACTGGTAATTGATTCCTATAGGTAGAGAAGAGAATTGGTCTTTTTTAATAAGAGGAAATAAACAAAAGACCTATTCAGATTTGGTGGGTCAGGAAACAATGAGCTGTCATTGGTATTTAGAGTTTGAACGCTTAATCCAGGCTGGAGAGCTTCCATCCGTCAAAACTGTGAACCTGTATGTAGTTTTTGTATGTCTGCACACTTTTTGTGGGAAGAGTGTCCCAAGAATGTGTAGAACATAATTTAGATGAAACACAAAGGTAAGAGATGAGGGAAAAGAGAAAAATGGCTTGAAAGGAGGCCAGAGAGCTGAAATTTATAATGGACTTCAAAAGCCCACTAAAGGAGTGGATTTATTTTAACCTAGGCAGTTTATTAAACTGAAGGTACTACTATGCAATTTCTTCTTTAGAGTTCATTTATTTTCTTAATTTACTGATCAGTTCAAAGTAGGAAAAAGATCTACTATGACCCTTAGGATAAAGTCTAATCTCTTTAACTTGGACCTTGAGGCTCTCTAGGATCTTGGTCTTGCTAATTCTCCAATTACAGTAGTTGGTTATCTGAGCCTTGAAGAGAGACTATGTGAATTTAAATCCTTGCTCTACCGGTAGTTAACTGTGGGTCACTGTCATCATCTATAAAATAAGGATAACAATACTTACTTGAAAGGTTTGTACAGAAGATTCCCTGAACAAATACATGTAAACTATATTATTAAAACTTCCTGATACATAGGACAAGCTCAAAATGTAAAGTGTTTTGTGTGCCTCCCCACCCCTCCGTCCAGCCTCAGAGATAACACCTATTCAACCTTCAATTCAGAGACTTGATACTACTTTTTTCTGAGAGGAACACAGTGGTCCTCCAAAACTCAGGTGATTGTCTATACCCTTCCATAATATGTTGAACTTTAGAATAGACTAGCCTCAAATTTAGTCATACCTCTACTTATGTATCTCTGTACATGGACTTCTGATTATATTCTGAGAAACAGAATGTTATTGAAGAATTTTTAGCCAAATGACGTGATACACGTGTGTCTAAAGAATCACTCTACCTGCTGTGTTGATAAGAGATTTCACTGGAACTAGTCCCTAGACCTGGCACAACCTTTCAGAAAGCATTTGCAGAGATTTAGGTGGAGAGATGACGGAGACTTGGACGAGGAATACCGCAGGGTAATTGAGATATATGAATTCTGTGGCTGTTGAATTCTGGATATATTTTGAAAGTGAAGCCACAGATTTCTGGTGGATTAGATGTGGTATATGAGAGAAATAGAAGAGTCAAAAACAATTCCAATTTTTTGTCCTGGGCACCTGGAAAGATAAAGTTGCCATCTACTGAGAAACAGAAGACTATGGTGGAATAGCTTTTGGGGTTGAAACAACCCCCCGCCCCCGGACCAATGAGTTTAGTTATGGAATGTTGGGTTTGGGACAACTAATAGACATTCAGTTGGATATGATGGGTAGTCAGTTGGATATGTGAGAATGGACTTCAATAGGGAAGTAGCTGGGAGATGTAGCTTTGGAAGTTGTTACCATCCAGATGATCTTTAAAGCTTTAAGATCAGACGAGAGTACCAGGGCAGTGAGAGTAGGAGATGAGAGGACCAGTGCCCAAACCTTGTAGATCTCTGACAATTGAGAGGTCAGGGAACCAAAGGATGATCTAGCAAAAGAGACTGTAATGGAGCAATAATCAAGAGGGGAAGAAAACCGAGAGGATATAGTGGTCTGAAAATCAAATCAAGGGAGAATTTTGAGGAAGAATCATTTTTATTTCAGCATTCCCATGCTGATGGGAATGACGCAGTGGAGAGCAAAGATGCATGATGCCGGAAAGGGAGGTAAGAATTACTGCAGTGCTTGCCATGAACAGGCAACAGGGGAGGGGAGGAGACCTGACAAAGTGAAATGACTGGATTTAGACAGAGTGTGGATAATTCACCTCTTGGGATACACAGAAAGGCCACATTCGGAGGCGGAAGGCTGGTAGGTGGGGAATGTGTTGGAGGAATTTGTGAAAGTTCCCCTCCTTACTTCTTTCAGTTTCTCAGTAAAAACAGCAAGCAAGGTCATGAGGTAAGCCTCAGTTTCTCCATATGTAAAACTAAGTAGATTTAGAATATTTCTACGAGTCTATAAGTGGGTAGTAATTTCAAAAGCACACACTCAAAAAAATTCAAGAGCTGACTATCAGCTCTGCATATTTGATTAGTAGAAGAGAGCTTATAAAGCACAATTATTATTATTATTATATTCTCAGAAAATGAAAAACGTTTCGTATTTTATTATATTTTGCTAGCATGACATCCCCATGGTTTCTGGCACATTTATGATTTCTATAAGAACAAGTACAGACACTGTCTTGGAGATTGACATAGCCCATCTGCTTTAAAATAGCTTGTGTTATAAAATGCCATATTTTCTTCTAACATCCTCTTACGCTAAAGCAGATTTAAAAAAAAATTGGTATTCAGAAACGATTTTTCCGAGTATTCACCTATATAGAACTATGAGAAACTTTCTTTAAACAAAATTAGTTTGATTGCTGAACATTAGTTAGTTCCAGTTTTTTCCCCCTAATGTAGGATCATTAGTGCTTAACTAATGACACATACCTATTTTGCCTCTGATAATGAGCTAAAAAGTTAATTTATAGTAACGCAAGAAAATAAAACAATACAATTTCTGCTCCAAGAGGCTGTACTTTCTGTTTCAAAATGTTAGTTTTCCAGACAGGGGCTCCAGTTAGGAACTGAAGCCACTAGAGATGAATAAAAGGTTTTTTATTAAAAAATTATTATAGAGGTGCAGTGTCTGAGGACAAATACTGCTTTAAACTATAGTAGGTTTTTGTTATTTAAATTTTTATATTCACTGTTTTTAATCTTTCAGGTAAAAGAGTCTTATGACTTCTATGCAGATGAACTGTCTGCGTTTCAATTTAAAGTAATGGTGTGAGCAATTTCACTCTATTACTCCCAGCTCCAGTATGTACATAGTGTCCACGCTAATGCATACCAACAAAACATAGAAAAAAACAAAGGCTTCTAATTTGTAGAAGGGGCTTGAGTGAGATGGTAGCTGTCACCTCATGGATCAACAGACTAAGTAATTTAAAACATTGATAGAACCCAGAAACATACAATATGTCAACATCACGTGCCACGGTCACGTCATAAAGAGAAGCAAAATCCTTTTCGTTATACAGAGAGTGTCTTATCAACATGAGTTGCTAGGAAAACTCATTCACATTGCATATTTTCTATATCAATAGGTCACTTATTTCTATGTTACTGAAGCTGAGTGTCTTTTCATACGAATGTAAGAAAATAGAAGCACAGTACAGTCGAAATTTCCAGTCTTTCAAAACCAATTTAAGGTATTTTTATAAATAATATCTATTGGATCTGTTTAGGTTTAATGCTACAGTAAAGTATGTGAAGGAGCTAAGTAGATTGAATGTTTGCCTTTTGGTAGAATGGTATATATAGATTAATACAGATTAATATGTAGATTAATCAGCTAAGGCATTTTAATAAATAAGTGTTGGGTGGAGTTTTCAGTTACTCCAAAGCTTAATACTCAAGTATGTATTCTGGCAGATAAATAAAAAATAGATAGATGACTACCCATATTATCTCCTGATCTCACTCTATAGGTTTTCCATAAAGATCAGTCAGCTATTTGAATTCATAATATGTTTCTGTTCCTTGTTATCAAAAGCATGCTCTCCTTCCTGATTTGGAAATTGAAGTATGTATTATAAATTACTTCACACAAAAACATTCAAGGTTTGCTGCAGATAATTTCAGCCACCACATAAAACATGTACGTGTATCTGAATACAACAACAAAAGTGATATTTACTAGAAAGCTGGTCCAGGTAAACATTTCTTTCAATGACCTTTCAATCACACTATCCAGATCATGCTTTCAAATATTTTCTTTGTTTGATAAATTTAATAAACATGACAAATATTTTTCGTGCCGTATTCTTGTATTTTTATGAACACACACACACACACAAAGACAAAAAGGAAGTTCTGTTTAAGTCTATGGCTTTAAATTGTATGGTTGAAATTAGATTCCTTTGGGCATGCCTATCTAAAAACCAGTACTGTCCCTTAAATCCCTCAAGATAACATTTGCTTTACTTGGAAATAGGTCATCTTGTAATTTGCAGTGGTGTTTCTATATGATATCAAATCATCTATATATAAGTGAAAAAATTTAATGAATGTGTCAAACTACAGAGCATGCCAAAAAAACGTATACACATTTTAAGAAAAGAAAACTGTATTAAAATTGTAATACTCAATATTTACAGATAACAAAAGATGAATACAAGTCGTGTTTGACTTCTGCAATTACAAGAGGAGCTCAAAGTGGTTACCATCAGCAGCCAAACACTTCTGATTATGGTGAACTACTGCTTGAGCAATGAGGACCTAAGTGTCCACTTGTATACATTTTTTGACACCCCTGGTATTTCTATACTTGACTCATGTATTCATTATTTTATTTTCAGATACATTCATTCTTTTATTCAACCAATATTTATGAGTGATTATCATTCTATATGGTCGGAGATAGAGAGTGGAACAAAATAGATAAAGTCTGGACTCATGGAATTTACATGAAGGAAGACTGGAGGAAGACAGCACAAAGTTTAAATATCAAAATCATTTATGACTGCAATTCACATTAATCAAAATACTAAGTTAATATATAAATAGTGAGGAAGACAACTAGCAAAATCATGAATCATGCTTCTGTGTACACTAACAGAAATCTAATGATTTGGTTGATCAGTATATTTTACATTTTTAGCACATGGAAATATTTTCTGAGTCAGGCTTCCTTTCTACATATAGTATATAAAAGCATTTTTAAATCTAAAAGATACAAAAAATGTCTCTAAGTCAACAAGAAGTGAATATACAGCCCAGGGTTAAAAAATGGGCAATATATTTGAACAGACATTTCACTAGAGAAGATATACAGACGGCAAATGAGCGTATGAAAGGATGTTTAATATTTTTGTCTTTAGAAATGCAAATTTAAAAAACAACGAGATACAACAACAAAACTATTAGAATACTAAAATCTAAGAACAAGTGACTGTACCAATTGCTGGTGTAGAGGTAGAGCAACAGGAACTCTCATTCATTGCTGGTGGGAATGCAAAATGGTACAGCCACTTTGGAAGACAAGCAGTTTCCTAAGACACTGAATATAGTCTTACTGCACAATCTGGCAATCATGATCCTCGGCATTTATCAAATGTCTTGAAAACTTAAATTCACACAAAGATCTGCACGTGAATATTTAGAGCAGCTTTATTCATAACGACCAAAACTAGAAACAAGCAAGATGTCCTTGACTAGGTAAATGGATAAAACAATCCTATAGCCTGACAATGGAATATTTTTTCCGTGATAAAAAAAGGAATGAGTTATTGAGGCATTACAAAATATGAGCAAATCTGAATGATAGTAAGTACCTTGGATATGATCTGATGAGAATGACACTTTACCTCTACGGTTTTCCTCTCCAAATCCCATAACTCTAGTCTGATTTAAGGAACACCAGAACAATACCAACAGAGGGTGCCCTATAAAATACCTGACCAGTTCTCAAAACTGTCAAGGTCATCAAAAGTGAAGAAAGTTTGAGTAACTGTCATAGTCAAGAGAAGCCTAAGGGTACATGATAAATAAATGTGATGTAATATTCTGGATAGGATCCTGGGACAGAAAAGGGACATTAGGTAAAAACTAAGAAAATCAGAGTTAAAGTATGGTCTTCAGTTAACACTAATGAAAAAAAGTTATCTCTACTTTACTTTCAACAGACTTCACTCCACCCTTTCCACTCTGACCACTCTTATATCTAAGGGAAAACAAACAGCTGTATAATCACAGATATCAGAACTCCCAGAGAATTGAGATTTCTCAGGAAATTTTTCTTCAGAGGATGAAACCTTAGTAAAATAATATTCCCTCCATTTTTAAACAGTACATATTCAACCTGATTTCAAAGACTTTAAAGGCTCAGGGTCTTCAGGAATAAAAATTCTTAGATGATTTCCAGGAATTTTTTTAGGGCCTATTGTCCTAGGACGCTGTGTCTGTCTTAGAAGTACTTTATTCATAAATAAAACACTTCTAAGACAGACACAGCGTCCTTTTTTAGGAAAGCATTTACATGTAAGCAAAGGTACCATTGTCTTCTGTGAGTATTGTGTTTGGTGTGTCAACTAGTTTGCCCTGGTCTCTCTTGTATTTGGTTTTGCACTGTGATTTCTTCTCACTCTTTGTCTGTCTCTGTATGTACCTAACTGGCCTGACCTGAGAATTCCTACGATATTGCATCTTGTCACTGTTCCTCACTTCTGCCTGTTGCAATCACAGCAAGGGACAGAATTTCCCAGACCTTTGAGGTACCACTTTGGGAGCCTTGGTAACTCCTGATCCCCATTTGTCATGGGAAGGGCATCATTAATGAGTTTGCATGAGCTACTTTTCCTTTCTGAAAGGATCTTCCTTCAGATAACCATATGGCTGGTCCCCGTTCAAATACTTCTTATGAGAAAGGCATTTCTTGATAACTTTCTAACATCTCCTAGTGACTGCCTGACGTCTTTCCTGATTTATTTATTTTTTTATAGAACTTATTACCACTGGATTTACATGCTTATGTATGTCCTTGTTTATTGTCTGTCTTCCCCATACATGAAGTTCAACAAAGGCAGGCACCATGTCCTTCTCGTTCCCTGTTCGAAACCCCCTGCTTACAACACTGTCCCTGGATATTTGTTAAATAAGTGAAGATTAAACTTTCTAGGACAGGGTGCTGCAGCATTCCAGTTTCTGGGAAATTTTTAGAAGTTACTTTGCTTTGTGTAATCAACTTTCTCTACTCTAACAGTAGTTACAACAGACATTGATGAATTAGACTTAAACAAACTCTGACTGAGGATTGGTGATGATCTCAGATAAAGAAGTATCTGAACTGTGTGTATGGACTTTGTGACATCAATGTTGGCCACTCAAAGTCCTTAAATATTTTTTAGCCACATTCTGAAGGTTTTATGTGAAGTTGCCAAATTGTTATGCTATGACTAGAAGAATAGTTAACTGTTACTATAATTTATTCCTGAAAAAAATATAGAAAGTATTCTTGAAAGAAAAAAGATAGAATACATTCCAAAGCCAAATATACACTTTTGATAAATGTTAAGTGTTCTTTTATTTTAAAAATTCAGATTTCTATATTTCTCTTCTTTAGAGAGTGTATTCAAGAGAAGATTAGATGAATATTGACAAATGTCACTAGTTTCGTTTCCCCCAAACATTTTTCAAATCATGAGTAATAAGCTCACATCCACAGAAACCACAAGATACCAAATTTTTCTTGAGGCCACATTGCTCCTACAAAAATAATTTTAACAGGCTAAACTTTTACTCAATTTGGGGTAGTGCAAAATGCACTTCCTTTTGGCAAAAAGCAATTTTTTTTTCATTAATAGCCAAGACTGATCATTGTAAAATTCCGTTCTCTTTTTATACAGTACTGTGCAACTCAAGGTAGGATCACAAGGTCAGAATGAATATAAAACCAATCTTCATTCAAAATACATTAACAAAGACAGTAGGAACATTCTGTGCATAGCCCAACAATGAAACATACCAAAATGCCAGGAGTGTTAAATATATGAGAGTACCAATTGTTCCTCATACAAATCAAATGTGTAACAAAAGAAATAAAATTACATTCAGCTTTTTTACACACCTACTTATCTCACAAAATTTAAATCTTCAGGGGGCTTCAACTCCCAGTTTTATTTTCTCTTTTCCTTGGCACTCTAGGTCTAAAGACTATTTTTGTCAGTTTTTTTTTTTTTTTTTTTTTTTTAGACAAGCCCTCCTTTGGCCATTCTCATGAATGCTACTCTATTTTCGCAAAAGTGGGTCATATAAACACCGAAAATTTCTTAGCTGAATTCCTTCCAGTTCTATCGTCTCTTTCTATTCAGAATAGAAAAACAACAATAAAAGATCAAATGTGCCCAGGCAGCATCCTCTTTTCGTACTGTGGGTACCCAGGATAGCAGTGTGTAAGTAAGGTAATTACTCACAGGAGTCGTCTTCACTAACTCAGATTCAAAATGTGGGTCTGACGAAGTCAAAGGACGTTCAGAAGTACATCGACATTATGAATTGCAGCTCATGCACCTAAGGAAAGTAGAAATTGAGAAGTATATACCATCTAGAAATATATACCAGCACAAAAATATGGAATGCACACCACTAAGGTTAATATTGCAAGCAGAGTAACACTAAAAGAATCTTTTTCTTTAGGATTTTTCCCACTGTCACGGAAGTAGTTTACTGTCCACACAAATTTATGGTATGCTGCCATGTTATTGAGAGGCACCTGCCCAGACAGAAACTATAATTTGTAGGCCTCCCCCTAGGTACATCTAGGGGTGATCATGTCACTATTTCTTAACAATGGAAGGTACACAGAAGTAATATGGATCTCTTTCTGGTCAGGGTTTTTAAAAAGCAGATGGATCTTCCATTTAGTGGCTGTACATAAAAGATGATAGTCCTAAGGGATGATGGAATTACCATACAGATGGTACTGAAACTCCCTGAATTACCATATAAAGAATTGACAGCCAACTAGGAACATCTTCAGTGGGTCATTACTCAAAGGAAAAATATATAATTCTATTGTTTTAAGCCACTGTAGTTTGGGGGTATGTTTCATATAGCTGCTCGTGGTAAACTAATACACCCTGCTTTCCCTATAGTTTAGGATTCCATCCCTGGTTCAGATCTCATCCTTTCTGTTACATCATGTTCAATCTCAGTCCTTCGAAGGAGAATTATCTGACAATTCCAAGTTCTACTGATTTTTCCTTTCTGTTATTTCCCATATGTTGTCTACACTGTATAACAATGGTTCCCAAACCAGGAAAGATTAAAATAATCTTGGGGATTTTTACAAAAACATTTAAGCCCCACTAGATCTTATGATTTAGATTTTCTGATGGCGAAACCTGGAAATAAGTATTTTTAAACATTCTCCAGATGCTGATATTCACCCAGATTTGGAAACTTCAGGCATAGTTGTATAAGAAACTTAACAGGTTTTCATGTTTTCTTTTCATGTTTTTCTCAGTATTCCTTGGGAAAGTCAACAATATCAAATGAATAAATCTCCACTCTTATTCACCCTTGTGCACAGGTACAAAGAGTTGCCTATGTGTGACATAGCTCCATCTCAAATCAATACTTGCAAACTCTTGAGATGACCACCGCCTCTGCAGTGCACCTCTCATAGGGTTTCTAAAGGTTCACACATGCCTCATTTTAAGTCAAATCATATTATACATACCTTCAAATCTGGTGATTAATAGCAAATATCCAGAACAATTTATTAATTAGAAAATGCATTGAACTTATTCTCGTTCTTTCATGCCTGTCTTCCGCTAGTAAGTGATAATCTCCTTAAAGACAACATTCTATCTTAAGCTTTTTAATTTAATTTGTGTCTCCCCAGATTTCCCAAGTTTATGGAGACTAAAGAAATCATGTTACTTCTTTCCTCTCTTGTTAATGTAAACAATCCAGTTTCATGTAGAATCTAACCCATTAATGTCTGGGAATCCCTAGGGGTGTCTATCATGTTGTTTTGTATTGTGTTTCCTTAAGAACTTGAAGTACCAAGGTACTTAACAGGTGAAGGAATAATCTCCTCTTGGGCTCCAGAGTGACATTATTTTTCACTCTTGTATGATCATGGAAACAGCTCTTTGTCTTTCCGTAAATTAAGGATACAGCTCCTATAGGTAGACCAGAAGACCAATGTTTGAGAGACACCATACTGTCCTCTCTGTTTTCCTCCACACAGACAATGAGCTCTCTCCTTCCAGATCCTTTGCTTCTACTGATAAAACCGTATGTACAAATAAACTCCTCTCTGGCTGCTTAAATGTAGGAAATGATATGAGAGACTCTATTTAATGCTGTATAGCTAGAGTGTTAATAAATAGTTAAATTTACATTTATAGTGTTCATGTCAGGGACTTTAGTATTTTTATGGCTCTAAGTTATCAATATAATCAACTGGATTTTTTTTTTAAGTTACACAAGATGTATTCTACAACAAAAATATAGGCTTATTGAACATGTCTGCTAGATATCTATAATATAAATATAAATATTTATATAAATATAAATATAAATTAAATATAAAATTATATATAAATATATATATAATTATATAAATATAAATATAAATTAAATATAAATATTAATTTTATAGGTTATTACATTCCACTATTAAATATGATAAACTCTTATTCACAAAACTAACTGGTGAGTTTCTGTACTGACCATACACAACATACCAGGTCAGACAATTAAGTTCATGAGCTTATCCTAGAAAAAGTGCTACATACCTCATTGCTGAATATCACTATGGTCACCTACCAAGTACTCCCCTTGGGAAGCTATGCACCAATGCCAGCTCCTTGTCCACCCTTCAAAGGAGTTTTGGAACTCTTTTTCTGGAATGGCCATCGGAGCTGTTGTTGTACTACCCTTGATCCTGAATCAAAATATTTTCCTTTCAATATTTCCTTTTTCTTCAGGTAAAGAAAGAAGTCATTGGGGGCCAGATCAGGTGAGTAGGGAGGGTGTTCCAATACAGTTATTTGTTTACTGGCTAAAAACTCCCTCACAGACAGTGCTGTGTGAGCTGGTGCATTGTCGTGATGCGTGAATTGTTGGCGAAAAGTTCAGGTTGTCTAACTTTTTCACGCAGCCTTTTCAGCACTTCCAAATAGTAAACTTGGTTAACTGTTTGTCCAGTTGGTACAAATTCATAACAAATAATTCCTCTGATACCAAAAAAACGTTAGCAACTTTGTTGCAACAAGTTCATGAACTTAATTGGCAGAACTTCATATATGTACACTCTTAGGGACAGTCATAACCAAGTTACATTTATTTTTTTATTACCTTCAAGTAGGCTATGCTTTTAAAGTTATCCTTAAAATATTAATAATTTGATGTTTTAATATCAAAGCTTCAATTTTTCTTTGCTCTACTGTGTTTCCCAAAAATAAGACCTAGCCGGACCATCAGATCTAAAGCGTCTTTTGGAGCAAAAATTAATATAAAACCTGATATTATATTATATTATGTTATATTATTATATTATATTATATTATATTATATTATATTATATTATATTATATGACCAAGTCTTATATTATAGTAAAATAAGACCTGGTCTTATATTAATTTTTTCTCCAAAAGACGCATTAGAGCTGATGGTATGGCTAGGTCTTATTTTTGGGGGGAACACGGTAAGACATGGTATTATATTATATTATATCATATCATATCATATATCATATCATATCATATCATATTATATAAGACCTAATCTTATGTTATAGTAAAATAAGACCAGATCTTATATTAATATTTGCTCCAAAAGATGCATTGGAGCTGATTGTCTGGCTAGCTCTTATTTTTTTGGGAAACATGGTATGTTCACATGGGTTCATTCCATACTAAATTTATTTGGAATGTTTCAGATGTCCACTAGCCTTATCTTCATTTTCATCAGCTTTATAAGGCTTCAGAGAGCAAAGCTTCAATGACTAAAATTTAGTTTATAATTAAGTTAGCTAGTTTCTCATTATCAGTCCCAGGGTCTCTCAAAGTCAAATAATAGTAAAGTTGGCTCCTTTTCTAAGTTAACATACCTGCCAGATATTTAATATTGTTTTCCATAAATAAACCCTCTTTTAGAGAGAAGATTCCTCTTTCACCAGGTTAAAAAAGAAAAAAAGAGAGCCAAAACAGAAACTACAGTTTCTGCCCAGGATAATGAAAGAAGAGACTAATTTCTAGACTTCTGTTTACTAGTCCCTTGTCACACTATTTCAGTAGGCTATACATTACATAGGTGTTGACATAAATTTCACAATTATTTGCATTTATTTAATTAGGAAATGGACCTTCGTTAAATGAAGGAGTCTCCCCTACCGAGAAACACCATTTTATTAAATATTTTGGATACCATCAGTTTCTTATGTCCATTTACTGACACGTGGTATTTGGCATGTGGCCACATATTTCTGTTTCATCATGTCTTGTATTTACTATGATGGAGTCAGGATAAGTTTTAATGAAATGTATAAAGCACCTGTCATACTGTTGGGTTACAAGGTTCTCAATATATATTTAGTTATTTTCTCCTGTTTTCACATTAAAACTGAAATGTCCAAATTTTATAACTAAAGTTCGGATCCATTAAAATAGATATTATGTACACAACTGCATGTGTTGAGTATAATACTTTTTTATCACATTTTCTACAGCTTACTTAATTATCGCTCAGTAATTTACTACTTTCTCATCCCTCCCCTAACAGTAGACTAGATAAACCTTTCATTCTGTATTACACTGGTAGAGCATTCGCATTTGTGGTTTAAGACTGGCCTGATATACTGGCTATATTTTAATGTTCATGTTAGTTGCTGTCTGCTTTGGAACATATTAAAAACACAACTCTGGAAACAACAGAAACTGCACCTCATGACTCTAGTAAAGTTATTGGTAGCCACGCATTTTAGTAGAAGTGAAACTAATTAAAATAGCCTTTTAAAATGGAGAGACTTATCCTGAGTGCAGTGTAGTTAATGCTCATACAACTGAGGTTTCTTTTCAGAAACCTTAAGAATATTTGCAACTGGATAGAGAAAATTATGAAACTATGAATGAATATTCTCATGAGTCCTGTGGATATTATTGGCCCACGATGAGAAAAAGGGGGTGGGGAGAAGTAATAAAATGTCAGCACCTTGTATGGCCTGCCCCAAAACTTACCCAATATACAGGGCCGTGGTGAAGCTCATGTGAGTGAATGCATGTGAAAGTTCTTTGCAAAGTGTAAAATGCTTTAAATATGATTAATTGTTCACAGGATATAGGGAATTGAAATGTGCAGAACAAGACTTAGGTGACATTAAATATCTATGTAACTTTTAAGAAACATATAACATTTGAATCATGATTCTAAACAAGTCTCAAGTCTTACTCAAAAGTTTTAAATTAGTTTCAACCTCAAAAAGTAATTTCAAAGAATCTAGCCTCTTTCTGTGATTAACACACACACGCGCAGATGTGCAAACGCAAAGTTGTTATTATTTTGTAATGCAGTACTTTGGAGTAAGGTCAATAACTCCCCTCCTATTTCTTGCCCCTCTCTTTAAAATTCTGCCAGCAGCCAATTGCTGTTACAATCAAAGCAATGGGACTGTTCAAGTGTTTGCAACAGCACAGCATTTTGTTATGCAATTAAAAGATAAATATGACTTTATCTTTCCAACTCTACAGCTTTATTTCTGCCAAAGAGTGGTAAAAGTGAAAAGGAAAATATTTGTGGGAAAATGGGTGAAAAATAATGAGAAATGTAGCAGATACAGATGGCATTGCTCAAGTTAGAGATTTCCTAATTTGGAAATTTTATTAAAATAGGTTGACTGGCCACTTAAGTGCTAACTTACAGAGTGGTAGTTCTTAACCTATAGAAATGTGATTTGTTAATGTCCCTCTGAAGAAAGACTTTTGAGAA
Source organism: Rhinolophus hipposideros (assembly GCF_964194185.1). Lineage (NCBI taxonomy): Eukaryota > Metazoa > Chordata > Mammalia > Chiroptera > Rhinolophidae > Rhinolophus > Rhinolophus hipposideros. The sequence continues at coordinate 18,298,924 of NC_138059.1, read as the reverse complement.
CAGATCCATGCTAAGCACACCATAAGATTCTGGCTAGAATGGCACTGAATTCCTTACAAAGAGAAGTATTTCAGGTCTGCTTAGCAATTAGTCAACTGCTCAATAGATTGCTCCCCTCTAGAAGCAAATCTGTAAGAAAAGTTAAATTATGCTAGAAGACTACTTAGTAAGCATGGGAAAGGAACAAATGAAGTTTGTTCCTATATAGTCCAATTCTAGCTCCTAGTATATTTCAGATATTTCTGAGCCCTGGGTACAGAAAGATAAATAAGACAAACTCTACACTCCAAATTTCAATAATGAAGTGGGGAACTAAAACATAAACATATTATTTTACATCAGCTTGAGTTCTTAGCTGCAATTGAACTGAAACCAACTGTAACTTTTTCATGCAGAATAGTTATTAAAATAATGAGTAGCTCAAGAAATTGCTTGGAAATGATGTCAGGGCCACGTGAAAAGGAATAATGCCCAAAATCACACAGGAGAATCAGTATAGTGGTGACACCACTGCCACCATCTCCAACCAGAAAACACTATACCTTGTCCCCTCTAGACGCAGTTGCAGAGTACACTGCTACTGCCCCATGGCCACCATTCCTCTGCCATTGTGATTGCAGGAATTTTAGATGCTTTCTAATACCAAAGCAGCGAGAGTTCCTCCTCATGGTCCCTGCAACTATTGGGTTGGTACAACTAACTGGTGGAACCTAGGTCACGTGCTTGCACATGGCCTTCAAGGGAGCCAGAGTGAGCTAACATGTGGCACTTTCAACCTCTGTAGGACATTAGGCACTGTTTACCTCAATGTGTATATATTTTCTATGCAGAAGAAGGAAGTTGAATTCTGTACAACCATCAATAATGACCAATGCCTTCTACAATTACAGTATAGTAAGTGAAGGATAACAGTAAAAGCATGTTTGGTTGCTATATGAAAACAGAGGATACTCATCAAGGAATTGGTAAGATTATTTTCATAGTTAAGGCTAAAAGTTATGATAATCCTATGCATCCATCTCCATTAAAGTCAAGACAAAGAGGCAACAGCAAGAATGGACATTAATCTAGTGCACATTTAATTCAAGATATCCTTACAAAGAATAAATTATTCTTTCTATTTTGCAGATGTAAAGGCCAAAATTTTGTCAGATCGAGCCATCATGTCGAGTCCCAAGTGATAACTAACAGAAAAAGGGTGCCAAGCCCGGTACACTTGATTGCAACAAATCTGGTTTTTACAGTATATTAAATGCATTTTAGGATGTATTTGGTCTTGGTCATTCCACGCAGAATTGACTAGAGTCAGGAAACTGACTACATAACTCCATACATGAGATTGACAATTTTCAATGCTAAATATTGCAGATCTAACACTTAGTCAATATGCCTTCTTCTATGGATAGTGAAGATATTATCCTTCTATGGATATTATTACAAATCTTATAATTCTCATTTTCTGGATATCATGTTGATAACCCTACCTTGATATCACATTATTTATTTATATACATAAGTACTAATTAGGTGAATGCTTTTTTTCAAAGTGTATCACATTTAAGTCATAAGATATAACCCAGATACCTTAATTAATCTTGTCTCTGTCCCAATTCTCTTCTGACCTACATTTACAAAAGTTATCATATGGCTAATATTTCCATTGCATATTGATTCATAATAATTGTTGTTCCTGAAAACAAATGTATTTCTAGCTCCTGTAAGTGCCCCAGTTACACTTTACTAAAGCCAATATTCAGAAAATACTGTGTATAAGCTTGAGACCTGTGCATTTATATAAATGTCAATAAATCTATGCTCCAGAATAAAACCACATCAACTCTGTCAACAGCTTCCAACAAATTATCTGCCTGTTAAATCTCAGATCTTTCCCTGTTCCTTCCTCTATTTTCTTCTATACCAGACGTGATTGATTCTCTATGAATTATATTTCCCAGGCTCCTCTTCCCAGTAGCTTCTTGTAGGTTCTGATAATGGTAGACACTGACAAGAATTTGGAAGGCAGGACAAGTGAAGAAGGTAGAATATTTCTTCTTTCTCTTCTGGATTTGTATCTTGGTGATCCCAGATTCTACTAAGACTCTGATAACACTTGTCTTCCCCCAGCTCAAAGAATTGCAGTGGCAATTAATCTCTGGACTACCTATTTGCCCTACTGATCCTCGATTATCTTTGTAACAAATTTCCATTTTATATTGTCTCAACTCAGCTACTAGGTATGGGTCCTGTTTTCCTGACTAATCTCTGACTAATGCTTCTCTCACTAGTATTTAAATTGCCAAGTGAAAATAAACATATAAATGCTGAAATAGAAATAAACAGAATAAAATAAAACAATAAAATAAAGCAAATGTTGGAAACTCAACTAAGAAAAAAAAAGATAATCACAGAGAATAATCACTTAAGGTTTAAAAAGTCCTGTTCCTGTGCAACTAACAATAATAAGCTAAATTTGAGAACAAGTAATAGAAAAAAATGGGAAAAAAGTTCTGTTTAATTGGCTAATGATCAGCATCAGCTAGTTCAGGAGGCATATACCAGGGGTGCCAAAAAATGTATACACATGACTTATATTCATCTTTTGTTATCGGTATATATTGAGTATTACAATTTTAATACAGCTTCTTTCCTTTCTTAAAATGTGTACACATTATTTTTGGGCACTCTCTGTGATAATTTGAGAACATAAAGCCTGAAAGAGGATGAAGTACTTTTGGTCAACCTACCATCAGGAGTCCTGTTCCATGACTCAGGTTGAAAACCCATGCAATTATGCAATCATCAAAATGAGTGGCAAAGCAGCAAGAGAGGACGCTGCAGGAACTGCGGACTTCTCTAGACATTTCCAGAGACCACCAAGGAGAGAAGTCACCCACCTCACTAGATGTGCAATGTAGAACAATCTAAGTCAAGAATAATGCCTAATCATCTGTATATCAGCAAGTTCAAGAAAGGTGTCATTAGTTTTCAAGATTTGATGGAACAATTCATATTCAAACTTTATGGAAATAGATCCAGGGACTGACTGTAAGATTTAAGTCCTCTTGGTGATATTAGTTTGATAAAGAAAAGCACTCATTGAAAACTACTCTTAAGGTGCCTCACTCTTATAGGAAAATCACAATGATAAAATAGCCAATAATAAAAAATAAAATGAAAATTCCCCCTAAAACGTTTGAGCCTTTAAAAAAAATCCAGTAAATTATAGGCATTCTGTGGACTTAATTTTCATGTTAATTTCAGAGCAATTTGGAAGTTCAACAACATGAAAAAATTGACAAATGTTGGGAATGGCATTAGCCAATTACTCAGCATCCACCTGTAGTTGTAACTTTGTCACTCCCTCCTCATCTCTTTGAATAGAATAATAACACCTTTGAAGTAACAGCTTAGAAAACAAACAAAATTAAGCCACACTAAATACACAATTTTTGTTAGATTTTAAAAAGTTACAAGCGGTCTGAGGAGGATACACACAGGAAACAGGTGGCTTCTCCAGATGTGATTAAGGAGAAAGCCAAGAACCTCTCCAAATAGTCCTAGAATATTAGGATTCAAGAATGTATCAGGCAGAAAAACACACTCAAAAACTGGATTTGGATGTTTCCTTTACCAACATCAGAGGCTTAACCAAGTTTATTTTGATTCAATTAGGAAAATGAATAACAATGGAGATAAATCCTAGATACCAAAAAATCTACATATTGAAATTCTTATACTATACAGAGATGGATTTTTTTAAATTAAATTTATTGCGGTAACATTCGTTTATAACATATAAGCTCCAAGTGTACAATTCTATAATACATCATCTGTATATTGCATTATGTGCTTCCCACCCATAATCTACTCTCTCTCTGTCACCACATATTTGACTCCTTTTACCCTCTTTTTCCTCCCTTTACCCCCCTCTTTCTCTGGTAACCACCATACTGTTATATGCGTCTATGAGTTTGTTTGTTTTGTTTGTTCATTTGTTGCTTTCTGTTTTATATCTCACATATGAATGAAATCATATGGCTCTTGTCCTTTTTCATCTGTCTTATTTCACTTAGCATGATAATCTCAAGATCCATCTATGTTGTAGCAAATGGCAATATTTCATCTTTAATTATGGCTGAGTAGTATTCCATCGTATATTTACCAGGGGTGCCAAAAAAATGTATACAAGTGGTCAGTGTTGTTCAAGCAGTAATTCCCTATAATCAGACATGTCTGGACACTGTAGTAACCACTTTGAGCACCTCTTGTAATTGCAGAAGTCAAACGTGACTTGTATTCATCTTTTGTTATCAGTATATATTGAGTATTACAATTTTAATAGTTTTTTCCTTTCTTTAAATGTGTATACAGTTTTTTGGTGCCCTCTGTATGTGTACCACATCTTCTTTATCCAATCATCAATCTTAATCCAAAGATACTTACTTTATTTATTTGATCCATTTAACTCATTTTCTTCCTTTAGCCACACAAGGGCATTTTCTTAATAACTGTATAAAAAGAAAAATGATTGTTCAGCTTCAGTTGGCGCTAACTTAAAAACTTAGGATATTAATGTAATGAAATTTGCCATAGGCCAACAAACTAAAGTCTTTCAAAACAAAACATTTATTTCTCATTTCTTTACTAAAGTCTCATTGCTCATCCAACATCATTTTAAGATATAGTTCCAGGATAAATAGCAGTGTAGTGAAGTGTAGTATATCTTCACTGTATAAAGTGCACCGGAGCATTATACACAGTGAGTGCGATGGAAGAGGATAATTACCTTTGGGATTACAACTATTTTGACGCTCCCTATGTCAGGCAAGAACACTGCTGTTACAGCCACATACTGTAGCTATTGTTAGAAATTCTGACTGTCTGCATTTAGCAACTGGGAATATGAAAACAAACACCGTTCCAACTAAAACAATAGTCAAAGTAACCTTTTCAATTGAATTGTTGCTTGCAATAATAAATTGTAGTACATACCACTTGGCATATTTGCAATCATCTCAGCTTCTCACTGAAGCCACTTTACACATCTTTAATAGGATTTTTTTTAAATCAGACTACTTTCAGTCTTCACAGTTTCCTGAGCACTCTATTTATCTTGAAGGCCATATCTATAATTGACACAAGAAAGCAGAAGCTAGGAGAATGTTGCTAAGAGAACCAGAATATGGAGGGATCCCACTGGGTCATGGATTCAGGTGTAGGTCTGTCTTCGGTATGATGTCCCTTTGGACCACTGGCTACACCTGACTGGAACAGTCTGGATGATTGTCAAAATTCACAGTGATATCCTTATGTTTCCAGGCCAACCTTTCACAAAGACTTGGGTGGTGAGCTTAGCAGCAAACCTGGCTTAGCTTTGCTGGCACTTGCTATTTTGAGAAAATACTCAAAGGTCCTTCCTGTCATAAAACACTGGATAGAGGAAAGCTAGGAAAAGTCCAACTTTAATTTCATGAATTTGCACTTGCAAAAACACATATCTTCACCAAAATTAAGAAGACTTGAGAATTTGGCTTCAAGCAAAATTCCACTCCTGGGACAGCAGGATTGAATGCAGATTTCTGCTGTAGGCAAAACCTCACTATTATTTCTAGACAATGGGGCTTTCTGTAGTGAAAATGGTGGTGCTCTGCATAGAATGGCCACAAGCCAGTTCCCAGTTTTCTCCAGTGGATTTGCCAGATTGGCTAAGGGAGAGAATATTTTCACACAGACTGGAATATGTCTAATGAAACTTGAGGGAAATTAATCTAGTTAACTTTTTTTTTTTTTAAGTGAGTGTCTGAAAACTCAGAGAAAATATATTAAATTACTTCCAAGGGGTGCAATAGAGATCCAACTTTTCTTTACCATCTGGAGGGGAACTACCCTCAAGTAAGCTCTGCATTTGTTTAATGTCCTCAGTGTCATGCAGATCAGTGCTTCTCTCACTTTATTGCTCATATCAATCACCTGAGGATCTGGTTCAATGGCAGATTCTAATTCTAAAGGTCTGGAGTGAGACCTGAAATTCCACATTTCAGGCCCCACGTGATGTTGACTCTGCTGTTCTGCCCACCACACTTTGAATAGCAATGCTGTTGATGTTCATATGATAATCCACCTAAGCAGTTGGTTCACAAATGCTCAAATATTCGCTTAATTAGTTAAAAGGCACAACTGACTGAAGAGTAATGAAATTGAAAAAAGTACCTACATACCATGGAACACTACTCAGCAAGAAAAAGGAATGAACGATTGACACGCACACAAATTGGATGTATCTCTAGGGAATTATGCTGAATGAAAAGAGCCAATCCTAAAAGGTAACATATTGTGAATCCATTTATATAATATTTTGAAATAAAATTTTAGAAATGCAGTGCAAATTAGTGGTTGTCAGGGATTAAGAATGGGGAGTGGGAGAATAGGGAATAGGGAGGGTAGGGGAGTGGGAAGAAGGTAGGGGTGATTATATGCAGGTAATGAATTAGAACCTAAAGATATACATATTAGCAAGGAGATCAGTCTGATACGATGTCCTAGCCTTACAGATGACAAAAAGTGCAGTTCATACTCTTCCCCCAGAGTATTGTCTCTGAGGAATACCCAGTTAACTTTATTTTCAATTCACTCTTCTTTTTACCAGTTAACACAATCTGTATGATTGATTGGGGTCCATTGCAATGCAAAGCACTTTCAAATTTAAAAAATGTAATTACGGCAGACCAATATGTACTTATCTGAAATGTAATGAAAGTCTCCAAATCTAGCATACATTTAAATTTATAAAGGTATATCTTGATCAAGAAATAATCAGGTTATAATCTGATGTAAAATCCTCCTTAGACAGTGACTGTCTCCCATCATCTCTAGAGAGGGAGTGTTGTGATAAATTTCCCAACTTAAATCTATCTACAAACTGTCATACGGGTGCATATGACAGATAGTATTGGTCGCCAGCACCACAGATATTTTCCTTCTTCCTTCTAGCAGGACCTCAATCTGTTCTGGCAGCAAAGTGTCCATCTACAAATGATTAATCTAAGCAGAGAAAACTGAACTGGACAGCTTCCACCTACCTATCCAAATCTCTTCTCTCTACTTTGTCACACTGTTCTCTACACCACAAGGTTGACCACTGTGGACAATATCAATGGACTCCTTTGTCATCTGGTTTTGAGTTGGATTTAGCCCATGAAATAGCTGGTGGTCAGACAGAGGACATGGATAAGGCTAGGGTGTTTTCTAGTTCCTTCCTTGTGGAGTTCCTTTCCTGTGTTTTGGCTATATCATGAGATCAAAGGCTATAACTCCCATCAATTGTTCCTCTCCATATAACTCTCTGTCTCCAGTTTCAATAACCACTTCCTCCATTTGTCCCTTCAGGGCAAGGTGAGAGTGTAACCCCTGCTCTTAACAGCCCCCAGTGAATGTACTGTCTCTGTGGCTTTTCTACTCTTCAAGTACCTCTCTGTAAATAGTGCCTTTGTTAAATTCTCCTTAAATTACCCATTTTGAGTGTGCCATATATATATATATTTTTTTTTTTTTCTGAATGATGCATAGGGTTTATTCCGTTTGTTTTGCCCTAGACAGATCTTCATTTTCTCAGCCTCCATTTCAGGAAGTAGTGGTCAGGTGATTAGATTCTCTTCAATGAAATTTAAGGCAACATCAAATAAGGAATTGGGGATGGCTTCATTCCCTTGAGTATAGCAGCTTATCCTTTTCATTCCTTTATTAATTTAGATGTTTGGGGTAAATCCATGATGAGTGGAGTGACCAATGTGTGACCATGACACATTAATCTGATGATAAGGCCAGCACACAGAGGAAGGTGAAGGGGAGAAGAATGTCAAGAGCTTGGGCTTTGATGATGGTACTGCCTTGTACTGACTGCATTTAGACTTCTTGTTAAGAATGCAAAATGTTCACTTGAGGTTAAACTTCTATTAATCAGGTTTTCTTTATCTGCAACTAACTCATTCCTAACTCATGGAGTAATCTATTGCAAATATGACCTTGCTGTTTTCCTGCTTAACCTATTCCAGTGGTCCATCATCATCTACAGAATAACCTTCCAGCATAATACGTAATATCCTCATGCTTTTAGCCCTGACAGCGTCCCTACTTTGACATGTGCCACCTTACATGGACACCAGAGCTTACACCACAGCCAGCTGTGGATGGTGGAAGCTCAGTGTTACTGTTGCTTTAAGTTGGGTTCAGTCAGTGAGCTAGCTGGTGGACAGACAAAGGCATATGAGCAAGGCGGGGGTATTTTCTTTTCCATTACCTTCCTTGTGGAGTCACTGTGCTTTGTCTAACACCAGAACAAAGACCTTATGTTCCATGCTTCTTTGCCTCACCAACTTCCAGTTCCAAATCTAGGGAAGAAGCCTGTGATTGGCTGAGCCTTGTCAAGTACTGACTCCCTAATCAAGAAAGTGAGTAGCTAGTACTTGCTTTGGAGGGAGGCCTCAAATTAAATCTGTGTATCAAGAAATTCACCTACTATAAGAAGAGGGTTCAGATAATGAATTACCGAAAAGCATTATACATATCCAGTATAATGTTAATATAATATATACTAAGTGCAATAGTGCATGTATAAATGGATTCAACTGGAATACAGAAGAAGTAGTTCCATTCAGACCAGTGCAGTACAATAGAAATAAATAGTGAGCAACGTATATAATTTTTATTTTCTAGTAGCTACATTGAAAAAGCACACACTTAAAATTAATTTGAATAACATTTAACTTACTACATGCAAAATATTATTTTAACGTTTAATCACTATAAAATTATTAATGAGATAGCTTTACATTCTTTTTCAGTATTAAGCTTTGGAATTTGGTGTGTATTTTTCTCTTTCAGTGCTTCCCAATATGTCTATTAGCCACAGTTCAAGTGCTTAATAGCCATATGTGGCTAGTTGCTATCACATTGGATATGTGCAGATCTAGACAAACAGGAATTAGGAAGAGATCAGCGACATGGATCATCCACCCAGTAGGTAACTATGAATCATTTATATTTGACTTCAGAATGTCAGCCAGACCTTGCAAATTATTGTTTTGCCCTGGCTTAGAAAGCCATCTAACATGATGTACTTAGTACTCTGCCCTATGAGAGATAAAGAAGACATATAAGGTCAGGGTAACTGAGTTGGGAAACAAGTGAACCCTACCAAAACCCTTTCAAGTGAAGGGTTTTGGTAGTTTTGTCATTTAAATTGTTGACTTTCACTGACAACAGATCAGTGTGGTCAGAATGCTAAGTTTGAGTTTTGATGGTGTTTGTTTGCGTTTAGGTTGAGGCCATAAGAGTGGATGAGATCTACTAATGAGAGAGTGTAGAAGCAAAAAAAAGAGAAAAAGGTCAATGACGAGTCCCCAGGGGCACATCACCACTTAAATTTAGAGAACAAGAGAACTGAGAATAGTGTTCATAATGGTAAAAGAACCAGGAATAAATAGCTTCTCAGAAACCAAGAGTCTCAATTGCAAAATTATTTTCTTCTTGGAAAGTTGACTGAGTTTGGAGTCATTTCCCAATTCGTGCACATAGGTTCCACTAAAAATTTTAAAAACTTAAAAAAAAAACCTTTTAATTATGCACTTACAACAATCTGTTTATTCTCAGATTCCCATTTCATGTAGACTCTCTTCTGAACCTTTATCACTGTCCTTTAGCTTCCTACCTACTACTTCTCTCCTGCCCTACCACTAGCTATTTTGTCTCCTACTTCAAAAACAACAACAACAACAAAAAGACAGGAACCTTCAGGTTGGAACTCTACTCCTTCCTCAGCATCTTCCCACACACAAATTATTTAAATCTATCTTCTTTCTTTTGTTGGAGTTTGGAAATGCCTAATAAATAACACCACTGTTCTCCCACTGCCTAGACCCCACCACAGTTTGGAGCTAATTGAGAGATAGATACCAAAGTCATGCAGAATGCAAAAGTCATCTCAATTTGTGGTTAAACTGTTAGGGAATGTGGCTTAGGACTCTGGCCAACTGGGCTTGAAGTCCTCATCTAACTATCATATTTTCTTTTTCATTTGTCGTCAGGTTTCTAGAAACCAATTCTACTTCCTCAACCCCCATGCACTTCTTAATGCAAGGCAATGTGGCTTCTGATCCAATATTTCTGGTGACACCCTTCTTACAGATGTTCCCAATTCTCTCCCTGTTGCTTAACCCCAGGGAGACTTGCCAATCCTTATCTCATTTGACCATTGAAGGTTTCTGCACTACTGGCCACACCCTCCTTTTAGGCAACCCCCTTCTAGTTTTTTTTTTTTTTTTTTCCTTCAGACTCTCTTGGATGCTTTTCCTAAACTTCCTTGGGCTTCTCTTTCCTTAACTATTTGGTAAATATTTGCATTTCTTGAGGATTCATCTTCCACTCTCTTTTCTTCTATTTTATTCATTTCTTTCTCCACACACTCTCCCTGAGTGATATCTAATCCTGAGATTTCAGTCACGTGTTTAGTACTGCCTAATCTGAATACATTCTTCAGAATGATCTTTCTGCAAACCAGTTGTGATCATGCTTAAAACCCAAAACAAAAATCTGCATAGAAGAAAACATAGGCACTAAACTTATGGACCTTGGGTTCAATGAGGATTGCATGAATTTGACCTCAAAGGCAAGGAAAGTAAAAGCTAAAATGAATGAATGGGACTATATCAAACTGAAAAGCTTCTGCACAGCAAAGAAACCATCAATAAAACAGACAACCAACCGAATGGGAGAAGATTTTTGCAAACAACACCTCTGATAAGTGGCTAATATCCAAAATATATAAGGAACTTATACAACTCAACAACAAAAAAACAAACAATCCAATTAAAAAGTGGGCAGAGGAACTGAAGAGACATTTCTCCAAAGAGGACATACAGATGGCCAATAGACGTATGAAAAGATGCTCAAAATCACTAATCATCAGAGAAATGCAAATAAAAACCACAATGAGATATCACCTCACCCCAGATAGAATGGCTATCATCAACAAGACAAATAGTAACAAGTCTTGGAGAAGCTGTTGAGAAAAAGGAACCCTCATACACTGTTGGCGGGAAAGCAGATCGGTGCATCCAATATGGAAGACAATGTGGAGGTTCCTCAAAAAATTAAGAATAGAATTACCATATGACACTGCAATCCCTCTCCTGGGTATATACCAAAAGAATCTGAAAACATTTATCCATAAAAATGTATGTTCTCCGATGTTCACTGCAGCTTTATTTATGGTGGCCAAGACATAGAAAGAACCAAAGTGTTCTTTGACAGAAGATTGGATAAAGAAGATGTGGTATATATACACATGGAATACTACTGTGCCATAAGAAAAGATGAAATACTGCTATTTGTGACAAAATGGATGGATGTTAAGATTATTATGTTAAGCGAAATAAGTCAGACAGAAAAAGTCGAGAACAATTTGACCATATGTGGAATATAAAACTGAATACAACAAAGGAATAAGAGAAACAAATAAAGAAACAAAAACTCATAGACACAGACAATAGTTTAGTGGTTACCAGAGGATAAGAGTGTAGAGGGGTGGTAGAAGAGGGTAAATGGGGTCAAATATATGGTGATGGAAGGAGAACTGATTCTGGGTGGTAAACACACAATGTGATATACATATATATAGATATATACACATATATCTATATATATGTGTGCGTATATATATATATATATATATACACATATATACACATATATGTATACATATATACACATATATACATATATACATATGATGTATTACAGAATTGTACACTTGAAGCCTATGTAATTTTACTAACTATAGTCACCCCAATAAATTTTACTTAAAAAAAAAAAAAAGCTTTCCTTTGGCTCCTGCTGAAAACACTTATGTCCTACTCCTCATGTTTTCTTGTGACTGAATGTAATCTAGCACCATACTTCTGGCTAATCTCTAACCCTCTCTCACTTACTACTAAGAGATAAGAAGTGATTTATGATCTCTCTGCTGAATTTTAACAAAGGAAATGGTCTTGAAAGAATCAGCACTTTCTGAATTCCCACATGACTTTGAAGAGGGTACATTCTGAGCTGCTATCCTGCCATGTAGTAAGGCACTACCTCTGTCGGAGAGCCTACAGTTTTGGAGAAAGTTTGGTTCAGGAGAGTATTGTAAGACCACAAATCTAAGTCATGTTCTGAAGACCTAGATTTTGTCAATAATTAATATAATTTCATTGCCATTTTTCTGACTCCTAACTCTTAATCAGTTGACTACTTTGATAGGAAAGCCACACTTCGGTCGATAGGAAAAATAAAAATGAGTGGAGAGCATTGAGAAAAATTCTTACTTCCATTACTCAGGTTTTCAAGCTGAGAAAACTCCTTCACACGTTACTTCTAATCTTTCCCCACATCCTCATTCTCCACAGAAGGGACATTGATTCATTTAACAATCGGGTGAGTTTGGTAGGATAGACTTAACATAGATGGCATTGCCACTCTAGGCCTTTAGGATCTATTTACCAGTAGAGAAGAAACCTTTAGATTTTTTTCTTTTTTTTCTTTTTTTTTTAAAATTAAATTTATTGGGGTGACAATTGTTAGTAAATTTACATAGATTTCAGGTGTACAATTCTGTATTACAACGTCTATAAATCCCATTGTGTGTTCACCACCCAGAGTCAGTTCTCCTTCTATCACCATATATTTGATCCCCTTTACCCTCATCACCCACCCCCCACCCCCTTACCCTCTGGTAACCACTAAATTATTGTCTGTGTCTATGAGTTTTTGTTTCTCATTTGTTTGTCTTGTTCTTTTTGGTTTATATACCACATATCAGTGAAATCATAGGGTTCTCTGCTTTTTCTGTCTGACTTATTTCACTTAGCATTATACTCTCAAGATCCATCCATGTTGTCACAAATGCTCCTATATCATCTTTCCTTAACGCCGAATAGTATTCCATTGTGTATATGTACCACACTTCTTTATCCATTCATCTATCGAAGGACATTTTGGTTGTTTCCATGTCTTGGCCACCATAAACAAAGCTGCAATGAACATTGGAGTACACGTATCTCTATAGAGAAATGCTTTTATATTTTGGGGGTAGATACCCAGGAGAGCGATTGCTGGGTCATATGGTAATTCTATTTGTAATTTCTTGAGGAACCTCCACACTGCCTTCCATAGCAGCTGCACCAGTCTGCATTCCCACCAACAGTGTATGAGAGTTCCGAGAAGAAACCTTCTGGTCTGCTTTCCTCCATGCAGAAAGAGGCCTATCCCTGTGGAAGTAGACTACAATTTGGGGTGTATGATTATCTCAGTCCATTGTTAGCAAATCCATTTAGCCTCACAAGTAACTTTGCACAGTGTTTCTCAATAATAAAATTGATATTTCTATATTCATCTGATTCGTGTATATTTCTCTCAGGTGGTTCCAAATTCAGCAAAGAAAGCAATATTACTTATTGGGACCTTTCAAATACCCGAGATTTACTCTGTCTTTGCATTTCTTAACATGAAGTAAGAGACACTTTTCTTTTCCCCTCACGATCTGTGACATAGGCTAATACACAATTCAACAAACATTTATTGAGCACCTATTAATTTACCACGATGCCTGGTTTTAGAGATAAAAAAATAAATTAGGAGTGGCCGGATGGCTCAGTTGGTTGGAGTGCGAGCTCTCAACAACAAGGTTGCCTGTTCAATTCCTGCATGTGATGGTGGGCTGTGCCCCCTGCAACTAAGATTGAAAATGGCAACTGGACTTGGAGCTGGGCTGTGCCCTCCACAGCTGGGTTGAGGAACGGTGACTTGGAGCTGATGGGCTCTGGAGAGACACACTGTTCCCTGTATTCCCCAATTAAAAAAAAAAAAAAAAAAAAAAAAAAAACTTTTACTAACAAATGTGTCACCCCAATACATTAAAAAGAAAAAGAAAAAGAAATACTAGTAAAAAAATTAGCTGTAATTATTTTAAAAATAATAAATAATGAATGAATGAATGAATGAATGAATGAATGAATAAATAAGACGTGATCCATGCCTTCCAGGAGTTCACAGCTTAGTAGTGTAACTTTGTATTTCCAATTAATGGTCTGGTGTCTAGTTGCATAGTGCATTTCTTTAAAAAACAAGACTGAACCTATAAAAGAGAATTCATCAAAAGCAGTACTCATTTTTTATGATCATTGCCCCAGCACCTAACTTAATAATGATGGGAGGACAAGTGCTGGGGTGAGCTGCAGAGTCATATGGCCAAAAAGAGGGAGATAAATGAGACAGAACAATAAGAAGAAGATCTCTTTGATTGAGCACGTCATCTTCTAAATAACATCAGAAATAAGATGATAAAAATACATCGCCATTGGCTAGTGAGTGCTGATAAGATGTAGACATTCATATTTAACAAAGCCCTTAACATAATCAACAGAACCATAGCGAGCTGTGTTCATCTTATAGACTGACAGGATGAGACCATACTGACTAGTTTAGCTATGGTTAAGGCCACTTCATAGGCCACAGAAAGATGTGTGTCACCATTCTGCACAGAAAAAGACATTGGAAAGACTGGAGAAACAAATAAGTTCTGGTAACTCAGCCTAAAACTTCATCCTACTATTCAAACTTGACCTCAAATAAAACAGTGCTTCTAAAATTGAAGAGATCTTTGCCTTAAAGTTGTTCACTTAAAAACAGTGTGAAACAATTGGAATGACATGGCTCAAACCTGTCTTTAGGCTTCAAAACCAAAGACATTTTAAGAAGGATCGTAGGCTCCCGAGAAACATGCACAAGGACTGTTGCATTCATTTAGATAGAGTTAATTCTTTTAATTCTCTTTGTACCTCGTTCTCACAAATTATAATTTCACTCATGTAAAAAAAAATAATCAAAACAGGTGATATAATTTTTTTTATGTTTTAAAATTTAAAATGCCCCATCTGTCACTAATTGCACATTTATTTCATTATGCAGCACTACAGAAATAATTACTTGAGGTTTTTGGTTGACAATTTAGAGTTTTAAGTAAATACTAATTATTTTTATTATAACTGTATTAAATTAAATAATTCACTGTTAGACATTTTTGGAGCTTCAAATAATTTTATTGGTACCACATAAGATAGCAATTATGTAATTAGTGACACATCTGCCAATCTAATAAGTCCATCTTATAAAATTTGAAGACATTTTTCCTTTTCCTGTCTCCTTTTTAGAAGCAGAGGCAGATACTTCATGTGCATATTCCAGCATTTTATAATGATGCATGTGGGCTGTCCAGCCAGTTAGCCTGCTCAATTACTCTATCAAAGTAGTAATTAACTCTTACAACTATCATGGTCTTGAGTTAAAAAAGATGTATCTAGATTACTGCGGTGATTCCTATTTAAAGTAAATTCTTTTAGAAATTAAAATATTTTCCCTGAACTCCAACCAGAAGTTGCTATGAGTTCCATTTGGAACTTGTGCTAATAATAATATTTTCTGGAATAATAACAACAGGTTTGGATTTAATTAAATATGTTGCTCACTGAAGCATCTGTTTTAAACGTTAATGAATGGCAGCTCCTATGGGATATCCAAATGGAAGTGTTTTCACTCTGTAACACTATCCTAAAGTGTGTTTTGGAATTTTTGAATAATTAGTTGGTCTTTGTTTTGAGAAACTTACCCAGGATAAAAAAGTAATTTTTTTCCCCTCAAATCATATTGATAGATGGAAGCCATTTAGGGAGAGACAATCAATCATAAAAGCAGTCTCTGGAAAGCTGTTATGCAATCCGCAGTATTAGGAGTCAAGTTTTTCTTCATGTTCACACATAACTCCTATTATCATTCATGAGAGTTATTTCTTATCAAGGAAAGAACACTTCCCTTCCCAATCAGGCTAAGTTGCTTTGGGCAAAAAGCCATTAAAAATAGTAGACATGGAGTTTCAAAGACCACAATGAACCTTGCAAGAATTGGAAGCCATCTTTGAAATAGTTATTAACTTGGTTTGATTAGAAACATTGTGTGAATAAAAAATTTCTGAATTCATGACTATTTAGTATGCAAAAGAAATAATAGAAATAAGATTTATTTGGAAAATGGCACTATTATTATAAGGCTTCATTAAAAATAAATTGCTAGATGTAAGTTCCATAAATACAATGATTAGGTGTTTCTTATAAATCAATATGTCTTCCCCACATAAATCAGTACCAGGCACAATAGGTGCATAAAGATATTTGTTGAATGAATGATTGAATAAGACTAACATATTCCTTTCAATTTAGAAAGCACTTATTAACACCTTCCCTAACGCTAGATACCATTAAGGACTGAATATACGAAGACTATATTATATATCTCCATATTTTATATATATATATATATATATATATATATATATATATATATATATATACACACATACATATATATACATATATATGTATATATATACTCATTTATAGAGTCATATATTTATATACCGTCACATACATAATATGAAGAAGAGAGGTATTCTGCTGTCAAAGGGTTCACAATCTCTCATGACACTAATATACAACAAATTATTTGTTATTGTGTTGTCAATGCAATGATAAAGAAATGCATAGGGTGCTTTGGGAGCACGGAACTTATGCGAGGTTATGGGAGGTATGACACATGGCATTTTAAACAATTTGGTGCTCAAGGAAATGCAAAGCCTTTGCTGAAATTTGTATTATTCAGACAATTTGAATTAATTGGTAATATAAAATTTCTATAAGTATGACCATCGGAATCAGCATCCTGACTTTGAAAAATATAGTTTCAAAAGAATGAATGGAGACTTTTACAATTGACCAAAAACAAACAAACAAAAAATCCCCAAAACCCAATTACACTGTTATGAACACTCTGGGAGTGTGATAGGTTGGTACCCTGGAGATAGAATGAAGAATGGTTATGCTATAATGCACATGTGCTAAACTGAGAAATGCCATGATGGTTATGTACCAATTTCTTTAGTAAGACTTGGGAAATGTTTATCATTTATATTATCTTCTTCTTACAGAAAAGACAACAATGTATCGAATTTGATCTCAACTTTCAAAGCATTGAATGCTGGCCTGGTGCTCATAATTTCAGCCACTTGGAAGACCACCCATGCTGGATTCTCTGGCAAATAGACATTTAATAAAGTACAATGCTTTGAACTCTGACAGATATTCACGAGGCGAACTCAGGCAATTGTTACTAAACCAACTGAAGGGCCTCATACACTGCTGGATTCACTGTGGACAAGTGGCCCAGAGCTTTCCTTGAGGGAAAGACTTTGTACATGAACTCAATGTCATCATATTTAAAATTAAAGTGTAGGATTTGAAGATCTGTAAGGTCATTACATCTTTGTTGCTTCCCTTTCTTCTCTCCCAAAGTTCAAGTGGTCAGTGGTTGGGTTTATTCAGTTTATCTCCCATACATCTCCACAAACCCCAACCCCCTTTTTTACTCCCTATCAGCCTGAACAGTGAGGAGTCCCCTGAGGCTAGATATTACATCCTATTATTCTTTGTATCTCCATATCCAGTAACAGAGTCTTGCACATAATGCTCACAGTACTGACTGAATTAGGGAATACATTGGGTAACAAGTATATAACAAAGAAAATTTGAATGATTCCATATCAGTATAAGATACCATCTTTCATTTCCAAGGATCATCTGCTCTACTCAGGAGAGAAGGTCTTTTCACATGTAGCAGTAAAGAACATAAACTTGTTCATTTTATTCCCACAAGAACTATATGCCACAAAAAAATAACATCTGATATTTATTGAGGGCTTATTATATGCCCAGCATCTTAATTGGATTTCATTTAATCCTCACAACTACGATACAGATAATAAAGTTATCTCCATTCTATAAATGCAGAAACATGGACTCACAGTGGTTAATCAGTTTGTCCTAAGTCTCACAGCTGCACCAAGATTTGAACAGGGCATTTGATTCCCAAACCCATATTTGTAACCTCTGTAATAGAAAAAGAAGGTCTTTTTTGCTCTAAGTGTTAAACACACACATACACACACACACACACACACACACACACACACACACACACACACAGTCGCTATTGGGTAAACTCAGTCCCTCAGTGGCCACGTTTTGTAACACATAGCACTTCCCTGTCTGCCAAAATTATTGCACCAGTGGTAGATGCCTGATTCAAGAGGAGCCAATACAGTCTAGCCAGCATCTACTGAAATTGCCTGGTACCAGAATTCTTACATCTATTGATTAACTAAATCCATAAAATTCTCTCAGTTGGTGATAGTCACAGGGACAGAGATAGAGCTATTGGTAGGGAAGGGCAAAAATTGAAAATACACAGAGGAAAGCAGACAGCAAAGGCCTGTCACCAACACAATCAATGAGCAAACAGAGGAAAGGGTGAGGTAGCCAGTTGGCCCTGGGATTAGAACTGGAAAAAATATAGAGAAAAGTCGAAACACAGAAGGGCTGACTCTTATTACTGATAAACTGTGAGAGTAAGTATAAACACAGTCTTTCTATAGAAAAGTGATAGATAAGCTGAAACCTAGAGCAAAGCTGGATCTCAAAGGATTTTTTAGTTGCTGAACAAATTTTTCCACATTCAAGCCGTAGGGAGACTGGTTTTCCTGTGAGGCGGGGCCATACCACTGTTCTTGGGTTTCTATTATGCTTGTATGTATGACTTAGATATTTGTAGTCTTATTATTACCTGTATTCATTTCCTATTGCTACTGTAACAAACTACCACCAATTTAGTGTTTTAAAACGACACAAATTTATTATCTTATACTTTTGGGGGGTCAGAAGTCCAAAATGGGCTTCAGTATACTAAAATCAAGGTGTCAACTGGGCTGTTTTTCTTCTGCACGCTGTAGGGAATTTTGTTTCCTTGACTTTTTCAGCTTTTAGAGGCAGCTCACATTTCTTGGCTCATAGCCTCTTCCTACTTCTTCAAAGCCAGTGGTGTAACATCTTCCAATTTCTCTGTCTCTGACCCTCTTGTGCCTCTTTCTTTCACTTATAAGGACCCTGTGATTACATTGAACCCATGCAGAAAATCTAGAACCATCTCCCCATCTCAAGATCAACTGACTAACAAATTTATTCCATTTCAATCTCCTTTAATTTCCCGAATTAGGAGGCAGCCTTAATTTCCCTTTGCTATGCAATATCACATAAACAGTTTCTTCTGTTTAAGATGTGAACATCGTAGGGGACCATCATTTTGCTTATATACAACTTACATCCTTAGAATAATCTTCATATTACTCGAGAAATCTTGAGTGAGTTTCCACTTTTTGTAACCACAAGACAATATTGCTCCTAGTGCAACTAAAAACAAAAAGTCTTGGCATATATCGTCTGACTTCCACATAGTTCCTCATAATATTCTCCTATCAGGTTTGACTTTTCTCCCCCCTGCCTATTCCCTTCTCATTCTCCTAATTCTCTGTTGTGAAAATCCAACTCACTCAAGACAAATACGATTATGCAAGACAACATGAAATGGGTGATAAATGAAATCAGTGAAAGAAGCAAAGTGCTATGGAAGCACGGGATTGTTTATATAGGCTGATCTTGGAAGATTTCACAAAAGAGGAGGTAGCATTTAAGCGAGAAGATGCTAGTGGGCCACCCATGTGGAGAAGACCCATATCAGACAGATGGTTAATGGTAGAGCCAGTTATTATACCCAGGTCTTCTGATTTCTATTCCATTGTTCTTTATAAGTGTTTCCACATCTGTGATGGTTTGGGTGTACCAGACGGCACCAGTGCATATTTGTTGAATGAACAGAGTGAATAAAATAACAGAATGATTAAATAAATGGATGAGTGAATGAGTAGAATATAATAAAGGCTCAAACTAGATGCAAAATATGGATTAAAGCATGTCCACTCTAATAAAAAGTGAGTGAGAGATCTGGATTTAGATATAACATTTTGTCATGAAGTAAGTTTTCTAAATATGGGTATTCTATTTCTTCTGCCTCATATTTTATCTATAAAATGGGGATAATAATTATTGCCTATTTATTTTATAACATTATTTCAAACACGAAATAACATACTACATGAAAGTGACTTTAAAGATGAAAAAATGATGGATAAATAGGTAGGTAAGTAGGTAAATAGATAGATTATAGATAGGTGATAGATTATAGATTTTAGGATGATTCACCATAATTATTAACCTTACTTTAATGATATTTATATTTACGTTGTCCTTTATGGCATCAAAGGCTCTTTCACATGTAGTCCTTAATATAAATTCATTAAAGATAAATAAAAACAAATGTGGAAACTAAGAAACATGAAAATAAAGTTAGTTACTGAAATGGAAACTGAGGCAAGTTCCCCAAGACTAGTGAGGCATGTTTAAGAGGTTATGCTAAGATCTCTCTTTAAGAAATTTAGCATTTGCACCAACGGAGCTTGTTACAGGACTTGCTCTTTTCTATTAAGATTTATTACTGCTAACACTATTATGCCTACTCTAATACCACAATAAATAGCAACAGCAACATTTATTGAGTATTTTCTAAATGTCAGAACAATGCTAATCACTGCATATTAATTCAACATAATCTGTAAAATAATCCTGTGAAGTAGGGGCTATTATTATCACTTTATAGATGTTCTGGTAAGTATCAAAAAATGAGTTGTGGATGAAAGACTCTCTAACTCCAGAGTCCATGCTCCTAACCACATTTCTACTGAAATCTAACAATATCAGTGTCATTTGTATCATTATTGTTATCATCATTATTGTCACAAATAATTAATTATGACTATATTTCTTTAATCCTCACAGGTACCTACAAGAGTTATCATTCTATTTTACCAAAAATTTAGGGGAGGCTCAAAGAGGTAAGTTGTCCTAAGTCTCACAGCCAACAATTAACAGCTTCAGGGGCCAACTCAGGTCTATCATTTCACCAGGCCAAAATGCTTCTCAATGTTCCATGTTGCTTTTTTAGTTTCAGCAAATTTGTTTATTAGTTTTAGCAAAGAGCTGAATGTCAGATATGTTGGCCAGAGATTTGTCAATCTGGCTTCATGACTCTATTCCAGTGAATTTTGAAATGATTATTTTCTTAATATTTCAGAATTGCACTCAAAACACTTACAGCGCTTTATCAAGGGACATATTAAAATGAATTGCTGGTGAATAATATTAAAGCCTAACCACGACAGTTGATCTAATCAAGGATAGCCAACATAATTCTTTGATTTATGTTCTTTTTTTCTTTTTTCTTTTTTTTTTTTTTTTTTTTACTAGTTGTAACACGGGATGTGCAACTGGTGTCAATTAAATTTTCTTTATGTATTAAAATAGTTATTGGTGGTATCTCCTACCTAGAATTACCATGAAAATCCTTCTTAGTCATGAAAAAATTTTATTTCCTTTTTCATGAATTAGTTACTATGTTTATCTTTATAATATCAGAACAAAAATTGTATAGGTAACATGTTACCTTTTTTGTAGTGTGTTATTTGTTATTGCATAATTAAAAAGAAGATAGATTTTGGTGATAACCAAATTTGAATGCGAATTCTGCTCTACCATTTACTAGTCTCAGGCAAGTTATTTTATCTCTCTAAGACATGCTGTTCTCTTTTATAAAATAAACATCATCAAGCTCACAGGATTATTGACATCATTGAAAAAGATGGTGGATGTAAACTACTTAGTACAGTGTATAACAAATGATAGATAGCCTGATCACTAAAATCATTAGATTTAAATTTATTTCTTGACCTTTCTTTAATTTTATTAAGTTATTCTCTAACTTTCCTAGCATTAAACTATTCTTCCCATCTATTAATAATTAAATGGATTTCCCATCTAGTCAAATATGTAGCCAGAACATAGATAGATATTCTTTCTCAGTTTTCTCTATCATCTCCTTCTAGATATAATCCATCTCAAATTATGTAATTCTGTCTTCAAAATGTAACTGATCCGATTTTCATGTCTCTGTCTTCATTGCTATCACCAAACAAAAATCAATATTTTAATAAAAACATTTTTATAAAACATTAAAAGTTAATAGTACAAAAATTATACAGTTTGCCTAATACATGTTATTTTTTCTATATTAGAGATCTGTATAGTAATCTCTTATAGTTCCAAGGTAATAGGTTTCACTTCAAAAGCCATATATATACATATATATATATAATAGACATACATGTATGTAAAGTTAATTCTCTGATTTTAATCTATTAAGCATCAAACATTATATAGAATTTTTATCATAATCTACCTTCTATTTCATTGTACATAAATGAAACTGTATATTATATTATATTAATTTTTAATCCCTTGACCTTAAATAAAGCAAGATTATTAGACTGAATTCTTTTAATTAGCCAAGGTTTCTGTCTTTAAACATCTATAATTCGGGGGCATTCTATTTTTGGATCACCTCTCTCTCCAGAGAGCTTTTCTCTTGTGCTTTACAATAAAACTATACTGTTTAAATCTTGAAAAAAAATCTATAAGAAGAACATTTAATTACTATAACATGGGCTTTATCTACATAAAAGTTCAAAACGATTTGTAGATTTTTAGAATGGAGGATCCACATTTCTACAATCAAAAGAAACCAACCCCAAATGATGGTTCATCTTTGATCCCAATCCCCAAATCTATAATCTTTTTATTTTAAACAAAAATGAAAGGCTCAGCTAACTTAGCCACAGTATTTTTTACTACTTTTCCTTATTCCTGAATTCTTATAGATGGTCTTATTAGCTTAAGTTTATTTACAGATATGAAAGTCAAATTCAAATACATTTAAACAACTGAGTTCCTGTGAACACGGATCTGGTAAACACAGCACTTTGAAATGCCTAACATCAATCTTTCTGGAAGTTATAAGCCCAGAAAAGGTAAGTGGTAAAAAAAAAAAAAAAAAAAAAAAAAAAAGAAAGATGTTCTGTTACTAGAATAAAGTGATGATATAATAGATTTTAGGAGAAGCTTTATTACATGGAACTATTCCTGTCAATGGAAGAGTTATGGTTTCTTATCAAATCCTTCAAAGAAGTCTTTGTTGATTTAGTTACAATATACTCTGTGTAGAATAATCTTGTACAACAAAAGCTTTAAGGGAACCACACTGGAGTGTTTAAACCTTTTAGAAGAGAAAAAAATTACAACTAATTTGGATCCTACAAGTAGCTGGCTGAAACACGGACGGGCAGTCTAAAAATATGCACTGAGTTTGTTTTGATAAAATAAGTTAGTTTAGAAATTTGGTAAAAAAATGGTAGCGAGAGAGAGTAGGAAGAGGAATTGGAAAAAGAGTTACTCCAGAAGAGGCATTTTGAAACTTGGAAGTAGATCTGGCAAGAGATGGCATTTCTTTCTTGTGATTTTCATTCTTTGCTATCAAACTCTCCCACTTTTTTTCTTTCTCCATAGCTTTCTCTAAGCAAACTAGGTATATCACAGAACATTCTCAAGTGAATTAAAGGTAAGCTACACTTTACCATTTCTGTTCAACAGTGTATTCGCATTCCAGCTATTGCAAGAAAATAAGAAAAGAAAATTTAAACCATAAAGATCAAAAACTAAGAAGCAAAATTTTATCTGCAGATGATATGAATTTTTAAAATAGAAAATCCCAAGGAATCTTCAAAACAAAAACTAGAATTGGTAAGTGAATAAAGAAAGTTCACAAGATACAAAGTTAATATGCAAAAAAAAAAAAAATTACATGAGAAATAAACAATTGGAGAAATGGAATTTTGAAAATAATATGTTACAATAATGACAAAAAATACTCTTATGCTGTCTACTTAGGAATAAGTCTAATAAAAGACATCCATAATCTCTGTATTGGAAAAATAAAGAAATATTGCTGGGAGAAACTATAGATGGCCTAAATAAATGAAAATATATACTACATTCATGGATTGGAAGATTCAAAATTTTTAGATGGCAATTCTCCCAAAATTTGTATGTGAAGTCAATACAATACCAGTCAGAATTTCAGCACTCATTTTTTTTTTTTTTTTGGTATTAAAAAAATAAAGACAAAATATTCCAAAATATATATGGAAGTCCAAAGGATATAGAATAACAAAGCAGTTTTAGAATAAAAGAACCCCACTTGGTTTTAAAGTTTATTACAAAGCCACCATAATTAAAAGTTTGGCCAAGAGATAGACATACGTATCAATTAAATGAAATAGAATCACTTACACCTACATCTACTGAGTTTTGACAGAGTCGTTAAGTTAATTCAATTGGGAAAGGAAAGATGTTTCAACAAATCTTGCTGGATCAACTGGATATCCCTATGGAAATAAGTGATTATTAACCCTGACCTCACAACATATGCAAAAATTTAGTGCAAAGGACATTAGGCCAAAACCCAGAAATAGCCCAATGGTCCAACAAAAGTTAAATGGATAAGTTACAGCATCTCCATGCAATGGAATGTTACTCAGCAATAAATGATAACAGGCTATACACCAACATGGATGAATCTAAAATCATTATGTTGAGTAAAAGAAACCAGGACACACACACACACACACACACACACACACACACAAAGGAGTATATATTGTATGATTCCATTTATATAAAATTCTAGAAAATAGAAATTAATCTCTAGTGACAGAAATCAGACCAATGGTTGCCTGTGGATTGGAGTGAAAGAATACAAAGATTACAAAGGGAAATAAAGAAACTTTTGAGGGCAGATGGAAATGCTAGTTATCTAGATTGTGGTGGTGATCATTTCACGGGTATATACACATGTCAAAAATGATCATATTATGAACTTCATATAGGTGCAGTTTGTTTATTTGACTTCAGTTGAACTCCAATAAAGTTAAAAAAAATCTGAATGAGATCACCAAGGGAATAAGTGTTAATAAATATTAGCAAAAGTCCAAGGCTGGTCCTTGTTGTATTCTAAGGTTTAGAGATGGGAAGATGAGGAATAATGATCAAAGTGGCCTGAAAAGGAACAATCAATAAGGTAATAGGACATCTAGGCGTGAGTAATGGATTTATAACCCAACGATAGCACGTATATCAAGGCAAAAAATGTGATTAAGTAACTTGAATAATTCATGTTAAGACAAGTAGGATAAGGACTAAAAAAATATCATAGGGGTTAGCAATCTGGGTATCAGACCATGAAAAGAATAATTCTCATGTAGGGACGTGGAGAAGATTTGTAGTAAAGAAGAGCAGAGAAATAGGGTGATAGCTGGGAGGTGTTGATGTCAAGAGAGATTTAGTTCATTCATTTACTATTTTTCCAAATAGGAGAAGCCATAGCAGAGTTGTATGTTGATAAGAATGAAGGAGGATGGATAGATATTGAGGTGGTATCCATGAATAGATGAGAGAGAATAATTCTTATGTACAAGTGGAAGGAATGATGTGAACTATGAGTACAGAGCTCATCCAAAGAGAAGGTAGAGTATGTAAGAACCGATACAGATACGTAGGTCGATAAATGTAATGGAAATCTGTAGAGCAGCAGTTCTCATCTTTGTACATTAGAATAGTTGGCATAATATTCTAAAATATTAATGCCTAGTTCCCCCACCCCCAGTCAACACCCTGAGTTTTTTATTTCATTGGTTTGGGTCCCAGACTAGGTTTTTGTTTGGGGGTTTTTATTTTCTTGTTTGTTTTGTTTTTATTTGCTTTAG
Source organism: Rhinolophus hipposideros (assembly GCF_964194185.1). Taxonomy (NCBI): domain Eukaryota; kingdom Metazoa; phylum Chordata; class Mammalia; order Chiroptera; family Rhinolophidae; genus Rhinolophus; species Rhinolophus hipposideros. The sequence goes on along the minus strand of NC_138059.1, from coordinate 18,273,183 downwards.
CATACAGGAGATTCTAGGGTGCATCCCAGAGAACCACTGTAAAATACAAGACCTCTGATGATTGCTCTAATGTTTTCCAGTGGAATAGAAAGCAAAGTCTTCAGCTAAGACTATGGAAGATAAACTATTGTGGTTTCAGGTGATATACAAAAGACACAAATCCAATTTCAACTAGGCAACTAAGAGTGACCTGAGGTCCCTGATATAATGAGAAAGAAAGATTAAGGCAGAATGGAATCAGAACAAGGCTTCAGAAAAGCAATAGTGGGAAGGGAAGAAAACCATCGATGCATCATCCATTAGAGAAACACAGCAAGGGGTAGAAATCAGAGGGGGTGTTTGCCAAAGCTAGTCCTGGAGTTCCTATGAAGGTCTTGACTGGAGCATGGCGTAGGAACTTGGCTGGAACGTAGGGGAAGGAGTCAGGAAAACTGAATTATCCTGATTGCATCACTTGAGCACTTTCCTGCTGGAGATTCATCTCTTATATGTAGATAGGGTTGTAGTTAAAATATATAGAATTTAATGTAGTATCTGCCACAAAAGGCCAGGCTGGAGAGGTCTAAAACAGATTTGCTTTTGGAAAAAAATTGTACAATTTTTCCATGCCAGTCTGAGGCCTTGGCTTTTCTCTTTTTCAGAAGTAAGCCACTGAGGGGAGTTGACTAGAAATTTGACATGATCAAAATGATGTTTTAAGAGGATTCATCTGGAGATGGTATAAAGGGAAAGACTGGGGTAAGTAAGGAAATTATTATTTCTCTAAAAGTGAGGCAATGAGTCTTCAGTGAAGTGGGGGTAGTTGCAATGGAAAGGAAATGATGAATGCAAGATAAATTTTAGAGTAAAATTCAACTAATTGGATGACTAATTGGATGGAGAGAGCAAAGAGTCAAAAATGACTCAGTTTCATGCTTAATTGACAGGGCAAATGGTGGCAGGATGAATAAGAGTCAGAGATCAGGATAGAAATTGGAAGGAGAAACGGAATTGAGGCAGAAAAATGATGAATTTGTTATTTGACACAGTTGTGTTTTCGTTAGCTATGGACATGCCAATGAAACACCCACCAGGCAGGCAGTTAGATATTTGCAGCTGAGCAATAAGCTCAGCAGACATGACCAGAAGATGGGAATCGATGATTAGTCATCAAAGATTTGATTGCTACAGCCATAAGGATAAAATCACCCAAGAGGGCACACAGTGAGAAAAGCTAAGAATTCAGAGGAAACTGCTGTGCCTGGCATTAACCCTGTAGTTGGTAGATGATAGGGAGGACAGAGGCTTCAGGGATTTCATGGAGGGGCTGGTGTGTAAACAGGGTACTCAGAGGACTCCGCAAGTGGCTAGTTAGCAACTTGGTTGAAAATATTTTGATATGTTATCAGCTTGTTTAGCTATACCTATGCATGAAGGCAGAATGCCAATCCCACGTGTAAAACAAGTCCAAGGATTGGTTTATACCAAGTAAAGGAGCAGCTGGGTCTTCCTGTTTGGGCTTTCTACAATTAAGGGCCAAGGCAGCTGCACGAAAGGCAGCGGCTATGTACCTATAAGGCAGTACTGGGGTGCGGTGAGGATCAACCCCCTGCATTTCCAATTAAGCACCCCAGAAAATTCTGAAGCACAGCAGCATACTATCAACAACTGGGAAAGTTATCTGGGTGCCGCTTTGACCGGTGAGAGCAGAAAAAATGTGGAGCCACGTCCCAATGCCAATAAAACATCTGAATTCAGGTTGACTCATAAGGAGTATTCACTTATATACCACAGGCCCCAGTGCCTGGAGCTACCTCATTGGGGACGTAAAAGGCATGAGTTTCACAGTCAATATATCTGATTGGCGAGACCCAGGGTGCCAATTTTTTTGAGATAAACATTATGAGCTGTTGCAAATACGAGCAAGTGAAATAGCAATAGACCAGGCTGCCTTTGTTTCCAGGTTAATCTTTTTACCAGTTGGATCCATTGAATTTCTCACAGGCCATCTTTGTTCTTGTGGGTGGTGGAGGGAAGGAGAGCATTCTGGAGACTGAAGTCATATTTATACATGGTATAATTAAAATACAAATTAAATATAGATCATAAAAGATAGGAAAAACACTCTTCACATCAAAAGTGTGCAGATGTACTGTAGCCTTATGCAGTCTGAGTCCATTTCAGTGGAAATAAAAACACTTAGAGTGTCACAGAAATAACATTTGCTAAGGGAAAGTTGAGCTGGCAGGACTGATCTAATTATGATAAAAATAAATATATATATCAGTTTGAATTTACAGGCTAAGATGGTTACAAACCACTCTGCAATCTGCCATATTTTGCCTAAGTGGTAGTTTTCTAACTTAAGGGAGACTCAACCCGGTGACTAAATAAAGAGTCTGAATCACTTAGCAGGTCAACGCTAAGATGTGTTGGCAGAACAAGTTCTGCAGAGGGATACACGGGCTGTGTGTGTGTTGCACTCACTAACATGACCTGAGGATTTAACAACGGCACATCCCACAATACGTCTGGAAGTGCCAAGAAAGCCTGTTAGAATCACTCAATACCACCTAAAAGGGAGGCCACATTTCTAAAGGACGTAGGATTTTCAGACTGCTGTTCCCAAGGTGCCAATAGCTTATTGGCTCCATCTGAATTAAGCAAGATTGCCAACCTTCCTTTTGACCTTAGCACTGTTTCCAATCTGCTTAGATATGAGTGTGCTATGCAATATTGGAAACATAAACCTCTCCCAGAGCAGACACCCAATGGCCTAATCGTTTGTTTTTGTTACAAGAATGTAAAGTATAGAAAACCCTTTCCTCCCCCTAACATCTTGCTCCATTTGACAGCTGACAAAAATCAGTTTTGTTCATTCTGGCAAAAACAAAGAAAAACAGAAAAAAATGCATTATAAGAAAGCGTGTTTCAACAGACTTGGACAACTACCCTGGAACCTTTATACTGAAATGAGATTAGAGCCCTGGGACTGTGTTATAGGTGAGAGTGTCACATTAATATTTTCCTGGAGCTCGTAGTGCAAAACGGAAACATATACACCCTTGCACACTCGAATAGAATGCTGGTTTCTGAAGAGCAGATAGGATTTCTTAAAAAGAGATTGTTGTTCTGGCACTATGTCAGCATGATGGAATCTTTTAGGGAAAAAGAAATTGAATTAAGTCCTGTTAGCATCAATATGCATCTATAATGGATAGTATACATTTAACCAGATGAGAAACTATCCTAAGAATGGCAAAGTCTAGACAGTACGTGGTCAGACAATTAAGTTTGCGAACTCATCTTAGAAAAAGTGCTACATACCTCATTGCTGAATATCACTGTGGTCACCTTTGAAGTTCTCCCCTGGGGCAGCTAAGCACCAATGCCAGCACCTAGCCCACCTTTTTTTTAAAGCAATTTTTGAACTCTTTTTCTGGAATAACCATCAGAGCTATCATCGCATTATCCTTGATGTCCTGAATGTCATCAAAATGTCTTCCTTTCAATATTTCCTTTATCTTCGGGTAAAGAAAGAAGTGATTGTGGGCCAGATCAGGTGAGTAGGGAGGGTGTTCCAATACAGTTATTTGTTTACTGGCTAAAAACTCCCTCACAGACAGTGCCCTGTGAGCTGGTGCATTGTCGTGATGCAAGAGCCATGCATTGTTGGCGAAAAGTTCAGGTCATCTAACTTTCTCACACAGTCTTTTCAACACTTCCAAATAATAAACTTGGTTAACTATCTGTCCCACTGGTACAAATTCATAATAAATAACCCCTCTGATATCAAAAAAAGGTTAGCAAGATCACTGCAACAAGTTCGTGAACTTAATTGTCAGAACTCGTACATACACAGCCAGGTGGTGAGGTACCCAGGAACAGAAAATATTTATCATGTGGGCCACCTTTGCTCCCACAGCAGATACCATCAATTGGTTATGGCATTCTTTCCCACTCAAGCTTGGATGAGCCACAGAATTTTCAACATAATGCTCAAGAAAGTCACTATTAATCAGTCAGGTTTGGTAAATGAAATGAAACCCATGTTTTGTCTTCAATCCAGCATATTTTGTAACCAACCTTCAAGGAAGGCACTTTTCTATCGTCAACTCACAATTCTTTTCCATATGGATCTTGCTAAAAGAATTCTTAAATGTAGCTCATTTACTCATTCATTCATTCAACCTATATTTATTGAGCACCTACTATGTGCAGGGCACTGTTCAGTTTCGAGGACATGGCAGTAGCAAAACAGACAAAAATATCTACCCTGTGGGAGCTTACATTCTAATGCTTATGACGTTTGGAATATCGAGCCAATTAACATATAAGTTTATATTGGTTTCTTCTAATTTATTAAAGTGGTCACTCATTAACAGATCTATTCAGATGAGGAACTACCAATTTAGGGCAGGCATGAACAATTTTTATTTTATATCCAAATATAACCTACAACAAAGTTCATCTGACCCCATGGTTAGTACATCGTCAGTATTACATGGCATGATAATAAAGGAAACCCAACAAGCCATTCTCGTATTTGACTATAATCCGTATTATAATTATAGCAAATCTAAGCCCTTTCTGTGGTCAGTTTGTTGGGGGTGGAAATAGGGACAGCTGAGTAAGGTGGGGAGGAGTATGAATAATGAAGCCAGAATAAGTTATAAATGAAATTATTCTGATACTCCAGCACTTGAAACTCATGACCAGGAAATAAATTTAGGAAATTCATGAATATTTGTTATCTTCTAATTTAGTATTCTTTTATTACTATCACATTTGAATATGACATATTCAACTAGGTTCCTGCAGCCTCTCTGACCATGCAACACATTTGCACCTCAGTGAGATGACACTGCCGTGCAGGAAACCCAGCCTACAATGTCACTCCATACAACTGTGCAGCCTAGTACAAGAGGCTGAAAGGAATGGTCCTAAAAATGGGATAATATACCAGTTAGACAGATTACCACCGTTTAATGGTGCTGAATATTTAAATTTCTGCATAGTAAGGTTGCCCTTGGTTTGGCTTTCATCTTTCTCATACATCACATTGTTGTTTTAACGTAAGAAATACTTGACAGTTTAAAAGGCAGACAGTCCTAAATCAAGAATTTTGAATTTTAATGTAGTTCCAAATTCCTTGGGGGAGGGATACATTTTTTTTCCTAGCGTAAAGATATATTCACACAGAGAAAAATGCTACTGATCAGTTCATGTAGTCAAAATTGTTCCTTTGAAGCCCTGAATGTGTATGCAGAAGGAATCCCTTATAAAGAGAAGTGGTTTCTTTTATAAAATTAATCATCTTGTGAGCGGAATGCTTTGAGTTTGGCTAACTTGAAGAAACTTCCTTTGGTTGAAGTAATTTAATCTGAATATTTTTTTCATGAAGTAAAAGATTTCCCTCTAAATTCTCTTTATGAGTCAGTGTTGTTTAAGATAAGATATCTGCGTGTTCCAGGGTAACCGCATCCTTACAGAATAAAAATATTTTCACTTTTTAGCAAAAACATGCTACTTTATATTTGTTGAATGGTTCAAACATTCCATTCAAAATGCATTCTGGAAGGATTTATTTTCTTTGAGTTACACATAACTTGTGTAACTTTGACTACAACAAGTTGAGTGTTTGGCCAGTATGTAATAAAGTTGTGTTTTAAAAAACGTATCTCACTTGTTTGAAAACAAAACATTAAATTTTGAAAACTGTAATTAAAAGCTATGCAATCTAATGTAAACTATGATATCATAGATAGATTGCCATCAATAAACTTCCCTTTAGGGGATGGAAATTTAAAATGTTAATAAATTATTATTGTTAGCTTTCTCATTAGTTTTTTAATGGGTTCTATACAGGTTTTGCTATAGAAACTTGTGGCGACAGTAACAAAGATATGACTTGAGTCTTCTGGGAAAATGGTTGGAGAAGAGAGAGTGAGTTGTAGATACAATGTGATAGAAACCCCGCCAACAACCTTGAAATCTGGATAATCTTCACTGACCTTCCTAGGTCCAGGTCCAGAGGAAGGATCAACCCCTGGCTTCTCCACTTGAATTCCTCTTAGGGCAAATCCCCTTTTCATTCTAATGAACCCCCACAGGCACCCCACAGACCTAGCACCCTGCTTGAGTTTGAGTAAGCATTTGACAAATGGCAGCTATTTTTAATGCATGATCTCTACATATTTATGGAACCAAAAATAATAATAATAAGAAGAAGAAGAATGGCAAAGAGGAAACTTAAGACACAAGCCATTTATCTCTGTTACAGCATTTCACCCCTCAGCTTCTTTCCCTGCCCAGCCCTTTGTCAGACAATATCTTACTGTGGCCCATGCAACAGGAACCCAGGGAGCTGAAATAACTGCAGGAGTTCAGGCTAACTCTGGCAAATGAGACAGCAGAGCAGAGGTATAGGGAATGCCCGTGACGGATAAGAGAATTAACTATTGATAAATGTAAATTCCATGCTTGTAGTTTTTTTTTATTTTTTGTTATTATTTTGTTGTTTGATAAAGACTGAAGTCAGGACTCGAAAAATAAATGAACAATCAATCAATCAATCAATGAAATCATGGGTCAGACTGTGATAAAGCCAGAACTGGATTATTTCGTAAAGGAATTCCATAATTCCTTTGAAAAGGTAACACACAAAATAATAAAACATGGTTGATTCATAGCCCCTCAACTAGAGTATGGTTTCTACTTATAAGATTCTATGTAACTATTGTTAACTGTTGAAGGTGTGCTTTTTAGAAAAATCTGGACGGAGTATAGTAACCACTGATTTCAACATAATTACATCAGAATAGCAATGAGGTTGATTTCATTTGATTACTGGTGCATATGTGCACATGTGTGCATGTTTATGTAAATCAACTATTTTTTATCTGGTATTTTGCATCAGATAGCTAGCTCTATCTCCTCACTCCTTTTCAAAGGCAGTCATATGTGGATAACTCTGATTATACGTATTTCTGTTTCTGAATAATATAAGACTTCTATGAAAGTGTAACATAAGGAAACTTCTAATTTTGAATGGTATACAGAATGTGGTCATATATACATAAATACATATGTAAATTGCCATTACAGATTTAGGTCATCTACAGCTGTTTGTTTTTGTTTTCATTTTGCCATCTGTGTCACCAAGTTTACATAGTTAACAAATTTTGATAAGACATATGCAAAAAATGTGGGGAAAGTTGAATTTCAAAAAAAAATTTTTTAATGTACTGAAAATAACCATAAGAAATAACAATAATGACTCTACTACCTTACTAGATTTATAGATTTAGGTTTTTTTATTAGTATTACTTTCAAATAACAAAAACTCAACTCAAAGTAACTTTAGCAAAAAAACTATATATATATATATATATATATATATACACACACACACACACACACATATATATATATATTTTTTTTTTTTTTTTAATGGAGAAGGATATTTAGAGACCTTAAAAGAAGCTGATGATTAACTCATGATAAATGGAGGTCTCAGCTTTGCTTTAGGCTCCTATTGGTGGTCTTCATAAGTTATCTCTTCAATAGTAATTAATGGCAGTCATAATAATCTTAAGAGCTAACATCTATTGAATATATAGTATGCGACACTATAAATGAATTCTTTCATCTGTATTTCAGAGCCTCTGTATGAGAAAAGTTCACATTATTTTTTCCTGTTTTCCAATTAAAGACAAAAAGGTTAAATACATTTCCCAAGACTGCATTGCCAGTCAGTAGCAGAAAATGTCACTGGATTTAGTCAAAATGATATGAGAACTCAAGTACATAAACAACCACAGGACATCATGGTTCCCTTTCAAACAACTCTTAGTTTCTCTTGCTCAGTTCGAAAATACAAAATTTGGAAGAAGGGATGCTTATGGCTCTAGCTTGGATCAGGTGTCCATCCACCATTAGATCAACTTTCTAAGAGAAAGAGCCAGGGTTACTTACGATGTACAAAATGGTAGCCATTTGTGTTTGGGGAGTGCTGTGGAGAGCTAGGCCGCCATAACAAGAGGTACCTTTAGCATATCCATCCTACCTTCATGCAATCTCCCCAATCAAATATGATTGCTACCTTCCCAGAAACTAAGCACTTTATTATTTTCTACAACCCTCAGCAAACTTTGCTTTGTGTTATAGTGATAGTTTTGTATATCGTCACCTCTAGAAAAGTTCTAGAATGCAGGGAGTTTTCCTTTTCTTTTTTATGTTCTTTACAGTCTACCAGATACTGACCCATAGTAGACCATTTAAAGACTAGTTATTGAATTTTAAAAATGACTGTGACTGGTAAATGAATGTGAAGAAGACCAACCCTTTCCAATCGTAGACAAAACTAGGGAGACACCTGGGCAAAAGCAAACTGAGGAGAAAAATATATATATATGAAAGGAGTAAAATATAGTCTATATGCATCCGTTTAAAAATCAATACATGAAAATAACCTTATTGTTAGCTTCAGTTTCATGATTCAGCCTTTCTAGTGTAAATAATTTATAAGAGAAGTGAGACAAAAATCAGGTTTGTGGGAAATGTAATTTGAATCTAAAATTAAAAGAAGCCTTCCCATGGACAGATGACAAGGGGACAAAAAGGGCAAAACAAATTTGATGAACACACAGTGGCAAAACCACGGAACGACAGAAGCTAGCAGGCTGATGGCTTTTTGATAAAGGAGATAGAAGAATCAAGAGTCCATGGTGACCAGAGGTTTACACAGAAAAACAAATAACATAGGGCAAGAAGGCGGATATAAAAGAACATAAAATTTACAACGTATTTGTTTTGTAGACTTGGCTTGAGGCAAAAGTGGGAAATAGGCAGAGATTGCATGCAGGTCTCCAAGTCTTCCATTTTGTGCCCAGTTAGACTTTCTGGCACTTTCTCCAAACTTTCACTACTCAAGAGCCTTTTGTTTCCCCCTTTAACTCTGTTCTCAATGGAAGATAGGGTCAGGTATCTCTCATTTACAAGCTAATATAAACGAATAACTCTGGGTGTTACCATTCATTTAATTTTGAAAGTAAAAGTTTAATTTCTGTTCAAGGAATTCCAACAGCAACAGGTAGATAGGGCAGATTTAGAAGAGTCAGGATTCCTGACTCAGACATCACATAAAGCTGACCCTCCATTCAAGAGAATTCTATATAGGGAAGTAGCATATTCTCTGCTAAACTCTTCTTTTGCTCGGAAAGAATATGGTCTCAGAGAATACATATATTTTGGTGCTACTTTTCTACTAAATACTGTGTGTCCTTTGGTGAATCACTCAACCACTCTGGGCTATTTTTTTCTTTTTAAGCCTCAGTTAAAATCACTACCTGGAACTATTGTAAGAATTGAAAATATGTACTTGCCTAGGTCAATGTGAGGCACTTAGTAAGTGTTCATTAAATAGTAGTTATAATTTTTATATACACTACTGCTAGTGTCATTATTTTTGTTACATTTGGTGGAGGTCTCCAAAGTGGGACATCTGTAACTCAGAGTATACATGTTATAAACTGTTGAGATGTGGTCTTCAAAAACAAGTCACAAAATAAACAAGTGGCTTGAGAGGATTTTGGCAAAGAAACTATGAATTGAATTTGGTATGAAAAATGCGCAAGTTCAAGAAAATGGCAGCACTGGCATATCATTTATTCTTTATATGAGCTCCTTGCTTGCCTCCTACATTGTCATTAAAATGGTAACAGCTGATAAAAAGGCAGAGGCCAAAGAAGTTGTCCACTGGAAATTGATATCGACCATTATTAACAATTGTACCATTAATAAGTAAAATAAAATTATCTTAAAACATTTGTCATCTCCTTAATTTTTCTTTTGTTCCGACTGCACATTATTTATTTATAAACATGCAAAAGTTAAGGGGTACATCATTGAAAATTTTTCAGGATAACAGCACTTAACGGAAAACATTTGGAAACCACTAAGTGCACGAGCTCTTTCATTTCTGGGATCTCTAAGTTAATGGCAGAAAGAGGAAAACAATTTCAATGGAACCTGGAACAATTTTTAACATATGGATAATTTATTCCCAGGTAAAAGTAAAGGAATCATTAACATTTTATTTAAGTTTACTCAATTTGTTAGTAAACACTGAAAAAGCAGAACGTTTATTATTCATCTCCCCCTATCTTCTAGAACTTAGTCCTTTAAATCTAGTTTACAAAGGTGTCACAAGATCATTTAAACTTTTACCCACTTCATGCCAGGCCACTGGGAAGCTGGCCAGAGCCCGAAGGAATTCGGGATCACAAAGCCTGAACGCATCTCTAGATAATGAAGGAAATAGCACTGAAAAAAACAAATTACCTTCATAAAATTGTACCAGGACAATAGATTTGTGGATCCTGCAGCATTTCAAAATTCTTTGTTTATTCTTAGAAACTTATCTCCATCTATCTTCTGATTACTTGATGGATTGAGTGAGTGATCTGTGTATCTAGAGCGAGGGATCCTATGCTCGCTCCTTTCAAATATACAAGAGAATAATTTATTTATTCTCTCTTTTATAAAGCTCATAAGGCTTTGCATAGTATATTTTTTGTGTCTACGTGCTCACAGGCTAATGGGAATAATATCGTTCAATAAAAGTAAGATACACTGATATTTTTATTCTGAGCCACCACTTTTCTTTTTTGAATAAAGATCCAAATTAATAGAATATTCTAACAGGCTTTCCTATTTCCTTGTTTTTTTTAGCTGAGGCTTTAAAATTCCCTTAAGCCAAATCTAGATTCTCGAAACCATCAGAAGCTCTCTTAAATTGGGTAGATTTTTGAAGAAAGAATGCCCTTCTAATTCTGCTCTGCGGTTGACTGACCCTGAGACGGGAATTGGTGCATCGTAACCTCCCTCTGTGAGCCTGGGAGTTTCCATCAGTAAAATAAGCCTCCTCATATCGAAATGCTCATGTGTTTCTGAGAGAAGTCCAGAGCATTTGTCTGGTGAACATTTGTCTGGTGCTACAAAATCCTTGGGTGGGAGTCAGGCAGGACACGCTGCGAATATGACTCTCGGTGCCAATTTCCAGAGGGAACTCTGGAGCTATCCTGAGTTCACTCCTTTTCAAAAATCTGTTCCGAAAGTGCTCCTAGGACGGGTATGGGCTATGGGGCTCGTTTGTTTTTCCTGGTCACCATGGAGCTGCTAGTTTCAATCACAGAGACTCAGAGCCACTGGGAAAGAAGAGTGAGTGCCAGAACCCACTGGCTGCCTTTAGAGAAGCTGAAGGGTAAGTAGCAGGAAGCAGTAAACCCAAATCACAGCTGCCAATAAATGACCTAGACACTGTTTTGTTGGCTGTCCTGTTTGAGTTCTTCACAGCTAAGCAAATCAAGACAAAGGGGAGGGGGGGTAACAAAGTTTCTCAAGGATCCAACGAGGTGAGTCTCTTAGCTAAAAGGAGTTTTACTAGGAACTCTTTTGTAAGAGGTTCTGTTCTGGCAGAAAAGCAGAGACGGATCAGAGTTTGGATTCTGAATCATTTAGGCTGAGCAAGTTGCTCAAATTTTGCCAAACTCAGTTTCTTATCTATAAAATAGGTATTATAATATCTACCTAATGGATATAAAGTGCCAAACAGTACTGGGCACATGGGAAGAAGTCCCAGTAAGTGAAGACAGCTTTTCCTATTCCAGCCTTTGTAAATGAGAGTATTCAATATTTAAATAAAAATACATAATAGGATAATTTAGTGCTGAATTTTAAAGCTGTTTCTCTACTTCACTCTACAGTTGAGAAGATGGGACATTTTAAAAGAAAAACGACATGTTTAAAAATATTCAAATTTCCAAGCCTGTGAAACTCTAGCAATATCTAATCTTAGTGGTTGCTAAGTTTTATACATTTTGCTTCTCTTGGTGAGAAATCAAATGCTTTCCTGGACAATAATGGTTTTCACAAACACACTGTATGAAAGGTGATACATGTGCATTTTTCAGGGCACCACTTTAAAAGCATGAAGGAACTCCCCGTGCTCCTAAGTAGACACTGCCCCACCCTAAACTGTATGGTCAGCCTAGAATTAATGATAGAAAATCTCCTGAACAATATATAAAAATTCATACATCTGTAGTAGAGAAAAGCGCCACAGTAATTTAACCTTTGGAAATTCTGAGCCAAATGTTTTCTGGCTAGTCTTTTTCTGTAGAAACAGCTAGGATTCTTCGTGGTCATATACTTCTATTGTTCGTTTTTCTTCCTCTCTCCAGCTCACCCAGAGTCTCTATCATATCAGTCGGCTATATTCCCATCTTCTCTTTTAGAAACTTTGTTTCACTGGTACTGGAAGATTATTTTCCTGCTATTTGAAGCCCCTGAGTGTCACTGAGGTATTGCTGGCTCGGGGACATAAAAGCAGAACCTTTCTTTATCATGGTTAAAATGCTTGATAAGCAGAGAAAGGTTTTGACATTCAAACTGGCCCATTCTGGAACCTTTTAAAGGAAATGCTCCCTCCAGTCTTTTAATAAATCTCAAACAAAAAGATTCTGGATTTAATAATATGAAACAGAAAAATTATTCCCTTCACCCAGACATTTTCAGCTGCCTAATTCATATATGCGTTGGATAATAGGGGCTGGGAGTGAGGGAGCAGGGAGTGGGGGTTTGTCCTATTAGATCCGTAGAAATTCAGGTACCTCCTTTCACTCTGATACCTCAATAGAGTAATATCGTGTTTCCCCCAAAATAAAACCTAGCTGGATGATCACCTCTAATGTGTCTTTTGGAGCAAAAAGTAATATAATATCAGGTCTTATTTTACTATAATATAAGACCTGGTCTTATATAATATGATATATGATATGATATGATATGATATGATATGATATGATATGATATGATATGATGATATGATACCAGGTCTTATATTAAGTTTTGCTCCAAAAGACACATTAGAGTTGATTGTCTGGCTAGGTCTTATTTTCGGGGAAACACAGTAGGAGGGAGCTCTGCCAGAGGGCAATTCTTGGATCTGTCTACAGTACATACAGTATAAATAAAAATGTCTTTTGATATAGAACACAATTTCTAGGACCACTGTGAATTCAGTGACTTTAAAGCAACATGTCTCCTAATAAACTTTATTCTATTAATTTGTTTGTGTCTGCCTCTCTCTATCTCTCTCTCTCTCTCTCCTCTTTGTCTATCACACCCCCCCACATATATATCTGAAGATGAGAAGCAGAGAACACGGAGCAATGAACTGAGATGTGAAAGGAAGGAGTGGGTGGCTAAAGTTTGATACATTTCAATTCCCTATTTTATTACCCACAGAATTCAAAATTTTCTATCACATCCAGGGGTTATTCTCTTTTTCTCTTTAAGAAAAGATATATCAGAGCCTTTTACAAGAAACCAAACCCTTATTGTGTTTCAATCCACTGAAAATCTACCTAAATGAATGGTGAGAGAAAACGCTAATATATTATAGCCACCTAAATTTCACATAAAAAAAGGCACTAGGGCTGTGTAACAGTAGAATTTCTACTGAACTGCCAGACTTAAAATGGAATAGGAACAAAGGTAACATTTCTAAGCTCCAAAATGTTATTGCTAGGAGACTTAAAAATAATAGTAATAATAAAAGGAATGAGTAATCAAGTCATGAGATGTTTCATAACTCTGATACTGCCATCCACATGAGTACAACTGCAACCATTACTTGCTAATTCTGACCGCTGTCTTCTTTCAAAGGCCCATTTATTCATTTATCTCCCTCCGTGGCCAAATTACTATCACTTGCAGGCCTCTCCTTGGTTTTATTTCTAGCATTTCAATCTTACTCAGGATGTCCAATATATAAACAGAAGATGTGGGTGTTTGGATCAATGCAGCCTAATTATAATCCTGCTTTCTGATTCTTGCTTATTTTATTTTTCATTTATTCTAACAAAATAGGACAGTTGGGCACTGACTGTTGTGTGTATATTCTAGTCGCTAATTTTTGTTGTTGTTGTTATAGATACACGGCTTGATTGTCCGTTTTGAAAGCAAAGGAGAAAGTCCCTTTGACTTCATTTTAAATTGCAGGATTAAAATGAGCTTATAAGTATCCTTTTTTTTTCTCTACCAGATCCTCTTGCTTTCATTGTAAAGACTACAATAAAATAAAAACACAAATGTAAAGAATTATTGGTTTAGATGCTTTTGGTCTTTCTTTCAAGCTATCTTTTGATGTTTGCCTCTGGAACTCCGATGTTGCAGCCACCAGCACGGCTTGAAGTATTTCCCCCACTGCTTGTGCCATTTCAAACATTCTCTTAGTATTAACACAAATCAGAATCAGGAGGTATCTAATTGTGCTGGTTTTGATTTTGTTAATACAAAGTGAAAGATTAAAATGGAGCAGTAACAGCAAAAACATTTCTTAAAGCGGCAGTCACGGCCAACCATTAGAAGGCAAAGAAGCTGAAAAACCAAAGCCTTGAGAACTTTAAAAAACACATCAAAAAAAAAAAAAAAAGTACAGGAAAGAACAATCATTACAGAGGTTGCTTCATAACCTCTTTATAAAAATGTTACTGTTTGGCAAAAGCTTTTTCAAACAAATCATAACTGTTTCCCCCTGTAACATTTACAAGTTCACATATTATACTTGTCACTTTTGGTGGCAGTTGATGAAGTTTGTAGTGGTCTGGGTACTTCTTCAACATGCCTCTTCTTTCTTCTTGTTTCCCTCACCCTTGCATGCTCTGCCCATCCAGTCATGCCCAGAACTGTATGCTTCCTTTCCCTTTGGGCAGCAGCTCTATTATTGTTAAACCATGGCCACCCCAGCCCCAAGTTTCTTAATGGAGTTTGACCTTAACACCATTTAAACTAAAGCGATCTCAGGAGTTATTCTGACTTGGCTCTCTTAAGCTACGTAGCACTTCCTTTTTGTCATAGTGATTATTATTCTGGATCTCACTTTACACAGTTGCAGGGGGTGCCGGTAAGAACAGGTAGAACGTTCCTGGTTCTGTGTATGCGAAAATAAGTCATTGGTAGATATTATAGCAATCTCAATGTCAGATGGGGCATTATGCCACCCCCATTCTCTCTAATGATTACTTTCTTCCCCTAAGAAGGCCGACTTCCAAATGTAATGGAAGTCTTTCTAAGACTTGTTGGGTCCATGGATTCCACCCATTGGCAGAAAGTTAAACATGGTAAGCACTCCTCAATTCACTTTTGTACTTAATTTTCAAACTCCTTTGAGAAAACGTCAATGATCACTGGTGAGCTGAAGCCTGATTTACACCTTGACATGAAGCAATCACCTATCATTCTATGGGACAAATTTTTCAAACCCCAAATTGGAAAATGTGGTTTGACCACAGAGAATTGAGCATTTGGGCGAGTTGCCATAATTAACACTTGTCATGCATTCAATCATAATTGTATTCACTTAACGAACAGTAGGAGTAATTCTTGAACTGACATATGAAGGGCATATACGAGTTAGCCAGACAGGCAAGTGGAAGACAAGTGTTTTGAGAAAAAGGGACAAAACATACAAAGAGATAGGAGTACAAGTGTATGGTACTTTTCAAGGAACTATAGGGAGCTCATGATTACTGACTGGAAAGGGCTTCAGGATGAGTATCAGGAGAAGAAAGGGGATCTGTAAGCAGGACACACACCACCAAAAGTTTTGTGCATTGAGCCAATGAATACAAAGTGAAGGATTTTGAGCAGAGGAGTGAGATGTTCAGACTTGCATCTTACAAAGATGTCTATTGATAGCGTGGGAGAATGGATTTGATGGGCAAACCTGGAAGCAAGGATCTGTGGGAAGACACTGCAAAAATGGAGATGACAGATTACGAGCACTCCAACTAAGGCAGTGAGAGGAAGGATGTAGAGAAAGGGCAGGCAGTTTGGAAAAATATTCGGAGGAGAGAACTGGTAGGACTTAGGGGCTAATAAAATGTGAGCGATGACAGAACAGTCTTGGATTTTCCAGAGATATTTCATAATGAATGGAGGAAACATTGACACTCCAGTATAAAGCTATCTCTCCACCTGTGAATCAAATCTGTTTCTCACAGACTCAAGGACTTCACTGCTCTGAGTATACATCCTCTCTGTCTCTCCATATTTTATCTCTCATTACTGAATAATTCCTGTCAACATACAAACATGCTACAATGGCTCTTATCTTAAAAAAAAAAAAAAAAAAAAAAAAAAAAAAAAAAAAAAGCTCTTTGCCTCCACTTTTCTCTCCAAGTGCTGTTTGATTTCTCTGCTCCATTTTATAGCCAAATGTTCTGTGTGAGTTGTCCATCACTGCTTCTCATTTTCTCACCACCCAGTCTCTGTCAAACTAACTCCAGATAAGCTTTTGTCCACAACACTCCACCAAAACTTTTCTGCCCAAGTGTCTAGGACAAAAAAAAAAAAAACAACCTGGGCTCCATCCCCCCAGGCACACCTGGAGACAGCATAGGTACAACTCAGTGTGGTCTTGCACAGATCTCTAGTAATTCTATGCTGGCATGTGCAGCCATTGATTTAAGGGCCTTCTAGCATAGGGTGGGGAAAATTAAATTCCTAGGCATTCCTGGCTCTCTATGTGAGAAAGCAAATATCTAGTAAGTGAGGAAATCACAAGTTATGAGAACATATGTAATATGACCCTGTTTCTCCATGTTTTAAAGATGTATGCAACTGTATGTGTATGAGAAGGTTCTAGAAAGATGGATTCCACACTGTTAAGAGGTCCTATCTCTGTGAGGTGAGGTCAGGGTAAAACAGGTTTAAGTCACTGGCAATTAGGGCCCTGCTAGTTCACAGAAGAAATTTAAGATCAGATGGTGCAAGGTTGGAGGTGAGCAGCCAGAAGGTATCAAGTCCGGAAACTCCTGCAGTGATTTGGGTGGGAATCAGACCTCTCATCAGAAGGCTTACAGAAAAGAGGGGGACCCATAATCGATTAGGTGGAAAAAGCTAAATACCACTATATTCTATTGATTCTAAGACACGTGGTTTTTTTGTTGTTGTTCTTTTTTAATTTCTATTTCTGAAGTTGAGATGTATCTCATTCTCCAAGATGTGTCACAATTTAATTAGCATTCTTTTCCTTCTCGGTGGAATATAAACTATCAGTGCATCTTACCATTGAAAATGAAATTCAGGACACCTCCTTCTGGGAGACTGAAGATTCACATTTAGCACATTAAAGGCTCTGAGAAGACTGCCGGGGGAAAAAAAAAAAAAATCTGCCTCACAAGGAACACCCATTCTGGAATATATTTGATTGTGAGAAATAAATTAGACTGTGGCAAGTCATTGAGATTTGGATGTTTGTTACAGCACGTAGCATTATCCTAACTAATCCATGCTCAAAGGTGCATAGTGAAATGTCAGACACAAAGCAGGGAGGGGCAGGAGGGGAGTAAAAATGGTAGGCTCAAAACACCCCATTAAGAAAAAGAAAAGCAAAGCTAGCTTATAGATTCTAACCACTGGCCTAAGGCAATCTAGCCATTCTGGATAGAATTCAAACATCCTCTGATGCCAATGTCCAAACTCAATTTTTGCACAGAAAAAAAAAATATTCATAAATTTGTAATCTATAAAAACCTGAGTGTGAGCTCCATTGTTTACACAACAATGAGTAAACGTAGGAGCTGTAAAAAGTCCCAACTGCTGGATCATTTGCATGCACATACACACGCCACCCCTGCCAAGTACATGCACGACTGCTAACTCCTGTTCCAGTGCCTGAGTCACTCAACCCAGTGTAATGGACAGTGCTTATTTAACTCTTCCACTAGAAACCCCTGCTTCCTGTAGGCTGGCTGTATCCTAAGACAAGGGCTCCAGACTTCAAGCCATCACCAAGTCCTTTTATTACAAGCTATTTGCTACATTATTAAACTCACAAAAATGTCTGCTCTGCAAGCCATGGAAAGAAAGGTTTATAGGGATTAGCTTTGAGGAAATACAAAATTAAATATTTACAGGAAAACAAGTTCTTTAGTTTTGGTGGTGATATTCTTAGTGATGAAACGTTTAACTCATATTATAAGTAGAAATTATCTTCTAAGATATTGGCAGCTACTTATCACTAAAAATGACTTATAGCCCAAGTCCATCCTAAGGCAAAACATGGTTTAGCATTACGTTCCTTTTAACTTCACAGTGTGGGCTCTTGTAAATGAAATGGTCATTGCTTAAAGGGGAATTTTGAATGGATAAAAAGTGTCTTGCAACTGGTATGGACAAAGTGTTATTTCTCACTTTTGTTTGCATTTTGTAGAACACAACCAATTATTTGCAGATTTTCACAACTCCCTACCCCCTCCCCACCCAACCACTCACCATCCTTACACAGAGTACTCAACTCTACTCAGTATAGGCACTTGCCATACACTTTGTCTTTGGGAATAATATGACATGGAGAGATAGTTGTTGACAGCATGAGCTCTGCATCAAACTGAATGAGTCCAAATACCAGTTCTGTTACTTGCTAGGTATATGATTTTAACAAAGGACTTCGTCTGCTATTGGTCTCTGTATGAATTTAAGAACTTAATGGCTCCAGCAAGATTTTTGTAGACGTTGACAAGTTAATTCTGAAATTTATATGAACAAGTAAATGATCTAGAATAGTTCAAACAATTTTAGAAATTGGAGGAACCACTATTCCTGACAATAATGTGATACAGCTTCAGAAAAAAAAAAAAACGTAGTAGAGAGAGATAGACACATAGAACAATGAAACTGAATAGAGAAATAGATGCATATAAGTACGACCAACTAATTTTTGACAAAGTTGCAAGTTATTCAATAAAAGGAAAATCTTTTCAACAAATGGTGCTGGAGCAATCGGACAGCCATTGGCAAAAAAAAAAAAAAATCAATCTAAAAAGTCAATCTAAATCTCACACCTTGTACAAAAATGAACTTAAAATGGATCATGGACTTAAATGTAAAACTTTCAGAAAAATAAATTGGAGAAAATTTTTGTGATCTAGGGTTAGGCAAAGGGATTTTAGACTTGACCACGAAAGCATGATCCACAAAATAAAAAATTGATAATTTGGACTCAACAGAATTAAAATACTTTGTTTTGCATAAGATCTATGATGTAAACAAAAAGAAAAGCTACAGATTTAAAGAAGATATTTGCAAAGTAGGTACTGACAAAAGACTAGTATATAGACTATATAAAGAACTCTTAAGTGCTTAAAACTTAACAGTTTAAAAAATCCAAATTAGAAACAAGGCAGAAAATATGAAAATACATTTCCCCAAAGAGATATATACATGGCAAATAAGCACATGAAAAGGTATTCAATGTCATTAGCCATTAGGGGAATACAAATGAAAAGCACAGTAAGATACCACTACACACTTACTAAAATAGCTAAAATAAAAAAAAAAAGTGATAAACACCAAATGTTGATAAGAATACTGTGAAATTGGATCACTAAACATTGCTGGTAAAAATGTAAAATAGTATAGCCACTTTGAGAAGGAATAGGACAGTTTCTTACAAAACTAAACATGAAACTATTCTGTCTCAAAAGTTTCAATCTTGGGCATTTATCCCAGAGAAATGAAGATTTATGTCCACACAAATATCTATACACAAATGTTCACAGCAGCTTTATTCATAATAACCCAAACTAGAAACACACAAAAGACTTTCAGGGGGCCGGCCCAGTGGCTCAGGCGGTTAGAGCTCCGTGCTCCTAACTCCGAAGGCTGCCGGTTCGATTCCCACATGGGACAGTGGGCTCTCAACCACAAGGCTGCCAGTTCGATTCCTCGAGTCCCACAAGGGATGGTGGGCTGCGCCCCCTGCAACTAGCAACGGCAACTGGACCTGAGCTGAGCTGTGCCCTCCACAACTAAGATTGAAAGGACAGCAACTTGAAGCTGAACGGCACCCTCCACAACTAAGATCGAAAAGGACAACAACTTGACTTGGAAAAAAGTCCTGGAAGTACACACTGTTCCCCAATAAATTCCTGTTCCCCTTCCCCCCACTCCTCCAAAAAAAAAAAGTCTTTCAATGGGTAAATAGTTAAACTGTGGTACATTCATACCATGGAATATTACTCAGCAGTACAAAAGGAGAAACGATTCACACAATAACTTGGATAGATCTCTAGGAAACTACGCTGAGTAAAAAAAAACAAAAATAACATCAGCCTCAAAAGGTTACTTACTGTATGATTTCTATAACATATTTCAAATAACACAGTTATAGAGAAGGACAACAAGTTAGTGGTTGCCAAAGGTTTGGGATGGGGGAGTGAAATGGATGAGTGTGGCTACAGTTTTGTTTCTTGATTGTGATGATAGTTACACAAATCTACACATGTGCTATAGTCCCATAGAACTACACACAAACACACACACACACACACACACACACAAAACTGATGAAATGTAAATAAAGTTTTGTCAACTCTACCAATGTCAATTTCCCAATTTTAATATTGTTTTTCATTATGTTACCATTGGGGAAAACTGAAAACAGGGTACACAGAAACTCCCTACACATTGTTTTTTGTAATTGAAATATTTCACTTCCTGTTACACTATTATCTATGTCTATGTCTCGCACAATACACCCTCTTTTGAACCACAGGGAAGGAAGCAATTGTAATGTATACATATTAGCCTATAATATCATGTTACTACCCTTGATTGAGTTTATTCTCTATAGGGAAAAAATTATGTGTTTATTTATCAATTATATATCTAAGTACTTTGAAATCCAAGCCTTTATATTGGCTTTTGTACTTGAGAAACCAGTCATAAAACAGGAAGGACCTAGTTGCTAACACCCCTATCTTATGTTCTTTTACATTACTACCTGTTGATACTTTTGAGGGCGTATGTTTTTGTCAACAGTCGGTTAATGACTGTTTAACAAAGTGGTTAAAAATAAGCTGGCACACGTTAAGAAGATATTTATTGACAAAAGCAGGAAGTTTCCACTGTGTCATTAATATTTATCATTTTGTCACTTATGTTTTATGAAATGTATTTCTAACCTAGAAAAATGAAGGTAAGCTACATTTCATTCACTTAAATCTAAAAAATATACCTAAACCCTTTAATTAAATGTCTTCTTCCTAACCCCTTACTTATTGTCAAGTCATGATAAGCAGCCTTCCAAAATCTGCCCCAGAAAACAAAGGCCAGATTTATTGAAAGCCAATGTAAACAGGTGTGTCTACTATGCTGTATTTTAAAAAATTTAATAATAATAATATCTTATCTGGTTATGGAATTTCTACATCACTGTTTAATCCTTCTACCCACACTAATTTATAATGCTTGGGTTTCCTCATGCATTAAAAGGGATGGGTGCCCAAGATGAATGGCTTCCTCTTATTTTAAAGAAATATTCCCACTCATACATCTCCTCCCTGAGACGCTCAAATGGCACTCTGAGAGTTATTCCTGTTTAACAGGTCTGCAGCACCCTTCTTTACAGTTTATTCTATGTCTTGAGTCTTCCAGGTTTGGTTATTCATCTCCCAGGCCAAATCTTTGTTGGAATTCAAAGAAAAACTCTTTGTCTCTTAAGTTCAGCCCTCAGAAATGGAAAACACTTGTTTTGTCTCTTATTAGCATTTGGGGGAAAAACAAAAACAAAAACAAAACAAAAATCAGGATAGCATGATGTGATATTAATAGCAATTTCTCATTTAAAAGAACGTGAGTTGATATAATGCGAAGGAAGAGAACGGGAGATTAAGAAAGAGATTCCCAGCCTAGACCCTTTCCAGGATGGACTCTCCCTCAGCAACAGTATGGCATTGCAGAGACCCAGGGAGTGCTACAACCCTCCGTGGGGAGTTTAGATTGAGCTAGGAATGCCAGCTGGGAGCTCTCCAGGGCACTAGAGGCCAAGTTGCTGCATAGCAGAGGGTAGCAGAGTGGAAAACTCCAGCGTGAGATGGAATGGGAGTCATAAATTGACTTCATGTTACCTGCAGGGCCATTGTGGTCAGCAGGAAGAGTTGCCTGATTGCAGGGAGCAATTGCCCTGCACTGCTCATGCCAAGAGAACAGACCATGCCATCAGCAGTGGGAGCAGCCAGGACAGAGGCAGATTCTCAAAGACCAAGTCAGAAGAGAATATGGAAGACTAGAGGACACTGTGTGTCCCAAGTGTCATGTTGTAGTTAACCTTGCCAGAACCAGATTCTATCTGGAACAAGGGAAGAAAGGAGAGCAAATCTCTGAAAAGCTACCTGTCCCTGAAAGACTGGTTTAACCTTAAAGTGACAGAATGAAACCAGGCGTGACTGAATTATCCTGAATTAGAATTAGAGACTCATGAGTAAGATGTTATGTTTTTTATTTACTAACATTGTAACTATAATTTTAAGCTTTACAAACCTCTTGGTGAGATTTTTGGACCTCAGTAACCAGTCGGTAAGTTTCTTTAATTAAATTACAGTTGACATACCATATTATATTAGTTTCAGGTATACAACATAGTGATTTGATATTTTTCTACATCACGAAATGATAACCATGGTAAGTCTAGTTACCATCTATCACCATACAAATTTATTGCAATATTATTCACTATATTCCCTATGTTGTACATTACATCTCCTTTAACAATTTATTTATAACTGGAAACTCTTATTCCCCTTCACCTATTTTGCCCATGTCTCTAAACACTCCCCTCTGGCAACTACCAATTTGTTTCTGTATCTATGAGTCTCTTTCTGTTTTGCTTGTTTTGTTTTTCAGATTTCAAATATAAGTGAAAGCATATGGTATTTATCCTTCTCTGTTTGACTTATTTCACTTAGCATAATACCCTGCAGGTCCATCCATGCTGTCAAAAAGGCAAGATTTCATTCTTTTTTATGACTGAGCCATATTGTATTGTATATGTACCACATCTTTTTTACCCATTCATTTATACATGGACACTTATAATGCTTCCATATCTTAGCTATTGTAAGTAAGGCTGCAATGAACATAAAGATGTATATACCTTTTTGAATTTGTGTTTTTCTATTCTTTGGGTAAATATGCAGAAGTAGTTTTGTTGGATCATATGGCAGTTCTATTTTAAATTTTTTTGAGGAATTTCCATACTGTTTTCCATAGTGGCTGCACCAATTTACGGTCCCACGGACAGTGTATAAGGATTTCCTTTTCTTCACATCTTTACCAACACTTGTTATTTCTTCTCTTTTTTTGATAATAGCCATTCTAACAGGTGTGAGGTGGTCTCTCATTGTTGGTTTCATTAGCATTTCCCTAATAATGAGTGATGTTGAGCATCATTTCATGTGTACATTGGCTGTCTGCATCTCTTCTTTAGAAAAATATCTATTCAGATACCCTGCCCATTTATTGATTGGGTTGTTTGATTTTTTTTTGTTTGTTTTTGAATTGCATGAGTTGAGTTCTTTATATATTTTGGATACTAACCCCTTATCCAATGGATGCTTTGCAAATATCTTCCCCCATTATCAGCAGGTTGCCTAAAACAGGATAAATCTAAAAAATAAATAAATAAATACAGCCAAAGGATTGAAATGAGGGAGACAAGTTATATAAGAGGAACAACAATAAAAAGACAGATAACTTCTCATCAGACATAATGGAAAGCAGAATATAATGGGATGACAACTTTAAAGTGATGAAAGATTAAAAAAATAAACTTTGTCAAACAAGAATTCTAAATCCAACAAAAACGCCTTTTAAACTTGAAGTTGAAATAAAGATATTTTGAGAAAAAAACAAAGCTGAGTTACAGTTGCTAGCATATCTGCACTATTATAAATAATAAAGGAAGTTCTTTAGGATAAAAGCAATAAAATCTGACAGAAATTTAGATCTAAAGAAAAATAAAAAGTAAATATGTGGTTTAACATAACAGACTAATATTTTTCTTTTCATAAATGATTTTAATGTCAACTTACTACTTAGAGTAAAAACTAAAATGTATTTGAGAGATTATAACATTCAAAAGTAAAAATATATAAATAGTAGCTCAAAGTACATTATAGGGTGTGAATAAAATGACACTGTTGTAAAGTTCTGATATTGTAATTAAGTGATTTAGTATTGATACAAGGTAGATTGTGATAAGCCAAAAAAAATGCATATTTTAATTCACTAGAGCACAACTAAGAATATAATAAAAATAAATATAGGTAAAATCCAGTAGAAGAGATACAAGGAAATACTAAAATATCACTGGTTAATCCAAAATAAGAAGCAAATAAGAAACAATGGAAAAATACTTATCTTACAAAAAATATTCAAGATGAGAAACAAAAATCATATCATTATCTATGTTAAATGTAAATGGGCTAATGATTCCAATTAAAAGGCAAAGATGGTCACATTCACTCAAATACACCAAGAACAATTATATGATGTTTAGAAAAGGTACACTTTAAAAATAAACAGTTTACAACTAGAGGTAGGAAATTGTATACTATGCAAATAGTAAGCATAAAAAGCTTATGTGCCTATACTGATATTAGAAAAAAAGCAGTTCAAAACAAAAATTATTACCAGAGATAAAAAAGGTGAGTTCATAATAATAAAGGATAATTTATCAAGAAGATACTACAATCCTAAATATACATCTGATAGCAGAGTTTTAAACTAAATGAAGAACAAACTGAGATAACAAAAGGGAAAACTATACTAATTCACAGTCATAGTTGAAGATTTTAATACTCCTTTTTCAGTGAATGATAGTGGACATAAAACTATAAAGATGTAGAAGTTTTTGTGTGTGTGTTTCCCCCCCAAGTCAAGCCATCCTTCTCAGTTTAGTTGTGTAGGACGCAGCTCACTGGCTCATGTGGGACTTGAACTGATAACCATGGTGTTAGGAACACAACATTCCAACCATCTGAGCCACCCAGCTGCCCCACGAAGTTTTGAACACTGTCAACCAATCTGATCTAATGGATAACTACCAAAATATACATGTATACCTAGATTAGTTACCAAGAAGAAATATAATGGGTCATAAAACAGGTCTTAATAAATTTTTAAGGATCAGAATCTTATAGAGTATGACCAAAATAGAAAAAAACTTAAGTCGATATCAATAATAACTACAGGGAAATTAAAAATATATTGAGCTGAATGATAATAAACACATACCAAACTCTATGGAATTAAGCTGAGCAATCCATAGGATAAAATTAACCAACGATTCATAATACAAACTCAGTAATTAAGAATAGAAGGGAACATCTTCAATTTAGAGCATTTACAAAAGCTAGAGTTTACGTTATATAATGGTGAAATATTAAATGTGTTCCTTCTAAGACTCTGAACAAAACAAAGACATCTGCTCTTTTTCACTTATATTCAACATTGTGCAGGAAGCCCTACGCGTTGATAATAGGCAAACAAAAGAAAAAGAGATAAGTGTTTCTTTAATTTGTGGAATACATGGTGGTTTATGTAGAAAATCCTAAGGAATGTGCAGAACGAATTACACATTTAGCAAGTTTGCAGATACAAGGTTGATTTTAAGAGTTACTGTATAACTACAGTAATCAAGACAGTGGCATAAGGAAAGACAAATACATTAATAAAATAGAAGAGAAAATTTAGAAAGTAGACCTATACTTATATGACCAATTGATGTTTGACAAAGGCACCAAGCTAATTCAACAGAGAAAGACTAAACTTGTCAACAAATCATGTTGGCAGCTACGTACACAAAACAAAACAAACAAAAAAAATCTAATTTGAAATGAATGAGAAAACTAACACAGAACCTAAAATAAATAGGAAAACATCTTACTAATAGTGGAGATAAGCAAAAAAATCCAGTCACAGAACAGCAATAACTAAGATAAAAACTATAAACATTTTTAAATGGATCAATCTGATTTTCGTTGATAGGCACTCACATTGCTGTTATCCTCTGAAAATAAGTAATCAGTTTTTCTTTCTATGCTTAATTTATAAAAACTTGTATAACTGAATGTTGACAGGGACTTTTTGTATTGTCCAGAATTGCAGTTAAATACCGAACCTGGGGGAAAAGGCTGTAAGTATCCCCATTCTAAAGTCAGAGAGCTAGTTAGGGCCACTGACTTCTGAGGACATATCCTTCCTATCCAAGTCAATATAACATAAATACTGGGAGAACAGGAGAAGGGGTGAGTTCTATGGTGGCCAAGTAAGAGAGGCTCCAAAAGAGTCATTCAGAATGAATAGGAGTACTGCAAGGAAGGGCACCAACATGCTGTTCACTGAAAATCCTGGCTCGTTGTGCAGCACCTCAGAGTGGCGGGTGGAGGGACAATTCTTGTAAGAGTACTCTGAGAAATTAGGGGTATAGCATATCACTGTCCTCAGAAGTTCTAATCCCACGATGGCAAATACGAGGATACTTCACACGTGTCACCTAAAGTTGGTAGGCACCTTTAAATATAAAAAAATATATATATAAAAATACCTACCTACCTCTTGTTTAGGCCAACTGGCTAGCCCCTTCCAGCTAAAGAGTGTAGTATAGTATAGTGTATGACATAGTGTAGCCTAAGATAAAAATAGAACAAACTGCACACTATCTCAGCACCCTGTGGCTCTCAGAGGGAACAGGAAAGTACCACACTGATTTCAACGGAACTACTTGAAAAGATACTTGAAAGGGAAGGAGCGATGGGACTATCCAGGCCCAGTGATCATTGGAATGCTCAACATGAAGAAAATATTGGAAACATACCTCTGGAGCAGCGAAAGGCACAGACAGCTGGTACCTCTGAGTTGGAAGGGACTGGATTGTGCTAAAGAAGAAAGCCCTAAACATAACCTCCACATAGAGTCTATGCAGACCACCTGAACATCAGAGAGCATCAGTGAGAGAAGAAAGGACATTCCATGCAAAGACCTTTGCCATCCCTATCCTTTCTTCCTGCCACCAATATTGGAAAAGCTAATGAGCACATCTTCTAAGAGGGAGAAGGATGAGATGTAAAACACATACATTCCCTCCTCTTCCTCAAGTAGCCACACTATGAGGAGAAGAGAAGCATTGAGTTAAGCTTGAGATTTAAGGGGGAAAAATGTTTTTAAATAAAGAGAACTGAGGATTAATTACTAGATGAGATTGTCCTGTAACCAAATAACTGAGACAAGTTTAAACTGGGACAACCTTTTCTAAGAGCTCGTTATCCAGAAGGATATAGGAGAGAAATTAAAACCATTTCATATTTATATTCCAATGAATAGATGCCTCAATAAACCTGCTACACCCTTCATTGTCATTTCATAGTAAAATATGTGTGGACCTTAAAATCAAATGATGATAAACTAAATTTGATATTATTTAAATTCAGAGTTAGAACTTATAGGCTCAGACTTTTTTAGTGTATATTAAATGAGAGTCTCCTCAAACCATCTTTGGGCGAGCAATGTGAGTTATACAAATAATTATTTTTCTGGTGAGATATTTTAACAGCAGATTCTAAGAGTTAACTGAAAGTTTTAGAAATGGTGACCTCTATTCATGTGTGTATCTCTGAATAAAATTCTACAAAAGTAACCTTAAAAAGATATTCATTGCAATAATTATATTTGAGGACTCCATAAGGAAAAATTTAGTTCCATGAAGGTTGGCTTTTTTGATTCCACTTTCAAGTGGAACCTTTTATTTAAACTAAAATCAATCAAACTCATCATGAATATTGAGATTGATTTTTGAAGCCACAAACCTAAATAGCAATCCTGCTACAGTTCTTGAAGAGTTGAAGTGTACTTTGCATTTCAATATATAAACTTACTGTGTATATGGAACTAAAACTACAATTGTCAAAGGGAAAAATGAAATATTTCATCTATTCTATGATGAATTTTACAATTAAATCTAAAGGTAAAATAGCTCCCAAATCTTAAATGGTATGGACACACTTCAGAAAGTAAGATTGACCAGACTTTGAGAGAGTTAAGTGAACTTTTCAAATGAAAATAAAAAGTTGATTTGTCCAGGCTCATTGTCAAGTGTGAAATGACCAACAGCTGTAAATTAGTGGATGAGTCTGTTTTGTATACATAGATGAAATTAGGAGATCTAGACTATGTCTGTTTCTATACATTTGGCAAAATATGCTTATGAAATCATATTAATAAAATCTTCCAGGAAAGCCTACCATCAAGTTTGTTTCTTTAATGGACAGAGACCCAAATATCCTCTCTTGAGGATCTCACTAGTGTCTGTGGAGAAATTCTGACTTAAAATTATCTTCCACGAAATAGTTCTATAATTACTCTTCTATGGCATGTGTTAACACAATTTATATCTAACACAATTTATATTGTGTTAACACAATTTATATCTATATAAATTGTTAACACGATTTATATCACAATTTATATCTATTCATTCACCAAAACTGAATGAAACCTAAGGAAAAAATAATCAAGTAAATCATGTGGATGGTTAGTCTTAATGTTATGAGGACAGAAACTGAGGACTTTGGTGAGTGCTCAAAGTCCAACTTAACTCCAGAGTGACCAACTATGTGATTATTATTTATTTTTGAAGAATGAACTTTCTCATAAACACACTTAGATTGCAAATAGTTCCCCACATGCAGTTGCCTAGTTTACTCATCTATTGTCCCCCACTTGCTTTCCAGTTTCTTACAGTACATTAGTTGCTATAATTACAGTTTTGATCCTTCTCCTGAACACACATGGGGGTGGGGCGTGAAGGATGGGAAGTACATATCATTGTATGCGAAACTAGTGAGAAAACTGGATTTGGTCTAACTATAAGTTTTGAAATAGTAACGACGGCAGCAAAAACTCATATTAGGCTAACGTATCTGAAATCACTGTTTTTATTTTTTTCATCTATAGCCTCATTTTCTGCCTCTCATTTTCTGCAAAACAAGAAAAAGGAGCCCATTTTCATTCCAAATCCAAACTTTTCCAAAAGTGTGTCCCAATAAAAATGTTAGAATTTTAAAGTACACGTCTTTTGTTCCCTTGACTGAAAAATAGTTTTTCTTCCTCAGAGAAGGCTATCATAAAAACCAGAAAGAGCAAGGCTAGAACTGTAAGTGAAGGATGTGGGTATATGCTAGTCGTTCAGGTCAGCCATATTGATCCTGGATATCAAAGTGTTGACAGATGTCCTCTCAAGAACACCTTCACATCCAAATGAAATGTGAAATCTAACATAGGCCTTACACACCAGCAAAGCCAGGCTAATGACTTGCATTTAGTAGCACTTCAAGCTTTAGGTGAATTTCAAGCATGATTATTATTCATATCCTTGTACAACATAATATTTGCTCCTCAACTTACTGGAGTCTTTTTAACACTCTCTTTTTTTATATGGGTTTATGGCTTGTTTCATCAATAACATTGTATATGTTTTTTTTCTCTTTTTTATATTTCAACACAGTTCTAAGAAAATAGTAGGTCCTTGTTAGTTGTTTTTTTTTTTTTCTTTTCTTTTCTTTTTTCTTTTTTTCTTTTTTTAAGTTGAATGTCCAGGTTTGGAACAAAATGAAGTAAATAGTGAAGTGTTGAGTTATATTTCAATAGGTCAACTGATGAGACATAGTATCGCAATTGTCCAAGGTAGGATAGAAATAAGTAAATATAAGGTGTTGCCAATTTTTCTTCTTTCTTTATAACCTTACTGTAATACTTACATTCATGGCTTATTTTTAAGTACATACTACAGGGTGGCATGACCCAGATTAATGTAGTTCTGGATTTCTGAACCACAATGTTAGTTGCCATGTGGTTTGGGGAGTAAAGAATGGCTCCATTGATGCAAATCTGTAGCAACTTAGATTACTACCAAAATTTTTTATAGATTGCATTAACTTAAGAATCTGTTAGGGAAAACCAACAACTAGAAAGAGTTATTCTTCTTAGAATTAATTAAATCAGAAAAATTTGCTAAGTGATGTAGTTTCGGAACTGTGGTTATATGACAATCTAGCAGATACATACACCTCAAATTTTATACATTTTTTTTTAAATAAAGCTTTCACAAAGAAGAGACTGCCTTTCATTTTGCCTTTTACAAACTAGACTGGAACATAGGTAGAATAGTAGGGAAAATCAAAGTCTGCTCATTTATAAATCAGGCTTTAATGTACCAGGGTACCAAAAAGAAATGTATACACATTTTAAGAGATATTATCTATGTATTACTTTTCAAAGTTGAATCGAATTATGTAGCAATGTGTAGTATGACATTCGCTCAAAAATGGCATTAATCAAATGAATGCTAGCCTCATTCATTGTATTACAATTTTAATAGTTTTTTTCCTTAAAATGTGTATGCATTTTTTTTTTGGCACCCTCTGTATTTCCTTTGTTTTGAGTAAATTTGCTAATCCCTATCATGATGGATATTACCAAACCTGGTGAATCATCACTACACAGTGACCTTGGCTTAGGGATCCAAAAAAGGCAGCATTTAAAGAATAAGCCGCATTCTGCAAATCATTGTTTTATTTAAGGCAGTTTTCTTAAGAAAAGCAACATTGATATCTTTTTCTTCCTGCAAGAAGATGCCAAAAGAGAATCTACTTCAACAAATATCTATTTCAATAGGAAAAGTCCTGTACTGAGGTCTGATTTAGAATACAAATGAAAAAATTGTCAAGATACTCAGAACAAACCTATTTATTTTATTAGTAGACCAGCAGCTAAGAATGAAACACTTATCACACTCCTGCTAACATCTTATTTTAAAATTCGTTTGAGTGGTTTTTTTCCTTCCCATGGAATGATGTGTAGTAATTAAAGCCAGCAAGTCTCTGATTAGTATGAAAATGTTACTCAGTGATTAAATTAAGAGTAATAATGCCTTCTGTGCACATAGCTGGCTCAAACCTGTAGGATCCTTAAGAGGTTTCTTGTGTGTAGAACAAGGACTTCATCAGTATGTGGACGAGGAAAGGGACGCTGAGAAGCGGGGACCTTTTGAAATAGAGAAGACAGCTTGCTTATTTGTGAAATTGGCAGGACACAAGTCACTCCGAAAAAAAAAAAAAAACTGGCAGATCTGGCCATAACAGCCATGAGACTCAGGATCTGCCCGGCAAGGAAGTTATTCAACCCCACTGTTTTACCATTTTACTTAATAATTAAACTAAATGCAACCAGTCAACTGCTGGCCCAAAGTTTCCAGCCATCATCTCAGCCTCTCCTGTTGCCATATTACTTATTCTTGTTGCCCTTCTGAAACCATTTAGGAACCAGTATATCTAGTGGGCTTGGATGACCATGGAAAGTCTGTTGAATCTGATGGTCTGTCCTTTGGTCAACTGCTGATAATCTTTAAAATTCTCATAAATCAAATACTCAAGAGCAAGGCACTAGGTTAGAAAGACATCATACGCATTCTCCCCTGGGACAATTAAGTCATTTCCCCATCACACTTTCATAGTATCATATACCTTTCCTTTTAGCTCATTTAATAGTTACAATTTTACATGTATCTGTATAGTTCTTTCACACTTGCATAGCACTGTTGCCTAGCACACATATGAGGTCTGATAATTAAGTTAGCAAACTTGTTGTAACAATGTTGCTAACCTCTTTTGATATCAGAGGGATTATTCATTATTAATTTGTACCAACTGGACAAACAGTTAACCAAGTTTACTATTTGGAAGTGCCGAAAAGGCTGCATGAAAAAGTTAGATGACCTGAACTTTTCTCCAATCATTCATGGCTCTTGCATCACGACAACGCACCAGCTCACAAGGCATTGTCTGTGAGGGAGTTTTTAGCCAGTAACCAAATTACTACATTGGGACACCCTCCCTACTCATCTGCTCTGACCCCCAATGACTTCTTTCTTTACCTCAAGATAAAGGAAATGTTGAAAGGAAGACATTTGGATGACATTCAGGACATTAAAGATAATATGATGACAGCTCTGATGGCCATTCCAGAAAAAGAGTTCCAAAATTGCTTTGAAGGGTGGACTCGGGACTGGCATCAGTGCATAGCCTCCCAAGGGGAATATTTCACAGGTGACCATAGTGATATTCAGCAATGAAGCAAGTAGCATTTTTTTCTAGGATGAGTTCATGAACTTAATTGTCAATTGCATAGCACAGTATCTGGCACATTATAGGTATATGATACTCTTGAATAAATGAATGAATGGATAACGAGTAGATCATTTTTAGCACTGAAATATTCTTCTACCAAATTTTAAGGCATATAAAATTTAAGGGTGTTTACTTTGTCAAGAATAGTATAAAATTTCACTAGCCCAGATTATATTTACCTCTGCACATTAATGAGGCTTTCATTTTCCTTTGCATTGTGCTTGACCTAAAAGTTTGCAAAGCAAATTGATTGTGTGAAAGAGTTTCCAGGAAACGTAAACAATATTTCAGGGAATGTTCAACTCACTAAGGTCAAAATCTTTTCAAATTACTTGGAAGACATCACATTGAATTTAAATGCGATGCTATTCATTGCACTATAATCTAATTCATAAATCAGGTTATTTCAAGATAACCCTTCCACAGCATTTGCCTCTAGTCATTTTGTGGTAGTAAGTTGCATTTCCAGAAGTGCCTTTCACTGAATTCAGAAAGCCTTTTCTCCAGTTGGTCTGAGTTAGGGAAGTTTTAATGCATGTTTATTTAAGTATGTGAAAGTAACTCTCAAAGATGGAGGAATAAGAATGAATAATCACGGCCCACTGATCTATACAATCTGGGTCAAATGAATTCAAAGTCCTACATTGGGGGTCTCTGTACAAGATTATATTAAAAATGAACCTGGACCTAGAATGATCCAATCAAGAAATGTTTCTATTAATCAGAGCTGTATTATTCAGAGTGTAGTCCATCATCTGGAAAGTTTATAGAAATTTCTGGGTGATAACCCAGATCTCTTGACTAAGAAGGTCCTTATAGGCTTTGGAATTTATATTGGAACAGCTTCTAAGTGCTGGAGTTTAAAAACTGCTAGACTAAAGCATTGGTTTCCAATGTGGTGTGTCCTTACTGAGGGATATGTACAAACAAATAAATAAACAAAAAAAAGACACATATATATATCATATCAGGTATATATGTCATATACATACATACATATATATATATATACATATATATATATATATATATAATTTAAAGCAGTTTCCAGTTTCTAGTTTTGTAAATGCTTTACAGTATTTTTCATATAGAAGTACATGTATATAACATAAAAATAAATGTCCATTATAGGATATTTAATGTATTTAGTTATGGAGTAGGCAATCAAAAATATTTGGAGACCCTAGATCCACAGAATAATAAGTATCTAATCAACCTTTCTGAATAAAATCCCTGTGTCTGTATAAAAATACTTTCAAATGGGTCCTGTTCCCAGCAAAATAAAATACAGGAAACATGCCAAGAGTTTAGCATGGATGATTAGGATTTTGTAGCTTTGTCTTTAAAAATAAAATGAAAACTATTAAAGAAGTATACCTTAAGCATGTTCTCGTATGGAAGGTGCAAGAAAGGTTTTAAAAGGCAAGTTACTGGCGGAAGTGACTCTTTTCAATCTAAACGGAGTCAGGTAGTTAAGAAGAATAAAGAATTAGGCCCTCTGGGGGGTGGGTATCAAATAATGGAAGCAAAAAAGGGTTTAGGCTCTGCCTATCTAATGTCTAGGAACAATTAGATTGGGGAGCTGCAGGGGCATTTAAAAATGTAAAGTAGATGGAACAAGGCTGTAAGCATCAGATTTAGCAGTTTGGGATGCAGTCCCCGTAACAAAGGGTCCCACCCCCTCTCCCCATCATTGGGTAAAATTGACTTCAGCTGTTCCACATGTAGCTAGAGTAGGTAGATTGGAAGCCTAGGGAAAAATGTCCTGAGACATGACAGGGTAGGATCTTCCCTTTGTTTTTTGTTTAGTTGGTTGGTTTTTATTCTGTTTTTTTTTTTCCTGTCTTGTGTTATACTCTGACTTCGATTTAAGAGAAAAATAAATAAATAAAAAGGGAACTGTAATTGAATTAGGAACAAGTTCCAAACTGCACAGCTCTTCACGTGAGACCAAAGAAGATTTGGTTTTGATCTTAGAGTAACCAGATGCCTCATTTTTAACAGATTCTCCTGACTTAGGACACACATACCCTCGTTCAGTCTTAAAAAAAAAAAAAATTCTATGTAACAAAATGAAGGGGGGGAAAGTGGGTAAAACCAACAAATGCTTCCCCTTTTCCAAGTGTGGGAACAGAAATACTCCCTTCCCTGGTTCAAATGTAAGTTTGCTTGCATTGATTTGTCATAGAGCCGAGTGGAAGACAGAATGCTGAAAATGAGCATAGAAAGACTAGGAGACAAGTCAAATTTGCAAATTTGCATAATTTCTATTATTTTGTAAAGCTGAGAAAAAATTCTGCCAATTATTGGAATGCTGAGAATTATATGAACATTTTATATTTAATTGATATTTAATTAATATTTAATTGGACTCCCTTTTTGTCAGGTTTTAAGGCGATACTATTTACATGGGTCTTTCCTTCTTTATAGTATAAGGTTGGGTAATTTTTTACTACAGAGACCTTAGTTCTTGTGAATGTTTATCCAAATGCAGTATTACAACCATTATTTTATTTTATCTTTTGTATGACATTGTGTTCATTTCAAGATTATATAACAGTAAAAAAATAAAAATAAAAAATAAATCCTTCTTGAATAGTGAGGTGTCCCTGACTTTATATTGTGTATTTAGCCACCTTATCTTTTATCACAAGTTGATCTTAAAAGTTCCAAACAATAAGTCACTTCCAAAAGAATTCTTTTTTAAAAATGAGCCTTATCTCCCCTCTCAATCTCTCTCTCTCTCTCTCTCTCTCTCTCTCTCTCTCTGCCAAAGTAATAAACACAAGGCTCCAGCAGTAAGAGAACATTTTTGTCAATCTCCAAGAATGATAGACCACAAAAAAAAAACAAAAAAAAAAACCCCACAGTGAAATGCACCCAGAGCTCTACAGAAACAGAAGTGGACAAGACAAAAAGAAAGTATCCCCATCCTTTCTCTTTGTACTTTAAAAGTTTTTCCAGTAAACATGCTGCAAGCCAGGGGTTCACAGGTTCTTTTATTAGCAACTGCCAAAAACTTATCTTGAAGTCACAGTTGATCTCTCATGGTTGTGTGTGGTTTCGGAACCAGTGTTTCATGGGTGTGAAATCAGATGAAATATGTTTAAGAGGTTTTGACCCCAATATCCCCATTCTAAATTTTGCCAAGACATTATATGCTTGGATCTTTTACCATATTTGCTTAAGTAAATAAACTAAGATTAAGTACAGAGTTGACATCGAACATACTATATTTGTATTCTGTCAAAATATCCCACATGCAGCTTAGCTTTGTGTGTTTGCGTGTGTGTGAGTGTGTATTCTTTTCTATACAGAGGCTCATTTGCTAGTTTTCTAAGAGCAAACTTATGTAACTTGAAGTGGAACAGAGTACTTGCCATTATCCAGTGAATTTCATCTCATGTACCAAATTTCATGACCAAGATTCACACATAAGCATGAACAATCCAAGCTATTGTCAGCGATTAGTCACCTTAAAAGACTGTTCCAATTTTAAACTGGAAAAGCTATCATTAAGATTCACAACCTCAAGATGTTTTACATGTGACTTCTAGTGCACAAAACTTCTAGTAGGTGCTTTAGAAATTCCTACAGTAGCTTCAACCACGTTAATTTCATATTTTTTGCCACTATAATTTATTCCATATTATCATTCAGGTGCATCCAATGGGATGTCGGTAGTGGATTCTTTTCAGAGAATTATATTTTTGTAGCCTCATAGGAATTTTGACATGGGGCTAGATAGTGACTTTGCATATGATGGTCAAATGTTTAGTTTGCAATACATCATGCTCATATATAGAGTGGAATGCTCAGAATTGCTTTAAACTCAATGTTCATTTGCCAATTCTCATAAAGCCCTTAGATCTTAACTACATATTATTAGTCTGCTGAAACTGATGTGACATTAGGGCAAGACATATGGGCAAGATATTTGGTATAATTCTTTAATAAACTGTGACAGGACAAATTTTCACAAGCCACGTATAGGCAGAGGATGGCAAATCCTTAATTCAATGACTATTAAAAACAAAAACACACCACTCTTGTTTTATAAAGAATACAAAAGTGAGCAAATACTGAATCACAGATTAGCACTCTGCTCATGAAGACTGTTATCAGCACCGAAGGGGCTTTGGGTAAACCACTTCCTCTCTTCTCTGTCTTTATAGAACAGAATAATTAATTGCTTGCTTACTTTCCACTTCACGTTGTGATGTACAAATCTGGCCTAATGGTATCATGTCTTGTGAATATGAATGTAGCTAGAAAAGTTAACAGGGACACAGAAATCAGCCCTTCTTTCTATTCTACTTTTGTCTAGATCTAGCTCCCAAAGCTTCACCATGAATTTGATTTCCTCTACACCACTCAAGTACATTTGAAAGATATTGTTAGCTAACTAACATAGGTTCACTTTTGGAAAGATTAAAAAATACACATACATGTAAGTAAATAAGTACTAAGTAAATAAATAAAACATGAACTGCATCAATAAGCTATAAAGAATTTAATATTCTTTATTAGCATGTATCATTTCAGAAGTTTTCTCTCACTCAACAGCCTTTAAACATAGTTGCCAATTTTCTATTGTATGGATGTGTCAAAAGTTATTGCACTAATCTTCTCTTTTAACATTTAGGTTATTTGCAGTTTCTACTGTTAAAATCAACATGGAAAAAATCATGCAAAGAACAACTTGATGAGACAACTGTTGTAAACATTCTTAAATACCAATTAAGATAAATTCAACAGAAAGGAAATATTGTTAGCATATTGTACCTTTCCTCCAAAAAGTTTGTAACAATTCACCATTGAACAGTGGTGTCCGGGGGTGTCCATTTTCTGGACTCCACCAATACTAATTAATAGTAATAAAAGAAAGTAAACAAACACTCATTATCTTAAGCCATTTCTTTCACTCACAAGAAAATTATATGGGACATTTTTCAGGTTGGCCTGGTGCTGGCTAACTAAGACTAAAATTGTAGAAACAGACATTCTCATAAGCTGGTAGAATCAGGAACACAGGAAGTTAGAGTCGACACCAGGGAAAACATGTGGTCTCTGTTTGGGTTCAAAGACGAAGACCTCATGGAGTCAACAAGGAAACTTTAGATTTCAACAAAGACAATGGCGTCGGCTCCTAGGAAAATTGCTCTTTTCAACCATTACTAATAAGCATAAGGAAAAACTAAACTTTCCACAAGTCCCTTCCCCTCAAATACCAAATAATAATAATGACAGCTAAATGATAAGTAGCTGATGAATTGTTGGACGGATGGATATGTAAGCCAAATGTCTGCCACCTGTGTCTTCCCAAGTCATCTACCGTTAGGGGGTCACTCTTTTCTTTACTCTTCACATAGTAAGACTTGCATTCCCAT
The DNA here is from genome assembly GCF_964194185.1 of Rhinolophus hipposideros. Lineage (NCBI taxonomy): Eukaryota > Metazoa > Chordata > Mammalia > Chiroptera > Rhinolophidae > Rhinolophus > Rhinolophus hipposideros. The sequence continues at coordinate 18,235,721 of NC_138059.1, read as the reverse complement.
CCCATGTACTGTAAAAAATTCCAAGGTCACATCCCTTTCTCAGAGAATTATTACAGGGTCATAGTTCTCTCTGTCATGTACTCTTTTTTTAAAAATTTTGGCCCTTTGTCTCAGTGTCTATAATTTCTATTATGGTTTCTATTACGTGCCATTTCACCCCATTTATCTGTGCAAAATGACATAAAAATTAGGCTTCTACAGGAAGCTTGGTATAAAAGGAAAAGCACAGCTCAATATAGGAAACAGACTAGTGTTAATATTATCACTGACCTAAATAAACTTTTACTATGTTTTGTTTTTTTTCACTGGGTGAGTAGGTGATACTGAGCTAAGTCTGGAGGGATACGTAAAAGTTAGCAGAGATTTGGCAAAATGGAATTTTAGTCAGAAGTGTTTCTGGCACGAGAGGCCACACCATGGCCAGAGAGCCAGTGAAAGCAGCCATGTTTGGGGGCAATGGTACAAATAAGGCTGCTGTATCGGCAAGGAAAGCACATAAAAAACTATGGGTGCCATGCCAACTATTTGGAAAGAAAGATGCTGCCACTAGAATCTCGCGAGACGTAAGATGATTCACAAGGAAGCCATTGTCATAGCCCCAGCAAGAAATAATCAAACCTTCAACTAGAACTCCAACAGTGAGGGTGTGGAGATCAGCTTGAGAGGAATTTGAGACGAATTAATGGTCCCTGATCCTGTCATAGAGACATATGAAGCATTATAAAAAAAATTGTGTAAAACTTAGGGTTGATGCCTTCAGAAATAGCTAGCAAATTGCAAGTTTTTCTTGTACAAGACAGACTTTTGCATTTAAAATATTTATTTAGAACAATGATCAAGAAAGTAGGCTCTTCTTTCTTATATGTCTGTTCATATATTTTTGAAGTTTGAGAAAATCAAAATAATTCCTTCTGGCTTTTTTTGTTTTGTTTTGTTTCTCCACCCTCACCCCCCCTCATTCCCCCTCCCCCCCCCCCGTATTTGTGCCTTTTAAACTGAATCCAGATCTAACAATTTCAGACTATTCTGTAAGAAAGAAAGCATTAAAGCATTTTGCCAAAGCCACCCAAAGTATACATTTTTGGGGAGATCTACCATTAAAGCAGGCAAGAGAGAAAAATCGGAGAGCAATGCTTTTAAGAAAATGAGAGACAAGAAGCAGATCAAACATGTTGGGTTGAGGTTAGTGCTGTCAGCTCCTTCAAATACTTGACTTGCATCAGAAAGATCTGTAGTACAGACTGGAAGGCGGAACCAGGTTCTAAATTTGGAACCCTAGCAGGAAATTATTATAGTTCTGTGATTAATGTATGCAAAAGTGGAATCATACCAACTCATAGAATTGACTGGAAACTGACTTTGTAAGGCTTTGGAGTTTCTCACATTAGTTTGCAGGTTCTCCGACCCTCTCCTCTGGTGAGTTTGTGGACCTGAGTCAGGCAGGCATCACCTGTACATAGACTTTGCTCAGGAATTGCTTCTTTTCTTCAGCTGGTACGTAGTTTCCTCCCCTTTATTTAATGTTTCCAAGGTGTTGTTTCCAAATGGATGAAACACAATTTCCTGAGCTTGAATGTGAACAAAATTGAAGCTGCATTAACTAGTCCTATCGGCTGTAGCTGGGGGCCTTAAACACTTATAATCTTGATCTTGGCTCTCATTGTATTAAATTAGTGCCTGTGATTAGCAACCTGAGAACATTGTTGCATTTTGGCTGTCCTTTGAATCCCAGTGTAAATCTATCATTAGAGCTCATAGATTTCAGGCTTTTGATGCAGGGACAAGAACACACAAAAGCTTCTAACAACTACTGGAAAAGTGAAACAGTGGCTTTCAGCCATGGTTCTTTTGCATTTCTGCCATGGTAATGTGTTCCACATTGACCTTTCAGTTCTTAAGCTCCAAGGTGTATTTGCAGTACTCCAGAAAGAAGAACATCTTGCTACTCAACTCTTAGTTATCAGTTTTTTATTGTATGCAAATACTCTGAGGACAATCCTTTATATTTATGCAACACCAAAGTATCTTAAGGAGTTGTTCAGATATTTTCTTTTGCAGATCTTTTACATTTTATGTTCACTCTATGTGTTTTTCCATTTCCCATCATAGGGATAGTCTTCAAATCTCTTAAGAGTTTTAGTATCTGGTCTCTTGAAAAACACATTCCTAGAGTTTCACTGAAAGGAAACTCTATAATTAGATTGCCATATAACCTTAGCTAAACTACTCAACACTCTTTTGAAATAAGATGGTATTGTTGTTATAATAGTATTTGTTATGGATACATACATAAAGATAGATGGGCCACATTAGCACATGGTACCACACGTGTGGTATTTGTCCACAGTCTGAAATGAAATGACCTGGTCTGGTGCCTGAGATTTAGGGAAAGTCTGGAATGGTGGCGCTGGTGGTGGAAGACATATTTAAACTCTCTTCCTTCTCCTTTCCTTCACTTTCAATTCTTCTCTCTTCCCATCTCCTGCCAGATTCTTGAATATTCCATTTATTTGAGGAAACTAGATAGTGAGGGTACTACTAAAGATTCTTAAATAATTGCTATTTTTCTCCATTACTAATTTGCAAAGCTTTCTGCAATACCTTAGCACTGCTTTACAGCTGCCAAACACATTCAAAGAATAGTTCCTATGTTGGCACCTGCTGAATAATCTGATTCCTTAAAACCTTGACATTCTGTTTCTCAACAATCCAATTTAATAATATTAACTCTGAGTCAGATCTTATGTTAAGTAGGTGCTAAAGAGATATAATAAACAAGATAGGACTTCTCATCTTGACTTTCCTCAACACACACATATACTATCTGTATGATGGTCTCTCAGATTTGTGGAACAGAATTATTAAAAGGACAAGTACCTACAGCCTAACATCTCTGTTCTGACTTCAAGAACAGGCAGCATTGCTTGTTCTTAGAACAAAAGGTAGAAAAACAGAACTGGAAAAGGCAGGAAGGCCTGAAATAACTGCATAAGAAACAGAGTACTTTGAAGAGAAACAAATAGTTCTCAAACACGAGAGGGAGAGAGAGAAGGAGAGGGAGAAAGGGAAGGAGAGAGAGTAAGAGGGAGAAAAAAAGAGGGAGAGGGAAGTGGTGGGGGAGAGATTAACAAGAGCAGTTTGGGGAAACTTTGGGGATAGAGAGTGTGCCACCCTAAGGGAAATTAATGAATAAAAAGGATTTTAAGATCTGTTGCTTTGCATGATGCAGTATAATCCAGCATCTGGCAAGTTTAAGGGGTCACAGTAAAGATTAAAATTGCCTGCAATAGTAAGATTTTATTTACTCTGAATGCAGTGATGTGCGGAGGGTTGCTCTTGGATTGGCCAATTACATAGACTTTGACCTTGCTTTTGCATTGCCTTTGAATTGTTTGCTAATTATTTTGAGCAGATCTGTTTACTTTTGCTAAATAAATTTTAAATCACACAAGTATTAAACTTTTCTTACTTCTGATATAGAGCCAGGTACGATTTGGTTATCCATAATGTCCCATCCACCATTCCTTCTCAATGTGTATATGTGTGAGTGTGTGTGTGTGTATCTCACTTTCTCACTTTTCCTTTGAGAATGACTTTTTCCCCTAGTCAGGGTTATCTTGATAGGAATATAAATGAAGATGCCTTATCACACTACTTCTTCCCACCACAACCAATGCAGGCTTGTGGCCTCCACTAGTGACTAAGATGACCTTTACTTTCCCTTTTCTTAGAGCATTTTCCTGATAAAGCGTATCATGGTAAATTCTTTCTATGCCTTGTTGAGATGGACATCTTTTTTAAGCCCTCTTACCAGTTTTACAACCTAAGACTGCCTTTCTCAAGGAGCTGGAAAATCTCTCTTTGAAATGTACTCATCAAGGAAGATGATGTTCTCCAGGACCCATTCTCTGTGAAAGGGTAGGAGACAAATATTGGTGGGATCTTCGCTCCCAGTTATAAAATCACCTCCTGTCATAGAGATAGAAGGAAGTTTACTTTGGGAGAGGAAGTTAAAGTCAAATTAGTAAGCATAGATGTCTTATGATCTCCTCCTCACTCCACCTTTTAAAAACCCTACTACTCAGCAGAGTTGAGTTCTGAGTTCTGGCCTCTCTCCCCTATTGGTCTCTCTCTCCTATTGCGATAGCCTTGAATAAAGCCTTCCTTAAAAAACTGTTTAATTTTGTCCTGTGCAATTTTTACTGTGAGACTGGGCTCATCACTTTGTTTCCCCTGAGAATTTGGGTCCTGAACAGAGTAATACAAGGGCACAAATCATGTAGAAATGAGCTATCCAAGTGGTATCCAAGTGGTAGCAACTTGAAGACACACCCCTTTCTCCCTGGATCTCTGGACTTGCTTCATTCACTCTTTTTTTTTTTTTTCTTAATGAGGGTGCAGCTCACAGTGGCCCATGTAGGCATCAAACCGGCAACCTTGGTGTTATTACTGTTTCCCTGAAAATAAGACCTAGCCAGACAATCCGCTCTAATGCATCTTTTGGAGCAAAAATTAATATAAGACCCAGCCTTATATTATATTATTATATTATATTATATTATATTATATTATATTATATTATATTAAAGACCCAGTCTTATATTAATTTTATTATATTATAATAAAATAAGACTGGGTCTTATATTAATTTTTGCTCCAAAAGATGCATTAGAGCTGATTGTCCGGCTAGGTCTTATTTTCAAGGAAATACAGTACCACCATGCTCTAACCAACTGGCCTACCCCCTCACTCTCCTTTTAATCATGTGAGTCCCCATATTCTCTCAATGAGTTCCCTTCTTACTGCCCAGAAATTTTTCAGAAATTATGCTCACTAGTGGAGGTGGGTCGTCTATATAAATCCTCATAAAACCCCTATTAGAGGAGTATGATGAGTCTAATATTGAAAATAAAGAAATTCGGGCTTCTTCAAAGTTCATTATTTTTATAAAGGTCGCTGGTTAGTAATAGCAGAATTCTAATAACATATACTCTTTTTAGGTAAAATCATTGAATTAAAATTCACAAATATAGACCACATCAGATTGTAAAGAACAAATTCACCACAAGTGCAGAGTTTTGATTTGTTTTGTTTAATAATGTGTCTTCTTTCTTCTCCCCACACTCCTTCATAATGATTTCTATAAAAGGTTAACATCTCTCAGGGTACCTTTTAGTCTGCCAATGGAACACATTTTTTCCCCTAAAAGTTCTAATATAAGCAGAAACGCGTGAGGGAGAGAGAAAGGGAGGGATTTAGCTCTAACGATTCATGCATTGGTCAATATCAATTTTTGTTTAGGAACAAAAGGGAGGAAGATAATGTCTCAACTGCATTCTTGTCTCTGGTTTCTACAAGCTCATCTCTTTCCCAATTCATCTTCATCATCTCCTAATCAAGAACTTTCAGTGTCTTCCTCTTCTTCTAAACTTTCTTGTCTGGCTTATTATTATTTTTTTTTTAATGACAGTTCCATATGTCATGTTAAACAGTACTGTGACTTTAACAGACATGGCCTCTACTCTGGCAGATAGCTCTCTTCCTTTCCTCTACTTGCCTTCCCCCATATACAATGTTCAGTCTTTCATCTATCAATTTTCATTTTTTGCTGAATCTGTTCCTTTTATTTGAAAGTCTATTTTAATACTCTCTATGTTGCATTAAGGTTTCCAGCAATTAGATCATTCTTTACACATCTATCTCTTTCTTGAACTTTAATTGTATCCCTGGTCAGCATAATTTATCCATCTTTTTTTTTTCTCTAATTGTCCCAACTTCATTAATCTTGTCTCTTCAAGAACAATGTGGTATCTGTATAGTGAACTGATGAATAAAAAGACAGATAAGAAGCCCTTAATCAATAATTTTTTAGACAAGATTAGGTAATGAGCTATAAAGAAGTTATTAAATGGATGAATTTTACCTCATTCATTTCAAAAAAATAAAGGCTAACTAAAAATCCTGTAGACTACAATATGTTTTTAAGGGATTTCAGATTGAATAGGGTGGCAAACTGAACAAGATAATTCTCTTTCATGGGTTAAGACTCCTGAATTATCTGATGCTTAGAGCATCTTCATGATATCGCCAGGTAGTAGTGATTATTAACTCAGTTTTGCCTGCCAGACAACTCAAGGAAGCTAAATAACTCACTCAAGATCAAATGGCTGATACAGTGTTGGGAACTAATGCAAGTCTGTTAATTAACACCTCCATATTCTTGCTTCTACCCATGGTAGCAAGACTATTGGCCCTCCAACAATGCCCATGTCCTAATTTCCAGAACATGTTAATATGTTATCTTAAATGACAAAGGGAAATCAACATAGCAGATGCAATTAAGTTCACTTATCAGCTAACCTTAAACTAGGGAGACTATCTTGGATTATCCAGACAGGCCCAATATAATCACAAGTGTCCTTAAATATTGAAGAGAGAGACAGAGATCAGTGTGAAAGTGATACAATCTGAGAAAGACTCCACTCGCCATTGTTGGCTTTGATGATGGAAGGGAAGGGGCATGGGGCAAGGAATGTAAGCAGCCTCTAGAAGCTAAAAAAAGCAAGAACATGGATTTTCCCTTAGAGCTTCAGAAATCAACATAGCCTTTCAAAATCTTGATTTTAATCCTTTGAAACCCATGGGTTAAAGCCAGTTAGCAAGCACAGAGCTCTTAAGATCTCCTCCTCACCCTACCTCTTATACTTCTGATATCCAGAACTGTAAAATAATAAATTTATGTTGCTTTAAGCCACTAAATTTGTGGTAATCTATTAAAGCAGGCATAGGACATTACTACACTATCCAAATTAAGATTTAAAATATTGAAGTGGTTTAAGAATTGTTAAATAATCATGGAGATATATGTTAAACTTGACAGGTATAGTTTAACCAAAAGGAAGTTATATTCAGGACGTTTATTGTCACTCTTGGAAAGAAATCAATCTTATGTTAGAGATTAGTTCACTTCTTTAAGACTATGTAATATAAAGTAAAATACCATCCTGAGGCAAAGAGGACATTTAAAATTAGTGTCTATTACAGGCTCATACTAATGGACTTGCTTTATTCAACAATATCAGTCTCTAAGTTTAGTAGTCCCTACTAAATAAAGATAGGATTGACTTTTAATGTAATACATATTGTCTTCCAGAAAGCTTCTAAAGTCACCGATTTACAGCTAATATAATAAAGGAAGATATACACAGGTATATGAACAGATTCTCTGAGTTATATAGTAATTACATAAACCAGGCTATGTGTCTCATGCAAGAAAAAATCTGTATACATTAGCTTAAAGACCTCCCAGTATTCCCCACGTTATAACAGTTATACAGTGACCCTAAATAATATGCTTTCTTAATTCAATAAGTACTCACTGCACACTCACTGTGTGCCAGACATTATTCTAGGTGTTTGGGATACATCCGAGATTCACTGTATTTCCTAGAAATTCTGTTTTTCCTAAGAATTTAAAAATCAATCTCATTTAAACTTGTTCAACTTCTAATCTACACAGTATTCTGAACTCCATGATCCTAACAGTCTGAAATTCTATTTTACTCACTAAATTGAATCCAAGACACAGTGACTAAAAAAATGAGCTGTTGAGTCAGACAAATTTGGGTCCTGGACACCATCACCTACTAGCTGGGACATTGGGTAAGATGCTAAAAATAAGTTTCAATGTTCTTTTCATAAAATGAAAAGAACGTTGATTATTGGAAGTTGTAAGTACGATTAAGGCATTATGCATACTGCATCTGACCCTGTGCCTAGTATATATCAACTATTCAATAATGATCACTACTGCTATTATACCTGTTTGTGGTTGATATTTGTCTGCTACTACTATAGGCTCTAGAAACGAAAGACACATATATCCTGACTAACATATAGAGGTAATTCTGCCATGATATTTACCTTGCTGTTTGCAGCTTATGTGCAGGTATAATTTTAACATTCCAAGTGATTTTGAATGAGCCTTACCTGTTTGTTTGTTTTTCCCCTAAATCTAAGCAGCATGCGATTATCCCATTCACTGAAAAGAGTGTTTACCAGCAAATAGGGGTGGGATAGGTGGAAGGCACACCTCCTTAGAGACACCTAGCAGGAAAGCTGTTTCTACCCATTCTAAGCAAAGACTCTTCATAGTAACACTTAACCTTGGCATTCACTATCAAGGCAGAGATCATGAGTTTTGCAACAAACCCAACAGTATGAAACATAATTTGGACAGCCAGGTTGTTTTCTATCATTAAAAAAAAAAGCTGCAGCTGTTTTAGAGAATGTTCTGAGATCATCTTTGCAAGCAACTAGAAAGAAAAAATTTAAGTACCTCACACCTAAATGGCATTAATTAAGGTAATTAATAAAATAATACAATTAATATAATTATATATCTGACACCTAAATCAACACTTCTATTTTTTATCTAAATCAACACTTTATTTAATTATTTTATTTCTATCTACCTACCTGTCTATCCATCTTTCTTTCTATCCTATCTACCTATCTCTGATTTACCCCCTACTGATTTACAAAGAATATTTTTCATAATTATTGAAATAAGGCAGTTTTGTTTCCATGTACATATATTTTATTGAGCAAATAATTATTAGAAATGTTTCATTTTCATTGGCAAGTTTAAGTAGACTTCTTTTTTTTTTTTTAACATTTCGAAAATTACCCACAGGAAGACAAACATATTTGTCACCCTTTGGCTGGGATAATAGCTCCCCATTGGGACACAATAAATAGCCTCTAATGTTTATTTGATCAATAAACAATTAAATTGGGATCTGAAGGTCAACAAACATACAGCCAGAATCCTTAGAACCCACCATTTACCCTTCATGCACACACTTCCCAGCTGAAAGCAGGCACTTTGCACATAAGCCACACACTGTGTTGATCTGAGAAACTCTGAGTTAGAATCCCAGCTGACAAAGCACACCTGCAGTGGTTCAGCCTTTCAACACATCTCTTGACACTAACCAGGTAGGGAAATGGATAGGGTGGGCTGGGGTGGGAGGTGAGCTCCCAGTCCCATGAGGATATCTCCACCTTAATAGCATGCGAATGATTTAACACAAATCCTCCCAGCATTTTGGAGTAAATCATTTCCATCTCCCACATTACCACCATCAAGCCAAAAATGTAGCATTTCACCATTTTGAACATACATTCAAGACACTAGTATTTTCAAACAAAAGCTCCTGAGTGAAATGTATAAGATTGACAAAAGAGTGTTTTCATTCATAGTCAGTCATTCTTTCTTTTCCTTTTTTTTTCCTTCTGTAAATAAAGGAGACTTCATATTTGTAGTGTCCAATAGAACTTTCTGCAATGATGGAAATTTTCCATATCTTAGCTATTCATTATAGTAACCACTAGCCATGTGTGACTTACAAAAATAAGGCTAATGTGACTGCAGAACTAAATTTTAATTAATTTCAATTTAAATAGTCATATATTGTTAGTGGCAACCGCATTAAATAGCACAGCTCTAGATATTTAAGAAAGCATTTCATATTTTGAAATTTGCTATGAATGAAAATTGACCAAATAAACAGTCTGAAAAATTGATAAGAAAATAAAAGTGCAAAATCATTGTTTTACCTGTAATTTTCACTGCAGTTCAGAAGTCTAAGTGCTTCTTAAGTACAAACTATTTCTCGGTCAATTGTAAATATTTTGTTCTGGTCAATTGACTATTTTGTAGTAACTAGAAGTTACTATATGCGATGAATTTCCAGTTTTCAAATGATACTACCCCCCCCCCAATACAATTCTCACAAAAATATTCTCTAAAAGTACAACTAGTAAGAGTCAAAGTATAGTGGATTTGGTCAACTGTTTCAAAATGACTGGAGCAAGAATGCTTCTTCTCACAATTCTATTCAAAATATCACTCTATCGAAATGATGTAAGAAGTTTCTCCTGCTTACTTCCTTCAAAATATACCCCCAAGATAGCAAAAAGAAAAAGACAAGACACTCAGACTTCACCATCAATGAAAATGAGGCCATTAGCCTTATCCTCAGAATATAAAGACGGAAAGTTTGGGTGGTAGGGAGGGGGAAATGACAAATCATCTAACAGCAAGCATGTAAGTCAATCCAATATTTTTGTAGGGTATGTGGAAAGAACAAGGGGAAACTAGGCCAAAATAGAATTCTCCTTATTTACTCCTAAAGAATCCCAGAAAGCTTCAGGAATGAGAGGCCACAGGTATTACTGAGATCGGGAGTGAAGTCTGAGATGGTGAAACACAGGAATTAGCTAAAAGTGATACAAATTAGACCAGTTAAGGACTTCTCACTCACCTCCATGCATCAACAGAGGATTATGCTCTAGCCGAAGTGTTTCTCAAACTCTGGTCTTTAGGCCCCAGATCTGGGAACTTGTTAGAAATGCGTATTCTCCAGCCTCATCCAAGACCTATTGAATCAGAAGTTCTGGAGGTGAGAACCCAGTTATCTGTAGTTTAGCAAGCCTTCCAGGTGATTCTAATGTATGATAATGTTTGGAAACCACTGCTCATGGGTAATTGAACCAGAGAAGCTCTGCCTCCTTAGCCTAGGCACAAAGTTGTCACTTAAAGTCAATATGAAAACAAAGGACTAAAGTGAAAGTATTTACTGAAAGATTCCAGTTCCAGGAAAGCAACGACCACACCTACCCTTCAGAAAGAAGACTGTAGGATTCCCTTCTGATTATACCAACTACCACAGAGAAAAATAACAAATTAAAAGATGCAGGCTATCTGATTGCCCTACAGGCCCACAGTGCTAACCAATAGTTTTAAGTGCCCAATTTTAGATGTGAATAGTCAAGAATGGTCAGATATTTGAGGAAAGTCTATCACAAACACCAAAACAAATAAGCAGAAAAATCCAGGCACTCAAGGGAAACAGATGATGTAGGGACCAAAAGAAAACCTCAATACACAATTAATAACCTTCAATAGAGAAAAAAAGAAAATGCTGAATCAAGGAAATAAGAATATCGTAGTATACAACAAGAAACAATTGTAGAAAAGAATAAATAATTGGAACCTAAAAATGTAATAGCTGAAATTAGTAATTCAACTGAAGTGGATAAACATTAAATCAAGAACTCTTTCAGAACAAGAAAACAGAAAGTAGTGTCAGGGAGGGTGTCAGGCGGGGTCTCTGGTACCGCTCCCCACATAAGAAGGCAGGACATGGTGAGGCCAAAAAGGAACACCCATGGAGCCATAGATACAGGAGTCATGCCACTATATTCTCACTGGTGGCTGGGTTGGAGATACAGGAAGCAGGAGCCACACTGTCTGCAACCCGCTGTCCTAACTCCAATCTGCACTTCTCAGCCAGCCACCATCTTCTTGTTAGCCCCCATTTTCTGCTAGCGTAGCCACGGCAGTTATATTAGTGCCCAGTGGCTCACTGGTTACAGCTGATGGCCAACTAACCACAGTTGATGGCCATCCAATCACAGTTGATGGCCATTTACTACCTGAGCCAGGACCTTTCTATGTGAGGCCGAGAGCCTGGAAACTGCTCTATGGGGCTCTGTCCCCACACTCCACCCTTACAGGGTCTTGCCTCACAATCTACGCGACAAGCGTCCTCCGCCAGGGGCCCTGTGCGAGGAGCCTGGAGGTGAATGCAATATACTGGACACAGCCAGGCTTTCTGGGCACAGCCAGGGCCTCTCAGGGCACTGCCACTCTCTCTGGGCTCAGCCAGACTTCCCAGACACACCCAGGGCTCTCACGGCACTACCACTCTCTCTGGACACAGCAAGACTTCCTGGACTCAGCCAGGGCTCTCAGGGCACTGCCACTCTCTCGGCCTCTCAGGGCACTGTGCTGGAACAACAGCGGCTCACAGTCAGGGTGCTTACATATTCTCGATGGCAGCCGGTCAAGGCACAAACGCAAACATTCACCAGTTCCACTACATGGTGGTATGTTCCCAAACAGTCAAGTAGTCCATTAAATTAGGAATAGAAGGCAATTCCCCATAGTCCATAGTCATTCGCCAGGGCTGTCCTGGGGGTGAGGGACGACCTTGACCTCACCCTCAGCTCCCACAGAGGACTCAGCAAGCGTTTCCTCCTGGGACTACAAGTCCTGCATCCTGGCTGCCTCAGCAAGCACTTCCCAGCCCACAGGGCGGCAACAACCTTCGCTTTCTCCAGCCTCTGCTGGTTGGGGAACCATCCACATCTTTCCACCCCAGCTCTCTGGCAGCTGCTCCTCCTGGTCCTCCTCAGACTGAGTGTTCATACGCACAAACTGCTCCACAACCCTACTTTGGGAGCTTTGGCTTTCTTTGGGGAGCTATGGCCGGCACCGTACCATGCTTGCTGCGCCATTTGTCGTATGGGGCGGTCTGCGGGGTCTCTGGTCCCGCTCCCCACATAAGAACGCAGGATATGGTGAGGCCAAAAAGGAACACCCACTGAGCCATAGGTAGGGGAATCATACCACTATAGTCTTGCTCAAGGCTGAATTCACACAACGTGCGATCTGCTATCCACTTTTCTGCCAACTGACTGACTCCCCTCGCTAGCTGCAATCCACCGTGCTAACTGCAGTCCGAGCTTGCTAACTGAGCCACCATCTTCTTGCTAACCCCCATTTTGCTGCTAGTGTAGCCACAACAGTTATATTAGTGGGCAATGGCTCACTGGTTATAGCTGATGGCCAACTAGCCACAGCTGATGGCCATCCAATCACAGTTGATGGTCATTTACTACCTGAGCCAACATCTTTCCACGTGAGGCTGAGAGACTGGAAACTGCTCTCTGGGGCTCTGTCCCTACAATAGACAATAGAAAATAAATTAAAGGATCCTTCCAGGAGATTCAACATCCAACAAATAGCAGGTCAAATAAGAAAGGAAATAGTGGTGATAAAAGAGGAAATTTTCAAAGCAGAATATAAAACGATTTCTTAGACCCGAAGGATGTAACTCTCTTACTGAACATAAAGCCTGATAAATGGGGGGAAAAATTCACATCATCATAAAGTCTTAGAGTATTAGAAAATTAACAAATAATCCTAAACATTTCCAGAGACAAAAACCTGGTCATTTCACAAACTAGGGTATCAGATTGGCATCTGCCGTCTCAAGAGCAATATTGGAAAATAAAATATAATGGAGTAATGTATAAAAAAAAAATCCTAATGAAATAAAGATCAATCTAAAATGCCCTAGCCAGTCAATCCATCAAACAAGAGTATAAAAATGATAATTTCAAATGTTTAGATGGTCAAGAAAATTTTTCCTGCCCTGTAAACTTTCTTGGAAAGCTACTGGAGAATTTATCTCACTAAAATGAGGAAGTTATCCAGAAAAATAATAAATAAATAAATAAATAAATAAATAAAAGGACATGAGACCCAGGGAACAGTCACCCCAACCCAGGAGACTGGACAAGTTGATTCCCAAGATAAGATCAGAAGTAAATCCCATGGAGTGAGCTGTGCAACAGGTCTAGAGTATAACCACTTCATAATTAGGGAGGAAGTTTCCAGGACAGAAATAAAGGTTAGCTTGTCTAACACAGATTCCCTGCAGGATGGTGTCCCAGAGATGAAGTTGACATCCTGCAGAACAGGACCACTGGATACCTAAACTTACTCCATAGAAACTGACGATGACCAAGTACTAGCCTAGTAGAACACAGAGATGGAAGGTCACTGCTGAAAGCAACTGGTCTACCATGTCGTTACTGCAACCATAAGTCTTGAATCATCACACCTGATTACAGTAGGGGAGGGGGGCTTCTCCTAATCATGTTGCTAAAGCAGTGAGACTCAAAAGCCAATTTCCATCTCCCAATGCCTGACATCTGGCCTAGAACCTGCTGTACTGTCACAGAAGGCAGTGGCCAATAGCGGAGCCATAACCTGTTTCTGCTCCTGACTGTAAGTTTTCTCCCAATAAACACTGTCCAGGACCTGGTGTGTATTCTTTCTGGTCATTCACCATTGTTTGTTCAACACTAGGGCTGCAAAACTCCTATTTCCAAGAAACACAATAAAGAACACATAAACTGTGAAAACTGGTGCTGAGAGGCATTTAACACCTCTACTGAAGTGCATAGAAAGAATTTGTCTGACATTAAGAGTTTAAAAAATGAAAGAGAAGAAGCAATGATTAATTCCATTCCAAATAAAATGTGCAAGCATCATACTACTTGGTTTAATATTGAATACTATTTACCATGCATACATTGAACATATATTAAAGCAGAATTGTGATACAATGAGAAGATGGGATGGACTGAGAAAAGATGAATGAAGTAAACAGGGCAAGATCTTCATTGACAATAGAGAAAAGAAAATTATAAGTAACTAAACTTGATCAATCAAGAAATGGTACTTTATAGATATTATTTAGAAATATGGAGGCAAATATCAAGAGAAATAACTCAAAGAGTTGACAGACATTGAACTGAGGTGTTAAATGAGAGATAAGAAGGAAGGAGGCAGTCAGTGTTAGTTGGTATTAAAAGTCTATAGGTACTAGGTGACTTAAAAAATGTTGTGTGTTAGACATATGAAAAAATGCTCAACATCGCTAATCATCAGAGAAATGCAAATGAAAACCACAATGAGATATCACCTCACCCCAGTCAGAATGGCTTTCATCAACAAAACAAATAGTAACAAGTGTTGGAGAGGCTGTGGAGAAAAAGGAACTCTCATACACTGTTGGTGGGAATGCAGACTGGTGCAGCCGCTATGGAAGGCAGTGTGGAGGTTCCTCAAGAAATTACGAATAGAATTACCATATGACCCAGCAATCGCTCTCCTGGGTATCTACCCCAAAAATATAAAAGCATTTCTCTATAGAGACACGTGTACGCCAATGTTCATTGCAGCTTTGTTTACGGTGGCCAAGACATGGAAACAACCAAAATGTCCTTCGATAGATGAATGGATAAAGAAGTTGTGGTACATATACACAATGGAATACTATTCGGCGTTAAGGAAAGATGATATAGGAGCATTTGTGACAACATGGATGGATCTCGAGAGAATAATGCTAAGTGAAATAAGTCAGACAGAAAAAGCAGAGAACCCTATGATTTCACTGATATGTGGTATATAAACCAAAAAGAACAAGACAAACAAATGAGAAACAAAAACTCATAGACACAGACAATAATTTAGTGGTTACCAGAGGGTAAGGGGTGGGGGGAGGGTGATGAGGGTAAGGGGGATCAAATATATGGTGATGGAAGGAGAACTGACTCTGGGTGGTGAACACACAATGGGATGTATAGACGATGTAATACAGAATTGTACACCTGAAATCTATGTAAATTTACTAACAATTGTCACCCCAATAAAATTAATTAAAAAAAAAAATGTTGTGTGTGATACCTTACGATAAATTAACATAACTTAAAACATGACCATATAACATTTTCTAGATGTAAACGGGTCTTATTCTAAACGATGGTTGGTAAATGTGCTGCTATAGAGAACTTGGAAACACTCAGATTTTATGAAAATTATAATCTGGTATATCAGTTTTCTATTGCTACATAACAAACCAACCCCAAATTGTGACTCAAAACAACAACGAAAAGATATTTATTTTGCTCATGGATCTGCATTTTTGTCAGGGCTTAGTGAAATCCACTTGTTTTTACACCATGCAGCAACAGTTGGGAAGGCAGTCCTGGGGGCTGCAGGGCCCACTTTCATTCATGGACTATGTGAGCTTCTGCACAAATGTGGTTGTGTCCCAAAAGGAGCATCTTCAGAAAACGTACCCTAAAAGATTTCCCCCTCATTTGTTGATTTACTTATATAAAAATGTACAGGAAAGTTAAATCTATATATTTATTGAAAACAACAAAATTACATGGAATTATAACTCAGTAAGTAGGGTTATCATATTTAGCAAATAAAGTGCAGAACACTCAGTTAAATTTGAATTTCAGGGAAAACATGAATAATTTTTTAGTATAATTATCTCCCATACAAGTTTTGGGACATACGTATACTAAAATTTATTCACGGTTTATCTGAAATTTAAATTCAGTTGGGCTTCTTGCATTTTATTTGGCAACCCTACCAGTAAACCCAGGTTGTGCAGTCACAATAAAACAAAACTATTAACAATGTACTGTATGAATTACAATGGAAAAAAAAATACTGGATGTAGAGAGTTTTGCTTATTTTGAATTGCTATAAAACTGGCTGCATGTAGACTAGAGTTAGGTTAACACAATTATAGGACAGTTGTCTGAATCAACAAAATTATTTTTAAGGCTGATTTATCTATAAAGCAACAAATGAACAAAAAATTAGTCTGTGGAGTTTTTGTCTAATCTGTGGAGTAAATTAATAAGAACCAGGTTCGTGAGGCAACAATTAACATCAAATGCATTTCCAGGCATGAAGATTTTCACATTGTCTTCAAAGATCTGGCTCTACTTTCTTCTACAGCCTCAGATCATTTGGATAATCAGACTCTGTTTCTCTACATGAAAAATAAGTGATCATTGGTTGCCTTATTTATCTTCCTGACTCATAAAGTTGGGTCAATACATTAAGTGACAAAATTGAAAAAAAGAATTGGCAGCTTAAAAATGTGACTGGATAGACCTGAAATCAAACATAGCCAGATTCTCTCTCTTGTAATCAGAAGTACTCCAGACTCAGAAAACAGTCTTATGTCCCTGCATAAATTGAAGCAGTGCAAATTTTCAGCAAATAGTAATTTTCTGAATTTACTACATGACAAGAACATTAGGTGGCTGGTTAAATAATGCAAGGCACAGAAAATTAATAAAAATCTCCCTGTAGGCCTGCTCATCATTGTAATATGAGGGGCTGCTACCCCATCACAATTCCTTTACATCTTCTCAGCAGGGAAACCAGAAAATCTTATCATAGTCATTGACAGCCTGACAACCATCTGAGATGAGGTGTGAGTCATTCCCATACATGGAAAAAGGAAGCAGATACTTTCTTTTGAGGTGTTGATGGCAGATGTTAAATCTTACTTGGGTGTTTTTAGTTCCTTTTGAATTAACAATAATGTTTAATTTCTAAAACAAGCAGTTAAAGAAAGTACTGGTCCTAAGTGATTGCAACTATGGAGAGGCCTCATCAAGAACCCAAAAAAGGTGACTGTGTCATTGTGTCACTCAACCTTTCAACCCTTGGTCATGTGAAGCTCAATAACAACTGTGCCTTCTGCTAAGGCAAATCTTTCCAATTGTCAGGGCCCACCCAAGTGAAAAGGAGAGGTGGGTTATAAATACTGCAATTTGTACTTACTGCAAAATACATATAGATAAATGAGAGCAAGTGAGAGGAAGAGAGGCAGAGACAAAGAAAGCAGACACAGAGAGAAAGCTCACAAATGTTTGAGCCTTCTTCATCTTCTTATTTCAGTATTTTTCTCGTAGGTACTAGAAAACAAATGGAGAGGGAAACAGAAAGAGCAGAGAAAGATTAACTTTACCTACCTTAGACGTGCTTGGGACTATTGACTCAGAAAACCCTAGACTGAAAAAGTTGGAAGTGGGGGAAGAGGAAAGAGAACCAGAATTGCAGCGATATTTGGGGGAGTTTAGCAAGGGTGAGATCAGATAGGAGGTACAATTGCTAGGCTACTTGGAATGATTTCTCCATGGAGAGAGGGTAAGAGAATCTGTACGGTGTTTGGCGCCATGTCATGAAATGTCTTACTCATTTGCTGTTTCAAGAGAGGTTTATACTGGTTACTAGAAGAAATGAATGGATGTCATACAGATTTTCAGAAGAGGGCAAGGAAAAAGTAGCACAGATGATAAAGTCATATAAAAGAATGTCACACTATCAAAGTTGTGGGAAATCAAGAATCCTAAAAAATTCTTTACAAGTATGAGAACCACTTGATCAGATCCAGTAAAAAACAGGTAGAAAGGAGCCAGAAAACAATATACGTACATTTACATTTGTCGATGTAGCCACATTCCTCTGAATAAGCTGAAGTGCTTGTTCATCTTTCCTCCCTCTTTTGGCACAATTTTCTTAACACAATAAGTGTTATTATTCAACTTTCCGATTAAATCGCCTCCTGACCCACCCCATCCTGTATAGACTAAAGCCCTATTTCTTAGCATGGTATTTCAAGTCACCTATAATCTGGTCCCAATTTCTCTTTCCAGGCTTGTATTCTCTTGGTATCTACTCAAACCCATATTGATAGAGTTCTTTTCTGACTCTTTACCTGCATTTACTATATTCCTTCTTCTTGCAATATCCTTCCCTAAGCATTCAAATCTGGGCTCCATTAATTTCTAGCTGGGAGGCTTTAGGCGTTACTTCATGTCTCAAGACCTTCTGGCTAAAACAGAGCTAATAATAATGTCTACACCAGAGGTATTCTGTAAATAGTAAGTAAGATAATGGATGTGAGGAACTTAGCTTAAGGCACAGCATATAACAATTATTTAATTGCTCCTAACAATGCATTATTTTTCCTTTTCTTAAATTCATCTGCATCTTTCATTCAGCTTCATGGAATCTTCCCCAATCTGTACCTTACCTCCAATTAAAATTATTTTGATCCTCCGTGCCCGTAATACTTTGCATATAGCTCTTTATACAATTTCTGCGTCGATCTTGTTTTAGAATGAATTGGGGCATGTTTGTTTTCCCTACTAAAATTGTAAACTTATTTTTTGTTGGGGCTACATCTTGTCCATCACAGTGCCTCCAAAACCGAACATACGTTCTGCTATATATGTTGGGCGTGACACAATCCTAGCCACTATGGGGAAAAATTCAATTAGACTTCATTCGTGCCCTAAGAAACCTCTCATCTAATGAATACATTTAGCCTTTTAGATTGTCTTCCATAAATATTTGTTCAATTAAATTGAATCTGCTTTTCCAGTGGTAGGTTTTAAAGAAGTGCTATGATTCCAAAGTTTCAATTTGTTTTACCAAGAAGCAGAGCCTGAGATGGAATGGTGTGCAAAGAGTTTAAAGTGGAGGTGCTCTCAGGAGAAACATGTAAGGAAGTGAGAAAAAACTGGATAGGTGGGGGATGAAGCTAGGCAGAGAAGTATAACCTCAGTCTGATTCCAGGGGGAACTATGGAGCAAGAAATGGACAAGAGGTTATCTTGTCCGGATGCAAGAGAGTTTGAATTTTGTACCCCCAGCAACCTCTTTCCATCTGATAAAATTAATATGGCAGAGTTGGGAAGAGAGGTTTTCAAGCTTGGCATTTCCATGCTAGACGGCCCTCACCAACCAAGGGCAATCCTCCAGAGAAGGGTGTCGGAATGAGTAAAGTAAGCCAAAAATCATAAATAGAAGCAAAGAAAATGTAGGGAAAGAGTAGGTTGTGGATTGCAAATTCACATAATTGTTGGGTTAGACTCCTTTTATCAATGATCTGAATATTTGGAAGAGAGATGTGTTTTCTTCCCATCCTCCTATACAGAGAGAGTTATTTCTAGGAAACACAGTTTTGATAATACTCTTAGTTGAAAGTTGTTTACTGCTCAGGGGCAAAAGGTAATTTATGTGCTAATGGAGGAAAGGGAAAGCTGTTGAACATGTGCTAATTGGCTTAGAGAAGGGGAAGCACGGCAAACTGCATATTTAAAATTTGTCCCCATCTACTAGGTCGCTACTAACCGCATGAAGGCAGGAAGTTTCAGAGACTGCAAAGCAGTGTTCTAGTATGAGGCCTCAATTACTAAGGAGTTAGGTATTTTCTCTCCTCATCCTCCCATTTTAGTATGACTAAAGGCGAAATGCAGCTCCCATCAGCAAAAGGCTTTGAGAGATTTCTTTTTGGTTTGCTTGTTTTTACGTTTTTAATACGCATAGGGTTTTTGGGTTTATTGCATGGAACTCCTATTGTAATTCACTAGAGCCATTTCAGATTCTCAGCATCTACAGTAGCCAAGAATCTTGTGGTTTTCTCTCGGTTGTCCCATCATGAGCTTCTGGGGACCGACATGATAAAAGGCAAAAAAAGCATAAAGGAAAATCCTTACCCCCGTTGTTTCAAACAACAACAAAAAAGTCAATTACATAAGGATGGATGAGAAATACATTGCTTTATTACACTTCCTAGGGTAAAATAAAAGGCCCTGGGGCTTTGGACCACAAGATCAATAAAAGCCATGAGTGTAAGTCCACTGTTTTAAAAGCTAATGCAAATTTAGGTTGTAATGACACAAATACCATTTCTAAGGCTAGAGACGTTATAGCTTCAGGGTTTTCTGCCCTCCTCAGGCCACATCTGGCTTATTGTATTCTCAGGATGGAGGAGAATATCCAGAGGAGAAAGGCCAGGATGGTGAGACATCTGGAAACTAAGTCTATAGCTAAAAGAACTACAGGTTTTGCTGGGAGGGAGAGGGAGAGATTAGAAAGAAACAAAGTCGCTCTACTCAAATAATTAGAAGAGTTGCATTGGGAAAAGTCAAAGTTTCTTTTATTTTATCTAATTTAATATAAAACATCAGCCCTCAGAATAAGGGGAAATGAGGCATTGTTACAGAGCAGAAGATTGAGGCTTATCAGAAAGAATTGTTTAACAATTATAAATGGCTAATAATGGGCTGTACTAACTCAAAAGCATTGAGTTTTCTGTTACTGGAGGTGTTCAAATAAAAGATAAATGATGGTATGATAGGATTACAACATGGCAGGGAGATGTTCTAGAAGTTTACTACAATGGGCAAGATGTTGGACTCCGAATCCATAAGACATCTTCCAGCAATTACTTGCCATGATTTCAAATGAGAGTGAGATAGAGAAATAATAGCTGAGCATGTTGGGAATGAAGTAGGAAGAGATATCATCTCTGATATCTTGCAATTTAGATTTAGCATGCATTACATATTAAAGGAAGTGTAAGAGTGACATAGTGAAAATTACTGTTTGATCTACCAAGTATTGTTTAATATTTCTTGACTTCTTCTTTGCAGGAGGTTTTTAGAAACCTTTCTCTAAATATATTTGTTATTCTCAACGACTTGTAAAGAATAAAACAATGAATTTTAGAATTCACGTTTATGCCCCCCATTTTATTACCCAATATAACTTTTCTGTTGGATAAATGCTTAAATTACACCTGAAATCACAATATGTCAAGGCCATGGTGTTGTTTGCATAAACAACTGGCTTCATCACTGTGGATGAGTTGATCAGTATAGTCAGATCAACCAGTTTAGGCAACCAATCTGACTAAATTTCTTAAACAACCAAACCCTCGAATATTTATTTTTTCTTACTATGTGCAACAGACCTTAGAGAGACCAAGCTACTGATGATATGCCTAGATAAATACTACAACATAAGAGCATGCAAAAATAAATTCAAGCAAAAACATCACCAACATTAGTATAAGATGATAATAAATATGCTACAGAACAGTATAAAACTAACAAATTGAATTGTATATACAAAAATTTCACAACCACCTTTTAGGATAGAGTGATTAGGTTAAATATGGGATTTATAATAGGCTTTCAAAAACAGATGACATTTCACTGGGCAAAATAAGTGGCATTCCAGGTACAATGGTGTGGATAAAAGGATAATGGCAAAAAAACTTTAAAGTATACTTTAGAAAATATAATAGAATAATTTGGTTGAAGGCAAAGGATTATGGGATGCATAATAAAATGTTGATTATGCATGTAGCTTTAGGTCAAGCCTGGGGTATAAATTCTATCTCTATGACCATGTAATCTTACGTGAGCTACTCGAATCTACCTGAGCTTCTTATTCCTTGTGTCAAAAATGAACACAAATCATATCTACTTCCTGCTTGTTACAAGGGTTAAATTAGATTATAGAACTAAAGCACTTAGCTCAGTACCTGGCAGATTGAAAAGACTCAAAAGTCTTTTTTATAAGTATTAGTGCTATAGTTTGATTGTTTCTGTCCCCCAAAATTCACATGTTGAAATCCTAACTTCCAATATGATGATTTTAAGAGGTGGTGGCCTTTGGGAGGTGATTAGGTCATAATGGCAGAGCCCTCATGAATGGGATTAGTGACCTTATAAAAGAAGCCCAAGAAGGCCCCTTTCCCCTTCTGTCATGTGAGGATACAGAAAAAAAGAGTAACATCTAGGAAGTGGGTCCTCACCAGACACTGAATCTGCTGGCGCCATGATGTTGGGCTTCCTAGTCTCCAGAACAAGGAGAAATGTTTCTTGTTTATAAGTTATCCAGGTTATGGTATTTTCATTATAGCAGCCCAAATAGATTAAGACAATTAGTATTCATATTAATATTGTCTAAGAAAGTAGACTATGGAATAAAGTGTAAAGAGTGCCCTGGCCAGTGGGTTTCGAGTTGAAACTATTACTAACGGGCTTTGAACAAAAGGGGAGACACAAGACAATGATATTGTAGGAAGATGATAGCTTTGCATGCAACTGATTGGTGGCGTGGGATGAAAATGAACTAAAGGCAGAGAAAATAAACTGAACTATATTGACAAGCCACCTCTATGATGCAATAAGTGCCTGAATAGCGCTGGCTATGTGGAGTTAAAAAGCTAAACAAAAACACAATCAAAAGGTATATAGAGACTTTCTAGACATAGGAAGAATCAGACTTCTAAATCAAAGTTGATCACCCAGTTTATAGCTTGGAAATTGAGAATGTTGGCACTAGCAGTAGAAACTGTGAAGTTAGGATGAGAGCAAGATGGGGAAAGAAAATGGAGATTTCAGGTTTATTCTGTAAAGCTAGACGTGACATCGAAATGCACATATAGAAATGACCTTTAGAAACCCATAGATTTTTTTTTTGCCCATGTTTGTCTTAGAAGTCAGTGAAACTGGAGAACCAGTTGAACACAGTGAAATATACTCCTCTATACAATAATATGCTTTATTGTTTTGATCCAAATGGAAACAGTGGGACACATTGTGAAAGAGGTAATCTGCAGATTAAAAATAAAACTACCTCACTGACAGCTGCATAGGCATGAGTGTTTCTTTGCAAGGTTACTGACTGTGAGATGTGAAAAATGACTCAAGATAGCTAACTCCATCTACTTGGTGAATTAAAAAAAAAAATCACGAATATTTCTGTGGGATAATTAATACAGATCACATTGAAAATAGAGTTCTTTACGTTGTCCAGCTTAAAGAGAAAGAGGTGATGGAAAGTTTTCTCTGTGCTGGAAGATTAAAAAAAAAAGGAAAGAGTTTTTAAAAGCTTCAGTGTATATGCTTCTAATTACGATATTATGAACAAATGTTTTATAAATAAAAACAGAGGTTTTTGAAAATGACCCAAATACTGAGGATGTATATAGTGCATGGTAAATGTGGAATTTTTTTAAAATACAGAAAAATTTAACAGGGACATTAATATCTAAGAACAATTTCTTTAGTTCAAATAATTACTTTGAGAATTTACTTACAGCACAAAATAGGAAACATTCAAAGTGTTATTTACGGATATTATTATGCATCTATTGTTGAAGTTAAGAGATGTATATTCTTTCTCTGATGGATCAAAGTTTAACATCTAAAAATCAAGAAAAAAATATGAACCCTGCCTTGAAAATATGCTATATGGGAGAGATTATAGTCTAATATTTAAAATTTTGTTTGATTTGATTGATAACATATGAAGGAGTTGCAAAAAGAAAGACCTTTTTAAATAGTGCTTCACAGCCTCTCCTTTGAGCAAGCAGATGAACTGTGAAACTTTGAAGATTTCATTAGAAATGTATTAAAATGTATGAAAGATGATTACCTACATTGGCAAAATTGAAGTTACTGCTATTTCAACAATTATTATTTTTTAATACTTGAAGTTTAGTCTTTGTCAGCAGATGACAAGTACATACATTCGGAGTAAAATGACTGGAGAGGCAATAATTTATATTACCTGAATGGTAAAACACTACTGAACTTCAATTAGCCCATAATAGGTAGTCTTGATCATTCGTTTTCTCCTGCTTTTGCTTCTTGGACAGTATGCCAGAAATGCAAAGTTCCTGGTGACACCATTTAGGAGTCTAGTATCACCCTGATGTTTCATCAAGTTTCCAACGAATGGCAGAAAATAAAAAGGGAACTGTAAACAAAATAAGGCAAAACATTTTTTTCAAAATGAAACAATCCTTTCTTTGCTTGTGTAATTTTTAGAAGAGAAAGAAAAGACTGATTTTTCAAGCACATTTTCCAGCATGGTAATGCAATTTGGAAGAATGTTTTTTAATTAAAACCAAACAAAGTAAACAAATAAATTAAATTCAAAGCTAGGGGCGTGTAATCTCACAAAACAATGACAGTGGGTCATTAATGTGTTTTCAAAGTGATACAACACAATGTGACTTCATCAGCTTTCAGTACAGAAACTCTGAAACTATACGGTGGGTTAGAGGAGTTATTCAAATCTGGTGAATCAATTTCTCAGTAAGTCTCAGTGTAAATTCAAGTGCATGAATTTCCTACTCCTCTCTACACCCTTTCTTCTCCCAGCTAACTCTAGTTGACATTGACAAATCATAGCAAAGACTGTTCGGGATTGTATGTATCAGGTGAAAGACGGACTGTTCTACAAAAAACTGCCATTATTCACACATACAAACTCTCACATACCTAGAAAGTGACATGGAAAGTGGGATGAAAAAGGGGACATTTCTCGTGGCCCCTGACCCATTCTCTTTTGATCAGCAACCGACTGTTGCTGTCAGAATAGCTTGGGGTGCTGCCTCAGGAAAATTAGAAAGTCTTCCTGGGTGAAAGAAAAAATGAAGGAGGCTAGAATATCTTCAAGAAGCATAGGAAATCCAGTTCTTTATTTGAAGCAGTAAAAAGTGCTTTTTGCTTCATGTCTAACAACACTGGATAAACAAACTGCATTTTTTGAGGTCTTTGTGCTGATGTTGGATCATTGCAGAGTTTAAATCAGCAAATCTCATGAAAATTGCCATGAACAGTTTTTGTGCGACTCGGAGCCTGCCTATTTAGAAGATTCTTCACCACCGCTACCACTATTAATACAGGGCGAGGGGCTCATGAATACGTAGAATGTTTTGCAAGATTACTCACTGACCAAACAATTGGGTGGCAAAATGGCATATTTCAAATAAGTAAAGAGAATATTTGCCCATGTACAAAGTAAGGTAGAGGTGTCACCAGGAAGGAACCCTCAGTGATTAATCTGTCCTTGTGACACTTACCACCTCTACCTTTTATTGTAATAACCTCTGTACATATATGTTTTATTTCCTTAGTAGGCAATGTGCTATAACAGAAAACATTATATATATATATATACACACACACACACACATATATATATGTATATATACATATACATATATATACATATATACATATATATGTGGGTATATATATATATATACACATATATATAATATATATACTATACTATACTGTACCATACTATCATATACTATACAATACTACACTACTATGCTAGTACTACAACTAGTGACTGTGTTTTCTGTCTTACAACCTACTCTGTCACAAAAGTTGCAGTTTCCCAGGCTGAGCAGATCCTCACTGAGTGGCACATAGTGTCACATCCCAAAGTTTTTTTCATTCCCCCACTGATGTAATATGATACCCAGGCACTCACACCAAAATAGAAGATGTTGTCTATTGACTATGGCACTCTTTCCCCCTGGATCTTCAAAGAGCCTCTGAATCCTTCTTAACACAACTCTCAGAAGTAACAGTCAATTAATTGTTTTTGATATGTGACATGAAATATATGTACTTTCAGTGGCATATTTTCTTTTTCACCCCAGAATGGGTTTCTTGCCATATAAGGTTATAAGCTCCAAAGCTTAAGGCAGCCTGTTTCCTCATTGTTCAAGGGTCTTGGTTCTAGGAAATAATGGTCAGTCTGACAGTGCTTCTTCCAGGAGGCCCTTTGGGTTTACATGAATACACGACGTTTGGCAGCCTGCTCTGGCATGACAGAGCTCTCCACACATATTACTTAGGACATCCTCTTGGACATGAGCTGCCTAAGTGAGAAATCCTAACAATTAACATTCCTATCAAACATAGGTTGAAAAAGTCACTTGCCCACCCTTGGCTAATGATTAAATATTTCTTGTTGGCTCATAAGAAGTGAGATTCTTTTATTGGCCATTTTAGAAATGAGTTTCAGATGCTACTTGTATTTCAGAAGCAAGATACAAAACTGGAGTTGACCTTTCTGACCACAGGATTTAAAAGCTAAATTCGACCGATGAATTTCTAGGTGTATATGCCAATATTTTATATTTTTGTCAGAGATAGGGATATCACAAAGCATACATAGCTCCCATAAACACTTTGCAGACTTATTGTCCTTCGCTCATCTAAAATGAAAGAGAGAGACAGATTGAGAGAGAGAGAGAGAAAGAGAGAGACAGACAGAGACAGAGACAGAGAGACAGAGAAAACAAAGGGAGAACATGGACAAAAGGAAAGAAATAATGAGACTGATACTGCTGAATGCCTCTTTCCTTTTTTTCCATAGTTTTTGACGCTTTCGCCCCAAATCATTAGCTCACAAATTTAGTCATCCATTTTTATTATTATTTTATCATTCTCCCTTGTTAGTTGTGACTATTGCACAATTAGCATATTTCTGAAAGCCCCGATGGCCATGTCCTCAAGCTTCCTCCCCAGTTCCTGGAATTTACACTGTAGGACATCAGCCCTATTTCTGTCTGTGGTTTTGATTCCAGTTCAGATTCTGACTACAGAGAAGTCCCCTCTCCTTGGCGAATACCTTTTTTCTCCTTGTGGTGATGTTTCCAGTCCAGCTTGAGGAGTCATAAAGTGCTATTAAACAGTCATCTCTCTTAGTCTGTCCTCAGTAGTCATCACACAGTATTGCTATTGTCCAGGGGCTGGAGGCTGAGGGTGAAGCTGAATCGGAAAGTTGGTTTTAGTATCCCGGCAGGGCCAGGGAAAATAAATCCCCAAGCTAGAATATGGCTCGGCGTCAAGCAGCTGGAGAACCAGCCCGTGAACAGGGTCCAGAAGCAGATTATTTGGGTGAGTGTGCATGGCTACCAGACATCAATTTCTTAATATGTTCTTTTCCATCCAATTGAATGGATTACCACAGTGTCAAATAAATAATGTGTTGCCACATTTGGCCCAACAAGAAAAATACTGGGTATCAATAAGCAAGTGTAAGACCACATGAAAGTCCAACTGTGTTTGAGAAAAACAGGACTAAAGCCCTCAGGTATCTTGAAATGCAGACGTTTTTCTTGTCAAAATGTTCTAGGAGCCAACTTTGTGGAGTCCCTGCTGCTGTGACAACACTCTGGTCTCTGAAGCTCATCCAACACGGCAACAGACCCAAATTAAACTCTAGGTATTTGTGAAAGGCAGCCACAAAGGTGGGACAATGGCTCATTACTCAATTCAGAATGCATTTAGCGAACGTTTATTGAATGCTTACTGGCTGCCAGGCATAGAGGTGGCATCTGGGGGTGGTTGGTGGGGAGGATAATGGGCATTGAGAAGAAATAAAATGTCAATAAGGTACAAACTCTTGGCTCACATTCTAGTGGAAGACACAAACACACACAGAGACAATTTTTATATCATATAGCAAAGTGCTATAATAGAAATATGGACAAACTGCTAAGGAAGCAGGAGGTAGGAATAGGTGGGTCTACTGAGAGCATGGGGAAATTCTTCATAAAGTGATTAACATTTGGGCTCTGCCTTACAATATGCTGTTTTCATGCAATATTATTTTCAGAATGTATAAAATACATTATATATAAAGTACATTATAAACTACAATAAATCCCTCCAAAATTCTTCTCAATCTTTAAAACAAATAAGCATCAATGACATTTTATAACTGAGTTGGAGGGATAATAAGAAAAATAAGATACGAAGAATAAACATCATCCTACCTGTTTTCCTCATACTAGTTAATTCAATTCTCGTGCCATTTCTATGCTGTACGTAATGTCCTTACTTTCTAAAAGTGGAAATAAAGCACAGGGAAGTTAGATAAATTGCCCAAGTTTACATGGCAAGGTCTGACTTCTTTAGACCCTTTTTCTCACTTTCTTCTCACGTCAACTTTTGCTCTGAGCTATGTTCCATTATTTGGCGGTGGTGGTAGTGCTGGTGGTGGGGTGGTGGGAAGATTAAGGACCCCAAAGTTAGAGAGAGTTAGTCTCCTCTCAGAAAGATCTCTCAGATAGAAGAAAAAAAAATGACTGTTGGACTGGGGGCATGGAAATACATGCATGGTATTATTTAGAGCAAGCAAATAGAAATGTTGTACATATCCATTTCAGATTCCTTTTCTAGAAGGGGTTTCAGATTCCTTTTCTAGAAATGGGGAGCCATTCATGAGAATAACATTATTGGAGCTTTATAGATTTGCTTAAATATCCTGGTGGCACTTTGAATGGAATGAAGAGAAGAGTAATAGAAAAGACTCCCTGATGGCTATTGAAATGATCTCAGTCAGCATGGGGGCCGTTAACAAAGTGGGATGCATTTGAAAGCTATCCTAGGTGTAGAATCAAGAAGCTCTGATGACTGGTCTAGTGAAAGAAATATGGTCTGGTGAGAGAAATAAAGGTCAATCCCAAGATTTCTCACTTTAACCACTCTGCTGAACATGGTAGTACCACCAACCAAGATAGCAAAAGCAGAAAAATTGGTAGGCTTGATGGAAAAATAATTGGTTTGGGTGCATTAACTGTCTGCAAGACAGTTAATCTCCCTGTGCCTCAGTTTCTTTCTCTCTAAAATGGGACAATAACGATATTGGCTTCCTAAGGTGGTTGAGAGGATTAAATAAGTTCATATACCTAACGTGCTTATTCCTTGTGCAAAAACATGTTCCAGAAATGTGAACTAAGATGATGACAAGACAATGAGAAGAACTGTGATAATGGCTATCTATTTATCTCTACACTATTTTGTCCTCAGTGGCTCAGAGAAGAAACACCAGGTCAATCCTTGCCCTTCTAAACCACAGTCAGAATGGGAGTAAAATATTGCCAGTTGTCAAGATTTAGAATTTAGAGGTCCCTGGCCTGAGCATTATAGGAAAGAAGTGTGTGGGGTGGGAGAGAGTACTGTGGTGGCAAATTGAGAAGCAAGAGAAAAGGTCTTTTTGTCAGGGTCCTGACAGTCAGAAAAGCTCATTTTTCCACAGTCTCCAACAGCTCTAACAGAGATAAAGTGAGTGAGACCTTATGAGAGGGTTATAGGACGCAGAAACTCAATGCTGAGGTACTCAGGTGGGCCTGTTTAAGTACCAGCAAGAGGCGGGACTGGTTCTTTAAGGGGAGAGATCCGAGGGAATCAGCCCAAGTTCAGGACAGCCTTTGTTTGGACTTTTTAAGACCAACAAGGGGAAATGCTTGAAACATAAAAGACCAACTTGGACCATCTGGTTCTGTAACAGTCACCCATCAACACGTCCTCACTTGATGAGACCAGTATAATAAATGAGGATAGATGTGTTTCGCTCCTGTCAACAGCCATACGAGAGGAAAGATAAGAGAAGCTTTTGAAATTGTAGAGATCTTTTGGCTTAGCTATTCCAGAGGCAATTAGTTCCATATGGGAAGCAAATCCATGCGGATAGATTTAACTATCAATTCTGTAGCTGCTTATCAAGAGGCAGTATATTTTGTAACGCACACACAAAAGCCAGATCTTGTTACTGTGACACCTGCTTTCACCCAGGCTGGGCAGTAATGAATTAGCCTAGGTTTCTGATATTCCACATGCCAACTCATTTTAAAGAAATTAATTAGTTATCCTGAGAGTCAGCATCAGTAGTGATAAATTGTTCTTTAAAATAAGCTGAATTGGGATGACTCTCCTTTCAAGAGACTTTAAAATGCTTAAAACACAACAAAACATGCCCAAGCTTTTCCCCTTTTGTCATGGTAAAGCTAAGTGAACTACGGAGGAAGCCTTTCAAACTTTTCTGTTCTCTCATAGCACTTACGATGGGTAATTCTGAAGAAAAAAACATGATAAAATAAAAATAATTCACCCTAGTAACCTCTCACAAGCGTTTCCTCATAAGCATGCTGTTTTTATTCATTCTTTTACGTAAGAGAGTAAGAAAAAAAGTGGGATGAAGGAAAAAGATAATGAAAAAAGGAAGACATGAGGGATGAAAAGAGTAAAGGGAAAGAGATGGAGAAAAAAAAAGGGAAAAACAGAGAAGAAACAGAACGAGATAAAAATCCAAAAACCTCCTAGTGTGCCTCATTCTTTCCACTCTCCTGAAATTGGTTTCTCTTTAATAACTGCACACTCGTGTGCACGGTGAGGAGAGAGGACAGAGAGGCCGGCCTTGGCCTCGACTGGTAAACCAGTTCTCAAAGCCAAGGAACCTCAAGACCCACAGGGTTTGTGAAAATACCCGTAGGACAAACCCGTGGCCTTCAGGATTTGGCAAAAAATTCAACCCATTATTCAACATTTTGTGCTAAGCGGAGTGCAGTGCATTTTGTCAGGCAGTTCCCCCTTCCTTTCCAAACCCATGTGTATTTCCAAGGGAATGTGATCCATATGTTTCTAATTCATTTACATTTAAATCATCATAATGCTGTTTTGCTGAGCTATTTGATGTCCAAGAAGCCTATGAGGCCTTTTACAAGCCCTTTTAAAGGCTTTCTCCTTTGAACCTGCAAGTCATGGTTTTCCTGTACAGAATGTGAATTAAAATAAAGAAAGGTTATAGTTTCCCTTCAAACTAAATTCTTCTGCATTTAAATGGATAATAATAATGACAACCATTAAAATAATGTGATCTCAAAGGCAACCTCACATATAAATTTAGAAAAATCTATCAGTTGAAAAAAAAAAAAGCTCCAGCTTTTCCAATGCAACAGCCATGAATAGTAATGGTTGGATTCTACTCCGTTTGCAGATTAAGTTTAAAATATTATTTGCTTTTTTAACCCCATGATTTTTCTAAGGCGCAATCTAATTTATTTCAGGCTTTGAGTACATTCATGGATACTAATTGTGGCTATCCTCTAATTTTTAAAAGAAAATTTTGAATGTCTGTGCCAGAATTGTGTAAGTCCTCAATAAATTTATGAAGTACTAGAATATTGACCTATTCTTTACAACATAACAATCACAATATTATTTACCATTTATTTAGCACGTGAATGTAGGCTGGGCATGTACTCTGCACACACTACATAATTTAATATTTGCAACAACTCTGCAAGTTTGTAATGATTGCTACCCATTTCACAAATGCAGACACTAAGGCACAAAATTTGGGCAAGTTACTTGACATAAGGAAACTTGTTCAAATTCATACAGCCAACAAGTAGAAGAATAGACATATACGTAGAAAACTGAGCCGTAGTTAACAACTACTACTTGTGCAACTTTGAGAAGGGCCACACTTAATACATGAGGAGTCTGTAAAACATCGAATAAACTTGTTTATTGAGTTCCTACTATCTCCTAGCGACTGTGCTAAGCACTGTGAAAAACGAAAACAAGCAAAACAACATCCTTTACTTAAACAGCTCTGAGTCTAGTGGTCTGGAAAGATGTAATTGTCAACTCAATGTGATTATGTCCTGTAATTAGAGACTGGAAGTTAGTATGCATTGAATAATGTTGGGAGATAGGGTTCAGGGTTCATTTCGAAGAACCAAGAATACACATAAACTATTTCAGGACTAAGCCTGTTCCACATTCTGTGCTTAATTGTCATTGGTTCTCTTCTTCTTCTAAGATGTTTGGAATTTATCCTGAAGGCAAGGACCAGGTGTTCTGTTTTTTTAGTAGATAACCTTGACAGTGCAAAGAATGGATTCGAAGACACCCAAGAGGGAAGCCAGCTAGGAGGCTGTTTCAATAAAGTAGTGACGGGTAGAAGGCAGTGGGCTGGGGAGAAGACTTAATTACAAAGAACCTTACATTTCACATTTTCTAAATCATTTTACAACACTCGGTCTTTAAAACAAAAAGAAAAGCTTATTTTGCAGTATTTGCTGAAAACCCACATTTCTCTCTCATTTCCCAATGTAAGGTCTATGTACTCACAGACATACACATCCGGTCACCTATAATAAACACCAGCTTAATGATCGTGTAAGCAGAAATGCTTCTTTGTGGATAACCATTTCAACACAAGAATGATTTTACACTGGGTTTCGTCTTTCTCATTGATATCAAGAAACTGAACGAATGTAATGACTTTTCAAAAGAAAAAGGGAAAAGTGAGACTTCCTAAATAAAAAGTAGCCAACATAATTTACAGAAAATAAATTTACTTTTCCCCATTTTCTCAATGAAGCATCACCAGTGATGCCTACATTATATGCTAAGTATGCAGCGTCATTGATTTGACAATTGAGAGGTCTCAAAATATCTGCCCATGCAAACATCTTCCTTCACTTGCTCGTTTGAATGATCCTTCAAGTCTTGCTTTATTTTTATTTTTATTTTTTCGATGTAAATTATTGTTATTATTTTTTAATTTATTGGGGTGACAATTGTTAGTAGAATTACATAGATTTCAGGTGTACAATTCTGTATTACATCATTTGGTTTATTTTTAAAAAGGTGTTTAGGTTTCTTCTTTTATGATTTGGGGCTTGGGGTTTGAGGAGAGAAGTCTTCAAAGGGTAGCTCATAATGTCTTACACTTAATTGGTATTTGTGGCAAATGACATAATTGCATTAAATAGATATAATCTAAATCTTGAATATCTCTTATTTTTTCCTCTTCCCAAAGCCTCTCACTTGGAACCATTGCATTTACTACAATATATGCAATTGTTCACATCCCATAACCAGCCTTGCTATAACTCTCTACCTGGATGCTGCCTCTCAGCTTCCATTTTTGTTCTGTGGCAATCCCTTCTTCAGACAGCTGCCAGAGCAATCATTTACAAAAATAAATTAAATGATGTCACTTGCCTATATATCTTTCAACAGCATATCGTTGTTTCTCATTGTACTTAGAATAAAAGTGAATCTTTGTAATCTGTCTTTAACGGAGCCCCCAACCTCAGCTCTTTGGCTTCTCTTCCAGTCAATAAGCTCCAGCCACCCCAAGCGTCCTGCTCAGGTGACCTCCTCAAGCTTAGATTTCCCCTCAGATATCACCACTCACCACTCCAGATAAGGCACTGAGTATGCTGACCCATGCAGGAGTGAAATCAATTAATGGTCCTAACCAGACTGTGTTACACATACAAACACACACACACACACACACACACACACACACACACACCACATTCTATTGGTTCTGTTTCTCTGGAGAACACTTACTAATCCAGATGTTCTGCACGCCCCTGACACAGCAAAGTTTACTAACATTCCTCGTTAGATATTTAGTCCTTTGTCCAGAGCTCCCAGTCAGGGTAGGAGCTAAAGCTAACTCTCCCTTTCTCCATACCCCAAGTCTCTCTATCCCATCTTCCTTTCCTGTACATTTTCTTCTCTTCACCATAACTTGCCACTTGACTGGCTGGCCAGTAACTTCAATAACGTTCTCTCATTCTCCAAGCTTTCCATGTCACCTAAGAAGGGCCTGCCACTCTAGGATTCTTTGTTGAGTTGATAAATACAATTCTTCTGTTGTTTTGACTACTTTTCTCCTGCAAAATTTCTGGTGGATAAAATGTTCCACATTGTTTTAGAAACATACTCAGATGGAAATAAAACCAGAAGGCCAAAAGATAACCACAAAATGGATGGGTGACGTTCTGTAGTGTCAAATATTTAATATTTTACAATGAGAATTTTAATTAGAAAGAAATTATAATAAGCGTAAGATTTCTTTTTTAAAAAAATTTGAGACATAAATAGAACTTGAATATAAAATGTGTTCACTGAAGTGTCCTTGCTTCAGTGAACTAGTGTGCTCCTCAATACCGTTTACATTGGCATCTGATCTGAATGCAGCTCTAATGTGTGATTGCAATGTCACCAACAGGACTTTACGTCTCTTTTGAATAGAGACAGTATCTTTCACAACAATGTGCAAAGACGGCTTTGTAATCTGTCAGACCTGGGTTAGAAACTTATCTGTCACTTATAGCTGTGTGTCCCAATTACATGATTTAATCTCACTGGTTCTCAGTTACTTAAATCGAGAATGATAAGAAATTCATGTGTTGCACCTAGCAGTGCTTCGTTCATAGCAGATGGTCAATAGTTCCTAGTGTCTATCCTTGGAGCTATATTTTAATTTCCACCACACCTATGCATATAATAAAATAAAATACTGATATATGAAATGAAATAGAGTGCAATTAAACTGATGTGTTTGGGAAGAGCACATTCTTTTCTCTATAATTTTAAGTGAATAGTGTATAGAAGTTTCTATGTTCATGTTTTAATATTAGATTTGTCTACACTACCTATACAAAAGTTTTTGCTAGCATTTCTTATATATGTATACATATATATGTATATACATATATATGGAAGTATTACTTTATTCTTAACATTGGATTCATCTATTGTCTTTACTTTGAATTCATGTTATGTCCTAAAAATATCAGATTTCAAAATTTTGTGCAGACCCTATTCCTTCTGCATAGGATAGTGATTTAAGGTATCATTTTTCTTTGAAACTTTCATTTCAAAACTCACCAGAGCCAGATCTGATGACAGTCACTTTAAATGCAAAAGAACCCACCAAAAACAAATAGGACAAGACCCTTTTTTCTAAACAAAAAGTTATTTTAAGAAATTATTAATGAAAATATTCTAGTCTATGAACAACAGGCTCATCAACTAGGAAAAACTAAAAATAATAATGAATTTTTACCCTAAGAGATAAAAAACAATATTCTGATTTATTTAATCGACATCCATTATATCAGAGGCAAATAGAACTTTGAGATTAGTTTGACCTTGTTATAGAAGAAATTTCTGTATTTAGTGAAAGGCGCAGGAGACTCTTCCAACTCTAAGGTTTTATAGTTCTATGATTTATCCACTCCAAGAATTTTTTAAGTGTTCATTCCTAATATTTTTTATGTCCCAATTTTTGTTTGGTGTTATACAACTATGACTTCAGTGTTGAAAATCCAGTGTTTGTTTTTTATACCACTCAAATTTCGTGTCTTTTAAAAAATAAGAAGAAAAACACAGAAAGAAAAGAATTACACAAATGTTTCAGAAATGTTATAGAGTAATTCCACTTAACTCTAAAGTTATACAAATATATAATAGAATTATGCAAATTATATAAAACATCTGCATAACACCACAGAGTTATGTAATGCCTTTTGTATGATTTGCCAAAACCATTTCAAGAACTAAGGCTAAAGTGTTAAAATCTAAAGTATGTCCTAAATGAACTTTATTAGATATTCTAGTATAAGAAACTAGAAAAACAAGTCTGGAAGTTTATGGATATTACACATGTAAAATCCCTGTTACCATGTTTCCCCGAAAATAAGACCTAGCTGAACCATCACCTCTAATGTGTCTTTTGGAGCAAAAATTAATATAAGACCAGGTTTTACATTATATTATATTATACAAGAGCCGATCTTATATGATATTAAAATAAGACCGGGTCTTATATTAATTTTTGCTCCAAAAGATGCATTAAAGGTGATGGTCGAGCTAGGTCTTATTTTCGGGGAAACACTGTATTTATGCTTGCTTTAAATACTTGATTAAACATTCATATGTCAACCTGATTTTGTGGAAGGTCAGCATAAACCAAGTGTTTCCAAAGTTTGTACTCAAACACATGAAGCTACTGATTCTTCTGGAGTTAGAAAATATCATTGATTGAACAAATAGCATCTAATGTCCTTGGAAAAAGCAGGCATGTCACTAGATATGAATTGGTGCAAATGAATAAAAAGAACCTGTAACTAGATCCCAAATTCCAAAGAAGTAAAAATTTATTTTTGTTGCCAAATTTCTGAAAATGAAACCAGTTTTATTTGGGGGGGATTCGTGAAATAAGCAGATGTTAGAAATTGCAAATGGATTTATTTTTCCTAGCTCCATGGGAAAAATAAGATGACATACACTTTGAAGGGTGGTCAAGAAATATCTAATAACCCTGTAATAGTGTAAGTGAATGAACACATTGGTATATAGCATTTCATTTCATTTCATGAGATTAGAGTCAGATTTCCCTGGCAGGCATCTTGACATGTGTCTAGTAGCCTACCTGCATCTCTAAACAACAGTGTCCTATCTGGAAGCTCTGTTTGATGGCTTAGTATTAGGTAAGTTGAAGTGGCCCCGATAAGAAGAACTCCTACTCAAATAGCAAATTTCCCCAAAGGGATCCTAATCTGCATGTGTCTGGGGAATCATGAGTTATCTAAATAGTCCACCACCATGTAATCTATTCCTAAAAGAATCTAATATTACTCATAGTAAAACCAGTAAACCAGAATTTGGGGACTGATGGTCAGTTCCTGGAAAACTAAGCTTAACAATCTTGAGTAGAGGCGGCAGATAAAGATAGACATTTTGGGGCTGGGAACTCGTCTAAAGTTAGAAGAGAATCAAAATATTGCGTGGGCTCCCTAACGGAAGTTCAATATTTCTAGTTAGGTAGAAATCACAATGAATAGTAAAATTTAAATGTTTTCTCTGGTATAAGAAAAAAATGTATCTGGTCTTTGTCCCTGGTTTCTGGCACAGAGCTTCAAAAACCTTTGGAATTTCCAGAGTGATAGGAGCATCTTTGTTATGCTAATGAGGTGACCCATGAGATGGCCCCTAAATCACTTCAAAATGGGGTTTCATCAACAGAAAGACCAAGCATGTGATTAGAGCTTGGAACTTTGGGCCCCGCCAATCTCTGACCTCTGAGGATGTGGGAGGGGCTAGAGATTGAGTTCAATAATATGTCCAATGATTTCATCAATCATGCCTATGTAAAACAAGCCCTCCCCTCTCAAAACAAAAACAAGCTCTGGGCAGTGAGGCTCAGAAGAGCTTCCTAGTTGGTGAACAGTGATGTGCTGGAAGGGTGACACATTCTGACTTCACAAGGAGAGGACACTGAAGCTCTGCATCCAGGACCCTTCTAGACCTTGTCCTACATATAATTTTTTATAACAAAACTGCAATCATAAGTATGGTGCTTTCAGTGAATCCTGTTGAGTTTAGAGTTGTCAACGCTGATGGGGTTGTGGCCCCCATGACTTGTAGGTGGCACCAGAAGTAAGCGTAGTTTAGTGGGGGACTGAGCCCTTAAACCAGTGGAGTCTGACACTAACTCTGGGTGGTTTGTGCCATAATTGTATTGAAGTATGCTCACTTGGGTTGGAAAGAGCGTCTCTAATTTGAGCATGAGCCCAAAGCGGACAATAACGCAAACCCCAAAGTGCCAAGCTATCTCCCCCATCTTGATGAAATCAGAGTTAGAAGTCAATATCATCCCCAGAAATGTGGTACTGGCCTTGAAGGAAGTAAACCAGATGCTTGTTGGAGAAGGGCACAGCAGGAGTGCAAAGGAAACACCAGGGCTGAAGCAGTCAGAGATTTACGTATGCAGTCACAGACGATGTGAAAGTAAAGGTGAAACAAAGGAGATGAGCCTGAGTAAAATATAAGGAGATGGAGATAGGTTATAGCCGAAAATGAGATGCACACTGAGGTACAGGCCATGCTGTGGTCAAAGGGTGAGTAGTTCTAATATCAGATGAGGGCCATTAGATATTAATCCAGCCTTGAGGGTTCCAGATGGAGAGCTCAGCCTAAGGGAATGGCCAGGATATCATATTAGATTCCTGGAATCCGTCAACAGGATAAAGAACTTGCAAGCGCCAAGAAACCCAAATGGTAGGGAGTCAGGCAGGGAATGGGGCAGAGACAGAGAAAGATTATCAAATAATGATGCTAAAATGCCAAAGGCTCCGTTTTCCTTGGGTTTTGAATGTGGTGTCTAAATCATCTAACATCTGCTTTGAAAATAACCATCTAGGGTAAAAATAGCATCAATAATAATAATAATGATAACAACAATGACAAGAGTAATAATAGTCAATGTTTATAGAATATTTTCTGTGTACTGCGAAGCATTTTACATGCATTTTCTTAGCTAATTCTCACAATGGCAGCATGTGGAAGCTACTATATTGTTCTTATTTTATATAGCAGAATACTGAGGCATGGAAATAGTGCCTGAGAGTTTGAAAGACTGGGAGAAACTGGGGCCCAGAGATTTGTGAGCTGTCATGCGGTTGGTATGATGGTGTTTGTATTCAGCTGAGAAAGAGGACCAAGGATTAACAGGAATCCCAATAAAGATTAGCAGTGGCAAATGTAGCTGCCTTTTTTTTTTTTTTTTACAATTAAAAAAAATATATGGCTCTTCAAATTGACCATGTAATCAACAGAACCCAGTCATTATGACTCTGAAAATGAAACATCAGATGATTTTTTTAAATATGGAGATTTTCTTTGCAAGGACACAGTTTGGATACTTTCCCAATGTGAAAATTCAACAAAAGACTGCATATGTCCTTGACTGTACCATTCCACTCAAATAATAATCTAGATTTCTTGGAGACTGAGAAAAACATTAGGACGCAATTCAAAAGGGACAAAATCCCATTTAAATTGTCTTACCTAAGTCCTGGTATTTTTTAGTCCTTCTGAAGATTCCCACACCTTGTAGACATATGAAAGGGCTTAGTATTTGGGAGATTTTATTACCAAATCATAAATATTTTATTTACCCAAACCGGTAAGGAAGGAAGAAATAAGGGGGAATTTGGGCAGCTTTCTGGAGAAATCCTTGCCAAGGTCCCATTTGCATTGACTTTGCACAACACTCAAAAGCACTTTTGTTTTGTTTTAAATCTTTTATTCGGTTGGAATACAGCCATCAGGTATGCAGCACAGATAAACTCATCTGCCAATATCCGGGTGTAAATCTGAAAAACAAATATGTCATGAACTTGATCAAGGTAACAACTTTCACGCTAGTATCTGCTCTGCTCTTTCCTAAGGTACCTGAGCGATAGAATCAATATTAATGCCGTCCTTTATAAAGATGAATCAACTGACCCACCACTTGATTGACTGCTTTGAGAGTTTTCTCTGCAGATGAGAAAACTGGTCCTCACGTACTCTGTTGACTAAGTCCCCACTGTGTCCATGGGAAAAGCTTTTCAGGATGAAACCTATCATTGTTGGAAAGCAGCAATGTAACTGGTTTATGTAGGTATGGAATCCTAGACTTTGCCCTCACTGATGCTGTAGAGTTGGTCTTCACCATCTCCATGAAAGAAGACCGTGTTGTCAGCCTCTATTCTTTTCAATCTGTCCTCCACACATCCTCCAGACCTGCTTTTCTGAAATCAAAAGCCATCCTCTTGTTGCTCTGCTTAAAAACCTTCAGTGATTTCTCATTACCTCTAGCAAAGGCAGATTGTAATTTAGTTTCTGGGTGATTATTACTATTGTTATTGAATTAGTTTCTAATATCGGAAAAATCAGATTTTACTTCTCTCTCTCTCTCTCTCTGTACATACATATATATACATATATATACATTTATACCCATAAATATCAATATATATGGATATATGTAGATATATGGGTATATATCGATATATATAGATATGTATCGATATATAAATATGTATATATAAATATATATGGATTCCTGTGTTTTCTTGTTAAACTGAGTTGCCTGGAAATACTGGGCCTCTTTCCCTACCTAGACTGGAGCTGAGAGGCCTCTATGCTAGGGCATTCACACTGCTGTTCAGCACAGTCCAGATGTTCTCCCCATATTTGCAGCTGTCAGTTGCCACTTACTAGGTTCCACGGTCACTTTTAAAAAGGTAGAGAAATAGTCCTTTGCACATTCATTAAATAGGAAAACTGGTGTTCTGGTAAACAAACAAAAAATATAATAAACAAAAATGGAAATACTCTGATTGGTCACATTTGCCAATTTCCATGGTGTAAATACTTCCATCATGCCAGATTTGAAGCTACTGAGAAGAAATCACTGAATCCAAAGTTGACACGAGAGGCTAATGACTGGCTTTCATACCAGCTGCAACACATAGTATTGAAAAGCACTATGAAGAAACCTAGGTAACATCTACATCTTACCCATTTTGTATTATTTTTTCACTAATATGTGGCCTAGCACAGAGGTTCTCAAAGTATTTGGTCAGACCCCCTTTA
The DNA here is from genome assembly GCF_964194185.1 of Rhinolophus hipposideros. Classification (NCBI taxonomy): domain Eukaryota; kingdom Metazoa; phylum Chordata; class Mammalia; order Chiroptera; family Rhinolophidae; genus Rhinolophus; species Rhinolophus hipposideros. The sequence goes on along the minus strand of NC_138059.1, from coordinate 18,195,561 downwards.
CGTGTTTTAAATTATTGAGTACCCCCAAAGAGACTTTGTTTATGTGAGCTATATTTATTGATGCTTATTTACTGAACTCAGAATTAAAACAGAACATTCTAAACCCAAGAATACATATGCACATATCATTAGCCATTAGAAAGATGATGCCATTGAATCTTCTGCAGCCACTGGAAAACTCTACTGAACAGTTTTGGAAGAATGAGAGTGAAAAATGAACATCCCTCTTAGTATTATTATGAAGATTGTTTTGACTTCACAGATCGCCTAAATGAATCTTGGGAACTACGTGGGGCCACTGGACTATACGTTGAGTACTGCTGGCCTAGCTGGTTAGATACAAGTAAACATGTTTATTTAGTAAATTAATTAGTAATAACTTAAGTTTATGGCCAGTATTTACTAGCAGTGTTACATTTACACAACTATCTTTAATGAACAATAATCAGAGCCTGCTTGCTTTTGTACTTTTACTATCCTATCAATCAACCAGCTTTAGTTACTTGTCAATAGATTATCAAATAGAAAATCCTAGGACAACAAGAAAAAATAATGTTATGAAAGGAAAATCATCAACCTTGTTTGAAGTCTTTGTTTATAATGATGTAAAAGGAGACAGATCGAAAGTAGGGGAGAAAAGAACATGTTTGATGGATTTGGTGAAGGCTATAATTATATATCGTAACACCATTAAATCAACGATTCTAGCACTTCTTTCCAGTTCATATCAATATGACGTGTCATCTAGATGTGGAAAAGAGTCTAAATTGGTCTGGTTATAGTATTTATTATTAAGTTTAAAGTGCAGCATTTGACACAGTCTCTTATAAAACATTTAGATACACCCAGGATTGCCTTCATTTACCTAGTTTTTCCATGGCTCAGGTCTATGTCTCTTTCCATCTCAAGTTCCTTTCAATTTAATAAATGTGCAAATAAAGGCATAAATAAATGATAATGATGCCTTAAGTTACTAAGCATTTTCCATATATGTTACTTAACCTGAGACTCAGAACAGAGGGAAATACATTTTTCTTTAGCAAACTGTAAATTTTCTTAGAAGAGGATTTGAATCAATGTACTTCTTAAATATAATTGTCATCGCTTTCTTGCTTCTGCTTTGAGTATTCTTTGCAATTTCATCCTGTTGCCCATTTCAAGCAGATTACAGAGTCAAATAAATCATGCCACTAGAGGACAATCTGAAAATGAAATGTCTGTTGGGGAAATAGCTTTTCCATTTATTAATATTAATTTTTAACTTTACCATATGTTCAGTTCGTTTTCCACCTCTGAATATCAGGGCTCATGATGTGCATGTGTTTTCTGAATAGTTGAAAGAATGATGTTACCCACCCAGTGGTCAGTTTATAGCCTTCCTACTTCCAGTTCTTCATCCTGGGTATAGCTCAGTCCCAGGTATGGCCACATTCTGGTAAATCCCTTAAGCAAGAAACACTGCAGCCAATTTAAACAAAAGAAAGAGGGGGAGCACTGCTGTGAACGGCAGTGATGCCAATGGGAAAAACAAAATCCACCGTTTGCCAATACTCTGTGGCCTAAGGCTTAATATAGTGTCCAAATGGAACTTATAAAATGAATCTTAAAATTGAAGCATCACAGCATAGGGAAAAGAAACCACCAATTTAAGGTGATGATTTTTTTTAATTTTTAAATTTTTTAAAATTTCAGCAATGGATTGTAGCTTTAGGACATCAGAGACACACAAGATGTAAGAAATATGTCTAATTGTGTTGGTCTTTTATAAAACTAGGTTGATATTTGGTATGGGATTAGATGTAATTTATTTACAAATGGATTTATATTTGCATTAAATAAACCCAGTAAGATAACACTGTACATTTATATCTGTTTACATTTGTTGATGAAAGTGCAGTTGCTGGCAAAGTTAGAACAAGAAAATCGTGCAGTTGTCAAATTAGGGAGAGGGTGGCTATCAATTGAGTTTTCATAAACAATTTAAGTATCTGGTTTAGGCAAAAAGGAGACTAAAAATATTATAAGACAGGAATTACTCTGGCATTGATCCTTCGTAATCTTCATTCTCCCTCCTCCTTCCTCTAAAGGGAATTTCTGTAGAAGTGAGAAGTAGGAAAATAAACACTTGAAAAGAAGAAAGGGGAAAAAGTACTAAAAATAGGAAAAATAAACATTTCTACCAACAAGAACAGCTATTGGGGAACATATGTTTTGTCAGTGTGTCATTAAAATAGCTTGTTTAAAAGCAGATGCATAAAAATACAGCTGCGTGGACTTAGATATTTCATATATGTTGTGTCATTCCCTCTGAGTGCTTTATATGATCTTTTTTACTAATAAAATAATAATAGCAGGAGTCATTTATTTCTGTCTGTATTTTATTGTTTTTAATCTCATACTAATTCTAGAAGATACATGGCTGGAATTTGAACCCAGATCTTTCTCCCTTCATCTTGCTCCTTCCCTTCGTTCTTTCCACTAAGTCACTGCCAGCTGGATAAGAATACATATGTCGTACTGCCCCCATGCCTCGTATGTTAGAGTTAATAAGACTCATTCACCAAAGAAGGGGTGGGGGTGTAGAAAAACAGACAGAGGAAACTGAACTGTGGCTACCTGTGTAAGATGGACTCTGGTGATAACCAAGTAACTTTCCATTTCTGGGACAATAAAGCTAACACTGAACAAACCAACCTGCCTTTCTCTTTCCTGTACACACCAAATGCACTGCTGCCATTATAGCTTGTTATAGTCTGTTATGTTGGGTTTTCTTATAAGTGGAGTGAAGACGAGGGTTAAATAAATTGTGATGAACAACAGTAAATAAACTGTAAGGTGATATTTCTCCATTTTCTGACAAAGATGACCAAAAACAAACAAAAAATCCACCCGAACACCATGGAAAGCTAAGAGATATGCCAATATCTTATCTACAATGAGGAGCAAATCTCATTTCTCATTTAAAAGATCTCCTATTTTGTGCCCAGTGTAAAGCCATTATTGCTATTTGTATTTAGTCAGTGGTCATTTGCTACTTGGTTACCAATCTGTCAACAGTGCTTAGTAGACAAATTGAAAGTCAGGTAGGACTGACGATCCTATCCTAACCCACCGAGATGCTAATAAATAGATTCATCGGTATCATTATTACATTGTATTTATTTCAGGATATGAAATAACTTTCATTCGTCTTCCATTCGAAGGATAAACAACCAATTTAAAGTGATCTCTGTAAAGATTTTCATTCAGGCAGTCAGTGACATTTGGAACTTTTTAAAGGGGTAACAATAACACTCATTCCTTTTCAACTTTTTTAAGCATGAAATTCTATACTATAATTAAATTTTCTTACTGAGGCCCAATAAATAAAACTAAAGGAAGTAAACTGCTTTGGTGAAATCTGATGGGAAAGGTGCTGGAGGGCCTCCCCAATGCCTACCCATCCCTACCTCTGACCACTCTCAAGAATAATGCTTGATGGCGTCCTCGGGACTCCATGGAGCTTGGTTTTCTAATAAGAACAGTTACATGATTGATTGAATTTTTTCCTGAAATTGGAAATCAACTATGATGGGAGCTGTAACTTTAGAGTGATTAATTCTTTTTAAACAACAAGAATACCATGATTCATATACTCCCAAGAGTGCTGTTCACTTTAGGGTAGTCTAATTTGGAAACTAGGCACCTACCCCACAAATGATGGCATTGCTCAAAATACTTTTGAAAGGTTTGTTTTAGTATTATTGTTCCTTACTGGCACACCTTTGTCTTTTTGTCAATATTGGCAAACCTTTGTCTTTTGAAATCGAATGTGATCTTTTAGAATAACCAAAATCACTCATAACAAGGATTGTCAATGGCATAAATGGTCAGAGTAACACTGTTTACTTATTCATGTGTTTTAATAAACCTGACCTGTCACCCTAAAATATTAAGATATTTTTTGCAGGTTAAAAACATTTGTGAGAAGAAAAAAAATCCAAAAGAGGTCTAAGAGCAATATAGTTAGGAAAAAGGATAGAATTTTATAAAGCAACTACTTTGAAGATGATAACTTTTTGTAAATGTATAAATTCTTGCTGAATAGTCTCACTTTTAAGTAAGCATTTTTTTCATATAGGAACAGTCTACCACTACAAATCTTAATAGCTCAGTATTTCCCATTACAAACCATGGGAAATTCTACCAGCTCCTTATTTATTATGAAAGGTTATGGTAAAAATTAATTGGATAGTTTCTACCTGGAACATTTATGGCCTTGAAAATTTGCTATTTGAAAAAAAGACATTTTAGTGGGGGGAAATAAAAACAATTAGAGTTACAAGGAGATGAGAAAGAATTTCAGCAAAACCACCCCCGAATTGACTTTTAAAACATTTTTACTTATGTTAGTTAAAGTTATTATTTAATAAGGGTTATTTTAAGATAATGCATTTAAGGGGAAATAACACAAAATTTCTCAAGATGATAGAATGCAAAGTAGTCAGCCTGGAAAAGTCTGACTGTATACTATGAGGTCACTTAAGATTCAGATTCAGTTAAATGCTTGAGACTGTCTACTGTGCTCCAACACATGCACAAACTCCAACTAATTCAATCCTGAAGACAATTTTAGGAGGTGCATAATATTATCTGCACATTAGAAATAACAACACAAGCACACAAACAACAACAAAAACAACTGAGACTCGGGGACGTAAAACTAAGTTTTCCAACAGTCAAATTCTGGCAAAATTGTCTCTGACTTTAAATCCAATGGCCCTTCCATTACACCATTTTAACTCTGTGCTAAAAAGGATAAGTAAGCTAAGCGTCAGCAATAGAGGAAAATCAGGGGGACATTAGAATTCTAATAGGTTAGAATTCAAGATGAGGATGGTCTCAGCATCCTGTTCCTTGGACAGGAACGTCTGAGGGATTTGTGACTTCTTTGGTTTCAGGGAAAGGTACAATCAGTCAACTTATACAAAAAGCAGACCTAATGATGGAGATAGGACTCACTTTAGGTGAACAGAAGCTCTGGTGGGGAAAAAAAAATAGGAGGAAATCAGGTATGACCCTTATGACTTAGCCCTTCCTAAGAATACCTTTCAAAGTTTCCAATCTTCTTTCTATAGAGCCTGTTATCTCTTGGGGAGAAAGGCAAAGGATTGGATCAATCACAGTTGCTGTCTTATGCCCTAAGGACTTTTGAGGGTGGAGCAAAGACCTTGATCAGGGGCCACAGGTCCTCAACCAGCCCTTCCTGTCTTCACATCCATCTTTGCACCCAATTTAATTCTTTAAATTTTTGCCTAGCAGAAGCAAGCCACCTGGTAATGATTTTGTGCAGCTCATTAATCCCAGTGTAGATCAGCCAATGACTTGGTGAAAAATAGTTTAGATAAATTAATGAAGGCTAAATTCATAACGGATTACTATAAAACTAATATGTCATGGGGAAATGCCTTCTCTTTTGATCCTTCAACTATTGTGATGGAGGATAAACTAAGTTTTGTTATGCATTTATCATTTAATCATTGTAATAACCACTGATTAATATGTTTACAGATAGGGCATCAAAGAGCAAAATAACCTTGTCCAGATTCACAGAGCCAGTAGCACTCAGTCAGGTTCCTACATACTTGTTCATTAGACTCTTTCTGCTTCAGACAAAAAACATTTCAAACCACACACACACACACACACACACACACACACACACACACACCTTGGCTGCCAATAACAGGGAACAAATTATGAAACTGCCTAGACAATGGGCTTTCTACCACGAGACAATTGTAAATTCTCAAATTACACTTGCAAATCCACTATGAAATGGTTATGTATACAGTAATATGCAGTGTGTATTTTGGAGTTGGTCTAAGTACACACACAATACTATCAGAAAACTTTCTATAATGGCATTTTCACTAAATGTACTTGCACATTATATCACTAGATCTCAAGATACCTCACCATATCTTAAGAATTCCACTTACAGTACAATTCAAATAAAAGTACTTCTCTGAAACAGACCAACGGTATCATTCTGAGTTTCTTAGGAAAACTTAACGATGCAATTTCCTTACAACAAATTCATCATTATAGATCATTTTGTGAATTATTACATTTTTTCACTAATTTGTACCAAGAAAAAATATACTACCATATAAGAAAGCAACTTCACCATATTGTCATATTCTCTAATTGAGTTTCATGTTTGGAAACTTGGAACCAATGTTATGAATCAATGAGAGGAGTGCACGGTGACATTCTACCCAACGTTTAATCTTTTCGGATATTCTATCTTCTCTCTTCCATGGTATCTTCCACCCAGATTACATCTGATTCCCCTTACTATGTGATGTACAATTTTTTCCCACAGTTTCAATCAGTTTATAATGTTATTATTAAGTGTAATTCTCTGGTTAATACTATTCTTCCCTACTGTGCTGTAAATGCCAGAAGGTGTTGACTGTACCCCTAGCACTTTGGTACTCAGTGGCTTAATAAGTAAATATTTGTTGATAAATAAACAAACCTGTTCCACAAAGTTATCGTGAGTTGAAGAAAAAAGATGTTAATGTGAACGTTTTTTGTAAATTAGAGAAAACAATACTTCATAAAAGTAAGCTCTCCTTGATCTATTTCCCTTATCTTTTTAATCAATATTTAAATTAAGGGGAAGTAATACTACATCTATGGTCAGACTCGCAAGTTCCCCAAAGCTTCTGGGCTTAATAGAACTGGCAGTTGGCAAATGCTTCGTAATCTCTGTGGGGGAGAAGGAGAGAGAGAAGTGAGTCACCTCTCATATTACCCCGGGGGGACAAGCAATTCACCTAATTGCTCCTGAAAAAGAGAGAGTTAGAGAAAAACAAAAATTCCAAAGACAGAGACTAGTCATACAATATCAATTTCTTTTGGGGATTCCTGCAACTTGCTATTTTTAGGGGCGGCACTCATGGGGTGTAATATTCAAATTTACTGAGGATATCAGGGCATAGAGCAAAAGTTCTGTAGTACTATAATTAAAAAAAAGAACAAAAACAAAAATCGTCTAAGTACCCTTGAGGAGGAATAATTTAATTCCAAGTCTTAAAGTTAATCTAACTACTAAAGTTAATCTAACTAACTAAAGTCCCCAAGATTGGCAATAATCACCTTAATCATTCCAGCTAGCAGTGTGGAATGTGTGACAAAGTAGGGTATAGAGAGCTGCAAACGAACGCGTGACCCCGAATCAGTCTGAGCTAGGAGGAACTATTGTACACCTGGGGTACGTTGAGAAACTGATGGGAAACTACGTGAGCAGCAAGCCATAAAGACTGTACCTCCTGGGTTCCCACCTCTGTTTAACAGTGTCAACACGCCCAATGTCAGGACGGGCTCCTGAGGGGGTCTCCTACTCCCTGTCTAGCGAGGGCAGAGCAGAATGTGAGAGATCCGATAAGAGGAAGCAAATTCCCGATCTATTTGCACTGGCACCGTGAAAGGGTCATGATTTTGGAGCCAAGTGGGAGATACCTTCGTAGTCTCCTTGGTGAGGGAAATTCCCAGAAAAAGCCAACTCTGAATATGCATATGTGGAGGCAGCCTGGTTAATCACCAGGTTGTACATTGAAAGGGATCAAACCAGCTCACAGTGCTTATGCAGAAAACAGATGATGTGTCCCTTTTCCCTATCTGGATGCAAATTGCTTCTGCCAAAGGCTGACTTCATTACAAAGAACTGGTACTGACTGGAGTTTGAGAGGATGATAAGCAAAGGGCAATGACCTTCTATCTAATCTGAACATCAGCTTATCTTGGTGCTGAATAATGCATAGTTATTTTTATGTTCTAATTAAATATTGTTTAATATTTTATTTTCTGTTGCCTGTTTACTGTGTTAAAATAAGTGATTCCTAAATAGTATTAGACATTATGTGTTCTGTAAATGCAGCCATGTTGACATTTGGGGTTTCTCAGGGAGAGTATATGAACCTCAGTCATTGGAAAAGCGTCCTGGAATCTGGGATGCGTTACTTCATCGACTCTTGATCAGCCTTAAAAGATCTTTGCAGCATATGTTGTGGGGAGCCTTGAGGCATTTCTTCTTCAAAAACAGTCTTAGTAGTAAGAAATGAACTAAGTTTTAAGAAGGTTATTTAAAACTTTCATCATGTTAATGAGATTTTTAAAAAACCAATAAAGGCGCCATCCTGATTTAATTGCACTGGCTATTAGTTTATTAAACACTTTATTATTTGTCCCTTTATACACCATACACTGATTCTAAGTGACAGCAAACATCCAAATGAAGACTAAATTAAAAACTCTTGTTTCTAAGCATCCAATGTTGGAGCAAAGGAGTTGACAAAAAATCTGGATGATTTAATTACTCTCCCGTGTGTTTTTTCTTCCCCCCACAGATGCTCTGCTATAATTTCAATATAACCTTAGACATTTCACAGATATCTCTAGGATGGTGATGGTTACAATGGACTCAAAGTCCAAATACATCTGTAAATCTTTTTCTGCCCTAAGTGAAGGCATGGGTGACTCATCACTTCCGGGTGCCAGTTTACTCATCTGTAAGATGAAGGCATTGGATTAGGTGTTCATCCTGCTTGCTTTCTGCTTCAACATTCCTTGGTTTTGAGTATTATTACCCATAGCACTTCTATTAGGAACCATGATCCTCCTTTCATAGCTTAAAGTCTAAGAGACTTGTTCAAGGTCATATATAATCTGAGGAAGCAGCCAGGCTTTGAAGACACTATGACTGCTAATGTCTAACTCATGTTTCCTCTCCAATGAAATAGTGGCTTAAAAGAAATGTTGCATGCAGATTGATGAGAAACAGAGCACCCACATATAACTCAGTAAGATTCAAGAGCACTTGAATTCTAATTTTATTATCTTTAAAAATTATAAGGCAGAAATAAAATGGGATTTTAAATTATATCTGCCAAGAGTGTTTCAAAGTGAACTTTTAAAAGTCTAAATCATGTATGGACAAAATTACAGACATAAGCAAATTAATAATTCAGCTGAGAGAAAAATCACACCAAAGTATTATTTAATTGTGAAGAAAGCAGTACCATTCTTACATTAAGAAACATAAATAACATATTTCCTACCCCTCCAAAGATAGTTTTATTTACAAAATTAATTAAGACAATGAGATTATGAGGTTTAAAATTCAGACTGCTCTACCATACTTTGGTAACACTATAACAAGAATTATATTTAGAAGCTTTTATATTAAAAATGTAAAAGGCTCATATTTGTCTTTTTAGTTTAATTAGTTGCTAAGTTCTATACTGGAAGTTGTGTTCATGGCACAGGCTGGTGGTTATTAAATCAGTGTTCGCTGAAGAATTCACAGTAACTCTTTAAATGAGATGACATAAATGCCCCATAACAATGCATTTAATTTCAATTGATATAATCACTTTTATATATTAAATAGTAAAAAATGAATCCAGTACCTTGATAGGCCTCTAAATTGTAAATTGGGTTTCCAGTCCTCCTACTGGCCTCTCTGAGAGAAAAACTAAAAAGAAAACCCCAAACCTCAAAACAAAACAAAACAAAATGAAACAAAAAACAACCACATTGCAAGACACATAAAACTAGCGTAGCAAGCATTACTATTATACCTCTGGTAATCTAGCTACAACTGTCTTCTCTGAATGAAGGATGGTTTATCCAAGGTGTATAAAATTTATACAGTTTGTTTAATGAGTTTAAAACATGAAATAACAATATTATTGAGAAAGTTGAAGCTAAAATAATTGATAACCAAGCTATGCAGGACTGACTCACCAGCTTGCCTGGGGGTGGTAATAATATACGAGGTCTGACAATTAAGTTCACAAACTTGTTACTAACATTTTTTGATATCAGAGGAATTATTCATTATGAATTTGTACCAACTGGACAAACAGTTAACAAAATTTACTATTTGGAAGTGCTGAAAAGGCTGCATGAAAAAGTTAGACGACCTGAGTTTTTCACCAACAATCCATGGCTCTTGCATCGCGACAATGCACCTGCTCACCTGGCACTCACTGTCTGTGAGGGAGTTTTTAGCCAATAACCAAAAAGTATATCGGAACACCCTCCCTACTCACCTGGTCTGGCCCCCAATTATTTCTTTCTTTAACTGAAGATAAAGGAAATATTGAAAGGAAAACATTTTGATGACATTCAGGACATCAAGGGTAATATAAGAACAGCTCTGATGGACATTCCAGAAAAAGAGTTCCAAAATTGCTTTGAAGGGTGGACTAGGTGCTGGCATCGGTGCATAGCTTCCCAAGGGGAGGACTTCGAAGGTAACTAAAGTGATATTCAGCAATGAGGTATGTAGCACTTTTTCTACAATGAGTTCTCGAACTTAACTGTCTAACCTCGTATATAAAGCCCGTGCTAAGAATATGTTTTTCCTTTCCCTATGTACTGCCCAGGGGAAAATGGCAGCACATAAGTTAAATCTCAAGTCCCAGACTGTCACTATTGCCTCTACAACAGCTACTATAACTGATTCCATTGAGGTCTTGGTCCTTGCCTTCAAAACAGTTTAAGGAGTTCCACTTTTTAAAAATAGTTACTACTAACATGGCAGGCCCAGTGCTAGGTGCTGGACATGACCATAACAACCCCCAAATTGATTTATTATTAGCTCTATTTTAAAGATGAAGACATTTAGGGTCAGGCAATAATCGCACAGCTAATAAATTATGGAATCTATATTTGAATGCAAGTTAACTTGCCTCCATAGCCAATGCCCTTTCCACAGCCTATACTGTATCCAAATAAGAAATGATTTCTGTACTCTGCCTCATATTGTCATCTTGCACATGATGTTAAGGAGTGTAAAACACATACATACACCTTGACTGCTGCATTATGCACCCATATAAATGACACTTACAGCCATCAGTACAGAGAACCATGATATGTTTTCTTTCCCAAAGAGAAATGAAACCCTTAAGAAAGAATCTAATCCCTCTTTTGTCATCCTTTTTATGTACCTGGCAGAGTGTCTATCTCTCAGTGGGTCAACCTTCTTGAAAGTAACATCTCTTCTCAGTTCCCCTACTTCCTCATTTCTCAACTCACTGTAATCTGGACTCCACCTCCGCTTATTGAAATCATTTTCTAATTGCCAAAACCAACTGGTACATCTTACTTGGCCTCTATAGTCTTTGGCACTGACGGCCATTCCTTCCCCAAGAAACCACAGGTTTCTTTATTGGTTTCTGATTTTCCTCCTTCCTCTCTGGCTGCCCCTTCTCAGTTTTCCTGACAGGCTCCTCTTTTATCTATCTCTAAAATATTACTGGCTCCTGGGCTTCAGTTCCTAGACTGAGTATGTACTCTACATACTCAACCTAAGTGATATCATCTAAATGCTGATGATTCCCATTGGGAAAATATTCTCCATGAGTTTCTCATATTCTTTTATGTTCTATGAAGACAGGCACTGACTGCCGTTTGTCTGAAATGATCATTTTAATAGACAATAGCCTTGGAACACAGACATCGTGTCACCTTCTGGATAAAAGAACATGTTGTCTTATAGACTTGGAAGACATGGAGTTCCCCTCCTGAACAAAGGTAGCCATGCCTATCGCCTGTCATAAGAGGTTTGGGTTCATTAAGCTCAGATTTCCACTCCTATAATCCAACCCACTGGGTGTAATAGGTGCCATCGGGGTCTCTTTGAGTCACCCTCAAATCGGAGCTAAGGAATGCAGTAGAAACCATGATGCTACTCTGGCTACTGCTCTTGCTATGAGCATAAACTGTCCTTCATTCTGGTCCAGGAGTTTCATATTTTCTATTGGTATCCGTGATCCATGAAACTGTGGCAAGCTACCTCATTCATTTGGAAGTAGGATAAAATATCAGACCCTTCACAATTCTTAACAACTCTCTGTACCAGTTAGAATACCATCGCTCATAAATAGAAGCAAGGAAAGAAAGAAGAAAAGAACAAAAGAATATATGTTATTTTGAGAATGAGACAGAGAGGAAAAATGGAAGAAAAAAGGAAGGGAGGAAGGAAGGAATGAGGAAGGAAGAGAGGGAGGGAGGGAGGAGTGAGCAGTGGGGCAGTTTTTGAAGAATGTGCCAGATTGATCTAGGCTAATCAGGTCCCATTCCTAGATCTTGAAGTAGTGTCAGCTTCTTCCAAAAGACATGGACTGGATTATTAAATGTCTTTTGCACTCCTGAATCTATACCCCTGACTATACGTGCGTTCCAAACAAGTATTTTCAGTTTCTTCATGGCTCTCTCCACCTGACTGTCCCAAAGGCACTTGAAACTCACTATGCCTCTCTTCATTCTCTTTTTTCGGAACTGCCTGTCTTGGTAAATAGCACAATTCTCCACACAATCACTCAACCCCCAAATATGAAAGTCATCCTAATTTTTTCATTTCTCCTACCTTTACATCTAATAAATTACTAACTCCATTTAGTTCTATTTCTAAGTAATTCTTTAAATGATCTTGTTTTTTTACATTCCCATCAGATTTTCTTGATTCAAGCCATTACTGTTCCTTTCCTGTGTTACCACAATGTCACCCTAACTGGCATTTCTGCTTTTGATTTTGCCTGTCTCCAAACTATTATCCACATTACTCCTAGATGGGTTTTAAAAAATAAAAATCCTAACTTGTCGAAACCATATTTTAAAATACCCCCCCCCCCGTCATCAGATAAAAACAAACTCTTTAATGGGGCCCCTTGCGATGTAGCCTCTGCTCCTTTTTCACTTTAATCATTCTCTACAAAAGTTTTCCAAATATCCCATGCTCACTCCTGCCCACTTTGCTCAGGCTGTCCTCTCTGTATGAAATACCCTCCCCTCCAACAAAGTCTGAGTAATTTCCACTTCTCTAGACTCAAGACTGAATTCAAGCTCCAAAAAGCACTTCATTTTCTGATTCCAGCTGGGGCTGAGCAGATGGGCTTCTTTTCTGCATCTTTGCTGTTGGAGCCTGTAACTTCTAGCATTTGCACCTATTGTAGTACTGGCATCACTGTATTGCCATCAGTGACTTTTTTCTTTCTCTCTCTTCTAATAGACTGCAAGGTCCTTAATGGTGGGAATCCACCTTGGACACCCATCACCCAGCATGGTGGCTGACCCAGAATGAAGACTCATTGTCACTGAATGCTGAATGAACAAATCATGTTTTTACAGTGCAGAGTTGCTATGTAGTTTTGCAGCATAGCCATGCTGCTTATCTACAATGCTTGTGTTATACCAGTTGCTGAATATTTGAATATCACTCCTTAGTACATGGATATTACCCCTGTACATGTCGTTTGACATGGAGAATTGCTAATGCCAGGTATTAACAACTTGTATCAATAGCTAGTTCTAGTGATTGGTTCTTGATGATACTAAACACATTAGGGCTGTGGAGATGTGATTTTAATGCCATTAGAATTGTACTCTATTGTTCAATCTACAGCAGTCAGCTAATTTGCCAACTGGAATAATTAACACTTTGCTAACTTGAAGAGGAGAAGCTATTGATCAATCTGACCAGCAGATGCACTCAGGAGACTCAGAAACACCATTATCCCTATTTACATACCAACCATCACTCATTCCTTTAAGATAGTTCTATTTATTTGAGAATACTTTTCTACTACTCTCATCGCTACTCATAAATTAACACTAAAAACAACAATAATAGCTAATATTTACTGCACATCTACTATGTGCCAGGCACAGCACTAAACACTTTATATTCAGTATTCATATTATTTTATTTCATTCTCTCCACATGACTGAGTATTCTCATTATCTGTGTATTGATCTATTGCTGTGTAACAAAATTGCCACATACTTGGTGTCTTCAAACAACACCTATTCGGTAGGTAAGAGTTCTGGGCAGAGTATAGCCAAGTTCTCTACTCAGTGTCTCATAAGGCTGCAATCAAGGTGTCAGCATGAACTTTGGTGTCATCTGAGGCTCAGGGTCTTTTTCCAAGCTCACATCCTTCAAACTAGAATTTCTGGAGGCCAGCAGAACACCTCTTACGCTTTCATTCTCTCTGATTTCTCTGTCTCTGACCTCTAGCTCCATATTTAAAGAGTTAAAGAGATTAGGTCAAGTTATCTGCATCATTTCCCCTCTCATTAATTTAAGGTTAACTGACCAATAACCATAATTACATCTGTAAAACCTCCTTTGCCAGGTAATGTATCATAATCATAGGAGTGGTTCCTCATCTTATGCACAGATTCTGCCCACACTCAACAGGAAAGAATCATGGAAGGGTGAGGGTCATCTTAGAATTCTGTCTACGACAACTAGTGAGGAAGATTAGAGAAGTTATGTTACTTGGCCAAGACCAAACATATATGAAGTACAGAGTACAGGGATCAAAAACAAACCCATACTACTCAATGTTTTTTTGTTTTGTTTTGTTTTTGTTTTTGTTTTTTTTTTTAAGATTTCATTGGGGAAGGGGAACAGGGCTTTACTGGGAAACAGTGTGTACTTCCACAAATTTTTTCCAAGTCAAGTTGTTGTCCTTTCAATCTTAGGTGTGGAGGTCACAGCTCAGCTCCAGGTCCAGTTGCCATTCCTAGTTGCAGGGGGCACTGCCCACCATCCCTTGCGGGAGTCGGACCAGCAACCTTGTGGTTGAGAAGACACCCTCCAACCGAGCCATCCGGGAGCTCAGCTCAAGGTGCCATGTTCAATCTTAGTTGCAGGGGGCGCAGCCCACCATCCCTTGCGGGATTTGAAGAGGCAGCCTTGTGGATGAGAGCTCAGTGGCCCATGTGGAAATCAAACTGGCAGCCTTCGGAGTTGGGAGCACGAAGCTCCAACCACCTGAGCCACCGGGCCAGTCCCTACTCAATGCTTTTGACACTAACACTGTGATGTTTTCTAACCCCAGAGGAACTGGGGCTTAGCTAATCAAGTTGGGATGTAGGAATTTTTACCCCCTCACACCAATTCACTTCCTTTTAGAGAAGGAGTAGTTTCCTCATCTTTATCAAAAGTCTTTTAAAGACCAACATCAAATGAACTTAATTCTATGCACAGCTGCTAGAATATTTTTTGAAAAGTACAGCTTGTAGCAGGCGACAGCTTAGACCAAAATCCGTCGCTTTCTCCCTCTTGCCACATCAAATCCAAATAATTGACATTGTCATCTTTATTTCACTCTTTCCTACCATGCACTCCACTGGTCCCACTCTGCCACGTGTGTTATGGTTCAATGGTAGTACATACTGTTTCCTTGGTCTGTAAGGTGTTTCCTCCTTCATGCCCCTCCTTAAAATCTCAACTTTAATCTCTTCTAAGAAACCTCTCCCAATTTTTTCTGCATACACTGATCCTGCCTTTCTAAGAATTTCTATTACTCTTAGAGTCAGCACCACACACATTAGCATCTGATTATTCTCTATTTTTTTCATGGACATTTGTTCTGTTTTCCTGACTAGTTTGTAAGTTGCATCAGGCAAGGCCATGCTATTCCCTTTTGACAACATCCACAGTACTGAGAACAGCACGAAAAACACATTGTGGGCCGTCAGCACATATACATTGATTGATGGAATTCTCCCAACTTGGATTTGTCCTTCTCAACCAAGAGAATGTGCCCGATGTTTGGAAGGCAGCTTTAGCTCATCTAAAGATGCAAACTGTTGTCATTATGCATTCAGTTTGGTTTTGGACTTCAGTCCTAAGAATCTCTATGGCCACATGCCTTCTCATTCTGGAATAGGCTACTGCTACCCCGGGGCTAACGGCACCAGCCCAAGCTTACAAAAAAGACTCTTCTGAAATTCCATTTGCTTGCATGTTGTTCCCACCAATTACTCCAAGAGCTTACTTTGATTAGGAATAAGAAGAAATGATATTTGAGGATTTAGGTTTAAGTTTATATGCAAAGTTAAAAGAGAACATCTAAATTTGTTTGCTTTCTCAACAAAAATATTAGGATATGTGGTGATATAAGATGCTCAAGAGATGAAAGAAGAAGTTTGAAGAAAAAAAAACACAATGAAAACTACTTGTACAAAGTGTCGGATTCTGAATTGATTTGATCGTCTTGGGAATAAGCCTGGCATTTCCAAGAGAGTTCAGGAAATGGCTATCCCCAGTTTCCATTTATTATACTTCCCCCAAGAAATCATAGTTTTATTCATCTAAATTATTTGTGATAATGTCAGGGAAATAAAATATACTTCCGTGTCTTTGGGTAAGTCACAGCTGTCAGAAGTGACTGACGTGAAATGAAAGAGTTCTTTCTGCTGCACTGGCCAGAGAAAGAGACAGAATTGTATTGCTGTGGTTTTCTAAGCCTTTGGTAGAACCGCACGCCCATCCCTCCTCTTCCAGGATGGCTGCTAGTAAGAACCTCAACAGACTAATGACAAATAAATGAGTTTATTACTCACCATTCTGCAGGGATTCAATGTCACTTCAAGCTAGAATAAGGAACACAATTTAATACATTATTGGTTTTCTCTACAACCACAAAAGCAGGTAATGCATACAGTTCTGGACTCATGTTTACCATGAGGGGGAACATACATCTGCCAACCCCTGACTCTAAGGTCAGATCAAAGCCTTCAGTTGTCTCCTTTCCAGGCATTTCTATTTGTTTTCCTTTACTGGGGAGCATAGTGTAGCTCTTTTATTTCTTACTTCTTGAATTCTGCTCTCCCTCAAGCTAAATAATCTGATATATCAGTTCTAATGATTTGTTTCCATACAGACATGCCACACTGTGTCTGTGGGAGTCAGATGGGAAGATTCACACCCTGGACCTCTTGGCATGGTAACTGGTCCTGGTTTTGGACTTGGAGAGACAGTGGACAGGGCAATAGCCAACAGTGGTTCTGATGTTTGTAGGACATCCATTACTCAGCAGACTCAAAGTAGGTTGAGTGTTTCATTCCTTCTTCTTGGGCACTCATTTTACTAAATGAAACCAAATGATTTATGAGGATGTAGACAGTGGGAAATGAACATTTATTAAGCAGCTTCAATGTACCAGGAACTATAATAGGAGCTTTAGTTTGGTGTTTTGTCCTGCCGTAAATGTGTGAGGTAGATATTAATATGAACATTTTAGAAATAAGGAAATTAAGCCTCATGGGGCATTAAAAATATAGGTAATAAATGTTGGTGGTAAAACTCAAACCCTACTCTCTCTAACTCAAAAGACTCTTTTCTTTCCACAAGTCACACTGCCCATTTTTAACTGGCTCACCACTCTTTTAAGGCTGAGCGGAGCTGAGCTGAGATGTAAGGAATATTCAGCAAAGCAGAAGCTAAAGCACTATTTTTAAGAGTTAAATAATCTCAGCATGCTAATGATCTCCCTTAGTCTAGTGTCAGCAAAATAACACTGTTAGAAAAATTATTCACTAACTCGTCTGACACAAAGTCCCTTTTTAATTCCCCCCTCACTGAGTTCTGAAAAAAAATAAATAAATAAATAAAAGGAGTGCTCACATACAAGTGTCATTCCTAGTCTTTCCAAGTTTTCATTTTATTTTTTAGCTCTTTTTCTATGTCTATTTCTATTTATTTCTATGACGCCTATCGCCATGGTGCCTCAGTATCCAGACAAACACATTAAGCTAAAACAAAACATATGAGAGAATTGAAAAGAAAAGATTTCCAGATCTCTCTCCTCTGGAGCTAAGTTTTGTTGATTTAGAGATAACTGATTGAGTTGTGAAACCCTGAGGCTATGCTGGCAGTGCTAGGAACCGGCCTTGATGGTAATTTGCTAATTATTTAGCCATGAAAATGATGATTTACCTACAAACCATTTTTGGAATAGAAGAGGAGAAATAGAAACCTAAGAGAATAAGACATACAAAGAAATCCATTTCAGTCTCACAAATTGTTCACCTTTGAGAGCAATATTCCAGTACCCCAAATATACCAGCCTGAAAACAAAATGGCTAGAAGGCATAAAAGCTGTGCTTTTATGTTGCTTTTTCTTTTCCATTTCAGTTTGCTTATGCAAGACACCCCACTATTTATGGCTCTGAAAATGCTGAGACCACAAAAACGGTTGCCATTATAGAAATAAAGAAACTAGTCCAAATGATCAGGCCACATAAATGCAGTCTACATAACTCTGATATAGTCACTTTTTTAAAAAATGACAAGAATAGGGAGGTAAAATAATGGCATTAGAATTTGTGGTTAGATAAAATGAACATTCTGCAGAAAAAGAGACAGTTTTCTATCTAATACTAGATAGGTGCAAAAGTAATTGCGGTATAAAAGGTTAAAAATAATTACAATTAATTAATATTTTACAAACTCTATTAAAGTCTTGTCTTTTTAAAGTTTGACACCACTTCCTTTTCCACATACTTCACCACATGTGTGCGCAAATATACACACACACACACACACACACACACACGCATTACTTAGGCCTGTTTATTTTCTGGGGATCAGAGTCACTATAACACTCCATTGGCTGCTTTTCAAAGACGCATCTGCATGGCTGAGGGAAAAATGCTCAACATCCTGACACAAATCTGGATTTTCTGAACCAAGGGCAAACAATGGAATAATGACTTTAAAACACACACACACACACACACACACAAACCTTGTGCATTTTCAATGGCTTTTTTATTTTTTAACAGCAAAAGCAAAATCTTCAATGTGGCCTGCTAGGTCTTAAGTGATCTTGCTGTGGCCCCATGGCCTCTTCTGAAGCAGCTCTCTCCCAGCTTTCTTCACTCCCAATATGCCAGCTTTTGTTCAGGTCTTTAAATAGGTTAAGCTCTTCTCAAGTCATGCCTTCTGCCTGGAATATTCTTTCTTTCTTTCTCTCTGAAGTTGCCATCTAAAAACATTTTAAGTCATGTTTATTGACTTTTCTGATTATAAAATGGAAAAAATGCTCTTGAATAAAATTTAGAAAACACTGAAGAGTTTAAAGAAAAAAATGTAAAGTAATAGGCTCACAATCCAGATATAGCTACTCTGTGTATATTAGCTGTGTTTCATTCTGGTGAACTTATTTCTCAACACAAATTGTGATCATCTTGTGTTTCTTCTAATGTTTTCTAGAGGGTTAGAAGGTAATTATTTCCATTTCAGTTCTACTAGTAATTATTTTTGAAGTTTTTCGAAATATTCTTTAACATGTATTTCATGAATGGGCAAAATCAGATCTCAAGTATTTCTGAGTAACTCCTCCTATTTCTTCTACTGTCCACCCTTTTCACTACCCTGTCTCTCAACTTTATTAATATAACCTGGTACTTTAGACTCCAATTTTTTAAATTTACACTTATAGATTTTCTCTTTGAATAATAATTATTTTATTTATGTGTAAGTGTATAAAATTATTCAGAAATCTATACTTAACTAATTTAATCTTCTCTAATCCTTTATACCTCAAATTCCTCTGTCTTCAGTTCTTTATTTTGGATCTCCCCGAGTTATCTGAACTATAATATTCAAATAACATTTTAAATTAGAGTATCTAAGAAATATATATGTTCTCAGCCTTACATAACTGAAAAAGTGCTTCCGTTTGCATTACAAGTAAAATATCTCATTTTGTGCTTTCTATTTTAAAGCACAACTATGTTCCCTCAAATTTATATAGCCTTTCCATTGTGTGTCTTAGCACTTAGTGTTACGGAGAAAATGTCCAAAATTGGCCCACATTCCTTCCTTTTTACTTATATTATTACAGCAATTTTTCCTTATCACAATATGTCAAAAAAGTTACGTCTCAATGTATCTTGATGTGGTTTCTTTTCTTTGATTTCATCTGAAATGAAATGAGATTTATCAAAATCCATAATTAGAAATGATTCCAGTTCTTGGAAGTGTTGACTTTTCTTATTGCTACTATTTTAATTGCTCTACTTTCTTCCTCAGGGAAATTAATCTTTAAGTCGAATCTCCTTTTTGCCTGCCAATCTCGGCTGTCTTAACTCACCATTCTTATCACTTTATTCTCCCCTCTGCTCTTTGGGAGAAATTCCCAAGTTTATCCTCTGTATCATCGATTGATTTTCCACAATGTTAGTTCTGCTCTTTACTGCATCAATTAGGACATAAATATTGTTACCACATTTTAAGTATTTTTGATAAATTCTCTTATATTACTGTATCCCTTTCCTTCTTGACTTATAATTTCTTCATTCCTTCATAGACTTCTCTGTGTTTTTCATAGAAAGACCCTGTCTTCTTAAATCCTATTAGGAAGTTAATATGTGCAATTGTTGATTCCTAGCAGGCTTTATCCAGAGAAGCTTAGAGCCTCCACTGTTTCTTTAATTTTTAGAAGAGGTGGAATATATAAAAACTAGAATCACAAATTAGTGCCCCCATTGCTTTTCCTGATTCTTCCTTCTTTTTCTTTGCATTGCATGAAGCAATTAGTCACCATAAGTGACAACTCACAAGAGATCCACCAACAGACACACATTCACAGTCAATGCCTAGTTGTTTTTAAAGATTGAAATCACCAAAGTAGAAACTGAGATGCTAATTTGGGAGGCATTGTGCTAAGTGAAATAAGCCAAACATAAAAGGACAAGTGTTATGTAAAATTATGTAAAAACAAAACAATATATATACACACACACATATATATACATAATTATGTAAAATACCCAAAACGATATATATAGAGAGATTATAGATAGAGATAGAGATAGAGATAGAGATAGAGATAGATATATATGGCTTCCAGCTAGATATAAAATATTACATATCTAGAGTAGAGAGCAGACAGGGAGTAGGATACAACATTATTCTCTGTTTCTCATTGGGCCTTGTTCAAATGCATTCATCAATTACATTTTCCAATCCATTCTATTGACCACATATATATTAATGATTTCTCCAAGAAGTTTTGGCAATAGATTTCCTGTCAGTTTTAAGGTTTTAAGTTTCCTTTTTTTTTTTACATTTCACAATTTTCTGTATTATAACAATTATATATTACTGGGAAATTTGGAGATGTTTCAATAGAGTGCTAGCTAGGTGTCATTTTTAAATCAGAAATAGACTGTGAAATTTCCAAAAATAACTGGGGTCACCCTACCCTGAGAATTTCAAAGTGACCCAGTCCTATGCATGTGTGCATATTTCATTTATTTTTTTATATATGTTATAACATAGTAGTAATAATATACGCTTTGTGTTTTTTCCTGCATATTTAGAATTCAACTTTACTTATAATGTATAGTATTATACAGCAGCTTTCAACTGTTTGTCGTGTTCTTTTAAAATATGTTTTAAAAGTTATATTCTGGTATCAGTTAAGACGACTCTTTATTTCAAAGTCTTTATAAAGACAATCTGTGTACGATTTGCTAACGATAATTCAGCAAAAATATATACTGGTCTTTCTTCCATTCCTCTAAAAAAAACTTTGGTTACATGCTCAGATGATAACCAAGGAAACCACCAGTCTCTTGGCAGTCTCAAATTGTAACAGCAGACTAAATATCTAGAAAGAAGTAAACGTACAAAGTGTGAATGTACAAAGAGGAGATAAGTATACACACAGAATAACTAGGAAGAAGGAAGATAATAAGGATGACAGAGTGGATTCAGACTCCACTACATTTGGAATCTGAAGATGTAAACTTCTGCATTTAGGCCTCCTCGTAATTAGGTAAACTAAATGAGCCATTTACTATCTCTGACCCTCAATTTCTTAATCCTTGAAATGGGTTTATTATAATATTTATCCCTAACGGTTATCACAATGAAAATGCATCATAAAATGCTTTATAATAAAACGTTATAAAAATAATGAGAAAATTAAGGATTTTGATGCTGCAACATGAAAGAAACTTGAACACATTATCTTAAGTGAAATAAGCCAGACACAAAAGGACAAATATTGTATGATTCCACTTATAAAATATCTGGAATAGGTAAATTCATAGACACAGAAAATAGATTAAAGGTAACCAGGATCTGGAGAGAGCAGGGAATGGGGAGTTATTGCTTAATTGTTGCAGAGTCTCTGGTGTGTTAAAAGAAAATTGGAAAAAGAAAGTGGTGATGATTGCACAATACTGTGAATGTAATTAATGCCATTTAATGTTACATTTAGAAATAGCTAACATGGCAAATCTTATGTTATGTCTATTTAACACAAATTTTTTTAATTGGGTCTTAGTTTGTTCTTTTACATGTACTCTTTAAACCAATTATGATACAACTTTGTTTAAAAACTGTTAAATTGAAACTGGCATTACAGTATTTGTGTGACTATATGAACAAATCAATTAATATAAATATCATGAACAAACATTTATGAAATGCTCATGTACAGGGACTAATCACCATGGCTACAATGATACTTGAGAGATACTCATCCAATTAAAAGATAATCCCACCTATCATTTTAAAATGAGTTTTGGGGATGTGTCTTATGATACTCCTGTAGTGAAGAACTACTACACAGATCATCCATTGCATATATACTCCATAAGTGAGCATTCTTCTCATAGCTATAATGAAAATGAATGCTACGATATACATTTTCACCACTCAAGAAGTATGAATCACTAGAGCATAAATAAATTTTCCTATTTCAAAACTCATTCATGATCCCAAGAGTTGCTGCTTCCACCTGAATTCTCTATCAAACCAGAGTTACAGCTTTCCCCCTGGTTTTATCAAAGCAGCTGAACCTCATAGAACCTGTGGAACAATATTCTTGACTTTTTCTATTGGCTCCTCTCCCCCACAATCCAGCAACATCCCATTTTTGCTTTAGCTTTCATGAAGCAATCTCATTCCCAGTGGGAGTGACTCAGATCACCATCCCATTCCCCATAGTGAAACCTATCAACAGTTTCATGATTAATGCTCTCCCTGCACCAAATACAAAACTGAGATGGCTTCAGATTAAGACCTGAGAAGAAAAGGAAGTCATAGTGAATTCCCCAAACTGTAATAATTTTCATTTGTTGAACAGTTTATCACAAATGGATCATTTTATTTGGTGTAGTCACTTCCTTCCTAGCTTGATAAATTAATTTAAACTGGATTAGCCTAAATTCGAGCTAATTTACAGTTTTATTGTTTGTGGTTGTTTTCTTCGTTCTAAAATTATCTTATGAATGAAGTCTCATATTGAATTCAATTCAACATGTATTTTGGGCGGTCTTAGTATGTTGCAAGTGAAAGCACTCTGAGATGGTGTTATGGCAAAGCTAGGGAGAATAGCAACAATTCTTTGACCCTAAAGATTTAGAATCTAGAGAGAGAGATTACTCACATACTTGTATATAAATAAAATCTTAGGAAATATAAGGTTTTCATTGAATATACTTATTTTGCAGACTTAGGAAAATCTTGTAGAGGGAAGTGTCATTAATGATGGGTTTTATGGCAGAGTCACAGTGTTTATTATTGCCTATTTAACCTGCTAAACTTAAAAGTCCTCAAATGTGAAGCCTATCTTAGTTATCTCTGTACCCTGGAAGCGATACAGCAATTATTGGGACAGGATCATAGACATACCCTGACTGGAAAAAAATACTCTGAGATCGTGTTTCTTATTTAGGAAATACTTACTAAATCATAAGTATTTTTATAAGCACTTATTTACAATGTGTCATATTCCTTTTACAAGATTGATTCAGGGACTGAGAGTTGAAACATAATCAGAGTTGAATGCTATCCGATAGTGCCAACTGGATTGAGTTTGAAGACATGTGTTTGAATCCCAGCTCTGTTTAATAGCCAGGTGAACTTAAATCAGGTATTTACTATCTCTGAGCTTCCAAGTCATCTAGTGAGATTAGCGATGACAAAACATGGCTCACAGGATTTGGGGAAGATTAAATAAAATAATATTAAGCCTTTCACAAAGTAGGAATTCAAAATAAGTCTTAGGTGTAGTTGAATTTGATTCAGCAAGATTCATATGTTTCCAAGATAAGTTTTTATTTATTAGTAATAATAGCACATATGCGTAGAATGTTGATTGTGTATCAATATCAAAAATACTACATTCCATGTATGGTCTCATTAATCTTCAGAGCAACTCTGAGGAATAGAGATGAAGAAACTGAGACTTCATGGTATTTATTTGCCTGAGCCAGGAAGTGAAATAGACAGCATTTGAACCCTTACTGTCTGACTCCAGAATTTTTGCAATTAATCATAATGCAAACAAGGTTGGTGCAAAAGTAATTGCGGCTTTTGCAATTTAGTTTTAATCTTTTAAACCGCAATTACTTTTGCACCAACCTAATACTTCCCAGTGAAACGAACAATTGCACACTTCTGAATCTAGTAAAACTACAACTTTTTAATTTATTTTCTGTTAGGGAAGGTGTTTTCCGTCCCCAAGGAAACTGCTTTTCCCTTAAAGAGGAGCTCTGGCTTTCTGTGAAGAAACATTATCATCTCTTGCTTTCACAGATCTCACTGTCTCTTCCATCAGAGAAGAAGGAAAGTTCCTCATGTGAGATTGAGGAATCGGGGTGTAGACCAGACTTGCTGACAATGCAGCCTTGTGGCCACCACATGATCTCCTACTCAGTGTGCTCTACTTCTGCCTGGCAGGCGTGCGTTGTCCTGCTGCTCTATGGCAGGGTAAGTTCTGTTCAAGGTCAAAGAGTAGGAAGTCAGTATTTAGCCTTGGTTCCAAGCTATCTGAAATAATTCAAATATGTTGATCCCTATCAAATTCCATGTATATTTACTAGTTGGTTCAACATTTGGAGGAGATAGAGGTATGATTAGCAATGAGTTGCAAATTCTAATACATGATAAGTGAGGCCAGTTATATGGATATTTTAAACTTCACTTGGAGAATGGACCATAGGGATGAATGAAACTTTTGTGTCTAGAATCCATCTTTTTGCTCTTTCTCAAGGTATATCTTATTAAATGTGGAGATGGATAAAATATGCTCTGAGTATAATTATATTTTTATTAAAGGAAAAATTCAAAGGAATGTGAGTTTAATACCTTTTAAATATGTTAATATCTGTATTAATGTAGTTATAATTACAATATATTATAAATATATTAAATATGTAATATATCAATATGTTATATTTTATATATTGCTATATTGTATATAAAATATATATAAATCAGAGAGAGACAGATCAACAGAGACAGAGAGAGATATAGAGAGGATTTAAGATGACATGTCCTTGGAACCAGTCAAATCTTCATTTTCTAGCATTATCAGATATCTAATCTTTAAGTCACTTAACACCTCTAAGGCTGAGTTTCACATCTATAAAATTTGAATAATAGTACTTTGTTATATGATTGATCTGAGAATCAAATTTGTAATGAATAAATAATTTACGTCCATTCTTAAATATAAGGAACACTCAGTGACAGCTAGTGATATTATTATGTTATCATTATCATGATTTAATATGTAAACCAGTTATTCTTTTTTTCATAGGTAATGGAAAACAGGATATTAATTTAAAATTTGGTAAGAGAGAACTGACCAAAAAAGCATAGCTTTTAAGCTGTAAAATGTTAAACATTTTAAAATACATGTTTTTGAATTGTTATTCATCAAGCTCATTTAAAATAGGATCAATAACCACTAGTATTTTTGGATTATTTGAGGGTGTGGCTACTTGCCCATGATCTCTTCAGTTAGAAAAAGGCATGTTAAGACTTTACATAATGCACATCACAGGAGAAATTTTATTGTTTTGTTTTGTCATAATTGATAAAGTAACAGATGTCATTTCTAGCACAATATTTATGTTATATTTATGTTCCAGTGAATTTTCTTTCTTTCTTCCAGAAACATTTTGATTGTGAATACTCATTATAACCTTTCTCAATACCCAGTGACCACTATTATGACTGCCCTCTCAACTGTGGCCAATTTCAGATTTAGAAGCTAAATGACTGTCACTGCCTTGACTCGTAATTACTGAAGACACTGTGCTGAAATTGAGACTCAGTTACTAGGAAATATAGCTTTAAGGGAACATTTCCGGTATCTTTTATGCTTACGTTAACTCCATTTATTAATGCAAAGCGTGATATGTCTTCGGTTGGTGAATAAAATAAAATCCACTGAAAAAGGAAAGCAATCAGAAACTACTTTTGCATTCAGGTAGTGTAAGATGAACCTGTGTTTCCTCTTATTTTGTGTTAGTATGGTTTTTTGAAGCTGCACAGTGAATTGCATAATTGAGAGATTCAGAACTAGCCATTTTCAATAATAATATGTAGCGGTTGTCAAGGTAACTTGGGAAGGGCAGTGGGGAATTTTTTTTAAATAAAAGGAAATGGAAACATTTTCCTTTATTGTTGTTGGTATCATGTTTGTGTTTGTGCTTTGTGTTGACCCACAGAGTGCAAAACATGGTGTATTTCCAGTCAGTGACTACAACAAAACCTTTTATCAGACTTCAAAGGAGGGAGCACACTGAAAATATTTTGGTATGCTCTAATATGAGAACATTCTGTTAGTATGTGTTTCTGTTAAATTTTAGCTGAATCAGAAGTGAGACAGGTAAAAGATATTACTGGAAGATATTATTGTAGGGATGAAAAACTGAATAAGTAAGATAAGGATAGAACAGATCAATGAAGGATTACAATCTGAATTTTTAATCAAAATCAAACCTTGGGCAAATTTTCAAACTATCTGGAGAGATACAAGTGACTCATATGCTATGTCCCTTAAAAATAGTGTATATTTTTAAGAAAACCTACATAGCTCTTTCTGTGTGTTAGGCCTCATTTTCTGTTCTGTACCCATTTAACTCATTTGACCCTCAGAACAACATAGGTCCTACAGTTATTCTCACTTTACAGATGAGGAAACTGAGGGATAGAGAGATTAAGTATTATAACTCATTCATGATACAGAAGAGGAAGTGACAGAACTACAAGTTGAACCCAGCAATTTTGCTTTCAAAATCTGTACTCTTGACTATGCAGTTCCTCTTCTTGTGGGAAGGTGTGGAGTCCTTTATTTTCTAAAATACAAACAAAAACTCTCTGCCCTTGCCTTCCCTTTGTGGGTGAGTGACAGAATACATGTGTATCCCACTGGGAAACCCATGCAGTCTTGCTTCCCTGGTTTCAGAATGTGTTCGGTGTCACCCTTTAGAGTTAGAAGAGAATTGAGCTGATTAGGTCTTTGGGGACATTTTTTGGTTTTACCAGCTTTAGCAGAACTGGCTTTTGTACCTTCAAACGATGTCAGATCCACAGGCAGCCTCAGCTTGGGTGTTTGAAAGCACTACCACTGAGGGAAAGACACGTTGTTTCAGAATAAAACAAGATATTCTGGGGCCAGTGACAGATGTTTTTGTGTAGTATAATAACGTAATTTGGCTGGTCTTATTCAAACGAATTTGAACAATGGAATTAATTGTATATGTCAGTGTGGAAATAAAACAGTTCATAAGAAAGAACAATCAAAATAAAATAAACGAAATGCAAATGAATTTAACTAAGACAACTATCTTTGTGAGTTTTACCCCTTATATTCTCCCAAAATAATTGCCCAAATACCAGGCTTAAAATTGATATTGTAAGGCTTTGGTGAATTAAACGCTAGCTGCTACCCAAAGGTACTTAAAACCATAACAGAAATTACTCTAAATATGAAAACCTTATCCACCCACATTAGTGAGTTTAAATTAAAATATCTATAATGCGTTCTTGTATTTAACTCTTTAACTTTTCTAGTACAGGGTCAAAAAAAAATTTTCTAGTACAGTAAGCACTGGTAGAAAAATTTATACTCTTCATGCCGGTAACAAGGTAGCCTTCAAGGATTTTAACAAAAACACAAATAAGGGAGATAATTATAATATTTGATTCATGAAAGTCTTCACAAGATCTTCTAAAATCAACACTTTAGGATTCTCTTGAGAGTCCTCTGGGCTGGTTTCTGTCTGATTTCCTTGAGATCCCAGCTAAGCTAGGGTTTGAGGCAAAGGCAGAGAAACTCAGAGCTGGAAGCTTTGAAAGAATCACTGAGGTTGAAAGGAGGCAACCAGACAGAAAAGGCTGGTTTCTAGTGCAGGTTTGCTTAACTTCTATCTCTACTATTAATTAAAATAGTTCACCCTCAAATAAATAGAGATTCATTTGGATGGATCTCGCAGCATCTTAAGATTGGGGACTAAATAAGAATGAGAGAGAGAGAGAGAGAGAGAGAGAGAGAGAGAGAGAGAGAGAGAACAGAACAGAACAGAACAGAACAGAACAGAACAGAACAGAACAGAACAGAACAGAACAGAAAAGAAAAAAAGAAGTACTGTTTTTTCCCAAGAAAGTAACTCTTGAGAACTAGTATTCAGGACTACATAATAACGGTCATTTCTCAGATTTACTGAGAGCATTTGACTACATTTTCTAATGTCACCGCAGCAAGTGACACGAGTCAAGTACAGACCAGTCAGTGATTCTTGCCTAGTCAAGAACTCACATATGCCCACAAGGTGAGGGCCTGAGGACTGTAATGAAGACGAAAATCACTTCCTGGTCAGAGGTTAAACTCCTGAGACAAGCTCCAACAACCTTACTTACCACCCCCACCACACCAGGGACGATGGCCCAGATCAGTGGAGTGTGTGATGGTGGAAGGGTTTTCTCCCTACAAAGGGCTCTCTGGAGTGACCGCAGGCAGGGAGGGGCTATTGTCTTCCTAAGAAATCTCTCCAATCTGGAGTGAATTTCAGTTGTTTACCAAACATGCTCCACATGAATTATTCCAAACCATGTTTACTTACTTGGGTCTAAAATCCTATAGATGGACGAAGCACACATGGCCATAGAAAGCAAAGAAATCCTGATTGGAGCCTAGCCCGGGAAACGCAACTTTTCCTTCTCCAAGAAGTTAAGGCCAGGTTTTAACCCTCTGGCATCAGATGTGGCCACACAACAGAATATATTAAATTATGAGAATTTTTTTTCTTTTTAGTCAAAGACATGTAAATAAGTGATCAGGAGAAGCAAAGCTAATATAAAAAAGAGATTCATAGCTGAGTTTATCAAGAACAGAAGGATCGTTCTATAGTTCTTAAAAATTATGTCCCAAGCTCATTCTCCTACAAGTATAAACACAATGTCAAGAATGAGATCAACTTTTTCTTCCAATCTGATTGTACAATTTTGGTGACTTCTAAGTGTTTTGTTTTTTGTTTTGTTTTTTTTCAAGAACACTTCCTTAGGGAATTAGAAATGGAAAAGCTTCTCTCTGGTAATAAGTTGCATTTCTACTCAATTCCTCAGATCAATCAACCTGAGGTGCAAGGGCTATATTACTAACTCACAGGACTGTTGTGAGAATTAATTAAGCAGCATTTGCAAAATCCTTCAAGATGTTCACATAAAAGTTGCTAAAGAAGAATCAAATCTGACGACCTCCTTCTACGAATATATTTTTTTTTTAATTCTTACCAAAATTTCCGAGTTTGGCCGATTCCAGAGTACTGTCTGGAAGTACTTGGACAATGGAATTCTGATGTTTGCCATCTGATTTCTTTCTGGCTGGCTGTTGGTATTGTATTCCTATTTGGTCATAATTAACACATTACCCCAAGCAATTTTCTTTACAGCTTTTTTTTTTGGGGGGGGGGTGTTGTTCAAAGGCAAACAAAACAACCCCAAAACCTCACAGCAATCTGGTAGGTAGAAACTATCTATCTTCCTGTTCTGCTCTTTCAGGGACACCGGCTGTTTCAATTTCGAGTGCTCTTCCTATATCCCAGCTCATGAATGTCAGAGATGAGTTTTTCTTGTTCTTCTCTTGGAAGGTGTTTGCAGCCATAACCTGAAATCTTTCTTGGGAGCCTCTAGATCTGTTCAGGTTATTTACCTCGTTGCACAATTTCCAGTCATTTTGGCTCTGTGTTATCCAGCCATTATTTCTAAAGCCCGTCAATTTCCAGTCCTGAGTCACTGATGCTCCCATTTCCTATCACAGGGAACTGGGTAGGTGAACAATGTGAGGGGCACCATACAGTTAAAGCTGTAACTATCAGTCATTTACCAGGTTCAATTATCTAAGGCAATTGTCATTCATGTTACTTTGGCCCCACCTGAGCAGAGGGTGGGATGGCAGAAAGGTTTTTATCCTACCCACTGCTCACTATAGAGACAGGAGGCAGAAGTCCTCTGTGTTTGCCCAAGAGGTCACTACCACATTGAATTGTTTTCCTACTTCTTTTTTCCTCTGTCCTTGTCATATAGACAAGGAAGGTGCCACATAGGCCATCACCAAATATATGATAAGCATTCAATTGATGTTCATAATGATGAGTCATCTAGTCAACAAATTTTGCTGAGTCCCTACTATGTGCCAGATACTTTTGTCAAAACAAAGGTACTGCAGCAAGAAAAATAGATGCAGCCCCTACCCTCATGGAACTTACAATCTGGTGTGGGTGAAAGGATGAAAAAGTGTCTTCAGAACTCCATAGAGACAACTGACCAGTTTCAACAACTCAGGCCAAAGGCATTGCAATGTCTCAATAATAACAGTTTGGGTATTTCAGCCCTTATTCCCCAGACAATAACAGTAATTCTCTTTGACTTTCTTCGCAGTCTTACTGTTCTAGTAGAGAAGCCTCCAAAACCACTTCTGTTTAAACCCTGTCCATTCAGATTATAAGTTAACATAAAGCATGCCATGGCCCAATCACTTGAAAGACTGAAATAGCCTGGAACTTTGCTCCAAGAAAAATTTGGTCATGTATTGCGTTCTTCCTCAGAGCCTGAGCTCCTTCACTGGGTCTTCCCTCCTCTGTCACTGAGGCTGCGCAGCAGGTGACTCCTTTGGCACATTCAGACATGATTACTCCAGTTCCTGTAAAACACTATATTGATTGGCTAAAATCAAGATTGACTGTGTCACCCACACTACTTTTATCTACAAATTAAATTACTGTATTAAGAAAAGAAAATAGGTGTGCCTCAGAAGATTTATTGTTAGAGACTTCAGTAGATGACCTTAGAGTCTCCATTTTCTTCCTCCTACTTTGCAAGCAAAGCATCCCTGCTGGGTCACCTCATATGTCTCCTAGATACACATGTAGTTTGATATGCCCAGTGGACCACCAGCTCCCGGCAAAATAAGGTGCTCAAAGAACTCTCCCCTTCCAGCATCCTCTTGCATGTCCATTGCATTAAACTTAAAGGGAAAACTTCATCGTTTTTTTTTTAAATTTCCAGAGGCTGACGTGTTTGGCCAAGGCTGAATTTTTTCATAAGAAATAAGGATTCTCAATACTATGGAAAGCCACACTAGCATATTTTGGGATTAATTTCCTAGTAACAATGGATTTAATACAAAACATACTTCTATTGTAGCAAAGAAAGGAGCCACAGAGAGCAATATGCATTTTGCAGATTCTGCCAAAAAAGGCAATGTTTGTTTATGCTTTAGAAAAAATTAATGTGTTTTGTTTACATTTGCATACATCTTTCTAGAACACATGCATACACAAAACAGTTGTTGTTCTGTTATTATTAATATTTTTCTTACAGGGTGTTTTCCTGTCAGTCCATATGGTTTCTCTGCATGGCTTTACCTTTATACCCTAAGAATGAATCTTGTAGACTTTTCTAACTTACGACAACCTCTGTGACTTAGGAAAGAACTCTGGAAAGCACTGACTTCTGCGGATTGACACTGTCACCATATTTAATGGAGATTTTATATATATATGTATATATATACATATATATATACATATATATATATCATAAGATTTACATGTAAGTCACATCCAATGAAAAAATATTAGTGAATTCTTTCTAAAGAGTTACTAAAACTGAAAAGGTGACTACTTTCATGGCTTGGAAAATCTAAATTAATGGGTAAAATTATTATCCCTTTAAAGAATTTGGTCTAATGTATATATTTGGCTTCAGATTTTATTCAATTACAGTGGTACCTCAGTTTTCAAACATCTCTGTTGATGAACATTTCAGTTTACGAACGCTGTAAATTTTATGGATCTATGGTACCATTAGACAGTAAAATTCATGCTAAATTTGCAGTTTCAGGGGTTAATTTTAAGAGTCTGGAATGGATTAATCCATTTTGCATTACTTTCTATAGGGAAACCGTGCCTCAGTTTTTGAATGTTTCTGTGCTCGAACAGTCTTCCGGAATGGATTATGTTCGAAAACTGAGGTACCGCTGTACTTTTTTTTCTATATATACCAAGAAGTCCTCTTTCTGATACTTTTTTGCCTTAACATAGCTTTAATGTAAGAGGTCACAGTTTTGCTCTTATTATTTTCTTAATTTTTTTCTGCTATGCAATTCAAATTTAATCACATGTGTGAACTAAATACACTAATTGTTTATTTATATTAAAAGTCTCATTTAATATTTTTCTTCCTTTCTCCTTCTTCCCTGCCCTTCTTCTTTTCCCATTCTTCTGCTTCTATATTTTTAAATATATTTGCATATATAGAGATATATTTTTATGGGCGTACGTGTACATGTTATTCGTATATATGTATATCTGTGTGTACATATAAAAAATAAATTTGTTTCTAGCCCTATCCAATCAGAGGGACAGGAAGTCACAATACCCCAGTAGCACTGATCACACTAAACACCCAGATCTTGATTTCTAAATATCTTTCTCCACAAAAAGAAAGTCAGGTTTTTTGGAGAAAGGAATGATTTCATAGCTAGGGAATGGAAAGCATAAATTGAACCTGAAACAGTTTGTGACCAAAAGCTGGGGAAATTATGAAACAATGATGGAAAGATGTCAAAAGGACATAAGAAAGGACTGCATTTGGCCATATCAGGAAGAATTTGAGCATCAACATAAATAATGATAACAATGAAATACAACCAATTAAATTAAGTTAGAATCTGAGTCCATGCTGATATAAATAAATGTGGGATTAGCAAAATTCTTTCTTCAAACACCAACTATAAATGTAGAGGAAATGATGTAAATGGAAAATTACCATTAAGTAACTGTTACAGCGGCAATTGATTCAGGCAAGGAGTGGAGGTTTGTTTAGACCAGAATATTGTGTACTCAGAATATTTTCCTGCAAAATACTAGTCAACTACAAAAGAAAATGTTGACAACATAATCCCAGACATCAATATGGCAAGATGATCAAGTTTAACATCACCAGAGATACTGTGGATTGGTATTATGTGCTCCTGATATGATGTATGATAAGAACACAGACCCTGTCCCATAATATTTCTGCCAAGAGCATGATCTGAGTCTGGTCATAAAGACATATCTTATAAATGCAAGAAATGTACTTTTTAAGAACTGGTGAAAAACATATTATAAAAGACAAGGGGAAACTAGAGGACTGCTACAGTTTGGAGGAGAACAAAGAAACATGACAACTAAATGCCATGAGTGTCCCTGGGTGGAATCTTGGATCAGAGAAGCAGAAGTTTATTGAGAAAATTGCCAAAACTTGAATTGGATCTGCCAATTGCGTGGTAGGTCATATCAGTGCTGACTACCTGACTTGGAGGTTTGTATAATGCTTACATAAGAGAGTGTCCTTGATTTAGGAAAATACACACTGGCGTTTTAGAAGTACTAGTGCTTTGTATTTTCCAATTGCCTCAAATTATTTAGAATACCAATGTTTTCGGGGATGTATCGGTGTGTGTGTGTGTGTGTGTGTGTGTGTGTGTGTGTGTGTGTGTGTGTTGGGGAGAGGTATAGAGATAAAGAGAGAGAGAGACAAAAAGAGAAAGAGACAAAAAGAAAAGGGGATGGAGCAAATGCTTTAAATAACGTAACAGTTGGAGAATCTGAGTAAAAAGGATAGAGATTTGTGCACTTTTCTTGCAACTCTTCTATGAGTTTGAAACTACTTGAAATAAATTGTGTATTTTCTTATCTCAGGTAATTTTTCAGTGTTTTATGTACAATCCTTTTTTCCTGGCCTGTAGTGAAAAATGAGACTAGTTGAGGACTCTAACAGGTGCTCTCTTAAACTGAATATGTATTTGTAATTGACATTTAATATAGGAACATCTAAGGAAGAATCTTGACCTTTGCTATCTTTCCTTAGGGTTCTCCAAATTCTATCAATTTGGGAATGAGATAGTTAACACTGAACTTTTTCTATGGAGGGAGGAAGAATATATATACTATATATATTCCACTATATACATATACTATATATATTCCACTATATACGTATATATAGTGGAAGTCTATACAACTCGAGGATAACAACATCCGCAGTTAGTAAGCAGTATCATTTTAAAAAATGATATCATTTTTAAATTTAGTATCATTTTAAAAAATGAATAAAATATCAAAACAAGAGGAAAAAAAGATTATTTTGCATGTATAGAAATTTTACATTTCCACTCATTGGTGCATGCACATCTTTTGTCACTCTATCCCTGCATAGAGGGACAGTAGAGTGTATAATATTCTGATTTATCACATCTAGTACTCACTGTGTACTTAATAATTTATTATGTGGTTATATTTTTTATCATTATTCATGTATATACTTATTCAATCCTAAAATAGTCCTATGAGGCATATACTACTATTAATTCTAGTTTATACAGATTAGGAAACTGAGGCAAGAGATAGGGAGACTCAGCAGCAATGACACAAGTGCTTGCTGAGTGTCACTAAATGGTGTAAAAGAATCCACTCACTCATTCAAGGGGGGCTATCACTGTGTGAGGGATATAACTGATAAATGTCTATTGCATTGTTTTGTACACTTGAAGCTAATAAAATAAATAAATAAATAAATAACTTTGTAGAAAAAGCTTCCTCATGACAAAATTAAGATATATATATTTAAATAAATAAAACTTGACCCATCTCAATTGATTGTTACTGAATGGATTGGTTTTTAATCATTCAGAGAGTAAAGAATGCCTCAAAGAATGTTCAGACTATAATTAAGAATTGTACTCAATAATTACTAATAATTAATAAACAAACTCAAATGTATTAAACTATAAATTATACCTAACATAAATTCTAGAATACTGAAAGTCTTTATTTTTCTGTACTTTTCTTTCAAACTAAATAAATGACAGAAAAGAATTAAAAAAGAAAAAAAAGAATCCACTCACTCATTCAGCAACTATTCAGCTCCCACCTTGTTTGCGTATGGCAGAGTAAAGTAAAAACGCACGAACTTTGAGTCAGACGGGCAAAATATCAAGTTCTTGCTCTCACCTGTTTCTAACTGCTTCTTCAATTGTCTGAATCTCTGTTTCTTGGTAGGATTTTTGAAAGGATTAAATATATTTCATGTCTGAGTTGGGCCCAGGGAAGTGACCCGGCCATAATGGACTCAGTAGATAACAGTGATCCTTACGGCTTTTTAACATGTTATTATTTTTGCTCAAAGATGATGAGCACAATGAACTGGAACAAGTTGAAAATTGTGTAGTATAGAGACCCTGAAGATCAAGCAGCTGGATTTGGGGAAGGAAGAAGAGAGAAAAATGGGTGTGCCAACAACAGACAAACCACTCCACCCCATAGCTCGTGGCTGTTGCCATTGTCATTATTATTACATCATCAGTAGCATTCATGCCATAATTGGTCTGTGCCTGTAATACGTCATTTAATTTTCACCATAACTCTCTGAGATGGTGCCTGTTAATCCTCCCCCCACTATTTACGCAGTGGTGAAGTCATTTGTTCAAAGTTACCTAGATAGCAAGTAGAAGAGCTGGGATTCAAACCTAATCACTCGGACTCTAAAATTGGCCGTACCGGTAGACTGCTCATATACCCCCGAAGGGCTTTGGTGTGCCTTCCGAGATCCAAAACAACTATTTTATTTAACAAAAGGGAATTAGATGGTTACATCCCAGTCTGGGATCTCATGTTAATTTTATGGCTTTACTATTCTTGAGCTCTACTGAAAAATGTTTAAAATCAGAGACTGGCAATCGCCTTCCATCAGATAATAGAACTTAATGACCTAAATGGAAGCCTGTGGTAAGTCAGGGGTGCGTGCTAAGCAGTGTGCAGCTGCCTATTACATCAAGCCCTCATGGCTCTAGCCCTAATATTTGGAAGTAGATTCCAATCTCACAAAAGCAGAAGTTTTGTCTTCTTTGTTCATACTGGGATACCTCCATTACTAAGCGAGGTGCCATACACAAACAATGGGGGAGCTGAATAGTTGCTGAATGAGTGAACGAATTGCTTTGCACCATTTAGTGACACTCAGCAAGCATCGCTGCTAACTATCTACCTTGAATGAGTCTCCCTACCTCTTGCCTCAGTTTCCTAATCTGTATAAACTAAAATTAATAGTAGTATATACCTCATAGGACTATTTTAGAATTAAATAAATATATACATGAGGAGTACTTAGAAAACAGTGCTTGGCACACGATACATGGTCAATAAATGTTAGCCCTTATTATTATTATCCTTATTATTCACCATAAGATCCTAACGGCCTGCAAAAACTAATAAATAAAGTCCTGAACAAATGCCTAATTTATTTCCAGAGAGTAATTTCCATCACACTGAATCCTAAAGCATTTCCACCTATTGGAACATACATGTCATCATCTCTCTGTTCTATCAAGTATTGATGTCACACCTACCGGGCAAGACCAGTGTTAAAGTTTGAGTTTGCATACCCCACTCATCTTAGAAAGCTTCTAACCCTCTGGCACATTTCACAAGTAATTAGAAGTAGCTCCCTAAGTGATAGCAATGCCCTCTCACCCTTGGATGCATGTGGTTTCTTAACTTTCCATATTTTAAGCCACAGCTGAGAATTTTTTGCCAACTACGGTTTTGTCTTTTCCCAAAAGGTCTTCATTAATTTCTAATTGTAGACTTCCTTATGTGCATTTTTTCCTGTTTAAATAAAATTAGAAATATAAATGTTTGGGAATTTTGCCATTTTATATTCATCACATTGTTATGGCCTTTCTTGTTTGACTTTAATGATGCTTTTCTTTCTCTTTAATAACACTTACTCTGATCTCACTAAAATGAACTCATTCAATGCTTGCATCTATCCCCCACGTATTTTCAATATGTACCTTTTTTTTAACCTACTCCATTCTTATTCTATTCAGATGAAAATTCTAAGCTAACGATAATTTGAAATAGTTCTTTATTTAAGACATCTTACATTTACCTTCATTTATTTTGAGAGGTATTACAACTATTTTATTTAACAAAAGTACCTATTTCCTTCTAATATTTGAGATTGTTTTTCATTTTCTTATCTGACTCATATTTCTTTTCTTTTTTTTTAATTTATTGAGGTGACAATTGTTAGTAAAATTGGATAGATTTCAGGTGTACAATTCTGTATTACATCATCTATAAATATCATTGTGTGTTCACCACCCAGAGTCAGTTCTCCTTCCATCACCATATATTTGATCCCCCTTACCCTTATCTCCCTCCCCCCACCCCCATTGCCTTCTGGTAACCACTAAACTATTGTCTGTGTCTATGAGTTTTTGTTTCTCATTTGTCTTGTTCTTTTGTTGTTTTTGGTTTATGTACCACATATCAGTGAAATTATATGGTTCTCTGCTTTTTCTGTCTGACTTATTTGGCTTAGCATTATACACTCAAGATTCATCCATGTTGTCACAAATGTTCCTATATCATCTTTTCTTATGCCGGATAATATTCCATTGTGTATATATACCACAACTTCTTTATCCATTCATCTATCGAAGGACATTTTGGTTGTTTCCATGTCTTGGCTACCGTAAACAAAGCTGCAATGAACATTGCAGCACACGTGTTTTTATGTATAAATGTTTTCAGATTTTTTGGGTAGATGCCCAGGAGGGGGATTCCTGGGTCATATGGTAATTCTATTTGTAATTTCTTGAGGAACCTCCACACTGCCTTCCATAGCGGCTGCACCAATCTGCATTCCCACCAACAGTGTATGAGGGTTCCTTTTCCTCCAAAGCCCCTCCACCACTTGTTACTATTTGTCTTGTTGATGATAGCCATTCTGACTGGGGTGAGGTGATATCTCATTGTGGTTTTTATTTGCATTTCTCTGATGATTAGTGATGTTGAGCATTTTTTCATATGTCTATTTGCCATTTGTATGTTCTCTTTGGAGAAATGTCTCTTCAGATCCTCGGCCCATTTTTTAATTGGGTTGTTTGTTTTTTTGTTGTAGAGTTGCATGAATTCCTTGTATATTTTGGATATTAGCCCCTTACTGAAGGTGCTCTTTGCAAAAATCTTCTCCCATTCAGTTGGTTGCCTCTTTATTTTGTCGATGGTTTCTTTTGCTGTGCAGAAGCTTTTAAGTTTCATATAGTCCCATTCGTTTATTTCAGCTTTTACTTCCATTGCCTTTGGAGTCAAACTCACAAAATGCTCTTTGAACCCAAGGTCCATAAGTTTAGTACCTATGTTTTCTTCTATGAAGTTTATTGTGTCAGGTCTTATGCTTAAGTCTTTGATCCATCTTGAATTAATTTTGGTACATGGTGACAGATAGCAGTCCAGTTTCATTCTTTTGCACGTGGCTATCCAATTCTCCCAGCACCATTTATTGAAGAGGCTGTCTTTCCTCCATTGTATGTTTTCAGCCTCTTTGTCAAAAATTATCTGTCCATAATTATGTGGTTTTATTTCTGCATTCTCAATTCTATTCCAATGGTCTATGTGTCTGTTTTTTTGCCAATACCATGCTGTTTTGATTATTGTTGCCCTGTAGTACAAGCTAAAGTCAGGGAGTGTGATACCTCCAGTACTGTTTTTTTTTTTGTTTTTTTTTTCTTAAGATTGCTTTGGCTATTCGAGGTCTTTGGTGGTTCCAAAGAAATCTCATGATTCTTTGTACTATTTCTTTAAAACATGCCATTGGGATTTTGATGGGGATTGCATTAAATCTGTATATTGCTTTGGGTAATATGACCATATTAACTATGTTCTTTCTTCCAGTCCATGAGCACAAAATATCTTTCCATTTCTTTGTGTCTTCTTCAATTTCTTTCAAAAACGTCTCATAGTTTTCAGCATATAGGTCTTTCACATCCTTGGATAAGTTTATTCCTAGGTATTTTATTCTTTTTGCTGCAATTGCAAAAGAAATTGTTTTTCGTATTTCTTTTCTTGAGATTTCATTGTTAGTATATAGGAATGCAATAGACATTAGTACGTTGATTTTGTAGCCAGCAACTTTACTGTATTCATTCATTGTTTCTAATAGCTTTTAGGTAAAATCTTTAGGGTTTTCTATATATAGCATCATGTCATCTGCAAAGAGTGATAATTTAACTTCTTCATTCCCAATTTGGATGCCTTTTATTTCTTTCTCTTGCCTCATCACTCTGGCGAGGACTTCCAACACTATGTTGAAAAGCAGAGGTGATAGGGGACAGCCCTGTCGTGTTTCTGAATGTAGAGCAAAGAGCTTCAGTTTTTCACCATTAATTATGCGATTAGCTGAGGGCTTGTCATATATGGCCTTTATTATGTTAAGGTATTTCCTTCTATACCTATTTTATTAAGCGGTTTAATCATAAATGGATGTTGTATCTTGTCAAATGCTTTTTCTACATCAATTGATATAATCATATGATTTTTGTCCTTTATTTTGTTTATGTGATATATCACATTGATGGATTTGCATATGTTGAACCGTCCTTGTGCCCCGGGGATGAACCCCACTTGGTCATGATGAATAATCTTTTTAATGCATTGTTGTATTCGATTTGCTAGAATTTTGTTTAGGATTTTTGTACCTGTATTCATCAGAGATATTGGTCTCTAGTTTTCTTTTTTTGTGTTGTCCTTACCAGGTTTTGGTAGCAGGGTAATGTTGGCCTCATAAAATGAGTTAGGGAGTACTGTCTCTTCTTCAATTTTTTGGAAGAGTTTGAGAAGGATTGGTATTAGATCCTCTTTGAAGGTTTGGTAGAATTCACTAGTGAAGTCATCTGGACCCGCACTTTTGCTTTTGGAAAGGTTTTTGATGACAGATTCAATTTCGTTACTGGTGATCGGTCTGTTTAGATTTTCCAGTTCTTCATGGTTCAGCCTTGGAAGACTATATGTTTCTAAGAACTTGTCCATTTCTTCTGGGTTATTGAATTTTGTCGTATATAGTCCTTCATAGTATTCTTGGATGATCCTTTGTATTTCTGTGGTGTCCATGAGAACTTCCCCTTTTTCATTACTGATTTTGTTAATTAGCGTCTTCTCTCTTTTTATCTTAGTGAGTCTAGCCAAGGGTTTGTCAATTTTGTTAATCTTTTCAAAGAACAGGCTCTTTGTCACATTAATTTTTTTGTTGTCTTTTTGTTCTCTATTTCATTTAGTTCTGCTCTGATTTTTGTTATTTCCTTTCTTCTGCTGACCTTGGGTTTCACTTGTTCTTCTTTTTCCAGTTCTTTAAGGTGTAACATAAGGTTATTTATTTGGGATTTGTCTTGTTTCTTGAGATAGGCCTGTAATGATATAAATTTTCCTCTTAAAACTGCTTTTGCTGCATCTCAAAAATTCTGGTAGGATGTCTTTTCATTGTCATTTATTTCTATGTATCTTTTGATCTCTCCTCTAATTTCTTCTTTGACGCAGTCGTTCTTTAAAAGTATGTTCTTTAATCTCCATGTACTTGTGTTTTCTCCTGCTTTCTTTTCGCATTTGATATCCAATTTCAAAGCCTTGTGATCAGAGAATATGCTTGGTATGATTTCAATCTTCTTAAATTTGCTGGGGCTGATTCTATGTCCCAATATATGGTCTTTCCTTGAGAACATTCCATGTACACTAGAAAAGAATGTATAGTCTGATGTTTTAAAATGAAGTGCTCTATATATGTCAATTATGTCCATTTCATCTAATGTGTCATTTAGGGCTGCTATTTCTTTATATCTTCTGTTTGGATGATCTATCCATAGCTGTCAATGATGTATTTAAGTCCCCTAGTATAATTGTGTTTTAGTCAATTTCTCCCTTTAGTTGTGTTAGTAGTTGCTTGGTATATTTTGGTGCTCCCTGATTGGGGGCATAAATATTGATGACTGTCATGTCTTCTTGTTGTATAGTCCCCTTTACCATTATGAAATGTCCATCTTTGTCTCTTGTTATCTTTTCACCCTGAAGGCTGTTTCATCTGATATCATTATGGCTACACCTGATTTTCTCTGGGTACCATTTGCTTGGAGTGTCAATTTCCACACTTTCACTTTGAGTCTGTGCTTGTCCTTGTAGCTGAGATGTGTCTCTTGAAGACAGCATATGGTTGGGTTTAGTTTTTTGATCCAATCTGCTACTCTGTGCCTTTTTATTGGTGAGTTCAGCCCATTTATATTTAGGGTGATTATTGATATATGAGGATTTCCTGTCATTCAATCTTCAGTTTTCTGGTAAGGCTGTGTCTCCATTGTTTCTTTGCCTTTTTGTTGTCTATTATTTCTGTGTGGTGGTATTCTATGATGTTTCCCTTTGTTTCTTCTTTTATTACAGTATACATTTCAGTTCTGGATTTTTTTTGAGTGGTTACCCTTGAGTTTATGTAAAAGAAAGTTTGATATTTAGAGTATTCCATTTTCTTCAGCATGCTTACTTTCTCCATTCCCATATTCCGTTTCAGGCCTTTACTCTCCCCCTTTTTATGCTGCCACAAATTATCCCTGTTGATGGTGGACGAATAGCCTCCTTTAGTATTTCTTGTAGTGCAGGTCGCGTATTAGAAAATTCCCTCAGCTTCTGGATGTCTAGAAAGGTCTGTATTCCTCCTTCATATCTAAAGGAGATCTTTGCTGGATATATTATTCTTGGCTCATAATTTCTCTCTTTCAATAGTTTGAATATTTGGTTCCATTCCCTCCTAGCTTGTAGAGTTTCTGCTGAAAAATCTGATGATAATCTAATGGGCTTTCCTTTGTAAGTTACCGTCTTCTTTTCCTTGGCTGCCTTGAGGATTCTTTCTTTTTCATTGATTTTAGACAGCTTCAATACAATGTGCCTTGGTGAAGGCCTGTTGGGATTGAGGTAATTAGGTGTTCTATTTGCTTCTTGGATTCGAGGATCCAGTTCTGTCCACAAGTTTGGGAAGTTCTCATCGACTATTTGTTTGAATATATTTTCTGTTTC
The DNA here is from genome assembly GCF_964194185.1 of Rhinolophus hipposideros. Classification (NCBI taxonomy): domain Eukaryota; kingdom Metazoa; phylum Chordata; class Mammalia; order Chiroptera; family Rhinolophidae; genus Rhinolophus; species Rhinolophus hipposideros. Next base: position 18,153,507 of record NC_138059.1, on the reverse strand, counting down.
CTTCTCTCTTTCTTCTCCTTCTGGTATGGCCATTATTCTTATATTGCTCTTTCTGATGGGGTCAGAATGTTCTTGTAGAGTTCTTTCATTTCTTTTAAGTCTCAAGTCTCTTTCTTCTTCCATCTGTATAATTTCCAGGTTTCTATCTTCGATGTCACTGATTCTTTCCTCCATCTGGTCAACTCTACTACCTAAGCTGGATATTTCATTCTTAATTTCTTCTATTGAGTTCTTAATCTCCAGAAATTCCATTTGGTTCTTTTTTAAAATTTCAATCCCTTTCGTAAAATGCTCATGTTGTTCTTTGATTGTGTTTCTGAGTTCATTAAACTGCCTTTTTGTGTTTTCTTGCATCTCATTGAGTTTTTTCAGAACTGCAATCTTGAATTCTCTGTCATTTAAGTCACATATTTCCATATCTTTAAGTTCCTTTTCTGGAGACTTTTCACTTTCTTTCTGAGCTGTCTTGTTGCCGTAGTTATTCATGGCAATTTCTGATTTATTATTTCTCTTCCTAGACATCTACAGGAGTGCCTTCTGCAACAGGTTGATAGGAAGAGGTCTTTCTTTTGTTTTCCAGTACTTGTTGGTAGAATGTTTTATTTTCTCTTCGACTGCAGCCTCTTTTTTCCTCTCTCACATGGTAGTGCTAGTTTTCTCTGCACTATTCCAGCTTCTCACAAAATGGGGGGATTCCCTGGGAGATGGGCTTCTCCTCTTTTAATAGTTCACCTGGGTCACAGGGCGCAGTGTCTGTGTGGGCATGTGGAAAGCTTTTGAAGTTCAAAAGCTCTTCCTGCACCAGATTTAGAGCCCATATGTTTCAGCAGTTCTGTTTACTCCTGCAGGGATCCGCCAAGATAGGTGGGGCCAGGGGCGGGGTGAGTTGTGAGAGGTGGCCTAGAGCAATGGCAGTGACCACCACCACAGCCAGTCCTGCTTCCAAAGCTCCCTCCCCTTTGCCGAAACTAGTTGGGCTGCAAATCTGTATCTGCAGTCCACAGTTCTCAAAACAGCAAATATTCTGTTCTTTTGATCTGACACTGCTACTGTTCCGCTTCTAGCACTGGGCAGGTGGGGGCGGGGCGAGCTCTGGGGGTGTAGGGAGGGGGTGGCTAGTCTCAGTGCCTAAGGCTTCCATTCTCTGCTCGGCAGAGAGGGCTTAAATCATTGTTTTCAGCCTTCTTCCCTTAGTCATTTCTCCAAGGTCTCTGCCGTGAGCGTTAGGTTCAGCAGTGTTATATGCTGCTCCCTTAGCCCTGTGGGCCATAAGTGGAGCCCTAGCTGTCCAAGTTCTTCCCTGTCCTGCAGTTGCAGTAGTTCCGGGATGCAGCGAACTCGGAGCACAGGTCTGCGTCCTGCCGCCTGCCGGGCTCTGTCTCCGCACCTCTCCATTCCCTCCTCCCCCGCTCGCATGATTCGGACACCTTTAGGTGAATTCAGTAGTGGGTCTCTTTGTCTTGCCTGTCTGCTGTGCAGGAAGTCCTTTGTGGAGTTATTGTTGTTTGATTAGTTGTAAATTCCAGGGGAGCTTTACATAGGCTCACCTCACACCACCATTTTGATGATGTCTCTATTTCTTAAACTAAAATTTCCATTCTAAAAGCAATGCATACTGTTGTGAGAAACCAACTATGACACACACATATCAAGAAAACTTTAAAAAAGGCATACCACAATAAAAAAGAATGATGAAACAATTATCTCTACAAACTAGTACAAGCAAAATACTATATGAGTATGTGTCACCGTGCTGTTACGAGGAGTAATTTCTACATATTCATTCTCTCTCTCAAATAAATCTAGGTCAATACATATTTCCCAACATAGACTATACCAAAAAGAAAATCAATCTTTCAGTGATTGCCTATATCTTGACCTTATTTCTTTGGATTCTTCCAAGTTTTCTAGGCACTGTTGAAAATGTCTAAAACACTATGATCTCACAATTGCTGCATCAGTTCTCCATAGAACTTCAATTACACTAACTTTCCATGCATTGGGCTCTACTGTCAGCTTAATTATTTTTTTGTATGAGTGTATTAGCTTCTGATATTGCGAACTCCTTTTTTTAGACACTTGAAAAAGAACATAGGCCCTAGGCATTATATACTTTGTGTCCAGCAAACATAATGGCCCACTAGTTTTGTGATGAAAATATTAGAATCTAAATAAGTGTCCTGTTTGTGTATTAAATTTAACAGAAACAACTCTCAATACTAACAGTAAAGAGCAATATTAAATTACATATTAAATATACAGTGATAATAAACAAATATCTGGTATAAAGAGGTTTCCTGTCTTTCGGCATCCATATTATAGGTCATTCATGCAGTTTTACTTTTGATTTTGTTATTCCATTATGTTCTGAGGTTTTACAATGCATCTTACTCATACATGGATTTGGAATCTATTGCAAAAATCCATTCTTACAAATTGATTCTGGCACCTATTCTCTATAAGCAGACTTGCTGGCTTCCAAGATAAGGGAAGAAAGTAAGAAAAAAAGTGAGAGAGAGTGAGAGAGAGAGAGAGAGAGAGAGAGAGAGAGAATGGAGGGAAAGGAGGGAGGAGGAGGTGTGAGGGAGCAAAGGGGAAGAAAGAATGAAGGAAGGAAGGAAGGAAGGAAGGAAGGAAGGAAGGAAGGAAGGAAGAAAGAAAGAAAGAAAGAAAGAAAGAAAGAAAGAAAGAAAGAAAGAAAGAAAGAAAGAAAGAAAGAAAGAAAGAAAGAAAGAAAGAAAGACAAGAAAAGAGAGGGAGAGAAGAGAAAAAGATAATAAGTTATCATTTATTAAACATGTACAGGTGTACTATATCCAGCAATTTTGTTAGGCACTTTGCCTGCATCATTGAGTTTAATCATCACTAGGAACTTGAAAGACTTATAACAGATATATAAATGGCGTAATGTCATACAACCATTTAGGTGGCAACTCTAGAATTCAAATCCATATCTATTGACTTCAAATCACATATATAATCATTTCACTCTTCGATCTTTCCCTCAATGAGATTAATTTAATCTTCCTCTTTAATTATGTTATTTCCCTGTAAGAAGAACAATGATACCCTGCCATTATCCAGGAAAAGACCATTGTGAAGGGACTGGAGAGTTAGGCAGAGGAGAATTCGTGGAGAACCGCTATGCCATTCTAAGGAGTTTGGACTTCATTTTGTAGGTAATTGAGAGTCACTGAAAATTTTTAGCAGGAATGACATCATGAGATTTGAGTTTTAGGACCACCTCTCTGGTAGAAAGCCCTATGAAGAGTTGATTATGATGATACAACCCGGAAACAAGAAGGGTGGAGAGAGACACCTGCACTCATCAAAGTGACAAGGTGATAATATTCTCACAAAGTCTGATTCAGTGACAGTGGAGAAAGAGGGTCAAACTGTTGTTTGGATAAGTAGTGAAATCAGTAGAACTTAGTGACTCAATAGATATAAAGAGTGAGGGGGAAATTAGGAGTCATGAATGACATGCAGTTTCCTAGCTTGGGTGTCCAGGTAGAGATGAAGATGTCTGCATCTAAGATTAGGAAAAGAGCAGAGAAAACTTGCTAAAGAAGATGGTCTTTTCTATCCTCTGACCTTTGCTCATTCACTTCCTTTTGCAATTCATTTTTCAGACATTATCTCCTCTTCCTGAAATCCTATCAGCTCTTCAAGGCCCAGTTCAAATGTCACCTTCTAGGAAAGGACTTGCCTTGATTAAATGAAGAAAAAGTGATACTTCCTTCTTCTAAATTCCTAATACATTTACTGGAACAATTTATTTGGTAAGTATCACATTCTGACTTCGTGTGAGTTGTCTGTGAATCTTTTTGTAGTTAACAAAATTCTGTCGGACTGAAACTACATCAATTCTTTGCATTTTTTTGTATCCTCAATGGATATATTTGACATATAAATAAATCCAAATAACTTAAATATGGGAAATAATGTCTAGTGTTAGACATTTTTCAAGAATGTAGCACCTACAAAATTAGAAGCACCTTGAAAGCAGGCAATGTCTTGTACAGTTTTTACATACTATTATCTCATAAGCCACAATTCATCTTAGTGCTTATCTCAAGGCTAAGTTTGGGTCCTATTAATACTTGTAAACACAATTTGCTATAGAGGCCACCACTTTATCTTTTTTTTTCTTTATTCAATCCCTCTATGGTATTTATCTTTGAAGGATGGCATCTTAACAATGATCATGATCTCAGCAGATTTTGTTTATGAAATGTAGTCATAACCTCCTTCACTCAGATGCAGTTATCTTCTTGCCAACCTCCTATAGTCCTTGCACTTGTATAAAGATATTTTAGTACTTTCATTTTTTTCTATCATTCATCATATGCTACAGAAAATTCTATCTTCTGCCTCATTTTCTGGAAAAGCTGCTAGCCTGCCAGTCTTGGCAGAGCAAACTAGGAAACAAAGTCTGACAACAAAAAGGCACCAAGCAGCAGACAAAACTCAAGGTTAGCAAAGTAGTATTTCTCTTCAACCTGTTGTATCGGGTGTGAAATTAGATCCTATCAATGTCATACTCACCCTCGGAGAAAATGTCCCCTTGTGACAACTACATGCTGCGCTTGAAGCCAAATGATAGAATAGAATTTCCAACAATTATATTCTGGGAGCAGAATCTCTCCAAAAGTATCAGCATATTATTGATTGGCCTTTAGCTACACCCAAAGTATCTCGGCAACAAGTGTCCACCACTAGCTTAGAAAGCAGATGCTATAAGATAGTTGGAAATAAAAGCCTTCAATAGGGGATGACAGACATCTTTCAGAGAATAGAATAGCATACTGTAAAATGGGGAGGCTACTTCTGAAAATCAGGAGGGACTACTCAGATATGATAGCAGGCAACATAAGAGACCCTGTCTTTCTTTTTTCCTCCCTCCCTCCCTTCCAGCCTTCCTTCCTTCTCAGCCTCACTCATTTATTCCACGATTATCTTTACTGAAAACCTACCAATTTTATGCCAGAAACTGTCTTTAGAACTGAAAATTTAGCAGTGACCAAGTCAGAACTGGATGAAGGAGAAGTGGAGAGAGAGTCCTGTACAGACTACAAAGCAAAGGAATTCAGGAAAAGCCTCAAAAACCTTGCTGATGTACCACCCTCCGCTGAGTTCTGCACATCAGCAAGTGGTACCTATTTGCATGCATTCCTTAGACTTATATCCCTCTATATATGTATAAAACAATAATCAGTGATAGAATAACTCCATTTTAGGAAGATTAGCAAAAAGGCCTATGGATTATAAGAACCCTCAGCTTGTGGCTTTTACCTGAAAATCTGATTTGGGGTTGGGGAGGATTGGTCTTTAGAACATTTAAGAAGCTGTCACTCCTGCTAAGAGTTTTAAGGAGGGTAGTTTTCTCTTACAACAAGCTCTTTAATAAAAGAGATGGATTGAACTTAGAGCAAGCTTCAATCACAGTGGTTCCATAAAGTAGGAAAAATGGGGAAGAAATTGACCTATTCTGCTTGGAAAGAAGATGTGGATGTTCAGTGTGTGTGTGTGTGTGTGTGTGTGTGTGTGTGTGTGTACAGAAATCAACTAGAGAGTCTTGAAGAGAGTCTTAAAATCACGATTATTGGAAAAATAGTTCCATAACATGTCAACAGTTATCAAAAGAAAAAAGTTTTGGAAATGTTCTTTCAAACAAAATAAACCAGTGTCTTTATTACAAGACTTTCAGAGTCTTTAAATGCCAATGTCATCATAGCCTCTGATAGCAAGGCATAAAGATGTAGTGTATTCCATTCTCAACAACTATCCTTTGAAAATTGACATAAAGCAAACTCTATATTTGAAAAATTGCAGTTCAACAGGGGTGGAGTGGGGGGAATGAATGAACTTGCCCAAAGCCACCAGCAAGCTATTTTGATCCTGGTCTGTTGTTCTTCCCATTACCTCACTGGAGTCAACAAGTTGGTAAATGGTTCTCTAATTCTGATGATACCACCTTCTTCTATTTTCATCTGTATGCTTTATCAAAGATAAAATCTAATGTTCTTATATTTGCCTTACTTTGTCATGCTCCTAGCTATAAAAGATATCTTACACATTCTCAGAAGTAGGATGCTAAACACGTGAACTTAAGTCACAAATGCAACGTCCCCTGATGAAAACTGTTAACATAAAACCCTCCATGTCAGACCAATTTAGAGAAGTTCCTCTGTGTCTTTTTATAGTCTTGTTCTGGGAAAACTACTATTATAAGGTGTGTGCACAAGTGTTTGCATGTGTATGTGGTTTTGGCTTTTCCATTGACACATTTTGATTCTACCCCCCAGTAACTGAAACCACTTTGAAGAGCTAGAATTATTCTATTTATTCATTCAATGAGTCATTCATTCATTTACTAATACATCTCATCAACATTCATTGAGCTCTAACTCTCAATGCATAGTGCTTGATCCCAGCCCCCAGCGCCACCATATTCCTACTCTGAGGGTGGATTTTGATGTGCTGGGAACTCCAATTGAGAGATTCCTTCCTAGAACTCCAGATTCTGTTTCCACCTGTACTTTGAGCTAACTGCTCAGGTAACTTTGCCCTCATGCTGAGATCCACCCAAATCACTTCCTGAGATTTGCCATCTAGCAAAACAGGGAAGCCCTATATAAAGTTATCTCACTGGTCCTAGAAACAAATGAAGAGCACCCACCTCTCACACTGGTTGAGGGAACTTGACTACATGATGCAGAAATGAATGAGGATGGTCAGCACCTTAGTGCATGTAGCTAAGCAATGAAAACATGAAAGTGCAGAAAATCTAATCATACTCTATGTTTGATAAGAACTTTGGAAACTGGCTCTTCAAACGGGTTCCCTTATGAAAGCTAGATGAGCAAACACCAGATTAACTGGAAAAACATATCTCCTACTCTTCCCTAACCGCCCTACCCCACATCATGGTCCTGCCTCCATGCCATTACACTATCTTATCACCTGTGTCCTTTCCTTCATACCATTTATCATTCTCTGAAATCATCTTTTTTCTTTCTTTTGTTTCTTTTTTATCTGTCATTTTCTTTTTACCTATTTTGTTTCTTGTTTTATCCCCAGCATTTAGAACCTTATTGGCACAGAGTAGCCAATCAGTAATAATTGTTGAATGGATAAATGAATGAATGAATTCCTGAAGCAACTAAAGCCTTCTGTTATTCTTCTACCTCATCTTAATTTCTATAAGAACCTATTTTTTTTCTTTTACTTCCTACTTGAATTGCTGAGATAGTTAAATGAAACTAAATAATCCAAAAAGTACTTCACTTCCCCTGCAGCTTTATTATATATTTTTAAAAATATATATATTTCACTGCAATTACGTTTGATTCATGAAGGCAGGGTGAAACAATTGTCTCGTCTGAGAAACTGCCACCAGCCTATTTCAAACATTGTCAAAAAATGTATTTACAGTGAGTAAACACCCAAATTCCAGTATACATTAGAGAACCCTACTTTCATTTTGATCAGAAGTCTTCCCCAAGACTAAATCCTTTTAGGCACTGGGCCAGGAGTCCTTTGTGAATTTGGCTAGCTGACCCCATAATCAGAAAGGCAGTTTGCTGCCCATATCTCTTCACAAAAGATTACTATTTCTAAAATTCATCTCTGTATGCTTTGGTTGCTATTTTATAGATAACAATCAGTTATCTCTGAAAAGAAATCATGTATGTTGCAAACATCTTCACCAGCAAAGAAGAAAGCCTTCTAGAAGCAATCTCGGCCTTCTTGAGAAGCAGGCATCACTTCCAAAACAATCAAGGATAGCATCTCTTTCACCAGCCACGTGTTCATTTTCTTTCTCCACAGTCTACACCAAGTCAGCCACGAAGCCCATTATGAATGCAGTTTTGACTTTGTCTGGAGGAAGTGGATAGTAATTAGTTCCTTTTACTTTTGGTAATTTTGTTAACACAACGCAGTAGGTGTCTTGTTAATGTGTTCATTACTAGGTAGATGAAAATGTGCATCTCTTCTGTGAATACCAATTATTCCTAAATGAGGTAATTTCACCAAGACAGTGAAATTTCCTCATTCTTCCCTGGTTTAAGAATATCACTTCCAAGAATGAACCGTTCCGGACAAAGAAAGCTGTAGGAGGTGGAAAATGGTGGTCTTACATGACAAAGAGGTGTATACCACGTATTTTGCAAACTTAAAAGGAAGCCCATTTTCAGGGTGAATAAGAATTTCAGGGGAGGAGGCAGCACAGGGTGGGAGTGGCAGTGCCACCTCAGGCTCCGGTGGCCATGGATCTCCAGGTGCTCTTTGTAGAAACTGAAGGGACATGTCACTTGGGGGATATAACAAGAATAAGTGGTCCTCTCGTCTTTTCTGGTCAATGTGGTCAGACTTCAGGATTCTTACCACCAGTGAAACAAAGAAAAACCACTTACAAGATCTTTGAAGGAGTGTTCAAATCCCATTCCTATCTCCTGCTCAAAAACATTTATTCTTTCTGAATCAAAGCAGCTATGTAAGTCTCCGTCTTCAAATAATTGCACGGTGGGGAGGTGGGAGGGACTGTAAATGTCCATGGCAATATTATCTGTGAGGCTAAGGACTAGCGTAAGTACATCTCTGGAATGAACAAAGTGGAGACAGAAAGGATTCGAGTTCCCTGAGAATAAAGACTGTCCTTGCATTTGTATCCCTGCACATAGCATGCTCCTAGAACACAACAAATAAATATGCAGGACCCCATTTCCTCCTAAACTATGGTTTCCCCCACCCACATATATACTCTCTGTGTTATGTTGCAAGGCCAGAGAAAATTGATATCTGCCCTTTAGTCAAGGGAGTCGATACACAATGCAAAATGAAGGGTCCCAGTGATTTCTACCTTGCTCTTATTCCCAACTACAGAAGACAGGCAAATCTATTCATGAGCTGTCTCGGGGGTGACTCACTCAAGAAATGGGAGATGCAGTAGCCTGTGGATCCTCTGAGCTGCCAGCTGCTCATCTGTTTCCCTTCTACCTTAGCTCCTCCCAAAAGCTTCCCTAAACCAACTACAGCATTTTCTCTGCTCCCTTCTCCTCAAGTCAATCTCCAAATTTTTCCTTTGTTCTTGGAGTCAAGGTGGAGTTATGGCTGACTCCATTAGGAATGAGTATTACCTTACAGGGCTCTCGTTTCTTTACTCTTTGGTCTACTGTCACTCCAAGGAAAGCATAAAAGGGGACATAGACCCTATCTCCTGTTCATTATAGATCCCTAAGTGATTAGCAGAGTGTCTGGAATACAGCAGTTACACAATGAATACTATTATTTATTCATGGTGAATATTAATAGCAAATAATAAAAACAATAACAGTTCACAATTCTCAGAGGATCAAATCATTGTCCTAACTGCTTTACATATTGTAACACATTTAATCCTCAGAATAACCCTAAGAAATAGAAACTATTGTCACCTCTATTTTAATGTTGAGGAAACTGAGGCACAGGGAAGGAACATGTCTACGATCACATTGTGTAAGTGGCAGTTAACAAGTGTTTGCTCCCTTTGTTATCACGAACACCTGGAGAACAGAAATTATGCATATTTGTCCTAATAGCTCTTACAATGTCTAGTAAAGAGTCCAGCGTTCAAGCCATGTAGTGTTGCTGTTGAGAACTCAGGACTTTGAGTAAAACTGTCTGCATTCACATTCCGACTTCATCACTTGCTGGCTGTGTGACATTACTGAACACCTCTAAGTACCAGCTTCCTCTTATTATAGTGGAGATAACCCCAGTACTGTCTGTCAGCATCGTGGAAGACTAGCATGTAGCACAGGGCCTGCTCTATAGTAGGTATTCAATAAATGTCAGCTATCATATCTCAATGGCCAACCTGGTGCATAGCACAATAGGAGCTCAGTAACTATTTCCTGGATGAATGAAGGAATGAGGAAATGAATGAATGCGAATGGAATGCCTGCATTCCACTCTTTTCTTCCAGGGCCCCAAACCACTACCAGAGCTCTGGTCACCATCTCTGGCGCTCACAGAGTATGGTTGTCAGCTCATGGATCCTGCTCGTCTGTTCACACCTTAAAAGCAGTAGAGGGAACATTGAACAGGAGGTGTCTTATTCCACAGGGCACTACTAAAAGCAGGACTGATACAATCTGCACTTTTTCAGTCTCAGACCAATGGGGAGGCTCCTTGGCTTAAACATGGTTTGGGGACACAGAAGGGGAAAACAAGTCTCCAGATTGAACTCTTTACAATGTCATACAGCACAGATGTAGGAAATCTGCTGAGGCCAATGAAATGGGGACACCTGAGTTAAAGACGGGGCTCTGGGAGATATCAACTCAGTAAGTTTTCTACACTGGATGGGAGCCAAGTGCATGAGAAATTCTGCTGTCATTTCCTTTCACAGCCACTGGCAAATGAGTGTGAAATCTGGTGAGCTGAAGAGACAAGCATGGTGGCAGAGATTTAACAGCAGAGTTAAGTAGATGAGACAGAAATATGCAGCAGGCCTCCAGAGACCTGAAGTGGGGAAGGCAGAGAGCAGAGGGCAGTCCATCTAGAGACTGGAACATTTAGGGATTGCACTCCTTTCCAAGGAGAAAAGTAAGTGAGCAAAGTACAGGAGGATACAGATGAGATAGAAGCCATGTGGGGGCTTCTGGATCAATTTCTCTTGGGTCCTTTCTTACTTTACCATACTGGAAGCCTGCAGCTGGCTCTGAAAATAAACACCACTTCTTCAGAGGAGCACATGTAGCATGTAACAAATTAATACTAACACATTCGTTTAATTTCCATCTATTGACAGCATCGTTTTTCATTTTGACTTTTTTATCCCCCAAAGGGCTGTTTCATCAGACATGGAAGAAGGCCATCAACAAAGGAGGATGTCTTTATGATGCTTCTTCGTTGACACAATAGCTCTGCCAAGACCATGAGGAGGCTTTCACACAGATGGGCTCAGAAATAATGTGGTCCCAACACAGAAGTCGGTTCCTATCTTGCACGGCATCTGGTCCCAAAAGGTAGCAGGGAGGTCTTTGTGGAAGGTGAGATTTCTTCTGAAAAACCACCATGTGACACAGTCCTTAAAGGAAATCATCTGTGTTTACCAGGATTAGAACAAAACTTCAAGGGAATTTGAATTTCCTCATTGTGGACTTAAAGACCTCCAAAGAGGAAAGTCCAGACGTAGAAACAAGATGAACCAAGCCTACTAAAAATTCATACAGGTTTCAAGCAGATTAAAAAGCCCTCTGGGGGAGCTTTCCATCAAACTTATTTGCCATGGTTATTCGTGTCTAAACCATCGACTACCCCATCAGAAAATTTTGTGTTAATTTTCTTAAGTTTTGCAGATGAATACATTGCTACATAGAGATGAGTGAGTTTGCCGCAGGTCCTACAATGAGTCGTTGCCAACCCAAGAATTCCAACTCTGAGCTTCTGACTGGCAGCTTTGAGCTCACACCTTCAGGATCAATCTTCTCAGATCCTCCAGACAATGGCTTCAAAAGCTTTTACAGCAATTAGAGGAGGAACACTGTCTCCTACCAGGACACACCTACCTAGTTCTCCTTTTGGACCTTGGCAGACTTACTGCCAGTGAGCAGGGAGCAGGAGACATAATTTAGTGCTTGAAGTCATCCGTGTTCAAGCAGACTTCTTAATGGCAGAAACCACACCTTATAAGGAGAAAAGTCTGGAGATGGGAAATCATCCTGGCATAGCTTGCGAGGAGAGTATGGGTATGGGGGAGCACAGAACCAGGGATCTCATTAGTTTGTTCTTGAACTTGAAACTGACATTACCTGAGTTTAACTAATATTATGCCATAGCATTGTTCCCAAAGTGATGACCCACAATTCTTAAGAGGATATCTTTTTCTTCTTTGCAAATGGATACCATATACCTATTAAGACGCACATAAGGAGGAAAAAAGGAGTGCTCTGAGTTTTCAGCCCCAAATGATGTTCTCAGCCAGTTATGTAATGCCAATAGAATTCACAGACGTTTTACTGTGATCTATACCAGTTAGGTTCTATGGGGAAAGCAGGGATAATCACAAAGAATAGTTCAAATCTAGTACTTATCTTCACATAGGTTAAAATAAGTGAATATGGAAAACATACCATACCTATAAAAAAGAAACAGTGATAAGGCTACGACCATGCAATCCTTTCTTGGCCAATGGTGGGGTTGGAAGTGGGTCGGGCAGAAACTGCTCCAGAAGTTCAAAGGCTAAATCTGGTAAATTAAGTATGGACGCTTCTCTCAAGAAAGAACACTTTTGACTCACCACTCCCTCTAATTTAGCTTCTCAACTGTACTTCTAAGTCAAATGGCCAAAAGCGTTTGTTGAGCACCTAGTCTTCTGGCAAGGATTGTGCTAAGTGTTAGAGGGCAGTTTCCACAGCTATGATCCAATCTTCACTGGGTCCGTATGAAGACTGTGGAAAGCCATTCCTGAATAGAAAACCTCAGAGCTGGAGTTAGCTGCAGGGGGCATGACCTGTCCTTAGAAACAGTTCTTAACCGTTCTGAAGACAAGGTGGCCTCTTTATATGAATTTGCAAAACTTGCCCTTCCAATAGTCCAGACAGCATTCTAACCTCCGATTGTGTCAATTCAAGTACCACCTGGACTTCAGGGAGGGACGGAAACTTCATATACCCCAAACTAGGTTGTTTTGCTCTTTATGGAAGGAAATCTAACTTTTCTTCCTCACTCTGATGCTAATTTACTCTGTGACTCCAAGAAAGCAACTGATCCTTGTAACCATTTTATGAAACTGACCCAAATCCTGCTCCTGGAATTTTTAAGTAGTATAACCAAGTTTAAAAGTTTTCATTCAAAAGGTTTTTAAAGTACTTACATAAGCTGTAATGGGGAGGAATGATTTGGTATTCACTGGGAAAAACTGGGGGGAAGAAATACATGACTCAACTCAGGCTACGCCCCAGGACCACGTCACCTTTGAGCTTTCTGCAACAGATGGATGCTTTTCAGCTCCGAGGCCTCAGAACCATCCAAAAAGGTCTCCACAATAATAGCTGGGCAAAACTTTATCAAAGGAAGAAGCAAAAAGCCCTGACAGATGATGCTGCCAGCATTTCAGCAGCCAGGTTAGCTTTGTTCTAATGCCATTCTGTCAAGTTTAACAAGCAGATATTAAGAAAAGTTTATAGAGAATGGAGATGAAAGGTTGTCGGTAGAGATGAGAGCTGCCAGTGGGCACCTCGAATCACAGCTGGGTGTAGACTTTGCTGCAACTGGCTGAGAGAAAAAGGTTTGATATGGGAGCAGCTGCTTCCAACCCCTGCTAGAAGCAAGGCTTAAATCATCTGGCACCTGAGAGTCTGGAGCTCCACCTGGAGAGAAACCCAGCAACTGAGAGTATTCTGGGCGTGATGCTCTTCATTAAATTAGAAACAAATGATGTATTTGCAGAAACTGGGTCCTTGACTGGTCCTGACCTGATATGACATCTAACATCCGGAATGTTTTCACCTAAGCACGTAGAGACAATGGAAGCAAGAAATAAGGAAGAGGTGCATGAGGGAGATTAGCAGTTTTTCTTAAGGGCTTGGAAGTGAACTTGAGAAAGGAGGGGAACTGGAAAATAAAAAAGGCTGGTGGCGCCCTAGGAAGAGGGTAATTTAGAACAAGGTGATTATGTCCTGGCATGTAGGACAAGCTGACTGAGCTCTCTTTTATCAATTTTCAGTCATACTGAATTCTTCCTGAGTCCACATTCCTTTCCACAGAGCGCTTTTTGAAATGTGCATGAGTCAAAACGCTTCAGAAGGTCTGTGTGTCATCAATACAATGAAGGTCAAATTTCAAGCCCTGTGCAATAATGCTATAACTCACCCATCTGTTCCCTCTCTCTCTGCTAAGTCCCATTTTTTAAAAAATGAAAATCAGTCAGAAAACAATTATATTTGTTTGTCTTTTAAAAAACAAAAAAAACTCAATTTTCAAAATAATTCCTCTTCTAAATGTGTAGCTGTCACTTCTGTTTCAGCCATGCATATTTTCCAATGAAGGCGGTTAATGCCTTCTTTTTGTAAAAACAGAATTATAAATAGCAGCCATCCTATCCGAAATCATTAAAAAACCCTTACACATATCTGCCAACAGTGATGTAATAATACTTGCATCAAGTGAGCTCCTTTTATCTTGAATTGTAAATACATTTTTGTTTTACTGAGGGGAAACTGACATAGCATAAAATGAACCACTTTAAAGTGAACAATTCAATGGCATTCATGATGTTCTGCAATCACCACCTCTATCTAGTTGAAAAAGGTTTGTAATCACCCCAAAAGGAAAGCCATTAAACTAGTGCTGTCCAGTAGGCTGAGCCTCTGCCCCTGGCACCATTGTATTATACGACAGTGTTTGTTCATACATTCTTTGTTGTGGTGGAGTAAGTATTGCTATTCCCATTAAAAGACTGCCCAGTCACGTTGGGTTAGGGGCTTTCTCAAGGTCCAACCACAGTTACAATCTCAAGTCTTAAAACAAATCGGACCAAAGATGAGGTCTCCACCATTTCAGGGAGGCGTTACATGATTCTAAGCCACCACAGTCCGGAGCCCAGCTTTCAACAGCCCTTCACAATAATGATCATCTTTCTTTTGTGTGGCTAGTGGGTTTTTCTTCGAAGACAAATGAGAAACCTAAAGTTCATTTCATCGAGACTTCTTTGAGATCTCCACTTCACAGGTAAGGAACACAGGTACCTCCTCAAGGGTAAATGCTCGTCCAGCCAACAGATTTCAAGTCACAAACCCTGAATTTCCAGCCCACGCCTGCTATGCTCCTCTGGGATAAACACACTGACTTCCATTAAAATCCCCCTATTTTTAGTTACATGTAACTTTTAAAGAAGTTTTTCTTTGAAAGTGTGAGGAGTTTTAGCAGTTATTTTTGTGATTCCTGAGAAGGAAGACCTAGCTTTTTTCACCTCAGAAATGCGAACTTGTTTTTTCTTTTCACATCTGACTCAAACCGTTGAATTGTAATATGCCCTAATTCCTTCTCATGTGGTTCCTCTTCATTCAAGGAGAGCAGTTTTACTGAATCCAAAAGGGAAAAAAAAAAACTTAAAAATAATTTTCTCACATGCACAGTGAAAAAAATTGTCTAATAAGGTTCATTTACATTGTTACCTGAGGCCACAGGGAGTTGTGCAAAGCACATTGCATAATTCCTCCAGGCTGTTAGTAGGTGTATTTTTTCCCCACAAGTAGAGAGGAGAGCATTTTCAAAGAGATCAGAATGCCAAAGAGAAGAAAAAAAAAAAAAAAAACCTATGAAAATATTTATACTGATGCAATGGAGAGTTTTTCTCTTCCCTCTGTATTTGGATTTCTATTTTTAAAACTAGATTTAAAAAAACACGAAAAACCACTGCTACAAATATCATAAAATATAATAAGACTGATAAGACCTAATGTACACTGAAAAATCCTAGGTATGTGGATTCTGTGAAGATAGTTTGTTTCTTCCCCTTTCTGTTCCAACTTAGAGGTTACCAGCATAACTCTTGAAAAGAATATCAGAATAGTCTCTCCAGTAATAAAGAGAGAGCCCCTGATGCTACGGCTAATTGGGGGTTTATTCACTCAACAATTATTTTTAGCACGTACTCTATTATTCTTCTTACTTCTCAAAACACCCTGTGGAGAAGCTGAACCCAGTCTTTTCCAAACCAGAAAACACCATCAATTACTTCAACTATCACAAAAAAGGGATAATTCCATGAGCAAAATGATTAACCCAAGACCATATTGAGGACCCAGTAGAATTACAGAACTGTACGATTGGTTTATTCATTTCTGCAAAGGGTAGTACATTGTCCAACAATGCCAGTTCTATGCCTATATATCTATATCGATGTGTAAATCCCCTTTAATAGAGTCATTGAATACACCCATAGCCTGAACCTACATTCTCACGCGCGTGTCTCAGTGGCCACAGCAGACTGGTGAACCAGAAGGGGAAAACAGGTACCGATTTATCTAGTCATTAATTCACCCTACACTTGTTGGTAGGTTCATAGCCCTTTCCTAGACTACAGCCAAGACTCTTGTTAGCAGTAGAGTAATAAAGAAGAACGGAATGCAAGGAGGCCTACTTACCGTATTTCCCCGGAAATAAGACCTAGCCAGATGATCAACTCTAATGCGTCTTTTGGAGCAAAAATTAATATAAGACCCGGTCTTATATTATATTATATAAGACCGGGTCTTACACAATAATAAAATAGGACTGGGTCATATTAATTTTTGCTCTAAAAGATGCATTAGAGCTGATTGTCTGGCTAGGTCTTATTTTCGGGGAAACATGGTAGTATTACATATGAATGCAAGTATTAACCAAAACCTCTTCACAATGTACAATTTAAAAACTGCAATGTCTCCATCAACTCATGGACTTCACATAAAAATCTTAAGGATGTCATAGATGAGCATTATTATCCCCAGTTTTTCTGGGGAAAGACTGCAATGATTTTTCCCCGATCCTTTTCACAGAGCTGAAAAGGGCAGAGCATGAACTTGAAAAAAGCAGAGCATGAACTTGAATCCAAATCTTCTGAGTGTCAATATTTATGTTCTTTGCCTATGTCCTGATCCCTCAGATTTAAAATATCATGTCAAACCACAAGATTGCCACGGGGATATGAAAGACAATTTGGGGACTATAATCAATAATGTTGTAAAGATTTTGTAGGGTATCTGATGGACTCTTGTCATATTAGGGAGACCACTTCATGGACAGTGTAGGTGCCTGGCCACTGCAGTGTACACCTGAGGCTGAATAATAATAAATGTCAACTATAATTATATATATATATATATATATATATATATGGTCACAGGATGTGGAGTACAGCATAAGGAATAGAGTCAGTGGAACTGTAACAGCTATATACACTGTTAGAGGGGTAGTAGATTGGGAGAGGGGGGTTATCACTTTGTGAGGGGTACAAATGTCTAACTATTACAGTGTTTTGTACACCTCAAACTAATAAAAAAAATAAATTACATTGTCAAGTCACTCATTCCATTTATTTGGTAAATATTTATAGAGCAGGTGTGACTGTTGTCATCATCGTGCTAAGCAACGTGATTCCATGAAAGGTAAGTGAGACCCAGACCTCAACTCTAGGTTCATATGTCCAGTATACATAAACCCAGAGAAGAGCATCTTGATTACTACAGGAGAAGCCCAACATGCAGTGGTGGTTCCAAGAAGGGAAAGACCACAACTATTAGGAGAACATCTTGGAGGAGATTGATGGGCTGGATCGCTAACGGACAAATGAAGAGAAAAAAGAAACATCAAAGACAGTGATGGGAACAAAAAGAGCAGAATCAGGGTTAGTGCGAGGCACTTGTCATTGATGCAAATGTTCACTGCTACAATTGCCTGGCTCACTGCCAATCTCTAGCACCTCTTCCTAGTGGTATCTAACTTCTTCTGAAGCAAAGCAAGGTTGCCCTGTCTCTACATCAGCCTTCTGAAGTTGAGGTTTCTGTACCCTTAAATATTAGTTTACTTCTCACAGAACTGACTGCTCACAATTGAAAATTTGGTGTTTTCTTGGTGTATTTGTGTGTGTGTGTGTGTGTGTCTGTATGTGTGTGTAGTAGTAGTAGTAGTAGTAGTAGTAGTAGTAGTAGTACTAGGGGATCCAGGATCATTCATGTTGTTAAATGATAGTAAACATACTAAATGTGCCAAATACATGAAGAGACTTGGCAGGGTAAAGGCAGAGGCAAGATTAGGTTTTCTCCATGTTAGGTGGAGTAGAAACAATAATGCATGTATCTTCTGTAAACAGTTTTGGCAGCTGACAGGCCACCTTACAGCGTTTGTATTATGGGATGAGAGAGAAAATGCATAACTGAGCCACAGAGTCATGTGGTAGCTGCCATACTGCAGTGTGACACACCTTCTTGAATATGGCAGGTGTCAATCCTGGGATGGAAGGGACAGCTGACTTGGGAACCTTTACTTGGAAGTACGCCTTGAAAGTAAGGTGTGGCTTTCAAGTCCTAGCAGTCAGTACAAGGTGAGAAGCAGACAGGGAAACAGAACCAAGAAGACATTCCAAAGTCCCTCGTGTGAGTGCAGGCCAGTCCCATGAGGAGATAGAAGGCCCCCAGCAACACAGCCGCACAATTTGGTCTGTCTTTAGTGTCTTCAGTTCATTCAGTCATTCTTCCTTTCATCTTTTCTTTCTTCTTTTCTTTCTTCTTACTTTCCTTCATTCTTTCTTTTCTCTTTTGAATATGGTTTTTGTTCACAAATATCGACATGTAAGGTTACTGGGCACAGTCTCTTTGCAAACAAAAATTCAATTGGAAATACATAGCATATTTTTGAACTCAAGGAATTGCCTGCGAAGTTCATCTCTTTTGCCTTCACCTAAAAACAACACAGTGGTTGCCTGTTGTGTTCTTTCAGGATGCACTTTGATAAGACTTTCATTAAAACGGGGGCAACTATTTCCAATTAATCTGAAGATCAATGTCTCATTGCCATCAGTGTGAACCAAGAACATGGAATCCAAGATCACTGATTCATTTACTCTCATCCCATGAAATAAATTCTTTAAGGTGGCCTGTCAGATGCCGTGGAATAGACTGGCCTTGCCTTCCCACTGAAGCACTGATTTGAGAGGTGCAAAACACAGAGTCTTTTCTCCAAGTTTCCAGATTGCAGGCTAACCAGCCTGGCTGCTCCTCCTCTGCCACACCCACTGTGAAGTAGCACACGTAAACACATGGGCGGAGTCCTAGGAAAATCATAACAGAAGAGTCATTTAGCAAGAAGGTAGCCCTTGGCCCTGACCCTAGGACCTCATTTACCCACGTCCAGAGAGACAGTAGTAGTAGTAGTACTTTGCCATTTTACCCTTTGCCATTTTACAGGCAAAGAAACTGAGTGTTACAGAATCATCTCTCACCCACTACAATCCATGTGGTGATAGGCCCAGGATGGTGCATAGTGACACACCAGAGAGTCCCTGGGCTAACGTGAAATGTGGCTAGAAATAGCTGAAATTATTATTTTGATAGATAGTCTTTCTAAATGTTAAAATTGGAAAGGAACGAGCTATTTTAGCTTCTCCTTAGATGTGCACCCCAATTATGGTCATCATGTTTAATATGATGGTCAAGGGTGGAGGGGCAACCAAATTTTTGAAAAGTTTTTTTTTAAAACAGGAAACATATGATTTTCTTGACTCATCTCTATTTTTAAACCCCAAAGTACACATTACCCATTTGCTGCAAAGATGAATCACTGTGGACATTTCATTTTCAACGAAATCTCATGTATCTACAGACAGACTGGTTCATCAGCAGAGATGGCAGGGTGGTCGCAAGGACAATAAACCTTCACATATGAAATGGGAAGCAGAATATACTTGTAGAACTTAAAAGAAAGGTTTCAAGAGTCTTCAGGAAAAAAATGAGAAAACAAAAACAGGAAAGAATGAAGGAAAAGGGAAAATCTTTCCTTTTCAATTTAGACATCAGAAAGTACATTGAGAACCTATTAAATAGTCAGCGTAGCTTTGTTGCCAGATAGAACTGAGTTCACATCTTGGCTGTGTGATCTTGGGCTAATTATTGCCTCTCATTGAGCTGAACTTTCCCTACCTGTGAATGGAGGCAATTATGTTGCATATAGTTTTTATAAGGGTTATGTGAGAGCACTTTAGAACATAAGCTCCACGACAATAAGACCCCCTGTCCATATGTGTTTTAGTTCTCAGCACCAAAACCAGGCTTGACCTATAGGAAGAGTGACAGCTAATACTCAGCAGACATATATATGTGTCAGATCCTATTCTAAATGTTTGGCAGATTCCAACTCATGTAATCCTCATCACCCCATGGGATGGATGATATTAATGCCCCATTTTACAGGCAAAGAAACTGAGTCACTGAGAGATTAGGTAAATAACCCACGGTCACAGTAAGGAGACGAGCCTGGTTTGAATGCCGCCTCTCAAGTATCATAGTATAAGTAGGCACTCAATAAATATTTATAGAATGAATTGATGAAATGGCATATGCAAAGCACTTTAAAAAGTTTAGCCACAAGATTGGCATTCAACAAATACTAAAGGACTTTCCTTTTCTCTTTGTCTTCACACTTGGAAGAACAGAAGGTTTACAATAATGCATGATTTCTGCCTCAGAGATCTGCCATCTTGTCGAAGAAATATGGACAAGGAAAAGAATTCTATGGCAGAATATTTTTAAACGAAATTGTTTGGCATAGGTCAGTGGTCCCAACTGGCAGCCATTTTGTTCTCCCAGAAATATTTGGGAATGCCCGGAGACATTTTTGATTGTCACAACTGGAGTGGTGAGGTAGGGTGTGGCAGGGCAAGGGGTATGTTACTGGCATCTAGTGGATAGAAGCCAGAGGTGCAGCTAGACGTCCTTTGAAGCATAGAACAGTCCCCCACAATAAAGAATTATCTAGCCCAGATAGCTATACTACTGAGCTTGAGAAACCCTGACTTAAGCTACAAGGGCTACAGTGGTTTTAAGGTGAGAGAGAGAAATGCCTGGGAGCTAGAAGTGTTATAGCAGACTTTGTTGAGGACGTAAGTTTTTTTTGTTGTTGTTTTATGGGGGGGGGGCCGTATGATTTAAATCGATGTGGAATGGCATGCAAAAGAAAGAAGCAAAGCCTCCATTACCTTTCAGCTGTGTTTCTATGCACTAGTGAATAGCCACACATAATACATTTCCATACAGATAAAGACCAGGAACAACTGGTTAATCCTAGCATTAGTCACAAAGGTTTGGCCTGTGTTCACACTAGGAAAACACTGATCAAGATCAGAATGACTAGCATTGCCAGTGAATGGGTGACACTTCTATAAACCCAATTAAGAAGATGCCTCCTTCATTCTTTTTATTCACAGCTTTGAGAAGAAGCTTAACTGGGCACAATGTAGATAGTGATGCATGTTTCTTCTCTACCCAAATAGTATAAGTCACTTAGCAAGGGTTCCAGCTGGACTCTGAGACAAATTTAGACATGCCACATCATGTGAAATCAACAGGTAGGGCTGATCACAACACTTACTCTGTGTTCCTGAGGATTCTCATAGAAAAGGACATGTCCTAAAGGAGCCAGACCTGACCATCTTGACCCAGAAACAAAGCTTCAGTCACCGAAGGGAAATGGTGCATGTTAATGTCACAAAACCCTGCTATTAAATCAAGCCAAAACAAGCCCCATGAAATCAAACCGCAATCCTAGGAGGGGATATGGTCCAGAGGTTAAGAGCACAACTTCGGGATCAGGTGCCTGGATTCATAGTTCAGCTCTACCATTATTAGCTATGTAACCTTGGACAAGTTACTTAACCTTTCTAGCCTTCATCTGGGAAATTGGGTGAATAATATATAATAATACCATGTAGATTATCATGAGGATTAAATGAATTAATTGATGTAAAGGACTAATTTACAGTACTTGACACATGATAAGTACTCAGTAAAGCCCAGCTAAATTTTTGTTGTTTAGAAGAGAGAGGATTAAGATTAAATTATCTGATATACTAAAATTTTTGTAAAATAGTTCAGCCTAAACTGTAATGTTTGGGCTTGCTTCCAACAGATAGTAACCACAAAAGATAGCATGTAATTCTTGCTTATCCCACCACTGGTGTCTTCTTATCTTTGGTCCATTTGTGGTGACTCAGTATCCACAAAGGGACTTCTTTGTAACTGGTGTACTGTACCCCAGGAGGACTTCCAACAGTTTTTGAGGGCTTCTTTCTGACCACTGAAACTTCTTGCCGAGTGACTGAATTCAAGAGGGCAATGCTATTAATATGCAATTAATATGATCTCATCGTATTCACAGATTATTAACAGGAAATTCAAATTATAAAAAATGATGCATAGAGCCATCCTTTTTCAAAAACAAAACTGCAGATGTTTTTGCCCAAAGTCATACTAAAATAAGTGATGGAACCGAGGTTGAAATCTTTCTGCTCTGACTCTGAAGACCAAGCTCTTTACTCGGTTCTATCTAGTCTAGCTGACCTCATACCAGGCTTTAGGAAGTGCCCAATTTCTTTGAAACCTGCATTCTATCAATTTACATAATAAAACTGTGTGAATTATTGTTGCATTCCTAAGTACTAACTGGGTAGAGACCACATCCAAAGTAACCAAATGTATTGAGCAGAATATTTTGGTTACATATCATAGGAACCCAACTCAAACTGGCTGAAACATAGCAAGGAATGTAGGGGCTTGTATATGTAAAAATTCCAAAGCTTGCTTTAACAGGCCCAGATGGATACAGGTATTTCGATTTGGTGATCATTATTCTACCTCTCTCTCCATTACTCATTTCTGTATTCTTCTATATCCAAATGCTTCTTAGTCAGGCATTCCCCAGATGGTGCAAAGATGGCCACCCACACAGGCTTCCAATCCAGCCAGCTTAGCACCACTAAAAGAAAGACCGTATGTTCCTCACAGCAGTTCTCTAAAAAGTCCTGAGACTGAATATCATAGGTCTAGATTGGGTCATACACACATCACTGAACAATTACTAAGGTCAGGAGGATGCAGTGCTTTGATTGGCCCAGAGTGAGTCACATACCCACTCCTATAATGAGAGTGGTAGGCAGGAGGCCACAGACACTAGGCATGAGACAAGGACATACAGGCTGTTTTCTATATTTGTGCTGTTATCAGAGAAAGGCAGAATATGGTTTATTCCAAGATATGTCGGGAAGAATGAGAAATAAAAGTCCACAGTCATTTTTCATAATTCCATACCATGACCATAAATCAGCCATAAGGATGAGTAGGTCCCTTTCATTAACTGTCTAATGGCTATGAATTCTTCAACCCTCAGCTGTCAGCCCCTTTGAAAAGTCTTCTCTAACCTGCCTTTTCCACAGACAGTGAAAAGGGCCCCATAGTAGCTTGTGCTTGCTCATTCACATTAACATGATGGACTCTATTTAATTCATGCTATTTTTTGAGGCAAAAACTGTATCTTGCTACATAACTCCTGTACTTGCTATAATTTCAATACAGTTTTTTTTTAAGGAAACGAACAAGAACATTAATAAAAGGTACTATTTACTGTACTATATGTTTAGTGAGTACATTTCATTGGGGCTATAAATTTAAAAGCATAAAATAGTGATGACAATGTAATTTTGCAAACATGCTTCCTCTCCCCCCCAATATACCTGTAAATTTGCTCCATACCATCTGTTACCAGTCTGTAGTGAATGACATACGCCGGTCAGAAAACTTCTAAAGTATTTAATTTAAGCCTAAGTGGAGGCATTCACAAGCTTTGTCCTGACTTTTGTTACAGTCTGACACGACATTGTGACTTGTTGCTGTTGCTTTTGCTTGTCTGCCATGTAACTCTGTACAGAGCAGCGACCCTGTGGGAGATGAAGAGTATGGACTTTTGAGTTATGCAGAACTGAATCTGACCCCTAAGGTATTCAAATACTAGCTTGGAAATGTTTTTTTTCTGTTCATGCATTCACTCATTTGTCCTTTCAAGAAATGTTTAGTACGCACTAGACATAAGGGAGGTTATAATCGCTATGGACAGGTAGAAAGAATGGAGAAATCACTTTGAAGAAGAAAAGTCTCAAGGTGAGACATTGTAGTGGAAGGATGCCCTATAAAGGCAGAACTATCCTTACTCTGGATTCAGGTGGCAGACTGAAGAGAAGTTGCAGGAAGAGTGAGATCCTGCACCAGGGTCAGCAATTTTACCATTGCAAGGGAGAGAGCCTACCTGAGAACTGTGTCAACATAGAGGAAAGAGAGCAAAGGAATTAAGAAAAACCTTCTCCTGATGAAGTCATTTGAGTTTCTGAGTCCAATCACATCAAAATCAGATTCTCTCCTCGATTTTTCATTAATATGAGATTTAAAAAAAAAAGAAAAAAGGAATATTCCCTTTGCTTAAGTAGTGCATTTGGGTTATTTGGACTGAGTTTTATACTTGTAAATAAAAGAATTCTGAAGGGTACCTGAACCATATGGATCCCAGTTCCAAGAAAAATCCCTGAGACACAGTAAACATTTAATAAATATGAATGGCATGAATGATCAAACAGTTCAAACATAACATACATGTATGAATGGTCTGACAGTCCAAACAGAACATAAACATAGCACAGCATGGTCTCAGGAAGGTTCCTCCACCACAAGGAACATTCAACCAAATGCTGGGAAAATCATAAGTCTCAATACTTTAAAGGGGTCTCAAACATCAATAGGAGGTTTATAGTCAAAGAATTCTAAGGTCCCTTCCAATCCTAGTACTCTATAATTCTGTGTTTTCAGTTGTTACCGGGATTAAATTTGTATAGGTTTGGAACTTCACACGTTCTAAGGCAAAGTAGCTTGCCCCATTGGAAAGAATATCATGTTCAGATTTCTCTCCATTTCATCATACCAACACCTTGACTTAAGAGAGAACTAAAAACCCTGAATTGCCATTCACTAAATATTGGGTAAGTGATATGAAAGGAACTGTTATTGACACTCAACAGAGAGTTTTACCCCATTATTTGCTTCTCTTTTAATTCTTTGATATGTGTCATGGGTTTGTCTAAAATATTCCTGCCTGTTATTTGTACTCTGGGTTATTTATATGCAATAAATAGTCTTAAATATGAAAAAATAGCTGGTGTGTGAACGAGAACTACTGAGACAGATGGGCCTACAGAAAACACATTTGGCCTGTTGCAACACAGAATTTCATCTTTAAGAACCTGCTATATAACTCTTAAGATGTATTCAGCTGCCATACGGTTCAGATAAAATGGAAGGAATTGGCAGTGATGGATGACGGAATAATGGTTCATCTATTCAGCATATGACACTTGCACTCATAGATTTATCTTCCACTTGAGAAAGGTAATCACAGTTCTATCACCATGTTTATCATGTGCCCTGCCCTGGTTATCTCCTGTGTACAGGTCCACTCCCTCGCTCCTAGGTATGCATGATGTT
Source organism: Rhinolophus hipposideros (assembly GCF_964194185.1). Classification (NCBI taxonomy): domain Eukaryota; kingdom Metazoa; phylum Chordata; class Mammalia; order Chiroptera; family Rhinolophidae; genus Rhinolophus; species Rhinolophus hipposideros. The sequence continues at coordinate 18,128,458 of NC_138059.1, read as the reverse complement.
GTCATCCTATATGCAAAGTGGGTTTGACATGCTCCATAAGCTGGAGGTAAAAAAAGAAAGCAAATATAGTAACTTGGTTCCTGAATGAAGACTTGAAGTCAGTGTTGTATACAATTAATTTCCTGCTAGTGTATTTTTTATTATTATTATAGATTTGGATGTAACAAAAAACTCTGAGATTGATATGATAATGAATGTAAGATAGAACTCCTTTATGAGACACACAATGATCCTTGTGATACCTGTGAATCTTGCCATTAATTACATTATGTACAAAAATGAATTATTTAATAACATTTTAACTTTCTTTGCCCTACATGAAAATTGCATACAATCCCTCACTGTATAGTTTCCAGCACAGTTCCCATGTTTTACCGTGGGAAACTGTGGCATTTAGAGTACATAAAATTAAAAAGGCTGAAGATTTGATTTCCTATATCCGTTTCAACCTGTCTCATAAGAGAAAGTGAACTCCTTACAGGAAACTCCTCTAGGATGGGAGGTGTGGTGCCAGGTCTCTCAAAGAATACAGATGTATCAAAACAGTCAGTAAATACATATCGACTCCCATTATCCCCAACAATTAAGTAACACTCAGAAGGGGGTTTTAAATAGGAAAGTGGACACAGGTAAATTTGAATAAGGAAGGATGTATGGGTCAGAAGGAAGATGTATAGTTACGTAAGTAAATCTGTTTCCTATACATGGAACTACTTGTTAACAACCCCTTTCCTCGGAATACCGAGAAGAAAGAGACATTTTAATGAAAAATCTGGGGAGAAAATCATCAGTCAAGCCTCTGTGCCAGGCATGGGAGCTATGCAGATGAGTAAGATACAGTTGTTTCTTAAAGTGAGCTCATATAGAGGGAAGGTGAAACACACTAACATCTGATAAACTGATTTGACAATGCTAGGCACTATTATTTCAAGGTGACGTACAAGGATTTGGATTTTTCAGTAGCAACACAGGAGAGAATTCATGGAAATCCCCAAAATGATGATGAATGACAATGTCAGGATTGGTGGCAGCATCCAAAGTAGAAGTCATCCAGTCCAGACTGTTCCCCGGGCAGAAAGCCCTTGGTTAGTACTTCCAGCACTTCTCAAAGTGTGGTACAGGCATCGACAACAAGGTCACCCCGGAACAGGTTACAAATGAAAATTCTCCAACACTCCTTCAGAACACAAATCTGTGGGATTGGGGCCAAGGAATCTGGGTTGTCACTAATCTAAGTAATTCTGATGAATGTGCAAGCTTGAGAACTACTTCCCTGGGTGATTCCTCTTCAGGGAGATAAAATTGTTAGTGCATCTGATGCATGTGAACAACTTATGGAGATAATTAGACAACTGCGAATTAGCTTGAGGATGAATTAGCGATAAGTACAATAAGGAGAGAACGAAGAATGATTAACAAGAGGAAATTATTAAATACAGAGATAACAAAAGGTTATATATACAACAAAGTTTAGGTAACCATAGTTTACTATATAATTCAGATCTGAATTACACACATAGTTACAATTACGTAAATACTAAATATTTATCTAAACAAAGTTACAATGTGACTATGCTGGGAGGCACTGTAGGTGACAGAAAGGAAGCTTATGTTGTAGGAGTTGGGTGGGGAAAAACTATGGAATCTTCATCTTCCATAGTAGAAAGAGTGTAGAAATTAGGTTGGTGCAAAAGTAATTGTGGTTTTTGCAATTATTTTTTTACTTTTTAAACCCCAATTTCTTTTGTACCCACCTGATAGTATCTGAAATTAAAAATCAGTTAGGAACTAGCTGTGTATCTATCTATCTATCATCTATCTATCTATACATACATACATACATATATGTGTGTGTGTATCTATAGGTGTATATGAAGGTCAGACAATTAAATTCACGAACTTTCCACCATGTGCTTACACAGCAAAAAGTTCGCGAACTTAGTTGTCTGACGTTATATAATTTGGCGATTTGAAGGTTAATATCAGAAGAATCAGCTAAAGGAGTTGCAAATGATTGTCACTCATACAAGGGAATGGGGAGGAGCTGATTTTTTCTTCATAGTAAATCTTGTAGAATAAATTCACTCATTATACTTTGTGTATGTTTAACTTGGACTAAAAAGTGAAATCCAAAACAAACAAACGGCACATTCCCTCAGCTCTTGAAAGACACTCTCATGGTTATTCGATAATCATTATCTCTTCTTAACTCTTAGAGCACTGACTCTCTAGTCCAGAGGTCAGTGGGTCAGTAAATTATAAACTCACCCACCTATTTTCATAAATACAATTTTATTACAAGGCAGCATGGTCACTCATTTACATATTGCATATGGATTCCTTCATGCTACAACAGCAAAGTTGGGTAGTTGTGATAGAGACTATATAGTCTGCAATGCTTAAAATATTTACTCTCTGGTCCTTATAGAAAAAATTTGCCAACCCCTGATCTGGCCTACCCATTTAGCACCTAAAACAATACCTGAATTTTTATACAGGTATTTTGTTTTCTCACCAGATCTCACTCAATTCTTATAACAAACATGTTAGTTGGGTAGTATCATATTACCAATGAAACAAAGGCTCAGAAAATTTAAGAAAACTGACCAAGGCCAAATAGTAATAAGCAGGTGAGACAGGTTTCAAGATGAGCTCTGTCTGAAACCAAAGTTTATATTCTTTCCACAAACATTCCGTCTGGTGTCTAACCAGCTTTTGGTGTTAGTATAGCTTGCCTTTCTTAGATGTGAGTTTTATTTAGGGCAAGAACCATGTCCTAATCATCTGCATATCTCCTGTCCCTGGAACTTAGGAAACGCTCAGAACCAAGTTCTTGATTGATGACAATAAAGATTAAGGCAAAACGACCACTCATAATTTTCAAGGTAAATTCCTTGTATTCCATGTATTCAAAGCAACAGTAGTGATATTGATTTTTGTATTTTCTAGAGGAGGAAAATATGCCCTGATCTGATTTTTAGTTGAAACTTTCTGAATGAATAAAGCATTATTGTCTGGAAGAGGTCACACATGAAGTTATCAATGATGTCCATTCATCTTTTTGTGGTAAAGCTCAGGTTTCCTGTTTGCATTTGTCTCATTCTAGACTGGAAGCTTTCAGAGGCAGAGGTTTCATGTTTATGTGCCCCGGAAATTTTGGGCACCTGTGTTGTTCCATGACTAATTACTAAAAATAAATAAGTAATAACGCATTGTTGGTGTGAGGTTTCCTTCATGTCCTGAAGTGTATTCTGAAAACACTGATTATAAACTTTCTTTAACCAACTGAGTCTTCCAAAGGCAGAAATCTGGTGAGAATTACTCAAGGGAAAATGACATTATTGTTTTGATTGGAAAGTTTCTTATGACTGATATATAACTAGCCATGTATACTGTCAACACTGACTTAAGTGAAAGCAGCGCTGTTTTTCTTTAAAATGAATAGAATTATTGAAAAAGAAGAATTCAGGGTTTGGAAGGAAGTATAGAGGACATCTATTCTCACCATCTAACCTCCATGACAACATTTCCTAGTTGTTATTCAGCTTGTACATGAGTATCTTGCAGAAATAGAAATTCCCTACCTGCCAGGGTGGTCAATTCTCACTTCGCTTCATTTATTCATTCATGCAAACATTTTAAAGTCCCTCTCAGATGTGCAGGCATCATTTTAGACTGTTACAAGTTATTTGCTTATGTCAGGTTGAAATCTGAATCCTTACAGCTTACATTAGTAAATCTGATTTTTATGTCTTAGCAGTTCACGTGCCCAATCCATCCTCTATATAAAGTCCTTCCAGTGTCTGAAGAGAACGTCATCTTCCTTGGTCATTCTTATCTCTGATGTCAACATCTTCAGTTCTTGAATCCACTGGTCATAGGACAGAGTTTTTGTCTTCTCCTTCTCTATTTCAGTTTACTTATACTCTTCCCAAAACGGTATCACCGAAACTGTTGCTTGATATTTGGTTTGAACAGTTGAAAGAAAAGTCTAGCACTTTTCTTTCCCTTTATCCACTGTATTTGTTAATACAAACTCAATGGGCATCCATGTCGGGGGCACGAATGTGCTAATATTTTCCTCTCTTGAACTAATCATTAAATCTAAGCTCTTTAAATCTTAGGTAAGTGGATTGCTTCTAAACCACATTTCTCCCATCCTGTATTTATGGGGTTAGTTTTAGGGACTTAGTCTCATTATATATCACCTTGTTATTTTAATTTCAGTTACTGGTTTAATTTTAAAAATTAGTGAGATTCTAGGCTATGGAGATGAAAGATACTATTTTTGTTCTCTAGGAGCTCAGGGTCTAGTGGTAATGATAAATAACTTAACAAAGGATCAGGGTGAGAGCTATGATTGGTGCACATACCAAATACACTGATAACGTATAGAAGAAATGCACAAACTTTTGCTGTTATTGTTGTTGTTGTTATGGAAATCTGTAAGGAAGGGAAATAAAAAGGCAGGACTATGAAGACTCCTCAATAGACACGATATTTGATGTGTGCCCTGAAGGTGAGTAGAAATTAACCAGGCCAAGAACAGGTAAAGAATATTCTAGACCATGCTGTCCAACACATTAATCACTAGCCACATGTGATTATTGAGCATTTGAAAATGCAGCCTGTCCAAGTTGGTACGTGCTGTAAGCATAGAATACACATCAGGTTTTCAAGATTTAGTAACAAAAGAATGGAAAATATCCCAAATCTTATATTGGTTATATGTTGAAATCAACATATTTTGGATATGTTTGGATTAAAGTGCATTATTAGAAATAATTCCATCAGTTCATTTTTTACATTCTTCATATGACTACTAGAAAATTTGAAATTACTGATGCAGCTCACATTGTATTACTATTGGATAGTATTGCTCGCAAAAGTAAGAATAGGCAGAGAGATGAAATGAATAAAAAACAGTAAGAAATCTGGGAGAGGTTAGACTTTCCTGATCTTAGTTCTTGAACAAGCCTACCAGCCTATTTATCAACCAATTTGGATAAATATACATATTATAATTTCAAACATGTAATTACATAACATTTTAATACTACAAAGTCTTAAGGTCTGCCACTGATTGCCTTCTATAAGATCGACATCAATCTGTCTTTCAGATTATTGCAAGGCCACCTAAGAATATTGTTATTCAATCCATATCTCTTCATATTGATCACTAGATTTTCTGTCCAAAACAGGAGTCAGTTTTAAAACCTATTAGTTCTTATGAAACATGATGCTTCAGGGTATTCCACTGCTCCTCAGAAGATCCCTTATGAGACCAAGGCCTAGATACCCTTAGTGGTGATCGCCCTAGTAGGACACTTTTTGATCCATCTTCCTTCTTTCTTCCCTTTTTCTTTCCTTCCTTCCTTCCTTCCTTCCTTCCTTCCTTCCTTCCTTCCTTCCTTCCTTCCTTCCTTCCTTCTTTCCCTACTTTATTGAACCCATTCCCCAAGTCCATTCCAGAAGATTATTTCCCAAAAGAAACTCAATGCATACAAACCTATTTTTAGGCACTGCTTTTTGGACAACCTAGACTAAAATCATTGTTACAAGGAGTGGCTCTGGACAACTGGACCATCGCAATGGGATTCAGAAATGACTATCAAAGGAAGAAATGGAATTTGACTCCAAGGTCAGACAGCAATACGTCTCTTTGATGGTAACCCCTGGAATGCTATAGCATCAACACTATAAGATATTCACCAGTAAAATACCGGCTTACATGGTAGCACTGGCACTGGAATGGAATGCGTCATAGTTGGATCGAACCTAAGTTTATCTGCCTGGTCCTTGGGTGAATAATTGTAATGAATATCCATAGCACCTGGAATAATCCTCAGGATAGTTAGCTGACCGCTAGAGCAGAGCTATTATGATGTAAAAAAGCAAGGAGAAACCCATTTATCAGGTGACTCAAAAGCTTCTGAGGCTGAGCATGGCCAAGAGCAAAACAGGTCTGTACAACTAGTCCAGGCAATCATGGAAGCTGTCTTGCCCCTGAAGATATTTGACCCAGAAAATTGATGATACCAGATTTATATATGGGAGATTAGGATGCTATGGAGTCTCTGAAAAAGCCATGGTGCAACTGTCATACAGATATGAAGGGCTCTGCCACAAGGCCATGCCATCAGCAGTAGAGATCAATTTGCCATTTTAAAAGGAACTCTTGGTATCTTTCTAGACCTTAGTGGAGACTGGGTGCCTAACCATTAGATACTAAATGACTGTATAACTGGAGCTGCTACCGTGACCTGGGTATAATCAGATCTAATGAGTCTTAAGTACAGGTGGACATTGCCGCAGCCCATTGTATGATGTGATAGGATATAAGCAGATCCAAAATGCACAAGTTGCATAAACAGGTGGCCTAGACTCCCATGTCACTGCCTACACTGCTCTGAAGCCTCTCCTTTCATTTAAATCTATTGCCTCATGGCTGATTCCCTAAAACTAGTTAACCTAGGAAGAAAAAAACAAAAGCCTGGACTGCAATGCATTAATGTTGAGCTAAATCGGGCTGTCATTTTACCATAACCCTCTTTGGGGTGGTCTTGGAAAACAGTAATGAATGGAAATCCTCCCAAATAGCAGAGTTACGAGCATTATAGTCCATTGGTCCCTTTTTATGACAGTAAAAGTGGCTTAAAGTGTATAGATATACAAAAAAATTGCAGCAGTGACAAATAATTTCGTTAATTTGTAAGGGATCTGGGAAGAATACAATTTGATCATTTGTGAGGCAAGAAAATTTGGGAAAGAAGCAGGTGGATGAACTCATGTTAATGGGCACAAAACACAAGAATGTTTTTGTCTTCTGACAATGACCACTATAGAATGTCCACTGTAAAGAAGCACCCAGTAACCACGTAGGATGAAAACTTTTCCTGTTAAAGTCAGATGATCTCTCACTTCTCTCGCTCCAATGCTAATGCACCCAGTTCATGAATAGAATACCCATGGTGACAGGAATGCAGACTATGCCAATTGGTGCCGAGACGAATTTTGGTACTGCTTTTGATGAATGTGCAATAGCTCAGCAGCTGCACATTCAACATGGCAGCATCCCTCAAGAAGACTAGCTAACCAGTCAATGGAAGATTGATCATATCAGGTTCCTTTTACTTTAAAGGGGACAGCAATTTATCCTTACTAGAATTTACACCTATTCTGTTTATAGGTTTAGCTTCTCTGCAAACAGTACCTTTGGCAATACAACCCCCTGACAGCTTTTAGGATTCTTAGTTTACCAAATCATGATCTCTTATAACATATACTCAGACCAAAGGACCCAGATGATAATCACACTTTAAACACAACATCCAGAAAGAAGGCAACTTAATAGAAAGATAAATGACCTATGAAAGGCTTAACTTAGGGGCCACACAACCTGTGGGTTTGGGGCACTGTCCTGTAGGAAGCAATATAGGACCCAAACAATCACACCACATATGGTGCTACATTCCAGGAGTGATAATGCATGGGCTTGAGAACCAAAAAGGAGAAGTAGGATTTCTTTCTCTCACCATCACTTCCAGGTCTTCCTTTGCAAAATTATTTATCGCTTCACAGTTTTTGGTTCTATTGGATTAGGAATTGAAGTTCCCAAAGGGAAATTTTTCCAACAGGGAACAGAGCAAAGGCTTAACCTGATGCTAAGAGTATCCTCTGTCTATTTAGGGCACCTCATGTAGATAGACAAGCTGATAAATAAGGAGCTACCACATTGGTAATGGGATTGATCCTAGGTACCCTGGGGAGTTAAAATTGCCACTATTTATTTGGGGAAGAAAGGAATATGTTTAGAATCAGGGAATTCAATGGTTAGTCCTTATCCAGGGTCAGTAGTAACCACGAGTGGACAATTGCAAATAAACTGCTGGCACGAGGAATTATTGGGCCCCCAATTAAATGCAACATTAAATTCAAGAAATGTAGGCCAAAAAATGAATATCATACAGGTAACGAAATCAGATCGTAGCCAAGGAAAAGATATGTTTAGTTATATTAAGAAAATTATTTTATTTGAATAGAAACAACCGAACAATAAAAATTAGACAAGTACAGTAAGTTATCAGTAAAAAATATAATTTTAGGAGAGTCATGGAATAGTTCCATCTCAGGTATATAAAGAGGGATTGTCTTAAAGCTATATGTGAAACTCAAAGAACCCAATCCCTCCACCTTCTGGGATTAGTCCTTCCTTTGACACCCACAAACATGACTAGGGTTCTCATCATTCCTATGGCAAGAAGGCCAATGCAATCTCCAAAATTTCTGACAATTCTGTGGAGGTGTTCTCCCACAGGGTTGGCACTTTACATTTCTCTAACCTTTTATCCTGAACTTTGTTCCCGACCTTACTAATCTCCTTTCCCTGTCTTGAGTCCTTTCTTTGCTATCCTCTTGTCTGCACCATATCACACATTTTTGTAGGTAACAACTTGTTTTCTATTCCTTAAAAAGGTTACATCATTACAACATTAAGTTTTGTGTATGAAAACCTTTCTCTAGGTTTAAAAATATTCAATGGTAAGTACAGTGCAGCACAGATGAGGAAAGAACCTCTTAAAAGCTCTTTGGTTACCTACCAAGAAAACATATGGCCGCAATTCACTTAGGCCCCAGCTTACTGACATTTTGTTCAGAGCTATTCTTCCAATTGAGATTGACTAATAACCAAAGGACATTATTCTAAGATGATGACAAAAGTTAACAGAAAATACTTACATAGACATACAAAAATATCCCTCCTTGCTTTCTTACACATTTGCCATTAGCAAGAGAAGGACTAGCCAGGGCTAGAATTGACCCAGTCTAAAGCAGAAACCACACCCAACCTGCAGATGAATAGCATGCCCAGCCTAGATTAGCCTGGATTGGTTGATACCCAGCCAACCAACAGAGCTGTGAGCTATAGTAATAAATGCCAATTCGTTTTGGGATGCTTTGTTATGCTGTAAGAGCTAGCTGATAGAGTTGGTAGCCTTTTCTCAATGTGAAAGCTAAGACACAGAGAAATTTTTTTTTTTTTTACCATAATAATATGCTACTGGTAGAACAGCAATGACATAGGTCTTGAAGCAGAGCATGCTGGGCATGTTAAAGGAATAACAAGGAGACTCAAGTGAATGGAGTAAAGTGAATGAGGAAGAGATTCATAGGAAACAGATCAGAGAGTACAGTAAGGGTCATGTAGGCCCTGCAAAGATTTTGACTTGTTATTCTCTGAGATGGGAAACAATTAGAAGGATTGAAGCTGAGGAAAGACATGATCTGGATTATTTTTAACCACATTGTTCTGATTTCTGGCTTGAAAATAAGGGGGCAAGTGTAGAAGCTAAGACAGCAGAAAAGAAGCTATTGCAAATATCTAAGGAAAAGATAATAATGGCTTGGATTAAAATTCCCAAGTAGTGGGAACAGTTATGAAATATGGGGGGATTCCAGATATAGTTTGATGATACAGAAAAAAGGATTCACTAATAGGTTGAATAGGGAGTATAAGAGAAAGAGTGGAGTGTAGGATTACATCAAATTTTTGGCAAGACAACTAGTAGAAGACCCGAGGTGACATTTGCTGAAATGTAGAAGACTGCAGAGGGGTAGGTTTGGGGATTAATGTATATTGAGATACTTAGAACTTCTATCATAAATTGTTTTTAAAGACTTGGAATGAGTCCCAATTGGATAAGCAGCCTAATTGAGATGAATATTTGAGTAGCTGTGATTAAATGTAGCTTTTTAGTTCATCATTTTTCTCAATCTCATAAGGATATTAAAACAAGTTCTCATGTACCAGTTTATAAAATTGAGCGAATATTCCTCAAATCATTCAGGGGAATACAAGACTATATTTCTGTGTACCATTTATAACACTGTCATCCATTTTTTCCCTCTCCATGATTCTGTGGATAGTCTTATGATTTCATGTTATTGGTATTAAAAAGATGAACAATTAGGTCTCCACAGTAGGGCTTCAATTTTTCTGCACTCAACAGACTTAATTTCCAATACTGGCAATCAAATTATTCAAAAACTGAATTTATGAATTTGGAAGAAAGGACCTATAAATCTAGTGTTGAGCATTTCAATTAGAGTTTTGAATACTCAATTTCCAGTAGCTTCCTGTTAAAACTCAATTAAAAATCGTTTCTCATATAATAAGATTGGGAGGGTGAAACTGAGCTTTTTTACAAGAGAAGGGGAATTATCGCGTCTTGCTCCCAATCTCCCCAAACGTATATAACTGACATCTTGATGACTGCATTTTTATAATTCTATTGTTTTCCCCTACAGAGTGTAGTTGGATTTTATTTCTTGTTTCATTTGATGCTTTTATTAAAAGCAAAATCAGGCTGAAACAAGAAGTCAATGGAAAATTAATTTAATATGAACAGGCTGAAAGAAACTCATTTCTAACGGTTCTGAAAAGCACACTAGAATTTTTACAAAGCTTATTTGTATTCTAATGAAAAACGAAAACTCAAATCCAGGCTTTCATTTATATGTATAATCCACTTGAGCTAGGAAGAAAAATGTCAAGCATTCAAATTATATATGCCACAAGTAGGAGTAGAAATAAAACAAAACAAAACAAAAAAAAAAACATTAGCCATGTCTTGATAAGAAGTATCAAGTAAAAAAGTTGATTTATGTACTATGAGGGATAAAGGGTAGGGTGCTGGAGGGAAGCACAAGCAAATAAAACAAAATACTACTGAAATACAGAGGAAACAACAGCACATTCATATACACAGAAAAAGTAAAAGCATAGACCCTGGAGAAAAGGAAAAATAATCTTACTGATAAGAATTCCATAAAGGACCCAAAATATACTAACCCTATAAGTAAGTAAGATAATTGAATTAAACTGAGAGTAGATGTTTCATTTCAGTTAATTGTTTTAATTTCTTGCTTACCAAGTTGAAGGATTTTTCCTGTTTGGAAGACTAACTCAAGGAAAAAAAAAAAATCTTTGATTGAAACTGAATCAGTAGGAAGACGGGATTAGACATTCAAAATAAATTAAGGTGAAAATAAAAGAATTTAAGGAATAAAGCAGCTGCAGCATAAGCAAACATCTCAGTCAGTAGTAGCTGGGATTACGGACAGATTAAAATTATTTTTCTAAACCTTTACCTACTTCGTCCAATTCTCTTATTATTAACTATTAACAGGCAATTATCAAAATAGACTTTTAAATAAAAGTTTTTCAACATGCACATCTACTTTGTATGTCTGCGTATCGTCAAAATTTATATAAGAAAGTAAACCTCACAGGCTCAGAATAGATAATTAACAACACATTTTTGGCAGAGTTATTCAAATATATTTGAAACTTTTGAAAAGCTGAAGATCACAGCCAACTCTAATCATACCTCTGGTTGATTAAAAGATGACGTACCTAAGTTTATCTCAGATTATCAGACTCCAAAAAATAAGTGCAACAAATACAGATTTTAGACTAACCAACTGAAAAAACAGAAAGAGATAAAGGAGATGCTATCTGGACCTATCATATATGGTACTCTAAGAGATCCTTAAGGGTTATGCCATAATTGTAAGAAAATATGTGCCAGGCAGAAAATGAAGGAAGGATGATGATAGTTTAAGGTGGGTGGGAAAGGTGAAAACTTAGTCTTGAGGCTTAGAACTGAATGATGTAAATACTAGGCAGTTCCTAATTCATTATTGAAACTAATATCATGTAATAAATGTGGCTATAGAATTAATGTATTCATCACCCCCAAAGATTCAATCTGATGGCAAAAACCACCTTTTTACAAATGGAGACACTGAGGCATAGCATGGGAAAAAATGGCAAAACATTTGTACTTTGAAGAAGCCAACTCTGGTAACATACTGAACCTCAACTTTGAGAATCACTACAATATCCTTCACAATCTGCCATTTTCTTAAGCCTGTGAGTTGGGGTCAAGTATTTCATCCTATGGGAAGCACACTGAGGTATTTGCTTCAAAATACAGTTGGTGACATCAAGACTCTAAACTGAAGATATTAAACACTGATTTTTCACTTCCCTCCACTACATTGTTGTTTGTCCTTCTGGCTGTGGATAGGTTCTACTTTTATAAGCATTATATTTCATGTTTATGTGGATTTCTTAATTGCCTGGTGTCCACTCTTTATTATTAATCTTATCTCCTATTGGCAACACTAATTCCAAATTTAAAGCCAGAGGGGGAAAAAAAAGTTCTCGCAGCAATTAAATTCTGCTTCTTAAGACACTCCTCATTAACGTATTATTAATAATATTTATTTAATGTCTTTAGCTAAATAGCCAACTACAACAAATGAAAATTTCTATTCTAAAAGAACTTAAACACGGTTATTCCAGGGCCACTGAGCTCTGAAGAATGAAGAAGAAAATGTCCTTATAGAGATTAACTTGGGAAACCAACAATAATTATCATTTTTGCTAGCTTCAGTTTTAAGTTTAGGGTGCACAAATGCATGATAGAGCTGTTCTTGGAATTTTTTTTTTTTTTATAGAAACTACAGTAGCTCCTTTAAATCCTGGAATCTAGAGACCATTAATACTAAGCAATATCAGGTGGGCCATTTCCAGCAACTGCCTGGTGTGACTATTATTCACAGAGGTAGAACTTCAGTTACCAATATGGTAAGAAATGAATTGTTCTGTAGCACCACTTTCCCCTAAGTGATCATGAATTAAGCTTAGAAATAAAGGGGCAGAGGAGGGAAGGCCTAAACTCGAACTAGAATAGTATGCACTTAATTATCCACTCAATTGAAAGAGGGCCACGACAGCCCATGTGCACAAACGAAAGGTTTCTTCAAGGGGAAATTTCCTCACACTCACTGTCCCCAGACACAAAGTTCCAGCTCCGGTCACCCCTTTCTGGAAAGCAGTGGCTTTCTTGTCCTGTTGATTTGCAGTTTAATAGTCATCATGACCCCAAGTTAAGCATCAACAACATGTTATTCTAGTAGATACCATGCCAAAGTGTATGGAAAGACACACAGAGCCAGATATTCACATATTAAAAACACAGACATCAAAACAAGAAAAACTTCCACAGTTCAGAGGATCATATCTTTGGGGAATACTTCCTAGAAATGACATGCCTTCCAATTGCATGATAGAGGATCGGAGATTCATGGAAGGCTGGTTTTATCATCATCCATTCACCATTCTCAGTGGCATTTACAAACAAGATGCCCAGGAAGAAAACATATGTATGCAGCAAAGCTACCACACAAGACACTCTCATTTCACTTTTTCTTCTTCAGTATAAGAAGGCTAATATTTTTCTGGCTGGTGGTTGATTTAAAGAAATGTTTTCTATAAGTAAATCTTCTCTTGCCTATTAAATCCCAGTGAAGCTTTGCATATGAGAGCATATCTAATCAGTTACAGATTTCTACCTCACTAAATGTAGCCAAAAAAAGAAGAAAGAAAGCAAGAAAGAAATTGTAACAAAAAACATTAGTGATAATCCTCAAAATATTGGAAATTTCCAGCAACAAACAACAACAACAACAACAAAAAAAAAACACAGCTGGTGTGTTGATTAACAGTTTGAAGTAAACAGTGGGCATTTAGTGCTGTAACAAACCACTGGGGTTTATTGCACCAATAATACTGTTGAAACTACTGTTTCCTATTGCTGAAATAAACCATGTTTTTTAGCACCCACCAGCAGTGGTATTTATATACATACATATGTATGCATGTATGTATATTCTTTTCTTAAATAAATTGCTTGTGTGGGAAATTGGTCATTTATATTTGTCCAGTTATCACTAGATGATGTGATTTTGCAAACTTTTTTTTTCTTTAATCTTTTCATCTCCCTCTAAGGAACAAATGCCAACAGAACTGAGATGCAAAATAGTTCAGGACAGTCCTGGAAAAGATAGTACTAATCAAAGAGCACTGACGTAAACCAGGCCTTAGAAGGAGAAGGTATTAAGGTCTAACGAATTAATCTGTTAAGCTCCTGTGTCAGATGGGGGACTGGGAGGGGGGGGTGCTAAGAAAAGTTCTCTTTAGCAGAGTGCCCTTAATAGGATATTCTGAAAACTGAACTTAGGAGGCAGTTCAGAAGAAGAATTACTGTTAAAGCTATATATGCAGTGGAAAGCACAGGGAAGCATAATCAGACTTGCAAGTAGCCCTTATCATGGTGTAGAATCCAAGCTGTTTGCATATTCAGAGAAGAGGTATAAAGTAATTGACAATTTTTCCCACATGTACTGAGCACTCTAAAAGTCACTGGAAAATGCAAAAATAATGTCTAATTTTTAGTTACTCCTAAGTAGTAAAGCCAACTCTTTTTAGCCTTCAGGCTTCTGTGTCTCTTCTCTCTCCATGGCTTGAGGAACTCAGTGCATTGTGTAGGCTCAGCTTCATTCCTGTCCAAAGATAACTGCAACTTTGTGAGCTTCAACCATGTACTGGGTACTTTCTAGGCCTGTCTCCACTTTCATTCCAGCTCTGAAAGACAAGTATTTTCATTTCCTCCATTGCCTCCCTTTTTTACAAGTTAAGTAACTTGAACCTGTCACATAGCTAGTAGAATATAGAGGTTAGTTTTAAACCCAGGTCCAAACACTATGCACTTTCTATGATGGCTCACTAACACTTAATACTTCCCTGAAGAAGAATGCCTCAATGGCCCCAGTGACGCTGCCATGGGGCAGCAACAAGTTACTCTAGCTACCACCTTGCCCCTCGTTGGGTACCTGTGCAGGGTAACTGAATTTCTGCCTTTCTGATGTGTTATAGTTCTATCAATTATGGAAAATTGAGCCTCTATATTTTTCTATAACCTCCAGAGTATCCCAGACATATCTTCTCTATACTGCTGCTTTCCATTTTTGCCCATCCAAGAACTTCTATTATCATAAAGGAGAACAATGATTATTGTTTATTCATCCTGCACCGGGGACTCTGCTAAGTCTTTTAAAGACATTGTCTTGTTTCTCTTCACAACCACCTTTTAAAGGATGTATGCATTTGTGTATTATAACCATCACAGGAAGCAGGAAATAGAGGCTCCAACAGATCAAGCAATTTGTCCAAAACCACACAGTTGATAAAGTGATAGAGCAAGGGTATGAATTTAGGTCCACCTCACTCCAACTTCCAAGCTTCCAGCTACCACACTACACTTCTTTCTTCTCATGTCTCCTCCCAAGGACTGGAAATTCTAAATTCTAACAGAGTGACTAGTGCCCTCTTTGCTTAAGTACCTGAGTATTTCAGATTTTTGTGTTTTAGTCATTTTCTGAGATTTGGGATTACCTCCTAGGCTATAGAACCTGAAGTTGGGTCCAGAAATCTGTCTTTCAGCAGCATGTCAAAGAAACTCTGATTATAGTCAGAGGACCACACTTTCAGAATCCCTAGAGTAGAGCATCTAGCACAGTCCTTCTCAAGCATTAATATGTTTAGGAATCCCAAAGAGAGCCTGTTAAAACACAAATTCCAAGAGAATCTGAGCCCATAGATCTGAAGATATGAGAATTTGCATTTTCTAACAAGATCTACAGACCACACTTTTTAGAATAGCACTGACACAGCACACTGGTTCTCATACTAGGTATGCAATAGAATCACGTAGGAAGTTAGAAAACAACAGCAATAACAACAAACAAAAATAATTAATGCCTGGATACCACCCTATACATGTTCTGATTAAGTTGGTCTGTAATGTGGGCATCAGAAGTATTTTTAAATATCTCAATTGATTTTAATGTGAAGCCCATGAATGTCTCTCACATAGCAAGTATTTATTCAGTACGTGTTGTATTGGTCAAATAAGTCAGCTGCTATAACAAATAAGCCCAAATCTCAGTGGCCTAACCCAAGAAAAGTTTAGTTTTTGCTTATACAAAATCCAATGTGGATGTACCTGTTGAGATGGCTCCCCTGAAAGTTCTCCAAGCAGTGGCTCAGAGATCCAGGTGTTTTCCATCCTGTGGCTCTCCATCTTGTGGTTCCAGGGTGCATTCTGGCATAATCAGGCTGACACATAGGAGGAAAGGAGGATGGGAAAGGCACTTCAGATTCTAAATCATCTCAGCCATTTCTTCAGCCTGAATAGTCAGTCTCATGATTGACCTAATGGCAAAGGAGGCTGGGGAAGGTAAAATAGCAAGTGCATACTAGTGAGCATGAATAGTTTCTGTATGCCAGGCTGTGTATCAGGCACTATGCTAGAAGTAGGGAGGGGTCCAAAGATGACAATGAGCCATGGTGCTGAAATTTATTTTTTATAGCAATGACCTTCTTTGACCAATACAGCAAACATAAATAAATCTCTTATCAGCTTTGCTTCTGGAAAATTAGAAGTTATCACTCTTACCTCCATTTGACCCAAAGTAATCTAAATCAAGAATCAGTGTAGGAAAAGTCCATCCACACAGACTAACTCAGAACAATAGGACATGGTGGTCAACATATGATGCTGTTACATCTACTTCTTTGGTTATAAAATCTGAGGTAGGGCCTTGATTTCCCTATCAGTAAAACATAAATAATTGTTTTCATCTTCTAGGGTGTTATTTTTTGAGAGTTAGAAGAAACATGCCAGTATGTTATTTCCTAGGCCTAACTGTGTTATTTCATGCATCTTATTTTTATATTCTTGTATATTATATTCTTACATATTCTTATATTATTACAGATGAATTCTTATAACTGCCTTTGGGTTTCCTCTAATAAGACTTCAAGTCCTTGAGAGTACGAACCATAGCTCACAATGTACCCAGCAAGTGATGGCCACGGAAGAGCTTCTTGATGAGTATTTGTTGAATTTAGGTTCAATAGTAGTGAGTCTGGGATCTTGGAACTGGCAGCTGTCTCAAAGTTTCCAATGAGAATTTTTGTTCCTAACACTGGCACTCCTATGAGGAAAAACACTATAAACATGCCCGAGGAACAAATATGATAAAGTAGAATGATTGTGAAATAAGGGCTGTGAAATTTTATGAAAACGTTCAGCTTGAGTCATCTTCAAAATCGTCTAGGATTGAGACTTCCTCATTGATTTTAATCAGTCCTTCCCTCTCAACACTGAACAATTACTCAACAAAAACTAATCCCCAAATTATAGATTTAAACATCACAACAGCCGGTGTTTTACATGAGGATCTACATGCTAAGAGAATAAGTGACTTGCGCAGGTTTTGGTGTCTAAAAGCAGGATCAAGATTCAAATCCAGTCTCCCTGCCTCCAAATCTCAATTTGGGGGTGTATCTACACACTAACAGTAAACAATTACCAGCACAAGTGTGCCAGGATGGTACACCTGCCTGAAATGTCAATTAAAACATTAAGGTATTTTCTATATAAGGAAACACAACTATATTGTGATGTGGAATGCAACTTTTTCCATAATATATAACTATAAAGAATTTAGAAATTTGTGGTGGGCTGCTTCAGATTATGCCACTGGGCCCCTGGGGCCACTCATGTTTGCTTCTCAGGAAACATGTAAGAAGCACTGCCTTCTTTGTGCCATTAAAAGGCCATTGAAATGCCAAATAGAGCCCATTATTTGAGCCCATTACTGGAAATCTGTCTGCAAAATTCTGCTCAGATGCAATAATGATTTAGTCAGGTCAGACTTCCCAGAAATGAAGAAAAGTGCTGAAAATAAATAGGAGACAATAAATCGCTTAATGGTGCAAAGGGGAAAAATAAAGCAAATTATGTTTTATCTGGCAAAGATATCATGGTCATGTTTTGGGTTTTTTTTTATTTGTAACACTCATTTTTCCTTTCTGTAGAAAGCAGTTAGTTCAAAATTGAAGAAAATTTAGATTACAGTTTGTAACACAGTGTCCCAGTTGAACTTAACCCAGCATACAGAGAATAGCCAATTTTCAGAAAGAGAGGGCCAGTGACCACTTTGGGAATTTATGTGTGAATTCACAGATGTAAATCATGTGAACTATTGGTGATATAAAGACATCTTAGTTACCCGTCTTCTATCAGAGGGGAAATATCCACAGAAGGAATATTAGCAAATGAGCTTCATTTTTCATTTTTTTAATAAAATCTAATTTTTAAATCTAATTTTAAGTTTAGTCCGACATCCAATGCAATGTTCTATGAAGTAAGGCTGCGTGTAGATAGCTAGGTTGCCCTAACAGCCAATAAGGGTCTCTATCACCCCCAAGCACAATCCAAATCAGTGCAATCTGAGCACTCGTGGACTGGCTCCATAATATTGGAGATGGAAGAAAACACAATGCACATGCTTAAAAGGACATGTACAAAGAAGAAAAATAAAGAACAAAAGACCTCACACATGATGACATCTTTTAATAAAGATGACCCACCCACTCTTAAGTGACCCTATCCATGTCCTGAAACGGGGTGAATTCAATGACCAATTCTTCCTCCTAGATGGTAGGAGAGGCTAGAAAAGAGGTAAGATAAAGGGGTGGAAAAGAGAGCCTCACAAAGGGAGGACTTTGGGGCACAAATTTGGGTTCTAAGAAGAGATATCAGAGAGATGAGAATAATGGGCAGCATTTGTTTGGGTGTACTTGCATCTCCACTCTCACTTTTGCCTCTATCCTCTGGTTTTGAGTGGAGACAGAGGAGTTGGGCAAAAAATTAGAGTGGTGTTCATTGAAAAGTATGTAAGATTCAGCAGAATCAGGACTCTTTTGGTGTCCAGGGCCATAATATGGAATCAGGGAGGGGCAAAAGGAACATTCTTTCCCTGACCTCCACCCTCAAACTGTCAAAGACCACAGCTCAGCTTTGAGATACTTAGGTTCTAGAACAATCATTTGTAGAGGGTGGCTGCGCTGAGAGGAGCAGAACATTCCTTTCCAGAGAAAACCAATGCTAATGCAATGGCAAGGCCCTTTGGCAAGGAGGCCGCAGTGGAGTATTAATGGGCTGGTTCCTGAACATAAAAGAAAAGCCGTTAGAGATTAGGAAAAAATCACTGCGGGAGCCTTTGAGAACTGATTACAATACTGAGCATGTGTGTTTTATTTTGTAGTTTACAAATTATGTTCGCATATCTCATTTGTTTCTCACAATAATCCTAACAGGCTAGGTATAACAAGTGATTTTAGTATCCTCATTTTCCAGATGAGAAAACTGAGTCTCAGAGCTGAAGCAACCTGCCCAAGGTCATTCATCTGGTAAGTATCAATGTTAGGAACTCAAAAACAGGACTCCCGGCTCTAACTTCTGTGCCTTTTCCACTGGAACATATTGCCAGCTTGGAGTTGTGACAGTTCAGTTAACCAGTACTTCAGAAAAAAATCTTCTAGCAAAATGACAACCTTAGGGAGCTGAGAAGAATTCAGTACTGGGTCTATGGGGAAACGAAGTTACAAAAATTACGGGATTGATCAGGACTTGAGCCCAGATGCCATCTCAGGATTCCCATAAACTGCTCCCTGAGAGTCCAGGAAGCATTGTCAAGGTTAGGTAACCAAGAGGGGGATGGACATAAAGGGGCTGAACCACCCTCCAGGCAGAGCAAGAGGAAGGAGGACATTGCCAAGGCAAACAGACAAGCTCCATAATTCAGAATGCGGGATTATCTTTGTGCTCTTACGTGGTTTTTACTTTGGGTGATGAAATTCCTGGGTAGGAAGAGAATACATGGTTGGGAGTCCATTCTCTCCTGAATGAAGACATTAAGGAATGATTTGGGCCAAGTGCCACACCTTGACCACTGTGTTCGCAAAGTATTTGGCTTATATTCTCAGGTCCGAAAAAAAGAAAAAAAAAAAAAAGGGAAAAGAAAACGGGGAGGGGGTAATTTCATAATATACCTAGGGTAAATATAGGTATATTATATTATAAAGTTAACAATTTAAGGAATCACCATTTAGAGCAGAGGATGGCAAACTTTTTTGGAAAAGGACCAGAGAGTAAATATTTTTGGCTCTGTGGGCCCTATCGTCTTAATCACAACTGCTCAAAACTGCCATTGGTAGCAGGAAAGCCTCCATAGAAAATATGTAGACAAGTAAGTAGACAAGTAAATAAAACTTTACTTACAAAAACAGGTGGCAGGGTGCTTTAGATCCATGAGCCTTAGATTGTCAATTGCAAAGATAGAGGAAAAAAACAATATCTACTTAAAGACTTAGATATTCTCATTTCTATTCCTGAATCAAGTTAGACCAATGGAAGGAGTCAAATAATCACATCAACTATTAACTTTTGTTACATTAAAATGTTATGCACTGCCACCATTAGAAATGAATTTCTGCACTTAACAAATTATCATTTTTGTTTTTCTGTATTCCCTATGAAATGTTCTATGTTACTTTCTGACAGTGTTTGGTATTAGAATATACAATTTTCCTACCATAAATGTGTGTGTTTCCTCCTATTCGAGGAGTTAAATACTCATTACACATCCCTCTTCATCCTTAATGGAAAGGTTTCAATAAGGTTTTATATTTAGTCTCATAATTTTATTACTTTTATGATTGACATATTTTACACCTGTTTTTATATTCAAACACAACACAGAGAAAAATTTAAACACTGAGTAAAGTGATAGAGCCAACCGAAAAATGTAAACCCAATTTTTCACCCAACTTGACAAGTTGAACTGTGTCAGAAGGACCAAGAAGAGAGGCAACTAGTTTGAAAGAGAGGAATGATGTAAGAATTTCCTTATTAGATACCACAATTTTCTAAACATTTCAAATTTCAAGTAATTAAAAAAGTATAGTATTAATTCTGAAATCGAAAAATGATTATAGAATGAACAAAGTAGTCTAGAAACATATGTAAAAATGAATGGAAACTTAGTTATGACTGATTCCCCATATGGAAAAACAATTAGCTTCTCACCTTACACAATATACACAATTCCAAACAAATTAAAAACTAAATGTAAAAATTTGAAAGTAGAAAATTTTAAGTTTATAAACAAATGATATGTCTTTATGACATGAGAGCAGGGGAGGAATTCTTAAACAGAATATTACAAAAGCACAAAGTAAGAAGGAAAATATTGACATTGATTTCGTTAATATTTCAAACCGCTCTCCAACAAAAATAACATAAACAACATGAATAAAATCACAAACTAGAAGATTAAAAGAAGAAATTTGCAACCCATTATAACATTAAAGATTAGTGTCCAGAGTATATAAAGAAATTCTACAAAGCAATAAATAAAGAAATAAAAAGAAAAAAAAACAGTTGACCTAATTGGGCAAAAATAAGGCAAAGGGTATTGAATTCACAGAAAAGAAAAAGCAATGGACGTTAAATATAAAATATTATGCTCAACCTCACAATTATTCAAAAAATATAAAATATAACAACAAGAGATATTTGGATTTATAACAATATTGAAGACTTATAACACCAGTTTTCAGCAAAATAGTGAGAAACAGGGATGAATATACTGATAATGGAGTTTAGTGTTGGTAAAACACTCCATATGTCTAGAAATCCCTAGCAATTTGAAAATCACTAGCAAAATGGAAACTATATACGTATGCAAAGGGCAAATATTTCACCTGTAGACATCAACCCTAAAACAGTGGTTCTCAAAATTTGGTCCCTAAACCCACATTAGTGTCACCAGGAAATTTGTTAAATTTTCAATTTTTGGGACTCCCTTATAGCTCTTAAATCCCTTATAGCTCTTAAAGAACACTAGAGGTAGGGCCCAGAAATACATGTTGTACAAGCACTCCGGCTGATTCTAATGCGCTTGGTATATGTAGAGAAACCCCCACATGTGTGCTCCTGAAGAGATGTGCAATCTCAAAAATGTGTAAACTACCCAAAGGTCCTCTGAAGGGAAATGGATACATAAACTCTGGTTTATTCTTTCCATAAAAAAATTTTACAGCTATCAAATGAATAAAATAGTTCTACCTATCAATATAGATAAAACTTAAAAACAAAGTTCAATGAAAAAAAATCAAGTGCCAAAAGATTACATAGTATGATGATCATCATGGAAGTTTTTGAAACTCAAAAAAAAGATGGATAAATATTCTTAATTTTATGCATTAAATATTAGTATTATATAAACATTATGTAAATATGTTTATATATTATAGCCATCTCTCTTTTTTGAGTTTTATTCATTGTAAAATGTCAGAACATGTAAGCAAATGTCATACTTGCATTAGGAGGATGGTTATTTCTGGAAGGGAAATGGGAGAATGAGACAAAGGGATTAATGAGCTAGGGAGAAGTTTAGCAATATATAAAATATTTTTATTTCTTATGAAAATTCTAAAGAAAACAGGGTAAAATTATATCATTTAAAATTAGGTAAGGAATGCATAGACGTCTGCTGTATTATTTTTTGCATTTTTGAAATACTTTTTAATTCTTACAAATACATATTTTTTTAAATAATAGCCCAGAAATGGGCCTGGGAAAGAGAAAAACCTCTGCCATAGGCAAGTGTTTGATTAGATACTGCCAGTACCTTTTCTCATGCATCTCCTGGGTCTTAGATGTCAGCAGACTAATCATCAGAGAAATGCAAAGAAAAACGACAATGAGATATCACCTCACACCAGTTAAAATGGCTATCATCAACAATATAAATGATAACAAGTGTTGGAGAGGCTGTGGAGAGAAAGGAACCCTTATACACTGTGGGTGAGAATTCAGACTGGTGCAGGTGCTATGGAAGGCAGTGCGGAGGTTCCTCAAAAAATTAAGAACAGAATTACCATATGACCTAACAATCCCTCTCCTGGGTATGTACTGAAAAAAATCTGAAAACATTTATCTGTATAGATATATGTTCTCTGATGTTCATTGTGCTTTATTTACGGTGGCCAAGACATGGAAACAACCGAAGTGTCCTTCGATAGATGACTGGATAAAGAAGATGTGGTATATATACACAATGGAGTACTATTCTGCCATAAGAAAAGATGAAATAGTGCCATTTGCAACAACATGAATGGTTCTTGAGATTATTATGCTAAGTGAAAAAAGTTGAACAGAAAAAGTCGAAAACCATATGACTTCACTGATATGTGGGATAGAAAGCTGAAAGCAACAAAGAAACAGACAAATAAAGAAAGAAACAAAAATTCATAGACACAGACAATAGTTTAGTGGTTACCAGAGAGTAAGGGGGTAGGCGGGTGGTAGAAAAGGGTAAAGGGGGTCAAATATAAGGTGATGGAAGGAGAACTGACTCTGGGTGGTGAACACACAATGTAACATATAGATGATGTATTACTGAATTGCACACTTGAAACACATAATTTTACCAACCATTGTCCCCCCAGTACATTTTAACAACAACAAAAAAATGTCAGCAGACATCTCCACAGCTCCTGAGATCTAAAAAAAGTCTCAGGCTTCAGTTTCACAACTTACGGAAATTCTAAATAAAAAGATGTATACATAGATACATAGTTTCTTCGTTTTTTACCTTTCTCCTTTTGCTTCCTCATGGAAAATCTATATTACATATACATTTAAATATAAATCTCAAGATCCAAATTAGGTTTCATTTAAGTGGTTTATTGTAGAAAATTTAAATAGAAAATCTAGGGAATTGAGACAATAGATACAATAAAAAGTGATAATAATTAAAACAGGTGAAATAATTGGAAAATCTATATGTGGAGAGGCACGATGCCCAGCTCATATGCAGAATACCAGTCAGTTATTTCTTGCTCTAAAGGCAGTCAGTATAGTAAAGACCTCCATATACTGCCATTTGTAGGCTATTCCTAGTGAAATGGATGGTTTCCCATATGGAACTTTTTGTCAACAATTCATGGCTCTTGCATCACGACAATGCACCAGTTCACACGGCACTGTCTGTGAGGGAGTTTTTAGCCAGGAAACAATCCCACTCACAGAATTTCCAACTTACTTTTTGTTAAATCATCTTTATTGATGTATCACATATGAGGTATGACAATTAAGTTCACAAACTTGTTGCAACGATGTTGCTAACCTTTTTTTTTTTTTGACATCAGAGGGATCATTCATTATGAATTTGTACCACTGGACAGTGAACCAAGTTTACTATTTGGAAGGGCTGAAAAGGCTGCGTGAAAAAGTTAGACGAAAACGACCTGAACTTTTCGTCAACAGTTCATGGCTCTTGCATCACGACAATGCACCAGCTCACACAGCACTGTCTGTGAGGAAGTTTTTAGCCAGTAAACAAATAACTGTATTGGAACACCCTCCCTATTCACCTGATCTGGCCTCCAATGTCTTCTTTCTTTTCCCGAAAATGAAGGAAATATTGAAAAGAAGACATTTTAATGGCATTTAGGACATCAAAGGTAATACAATGACTGCTTAGATGGCCATTCCATCAAAAGAGTGGCCTAGGGTGGACTAGGCACTGGCGTCATTGCATAGCTTCCCAAGGGGAGTACCTCGAAGGTGACTATAGTGATATTCAGCAATGAGGTATGTCGCACCTTTTCTAGGATGAGTTCGCGAACTTAGTTGTCAGAACTTGTATAATAAAATTCACCAATTTTATGTGTAAAATTTGACAAATTTTAATTGATGTATATGGTCATCTCAACACCACCAAAATAATAATATAAAACATTTCCATCGCTCAAAAAGTTCCCTCTTATAGTTTGTAGTCAAATATTCTCTGCAGTCCCTGGCTCCTGGCAACTACAAATCTGCTTTTATCACTAGAATTTTGCCTTTTCAAAATTTCCTATAAATAGAATTACATGGATGTATTTTTTGTGTCCCACCTCTTTCACGTGGCACAATCCTTTGAGATATGATGTTATTCCCTGCATCAGTAGTTTCTTCTTTTTTTTTTCTCTTGAGGAGTATTCCACTCTGGGAAACAGCACATTTTTAATTCCTTCATCTTAAATGTGAATGAACCAACTAACACTTTAAAAAAATCTTCCCACTTATAAAGGGGGATTATTGTGAAGGAAAGTTGTGGGGATGGAGGAATCTAGAAGAAATAACTCAGAGGACAGAAAAAAAAAAAAACTCAAAAGGATTCCAATTAATATTATCAGAGAGATGTGAGAAATACTTTTCCTTTCTAACATAAGAAGAAAATGCTATAAGAAAGGTACAATTAGAAAGAAACCACTCTTGAAATAAAAAATACCATTAAAAACAAGAAAGGTAAGAAGTCAGATAAAGTGAAAGAAATTTCCAAGAAATAAAAATACAGTGGTACCTCGGTTTTCAAACGTCTCCATTGACGAACATTTTGGTTTATGAATGCCGTAAACCCGGAAGTAAATGCTGTGGTTTTTGAACATGCCTCGGAAATCCAACATGTCCTCGGCTTCTGCTGAGTGCAAGATCCTGAGGCCTAGCTGTCGGCTGTTTTCGAACATTTCAGAACTCGTGAATTAAATTCAAAAACCAAGGTTCCACTGTACATGAAAATCTATGCAGAAAATTAGATGTAAAGGATCAATTAAAGTGGTCTATTGTCCAACTAACATAAATTCCAAAAGGAGAGAATGAAAAAAAACAAAGAGAAAAAAATTATTACAGGAATATTATAAGAAAATATTATGTGAAGGACACAGATGTTTAGGTTGAAAAAGACCCATTGAAAGGCCCAGAACAATGAATGACAAACACCTACACCATTGCACATCACAGTGAAATGTCAGGACACTAGGGCTAAAATAGCTGAGAAGCTGCCAGAGGAAAAAGAATCAGATTTAATACAAAGGGTCAAGAATAGAAAGGACATCAGACTTCTCATCAGCAATGCTGCGTTCAGAATTCAGAGGGATTCTAAACCAATCAAGCTGTAAGCCAAATGTAGATGAGATGAATAGATGCAAAAAAGCAGAAAATTAACCTCACATGTTCTCTTTTTTGGTAAGCCCATTAAGGAATGCACTCTAGCAATAAAATAAAGGGAAAGAGGGGAAGGATGAATCCAAGAAAGAGAAAGCAAAAATCCATCGCAGAAGAATCAAGACTGAATTCTCATAAATTCTCACTAAAGCCATAAAATACAAGTAGTCCAGACTAGAAAATGAGGAGTGAGGACACCGAATGGCAGGACTCTAGGAAAAAGGAAAATTTGAAAGAACGATGGATCTGATGAACATTTGAAAATACTTAAAATTTGTGGCTAGCGAATGATGCAAATAAAAAAAATGACCAACTTAGAAACAGTAAGAAACACAAAATGGTTTATAAGAAAAAGATGAAATCCTGACATAGGTACTATTTGGCACAGTGGTAAACAATATTTACAAATCCTGATGATACCATCACCCATTGTAATATATAACTAAAAACAGAGATGAAACTGAATTGAGGGCCACACAACTAGAATGTCGACTCTCACTAGGAAATCAATAGATGTTGTGAAAACTACAGAAATCAAAACATCAAGCCATACAAATCAAGCCTTCCAGTGCCTTCTGTTTCCCTGATCCTCCAACTTTCCCTTTTCTGAACCATTTTACACAAATCCACCAGATTAACTTTCCTAAAACACTCTTTTGATTTTATTACGCCCCTGCTCAAAAATCTTCATTGGCTCTTCTTTGTCTAGTGAATAAAGCTCAACCTCTGTGATGGTTAATTTTATATGAACACTTGACCGGGGCCACAAAGTGTCCAGATATCCAGCTAAACGTTATTTTTAGGTGTGTCAGGGTGCTAATGGACAAGATTAGAATTTGAATCTATAGACTGAGTAAAGCTGATCACCCTTCCCATTGTGGTTGGGCATCATCATTGAGGGCCTGAACAGAATAAAAAGGCAGAGGAAGAGAGAATTCTCTCCTTAACTGTCTGGCTGTTGAGCTGGGGAATCGGTCTTCGGCCCCTGGACTGGAACTTATACCATCAACTCTCTGGTTTTTAGGCCTTCAGACCCTGACTCTAACTTATAACACCAGTTCTCCTGGTTCTCAGGCCTTCAGGCTCAGGTTGGAACCACACCATCAGCCTTCCTGGAGCTCCCGCTTACAGAAAGAAGACCATGGAACTTCTCAATCTCCATAATCACTTGAGCTAATTCTTTGTCATAATTCTGGAGAATTCTGACTAATACAACCTCCTTAGCATATTATTCAAATTTCCGATATAAACCAGCATTTTATAAATATGGACCAGGTATCTTTCCTCCATATGCTTTGTGCTTTGTGCTCATTATGTCATACTTTGTACCTAAAAATGCTTACCCTCCCACCACTCCAAATTCTTGTATTAAAATCCTCTCCCAGTTCAATTAAGATGACTCAAGCTCTATCTATACTCTCATCTTCAATCACGGAGGCAGAAATTATTTCTTCTTCAGCTGCACAATGACTTAGTTTCTTCGTTTGTACCCCACCATCACTCCTGGCCAAATCTCTGCCTTTCTCTGCCATTTAGTACCACAGGCTGCATCTCAGCTTCCCCTATAGGTCTTGCCTGCTCCTTCCTGCTCTAATGCTCTGTCTCTGATAGGAGCTGCATGCAGCCAAGGCCACAGGTCCCAAATGGTGGCTTGTCTTTGTGGTTCCAACTCTCCCTGGGTTGTGTCAACTCCATTTTCCCCTTGTCCTTTCAGCCCTCAGGTGACAATGGCTGCCCACTGTTTCTACAGCCTTTTCCTTTCATTCTTCCTTAACTCTATCTATGTCTCTATAAGCAGACTCATCATTAAATTCAGGAGCATGTGAACTAGAAAGCAGCAATCAAAATGCCAATGAGAAAGAAGGAGACCTAGACAGACCATCTGGAGTGAATTCTGCGGCCCAGCAGGATTCCAGCTCATACGACATTTCATCTAATTCCCCTCTGTCATGGTATATGTCTGGTCTACCCACAGATTATGGGTTTTCTGGGTTTTCACTAGGGTGACCATACTTGATTCATCTTTGTAATCTAGGTGCCTGGTAGGTAATAGACATTTGATAAATGATTAGAAAGTAAATGAATCATGATGTGCCTATTCAGTGTGCTCTACAAAGAACTGGTCATTAGCAGTTCCTGCCTGGGAGAATTTCACATGAACTGTCTGTTCTTAGATGTCATTCTGATTGGAATTACTGTCACAGTCCTGACAACAGTGAACAAAGGGAGAGAGACAGAGGATTCTGAGGAAGAGAGCACTTTGAACCAGAGATGTGTGAACCCAGAAGCATTTCGAGATTGGCATCATGTCTTGAACTAGTTTTCAAAGGAATCAGACTTGGCCAAACCCAAAAAGAATTTTGCCAAGCACTTTTCCCCTTAATTTTTAAACCCATGTGTATTTTAAGGGAAATTCAATCCATATGTTTCTGATTCATTTACACTTAACTCATCAAAATGTTGTTTTGTAAGAGTTATTTGATGTCCCAGTCTTTTGAACTTTTGTGAAAAAAGTGCATTCTTCTTTTGACGCATCCCCCAAAATATTGATCCCTGTAAGATTCTAAGTCACTCAAACCTCAAGGCTCACATGTCCTAATGGTTCTTTACTGAACCTGATGTGACTCCCATCTCTGTAGAAATATGAAGGCTTTTGTTGAAGAGACAAAGTTGTACAAGGATGGAGTTCTGACCAGCAACAACAGCAAGACAGAGAGAATTTAAAACTTCAAAATGAGAAAGAAGACCTGTCAAGGTTCGTGAAGAGATGAGAGGAAGCTACAAATCAAACACCAGAAAAACACAGAGCAAATGAATCAATTTTCTGTGTACAGAAGTTCAAAGACGAGACAGGAAGAGAAGAGAATGTGTGCAAATATATGTCACAGAGCATATATATCAGAGCTTTCAGAATCCTGTGTTAGAAAACCAAATGCCTCGGCCCTTTGGGAAGCGATTACAAGAATGTGTTACTAATTACTGAGATGAGCTTGTTTACTCGAGCAATAATAGTTCTCGCTCCGAACGCTGCCAGCTTGTCTGTCTTACTTCTATCGCCAAAGTTGACACTACTAAGGCTTATTGCAATAGGTTCTTCACTTTGCTTGTCTAATAAACACTGCTGAACTCATACATATGCATTCTCAAAAACATTATGCTCCATGGTGTCAAATTGAAGTGGCTATTTATAAACACAGATGACCAAAAATTGGGGCAGGTCACTGGGGCTGTATATGACTATGTTTTAGTAATTCATGACACTTGCCTGTTGTGGGGGTTCAGACCAAGTCACCCCAAGATGTGCCTCTGTGGTATGCAGGTGGATCTGAGCTAAAGGCAACTTTAGCCACAGGCTCAAGAGAAACTTCTACCTCTCCCTTAACTACCTAGAAAAACCTGAATTATGGGCCTTACCCATCAGAGATTATCAGAGATAACCTCTTTTGATCTATCTATAGGGCAGGGCAAACTTCAATTGACTAAATGTCTGTTCTTATTATCACCCTGCAATGATCTTTTGAAGCCCCCACAGCACATTACCTCATCTCTAGCTCAGGATACCTTACATATCCATGTTCCCTTTCTATCTCTGAACTTCTTGTGCATGTGGGGTCTCTGACTCCCTCATGTATGCAGGGTTCCCATACACATGTATATACTAAATTTGGTTATTTTCTCTTGCTAATCTGTCTCCTGTCTATTTGATTATCAGACCAGCTAGAAGAACCTTGAGGGCAGAGGAAAGTCTGTTCCTCCCCTACAAAGTGAAATGAAGCCCCAACAGTATCTTGGGTCTCAAGTTCTTCCTTTGTAGAATGGCCTACCTAGAATATCATAAAATTGATAGAACTCAAAAAAACAATAAAGCACTCTGCAAGGACAAGAAGAAATAAAAATTATCAGACAAACTGCGTGTTTATAAGCGAATGACAATCAGTGTGGGCCTTAGCTTTAAGGAGAGCTGATTTTGAATTGCCCAGAGAAAACTTGAGTGTAATTTCCTGGGTTCACACTCTCAAAGGAAAGAAGGCCCAAGGGAGATAAATGAGACTCTTAAAAAAGAGAAAATTCCAGCAACATAATCACTTATATTTTCAAGTGGAAGTGAAGAAAATAGTGAACATCTAAAGAAAATAATAATTTTAATTTTGTAATTTCTTTAATGAGCGTAGAAACTATTTTAAAAGAAAAAAAAAAAAAAAACGATAGGAGTGATGGGAGCAGGAGCCCATAAACAAGCAAAGGCCCAAAAGAGTGTCTTAACCTGGAAAGAATAAAGGAAGCTCCAAGCTTGCAAAAATATGTTTATAAAATCATGATAACAGCTATCCTGGGAGCTTGGAGGATAACAGAAGAGAGAACACTACTATCTGGAAGCAACTCAGGTAATCTTATCTGATGCCAGTCAGAAAACAGAATAATTTGGTCCCATTATCTGCCCTTGAGTTCCTGTTTGTTTGTTTGTTTGTTTGTTTGTTTGTTTTTTATATTCCTCAACCAGAATATGAGTTCCTTGAGGACGGGATAATCTTTGTTCACTCCTTCAGCGCCTGCTAGCACAGTGCTTGGCCTCTAATTCATGTTCAGTAAATATTCTGGAAATTAAAAGTGATAAGCCTAATTAAGAGAATGCCGGCATGTGAAGGTCTCCGTCTCTGCTCCAGCCCTAACTCTAAGTATATATCATCTTCATCCAGCAAGTGAAGACCATTCCACCCACCTTCACAAACAATCTTTCTGTCTGTTCACCTGGTGTCATCCCGGAGAGCATACATGACAAACCTTAGCTAGTTCCCTGCACTTCTTTTCCTTTGAGCCTCATTCCCCTAAAGTGGGTAGACCAGTAGGCAGTCGTTAGCTCTCCTAGGTTTGTCTGCATCTGTGCTCCTACCTCACTGCTGAACACACTTCTCCGTAGTCATTTCTTCAATGCACTTTGGGTTGTATGCCAGTCCAGAACTGAACCACAGTTTCCAACCCCACTAGGGAGTCCCTCATAACTGTCTATGCCTCCCTAATGACACCTCTTCTAAGAATGCCTCAGTTTCTGCTTCCTGTTTCTTACCAGATACTGTTGCCCCAGTTTGGCTAGCATTCTGTAATCCTGACTGCCTCAGGAGAGCCCATGCTGGAAGATGCCCATGACTCAATGCCCTCCAGCAGCAGTGGTCAGACAGCTGCTCTCCAAGGGAGACATGCCTCCTCACCCAGAAAAATTACACCGTGGGCCATTAGGAAACAAAATGGAATGGGCAAAGTGCAGCAGGTCAGGCCAGTGAATTTCATTTTTTTTTTCCTTTTCTAATTAGGGATACCAGAAGGATCACATGGACAAGTCTTGATTTAAGCAAGGCATTTAGAATGATAAAATAGTAGAGTCCACAGAGACCTTATAGAAGCAATGTTCAACAATTGGTTGGAGACAAACTCCACTGAGAATTTGTTGGAAGCCAGGAACCCTATTTGCACAAATTTATCATGCAATTTCAGAGGGAGGCATGAATTGTGTATTAAGAACCTTGTTTTAGTGGTCAACAAACTTAACAACTATCCTCTGTCAGTGGCGAAAATAAAGCATGTCAGAGTAGATGGCATCTAAATTGCATTCAAATATTAAGATCCCAGGATTCTAAGAAAATGGTAAAAATAATAAATATGTTTCTTAATGCTGGTCGTATACCAGGTTCGTTGTTAAGTACATTATCTACATTGCTTGATTTAAGTCTCACAACAATCCTACGCATTTGGCATGAACATGATCTCCCAATGAGATACTACAGATGAGGAAATTGAGGCTTAGAAAGGTTAAGTAACATGTCCAGGGTCACACAGTATGTGGCGGAGGTAAGATCAAAACATGGATATGCCTGTATCTGTGTCAGGAGAGGTGAGGTGATGACTTCCCAGCCCCCAGTTGACAGAGATGTATATCCCCTTACACTAGAAGGGCGTCATACATCAGCAGGGGGGCTGTGCTCTTTCTTGGTCATTTAGCGACCCAGCTAACAGAACAAAGGCCATTTCCAATATTGTCAGTCACTTTACATGAAAGAAATGATCTCTGGGGGGTGGGGGGGGGTCTCACAGCAGCAATTTAAATGCTGTAGCCCAGAAGTAACAGGCATCTCTTCTGCTCACATCTCATTGGCCAGAAGGAATCACATGGGCAAACTCAAGGGGAACAGGAATTGTGATCTTACCGTGTACCCAGGAGATGGAATCCTGAAAATATGTGGCAAGGATCAAAATGTCTACTGTACTCCCAAAGCCCACGTGTTAAGAACAAACTCTATATACCCTCACCTAAGAAATGAAATGTTAAGCAGCGAGGTGTTTTTAGCTTTGTTTTTCCACAATCATGAATGATCAGAGAACAGGGAATAATCCACGCCAAATGTCATTCCTCGTTGTCTGGTTCTGTGTACCTCAAGTTTTATATTATGATCTAAGTGGAATGTTGGAATTGCACTAAATTCCAGATACCTGCCCATGAGCCGTCTTTAAAATGCAATATATTATAAGGTTTAAGTATAGAAGCAGCTTTAGAGGTAACCAAATTTGAATCTGAATTCCTTCTGACCCTTGCCTTTATTATCTAGAGAAAACTTTTAAACAAGCAAAACATGTGCTGTGCTACCACAACTCATTAAAACAATGCTGTTGCTTTCCCCTTTTATTTCTAAAACCATTCCATTCTGGAAATTTGTTACTAGAAACGACTTTCCTTAATTTTTATGTCTTCAAATGTCTTTTTATGGTGTTCGATAGCTTGCAAAACACAGGCACTTTTCACATCAGTGACCTCATTTGACCAGCCTTTCATACAGGCATTATTTTCGTTATAGTTCTCCAGATGAAGAAATAGGAGTTCAGGATGGTTAAAAAATAATAATAATTAAAAAAAAAAAATAAAAACCTTGTAGCCCAAGGCCACACAGCTGGAGAGGCGGTTGGTTGGACTGGGATTCAATCCCTGTCATCTGATCCCACAGTCTGTACTCCTTCCTGTCACACCTCCCAAATCTTTGTGACAATTATCTTTAACTGCTGGTAAAATCAGTCATGGCCCATATTCTTTTTGGGTGTAAGAATATCTAAGACAAAGAGTGCCTTATCCCTAAATGATTCTGACTTAGGAGGCTCCCACTAAAGAAGCTTCACAAATTTTTGAGGAACAAATTGCAAAATTAACACCCATTAGAAAAGTTTTCATTATCAGGCAATAAACCACTGAATGGGAATATTTTAGAGATGGGAGAATTAAGATTTATCGAGCACCTACTATGAACCTCGGGCTTAATATTGTTTGTGTAAATAATAGCTGATGTTCATTGAGGGATCACTCTGAAAAAGTAACAGGCCTAAGAACTTTTGATGTGTTATTACATTTTATCCTTGCAATAACCAAATGACATAGATATGGCTATTATGACTTTTTCAACTGCCAACAGCACACACAGTTGACAAGCAGTTTAACTGGGGTTTGAAACAGATAATGCCAACCTCAAGAGTGTGCCTTCTTGTGACTTAATGACCACAGCAAGCCTGGTACGTAGAAATCATCATTCTCACTTTGCAGATCTGGGAACACTAGCACAGAGAGTTTCAGTAACTCTTTCAATGCTGCACAGCCAACAAGTAGCAAAAAGAAAATGAACTCAGAATCGTCCCATAGCAAAGACTGGTTCACCGAGTGCTGAAGAAGCAAGGGTCTTTGTCTGCAGAACTCTGTCCCTGTTAACTTATGGGCCATCTCAGCAAAGAGAGAAACCACAGAGATAACAACCGGAGGACACAGGGCAGTGCCAGATCTGCATTTTCCCTCTGGCTCTCAGTCTAACTCATGCCACACATGCTGTTAGTCTTTGGGGTTTATGATAGAAAGAATTCCTGGTGGTTCCTGGATGCCTTTAGGCACTTAGCATTAGAGACTCCCACTACGTTGTTCCACGGAGAAAGGCTCCAAGTATTTGCAGCTGTTCTGGAGTATTGTTCCATTTCTTCAGGTTTGTTCAAGACATTAATATTCCATCATTTCTTAGACCTCCTTAGACACCTCTCTTCACTAGGTTACCATAAAGCTAATATTTCCATTCATAAGAATAGTGTGTATCCCACATTTAGGATTAAGTCTGTCACCTTTGATGAAATGGCCCGCCTATAGTTGTCCCTCTTTGTGCCTTTTATTTCACATTAGATGACGTGAATAAAGATGAAAAGTCATTACTTTAGAATATTTACAGTACTCATCTTTCTCAATAACTGATGAACTGTGAACAAGAGTGTTGAAAGATTAAAGATTTAAAAATAATATCTACCATGGCAAGTGCTGCCCAAATCTTCCTCCTAGAAATGAGCATACACTGGGGTAATGCTTTTATAGTAACATGTAATTGCAGAAACACAGCAAATAAAATAAATGTCCCATCAGATTGAAGGGACAGAAAGAAGTGCAGCACTACCTCATGACACACAGAAATGGGCAAATAGTAACTCCGGCCAAACAATTTAGCTGTTTAATTTACCTCTTTGAGAAGGAAAAGAAAGAAAGTAGGACCAAGAATGGATTAGAAAAGAGCAAAAATTTCACCATCATAAAAACTGAGCTGCTACTTGCAGAATTAAAGTGCTTAAATGCAGGTGCTTCTTACCTAAGGCATATAGTCTCCTAGGCTGTGATTTAAATGATTTTTTTTAAGTTTAATAATAATCACAGTAATAATAATAGCAGCTAACATTTATTTAGGGGCTAAGTTTTCATCACCCAAAGATCTGACCCTTCTAAACATCTCTTAAAAACCGATCTATGAACAATAGCCACCAAACCAGCACCTAATGACTCCCTGCCTCTTCTTCCTGCTTCTCAGGGAGTTTCTTTCTGTTGATCTCCTCTAGATCAAGAGAAGGAAGAAGGGAGGTTGGTCTTCTATCCCTTCCCTGATCCCTTGGCCACCTCTGGGGGTCATTACACCCAACTATGGATCTATAACTAAAAGATTAGAGGAATAACGCACAGTGACTCTTTGCTAAGACTGCATATTCAGGGGTATTGACAGGAACAACTATTCCCGTTGTAAACATTTCTTTCAGATTAGAATATGGCCTCTGCTTTTCCATTTTATCCAAGTGACCCTGTTCCTGCTATTCAAACCATTCAGCTTCTCCCTCTGGATTCCTGGGCCTTTCCCCCATCCAGTAATTGAATGGTTAATGCCTCCATTCGAGGGAGAAAGTGATGGCTCCAGGACCCCTCTATAGCCTGAGCTCAGCATCCATTATCGGTGCATTTGCCTAGATTTTTTTTTTTCTGAACTGTGATCTGAGTGCCACTGGTGTCCCATGATGCATTAATAGGTTCTATAAAAAGGACTCTGAGGGAGACTGTTAAGTTTCTGAATCCTGGGGTTAACAATACTAAACAGATTCCTTTTCTAGAGAATATTCTAGATTCTCTAGATTTTCTAGCTAGTCTAGATTTTTCTAGATTCTCTAGAATATTCTAGTTTCTAGATTTTTGAATATTCTAATGGGTATCATGAAATTTTAGAAGGGATACAGAAAGTACAGGATTTTCCGAAATTATTTAAAAATCTTTTTTTCCATAAATACTTTACACAGTCTTTCAACAAATACTTACTGAGTGCCTACTATACTCCTCAGCACTGTGGATACACAGTGATAAAACCTATTAAAATCTGCATGGTTGTGTCTTTCAAAGAATACAAAATTCTAGCAGAAAAGACAGATGACTCAAAAAATAACTGCTATGAAAAACTAAAGCAGGGTAAGGCAGTATTTATAACACAACAATAGGTTGTCACCATTCACTTGGTGGTGAAATCAACTTGACAGGAAGTAGCCAGCATGATTTTTACTGAAATAATTAGAACAGAATGAGATGACATGGAACAGAATGGAAGGGAATATGGGATAATGGAGTGCATCTCTTGTAGTAAACGTAGGTATAGTTTTGTGAATTTTTTTTTATCATATGGGGTCATGATATAAGATGTATTTCTTATGGTGCGTAACAGGCAAATGAGTTTGAAAGCCATGGGGGTCAGAAGACGAAGAGGGTCTTATTTTAGACACGGTAGCTAGGGAAAGCCTTTCTGAGGAGATGCCACTTGAGCAGAGACCTGAGTGAAATGAGAGAACAGAATGTTCCAGAGCAAACTAATGGCACATGCAAAGCCATGTGGAAACATCCTTGTAGGTTTGGCAGTTGACAAGAAGACCCAAGAGGCTGGAATCGAGTGAACACGCAGAAGAGCAGAAGGAAATGAATCACAGAGGAAGCCAGGAACCAGAGCATGAAAGTCTTTGAGGATACACAAACAGTTATAGATTCAAATCTGGGCAGTGGCATGATCTGACTGAAGTTATAATGAAACTATCCAGGCCCACTGGAGGATGGACCATAGATGGCCAAGAGTGAAAACTCCAAGACCAAAGTGCTAGAGGTGCTGGTGGCCACATCTCATATCATAAGCATTCCCTAAAACCTGATTTGGGAATCTTTGCCAAAATCAAATGCCTTAGCAGTTGGATATCTGGCTGAAGGGTAACTGAATGGCGAGAGGCATTGTAGGACAAGGTGAAGAACACAGAGCGGTCACACTGTAGTGAACAGAAGCATTCCTACCAGGCAGGAACTCAGGGGAAGCTGTACTAGAAAGATCCTGAGGCCTCCAACCTTGCGTGAACTCATAAATCCCCAACCTCCCTCTCACCATCAACATGAGGGAGGATTTTCCATGTGCCCACCTCCTAATTTTGTCAAACCTGTTTGTGGCGTTGTTTTTAACCTTACCCTTTCCAGGTAAAAATGTTGGAGGAAGTGGGAGCATGAGGAATTACCCAGGTAATGGAAGAGAGGAAGGATAACCCTGAGACTACCAAATATCTTACCTTAGTTCCCAGGCAGGGATGACCCCACCCAGAGCTGTGCTAAGGACATTTAGAAAACCTGTCAGAACCTCTATGGGCGATGTGACAATAACCGATATTATTGATGTGGACCTGATACTCAGGTTTTAAATAGGATAGTGTTTACTCCACAGGTGACTCTTAGACTTTTGTTCTATTTCATATATATATATATGCAAAAATACAGTATCTAGCATTGCTGAGTATGAAAACCTAAATTTAAAATCATTTGAAATTGCCTCTGATTCCAGGAAGAATGCCAGAGAGAACAAGAAATAAAGAGAGCTGAGACACTGGAGAAGAAATTAAATGGAAAGAAGGAAAGAAGGAAGTAAGGAAGGAAAGAAGGAAGGAAGGGAGAGGGGAAGGAGAAGAGAAGAGAAGAGAAGAGAAGAGAAGAGAAGAGAAGAGAAGAGAAGAGAAGAAAAAAGAGAAGAAAAAAGAGAAGAAAAAAAGAACTTGTCCATTTTGAGAAAATGCCTCAACCAACTTCCATTTGTTTTACTAAAGGTGAAGTGCAGAGTGGCTCACCATGGCATTCGAATCTGCAAAAAGGAAGTGAACGAATGCTCATGACGTTTCTTTTCCCAAAATGTCTGTGTTTTAAATGTACAGTATAAGCAGTCAAATGGAATCATTAAAAAATCAGGTTTGAAAATCAGGGTTCCCTTCCAAGGGTTCAGTCTAGTAGGAATTTGTACTTCAGACATACTGGGGGAAGCCTTGGCAAATGGAGACTGCTAGAAAAGCGGAGATATTTGCTGTTCTTTAATCCAAACATTTCCTGTGCGGTATGTAATTTAGCCTGTGATGCAGGTGGCACTGTATGCTGTGTGCTACCATTCCACGTTAGGTACCATCTGAACTGTTCCGTGCCTGAATGCTGCTCCTGGGTTAAATTACCCATCAGAATGAGGGTGGGGAGGGAGAAGCTCCAGGTTTATGACAGAGAACGTGTTCAGAGAAGCAGCTGGTGTCAAGCTGAGTAAAAAGAGGGAAGAAAAAGGTCTATAGAGAGAAGAGGGTCAAGCTACATCTAATAAAAAAGAGAGATTTAAATCAATAGGGAGAGTTACAATAGAGAAGGGAGTGACTGGGAGAGTCCACTTCTAGACCCACACAGAGATCAAAGTTGCCCCAGTCTGGCATACACACGTGTTCTAGAATTCTCCAACACAGAGAAGCATGAAATGCATGAGTCTCGGCTGTCATTGCTGTGTGGAGCTGCCTTCAGAAAGCCAGCTGAGTGACGACCTGGGAGCAGAGATCTAGGGCAAAGTACCAAAGGGCAAAAGCTGCAGGGTGGGGCTTCCAGAAGTAGGACAGGAAAATGCCAGGCAAGGATGGGTCTTAGTTTCCACTGATAGTTCTTATCCTGGGGATAGGGTGGGGTGGGGGAGGTTTAGGAGTGGCTTAAACAACTGTGAAGATTAACGTCTTGGTGCTTTTTTATCTCCTTATCAGCATCCTAGGCTCTCACATCTTATATCTGCCAGTGCTTAGTTGGAAGTAGGTTTTCCGGGTGGAAATCCTGCATGGTCTCGGGATTTTTTTCCCCCGCTGGTCCCGTTCCCAAATCCCAAGATATAAACTGTTTTCTGTTCTCCACAATGAATCGTTTCCACAAAGTGACAGCCGATACTACCAACCACCTGGATTCAAGGAGCTGATTTTCTGGATTTCCCAACCAACTTTTCTCGGGATTCAGGAATGGAAAAGCAAAAAAATTCCCAAGGACATGTGGGAATTCCTGCCCGGAAACCCTAGGTATAAATAGGAAAAATGTCTAAGAGACACATTGTGAATAGTACATTTATTTCCCATTGTGGGTATTACCGGGTTCAAGGAGCCGATTTTCCTGATTTCCCGACCAACTTTTCTCGGGATTCGGGAATGGGAAAGCGAAAAATATTCACGAGAATAGGCGGGAATTCCCGCCTGGAAACCCTAGTTGGAAAGAAGTTTGGAGACAATCTCAGGCTATGCAACTGCCTAGCTGAGTGATCTTGAACATGATATTCAAATCTTCACTTTCTTTTCTGAATAATGGAGGTAGTAATTGTGCTTTATATTTCAAAGAGTTAATGAGGGCTAATAAAATACTTATAATATTCCTGAGGAACTTAGCATAGCAGTGGCACCTACTAAGCACTCAGTGAATATTCATTTGCTGCTATAAAGACAATTCTTAACTGATAGCAAAAACATAGACTGACAAAGTCCCAAGGAATCATCTCTGTCCCAGAGTGAAAGGGAACTGCTGTTTGATAAGGTA
This sequence comes from Rhinolophus hipposideros, assembly GCF_964194185.1. Taxonomy (NCBI): domain Eukaryota; kingdom Metazoa; phylum Chordata; class Mammalia; order Chiroptera; family Rhinolophidae; genus Rhinolophus; species Rhinolophus hipposideros. The sequence goes on along the minus strand of NC_138059.1, from coordinate 18,089,437 downwards.
TTTAAATGAGTCCTGGGGGCAGGAAATGTCCCTGTGCCCTCTCAAAGTTTAACAAGTAGACGCGTTCAAATAAAGGATAAACATTTATCGAGTGTCTCTTTGGGCCAAGGCACTGACTGTACTGGGCATCAGAAAAAAAATAATAATAAAATTAAATATGATCCCTTTTCTTTAAAAAAATCTTTAAAAGAAAACACAAATTAATGGGAGTATAAACTATGTAGCAAATTTCTATCTGGGGTAAAACTAAAAACATATTTTGGAATTGAACCCTTGAAGTTTAATATAGCAGGCCTTTTTGGCCCATTTTCTTATTTTTCAAGTGATTTTTTTTTAAGAAGAAAATTCCATTTTCTCATTCCTGGTTTTAGGTTGTATAGAAAAAAGTTACGTCTCTCTAACTGTCTGGTACAAAATGATAATTTCCTTCCTTTAAAGATAAGTAATAATATTTTGGATACAGGTTACATTGACTTGGAATACAAGCATGGATTCCACAGAGTCTCTGCTTTGGTTCTTGTGAAATAAGTACAGGAGACTGGGAGACTGGGAAAAATAAATGCTCAAAAATGAGACACTTTATGGCCAAAGCTGAAAAACAGATTTCATAAAGAATTCATCTTTAGAAGGTGAGTGGTAGTGAGCATTTGAAATGTGTTGTGAACTGTATGAAATTATCCTCAGCTGTGGTCTGATTCTCTTCCCCCACTCTATCTCTGTTTTTTGTCCTTACCTTAATCAAGTATATAGCGCTTATTGCCATAGTGACAAAGGATCTTTTTAATAAGGCCCCATTGATGGGGGTTAAGAGACAAACCATGTCACTTGAACTCTCATCCAAAGTTTAGACCTAACCAGACATTTAATGTTAAGATCAAAATGTGAAGAATTAAGAGAATGCATTAAAGCTTTTAGAATTAGGTTGGTGCAAAAGTAATTGTGGTGTAAAAGGTTACAAATAATTGTAAAAACAGCAATTCCTTTTGCACCAACCTAATATATTTAACACTGTCAGAATCTTTTCAATATCATGAAGAGCCTGCCAAAATATTGAGGGCTAAGCCTTTTACTTGGGGAAGAAACAACCTCTCTTGTGGCCTCCTTCTTCCCATTCACTGGATTTGAAAACTTTAATGTGACAGAAAAAAAAAAAGGAAGCAAAGATCTATGTTAAATTAATCAATTCTGCCTTATCCCCCTTATTTTTAAAAAAAGTATATTGGAGAAGAAAATTGTCTGAAATGTCTGTGAATTAAGATTACTAATAACTCATTTTTTCCATTATCACACATGTAAAATATTTTTCAAAAATAAATGATAATAAAAATTGAGGTCGTTAAGATTTGTCTTTTTACTTTTGAAATTTAAAATAAAGGTCTAAATATGGCCAGTATTTTCATCAAAAATACTCATATTTCTCATTTAGGTAACTTGTCAGTTCTTAGAAACATCAGCTCCTCAAAGTCTTGAGTAGGAAAATATCAATGATTCCAATTAACTTGCATTTTTAAAAATGTGGGAGAGTGAGGATTCTGTATTTTAAAACATAGTTTCATTATTTTTCCGGGTTTCCTGGGAGAGACCAATGTCCTGACACATGAAAATTTTTGGAAATCTGCTTTAAAGAATATTTGGTTAAATAAACATAATTACTAATAAGTAGCTGAATCGTAAACCTCAAAATATGAACTCCTTTTAAAAAAATGACCTTGTTCATTGAAATTGCTCCTCAAAAGAGACAGCTGAAAAATAGATATGTTCATCCATAACAACATATTTGTGTTTTCCTTCTATCAAGCATTTTCTCACATAATATCTCACTGAGTTCTTACTGTAACACTGCGAAGTAGGTTGTTTTAAGCTTCATTTTTAAAGAGTAAGAAAAGGAAATTCAGAGCAAGCAAGTTGCTTCAAGTTTCACAGACAATAGTTGCAGAGCTATGACTCAGCACTGATCCTTATGCTCCAAGACCAAGATTATTTCACCTATACTGAAGCAAGTTCCTTGTCACTTACAGTCATACTGTTCAGGCTCCAAATATTAGTAGAATTTTTCATTTGGGATTGTCATTAGAGCCTGTTTATGAACCATTCAGGAAAATCAATTTCACTATTTTAGAAAGTGCCCAAATGAATGACCACATTATTAGGTTATTCCCCCAAATCAAAGCCACTCTCCAATTATGAAGATTTCCACACCAGAGGATATTCAAGAGAATGTCACTTGGTCTTAGCAAAAATATTCGAAAATTGAAATTCCAGAATTGTTTTAATTGATAGCAGGGTGGTTGAAATGAATAAATATAGCTTCTTATAAGTGGTACATTTGAGTTGCTTAGAACCTTTTTTGTCTCTTCAATGAGAATAAATAACCCCCTGTAATTTTGCCTGCATTCTTTGTATTTTTTGTGTAACGTATGACACACTGAAGCAGGAATAGGTCTTGTTCAGGCAGATTCTGCAGGAGTGTCACTTTCTTTTTCTGTCTACTCTAGGAACGTGAACTTTGGGGGAAAAATCAGTTCAGTCCAACTGATTGAGATATCGCTTTTTAATAATACTTGAAACTTTTTTTTTTTAACCAGACCTTTATAAAAGAGAGTGCAAGAGATTTAACTAAGAAGGACTGAACACAAATGATACCACTGGATTGTTAGCCTAAGTATATATAATAAACTACAATTACTAAACAACTTTTACTGCAATGTTCATCTGATCTCAATCCCATTCCAATTTCCCATCAGGGAATTGATTATATCCAGGTTATTTTCCTTTGATTCTTGTTCTTCTTTCATTGTCTGGGTTGCATGATAGTTCAAGAATGAAACTAGTCAGGCGAGGAATTTTGGGTCTTTCTGTGTGCAGTTATTTAAAGCTGAGTTGCTAGCATAGGAAAATTTACCACCTGAATTTCTATAGTTCTAGATTATATTTTCTGTTCTGATGTCTAACTAGCAAAGCAAAATGAGAAGAATATATAGTGCTCAACACTTTCTGACCCACCCTAGTCTATATTCTGCAAATAGACCTGCTTCCAGCGTACAGAAGAATCAGCTAAGGATGATGTTAAAAATACAGCTTTCTGGTTCCGCCCTGAGAGATTCTATTACAAAAGAGAGACTAGCCCCAGGGATTTAGGAGGCACTCACCAGCCAATGAAAACCGTCCCTAAGCCATCCTTTAAAAGATAGCGCATTTAAGCTTCTACTTACAGTGGGTTAGTAAGCAAAGTTCAATTAACTCTTACTTTTGTCAGGAAGATAACTTCCTAGATAAATGCAACCCCAAAATTCTTTCCTGATAATTTTCAACTTTCTGTATCACTCGGGTAACTACCATATCCCAATTGCTAACACTTGAGATTTTACTGTGCTTTGTTCTATTGCTTTTTGAACCAAAATACTTTAGACCAGTCTCTTCCTTATCAATAACAAAGTTTATATTAGTCAAAGGACTCTAACTGAGAGGTTACCATGACATTTTCCTTTTCAAGCATCTTTGAAAAGTTTGTCATTGTCTATACTAGGGGTGTCCAAACTGCGGCCGGTGGGCCAGCTGCGGCCCATGATCCATTGTTAATTGGCCCGCAGCAAATTCCAAAAATATATTTAGTTTACTTAAATAAACCAGGTGAGGCAATACATACTTCACCTCGAGTGAGTGGCCCGGCTGTTTGTGTGTTTTACCGCATATGACCCTTGGTGAAAAATGTTGAAAAACATTTGGACACCCCTGGTCTATACTTTACCATAATGGTGACAGAATTCAACAATTATTCTAAGTCAAGAGATGTACATATATTTTAGTATATTTTGTGCTTTGATAAAAGTATGTAGCTATATATACCTGACAGACTAGTGAAAAATATTAGGAAAAATGAATTTTAGCTACAGGCAAGTTACTGAGCATGGAGGTTTTAACAAAGATGTCATTCTCACATACTATATTATCCCCCTTTTATAAAATAAAGGTAATTGGGCATTTGATTACTTGGAGACTTAACCTCTAAAAATCATTTTTCTGGGCAGCTGAATAAGAATCTCTTTGGACTTGCTTCTCTCTTCATTACCGGGGTTAATCAAAACCTGGACCTTCCTCTGACCTCAAATGTTCTACTATAACTGACTGGGAAAATTGATAAGTATATTGCTTTCTTTGATTTTCCAGGCCGTCAATGTTTACTAAAAGCAGGATGAAGAAGACAAAGGAATCATGATTTAGAGATACCTGCGGGCCTTTCAATCTTCTGCAAAGTTCAAGCAAAGAATTTCCACAGTTTTAAAGAAAAGAATGTATAGTTACTGAAGGTCAAATGCTTGTTCCAACAAGCTGCCCCTTTGGTGATGCTCTCGCTTTGCCCCACATTCTAGAGACGTGTCTTTCAGCATCTTGGCTGTCACTAAAAGAAAGGCCTCTCAGGATAAGAATGCTAGTTTGGTGTGGTCTTGTGGGAGTCGCTTTTTGGCTGTCTACCTTTTGACTGTGCTAAAAGTGAAAATATTTGGAAGTCCATGTAAAGAAAAATAAACTCCCAACCATGCCAGATAAGCCCCATTCTTTATATCATTATAATTAAAACACCAGCACAATGCAGTTGAATATTCTTGTCACCCAGTTTAATAATTCCTTGTGTCATGTTCACTTTCTACAGCATCAGCCAAAATCCGAAACACATTTCCCTGTGTCTGATGCTTGAGTTTCAATTCCAGATAAAACCCACACACAAAAAGATCTATGAGAATTCTCTGTATTTTCTCTTCTATTATTATTATTATTATTATTATTATTATTATTATTATTATTGCAAACCCAACAGTGCTCTAAAAATATAAAGTCTATTAATTTTTTACAAAATCTACTACTGCAATGACATAGTATTTCTGAATATGCTAAACTGTATCTTGAAATTTTATCTAATATGAATTACTTAATTTCATCTGCATCGACATGCTGCTTCTGAATCAAAATTTGCCCGGAAAAATCACTGCAAACGCTGGTAGTCATTTAAATAAAGTAGGTGTTCATTGGGTTGAGCAATGAATGAAACAAAAAGGGAAGGGAAATTCTGATTTGTTTCATTCCCAGGCACATGGAAGGATGTAGAATGAGATACTTAAACATGAGAGTATTATTAAACTGAGAAGGCTGTCAGAAAACAGAAAGGTCAGACACATGGTACAATTTCTCTAAGGCTTCTAGAAATTCTGGCCAAAAAAAAAAAAGCATTCAATGAGTGGTTACCTAGGAAAGCTTGAAGTATCAATACAAAGCACAGATAAATAATAATAGCAGGAAACCGGAGACAATTACCCCTGGATATACTTGGAAATATTAATTTAGGAAAGATAAAATAATATAGTATTCATTTGTCATTTACTTGCCAAATGTTTACTGAGCTCCTATTGTTTAAGTCAGGGGTTCTCAAACTATGCTGTACCTTAGAATCACCTGGAGAGTTTTAAAAAATTCTGATGGCCAGTTCATATCCCATACCAATTAACTCAGAATGCCTGGGGATGGCAGGCAGGCATTAGTATTTTTTAAAGGTCATCGGGTGATTCCAGTGTGCAGCCATGGTTGAAGACACTCATCCATTCAAAAAACACAAAGCGTGCATGTATCTTTCTCTCAAGAAACCTGAGTTCTAAGCAAGGAGATTAGTCATGTCCACAAGCAAATATAAAGTAGAATATGACAACACATGCTTTAAATGCACCATCTCATGTTGAAGTGGGCTCAACGCAGCATCATTTCTCCAGCCAAGCAGGTCTGTGACTCCAGAGAGCTCTGTGGAGAATATATTTGTAGTGATGCAGCCTCATTGCCAGAAAGAGGCAGACAAACTGGAAAGGGTTCAAAGAAGAGCAACAAAATGATTACAGGCCTAGGGGAATCGACTTCTGGGGAAAGATGAAAAGAACTAAATATGTAAAATCTTTCTAAGTGACGATTAAAGGGAGGGTCATGATAACAGTCCACTAATACCTGAAGGGTGCAAACATCAAGGAAAGAAGTGAATTTGGATAATGCACACGGTGTTAGCTGAGAGTAATAGCATAGTATTATGAAAGAGCAAATGGAGGCACGGTGTCAGGTAATCCTTGCTGACTGAGCAAGCTACGTGGCTATGGATCTGGCTTCCAAGGGAGGGGCGACAGCCACATCATCTGAGTTCTCATAAAACAAGTTTGGACAAAGATTATGGAAATAGATTATTAAGAGCAATTGTGTATGACCTGGACAGTGGCAGAAGGTGGGGGTGATTGGAAGAAGGAGAGGGACTAACCAAAGCTTTTCCAACTTTAATACCAAAATGATACTACAAAAAGTTCAGGGAAAAGAAGGAACAGAAATGGAGGAGCACCTTTCCTTTGCAAATAAGTTGATACTTATTGTCTCTTATTAATTATTAACTTCTTCATTACATATTCAGAAATTACATGCTGAGTCACATTTTGCATGTGTTTTATGTGATATTTTATCAGCTTTTTTACTTATTTCATTTTAATACAAATATAGTCATTACATGAATGACAAGCTTCTTCAAAAAGACATGTAAGCATAGAAATTTCTCCTATAGCTTTACAACATTGCTAAACTAGGACATCTTGTTTCCTTAAACCAAGGACAACCGGCTTCCTTTTATATGCTATGCTCCTAAATGCTACAAAATTGGGGGTGATAATAATAGCTAATATTTTCTAAGCATTTTCTATTTGCCAGATACTGTGTTACAATAATTTCCACCCATCATCTAATCTAATCATCACCACAATTCTATGTGTACGAACTGATGTTTTTTCCATTATTTATATGAAGAAAACAATTTTTAAGGAGGTTAGGTAATGTATTCAAGGTCACACATATAGTAATGGTGTTGTGAGAAATGAAAGCCCAATCCTTCAGGGCTCCAGAGCCCACACACGCTCACTCCTGCTTTTATGGAATGCTATTAAATAACACAAAACTGGAAAACAAATAAAAATTGTCATCTTACAAATCCTCCTCATAAACCTTATCTATAATATCAGAAAAATAATACCCACTTTATAGGGTTATTGTGATGAGTAAATACGATACTTTTTTTTACATAGCACAGCCTGGCACTTAGTAAGTTCTTAAGAAATGATAATTTTTAAGAAAATAAAGCAAATTAAAACTTAAACCCCACAAATGGTTCATCTTGACACCAATTTCTGCTCATACCTTACATATAAATCTAGCTATCATCCTTTTCTCTGCCTTCTATTCCCTGGGTTTGTATTATTCTCATACAACCAGGAGGCAAACAAATCAATAAACTAATTTTCACTAGGCTTTCATGTGTTTTAAGAGTTGTGCCTTGAAGTTTAAAAGCAGAATTATGAACTCATAGAAACAGAGTAGAATGGTGGTTGCCAGGGGCTGAAGGGTAGGGAGGCTGGGGAGATGTTATTCAAAGGGTACGAACTTCCAGTTATACAATAAATAACTTCTGGGGGTGTAATGCACAACATGGTGACTATACTTAATAATACTGTGTTGTGTACTTGAAAATTGCTAAGGGAGTAAATCTTAAATCATCTGACAGCACACACAAAATATGGTAATTACATGAGGTGATGGATGGGTTCACTAACCTTACGTGGTAATCATTTCACAATATATACCAATATCAAATCATCACGTTGTATACCTTAAACTTACACAATGTTACATGCCCATTATATCGCAACAAAGCTGAAATAAATAATTATGAAAAAAGAAATTGTCTAAGTCATTCATCTAAGAAATGTTCATCTAGTACCTGTGATATGCAAGGGGCTAGAATGGTGACAAGCAGGTGACACCTGGCCCTCCTGGAGCTTCCATTCATGCACATGAGACACCACAAACAATGAACTAACCATGAACAGCTGACCAACCAGCATTGTAAATATTATAAAATAAAGAATTTGATGTCACATGGTAGGAGTAGGGAGGTTGTGATTGCAGAGGATGATCAGAAAAGTCCCATTTTAAGAGATGATGTTTAAGCAATCACCTGAGGGACAGGAAGACACCAGATACATACAAAGCCGAGGAAAAAAACTTTCACATAGAGGTAACCAGCAATTGCCAAGTTCCTGAGGCAGAAGAAAAGTGTAGAATGTTCTAGAAACGCAAAAAAGGCTGTGAAGCATAGTGAGCGAGAGCAAAGATGGCATGAAATGAAGTCAGAGAGCTAGACTGCGATTATATCATGCAGCAATTCTAGCCCATGGCTGGAGGTAGGTTTGATTTTGAATATGTTGGAAAGAATTAAGTGACAGAGTAATATGCTCTGCGTAATACTTTTTAAAGTTTACTCTAGCATATGACTGGATAATAGATTATATCCTGTGCTGCAAGAGAGTGATAGTGGAGGATTGAGAAAAATGAGAGAACAGAGGCTGTTTATAATTTTATAGCATTTATATTCATTTGTTGATTTTTTTAAATTGTTTAATATTTGTTGGTTTGTTGTCTGCTGTGTCTTCTCCACATTGAGAAGACTGGAAGTCTTAATATTTGATCAGAAGCATTGATTTAGACTAGCATGTCAGCAGCGGATACGAGGAGAGGTATATAAATATAAGATATTTTGGAGGTAGAACTGAAAGGAGTGGCAGATGTGTTGCACATGAGAAGCAAGGAAATGAAAGGTGCAGTCCAGGTTTCTAACTTTATTTTTGGAGGTAGTATTTACCGAGATGGCGAAGACTAGGAGGGCCAGGTTTGGGGGCAGATTGGTACTTCATTTTAGGCAGGTTAATTCCAAAATGCCCTAAGGCACCTAAGCGATGATGCCAGGTAGCAGCTGGCAGATGAATATGCATGAAAGGGAAGTCTGGGCAGCAGATACCAACACGGGAGATGGCATATTAACTATATTTTCTTATTTTCTGTATTCTTGATGCTCTGTCATCTGAAGCCAAACCGACCAGGGAAAAACTGCCTCTCCTACGGGGGGCTAGCTAATTCCTAGAGATAGCAAAACCTCTCCCATGGGCGTCCCTTTCATAAGCAGAGCAACCAATCCAGAGCCCACACCCCCAACTACCTTCTTTATCAGCTTAAACACATCAAATCAATATATCTCCTGCCTTAACCAACCCATAGCCAGGTACCAGACTACTAGAAATCAATCCTATAGTCCAGAGCCCACCGAAATTATTCAAACTATCCGATCCTAAACCTGCTTAGCTGGCTTATCTTACCTCACCATTCATTCCTATGAAAATCACAATAAAGGCTCCAGCCCATGCTTTCCCCTTGCTCCTTCTGCCTGCTGACTGATCCTGGCCTGGTGCTTCTTCATGTGGCCCTGTATTGCCTGGTGAGTGCTGTGTCCTTCCTCTTGGGAACTAGGAGCAACAAACTATCCTTCAATGCAATTGTTCCTGATCTGTTGACATCACCACACCTTAAAATAAAATAAAAAAAGGAAATATCCTAAATACATTTTTTTAAATTGTCAGCATAATAATGGCATTTAGAGATTTTAGAATGATGGAAATGACTAAAAGTCAGAGTGTAGATAGAGGAAAGGAAACAAGAGGGACCCCCTGGGGAGTCCCACAGAAATAAATATCTCTGTTTTAGATTTCAGGCTGTGTGGCAACTGAGGGGAAGAATTGTTTTCAAGCTTTCTCAGCACCCCACAAATCATGCCACATAAGCCACTGCCTACTCCATGTAAGTGTAAGGCTGATCTTGTTTCAAAAAAGAATAATCGTCACTAGCCCACAAGCACAATTGAGTTATCCTCCCAGAGAAAGAACATGAAGTTAAAAGCCACACTAGTACATACCCATCAAACAAAATTCTTGAGAAGTAAAGCAACCACCACAACATACGGATAAGAAGGAAAAACACATACCGTGTTTCCCTAAAAATAAGACCTAGCTGGACAATCAGCTTTAATGCATCTTTTGGAGCAAATATTAATTTTATATTATAAGACTGGGTGTTATATTACATTATATTATATTATATTGTATTGTATTGTATTGTATTGTATTATATTACATTACATTATATTATATTTATCATATTATATTATATTATATTATATTATATTATATTATATTATATTATATTATACCTGGTATTAAATTATAGCAAAATAAGACCAGGTCTTATATTAATTTTTGCTCCAAAAGGCGCATTAGAGCTGATTGTCCAGCTAGGTCTTATTTTTGGGGAAACACATAGGTAAAAGTCCTCTACTGATGCACATCAATGGTCTGTATTGCTGAAATATTAGGCATCTAAACAAATGCAGAGCTATGTCCCCAAAACTTGTTAAGCTCAAATACAGAGTTTGCACAAGTCTGATGTGAAATGAGGAAAATAGGCAGTATATTTTCACCAAGTCTAAATGGATTTATTTAAAAGAACTCTCGTTTAATCTGAGATTATGACCTTTCCTTTTTCGGTGTTTACATGCCCTTCAATTCATGAAATGGCTTGCAAAAATAGGTAGAGTTTGTTACTTTTTTTTAACTGACAAAAGTAAAAGTAGACAGCCCTAGGAAGGCCCCTCAAATTTTTTTACTCATTTATTTTTACTGGATCGTGAATAGGAGAGTTTAGAGACTATTAATCTAAAAGATGTAAATACCCAGATTTGAAAAAAATCCCATCATTCATAACCATCCAGATTTCCACTTTCCATTTTTATCTTGACTGAAGTCACACGGATGTTACTTGAGTGGCATTTCCCAATCTCACCCATGATACAGTTTCCATTCTGACAGGTTGGCCACCAGTAAGGAAACTCTTATCATGGTGATGGAGAGAATAAGTACACATCGTGAGCTAAAGTATATGTTTTCTCAGATACTTGACAAGTAAGGACAAAGGTTCAACAGTGACTAATGAATAAAATGCTAAGGTGGAGACAGGACTTAATTGATTAAAAGCAGTCACTTGAGTCATGTAGCTGCATTCCCTTTGAAACCAAATCAGCCTACTGATGATGTGGCAATGAAATATTTATTATTTATTCATTTAAACAAAAAAGCTTCATGGCTAATCAAAAGCCACTCACTGCTTCTACTTTGAAGAGCTACTACAAGGGGATGTAGAATGAACAAGTTTGCTCATTCTGGGAGTAATTACAGCATCAAATTTCTGGGCATGTTCTTCAGTAAGTAGGTCAGACCCAAAATGCTTGGATAGAGCAGTTGGGGAGGAGAAGTTGGTCCTGAGGCAGTTGCTAAGAGGGGAAGAAGGGAGACAGAGCTAAAGGTATAATAAACAATGAATTATGCAAATAATCAATCAGGGCATTCCTTCCTCTTCCTATTGGGGTTAAGAACTTAAAATATTAATTCAGAGCTATTCATTTTCTCAGATGAAAAGCAGTGAGAAAGAAAACTTCCACTGTTTTTTATGGAGAAAATGATACAAAGTTTGAGAAGTTGTCTCCAGGATTCCCTACAGTCGCTTCCTTTCACCTAAAGTGATCACACTGAGCTAAGACTATCACAGTGAAAGGGAAGATGTTTGTCGTTGGGATCTAGACCTATGACTTTCCTGATGTCTTCACAGATTGGAATGGAGACTGCAGGCAGAGCTACGGGAGTGTTTGCACATTCTGTACAAAGAAAGGAAAGTCAATCACTTCCGAACACTGTTGGGGCTGTCATTCAATTGTAGTTACAGAATACTCACGTGATACTAAAGATTTTAAAAAGTCACATATTTGGTTTATGCAAATATAAGCATATTTGTAATGGCATAAATAAATGATGTTTTCAGATGATGTTTTCATAAATGATGTTTTCATAGATTTAATTTTAAATATATATAAATGTAAATATATATATATATACATATATACATAATTTTAGAGAAGGGCAAGGGGAGAAGAAAAAACATAATCTCATTAGAAATTTGGAGTAGGAATTATTATTATATTTTTACTTACAAGAAATAAAAGGCTCATATAAAAATTGGTTCATAAATTGAATGGTCCCTCAGCCTGAAGATAACAGTTTACTATTAAATTCCTAAGACAACTTATCTACTTTATAATTTGTATGAGACATATTTAATTTTTTAATGATATAAAAAATCATGTTGCTTGATGTTATCACATATTTTAAACAAAATTATACAGAGAGGGGAAACTCAATGGGGTTTTGTAATATATATATATATCTCCATCTTGACTGAATCTTTTAATCCTGAATCATCTCTCTTTACTTTAGGTCTCCCTCTCTTTTACTGACCCATCTCTTACATGAGTTCAAGTGCAACACTGGAGAGACCCAGAAAGAAAGCAGTCACAGTTGGTTTGCGTTACTTCCCAGAGATGACTGTAGCTCTATCGAGTAGGGGATGGAATGTGGATCTACTAAAAAAGAAAAGGAAGTTGTTGCAGCCCTGTTTGAGGGTGCCACAGTCATTAGGGAGGAGGCGGAGAAGGAGTAGTAGGCATAGAATTCAAATTAAAACTGAAATCTCTATCAGTCACTATCCTAATTTAGAAGTCCAACAAACAGAATACCAGTGAATGAAAGAACAAACAAGAGAAACTGCTATCTCTTCTGGCAAACTGCTAGGAGGCCAGATGATTTATGACGACCAATTAAGGGTGTGGTGGCCTGGGAGAACAGAAGCAGTAGTCTTTGCTACAAGGAGATGAAATGGAATATTACAGAAACACTCCATTTTTAGAGCTTTTCTTTTCCCCCAGCAAAAACAACTTGTGCATGCATTAAAGTATGCTCAATTTTCTCAGTCTTAGAATTAAAACTGAAAATAAAAAAGAGAGGGCTAAGACCTTGTTGAGTGATAAAGCAGGAACAAATCATGGTAACACTTAAAAAAATAAATACATTCATAAAATTTTGGTTCCCAAAGAGATAAATGTTATGAGTCCCAATTAACAATTGACAAAATGAGTTTTACAGAGGTAGCTGAACAGCCCAAAGTGACCTTGAAAGAGTTATCAGACATTGAAACGAGTTTCCTTAACAAATCACTTAGAGAATGTTCCTGCTATGCAAGGTCTTCAAACACCAGACTCATCCCATCACACCTTAAATTTGCCTAAAATCATCTAAACTAGATAAATGAGATTATTTTAGAATCACTCTCTGGAATCCTGAAGATTTACCCTGTTCTTGCATTATTAGGAAATGCATGGCTTTCTTCTTCCCCATCTTAAAACTATGAGGGTCCTACCAGCCCGCCTACCGAAGCATCAACAGTTTCTGTTCCACATCCAGGTTTCCCCAAGTGATTCTGCTACTGACGTTCATAGGTCGGTCAGCCAAAGGGCTCTGCTGTTTTTGAGCAGCCACTCCTAGCACTGGGCGCTGGCTGGCTGACAAGTGACAAGTGGGAAGCAATAAAGAGAGATGCCTTTATCCTCTGGGAAAAAAAAAAAAAAAAAAGGAAATCTACAGCAGAGTGAGCTGACTCTCACAGAGAGACTGGCAAGCGGACAGAGGAAATTAAATGCCTCCCAATTTTAAAAACCCATGGGCATCTAAAAAATAAACCGCTTATCATCATCATAATAGAAACACATCAGAACACTCACCCATGTGTCAGACAGCACATGAAGCATTTTGTCATCATCTAATTGAATACTCAGAACCACCCTAAGGAAATTGAAGCTTCAAATATGACAATGATCAGAGGCATTTGAGCCAAACATATCTAGATTCAAGTCCTAGTTAGCCAGTTCCAAGTTGTACAACTTTGGATGAGTTACTTTATTCTCAGTTTTAACTCATTCACCCCTCAGAAATGGCTTCTAGCCCTTCAGTCAGACAATCATAAAAAATTCATTCTACCTGCTAAATCCATCTTAAAGGTGCCCACGTTTCTCTATCTGCCCAGCCACAACCAAAGTCAAAAGGGTAGATCCAAATTTTGTGGGACATGATGTTTGTCCAAACTGGGAAGACATATTTAAGAAAAGGACATACAAAGCTATGAATATAAAATTAGGTAATTTTTTAAATGAATACATGTTTAGAGTGAGAAATGAAATTACACATATGAAAAAATTTTTGAATCTGAAAAACACTACAAACTTATAAAACCCCAGAAAAATGTCATGCTATTTTTATTAATTAACACGTTCATACGTCTCTATAATTTTTCCTACATGTTTTCGCTGCATACTCTTACATCACCTCTTCATACAACAATTTTACAAAACAGTTTTTGGTAAAGACAATAGATGATTCAATCTTTCCTCCAGCAAGTTGAGGATAGTTACTGATAGCTTAAAATTTTTATTTCTGTGTCACCACATGCTATTGTAGTGCTATGTGAATGTTTAAGATTTTGGTCAAATTTGGAAAGACCACTTTCTGGTTTCTTTTGTAGATGAGCTAGATTTCAAAGCATCAAATTTACTATGTAGTGACTAATCATAAATACTGTTTGAATCAGCGAAACTCATTAAGTAGTCTGTTGTGATGTTCTCTTTGAGAATGGTGTAGTATGAGTTTTATGTTACTCAATCTTGTCAAAGCAGCAAGAAATTTAAATTTTTTCCTAATATGTTCCTATGATTCACTCCTCCCTATTAATTGGGTTATCACACAATCAACAAACTATCAATTACTTCTATTAGGTTGGTGCAAAAGTAATTGTGGTTTTTGCAATTATTTTTAACCTTTTAGACTGCAATTACTTTTGTACCAACTTAAGACTCAAAATTTGTCTCTTCCTCTTAATGAATTAATGATATTTGAAAATTTGGGAGTTACACAATTTGCTTCTCAACGTCAGAATAATTTCTAGTGATTTCACTGTTAATCTTTGTCACTTTTCCTTCATACCTCATTAGTTTTTAATTTCTTTGGTTCTCCAATAAATGTAAAGACTATAAAAGAAGTATGGTGCATTTGTTTAATAAAAGCACTCTGAAACACCCTCCCAAATTTTAGTTAAAGTAACATACTCATATGACCAACTCAACGTCCCCTTGACAGGATCCTAAAAATGCCCACAGCCACTCCAATATCACCCTGCCCAACTGGAAATATGGTGGACAGAAAGTCAGAGGGATAAAAAGAAAAAATCAGTTGTTTTAACAGTTAACAGTTAAAATATCTTATTTTTACAAATATTCCCCAAACATATGATGTCATGAATACATTGCTGAAGGTCTGCCCCAGCCTAAGGGGCTTGTGCAAACAAGTACCCCTCAAGCTTCAGTTTCATTAGCTTCAAGGTGAATCTACCCCGGGCACTAGTACCTCTCAGCTAGGCTACTTTAATAGCTTCCTGAGTGGTCTCTGCGCTTTCATCCTTATCCTCCTGCAATCCATTTCCATGTGTCAGCCTGGAAGACTTTCAAAAACCTAAATTAATTTATGTCACTGTCTTACTTAAAAACTTTCAGTGGTTCCCTCATTGCATACATAATAAAGGCCAAATATAATACTTGCCCTACAATCTAGATGCTGCGTAGGTCACAGGCTCAACCCATACCCCACTCACCCCTCCCCACCCATTACTCATGCTCTCAATACACTGGCCTTTTTTCTACCAATCAAGTCCCCCATGATCCCAGTGAAAATTATTCAACAATGTTTCATAAACTGCAAAGCACTATATTCATGTTAACTCCTGCTATTATCAGAGTTGGGAGTAAGATGCATGCCCTTAGGAAGGTTGAGGAGGAAAATCTGCAGATTGTGATTCATGCCAAAGCCATTCCTATGCGTCTTTCTTCCTCCTATAAACACAGTTCTGAACCTCCACAAATGAAACTGCTGCAAACGCAGGTTCAAGTCTTACAGACGTATAGCAAGTCACCATATGTGTGCATGTGGCACACATGTATACATACAATATGTATAAGCAAATGGCGAGGGTATTTAGCTATAGTAGCTTGCCTACATTACCGATATTTTATCAAATTACAGTCTACATTTAGAAACCTAGGTAGTAATTAAAACACAACGTATGGCATAGTGTTGCCTGAATTAAAATAGCAAAACCAAATTTTAAAATTTTAGTCAATGATTTTTAACAAACTCCTTTATCTGAAAGAGTCAACATAACCTTGCAGTGATGTGGCTGTTCTCCCAGGTCAGAGATGAAGAGACTGAAGAATAAAAAGCTGATTCAGGTCATGTGCAATCAATACAACAGCCAAAACTCTCATTATTCCAAATCTTGAGAGTGTTTGTTCCCTCACCACACTGGATTTATTTCCTGGATACAGCAACATCAAGCATTTTTCAGCAACATAAATCAACTCAAAGACACACATGAAAATTTGGTGTCCAGATGAAATATAAAGAAAATTGATAAAAAGAAGAAGGAAAATATTGCTTAAAACCACACAGGTGGGAGAGCATCATAACTGTTCCATTATCTGCCTAAAGATGAAGGTGATGGTTCACAGGACATAATCAACGTGAACTTTGAAAATTTCTATAACAACTCCCGTTTCATATATCACACATGACAGGCTTATCATCTTCCAAATGTGGTCTCTACAACATTGAACCACTTGGCATTGTCTGATTATTCCCTTAGGTGATTCACCATTTTGACAGCTCTCGATTATGTACCACTTCTGGTTTCCCTCTCTCAATTTCAAAGTTCATCTCATCTTTATAGTCAAGAATTTCCGTATCTCATCCAAATTTAGGTGCTGCCTGACTGCAACGTCCCACGTGTAAATTTTATTTATAGGTCAAATAAGTTTCATTACAGTCCCCTTTATAGGTCATAATTAGTCTCTCTTTTTTCTATTGCTCAGATGTCCACTGAAAGACCTTTCTATTAATTTAAAGTGTACTCGTCCTTCAAGAAGACCTCAAATTCTTTTTCTCCATGGTCTGTCCCCAAATTGCTCCATAAATGTCATTGCTTAGAAAGGCCTATAACTCTGAAAGCATGATTTTGTGCTGCAATGTATACAGTTCTCAGGTGCATAAGACTTTTTATTCCCACAAGATTGTAAACCTCATGAGAATGGAGACTTTTGAAATTCTCCATAAAATATCTGTTCTTCAACTAAGCTTATACTAGTCACTCATTTGATATTAACTTGTTTATCCCTTTGGCAAAGTTACATTCCACCCCTCTATTTTTATTTTCTAACTTTAGACACCATGTTATTCCATTGCAGTCTCTGGAGTAAGACTGCAAAGTTTAGAATCACAGGTCCACCATTTACTGACTTTGTTACCTTAGACAACTTACTTTTCCTTTGTGAGCTTCAATTTCTCAACTACAAGAAGAATGATCATAAAAGCAGTTATGCTACAAGTTTAGTGTCAGGATTAAATGATACTGCTTGGTAGAGGAAGTGACACAATTGTGAAAACACACTGTTATCACTGTTTGTTATTAGTAGTAGTATTATTATCATTTCTTCTGTTCCTTATTCTATACATGTATCATCCATGCTCATATGTGCTCCAATAATTAAACATCATTCTTATAATTATATTCATGCAATATTTGAAAATGTATGTATTGTATTACTTTATTTTTATTAAAACTACTTCTTATATCGCCTATCTACCTCTAGTCTCATGTTCCTTTTTCTTGTAGGATGTATGTTAGACACAGTAGTTCTCAGAAGAATGAGACAGAGAGACCCCTGGGGGGCCCAAGCCCTTCTCAAGGAATCCTTGAGGTCAGAAGCATTTTCATAAGAACGCTAAAATTTTTTTGCCTATTTTCACTCTCACTCTCTCAGTGGACTTTCTCAGGAGCTACAAGGCATGAGAAGATGCGAGACTCCAACTACCTGCTATTAAGCCAGACATTAAAGAGAGCTGTAAAAATGTAAAACAATGCCATTCTTCTTATTTTTTGAAAATATTATTTATTGTCATAAAAATACATTACAATTTAAGTTAACATATAACAGGTTTTACTGTTCTTTTTAAATACATTTATAAATACTATTTTTAATTTCTCAGTTTGAAACTTCATATAGTAAATATGGATAGATACAACCCACATAAACAAATGTTCTGTGGGGCTCTCAATAATCTTCAAGAAAGTAAAGGTTCCTAAGACTCAAAAGTTTGGGAAGCACTAATTTACAAGTTCCTTAATACAGTGGTTTTGGTGGGTTTGCGTAGTGAACTTCATTTAATTAATTAAATCTACACAATAATCTTACTATCAGCTTTTGTTATTTTACATTTACAGTTGAGAAATGGACATTGGTTAAATAACGTGCCTGAAGTCACACAGACGATAAATGATGGAGCTAAGTACGAAACGTACAAAGCCTAGCTTCAAGACTGTCCGCACAATCATTAGCAATAATGCGTTACAAATTAGAGCAAACAAACACAGTAAAAGGGACAAAATAACTTTCCTCCTCTCTGTGCATATGGTAGGGCTTGTAAAGCTTTATCTTTAGATATCATTAGAAATGGATTCTAAGTGTTTCTTACACTGTCTGGTGTTCTCTGCTCCTCTAATATCTATATCAGAAATGAAAGGCTCTTCAGATGACACAGATGTCATTTAGGACAAGAAGTCCCCATGACATGACTCATGATGAATTAATAATAGTGGCCAAAACTGAGGTAGGAGCTCAAGTTAACTGCTTTCACACTTAAAGAATCGCACACACTCAGCCAAAAATTATGTGGCACACAGCTCTCTGTACTGAGTGGTTCTTCTTAGGCCAAGGTTTCAAATAGACTCTTTATCAAGGATCTAAGGTTAAAATGGCACCAGATCTGCAAACAGAACGCTTCTTAGGATATTTGTTCGTGACATTTTTGGCTTACAATTATGCCTATCCCACCAGAAAAGTCCCCAAGACCGAGTCTATAGTACATTCTTACTGTACCCACAGCCTGGCAATATGTCTGACAAGCAGTAGGCTCTTAATTATTTTGTATGGAGTGAATGAATGGATGGATGGATGGATGATGTTTCATCTAAAACCAGAAGATAATCTGCACAAATGCAGAATGTCAGTGTTCATATCCTAAATCAACTACTTTTGTTTCTTAAAAAAGGGCAAGGTAAATTTCTCTCTCATTCTCTGTCTCTCTCTCTGTCTCTCTCTCTGTCTCTCTCTCTCTCTCTGTCTCTCTCTCTCTCTCTGTCTCTCTCTCTCTCACACACACACACACACACACACACACACAGAAACACACACACACACATTCTGAAAAATGGAGTATATGCACACATCTCTGGATTCCCAGGACCACAACAAGCAACCACGTGTTTCTCTGATGTTTAACATTATGTCTCTAGGGCCATATGTGATGTGTTTCCCACACTTATAGCACCTCTGTATGTCTCTTTTAAAGTTATTTATAAGGTGTTTTTCTATCTGTAGGATACATATTTATATCTCCTCACACCCATTTATATCATTTATTCATAAATGCTTTGGAAAACAAATTGGCAAGCGTTTTGTTTTCCTCATTCTTATGGTGTGTGCATTGTGGTATTTCCCCTTTAGCAGAAGTTTTACAATTATAGGTTCTCAAAGGTAAAAACAATAAATAGAGAGTTGTTTTCCTATCCTTATATCACTTGAGGACATACAACAAAATTCAATTATCTACTCACACAAAAATTAGTGACGTTGATAATAATTGTCTAGATAATTAATTAAAAAATTTTTAAATGAAAATGTTCCTAAAAGTACCATGTTACTTTTTGCCTTCTAAAACCAATTCTAGTGAATGTAATTTAATCTGTCCTTGATAACTTCAGGATGAAGATTGCTTATTCTCCAACTTTATACAACATTATGAACAATTTACTTTTTCAATAAATGTCTATTGATTGTCCATTGTGTTCAATGGACAAAGTTAGACTCTGTGCTACAAATATTACAAAGAAAATAATTTTCATCACAAGTGTTTCAAAATCGGGCAAGTAAATAGAGCTATAGCTCCCTGGTTATTTATAGTATAAATGCAACAGACCATACATTCAAGAAGAACATTTTAAAAGGAGGTGATATTTCACCATTTCACCTGGTCCTCAAAATAGTTTTTTAAAAAATATTCCAGCAGGCAGAAATGAGGGTTGAGACATTCTAGGAAGGGAAAACTGCATATGGCTGAAACATGAGTTTGAAGGGGTGACAAGAGGGAGAGAGAACAAGGGGAAAGATAGCAAAGAGGTAATGAGAATAATGGTGATTATCATGAATTTGGAATCAGACCAACCTTATTCTTAATCCTAATTCCCCCCAATTTATTCATTTTGTGCCTGGTAGGTTTTACCCTTTCTGAGCGTGTTGATTCATCGTTAGTTGTTGTGAGAATTCAATGAGATAATGAATACAAAATATATAGCTAAGGTCCCAACCCCCAATGAAGAATACCTTGAAGTTATTGTCATTGATTATACATATTTACTAAACGTATATATGTAATTGTTAGAGACACTATTGATTTATTATTCATGTTGTTATCATTATAAATGGCCCATACCAGTGTCTCAAGAATACTCATAGGTCTCTAGCGGCAGCGTCTCAAAGGGCATGCTTCCTCATGCAGCACTCTTGCTTCAGAGGCAACTCTTTTTCTATCTTTGTCCACCAAATGCTGTTACAATGGGTCCCTTAATGCCCATTAAACCTGAACATTGCTGATTCTTTTTAACCTTGATCAAATATTCTCCTAGTTCCTATTTTGTCCAAGTTCTACTTTCTAAGAAAGAGGGGTAAAACTAGAAAACAAGAAAATAAATATTGATCTATGTTAAATTAAAATAGGCTTAAGTTGAAAAAGTATTCCTACCCTTGCAGGATATTTCTATGCATTTAACACGTGATCTGACAGAAATGGTATCTTAGACAAAGAGTGCACTGTAACGGTGAGAATTTCAGATGCAATGGCTGGCCTGACAGAGACTTTTCCACGTAGACATTTCCGGACCCCTCTAATGAATTATGAGTATGTGGCTTCCACTACCCACATGAGGAGCCATCTCTGCAGACAGCATTGCAGCTGGGAGCCAGTTTTACATTCCATGCATTTCCAGTTACGTGGGTGGATGATTTAATGGCACCATCCAGTTTTATTCTTATCATCTGTGGGTCATGAGTTATTCAGCATGATGAAACATCTATTTGAATAATAGGGTTAAGATTATTTTTAAAGCCATGGCTAACAAAACTGTAAATATTATTCAAAAGGCAGAGTAGATGAAGCCATGAAAACTCGCAAGAAACAAGCAATAAATTCAAGAAATTATTATAAGAGAGTTAAGAGGAACCCAACTGGTTCCTTCAATCTGGGCAATTCCAAATCTCCTTGTGCCTGGAGGCCTTGGAGAGCCCACTGGTTGCCAACTCATTCTTTTGCAGAACCAGTGCGTGTCCTATCTGCCTACGTTTGATTCTGCAGCAGCAATGTTTCCAAACAACCTAAGAGTTTTGTGGGATCAGATAAATGAAGTGACAAGTATCTATCCATAAATCAGAACTTTGTAATATGATTATGGGTCTTGCTTTAGATGGAGAAAGGAATGCAATGATCCTCAAGCTGAATCATTAAAATAATTCAGCTGCAGATTGCTTAGCTTAAAAGCCCCCTACCCCACAACTTCTCCAAAGTGAGACTGGGCAACCAGAGATGGTGGCTGATGGGTGTGGCTGGCTGTCTCTAGGTGCTTTGATAAAAATATGTTTGTGCTAAAGACACTATTCATTATAAGCAACACAAGGGTGTGGTGTGTCAGTGTTTCCATGTTTAGCAATTATAAGCTGAAACTATTAAGTGCTTTGAAAGCAAGCCAGAAAGCAGACAAATTGAAAAGAAGGCTAGGCTACACCTCTCTTTATGGACATCCTTTTTTCTGATCTTGAGTTATAGCAAAAACATCTTCAACCCTTTGCCATTGACACATTATTATCATAACATGTGAAGCCTAAGCAAAAATAAATGCTAAATTTGATAATCTCTGCTTCAAACAGAGAAGAATGAGTGGTATTGAGGTAAAAGAAGCAAACTGTTAACACAAGTACAATTAAATCTGTCCAGGAACCTTTATTTTAGAAAGGTTGGTATTAAAATTTTGATTCCTCATGTTGAAACAGATGGGCTTAGCAGAAATAATTCTTACTGTATATCACTTAAAAATTCACTATTTATGTGAAGGATTTATATTTATAAAGTACCAGTAAAATGCTTTGACTCTTCTTTTCCCATGTGTCTTTGAACATTCAACCACTTTTGTGGTCAACTATCACCCTGAGATGAATTACTTCTAAATCCACATTTCCTCTCCCACTCGCTTCAGTTTAACAGCATTTCTGCCTACTGGTTCTGCCAGCTGTGTCTCTCACATTAACTTCAAACTCAAGTTGGTTGAAATGATTCATCCCTTTATCCAATAATTCAGCAAAACTCCTGGGCTTCTAAGTGCTCTTGATGAAATCTCCATGTCTGCAGTCATAGACACTCACAATGCAAAGTCACCTTTTCTCTCCTTTTCCCCCCTCACACTGTTTCTCTACAACAGGGTTTATTTGACCTCTGCACTGCTCATATTTTGAGCTTGAAAATTCTTTGTCCTGGGAGAGGGAGATTAGAGTTGTCTTGTGTATTTTACAATGTTTGGCAGGATCCCTGGCATCTCCCTACTAGTTGCCAGTAACAGTGCCTACTCTCCAAGTTGTAACAACCAAAAATGTTTCCAGATATTGTCAAATATTCTCGGGGTGGCGTCAAAAATCACTCCCCAGCCAAATAGTTGCACTACAGCCCACAAATTCTATCTATTCTTCTCTTTTAAGTTCCTCACATCAGTCCTTTCTCTCATTCCTATGTCAAGCCCTCACATGGAAAATTAGAATACATGCTGTCTTTTTAGAGTACTTTTTTGAGATAGGGCCAAGACTTGTCAAACTAAACAACCAACAACCAATACAGGGGAAAGGAAATTTTTAAAAAGAAATCTGAGAATCATTCCTTGTAACTCCAAAATAAAGGTTGGGGTCTGGGGGCTTCCATATTGATTTCATCTCTAACACTTTAAAGCCATGATTTGGAATAGAAAGGACTAGATAACTATTTAGACAATCTTGAAATGCAGTGTTCTGAACAAGGATATTGGGTTATAGCAAAGAATGTAAGTATGTACAGTGTAAAGAACATGGGTTTAGGGTATTAGGTAGACCTGGTATGAATCCTATATTTGATAATGTGATATTGGGAGATAAGAATATCTGACTCTGCAAACTTGATCTAAGGACTAGAATAATTAAATTGTTATTATTTCTATATTACACCTTTTACCAGAATGGAGTTGAGATCATTATAAATGTGAAATACCAAGCATATATCAGGTGCTCAATAAATGTAAGATAATAATAACATGAAATACTTCATACTGATGCTGTTATTTCATAGGTTGAAATTAGGGATGATACTATGAAGGTTCCATGGAGAACCCCATTAAGACCAAAACAGTAGCACTAAGGAAGTATTTGGCATTTCGTGGGGAAGAAAATGAGGGACAAGAATAGACTTGGAATCAATGACAGACCCCCCCTAGGTCCATATGCCACTATATAGTAATGGTAATAATAACATGACTTTAAAATTGATCAAAGTTCACTAGCATCCCATGGGTATTAACCGACACTGTATTAACCTTCCATTTTAAAAGCAAGATTAAAATAATTACATCAGACCTTTGAGAATCAGCCTGAATTCTCTTTCTATATGCAACGAAGACCCAGAAGAAAGGGCTTCTTGAGAGAAGCAGAAAACATCAATGGAGTGTGGTATCACAGAAATTAAGGGAAGAAATGCCTCAAATGGAACAAAGAGTCGTCAGGATCGAGTGGTACTGCGTGACTAAAGAGTGAAGAATGAAAATTGCCTGGCAGGATGGAGTAGGGAGGCCACCAGTTAGAGCAAATGCAATTGCTGGTTGACAGGAGCAATTTCAATTGGAGGGTAATGGTGGACACCAGAATTCGTGTGCTGAGGAGAATGGGAAATGAAGTAGAGATGGTGAGGATAGATGACATTTAAATGAGTTTGGCAGTGAAAGATAAAAGGGAGTTGAAGGGTGCTGGTGGAGTTGAGGGAAGTTTTCCAAAAAGTTGAGAAAGACTCGGTCACATTTAAATACTAAAAGGAAGGAGCTTGTTGAAGTTGTAAGA
This sequence comes from Rhinolophus hipposideros, assembly GCF_964194185.1. NCBI lineage: Eukaryota > Metazoa > Chordata > Mammalia > Chiroptera > Rhinolophidae > Rhinolophus > Rhinolophus hipposideros. Next base: position 18,065,325 of record NC_138059.1, on the reverse strand, counting down.
AGAGGAGACATGCGATAGAATACATTTCCTGAAGAGGTAAAAGGAAACGTGATCTAGAGAAAGGAGAAGGGATTAGCTTAGATGACAGTATGAAGATAGATTCATCTTTCAAAGCAGCAAGTGGGAATGAGGAACGGGTGGGTACCTGGGCACTGAGTCAGTCCCAGGAACTTAAAGGAGTTCCCATCTAATGACTTCCATTTTCTTCATGAAGAAGTTGCTATCTCACCCATTCCTCTGATTCTCTTGTAAAGTACACAGCATTTTTTTTCTTTTATCAATTTTTCAATTGGAAGAATAGAGGGAACTTACTCATCACACACACACACACACACGAATGAATATGTACACAACAAATTTCTACGCTACACTCTGATTCATTAGTGTTTTCTCGAATTGGTAACATTTATATTTACATTAGAAATCAGTTCAGGATCCACTCAAATCACATGTGATTTTAGAGTTGAAGTGTGGAAGTAAGTATCTCATGTAAAGATTCAGGGCTTTTTCATCACAGTACACAGTGCATTGCAAGATCAACTGCTAAGAACATGGCCATCACTGTATATTTTGAGTGCAAAACCAGGGTAGTTGATACTGTACCTTGGCGAAGCTGCCTTACCTGCCTGTCTCTGTGGCTGCCCAGGTGTTTCCCATGCCTGTGGCAGACTGGGGAGGTAGAGGAGCCTGCCAGACCAGTTGCAAAGTGCATAACATGCCTCAGGGCCTCCATTCACAATCCAAATTGCCTTCAGTGACTATGCCCAGTCTTAGCACTGAGAGGCTGACCTTTCGACACAGGTAAGTTCAGTAACAATCTCTTGGCCACAACCATTGATTCTGCCTAGTGCCAGCAATTCTGCAGTCTCTTGGGCGGTGGCCACTTGGCAGCAGTTTTTGGGAGCTCTGGTCTGGCACAGTATAAGACTGTGTGTGTGTGTGTGTGTGTGTGTGTGTGTGTGTGTGTGTGTGTGTGTGTGTTTTCCATAGTTAACATGCGATGCTTGCTGGAAGGGAGGGTGAGAAAAGATAGTTTGAATGGAAACAACACCTCTCATTTGTCTTTCCAGTCATTGCCACCGCACCCTAGCTATGCCCTGACTTCCACAAGGTTTCTGAAGACAGGGGAAAGTGATGATAGGGGGAAAGAAAAGGAAGAAAGAAGAGAGAAAATGCAAAAACTGGGAGGCAAAGGAGAGCAGAAGGTGAGACATCAGGTTAAAATATCATCCTGGAATGTGCCTTCATGTGGTATGTCATTTCACCTTTTCTACCTCTACTCTTTTCCAATTTAAACTTTGGACTCACTGAAGAGAAACCTCTTTTTGTTATAATTTTCACACTTTCCATATTTGTGATATTTGCATTCCTATAATAAGTTCCTCTATATCATGGAAGAACAAGGACTCTTCCGGATAATTCACGTCAAACACATTTTTTGCCAGATGGCCAAAAGTCCACTTCACGCTGAACTGGGAAAGAAACAGGCAAATGTAACAGGAAATAGCATCCTATTTGTAAAGATGTTCCTTCCTCATATAATTTCCAAATGTGGTTCTATAGTAAGAGTACATCCACTCTACTTGAAATGATTTTCTTTGTGAAAGCAAACTGTTCTTTTTTTAGTTTTGTTATGAAACTACACCTAGAATTGATTTCAGAGGGGAAGTGAATTAGGGTATCTGTCCCAGCCTCTTGTCTAACCTGAGCTGGAAGAGAACCTGAAGTAACATCTAATGATGCTCTTAGTGCAATATCTGGTACAGAGTAAATGGTCACTAAATGTTAGCTATTTTTATGCAACTGGGAGAAAAATTCAGCTAGTCCTAAACAAAACCAAAGTCTTATGCACATGGGGGGAAAAAGTAGGGGAACAAAGGAAAGGCCAATGCTTATTTGTTAGTAATGAATGATTTTAAAGACATTAACAAAGTGGTGAAAATAGAATCCAAATTCCAAGGACATAATGAGCAGTAAACAGTAAACCTGAGCTAAGAAAATGGAGGCAAGGGTAGACGTGCAGTACAAGGACATAAAAAGCTGGCATAAAACAATGAACCACTCATATCATCAAGGTACAGAGTCTATCAGGTGACCAACAATTACCCTTCAGAATACAACATTTATTCCTACATCAACTAACCTTTTACTTCAACAAACACTTCCCTCTATATACATTAGATAAGTATACGAGGTCTGACAATTAAGTTCGCGAACTTGTTGTAATGATGTTGCTAACCTTGTTGATATCAGAGGGATTATTCATTATGAATTTGCACCAACTGGACAAACAATCAAATTTATTATTTGGAAGTGCTGAAAAGGCTGCATGAAAAAATTAGACGATCTGAATTTTTCACCAACAGTTCATGGCTCTTGTATCACGACAATGTACCAGCTCACACGGCACTGTTTGTGAGGGAGTTTTTAGCCAGGACACAAATAACTGTATTGGAACACCCTCCCTACTCACCTGATCTGGACCCTAATGACTTCTTTCTTTACCCAAAATGAAGGAAATATTGAAAGGAAGATATTTTGATGACATTCAGGACATCAAGGGTGATATGATGACAGCTTTGATGGCCATTCCAGAAAAAGAGTTCCAAAATTGCTTTGAAGGGTGGACTAGGCGCTGGCATCAGTGCATAGCTTCCCAAGGGGAGTACTTTGAAGGTGACCGACCATAGTGATATTCAGCAATGAAGTATGTAACACTTTTTCTAGGATGAGTTCACAAACTAAATTGTCTGCTTCATATGTGTATTATTTATTAATCATATGTAGACACATTCGGCAGGTAGATGAAAGTTTGAAACTCCAGACCAAGTAAACCACTATATGAAGTCTCAAAAAACATGTGCTTTATTCTAACCATTTGTTTTCTTTAATCTGCAAAGGTCAACTCAAACATAGCTTGTTATTTTTTGGATACCACTCCCCTTTCGAAGTTATAAGGGTGGAATATGAATTCTCCATTTACAAGTGGCCATCGCTTCAGTTCAATATTTTACAACTTGTTAAAACCTTCTATCTTCAATTCTTTGAACAGGCACGTGCTGAGCCAATATTCCTTGGGATAACTTCTGGCTGGGATCCAAGTGCTTAGTGTTGATTACCTGTCTTGCTACTCAGCGGTCACCAAAATTCATAGATAATATTGTGAAAATTGTTCAGGAAGCTGTGTGTGATTCAGGTAATGTGCCCCTCATCACTCCTGTTGATGACTGTTTTTTCATGTCACGCTTCCACCATATATTTCAGCTGCTTTTTATTTTTATTTTACTATTATTAATTTTTTTTACAATTTCCCCATTCAAATGATCCCAGATTTCAATTACCTCTAGTTAAACTCAAGACCATCTAGGTGTCTGTCCATATTGCCTAGTATCCTACAGGAATGCTTTCTTTATGCTTATGTATTTCCTCATCTATACTACTTTGTCATTAACTTTCAATTTAACCTCCTTTTATTTTCTTCCTCTCATAATTCTATAATTTCCTCTGTCTAAATTTCTCTCTATGGCACGTGGGGTGAAGTTATTGTATGCAGTAAGATTTACTTTTTAATTATATTTGTTAATTACAAAAATAATTAAAACACATTACAAAAGATGGCAAATAGAAAAATCACCCCAAACACACGATTATGTGTGTTTCCTTCAAGTTTGTTTTCTCATGCAATTGTTTTTACTTAATTATAACTCTGCTTCAAATCTTTTTTAAACAAACACACATAAAAATAATAAACATATAAACAATTATAATAGTATGTATATAGTTTTCTATAATTTTTTCACTTAACATTATGACATAAGCAATTTTTTACACTGATAAATAGACCCCAGAAGGATACCTTTATTAGCTATGTAATATGCTTTAATATGAGCTACCTTATTGTTGGAAATTTATTTCTAATTACTTATAAGTATAAATAATGCTTCTATGCATATATTAGTAGATACAACTTTTCCTGCCATATTTTCAATTATTTCCTTAAGATAACATCCCAGCAGTACAATTTCCAGGCTGGAAATACATGTTTCCAAATTTCCCTCCAAAAGTTGTACAATCTTGTTCTTATTATGTGAAGACAATAGTTTTGTTATATCCTCATGAGCATAAGATGAATTAATTTCTAATCCTAGTTTAATATATTAATATTGTACTCCATAGTTGTTCAAGCTAAATTTATCAATGATATAATTTCCAGCTTCTTCCACGTTAATTTCTACACTTTACAAATTCATGTTCAGAATGTTTATCCTAACCGAATAAATAATGCCAAAGAAAAGAGATAAGAAAAGAGATAAAGTGTTTCTACTTTATTAAAATTTAAAAAATTTAAAAGATACAGATTTGCTTATTATCTATCTAAAGAGCAGGGATCTTGTTATTCTTATGCTTTCTTCTACTTGGCTACTATCAGGTATAAAGCTCCATTAGGTCACCATTTCACACGTAAATAACCTAATTAAAGCTTTATCAGTTAGAGATGACCAATGTGGTATGTTTAATATAAAGACACTATAAAATCCAATACCCCTAAGTCTATCATAATGTTTTATTACATGAAACACCTCAAGGGATGGGTAGGATCTCTTAATTATTCTTCAGATATTTAAAGGTGATTAAATCTTTTTAAACTATTTTAAACTATCTTTTAAACTATTTCTCTGCATTAATTGATTTCAAGGTTTTTTTCCAAGATGTGTCAAAAATCCACAAAAAACAAAAAGTTGATATTTTGACTAGTTTATGCATTTAATAATAACAATTTGAGCTGCTTTGTATGTAAATGACATTGTTTTATGTACAAAATTTTCAGGTATTTTCATTTGGATATATCTGACTGTTTCGGCAAAAAGGTTAAATTGTGGCTATTCATTAACTGCTCCAGTGGTAGTTACATGCTAACAAAATGGCCAGTATTAGAAGGAAACATCTCTCAAAGACCTTCATGTTGTATTTGCAATTTCACAGCAGTATCCAAATCAATGTACAAAAACCCATTTCCTGTATCTCCCTATGTATCTCCCCACTCTTGAAAAGAGGGAAATGTGGCTGAGTGATTTAATCAAAGTATATTGGGGAAGTTACCTTAAAAGTTACTGAGATGCTATGGAAATTTATCACACACACTGACAAACCTGTTGAATTTCCTTGGGTTTCCTCACCAGTGTTTCAGGAAAGAAGTCAAAGAGTTCTATTTTCCTTGCAATATTGACAAATTTTTAAGAACATGTTGAGGATGTGTACTGGCTCAGCAAAGAGGAAAGATTTATCTGAATTATGAAAAGTACAAATAATTGACAAAATTATGACTGTAGGTCAATGGCACTCTCAGCATGAAAAAAAAAAGGACCCAACAAATGCACATCTCCTGACTTGTGCAAGAGAGACTACAAAATAATTTCTTTTCAGCTTCTCATAGACATTTTTCTTTTAGTGACTAAAATTATACTTCTTGCTACTATTTCACAACCAACAAATTTAGTCAAACATTTTATACATATTTACTAATTGGTCTATTGTGATCGAATGTTGAACTTTGGGCAGAACAACAAATATATGATAAACGAGGATAGACTTCTAAGTAATAAGAACAGCTATGAAATCTTATCATGAAAAGAGTGTATATAGAACTTCTGGGTCCCTTGCCAATAAGGTTCAAAACATTATGCTTTGTAGCCAGGGGTTCAGCCATACTTCTTGTGTGGCAATTTCTCCAGAGGACATTTTCAACTTTGTCTATTTTCTGGTAAAATTCCTAAGTGCAGTGATGAAGATTCTCTGAAGAATGTGGAGACAAAGAAAAGACTGTCACAAAACCACAGTGCCCCATGCCCACTCATCATCTGTGGTGTTTTTCCTCTGAGTCTTACAGAAGTGCAAAGGCTCGAGGAAGCTGAAAAAAATCTATTAATTCCCCTGTTTCTATACATGATCCTACTTCAATCATTCTTGAAAGATTTATCTTACTCTCCAGGGGAGTGAATTTCACACTGTATTTAGAAGAATATGACGCTCATATAAGTAACAAAATGGATTTTCAAAGGCTACTTCGGGGGTTATGAAATCCCTAACATTTCTTCAAGTTAGCTCATTCTATGAAAACAATTTGAACAATTCATGGACATTACTACCTTGAAGCACCAGCATGATTTCAATATTTGAATGACAACTACAATTGCATAAAATTCCTGTAGTTTCTAGACAGAAACAAACATTTTTGAACTCATTAATTTTTTAATGTGTTTTACACATGTAACAGTCTTCAATTTAGCCTATACATTGCTTTCAATCTCAGCCAAGCATTGCTCCATTTCTCATGAAAGACTGAGGCTGTTTTCTTTTCAGTCCATGGGAAGATTTCTTGACAACACTTAATACTTATTGAAGAGTTCACGTGACCCCTGGTCTGATCTCAGAGGTTCTTCCAGACCCTCTTCTTTCACTGACCAGAGTGTTAGGCAGAGAATATGTATCTCTTCCCTGACGTTTTGTTCTCTAGAGAAAGAGTTACCACAGAAAGGCATAGATAAATACAATTCTTATTTCCAATTTGGCTGATATCTCCATTCCAACCCTGACATTGGGCCTGCCATATTTTTTCTCCAATAAGTCACTGGTCTAAGACAAGCTCACAGTAGTACAGGAGTAAATACAGGAAAGAAATGTCATTGGCTTCTGTTGGCCAAATTGTTTCTGCAGCGAAGCCCTTATCCAAGACTGTAAAGTACTCAACACATTTCCACAGAAGGACTAGTGTCTGAAATGAAAGAGGTGAAACCACTAACTTTGTGGAGTATTGGATCAGTTGATAACATTCCTTGGTGGTTAGGAAAGGGAAATACTCCAAAAGAGCTCCTTCTCCTGGTGAAGGGGTTTAGTTATCATATGCATATTCATTATACTCTCAAATCTTAGTAATAGAGCCAGACTATCCCCAATTAAAGAGCTGTAAACTGAAACTCAAAGAGATAGTACCTCATATCCCAAAGAAAGTCATCCAAAAGAACACACGGACCATGATTTCTTATTTTGCAACTCACTAGATTATTTTGCTTCCCATATGGCTGACTTGGTTGTTATCCAAATGAAGCAGGGTCTTTTACCTCAAAAACAGAATTTTCCAATTACCAAATACATAAGAGAGACGAGATTCTTTTGAGGAGTTAAGGACTGATCTTTCCTGCAGGGAAGCTACTGGGTTTGATGGACCATAGGCCAAGTGGGTAATGACAAATTCCAGGTTTTTATGTTTTGGTTCCTTGAATGCCTGAAAGCTTGTGGAATGAGATTCTTTTCTGAGACACTGCTGTGTTGACAGAGAGAACAGAAGTGTTCAGACTCATATGATTTTAAGGAATGAAATGTATAGGGAGCTTTGGGGAGGACAATGGTAGAAGGAAAAAAAAAGGAATGTAAAATCTGTCAGAAAATATCGTCAACTTCTATACAATTTGCCTTCTAAGACAAAAGTCTTAACTCACAAAAGATGGTTTGTGGAAAAGAGTAACTGACACGTAGCATGAATAAAAGAAAAATTGTAAACAAAGTCAACTAAAATGAAGGGGATTTTAAGAGAAATGAAGAAAACAAAATTTGAAGAAATTTTATGAGTTTCCAAGTAGACAGATCTGAGTGGACACTCGCGCTCTCTATTCAGTTTTTTTGTGTGTAGATTTTGGACAAATCACTTTTCATTAGTGTCCTTCTACCCAGTGTAAAAATTGGGTTATTTAGGGAGACAAAGTGAGTTAAGTTTTGATAATCTCTTAGCATAGTGCTTACCATAGAGTGGCTAACAAATATTAATTTCTCCTATGATATGAATCTAATCTACAATCTCATTTAATACAACATAGCTTGTTATACACATTGTCCATTGAAACATGTAGCAACCGTGTTTCCCCGAGTATAAGACCTAGCCAGACCGCATCAGTTCTAATGCGTCCCTGGGAGCAAAAATTAATTTAAGACCCGGTCTTATATTATATATTATATGATATGTTATGTTATGTTATGTTATGTTATGTTATGTTATGTTATGTTACGTTACATTATATTGTATTATAGAAGACCCAGTCTTATATAAGACCCGATCTTACATTATATTGTATTATATAAGACTCAGTATTATATTATATTGTATCATATTACATTATATTATGTAGACCCGATATTATATTGCATTATATTATACTCGGTCTTATATTATGTAAGACCCGGTCTTATAGAATATTAAAATAAGACTGGGTCTTACATTAATTTTGCTCCAAAAGATGCTTAGAGCTGATGGTCCGGCTAGGTCTTATTTTCATGGAAACACGGTAGAACTTAAAATGCACTAAGAAAGATAAGACAGTATTAAAATAATTAGGAGACCTACTAAATAGATAATAAATTGATTTCAGTTTATAGTCCTCACATTATGTGCCTTGAAACATAAGCAATATATCTGTTTTAAATGAGAAAACATGTTTGGATACAATTCTGAACATCTCACAGCATATTTTTTTCTTATAACTATAGGAATGTAACTATCTCAAAGGTATCCTTTGAAAAGTACTTGAATTGTTCATTTAAAAACTGACAGGTAATGTAAATGAGACCAGTTGAAATTAACCAGACCTCAATTCAAAATTACATTTGGACAAGGGACTTTGGGTCAATCATTACAAGATTACTTAATATTTTTTTCAGAATAAGACAAAAGTATCATCATTATTATGTAAAATCTCTGAGTTAGATGTTCTCTCAAAAATGTTTAATATTCCATAGAATAAAATACCCCTATCAGTGCACTGAATACAATCAATGGGTCACTTCTTTGCAACCTATAGTGTGACATTATTCAAGGAAGGATGAGTTGCCTGGCATTATAGAGAAAAATCTGATATCTTGAATCATTACTATAGACAGGATATGAAGTAAGAGCAGTCCTTGAAATGAAAGACCAACACCACAAATTGTTTGGTTACTTTTGAAAGGAAATCTCAGTAATTCAGTTTGCTTATTAACTCAGCATTAGTTATTTATGTGAACCCTTCTTTTTCCCAAGAATCCATCTAAGAACCTATGGTTTATCTTAATTACATAGTTACTCTTAAAACTGTTAAATTAATAAACTTAGTTGCTGCTCACGAACAGAAAGCTGATATATTAATATGAATCATTTATAGATATCAGATATTTAAGAATGTATTCTACAAATATTGCTATTAAAATATTAAGTATTCTTACTATTCTTTTACAATTTTCTATGACCACTCAAGAATTGTTCATGGGTATGAAAGCATAGCTCCATTCTGCTTACAAATTCTTCTACCCAGTTTTCCCAAGTAGTTGTTCTTAACTATTGATATAACAGTTCTAGGGCATGTCAACAAACATCAATTGGCCAAAAGCCTATTCACCAAAAATCAATGGGTTCAATGAACAATTTGTTATTTTTTTCTAAATCTTTATAATAATTGTCAATATCTGATAGAGAAAGACTTCTGCTTCCAAAAAAGTAGGCATATTTTCGCTAATACTCCCACTAACACAGATAATAACCATAAAACATTATATATAACAATAACATAAGAAAAGAGTGAAAGATACAAGGCAAAGTGGCTAGCGACTTTGGAATGACATAGTGGTGAGCTCCCTAGGCTTATTTTATTTTTATTTATTTATTTTTTTTGCCTCACATATTCCAGATTTGGAACTGAAAAAGCTGACAACCTAGAAACACTAATGAGGGCAGACAAAAGAAAAAAATAATCTCCATCAAATCCTACTCTCTGTTGCCAAAAGACTGGGAAGGAGCAGCCTAGAAAAAAAACCAAAGTTTTAAACAATAATTTCTAATTTTGCCAAAAAAATAAATAAATAAATAAATAAATAAAACACACAGGAAGAAAAACCCCCAAACTGTGGGCACATCCCCACCCAAGCCAGCAAAGGCCTAGCAGAGAATCAAGACTTCCACCCCACCTGAGAGTAAGGAGGCACCCTGTCCCTTACCCACTGGAGTGATGTCAGAAAAGGGCTAGTAAAATCAAGACTTTCACTACCACCCAGTGGAAATGAGGCCATAATTCCCCCCAGTGCCCATGGTGTCAGTGGAAACCATATGGTGAGCAAATGAAGCATTTTTACCTCTGCCAGCCAGGAAACTATCATGGAGGTCTAGTGTAGAACTGGAACTCCCAATCCCTTCCCATAGTGTCCAGGATATTTCCTTTCCCCAATCAAGTGTCAGTGGCAGCCAATGGGAAAACTGAAATCCATTCTCTCATTGCACCTCCTCCCCATTCCCCTGCTGGAGTGGTGTCATAATAAGCTAAAACAGAAGACTTAAATAATATTCAGTGTCTCATAGCATAATACCAAAAATGTCCAGGTTTCAACCAAATTTATATTCACACATCATATCAACAATCAGAAGTTCTCACATGGAATGAAAAAAGATAATCAATAGATGCCAACACTGAGAAGATGGGGATGTTAGAATTATCTGAAAAATATCTTTAAAGCAGTCCTCATAAAAATGGTTCAGTGCACAAGAATGAATACACTGGAAATAAAAAACAGAAAGTCTCAGCAAAGAAATAGTTAATATGAAGAAACAAATGAGAAACAAAAACTCATAGGCACAGACAATAGTTTAATGGTTATCAGAGAGTAAGGGGGGAGGGGAGTGGTAGATGTGGGTAAAGGGGATCAAATATATGGTGATGGAAGGAGAACTGACTCTGGGTGGTGAACACACAATGTGATATATAGATGCTGTAATACAGAATTGTATACCTGAAATCTATGCAACTTTACTAACAATCGTCACCCCAACAAACTTTAATTAAAAAAGAAAAGAAAAGAAAAACCAAATGGAAGTTTAAAAACTAAAAATTATAATAACCAAAATAAAAAACTGAATAGATGAACTCAAGAGCAGAATGAAAGAGATAGAAATAATTGAATTGGAAGATAGAACAACAAAAATTATACAATCTGAAAAACAGAGAGAAAATAGACTGAAAAAATTAACAGAGTCTCCATGAACTATGGAACTATAACAAAAGATTTAACATTTGTGCCATCAGAGAAAGAGGGTGGGGCTAAAAAAGTATTAAAAGAAATAGTGGCTGAAAACTCCCCAAATTTTGCAAAAGACATAAATCTACAAATTCAAGAAGCTGACTGAATCTTAAACAAGATAAATCCGAACAAATACACATCACAATACATTGTAGTCAAATTTATGACAACTAAACACAAAAACTAAAATTTAAAAGTGATAAGAGAGAAATACCTTACCAATAATGGCGGTGTTTGGGAGGAATCTTATAACAGCAAATTTCTCATCAGCAACCATGGAGACCAAAAGGAAGTCACAAAAAATGTGCAACTGCTCAATTTTAAAAAATGTCATCCCAGAATTATATATTCCAGTGAAATACCTACTCTGTAAAATAGTTATTTTTTGTTTTTGTTTTTAATAAACCATGTCACTATAATTCAACCCAGCAATTACACTCCCTGGCACAGAAATGAAAATTTATGTTCTCACAAAAACCAGTACACAAATTTCCTGGCAGCTTTATTTCTAATAGCCCAAAATTGTAAACAACCCAGATATTCTTCAATGGATAAATAGTTCAACAAACTGTCACACTCCGTACCATGGACTACTATACAGCCATAAAAAGGAACAAAATATTGATGTGCAGAACAACCTGAATGTATGTCCTGAGAAGCGTGCTGAGTGAAAAAGGCCAATCTCTAAAGGTTACGCACAATATGATTCCATTTATATGACATTCATGATATGAAAAAAATTACAGAAGTGAACAACAGATTAGTGGTTGCCAGGTAGTGGGGACTGGAAGGAGTGGATATGGCTATAAAAGAGCAACATGAAAGATCTTCATGATGATAGAAGTATCATGTCAATATCAACATCTTGATGGTGATAATGTTCTATAGTTTTGCAAGATGTTACCACTGGGGAAAACTAAGTAAAGGGTACACAAGTCTCGCTTAATTATTTCTTACAACTACATGCGAGTCATCTCAAAATAGTTCAATTTCAAAAAATAAATCTGAGAGGGCAAGACTCTTTCACTGTTCTTCAAATGACTTTTCTCAGTTTTTCCTTATACGTGTCACAGTTAGCAATTCCATGACACTTCACCCAGTGGCTGGGCAGACAACAGTTGTGGATAAGTACAATTTAGAGCAGGAGAAAAGAAATAAGCAGGGGCCATGTGATAATTACAGCTAGCAGACTGCTTTATGGGGATATATGGACCAACTTTTCAGGACTCCCCAAAATCACTGGGAAACACTCTGACAATGGACTCTTTGGACTAGTAAGGGCTCCCTTCATCATTAAAAGTAATTATGACTTTATGTTGAAAGTATGTCAAAATTGAAATATCTATGTTTTAATTATTTCTCATGACCTTGACCAGCAGATTCATTCAGTGCTTATTCCATTTACCTAGTTAAATAAATGCAATTCTTCAAGGAGAGCATTGCTTAGAAAAAGTTTATTATAAATTCTCCAAAGTCCAGATTAACAATTTCATTATTCTCCCGCAAGAATTCACCAATTCGTCACTGTGTATGGTATAAAGCCAGGTATTGTACAAAGGGAGTAAAGAAAGGAAACTCTGCCTTTGAGAATTTACAACCAAAAACAGAAAATATGTACTTGAAGAGATATAGGAAATAGTCAACGCCTAAGCACTGAACTGTGCTCTTACATGAACAAACCATTACCGACACCACCAGTGGCCCGTGAAACCATACTCCTTGTCTCTCCATGTTAACCCTGGGCTTAGTTCTTTCCATTCCTGCACAAGCCACCTGGCTGTCACATCCATCTGGATTGCATACTTGAAGCACTGGAGATGAGGAGTCATCTGTCCTCCTGACAATGATTTACTAGGGGCCTATAGTGTGTCATATTCCATGGTAATTATTAGGGTCATAAAGAAGAATAAAACATGGCCTTAGCTCTCAAGCCTTGGTGTAGAGCAGACATGTCAACAAATAACACAAATCAGAGTGATTAGTGCAATAGTGCATATCTGGACAGGGTTGAGTAGAGGCATTAAAAAAAAAAGAGAGAGAGAGAGAGAGAAAACAAGGAGCATACAATTTATGGACATCCTGACCTGTACTTAACGCCAATCTCTTTCCTTGAAGTAATGAGGCAAAATGGGACCATCAGTGTGTGACATCAGAGTACCTGCTTACTTCCCAGGAGATTATGAAGTCCAAATGTATAAACTACAAAGGGACTGAGATATCTGCCCAATTGCTGCAAATGTATCTGTAATGTTATGCAAGGCCAATGGCTTTTCAAAACCTCATTTCCCTCATATGTAAAACAAGAGGTGTACTGGCCACTAAAGACCATCCCAGCTCAAAGTCATTGCTTAATCACCATCTAGTATTTATAAAGGGCAATCAAAACAATCCCAGCTCCTCCACTTTCTAACTATGTGAACTTGGGCAAGTTGTTATCTCTCTATGCCTCTGTTTCCTCATCTGTAAAGTCAGGATAATAATAAGACATCTCATAGAATGGTCAGGAAGAGTCAATGGGTTTATTTATGGAAAGTGCTCAGAAGAGGACCCGGCACATACTAAGTGCTGTCTAAAGATTACCTATTACTATTATGATTGTTTTATGATTTTAGATTTCCAATGATATTTAAGTATTTCATTTAAAGCATTGAGATACTTGATTGTAAATGTACAAACTGCATAGTCTTCCCAAGAGTCATAATTAGGAATTCATAAATTAATAAAGATTCAGGTTTTGCCAAAAGCATACCCTTAAAAAATACAGCAGGTTTTTGGGAAACCACAGAACTTAGCGGACGCGCCCACATTATTTAATCATATATGAAACAATTCCCTCCTGACCACAAAAAAATGAAGACATATTTCCAAAGCTGCCTAACACTCAAGATGACCTGAACACCTAATCTAGCATCCACTGTGTCCTTGGTATTGTCACCAAAAAGCCATCCAGCCTAAGAGAAAGCTGATGAGAATTTATTTGAGCCACACTAACGACATTTGCCGGGAAGCAAGGTCTCAACGGATTGAGAAATGTGCTCCGGAACATGGCTGCTTTGCAACTTATTTTATACATTAGAATCAAAGGAGGAGGATTATATAAAATCCACTGGTTGTAGATTAAGGAGGTGGGAGAAAGCAAAGCAGAGAAATCTCTGGGATTGAATAAAAAGCAAAATGCAGAGAACAGCATACTTCTTTTACATTGGTGGGTACAGGATAGTTAATAGCATTTTACAGTACATAGAGATGGTATTTGGGGAACAAGACAGCAGTGAAGGATTTTGTAGTTTCCTGCTCTGATATAGTGGGTTGTGCCCCCTGGGGGGTCTGGAAAAAGGGATTACTCTGACATTCTAAGGGTATGTTATCTTAGATGCAAAAAGATGACAGACAGGCTCACTTAAGGTAAAGATTGACCTTTGTCGAGGAAGCCACAGGCCAAGGATGTGACTTCCCAACATGGCCCACCTTAGTTAGAAATTTTTCTGTTCACACCATCCTATGTGGTTATTTTCAGTTTCCTGAGCTTGTCAGGTTTAACACGTGGCCCCTTTTCCATCCACAGTATTAAAGGGTAGTCGGCAGACCAGAGCATTGGCACCTGTTTCCGTCTCATTTGGAGCCCGAGATTCTGCATTTGTACAAACTTCACGTGCGGCCTGTGCTGCTGGTCCACAAACAATACTTTGACTAGCAAGAAACTAAGCTGTAGCAATCAGAAACAGACTTCAAAATAACTGAAATGATTGAATTAGTTGTGCCACAGTCCCGTTAATTAACCAAATCTGGAAAATGTCTTACTCAACACGTTGTTCAATCACAATCATGTCTATAAAGTATTTCAGGACTTAGATGGAACTCTGACATAAGTATGTATGTATGTATGTGTGTGTGTATATATATATATACTTGCCAATATGGAACCTCATATATATATATATATATATATATGAGGTTCCATATTGGCAAACATGTTGCTTATGAATTAATTTACGTAATAAAATTTTCACAGTTTCAGAGTTGAGTTGCCATAAGTCTTTATAAGTGAGCACATGTGATGGGGGAAATATCCCCTTATTTTAATTTGGGCAACTTTGGGAAGGTCTTCATTTAAAGATATATTACAGTCATTGTGAAAATGGGATTTCAATCTGAGCATAGTATTAAAAAGTGACTTTGGTAAACTTTCTGCCTTTTAAAATTTTAGTAGGCTGTGTTTTTCTATGACTGCTGTGAATCTGACCCTCAGAGCTGCATCTGTCAGAATCTTAATAGTTAGTTGTACAGTGTCTAAAGATTTAAGATTATAATTATATGTATGTGGTCAAAAGAGTCGCCTAATTCCCAGTGGCTAGAATATAGTGATGAGAAGCCCTACGTTTTGGGTGGACTTGAAATCGGAATTAAAACCTTTCTTAAATGAAATGAAAATAGAATGTTGTTGAAGCGAAAGCATACTATAATGCCACAAAAGGAGTGTTTAGGAAGATGTGAAAAGCAAACTATCTTTACAACCAACGCTGAGAAAAAGACTAAATAGTTAGTTGGCTACAACAGATGCAGCAGTTACTGCTCTCCGAGCTGCTAAGTACAGGCGATGCTTGAATAAACCCTCCTCCAAACCTTGGAAGATGTATGACTTTGGGATTTCAGAGGTTTCCAAAAATACACGAAATGCAGAAACACTTCCCTCCTTTGCCAAAACACGTCGGCCTTTTGCTTACATTACATTTTCCCCTTCTATATGTTGGAAATAATAAGACCCCTCATAGCATTGATAAGATGGAACATAGGGTAAGGCAAGCGGGAGGCAGCTCAGTCAATTCTGTCTTGAAATCTTCTTTCACACCTCTCTCTGAAATGTAAATATGGACTCAGTCCAGCTTTCCCAGTCCGGATGACTTTGGCTGAGGGCGGTTGGTATGGAAGTCATTTCCCTTCTAGGTGCAGTAGCTGCTTTCCACAGACTCAACAAAGACACAAAATATCATTAACATCTGATTCTGAAAAAGTTGACAACCACTTCTTTGTTTTACCCAGCAGTCTGGGGAAAGCTGCTGCATATTACTCTATCATGAGCAAAATTATACCTATTAGGCTCTGATATGAGTATTGGAATATTCCTCTCATTTGTGCACAGCATTGGAGCTTGAATATGCCTATTGTTTTCACAGTATCCATTACATATTTTAAATGGCATGGAGTGATCATATATGTAAACATTACTTCAGCTGAGGCTGACTGATGCTTGGCAAAGCAAGAGAGGCTGTCTGACCTCCTTGGGCCTTGGTTTCAAGGAGAGGGGTACCAAGGGACTTTGGGGGGATGGCTGACGGTTACAGAAAGGATTGACCAATGGGTGTTGCAGCATTAAAGTCTTCCGGATCCCTTCCTTTGACACACACAAAAAGCTGCAGGCCTCAAACTAGCTTCTCTATTTTGTGGCATACGGAGGAGGAGGATGAAAGGCTTGCCTGAGGGTCTGAAATAGCAACAGGGAAGAGTCTGAAAGAAAGGGGAGAAGGCTTACTGGTTACAGCTTCGGGATTCATGAATAAGAAAGGAGGGGGGGAAATGCTTCCAAATTTAAAAGCACTTCTAAAATAGCCATTAATAATCACATTCTCTAAGATAAAAGCAAGAATCCTAAGCTGTTTTTTTAAGCACTGATGTTTTCCTTTCAGTCTTCAGAATAGGAAATGGAATTAGCCTAAAAACATGAAATCAACTGATTAAGAATTCTTGAAACTTCCCAGGGTCTTAAGTCACACTGGATGGCAACACTCTTCTCTGTGTAGCAGACCTTGTAAGCAGAAACATTACTGCGCACAGGACGTGGGTGCTTGAAGCAACCTGTAATCTTAATCATTTACAGAGCTGAGCATGAGCCTTCACCCCAACATCTAAGTCCGAGAGCCCTGGACTAGTGTTGCAATGTTTATTGATATTTTTCTAAGAGACACTCTCAAAATTATTCTTGCATTTCACTCACCATTAGTCTACCTTTAAAGTGTATTTTTTGCCTTTTTAGATTAGATTTAGATTTCCCCGATAGCCAGAAACATAAACACAGGGAATAAGGAATAAGTCGTTATTTGAAGAATTTGGGCCATACAGAGCGAAAAAAATTTCCTCCAGGCCAAATGTACACCAAAATGTTTATTGTGCTAAATAATTCTGTTTCCTTGATAGATGGCTCGCACTCACTTTTCATCTGAAAACCTGGCCTTCGGCAACTTTACAATAACAAACTAATGGCTGTTTACTGCTGCGAAAAGGAGCAAATTTGCTTCTTTAACTCCACTGCAGTTATGCTACAGCAAATCAAGTCAGCAGACATGTTTTTTAGCACCCACCCGATGGAAGTCACTATGCTAAGAAAAAACAAGACTTGTAAGAGAGTGTCTTTATCAACTAGATTTTGAGCTTCTTACCGGCAAAGACAAAGTCAAATTGCCACAAAAGATTTAACTGATCAGCAAAAATCAGATCACAACAAGATGAGACTTATTGTCAAGTAAGTGATACAGACAATGGATATCACCTCACCTCAGGGCACAAGAGATCCCATCAAAGGATCAGGAGGGCTTTATCGAGAAAGTGAGATTTGCCCACCAATGAAATCATTGCAACTTATTAAAATTAAAAGATTAGCAAAAGGTAGTAATGTTTCCCAAAACAATATTTTAAATAGTTTTCTTTCAGGCTGTCTGGCTTGTTTCTCTGTTCAGATTTTTTTTAAACACCCACTTTGCTTGTCAGTAGGCTCTTTTTAAAAACATAAGACGTCTTAATGGTCGATCAATCCAGTGACATTGAAAAAGATAGGCTACAGCACTAGCCATTTGGGAAAATTCAGCTCTGCTGTCTCCTGCCTATTATGTTGAAATGAGATGGAGACAAGCTGTCCTCACTACAACCAAATACACTCTGCCTTGCATATGGGCATCACCACATTCCAGGTTCCAGGCTCTCCCAACTTTTACAGAACTACATGCTCACTCACCCCCATATCTGTGCACACACACACACACACACACACACACACACACACTGCATAATCTTGCTCAAGAAATATTGTGGCTGTAACCCTGAAGCATACATAAATAAATTTATTTTTTGAGCAGTAGAAGAGAGTTTCCATGTTTCTTTTTCTTTTTTTTTAATGCAGATATTTCGGAGCATATGCAAGGGTCCAATGTGTAAGCACCATATTTTCCAATGAGGTTATGATTTTATTAGTCCCAAATAAAGGGTTACTGCGCAGTAATGCTACAATTAGCTCACGCTACCCAAAGGACAATGGCGGCAGTGTTTTCCCAGAGCTGATGAGGATTCCAGGTGTTTTGAACTGGGTGATTATTCTCACAACTCCGGCAACTAGTCAAGTGGCTGTTTTAAGTCCCAAGTGCAGAGAATTTGTTTGTAACGTCCAAGGCAGGGCAATATCTAGATTATTTGAAAAATGTTTTGCAAAGAAAAGAGCTGTAATTTATTAACTCTTAACAGGTGTGAAACAGAACCGTTTACAATCACCGATTTATTATTCAACCCAACATGCCTTAAACTGGAATAACTGTATAAAAATCGACTGCAATTCAGAGGAAATAACCCAAGGAGTTTGTAAATCTTCACTAGTTCTTAAACAATCTAGTCACATTTAGTACTTCATAACACTGACTGATCTCTTTTCCATGAAATGAAATCTGAGCTAAATTCCATTAACACCTCTTCCCTAAGTTGACATTTCTCTTGCCCCTTGGCTCTCCTCTCTTTGGAGCTCTCTCTCTAACTTCAGGTAGGAGGGGCATAACCTGAGAAGCAAAGATGCTACAAGATTCAACTTGGAAGAGGATTCTTGCCCAACTTTGCCCCTAATGAACAAGCTGCTTTCATGAGTCCAGTTAATTGGTTTCTTTGTCACTGTGGATTAAAGAATCACTTAAATCCCTTGCAATGTTAACATAGGTCTCCATAAGAGTATGTCTCCATACTCTTTCTCCTCTCATCAACCTTTTCCCCATTTTTCTTGGAATTTCTACACATCAGAATGGAGCTATCTTAGATATCATCTTTTGTACTTTAGAAGCCAAACTGGGCTTTCCTTAACCGCCCAGCTTCACCAGGTGCTTAAGCCTGAAATAAAATGCACAGATTCAGAAGGTCAAGCAGTACCAAAATTATGAACTCACCTCACATTGGCCTATGCAATTAGTATATAAAAGAGCAATAATTAAAGATAAAGGGTAGCTTTGTAATGTTTTAAACTGACTAAAGAGGAAAAGTATGTGAACTTTTGAAGACAAGTTGTAACAAGGGTTCGATATAGTACATTAGAATCAAGTAGAGTCTCATGTATTTAGCAGCCAGGATGTAGTTATACACTAGAAAGCATGTTAGAATCCAAAGCCCTATAATGCAGGAAGAGAATGTACTTAGTTTATTTTCTCAGATTAAATATCCAGCCCTAAAGTGATGCAATCATAATTGACATTTTAATAACAATCCAGACAGAGTACCTTCTGCATGTTAGATAATATACAGTTACTTGATACCATGGGTAATAAATTTGTATTTTAAATACCATAGATGCCAAAGAAAAAGAAAGCTTCCACTTAAAACTAAACCTCAACCAAGGGGGAAAAAAATCACTAATTACTAAATTTTCCCCAAGAAACTCTCATGTTTTAAACCCAGTGAGGGCATAAGATACTTTCTACTTGCAATACAATTTTCTATTTGCCTTATACATCTTTAGGTACAAGCTTTCTAGAATTTTCTTCACATAATAGAGGAAGGCACATACACATATAAAAAACCGTGATTACCCACCCCACAAGATTCCAAAGGGAAAGAAAATGGTCTCTCATATAGAGAGAGACAAGGAGAAAATTAGTGTCAATGCTTTTTATTTCAAATACCTAATATGTATTAAGCACCTTCATGAATAGAGAATTCAGCTTCAAATTTAATGGCAATCATCGTAATGTTGGTATCAATTACAACCACAAGATTGTCACAGTTTAGGAAACATTTTTCACTTGATCATCCAAACACTGCAGAGCAAGCAGTCTTCTCCCCATTTTAAAGATAAATAAAGAGTTCCAGTACTCTAGCAATTTCTCAGGCTTTCATGACTAGTCAATGATGCAGTAAGACTGTACCCTGACCTTCTAACTCCTGGTCCACCTCTTTCCACCACACCTGGCTCTACCAATCCATAAAAATGAAAACTGTGCTCCCAGATCTTGAGTCTCTGCCACTGCAGCAGCTCATTATAAGCGTTTAAATGGCTGGGCATTTCCAGCCTATACCATTTTACTTCTGACAGGTCCAGAGTTCATCAAAGGTGTCTGCTCCATAGGAGTTAAGAGCTGAGGCTACTGCAGCAATTTGGAAGATGGACGGTATGTGAGGAGCTCTACTCTAGGTAAATTCAAGTTCCTCTTGAAGTCCATTTCCCAAAATAAGAGTTAAGAAATGCATGGTTTTTAGTTCTTCCTATCTACTAGGATAACACAGCCACCTCCAAAAAAAAAAAAAAGCTCCTTCTCTTCCATGTACCTAATCCCAGATCTACCAAATCAGAAACCTCAGTCATACCGGAGGCCTCCCTCAGCCTCATTCCCCAGCCTCTGCTCCACCTAATCAACTTCCAGGGTTTGGTTTGGTTTTTTGACAATTTTCCTTCATAAATTTCATATATTTAGTGCTTCCTCTCCATCTCCATCCTGGGAAATAATCTTCCACTGATTTATCATGTTTGTATGTGATGGGCCTTCTGAGCAAAGGACATGTGTAAATAGCAGAGAGCCTAGGAAGCTACAGATAGTGTATCTCTCTGAAGAGAGTTAGAGATGCATGTCTCTTGAGACATTTACTTGTGTCCGAGGGTAATAAACCCAGAGATGCCTTTCCTCCCTCATGGAGGAGGTTGGCTTACATTCAAGATAACGAATAATCTCTCTCTCT
This sequence comes from Rhinolophus hipposideros, assembly GCF_964194185.1. Lineage (NCBI taxonomy): Eukaryota > Metazoa > Chordata > Mammalia > Chiroptera > Rhinolophidae > Rhinolophus > Rhinolophus hipposideros. The sequence continues at coordinate 18,044,262 of NC_138059.1, read as the reverse complement.
CTCTCTCTCTCTCTCTCTCTCTCTCTTTCTCTCTCTCTCTCTCTCTCTCTCTCTCTCTCTCTCTCTCTCTCTCTCTCTCTCTCTCTGGAAAGCAGACAGGAAGATATGCTAGCAATCCTATAAAAAATCAAAGTCTACTAAAATTTGGGATCCTGTCCAGCGGTGCACCCCATTACACATATAGGTAACAACCAACCCTCATCAAGTTGCCCTATGGGGATTGGGAAACTGATGCGGTCACTCTTCTGGATGCTGTTTTTGCTGTGAGTAATAAAGCATGTCTCTAACCCCAGGACTTCTATCCTCTGTCAGCATTTATATATAAAACTGTGTCAGACTAACGTGTTAGCTTAGAAGGACGATGAAATTCAGACCCTTTGCATTTTTTGACTTAACACCCACTGCCAATGCCTTAGCTGAAATCAGAAATACCTCCTCACCTGGCTTCTTTTCTTTCTCCCCAGTAGTCTCTCATCTTCATTCTCTCTCCCCTGTTGAATATGTCCTCCTTCCAGTCATCAGAATAGTCTTCTAAAATTCACCCACCTTGGGGGAAAAAAATTAAACCTCTTAGCACAGCCTTATACAATCTGAACCCATCCTGACATGACCACAAACTGTGTACACTCTCTGACATTTTTATCAGTGCTATTCCAAACTCCTTCACTCCTCTCTGCCTGGAATTACCCTCTAATGCAAGTCTCCCAAACCCATCACTATTTCTGCACAATGAATGCCTACTCATCATTTCAATACCCAACTCAAATACTACCTCCTTTGGGAAGCCTTCCTAAATGACTCAAAAAGTGAACTCTTTTCTGGACTCATCTGGAACACTGCATATATAGCTTATGTGACACACTAATTAATATTCTTTGTTCACTGTTTTGTCTGATCCACCAGATTGTAAGTTGTCTCATTTAAACATGTACTTTCCCAATCATACAAAATATGCATTCAGTTAACGTTTGTTAAATAAATGAATAAGCAAAAGGAAAAACACTGAAATGTTTTCAAAGGCCTTAGTTCTCATCCTTTCCCGATCTACATGAGCCCCCCCAACTGCCAATCAAATCTTGTGATGATTTCCAATGAAGCCACATATGTTATCTTCCCAAACTCCACAGGCATGTGGAAAAGAATGACAAGCAATGCTATTTATTGTGCTTTTCATTACAAAATGCATGTCACACTACATACTTTTGCCACCACTTCAACTCTTTCTATCACTAAAATGAAAGTGATTTCAAAGTTTTGGAAAACAGCTAATTGAATAATAGTTAGCTTAGATAACTGAGTCATGTTTGAAACATTTAAGGCTGTTTATTAACATTTTATTTACAAAGATTTAATGAATCCCTATTCCACTCAGTTAAGGAAATGAAGCTATTTCCTCCAGAAATTCAATCAGTTCTTCTCAGTCTTCAAATCTGAAGTGCCAGTGAATTTGATGAACCTGATGTTTAAGCTTAGAAGATCAGCCTATTTGGCTTTGTTTCTGGCTGGCAAAGGAAGAGTAACTTCACTGGAAAAATGATGGGGCCACCAATCATGAAGTAAAAACAGAGCAAGGACTGAAAAACTGAAAATAGGAGAAGGAGGATATCAGGTAACATTTTCATTGGGACTGAAACTTTAATTGGGAGGATAAGTGTTCATTACAGACTTTGTCCCTGGAATACTTTGGCTAAGAGATTCCAATGAGTGTTAAAATCATTACCAAATGGCCTCAATCTAAACAAACACCCACCTTTTCCATTTCACACTGAGATGAAATTACTTTGCTGTGTACAACTGAAAAAAAACCTAGGGTTGTCAGTTTCTCCTTTCCCAGAGGGGTTGTGAAAGCTTTTTCTCTTTCTCCTTACCCCTCTGCTTTTCAAATTTAGATGTTAGTCTTCTGAAAAAGTTTCTATCAAGCATTTAGACTAGTGCCTGACTGAAGCGACAACCGGCATTTCTGCCCAATGCAAAGCTGATTTTCCATCTGAGTACACACAGGGCCTTTACCATCTGAGCAAAGGAAGTTCTGACAAGCATCTTATTGGGGGAAACACAAGCCCAGAGCTGTTTATAACAAGTCATCAGAAGTCAGTTTTGCCAAAGGGAACAAAGCAGCATGAATTGATAAAGAGGATGATACCAAAACACAGGGGGAAAAAAGTGGTTGCATTGGAAGAAAGATTCCCTCCTATACTGTTAATTGCTTTGGATGTCTGTGGCTCATTCCTAATTGACAGATCAGGAAATGCAAAGGCTGTGTCCAGTCAGCCATGTTCATTCACATGCAGGAACCCCAGGCTTTGTGCCTAGAGCAACTTTTTATTATAAAGAAGATAAAAATGATGTATTGTATATTATAGTCCATCAGCAGAGATCATGATGGTCATAATACATGAAATACAGCTTTGCCTCACCCTTCCTATTAATACACAGATTGTGAGGTTCAGTTTGAGGGCTCCAGTGTGCCTTCCTTTTGCATTTTTCTTTCAAGAAATGCACATAATAAACCCTATAAAGCAAATCGCTCAAAAGGGAGATTGGAAACAAATTAAAATGAGTAGTGTTTAAATAATTAACACCTGCAAAATGAGGAAGAAGGACCTTATTGCTGATATTAAATCACATCCTTTAACGTCTGAAACAGACGACAATAATCTCAAACAGTTAAGACAGGAAGCTAATTTTCACTTCTTGGAAAGTTGAATGAGTTTCAATAAAGATGACCCCTCCCAAAAAAAGAAAAAAAGCTTCATTTCAATTTAGTTCATTCTGCAGAAAATGGGGCTTGCATTAAACCCTTTCCTTTTTTTTTTTTTTTTTTTTTGGTTTAATACTCTATAAATGAACACCTTTAAGTCATGGTTTAAAATATATATTCATTATTCACGAAGCTAATGATGTATGTTCCACCTGGTTGCCATGAAGTCTTGTAAGTAAAAATTGAGGGCCGTGTCTTGTTACCAAGAAAAAATATTAGCCTTGCCAAGTTTCCAGTCAATAAATATAATTCACAATAGTGCTTCCAGATAGGCAAATAAGGGTGCCCCCTGCCTGCCCACCCACCCATTGGAGAAAACCAAAAGTAGAGCATTCTCCTAGTCTGGCCAAAACTGAAAATTTTACTAGCACTGAGCAAATAATCCTTAACTCGACTAATGCATAACGAAAAAAAAAAGACATAATATGGTTAGGTTTAAAGAGAACTAATGAAAACTCCAGCAGCTCTCTGCATTCCTGTCTCACCTAGGGTTTTATATCCAGTCATTGAACTAGACGTGAGTGACACTGAACCAGATTCATAGCCAAGGGCTCCCTTCCAACTCAAAGCCTGGGGCTTCAAGAGTTAGGAACTGCAGTGAGGCACTCAGCTCAGAATTCCACCACTTTGCCTAACCCTACCGCCAAACCAGGCAACAGTGAGATGTTCTGTGGTCACGCTTCACTTCTCATTGTGTTTTGTGAAGGGTAGCAGTTGAAGAAAATAGGAGATGGAGATGACGCTGACTCTCCCTTCACATTAATGGGACATGTACCATTCATTTTAATCGGAGTTAGTGTTGCAACCACCTTCCTTTAAATTAACAAGATTCTCTACAAGACAAGGTAATACTTAGACGTAAGATAAGAGAAAAATAAAATAAAATAAAATAAAATATAAAATAAAATAAAATAAAATAAAATAAATTAATTAACAAGGTTCTCTGACAATCCAGATGCTTCACATTAAAACATGTTTGGAAAGTAACTACTCTGCACCTTAAATGTTCCACTTTAGGTATCTCAGCTATTTAACGGGTTTAGAATTTTTTAATCCCAAACTATGCAGGGACAGTGTCTCCACCAAGAATAACCTGCATGTGAAAATGTTAGCCTTGTTAGAATCAGGACAATGACAATGCTTCTGATATGAGAAACGATGAACTAGTTTTGCGGCAATTCTTTTAAAAACAGCTTCATTATTAGAATATCTTTTGGTAAAAGTTATCGTCTGATATAATACGACGTTTCCCAGAAAATGAGCTGGTGCCAGCTATCATTGGAGCAGAAGTCACTGGTCATCTAATTAATCTGGGGGAAAAATATGACATGAGCTCCCTCTTTTTTTTCTTCTTCTTTTGTAAAACGAACACTCTTTGAACAATTACATTTTAACCATTTAGAGATTGTGTTCTTGGAAGGCAGACCATAGAACCCAAAGAAATGCTTTCAGCTAAAGGCTCCTGGTTGACAGCAGAGTCTGAAGAGTTAATTTCTACCAAAAAAACCCACAAAAAAACCTCAAACCAACCAAGTAATTTTTACTCAAGAGTGGGTAGGAAATTTTACTCAAGAGTGGGTAGGAAAAGATAGGCACCCCTGATGTTTGGTGGTACCCAAGTCCATCTAACCCCACAAAAATATATTTTTAATATAATCCTATCTTTATGGAAGGCTTCTAAAACCCTAATATAGGGAGATCTGTTGTTATTTCCAAAATATGGATGAAAAGTGAACTACCTAAGTTAAAATATTAAGTCCATAAGGACTTTTAAGTTAGCCTTCATTTTCCTTGCTCTTTACTTTAATAAATGCTTTATTATTCATTATACACTGCAAATCCATGGTGTAACCCAGGATTTTGCTTTGTGACTTGTGGATATATCAAAAAACACAAGGTACCTGAGGTTATGAAATGTAGGTTTCTTTTCAACTTCACCACAAAATTCATAAATTACGTAATGTCTGCAATGCCTTAGTTTTCACATGTATAAAGTGGGTATAATTACATCTACATAATCCACATGTGAGGTTGGATAATTAAGTTTGCGAACTTTCCACCATGCACTTAAACATTATAAGGTTACAAATACAAAGTTGGAAATGAAAAAATAAATTCAAAAGTTAAGAGAGTAAGAAGGACGGGGGGAAAGGAGAGAGAAGGAAAGGGACAGGAATAGAAGAGAGGGGAGGGAAGCAGATAAAAGCAAAGAGAAAGGGTAATGAAAGGAGAGGAGAGGAGGGGAGGGAAGGAGAGCAGAGGGTATACACTTTCACACATTCAAGTCATTATATTGCATTTGAATACTATGCTTCAGCAAAACAGAAATGTTGGCAATTTGGATTAACTGAAACCAATTAAAACTAGCACGAAGGTCATTCTCATATTGATATATTTTCAGTTTCTAACATAGTGTCGTAATTTGCAAGTTTCGTGTTTGTGATTCCAAAGATGGCAAGCCCTAGAGTACACAATATGAAATGAGATGTCATCCCACTTAATTCTGTATTGCTGACTAATTATTCCATGAGCGTTTTGCCAGTCTTCTCCTTTAGAGAACAGAGAACTGGCATTGTTACAGTCTTCTGCTTAGTCCAAAGAAAGTCTAAGACAAGTTCAGCCATGGAGAGGAGACCTAAATTTGTGCTTTATTAATAGCTTTGGATGAGTTGCTTCTTCCACACTGCTTTTTTTATGTTCAACTTTCATATTTTCATCTTTCCCTCCTCATTCCATTCCAGGTTAACTCACAGTGCAGCACAGTAGTTAAAGCTTTGGAATTACATGAACTGGATTAAAATCCCAGTTTGTGACTTTCTAGCTGTATGACTTACAGAAATCACTTCATTCCCTTATTCCTTCTTTAGACAGATATTTATTGTGCACCTATTGTGAACACATGGAGCAATGTGCTCCATGAAAATTCAAGAGTGAAAAGAGATGTAAAATTGCTGCCCTTCATTAGGAACATACTGGGAGGAACTGAGTTCTCTGGCTCCAGGGCAAAGGCTGGAGGGGCAGCTTTCTCCCACAAAAAAAGTGCTGATGGAATCCATTGTTTCTTTGTTGAGACCTTCACCTCCTGGTATGCAAATGCAGGCAGGTTCCGCATCTGAATTTCCATCAACTTGGCTAACACTGGTCATTCACCTTTTGATTCTCTCAGACCCTTTCAGGCAAACCCAAGTTGCTTCCAATGGCTTTGCCATAAAAACAGCCTGCCTTGGCTCATGCGATGGACTTTCCTAAAGTCTCTCAAAGGTTCTCAAAACCCAAACAAGCAGCATCTGGCTTCAGCTTATCTCTTGCTGAACAGCCCAAGCCCACCACTAGTGGCACCTGGCCTCAGTTCACAGCTTGGCCTCTAGAGAAAAACTGCAACCAAGCCTCAACTACAACAGGAGGGCAACGCAACCCACAGAAAGGACACATCTGGAGCACCCAACTCAGGTGACCAGGGAGACTGTGCCACTGAACCCCACAAGACACTATGCTATATAAGGCCACTCTACTGAGACAAAGAGGCATAGCAGCCCTACTGTCATGCAGGGTGTCAGGCAGGGGTCTCAGCTCCCGCTCCTCACATAAGAACGCAGGACACGGTGAAGCCAAAAAGGAACACCCACGGAGCCATAGGTAGGGGAGTCATACCACTATATTCTCACCGGCGGCATCCGCCTCTCTGCAATCCGCTCTTGCTAGCCCCCATTCTTCCTGCTAGCGTAGCCACAGCAGTTATATTAGTGGCCAATGGCTTACGGGTTACAGCTGACGGCCAACTAGCCACAGCTGATAGCCATGCAATCACAGTTGATGGCCATTTACTACCTGAGCCAGCACCTTTCTATATGAGGCTGAGAGCCTGGAAACTGCTTTTTGGGGCTCTGTCCTCACACTCCACCCCTAAAGGGTCTCGGCTCACAATCTACGCGACAAGCATCTTCCGCGAGGGTCCCTGTGCGAGGAGCCTGGAGGTGAATGCAATATCCTGGACACAGCCAGGCTCTCTGGGCACAGCCAGGGTTTCTCAGGGCACTGCCACTCTCTCTGGTCACAACCAGACTTCCTGGGCTTGGCCAGGGCTTCTCAGGGCACTGCCATTCTCTCTGGGCACAGCCAGACTTCCTGGGCTCAGCCAGGGAAACTCAGGGCATAGCCACTCTCTCTGGACACAGTCAGACTCTCTGGACACAGCCAGACTTCCTGGACACAGCCAGGGCCTCTCAGGGTACTGTGCTGGAACAACAGCGGCTCACAATCAAGGTGCTTACATAGCCAGCACCTTTCTATGCGAGGCCGGGAGCCTGGAAACTGCTTTCTGGGGCTCTGTCCCTACACCTACCTAATACATAGAAACAAACACAGGGAGGCAGCCAAAATGGGGAGACAAAAATACATGTCCCAAATAAAAGAACAAAACAAAGTTCCAGAAAAAGAACTAAACAATATGGAGACAAGCAATCTACCAGATGCAGCATTCAAAACACTGGTTATAAAGATGCTCAATGATCTCAGGGAGAACTTCAACAAAGAGATAAGAAACATAAAAATGGATATGGAAAACATAAAAGAGAACCAGTCGAAAATAAAGAATACAATAACTGAAATGAAGAATACATTAGAGGGACTCAAGAGTAAATTAAGTGAAGCAAAGGATCAAATCAGCAATTTAGAAGACAATAGAAAACACCCAATCAGACCAGCAAGAAGAAAAAAAGTATTTTGATTGGGACTTTCTCCACTTCCTGGGTTTATATGTCTATTTCCTTCTCCAAGTTATGGAAGTTTTCTGTTATTTCTTCAAATAGGTTTTCAATTGCTTTCTCTTCTCCTTTGGTACACCTATGATACAAATGTTGGCACACGTGATGTTGTCCCAGAGGCCCCTTAAACTATCCTCATTTTTTTCGTCCACACCAAGACACATTATAATTAAAATGCCAAAGGTTAAAGACAAAGAAATAATTTTAAAAGAATCAAGAGAAAAGCAGTTAGTTACCTACAAGGGAGCTCCCATAAAACTCTCAGCTGATTTCTCAACAGAAACTTTGCAGGCCAGAGGGACTGGCATGAAATATTCAAACTGATGAAAAACAAGGATCTACAACTAAGATTATTCTACCCTGCAAAGTTATCATTTAGAATCAAAGGACAGATAAAGAGCTTCCCAGACAAGAAAAAGCTAGAGGAGTTCATCACCACCAAAACAGTATTACAAGTAATCTTAGGGGACTCTTATAAGATAAAGAAGGAAAAAAAAGATAAAAAATATGAATAATAAAATGGCAGCAACTACATATCTATCAGCAATTACTTTAAATGTAAATGGATTAAATGCTCCAATCAAAAGATAGGGTGGCTGGATGGATAAGAAAACAAGATCCTTATATATGCTGTTTACAAGAGACTTACTTCAGGTCAAAAGACACACACAGACTGAAAGTAAAGAGATGGAGAATATTTAATGACTATGGGGGCGGGGGGGAGCTAAGGTAGCTATACTTACACCAGACGAAATAGACTTTAAAACAAGGGCTATGACAAGACATAAAGAAGGATGGAGTAATCCCACTTCTGGATGTTTATCCAAAGAAACCCAAAATGCAACTTTGAGGGGATGTGCGCATCCATATGATCATTGCAGTATTGTCTACAATGGCCAAGATGGAGGCAGCCTGGGTGCCTGTTGATGGATAAATGGATAAAGAGGAGGTGGTACATATATACAAGTAAAATCGAATATTGCTGTGCTGTGGAGGGAATGAGTTCTTGCCATCTGTGGCAGCATGAATGGACCTGGGGGGGGTTGCTGAGGGGAGTGTGTCAGACAGAGAAAGACAGATGCAATGTGATTTCGCTTATATGTGGAATCATTACTAATCATTAGGGATCATTACCAATCATTCCTAACTAATCATTAGGAAAATGCAACTAAAAATTATAATGAGATATACCTTACACCTGTCAGATTGGCTATTATCAAAAAGACAAGAAATAGCAAGTATTGGTTAGGATGTGGAGGAAAGGGAACCCTTGTGCACTGTTGATGACATTGCAAATGGGTACAGCTACTATGGACAACAGCATGGGGATTCCTTAAAAAGTTAAAAATATAATTACTATTACTATATGACCAAGTAATTCCACTTCTAGCTATCTCTCCTAAAATAATGAAAACAATAATTTGAAAAGATATGTGCACCCCTATGTTCATTGCAGCATTATTTACAATATCCAAGGTATGGAAAATAATTACCCATCAATAGATAAATTTAAATATATATATATATATATATATATATATATATATACACACATATACATGTATATATATATACATATACATGTATATATATATATATATATAATATTACTCAGACATAAAGTGAAAATGAAATCTTGCTCTTTGCAACAACATGGATGGACCTAGAGAGTATTATGCTATGTAAAATAAGTCAGACAGAGAAGGACAAATACCATATGATTTCACTTATAGGCCGAATCTAAAAAAACAAAAGAAACAAAACAGAAACAAACTCATAGATATAAACTGATGGTTGTCAAAGGGGAAGGGGGTAAGCATAAGGTTGAAAAAGGTGAAGGGTAATACAATAAGACGCAGAAATTTACAGTTACAAAATAAATAAGTCATGGGGATGTAATGTACAGCATAGGGAATAGAGTCAATAATATAATAACTTTGTAGGGTGTCACATGGTTACTAGACTTATCATGGTGATTATTTTGTTAGGTATATGCATATAAATATTGAATAACTATTTGTTCACCTGAAACTAATATAATAATGTAATTAACTATATTTTAATAATATGATGAAAGAAAGCCTATTTTATCATCTTTCCTTTGCTCTTTAAAGCAGTAGTTCTCAAACTTTAGCCTTCATCAGGACCATCTGGAAGTCTTGTGAAAATGCAGGCGGTTGAGCCCCATCTCCAGAGCTCCTGTTCCAGTATGTCTAGGGTGAGGCACATGAATTTGCAACACCACAAATCCCCAAGTGATGTTTATGCTTCTGGTCAAATAATTCTTTTTGAGAATTGCTGCTGATTTCACATTGCAAAAAAAATAAAAACAAAAAACTGCTACAACCCTTCATACTTTCACCCTAATTTTGCCTCAGTTGACTACAAGAAAAGCAATGATTGCATTGACTCCCGGATTTAACAAACTTGAAAGTTATGTTAGGGGAGTGTGGGCAAGTTTTGTGTTTTATTTCCATAATGAAATCTAGGCTTCAGCATCATTAACCAATCTGCTTCATAATGAAAATTAATTTTTATGGTCATTAGACTAAATGGCTTCTATCATCTGCAAAGACATAATTGGTACAGAAAATTGTTTCACAAGTATGAAATAATCAATCAGCAAAGGCGGGCTGTATCTGTGATTTTTTTTCTCTCTACTAATTTCCATTGGACCTGCCCAGAAGTCACTTAAGAACAGGAAATGGGTGGGTTACTTTAACAAGGAATGGAAGATGTATGGCCTATTTATTCTAAACTATACAACATCATCACTAAAGTGTCCTTTTTTTTCTGTAAACATTTTTATTATTGTCTGGATTGTTAGTTTCCCATGTAAAAAATAAACACAAAAAATAATGAAAAATTAGATATCATAATTTTTTAAAACCAATGATTAATTAACTATAAATTATTTTCCTGTATGCTATGCATTCCTTTTGAGTTCAGTTTTCATGTTGCCTTATTTAGGGCCTGGGGTGATATCTTATTTATAACTGAAAATGGTTATTTTGCCCTCACTCTTCATTGACTGTTTAGCTGGATATAAAGTTCTAAGATGACAGTTATTTTCCTTCTGCTTTTTAAAGGGATTACTTAACCGTCTTCTAGCATATATTTTTGCTGAGGTGGAGAAACATTTTTTTTTCTACATGTTTTGTCTTTTCTTTCTAGTAGCTTTTATGACTTTCTTTTTATGCTTAATATTCTTTAACTTCTCACACTGTTCCTAGTTATATTTTTTTTTATCTGATTAGTATTTGTAGTGCCCCCTAAATAAATGGCAGTGAGGAATAACATTTGAAATGGAGCTGGGTCAAAAATAAGGTAAACTATCAAGAAAAAAGAAAAGAAGGGCAACAAAACAATCTTCTATTCAAACCAAAATTTTAGAGCACATGATGAAATCTAAAGTTAAGAGAGATACTCCACTATTGGAATCAACTGTTGAAGATTAATTTTGTTCAGATGAAATCAACCTATAATAAAACAAAAACAGGCAGAAACCGGTAGATATTTTAAAAACTATCTAGAAGTCTTGGCAATGAAAAGCAGTTCTTGAAATAGTTATTGAAATAATATCAATCAAAATAACAAATCATACTCCAGGCTATAGACATTATTTGAGACTATTAATCATCTAGAAAATAATACTAAGGCTAGTACTAAGGAATTCATCCATAGACATCACAAGGACAAAGGAAAAAAAATGAGAGAGTAGTTAAGCAATGTGGAGATTAGATTATATGTATAATACACATCAAATGTATGTTCCAGAAGAATAGAGGAAATGATGAAGAAGCAATATTTGAGGAGATAACAGACAAGAAATGTCTAAAATTAAAGAATTAAGATCTCAAATTTAAAGTGTACTTTTCATAATTCCAGGGGAAAGGCAAAATCTTACTGACACCTCTGAGATTGGACTAAAGGAAAGCACTTTCTCCCCAAGGCACATTCAACAAAAATGGCACACTTTCAGCAGATTTAAAGTAATATAACATGACAGGGGAAAAGATGGGAGTGAAGTCAATGGAGGAAGCAATGGGAAATTTGCGTAAATGAAATGTGAGAAGTGAAACCATGAGTTGCTGAGGAGAGAGTCCCTAGAGAGCACCTATTTTATGGACTCACCATTGTAGACCCCACCTCCTCCATCCAAGCTGCTAAGATTGCTTCTTCTGATGACGACACCTCTATGGGAGGGGGTCATCAATCGGGGGCATTGTCAGAGGAACCCTGCTTGGCAATCAATATCCTTGAAAGTTTCAAAATTGCTTTTTCATTTTTATTGGTTTCTAAAACTCAATCTATTTGGAGCAAGGCTCTCCCTCTAAGGCAATTTTCCTATTTGACTGAATACACATATCTATAAAGTAATCTGACAAATATTTTATGTAACACTACTTCTGCAGGGTATCAAACTTAAAAAGCATTTATTGGTAACTGGGATAAGGGAAAGAAACAAGGTCATAAAAGAAATAGAAAACTTTTCCTCTACCCTTAAGAGTTCAAAATCTGGTTTGAGAGACAAAAATAAACAAAAGTAATTACATCAGAACAATACAAATTAACATATCTCCCAGTGAGACTATAAAAACAATTTAATTAGAAAGGAAAATTTTCCTTATAGATTAGCAAGAGGCCATATCAACTGCAGACTCAGATGCATCTGTGGGTATAGATAAATACTCCTATGAATGACAGGCTGATTTTGACCCTAATATACACACTAAACAAATGAATGTCGACATATGCAAAGATGATTGGGATCATTTAAGCTGATAAATAAATTACTATATTAAGCAGCCTCAATCAAGCATTATTTGTAGGGGTACCATGCTACTGAAGTTTATCATAGTTGCTTTGAAGAAAAGTTCTTCGTGTAGAAATGTGGCTAATTGTATATTGTTCTAAATAATATCAGATGTAGAAGGTAGCAATTTAGGAAAGATTGCTCCTAGGATAACAATATTGAACAAACATGTAATAATAATGGCCTAGCATGAATCCAAAAATAGGGTCAGCTATTCTACATATACTTGCCTCCCTCCCAAGAGGAAACAGGGGAGGATGTATTGAACCCAGGGCAAACTGAGCCATGCGCTTTCCATTTTGAACCCACTTCTTGCCCTGATTGCAGTGTCAGCATTTGACTTTTTTATGAGTTGCTTCATCAGTGCCAGCCAGAAAAGGACTTGAATACAGAGAGCCCTGTGAACATGCAAGGTCTAATAGTCTTCATTAAAATGAAGAAACTGATGCATCCATCAATCTCAGTGGGAGTTAGTTACTTACATATATCTGAGGGATTTGGCTGAGTACAACTTTTTTTTTTTTTTTCCAATCCCCATTGTTTATAACAAGTCTTTTATCATCTTGAAGTCTGAATTAACATTTCTGTCTACCAGTTTAGTTGTTTTTCCATTTGGCAAAGTCTAGCTTTTTCCTGTTGTCTTCCCTTTGGGGCATGACTTAGCATAGTTGTGCAATGTTTATTGTTTGCTATTTTTTTTATTTTTTGATGTCATCCTTAAAGATGTCAAATCTTCTTCCCTGAGTTGTACTGGAAAAGCCAAAGATTTCCATGCAAGTGGAGTTTGGGAAGATGAAATAGTTGATAGGAACCTCGGGCTTTATTGGTGAAGCTATCTTATTTTAAGCATATTCAGCAAGCTGTTCTCCTAGGGGCTATTTCAGTAGACTTCCCCCTCACATTGGAACCCTCGCCCCACATCACACACACACACACACACACACACACACACACACACACACACACACACACTCTCTATTGTTTCAACTGTAGAGTCAGTATAGTAGTTGCAGAGAAGGGAGTTTTACATTAGGGAGGCAGCAAGCAGTGTGCGTACAACTTCCATCTCTGGAGAGAAATATCTACTGAATTCAAATCTCAGCATTGTCCCTTAGCAGCTGCGTGACCTTGGACTTCTGACTCAACCCCACAAAGCCTGAGTTTTTGACGCTATGAAATAAGAAAAAAAATACCTACCAGGAATATTGTGAGGGACAAATAAAATAGCATATATAAAATGTTCAGCACAATACCTTATAAGCATTCTATTAGGACACACAAATATCAATAATGATAGCTTTTTAACGATTATGATCAAAGTTTAGGAATTAGTTTTAATTTGGGGGCAAATTATTCTGTTTGTAAATTGTTTAGTAGCCATATTTCTTGTCCCCATAACCATCCATTGCCCTATTCATACAAACCACCTTATTTCTTATTCTGACAACCTCCCCTAGACTGTCAAACGGACAGGAAGTAAAATAATTCTAGTACTATATCATAGCTCTAATACAGGTGCATTAGAATCAAAACAGTTGAATCAAAAATGGGACATTAGCTATTAAAGATTCAATTATCTCTATTCTTCCTTCCCCCACTTGAGGAAAGGCAGCAGTAAGAGGGAAAAAGACATTGCATTAAAGTGCTTTAGGAACGTCTTAAAGAAAATAAATATGCAATCTAAATGCAAGGTATCATTATATTATTATCACACTGTATTCATTTAATAAGAGATTAAAGTGTTCTGGTTCACAGCAACTAAACTTGCTTTAAACTTTCCCACGCTTTCTTTGATATTCTTTATTTGAAGGAAGCTCCTATTTAGGACAATTGCTGCAATGTGTTGGTTTTAAACTAAAGCCCTCTTGGAGATCGGAAGTACCTATAATCCAATCATAAAATTAACTGCTGACTTGTTTTCTCAGATTCATGTCTTCCCAAGTTGACGCAGCCTCAGCTCATCCTATTAGGCCAGTAACAATCAGGGCACACTGCAGCCCCTTGTTCCACTATATTCTAGGATACACTCTCTCACCCCTTCCTTCTAGAACTCTAAGGGCAATCCCAGGGATGCTGAGAGGTTTGAAAAATCTTCATGGCACTGTCTAGTGACAAGATAGCTTTTCCAAAGCAAACACTAAGAAGGAGTTTTGGGTGTAAAATTTTTATTAGAGATCACACTTGTGATGGGAAGGAGAGAACACAGGACGGGGCAGAGAAGGAAATCAAATGGCATGGCAGGTCCCACAAAGCCACAGTCAACTTAGCAGAGAGCCCTAGAGTGAGTATTATCTATCGGAGGGTCTCCCATGGTGCAAAATGCCTTCATTTTTATATCCCCATCTTGGTCAGGCATTCCACAGGGCTGTGGACTGAGACAACCAGTCCTTCCTTGAAGGAAATCTGGGTGTCTCATCTCCATGTTTCTCCTCTCAGTCCTGCCCTCCTTTCCCCAAGGTGTAAAATGCATGAGGAGAGGAACATATACATGAGAATAACACATATTTTCAGTAGGGTCTGAGATTGCGTCCCTTCTAATTAAATACTCTGCCAATAGGAAGAGGAATGGCTATTGAAGACTGAAGATCAAGGAGCAACGGCCATTGCTGGCATCATCATTAGCCCTCTGTCTTCTAAACTTATTCCTTTGCCATTAATCCTAACATTGCTAAACAGGTACCACCTTCTACCCAGTAATCCAGGACAGAAATTTACAAAGCATCCTTGGTCCCTTCTTTCTCCATCACTCACATTCAGTCAGGTATCAGTTTTATGAAGTCTCTCTTCCTAATTTTTCTTCTATCCTCATCCCCTCATCTCTTCACCCACTAAATACAACCAACACCAGGTCTTATCACTTAGCAGAGTGAATAATACGGACATGGTTTGGCTTAGAAAATAACTGAAAAGCATTATTTAAAATTTAGCAAAAACCCAGTCATAGTTCAATTGAATATTTCGTGAGACAAGATCATAGGCATAATATAAGATTTCACTGGATAGAAGCAAAGACAGAAAAAGGGCCCAGCCCTGCAAGAGCTGACAGTCTTATTTTTAACAAAAGGAAAACATCATTCGACTCATCAAGAAGAAAATGAAATAGGCTCTGATTTCTTGCTGATATTAGACACATACAAAATAGACGAGGAAATGAAGTATCATGCCTTATACCAGATTGTGACATTCTTGGTCTTATTCATCTGCGTAACGCCACATCAACTCACAGATAGGTGTATAACAGAAAGCAAGTGATGAAAGCCTCTTAGGGAAGACAGATTCTAAGGTGGCATATAAACATGGGGAAGGTGTGCAAGAGGAAGAAACCTGCTGCATTCCTAGAAGATAAGTGAGATGTGAAGTATCGTATCAACAGCATTAAAGATATAAAAGCACCTTGAAATGTTTTTAAAAAAAGAACGCTTATTACTAGAATACTTGATTTCTTCTTCAACTTCCTTGTTTCTTCTCCATTTCCTCTAGTATATTTTCTCCCTCTCAATTCCTACTTGTTAGACATTACTCAGTTCTCAGTCCTTAGCATTCTTTTCTCTTTCACCAGCCATAAATTACCTTTAAAACAATTGTAAAATTCTTCGATTAGCTGCTATGTAGCTTTTCCACAAACACAAGCATTTTGGATTGAGTCTACTTATATAAAAGTCACATGTAGTGATATCTTTTAAGCCCATGTCTCCTTTTTCGTTTCTACAACCGTGATCTAATCCAGACTGCTATCATCTCTTCTATGGATTCCGGCAACAGTTACTGAAGTCCCTAGAGCATGGATCTATCCAAAGTCTATAATACTATGTCTGTCAGAAGTTGCAAAGGGGTGGCCTGAAGCCTCAATCTGGCCTGCACGTGTGTTCCATTGGCCCACACAGTGTTTTTCCTTTAATTCAATTAGTCTCCACCATTCAAAATTCAAGAAATTTCACATAAAAATCCAGATTTTCTTGGAAAACACAGAGATCTGGGAACACTAGGCCCACATTCCTCCCAGATCACTGGTTGCTTCCTCTAGATGGGGATTGGTTCTGTCACTCATCAGAGTCCCACTTATGGCTCCTACCTGAGCTAGTAGGTTTTACAGGTGATCAGAATTTTGAAAAACAGAAAAGCATTTGTGAGGGGGAGAGCACCATGAAGAATGCAGAAAGAACATCATTCCAGATTTTGTGTTTTGTTTTTTTGTGTCTGTGTGTTTGAAACTATTCATTGAAATGCTTTTCCAAGAAGGTGAGAAGTGCATCAAAATTCCTTCCACACTTCCCGTTCCTTTTTCTATCTTATCTACTAGTCCCAAAATTTAAAAAAGAAAAGAAAACTAAAGAGATAAAATTATTTTAATTATTTCTTCCCATAATTCCCACCTCTGCTGCCCTCTATATTTATGAGGTAGTCATAAATATAGTCAAAGTTTGTTTTTATGATAAAACCAGATTACAGGCATGAAAAATAACCCCCCCCCAAAAAAAAAAAAACAACCACCAAAAAAAACCCAAAAAAACAGTCACCAAACAAAACACTGGAGATTAGGCAGGGTGTATTCTTAAAACTAAATTAAGCAACAGACTCAACAAGATCTTTGGTTTTAAAGATGTCTTTAGGAAGATGATATATATATATATACACACATTTTTTTAAATAAGCAGTTTCAGCAATTTCCAAGGGTTATTATGTCATCCCTTACTATGCGGCTGAAGAAAAGTAAGCTGTGATTAAGTAGCAGTTCATGATTTAGGGAACAGATAGAATTCATTGAACATTTTATAAGAGCATTTCTAGCAACTTCTCACCTCTGAGGAGCTGGTTTCGATTTATACACTGTAATTAATCTGATAGCTAGCGCCGAAGAATTCATCAAAGAAATGGAAAATTATTTGGGGGTAATTAGCTACTATGGTGATTGATCAGCTAGTTACTTCTTTATTTTTTTCTGTTCAGTGCCAATTCCATTTTTATATTTTATCTTATTATCCAAGAATCTCCAAGTTGAAAATGCCTAATAATTTCTCAAGCCCTGCTTAAGTGCTAATGAAGAGGATAATAGGAGAAATGCAATTTGCAAAACTGATTTTTCCACACTTTACATGTGAACTCCTTTTGAAATATTGAAACTCTACCCTGAAGTTCCAATGGAAGTGGCTCTGTCTGAGAAAATCTAAGGACAGAACAGAAGAATAAGTAATGAATCAAAGACTTGCTAGATAATCACGATGCTAAGGAGATAAGTGGACTTTCTGGCTTGAGGTTAGGACAGTCCATTGAAAATCTTCTGGAGAAGAACAAAGAGGAAACTGACTAATTTGAAAATTAAATTATTGCCATTCTTCCTCCCCCTCCCCCAGATCTACCACCAATTCATTACTGCCCCTTTTGAAAATCTCTTAGGTTTTCATTTGGCAAACAGATTTTCTCCATTGCTTTATACTTATACTGATGGGGGGTTAGGGGGAATGATGTCCTCTTATGTATAAAGTAAACCATATGAATGTGTAAATTTAGACAAATGGGAAAATAAATGGGTGGTTATTATGCAAATAGCAAAAGCCAAATGGATATGTAAAATTTCTTAAACCACAGTGGCTCCTTCTCAAAGAAATGTTCTCTTAGTTCTTGCCTTTGAGTTCTACCACCCTTAAGAACCAAAATCACCTCAAGAGATCTGGCTTTCAGCAGTTAGCTTATATTTATTTCCTTTTCTTTATTGTCTAAAGGAGACTGGACAGTCCTACCACATACAGGCATCTACGGGGAAGATAAAAGAATTAAGAAATGGGATTTTGCTATAAAATGAATAAACCAAGTTTGTGTAGTTCTTTCCTCAATTCTACTTAACAAACATGAAACCAACAGTAGAAAAGTACCTTGAACATTTTGATAACATTTACTCTCAGCCCCTCCTAGCATGCAAAGTGTGTTTCAGCTATGGAATCATTTTCTTTGAAAATGCGAGGACCTTAACAGGTAAGTTGGCGCAATGCTTTTCGATGAACATATTGTATAAGAATTTGATTCTTCAGGAATGGCAATCAGTAAGTTTAAATTCTAGAAACTCAAAGTGTTCTTCAACTCCCACTGGCCTTTTTAAATTGGAAACTAAGTTGCCTTCTCCTATCCTGGCCACATGAAGATGGGAGCTGCTAAGACTGTTGGTGTGTGTATTCTGATGAAAGCTTTTCTCAGCCTGTGAACCGGGTGCCTGCATTACCTCCCCTCTCTCTTTAAACCCCACATACCAGGCTTCTTTCCTTTGAGCCCATTGAAATTGTACTACTGATGGCCACTACTGACTGGTTAATAACCAAATCGAGAAGATTTTTCCTGGTCATCATGATCCTATAGCAAAAGTTTCTGCTCCAAAGCACTGGTCTTCCCTGCCTTCCAGCCCCTCTGATAATACCTAAGGTTTCAATACATCAATATATATTATAGTGTATTAAAGCTTACATTAATATTTGAAATTTTCCCTTCTTGACCATTAATTAGATTAACTGTTTCCAATCTCAACTACTTATCACTTAAACAAAACATGATTTATTCTTTTAACAAAGGGTACTTGTTATAACCCTTGACACCTAAGGTGAAAGTGAGACCTCAACCTCAGGCTCAGGAGACCCCCAAGGCATTCCTTTTTCTTCTTCTTCTCTCCCCTCTGCCCAGAATTTATGTGTCCTCTCTCTTCCTCCAAGTTATCAATAGAAGAGAAATCAGAGACTGGGACCTACTGCTGACATTTGGATCCACGGTCCCCAACCCCAACCATTTAACCAACTTCTTGTGTGGGTCAATTTTATGGCTTTTGTGGAACTGAAAGACACTTCAAATGGCCCTGAACCCTCGTCTAGTCATCAGAGCATGAAAAAAAAAAAAAAATGTACCTCTAAAAGCTTGGCAGCCAGCCAAAGAGATTGCAGAGTCAACTATTATCTGCAATGACTGCTTGGGGTCATGAGCAATAACGGGAGTTAGGATTAAAAATATCCACAGAATAGGAGAGACCAGGACTAAAGTTCTTAAAAATGCCTGTGTCACACATCTTTATGTATCTTTTGTTGGCCCCTTCAGATTACTCTCTAGTGTTCTATAGTCTGCCCCATACCCGGAGGCTGACCAGTATAGAACATATCATTATAGTTCCAGTGCTCCCTGGTTCCTGGTGGGTTTGATCAATGGAGCCACTGCCAGGAGATTAAAAGAGGGAAAATATAAAGTCAGCATATTATTCTCCAGGCTCCCTCCTTACAAAGTTGCTTTGGATGGATGGTTCACTCAACACCACAGAAATCTAGGTGGACGTCTCCACGAACTCTTTGCTTCTGGATTCTAGTGACTCTTACCCTTTCAGGCCTAACGGTGACAGATCGCCAGCTGCTGGCTCTGGGTTCCTGCACTATCCTTTAGAGCTCACCTACTCCTCAGCCACATCTTTCCAATTAAATAAATAAAACTCTGTGAGGTAGCCTAATTGTAGTGTGCCTCCTATTTCCATCTGGAAAACTGACTGACATTGCCCCCAAAAAATCATCTATAGGGTTTTAAAAAAATACATATTCTAGACCTCAACCCACACCTCCAAAATCAGAAGCTTTAGAGGTGAAGCCTGAGAAATAATTTTCAACAAGCTTTTTAGTTGATTTTTACAGGGTTTGTGAACCACTAGTCTAAAACAAGGCTCGCCAAATCAAGGTCCCACAGGCCAAAGACCACCTGCCTACTATTTCGGTATAGCCTGTGAGCTAATCATGGTTTTCACGTTTTTAAATGGTTTTTAAAAAGACCCAAAAATCTGAAGAATTTGATGAAATGAAAATCATCTGAAATTCTGTCCATACATAAAGTTTTATTGGAACCCAGCTATGTTCATTTGTTTACAGTTGGCTATGGCTACTTTGGTGCTACAATGGCAGAGCTGAGCAGTGACAACTAAGATCACGTGTCCCACAAAACCTAAAACACTTACTGTCTGACCCTTTACAGAAAATGCGTGCTGATTCCTAGTCTTTATTTTTTCCTTTAAATTTTTTTTAATTATAGTTTACATACAACATTGTATTAGTTTCATGTGTGTACAACATAGTGACTCAACATTTATAAACCTATCACCACAGTAAGTCCAGGAACCATCTGTCACTGTAAAAAGTTATCACAATACTATTGACTCTATTCCCTACACTGTACATTACATCCTCATGATTTATTTTATAACTGGAAGTTTGTACTTCTTAATTCCCTTCCCCTTGATTCCTGGACTTAAGATAAGGAAAGGATATATTCTCATTCTTGGTCTCTTGCTGTGCCAACCCCCTATTATCTATTTGGATTAAAGACCAAGATTATTGTCCCAATTATATAGGCCACTTACTATGAAAAGTAATGCTGTCCTATGCATTTGGAATGATCATTCCAACTTTTATGTGGTTGTGGATATATTTAATCACATGGATATTTTACATGAATCCATATTATGTGTTTTAAGTATTTGAACCAGAGTTAATGGACAATACAAGTTGATACATTTAAGCATCTAGACTTAGAATCCCTATTCTGCTACTTATTTGTGGTGTGACTTTGGGAAGTTACTTTTTTCACATTTATATCACTTAATACCTGCTCCCTAAATAGTCATGAGAAATAAAAAAAGAAAATTTTATGATAGTATGAGATAAGATACTTATTAGATCGTCCATAGGTTTAATTCCATTTCTTTACCCCCATCTTATTTCACTACCCTTTTTGCTGATTCCCATACTAAAAAGTCAAAGGACAAGGACATATCTTTCACTGGGGACTGTCACCAATGAACTGAAAGTTTCCAGGTTATTTGGGAAGGCGAAACAGGCTTTAGAAATGCACTTTTGAGAAAACAAGCATCACAGAGGTTTTTATCTTGCTTAATACAATAGCCCACACCCTGTGGGCACTCCATAAACTCTAACTGAATTGGATTTTATTATGCTGTTAGACCACATCCAATTCCTTTGTTAACTCCATCATCAGAAATGTTGGCTGAAAGTATATAGAAATAAACAGTTTACCCATTGGTCCCTGCTTTGAAAGGCAAACGTGCCTGTAGCAGTTGTGACATTATAATTTGATAGATTCAATCCTTGGGGTCTGTTTTAAAAGTGTAGCTTTAGTTTCTCTTTTATCAGTATACAAAGGTTTTCCAAGGAACATGAAGACTTTAAAGACTTGCCATACACCATACATCATGTTGTAGCTTTGCCACAGTTCTACCAATTGAAGTTGGCTTGAAGACAAATGAAGCCTTTCCACAACCTAAGAATAGAAGTTTGAAATCAAGAAGTGAATCTATCACCGAATTCTACTTTTCCACGTATTAAAAAAAGAAAGAAAGAAAGAAACTATATGTATAGTTCCAGAGCTGTAGAAATACCTAGAGATGATTTCTTCAAAGGGTTTTCTTACTGGGGCCCTGGAATGTCTTTGGCAATAACTTAGGAGACAGGGAGAGACAAACCGGATAGACCCCTTCAACCCTAATCACTTCTTCAACAACAGAAACTTTATTTTCATCCACTTTGTACACTGGAGTTTTGCATAAGATTTAGTTTGAAAATGGGTCTCACAATTTTTTTAAAAGGGTTGAAAGCTAATGAAAAGCCATTTGTTTTACATTGTAGGTCACAAATCAGCAAAACTTTTCTGTAAAAATTATCAAATTTTAAATATTTTAGGCTTTGCCTACCATATGGTTTCTGTCACAGCTATTCACCTTGACCATTGTAGGTGAAAGCAGCCATAAACAGTATGTAAATGACAGAGAGTAGCTGTTTTCCAATAAAACTTCATTTACAAAAACAGGTGAGAGGCTGGATCTGGCTTGTGGGCCACAGTTTGTTGACTCCTGTAGATGATAAAAATAAATTTTCAATAAGTTAAAAGGACTAACCCAAATCACTAATGAGGTAGTTATTGGCAGCTATGAGATCAGGATTCTCTCTAATACATGGCTAATAGGTCAGAAAAAAACAAAAATGTACAAGATATTTTATATTTTGAAAGGAGGTAGATAATATTTTCAAAGTTCTATTCAATAAGTATTTCACGAATGCCTAGCCTGTGGCTAGTACTGCACCCTGCCATAATCCCAATCAATATTTCTGTTACAATAATTTTTCTATTACTATTCCTAAAAATGCCTCTAGGTGAAAAAGAAAATCTGTAACATTTTTGTGTAATCTGACTCATTTAGTTTTGCCAATGTTATTCAGTAAAAGGACATATCACTTCAGGAGCTATTGACTTGATCAGTCTACCTATAGCAAAATGGCATCTAATTTGTTATAAGTAAAAATTTATTTGATCTCTGCAACCCAGTGGTTATATCCTGCTGTGGCCATTAAGCCATAAGCACTTTCTAAATAAGAATGAATTGTTCTCTGTCTCCCTTTCCATCTTGGTACACTTCTGGCTGTGATGTCAACATAATAGACCCTGATCCTCAACGTTAAGATGCCTCTTCTAATATAAAGGAGTCTCCCCACCAGATTATCAAAGTCCCACTTGTGAAGTCTCAATGCAGGAGAGTTAGCCACTGCTCTTCGGATCCTGCCCCCATACTCTTAACTCTGAAGCTTTTATCTAAACATAGGGGAAGAGGAGGCTACAGAGCAATAGGAATTAATGTAACTCTGTCATCTATGCTTTTTGACACTCCTTTATCTTAAATTCAGTACTATTTTGACCTTTCCAACGTGGCGAGTTTCAGTTTCTTATTACACCCTCCTCCTTCACAGGTTAGTAAAGACCCAACTGGAAGGAGCAGTAAATCACATGAGAGCATATGGGAAACACCACATACTGCTGTAATTCAAAGAACATATGAGGCAGTGAGGAACAAGGGAAACTAAAATTGCTATTGTGTACATCGATTCTTATGACAGTTGTAAGGAAAATGGAAAATACTTTTAGCATAACATTCCAGTTAAGTCTCAAGATAGTTGCGTTGTGGTTTTCCTTGGCTGATCTGCCCACCGATAACAAAAGAGACCTTAAATTTCTTTAGGAAATAATTACAAAGATTCCCCACTCCGAACATCCATGATACACGCCTCAGAATTGTAAAGCAATTTAAGGGACAGCTCTCATAAGTGAATTCCCATCACCTTAAGCCTGGGAAACTAGGACTATCTCCTACCTCTATAGCCAAAACCCGCAGAAAAAATATTAAAAAAACAAATCCTCATCATTTGCATTCTGTTTGCTCTTTAGAATAATGGATTCTGAAAGCTAGAAAGAATCTGAAAGGCACCCATTAAAATATCTTGATTTTATTGATTAGGAAACTGAGAAGCAGGAATATTAATAAGTATTTCCCAAGATCACAGTGTTGGTTGCCAGCAAATGCAGGTCTAGTTCCCAGGTTCTCTAATCCACATTCAGAAGTTCTATTTGCTACATCATTTGGCCTCCTCCATTCCAATCATATGTGACACAATTATAGTGTTAAACAGAATCTTTTAAACTTTTTTATTTTAAGCATCTTTTGTTTTTACAAAAAAGCAATCAGTAAATATCCCCTCTCCCTTTTCGTGGGTGAATCATCAGGAATCATCATTCCCCAGGTGAATCAAAAAACCTGGGGAAAATTGTTCAAGATTACTCAAGAAGCTTACAGCAAAGACAGAAAAGATGGGTTTCGTTTTTATTTTTGCTTTGTTTATAATTTTCTGTCCACATCTTGATCCAAGCTAGCACTCCATCTCAATGAAGTGGTTGCTGGTTTCTATAAATTTGTTTGTGTTTAGCTCATGACTATGAGTACAGATAAATCACCAGCGCTTTCCTTCACTTGCCTTTCCAGTCCCACTCCAGCAGATTGGCGTCAACTCTCATATACATGAACATCTGCTGCTTTTTATGTTCTTTTCAATGTTGGCCATCTTTAAAATTCTGTTTCCCATGAAACCTAATTAGAAGTTCTACCGTATTTCCACATTCTCTCTTCTTAGGTATAGCCCTTTGTTAGCACCTAGTTAGTGCCTCATTACTATCTCTGCCCACCCTCCCATTACTGCAGTTAGTTGGCTTCAAAAAGAACCCACTCACAGAAAACACAGAATGGTCCAATCAGGCAACCAGAGAAATGTATGGCATGGGGAGAGCAAGCTAAAGCAGGGCCCCATTTCCACTGAACTAATATAAAGCATTTCTTTACTCCCTAGAAACTGAAGATACTAAATTATTAATCCCCACCCCACCCCGGTCTATTGTGTTGAGTTTTTGAGTTTTGTTTTCATGAAGCATAAAACCTATGTGGCCTCTTCAACAGCCAAACCCAATATTTTGTTTTTGATGAAAAGGTGCTCTGGCTTCCAGAGAGAAGTTGAGTCATACTCAGAAGCTAGTTATCTCATCAGAGAGGTTGTTGAGATAGTGGTCAAAGCAAGAAGAATGGAATTTACCTAAGTGACGCAGATTGAAATTACTTTTAAAACAGCCAGTGATTCTTACATGAAAAAGACTCTCTTCATAAGAAGTTCTGGCGAGGACATGGAGTAACTTCATATCCTGCTGGTGGGAGGGAAAAATGGTAAAGGCACTCTGGAAAATGGTTTAGCAGTTCCTTATACAGTTAATCATACTTACCATTTGAACCAGAAATACCATTGCTGGTTATTTGATATAAGCAAAACGAAAAATGTACAATCAAGCACAAACCAGTACACAAATGTTTATAGGAGCTTTACTTATAATTTCCAAAATCTAGAAACAACCCAAATGCTCTTCAACTGGTAAACAGATAAACAAAGTGTGCTACATCCACACAATGGAATACTACTCACCAATCAAAAGGAACCAGGGTTACATGCAGCACCAGAGGTGAAGCTCAAGTGCATCATGCTCAGTGAAAGAAGCCAGACTCCAAAGGCTATAAGCTGTATTCTATTTATATGATATTCTGGAAAAGGCAAAAGTATATGAACAGAGAACAAATTAGTGGTTGTCAAGGGCCAGAGGATGCGTGTGGAGGGAGGGGTTAACTATAAAGAACGACAGAGGAATTTTGGAGGAGAGTGGTGATGGAAGGATTCTATTTTTTGACATGGTTGTGATTACATGACATACTCATATGATGTCCAAACTCATAAAACTGAATGCTAAAAAAAAGGATGAATTTTATACAGAAATGTGGCCCAAAAATGGGTTCTATGTAAACTAACCTCCCAGGGTGATCTGATCATACATTCCTCAATGCTGGTCATGGTGGATAGTCAGGCCCCAGGCATACAACTTCTTTAGTAAAAGGCTCATCTTTGCCCTAAGCAAGCCCTGGCCATTGTTTCTGTGCATCTAGTTTAACAGGCTTTTGACATAACCACCCTCAAGAGAACACATAATATTGTTCACTGTCCTATAATCCAATCCTCACCTTATTTTCTCCCATCTTCATGTAATCTTCCTTCTGTTCCCTCCTTAATTTCAAACGCATAAAAGAAACTGCAAAACTGTCACTCTCAGGAGCATTCGAGATGTTGCTTCCCAGCAACTGTCATCAATTTTGACTCAAATAAACTCTTATAAAAATTCTCATTAGGTTTGGACATTCTTATGTCAACATAAATTATACCTTAAAAAACAAAAAACTCTGTCTTTGACACTAACGAAAAACACTATCTCTGTCCTCAAACATTGAAAAATTCATTTGGAGAGACTGGAAAATATCCTCAAAAGATAGACAAATTTGTGTTGCAAGCTATACTAATTCTCAAATATGTAGCAGACCTAATTTTAACATCATTTGGGACTCAAGTTAGAAGTTGTACTTTCAGTACAAGTAAATAGAGAAAATATATATGTCCATATTGGGTGCCCCTTCAGGGTTTGGTTTGGGGCCAAAGGTGCATAGATAGTAGGTGCAGAGGAGTTCAGAAGCAAAGCAGGCACAATAGCAATGTTTCATACTTAGCCCCTGCTATGTGCCAGGAACTTCTCTAGTAGGTGCTCTATTCATCTTATCTGATTCACTCCTCTTTGCAATGCTGTGATGTAACTATTGTTCACTATCATTTTGCAGATAAAGAAACAGAGGCCCAGACAGGTAAGGTAAGTTCCCTGGATCACATGCTAAGCAATGAAACTGGGATCGCTATGTGTTGTGGGTTGAGATGTTTGAAGAAAAGGGAACTTCAACTCTTCAAAGGCACCTTCAAAGGTGTGACTGAGGTTCAGAGGTGAGCCTATGTGTGGCATGAAAGGGCAAAAGAGTAAACCAGTTGAACTGGAGCAGAAGGGTTTCTTTAAGAAAATAATAGAGGGTAACACTAGTAATTTAGGAAAAGAGCGGCTTGGAGAGGACACTGAATGGCAGACTGATAAACGTGAAATTTGTTCAGTGGTTCCTTGATCTCACACCTTTGGAGATGTTTGAATAAAGACTCTGTCAGCCAGTCTGGACAGAGTTGCCTTGAAGATATGAGTGAAATAATCTTTTTAGAGGATTAATCAGGCAGTTGTGTCAGAAATGCTATCTATGCTCCCTGGTGACAGGGAGAAACCATCATGATGTAGGCATGTAGTAGTTACTGCTGTATATACTTCAAGTCGGCTTCCACCCCTGGGACAGGCCCTGTTGTCCTCAGGTTATGGATGAGATGATTGAGGCTGAAAGAGGGTAAATAATCTGCATTCAAGTTGACTGCCAGGTAGAGGCAGATCTGAGACTGAAGCCCAAGAGCATATGACACTTCTTATCTACATACAGATAAAAGTTCTTAGAGGTGAGGCGTATTCATAGTAGTCAATGGGACACACACACACACACACACACACACACACACACACACCATCAGGGGTATTCATAGTAATGAGGCACTTAAGTAATATTTCTTATAATAAAATGAGAGTAAAGATCTTAACAGACACTCCGAAAGAAGAATTCGCAGTACTACTTGACTAATTGGATACAAGAGAAAGGAAGAATCAAAGGTATCTGAAGGACATGGGGAATTAAAGCTCCTGTTGATAAAACATGCACTGGAATGCCACACAAATAAATTTTGACATAACCTGAAACTTATGAACAAATTATTTAAGTATTGAATTGCTATTGATTTTACAAATGTGGAATGGCCTCAGCTATGTATCCAGAATTTCCATCTCCTTCTCTTTACAATTCCTAGTACCCCTTTGCTTAAACAAGAATGCTAAGAAAAAGCAAGGCATTTTAGACAAATACACTTGTCTGTCTACAACATGTGTACATGTTTTTTTTTTATTACTCCTTGCTCTTAAAGAGGTGGAAAATGAATGTTGTTCCATGACATACAAGGTGTGAACAAACAATACAGTGCATGTTTAAACAAAAAAAAAATTTATTACAGTACAAGGCACATTGTCATTAATCCCCCTCAAAATACTCCTCTGCACTTCCCACACACTTATCCCATCGTTCTTTCCACTATCTGAACCAGTTCTGGAAGTCCTCTTTCGTGAATGTCTTTAGTAGCACTGTCGTGGCTGCTTCAATGTCCTGAATCAATTCACAACATTTCATGGTCATTTTGACTTTCGGGAAGAGCCAGAAGTCTCACGATGCCAGATCTGGTGAATAAAGTGGATGAGGACACACTGTAATGTTTTTCTATTTGACAGAAATTGCCTCATACCAGAAGTGAGGTGTGACATGGAGCCTTTCCATTGTGATTACAACATATGGTGAATGCTGCTGCCGTGTGCCATCCAATGGAAAGGCAGGGATCTTCAATACGGGAAGCAGTGCATTGAACCTTAGCCACAATGCATTACAAGTGTCAACTTGTTCGGTGCAGTCAGTCTGGTGTGTGCTATGGTTGAGAGAAGGTGTATTTAAAAGTGTGTTCCTCCATCAGGGCAATGCTCCGTGTCACATATTGCTTCTGGTACGGCAATTTCCATCAAATAAAAACTTTATGATGTGTCCTCAACCACCTTACTCAATGTATGTGGCACCATGTGACTTCTGGCTCTTCCCCAAAGTCAAAATGACCATGAAAGGAAAATGTTTTGAATCAATTCAGGACATACCATGTTTCCCTGAAAATAAGACCTAGCTGAACAATCAGCTCTAGTGTGTCTTTTGGAGCAAAAATTAATACAAGATCGGGTATTATGTTATGTTATATTATATTTATTATATTATATTATGTTATGTTATGTTATGTTTATTATATTATATTATATTATATTATATTATATTATATTATATTATATTATATTATATTAAAGACTGCGTCTTATAGTAAAATAAGACCGGGTCTTATATTAATTTTTGCTCCAAAAGACACATTAGAGCTGATTATCCGGGTAGGTCTTATTATCTGGGAAACATGGTAGAGGCAGCCATGACACTCACGGAAGAGGACTTCCAGAACTGTTTCAGAGAGTGGCAAGAATGATGGGATAAGCGTGTTTGAAGTGAGGAGGAGTATTTTGAGGGGGATTAATGGCAACGTGTCTTTTACTGTAATTTTTTTATTATTATTATTTAAACATTCACCGTATCTTTTGATCACACCTTGTACAAGTGGTGGCCATGAGAGCGTACCACTCAGATTTCCTGCTGTGGGAATATAATTGACTGAGTGGTCCTAGCTGCTGTGCTGACTCCACCATCATGTTCATGCTGGGGACACATTACCCACAGGCTACTCCCAGCCAGTGCCTGAGCCATGTAGGTTTACTAACACAGACCTCATCCTATGAGATAGAGGACTCCTCTGTGGGAGATTTTGGCTCGAGGGTTCCCCACCAACCTGACTGCAAACTTTCTTATAACTGGGCTGCCATCTGAGGCTCTTGCTTCCCACCCCTCTATCTGTCTTCCCTCTCTCCTTCCCAGGGGTCAGACCTACGACATACTCTGAAGGCTCTCTCTACCTTCTCCAGCTCCCTGCCTGCCCCTTTCACCCTCACAGGCATTGCCCTAGTCAGTCTCTTATATGTCTAATCATGTCCTAGTGTCTGCTTCTCAGAAGACTCAAATTCATCATGCACAAGCAATAATTTTCAAAATTGCCTTCTAGAGTATCCTATCCCTCATTAATACTCCCTAAAGGTGTGTCCTTAAAACTTAAAGTATCCTATTCAGAGGAACTTGCTGTTTAATTACTTTCTAAGTATTTTTGAGGTAATTTCAAGAGTATATACTTTGTCTTTGATACTATGCAAAAAAATTTTTTTTTTTTTTAAGTCTGTTAAGAGAAAATCACCTTATTCCTTGGGTTCTGGTCCAATCAGAGTTGAGGGGGACTACAGTTAGTGGGCAGTTGTGTACTGTAACCTCATATTCTCTAATCCTGGTTCTTCCTTTTACTAATCAAGTGACCTCAGACAAGCTATTTAACCCCCTGAACCTGTTTCCTCTCTAATATGGAGGTAATAATATTCTCCTTGCTGACTTCAAAGGACTGTTTCAAGGATCAAATGATTTAATTATGTGAAAATGCCTTACAAACTAAAAGCACTGTACAAAAGTAAGATGTTATAATTATTGTCTTCTAAATAGCAAATGTGACGGACCAACTTTATTCATATTTCCTGAGGAACTAGCACTGGATCTAAAATATATGCATCTCAATAGCAGGATGGGGAAAGTTAGAAAACTGTGGAAGCATTGCACATAGAGTTAAGTAAGCCAATATTACGACACTGTAAAGTGAAAGCTCTACTGAAATTACCTTAACTCCTACAGATGAGAATGAATATAAGTTGTTGTTTTAAGTAGAAAAGAAAAGAAAAAAATTGAATTTAAGGTGAATTCCAAACCACTGTGATTTGGATGAACCTTGCAACCAAATATAATCCTTCCAACCTCCTTGATTTTGGGTCGTAATAATAAATCTCACCACACCACTAACTTGAGGTTTTTCTTAGTTGGCTTATAAATCACTTTTCATAGAAATAAAAGAAGAAAAAGATTCTCAAGGGTCTGTGGGTATATGTGAATAGATATGTCTGTTTTCACCCCCAATATTGTGGTTGAATTCAGGTGTTTCTGTGTGATGCTCCAATTAGCATAAAAACAGAAACAGCACCAACCTACAGGGGTATAGGTTAATCTTTTTGGTAAGTATAAGCCACGACAAACTACATAGAACTAAAACCTAAAAGCCATCTCTTTGTTATGCTCTTAATCCTAAAGCAGTAGTTTCCATTTAAATTACAAACCCTCAATCAAAAACTTCCCCCCAAATCCTTTCTTCTTGGTTAATTGCAAAATAAACAGATAACTTGAAAGAGGAGGAGGCTGCCTTCTTTGTTAACTGCCTTGAAATGAAGGCAATAGTTGGGTGGTGCCTGGGACTGTGCTAAACCAACCATTTCCTTCCCCCCGTGTTTGTTTTGGGTTTCCTATTTCATCACCTATGTCAAGTCTCCCTATAGAAGAAGCCTGTGAGGTAAACCTCATCCATTAGAGACACCATGCAATGTAGTTGGGTCTGAGAAACAGAAATTGACTTCTTGTTTTCTTTTCATTTTTAGCTTTTCTACCAACAAAGGAAATACTTGGAACACATCAAACTAAGGGTGGGATTCCTCACTCTCTGGGTGGAGGCAATTTTGTGTCAAAGCAAAACTGAACTTCTTGCTGCACCCACCTCATTTATGACATTTTTGAGGAAATCAGAAAAAAAATATTAGCCCAGTCCTTTGAGACAGCATGAAGTTACCTTGATGAATTGGTAATAGCTAAAATTCACCTGAAGGAGTATGACACTTATTCTTTAACTGTTAGTAATCTGGATGTGTCAGTCCTTGCAAACCCTCCTCAAATATTCCCTACTGACTACCAGCAAACTTCCTTCAAACATACTCTACCTAAACAGGAGAAAACTCGTCTCTAACATGGAAGGCATATATGATCAGTCTATAAAATCAAGACAAAAGAACTGAAGAGGACGAGTTTCTACTCATAGAACGTTCTGGAAAAGGAACACAGAGAGGTCTGAGGGTGATTAAAGGTCACATTTTTGTCAGCCAAAATGCATTCTTCAAGGGAGAATCAACCAGCTTTCATCAGCTTTTCCAGGCTTCCACGTCCCAGATCACCCCCCCATGTGCCCATCCAAACAAAGCTTCTAAATTATTCTAAATAAATACAAACAAATGCATTCTTAGTGGGGTTTACTTTCAAATTAAACACTGTGAACTTGCTTATGTGCATGCAAATAAAATGTTATGCTCATCAGGGGAGCATACTTTGGCATCAAGTAGTATAGGGCAAATAGCACATAATCTGATCGAGGGAAAACATCTCTCTGCCTGAGGAGATTCAATTTGGCTGGATCTGCTTATGATGGAATTGACGTGTCACAGACACCACAAGCAGAGACAACCTTACCATTTCACATGCAATGACACACAGATCTTTCTCTACTACCAGTCAGTCCTGCCTGTTTTTGTTTTTTTAATCCATTCATTCATATATCAAATACGTTCTGAATACCTACTATGTACCTGGCCCTATTCTAGATTCAAGATGCACATAAGTGAATAAAACACTGTTTCCATTTTCTAGAGGTTGAATGTCTGGTCAGAACTTCCCAATCTATACAAAGAAGAAGCAACTAAAAGCAAAAATGCCCACAGTACACAGGCATATACATAGCACAAAGCCTGCCGAACCGTCAGTGCTCAATAGATGTTAAATGAATACGAATTTGAATAATTATTATTAACAGAGTGCTAGAATAGGAAGAGCTTAGAATCATCCCTAATACCTCATCGGTGCGTAATAAATATTCATTGTTTGAATAAATGAAATAATAAACGTTAGGAGCGCATAGAAGGCAATGACCTAACACAGGCAATGATTACCTATAAAGGTAACATTTAATAAGGCATGAAGAAGATTCTAGGCAGAGAGAATAATAGTCATTGGCCAGTTTGACGAGGCAACAATTCGCATGAGCTGACGTGTTAACTTCCGAATGTAGCTGCACTTACTTTCTGCTGTTGATTGATATGACTGCCCGATGCTCTGAATCATGACCACATGGTTAGTTTCACTGAAACCAAGAAGAGGAGCCAAGACTGCACCTTCAGTTAAGGTGATAGCCAATAAGCCGGTGACACTTTACTTCCAGTAAAGGTCCATTCGTTAACGGTGAAATGCACCAAAGGGAACGGGATGATGAATTTTCAAGAAAAAAGCCCACTAACTCACCAACAAGGGAGAAAGTTGAAGAGATAGACAGGGAAAGGCAAGAAAGAACTGAAGGAAGTTGCATCTTGAGTGGTTCTGTGAACAGTATAGAAAACAGGAAAAAATAGAGACACCAACATTGAACCAAAATATTTAACAATATAAAATAATTTTATATCATTTCAAACACTTCAATTCAAGGATATGCTCCTGTCAAGAAAGCACTGGAAAAAGAAAATGGGTTTCATGGAAATAAAAGCTCAGATTTTCAAAGGGAATATTTAACTGGGAATCGAAACAAGACTGTAGAACCAGATATTTCTTTGGTTTCTGTGGGATGAATGTTGTAAGAGAGGGATGTGCTTTCCTACAGGCAAAGTTTAGACTATGATGGGAATACTATATTTGCAGAGGATTTATCTCTGAGAATTCACAGGATATAAAAACATATAATGAAACCAAATAGAAAAACGCAATTCAACTCAACAAAATTTGTTTTATAGACAACCATGCAGGTAAGCATTTATTACTCCACAAAGTTAATCTTGCTTTGTTTCTTTTCTCAAAAGAGTAGCAACTCTCAGTAGCTGTTTCATCTATGTGACATTGACATGCTACAGCTGCTCCTAAGTCACATGACTGTCCAACCCTCAGTGACATCCTTTCTGTATAATAACCCAGTCTCTGACAGATTCCTGATAAAATAGGGAGTGGATATATATCAATATAAAAACAATAATCTCCTTGCCTTAATTCAAAAGAAACAGTGCTCACTTAGGCATATTTTTCCTGTACTTTCTGTTTACCAGGCAGTTTGAAATAGACATTGGTCTTTGTGGCATTAGCTCCTCTGTGTTAATGGAACTTGTTCCTTTTATGCTACCCCTCCACGACTATTCCACTTTGCTAGAGTCAACTCGAATAAAATCAAACGAGGAAACAACAAAAACAATCTTAAAACCCACTATTGTTAGTAACAAGTAGAAGTTTCCCTAGTTTCTATAATATTAACAAAATAAAATGATGGGAAAATAATAATCTGTTACATTTGTTTTCTATTTGACAGTTTAAAAAGAATTTCTCCATCATTGTCTCTTACGACATTCATTAAATACCCCCAGTAGGCACTGGGCATTAAAAGAAGAGTAAGAAAAATTACTGTATAACTCCTATTTCTAGGAAGATGGAATAGAGATAGTTTTCTCTATTTCTCCCACTAAGTACAGTGAAAAGCCCTGGACATTATATATAAACAAATATAGAAGACTCTGAAGGCAGAAAGTATAAAGCAGACCAGCTAGGTGACCTCAGAACACAAGGAAAGACACAGTGGTGAGCTCCTTAGGATTTCATTTTTCCTGATATACCTCAGGCTTACACCTGAAAAAGCTGTCAATCTGGAAATACCAACAGGTTCAGAAAAAAATAAAAGCATCAAAAACGTGTTTCCTTTAGTCAAAGGGGCATCCTAGCAACACAGAAAACTTTTAGACAATAACCATTCTTTTCCAGCCAAACATTGTCAAAAAAAAAAAAAAAACACAAAAAACTGGCCCTACCTCCACCCACGGAAACAAAGATCAAGCAAGAAACCTAGACTTCTACACTCACCTAAATGTAATAAGTTGCCCTA
This sequence comes from Rhinolophus hipposideros, assembly GCF_964194185.1. Taxonomy (NCBI): domain Eukaryota; kingdom Metazoa; phylum Chordata; class Mammalia; order Chiroptera; family Rhinolophidae; genus Rhinolophus; species Rhinolophus hipposideros. The sequence continues at coordinate 18,010,134 of NC_138059.1, read as the reverse complement.
TCCCTCACAAACCACCCTCTCACCAAGGTGGTATGAAAGAGGGCAGAATAGGGGGCCAGGAGGCTTATCTTCATCAGGTTCCTGCCAAAGTGTCAGTGGAAAACAAGTGGGGAGACAGGACTTCCAACTCCCTGGGGAGTAATGACAAAGAAAACAAAAATTAGCAATCCCAGGGATGGAAAAGGGTCCTAATTACAGAATCTGCAGACATCAAAAAGGATAATAAGGGAAAACTATAAATTCTACACACATAAATTTGACAACTTAGATAAAACAAACCAATTCCTTGAAAAATACAACTTACTCAAATAAAATAATTTGAATAGCTCTATAAGTACTAAGGAAATTAAATTCATAATTTAAAGACTCCAAAAAAGTAATCCCCAGGCTTAGAAGTTTTCACTGGAAAATTACTCCAAACATTAAAAAAGACTTAACAAAATTAAAATCTCTTCCAGAAAATAGAGGAGAAGGGAATACTTCCTAATTCATTTTATGAAACCATTATTATCCTGATACCAAAACCAGTCAAAGATAGTAAAGAACATTCCTAATGACTATAGATACAAAATTCTTAAAATATTAGCAAATAAAATTCAGCAATATATAAAAAGAATTATACATAATGGTCAAGTAGAGTTTATACCAAGATACAATACTATTTCAAATTGATCAATGCTATTCACCACATTAACAGGCTAAAGAGGAAAAATTACATGATTGTATCAATTGATGCAGTAAAAGCATTTGATAAAATTTAACACTGGGTCATGACAAAAACTCTCACAAAAAAAGGAATAGAGGGAGAAATTTGTAAACTTGATAAAATGCAGCTAAATAAAACCTACAGCTAAATCATACTTAACAGCAACTTTCTGAATGTTTTCCCCAAAGATAAGAACAAGGCAAGGATATCTGTTCCTACTGCTTCTACTGAACGTACTGCTATAATTTCTAACAAGTGCAATAAGACAACAAAAGGAAATAAAATGCATGGAGATCAAAAAAGAGAAAATAAACCTGCCTCTATTTGCAGATGGCATAATTGACTACACAGAAAATCCTAAAGTGGATCAAATATATGGTGATGGAAAGAGAACTGACTCTGGGTAGTAAACACAATGTGATATATATAGGTGATGTATTACAGAATTGTACACCTGAAATCTATGTAACTATACTAACAATTGTCACCCCAATAAACTTCAATTAAAAAAAAAAAAAAGAAAATCCCAAGAAATCTACCAAAAAAAGAAAAAAACCCTCATGTAATAAGTAATTTTAGCAAGGTAGCAAGACACAATATAAACATAGAAACATTAATTTTATTTCTATACACTAGCAACAAAAACATGGAAACTGAAGTTAAACATATAATGATACTTATAATGACTCAAAAAATAATTCTTAGGTATCAATCTAACAAAACATGTACAGGACTTGTCTTCTGAAAACTATAAAATGTTAATGAAATAAACCAATGAAAATCTAAGAGACAACTATATCCATATATTGGAAGACTTAACATAATAAATATGCAATATTTTTTCTAAAATATAAACAATTTTACACAATTCCTATCAATATCTCAACAAGATGTTGTGTAGATACATACAAGATCTTTCCAAAATTTATATGGAAAGACAAAGGAATTAGAATCTCTAAAAATTTGTTTTGAAAAATAAAAATAAAATACAATGAAACTGTCTACCCAATATCAAGACCTATTATATAAATATAATAACCAAGACTCTATGGTATCGTCAGAGAGACAGACACATAAATTAGTGGAAGAGAATAAAGAACCCAAAAATAGACCCATACAAATATAAATGCCCCCAAGTGATTTTTGATTAAGGTATAAAAGCAATTCAGTGAGGAAAAGTCTTTTCAACAATTGGTATTGGAGCAATCGAATATCCATAGGCAAAAAATATGAACCTTAAAATAAGTCTAACACTTTATAATTTTTTTCATAATGAATAACAGACAAGTGTAAAATGTAAAACTATAAAACTTTTAGAAAAATATAGAAGAAAATCTTCAGGCTCTAAGGCTAGGAAAAATGTTTTTCATCTTGACAACAAAAGCACAAACCATGAAAGGAAAAACATTAAAAATTAGACTTCATCACAATTTAAAATGTTTGCTCTATGAAAATGAAAAGACAAGCTACAGACTAAGGACTAGTATTTAGACTATATAAAGAACTCTCAAAACTCAATAGCGAATAAACAATCCATTTAGAAAATAAGCAAAAGCCATGAAAAGACATTTTACTAAAAAAAAAAAAATACACAGATGACAAATAGCACAGGAAATGATGTTCAACATCATGATCCATTAGGGAAATGAAAATGAAAATTGAAACAACAGTGAAATATCACTGCACACTTATCAGAATGGTTGAAATAAAAAATAGTGTGAACACCAAATGCTGGCAAGGATGAGGAAAACTGGATTATTTACACATTGCTGGCAAAAATGTAAAATGATACACCCAGTTTAGAAAATAACTTGGCAGTTTCTTAAAATTTTAACATGCAACTACCACATGATTCAGCAATAACACACTCTTGATCATTTCTCCCAGAGAAATGAAGACTTATGTTCATTCACAATCCTGCACATGAATGTTTATATCAATTCTATTCACAAAAGCCCCAAACTGAAAACAACCCAGTTGTCCTTCAATAGGTGAATAAACAAACTCTGGTATATTCATACCATGGAATACCACTCGCAATAAAAAATAATAAAATATTTATCAACACAGCAACCGGGGTGAATCTCCAGAAAATCACACTGAGTGAAAAAAAGCCAGTGCCAAAAGGCTCCATGATTCCACTTAAATATCATTCTTGAAAGGACAACATTATAGAAAACGAGAACAGATTTGTGGTCACCAGGAAGTAAAGAAGGGAGGAGGGATATGGGTGCTGCTGTGAAAGGTCAACGTGAGGAATCCTTGGGATGGAAAAGTCCTGTATCTTGGCTGCCGATGTCACTATCCTGGTGGTAATTTGCTACTATAGTTTCGTAAGCTATTACCTTTGAGGGAACAGGGTAAAGGACACTGTTAGTTCTTACAACATTTGAATTTGTAAGTATATCACAAGTTAAAGGTTGAATTTCAAAAAATGACCGACACAGCTCTCCAGTAGAAGAAACAGAAGTGCCAACAAATAAATGTGGTACTATACATACACGGAATCATTGACATGGAGATGAAATTCCTTTAGCAGAACAGTATGGTCACCATGGAAGTGGCCTCCCAAAGGAGCTGAATCTGGAAAGACGAGAGCAGCTTACTAGCTTTTCTTTAATCCTTGCAATCTTATGAGACCGATGTGGTATCTCCTTTAGAAAAGGTTCAGAAAAGTGAGATCCATGGCTCGATGTAATAGTTTTCCAATGGCAATGTCACTCTCATTTCCTTTTTACCAGAAAGCTTAATTTTCATAATACAACATAGCAGGAGCAAAATTCTAGACAAGTGAAATTACACAATGTTATCTAAAAATAAAATGGATTCATCTATTCAGGCATTTAGTAAGCGCTGACAATATTCCTGATACAGGTTAGGCACTCAGGTATGTGTTAAAGATGAGACAAAATCATAGGCTTCAGAAAGGGAAAAGGGGATCGTTCAGTATCAATGACGTGTTAGAAGCAATGGTTCTCAAACAATCACCTGACTGTGTGCTATTTCTTGCACAAAAATTCCCATTTGTAACATCTCAACGCATGCAGTGATTTTGGGGGAGCGAGAAAGAGGCAAGAAGACAAGTTCCGGGTCACGTGGGGAAAGAGGAAGTGCATATATAGTTTGTAAAAGTACTCCCAATAATTTAGAGAGTCCTTTCAAAGGAAATTGTAACCTCTCCCACAGAATACAAAGCCCTGTGCCAACCATTTTACATTCTTCATAATAATTTTATTAGTCTAGTAAAGGATTTCTCAGCCTCAGCCCTATTAATACTTTGGGCCAGATCATTCTTCATAATGGCAGGTGGAGGGGGGCGGCTATTCTGCGCAATATAGTTAGAGCATCTGGGACTTCTACCTATTGGATGCTAGGAACATCCTCCACTCCAAATTAGGATAGTCAAAAATGCCCCCAGGCATTAGCAAATGTCCCCTGGGAGTTGCCAAATAGCTCCCCTTTGAGAACCACTGGTCTAATAGTATTATTGTCATTTTGCTAATGGGAACTGGTGTTTGGAGAGGTTCAATAGGTTGCCAAAATTAAACAACGATTAATTGGTGGGTCCAGGAAGATAACACAGGTCTCCTTGATTCCAGAGGAATCAAAGTTTTTTTCCACTACACCTAGCTTCTAGAAAGAGTTCACATCTTTATACAGCGTTCACAGAAAGACAGAGCCTTAAGCCAAAATTACAAAATGTGGTGACTGAGGCCCTCACTAAGGAGTAAAGACTACGGGAGCCAAAAGGGTGGAACAAGCAGTTCTGCCTGGAGTAGACAAGGAAGAGTAAATGTATTGGTTTTCTGCTGTTACAAAACAAACACAAGTTTGTTTTCTCAAAGATTTCTTGGTTCAGGCATCTGGGTACAGGTTAGTCAGGCCCCGAGGGTCTCACTGTCTCACTGAAATCCAAATCTTTTCAAGGGCTGCATTTTCATGTGAGATTCAGGATCCTCTTTCGAGCTCACTGGTTGTTGGCAGAATTCATTTCCTTGTGATTATATGACCAGGGTCCCCATTTTCTTGCTGGCTGTGGGCCAAGGACCACTCTTAGCTCCTACAGGCTGCCCCTGGGTTCTTTCCATGAGGCCCCTTCGTCTCAAAAAGTGGCGACCTACTTCTTTAATGCAGCAGGAGAGATTCTGCTGATGCTTTTTGTCTCTTTTAAGGACTCTCCTCTTTAAGTCAGACCCACCCAGGATAGTCTCCCTTCTGATCAACTCAAAGTCAACTGATTAGTCGACCTTAATTACATCTGCAAAAATCCCTCTTGCAATATAATATAGAACAATTATGGGAAAGAAATCCCATCTCATATTTGCAAGTTACACCCATACTCAAGGGGAGGGGATTATACAAGGGCATAGATCAATCAGGGGTTATCTTAGAATTCTGCCTATGGTACATAATACATAAACTTGTTTTCTTCCTGGCCAGCCCAGGTAGTACCTGACTTGGCATCTTTCCTGGTCATCATATTCCCGGTTGCCCTACAAATGCCTCCCAGTCCCCGTATGTGATGGCTCCATTCTGCTTAGCTTCGTTCCTCATAATATTGCATTCTAGATCCCGGACAAAACCTATCGCATACTTGAATCTTCCTTTCAAACTTGACTTTCTTCTAAGTATTTTTTCTAATCCCCAGGCGTGTCACAACTTCTATGTACTCTGAGCTGTGACATGCAAACAAATAGTTCTAATGTTACACAATTTTACACGAGTAATGTTAACTCACAGCTGGTCTTATATAACAACCTAAGAAAGTAGGTCTTATCCCCATTTTTTTTAAAATAAGAAAATTTAGGATCAGAGTGATCAAGCAGCGTTCCCAATGTTCCACCACTTTTCAAGGAAGTGGCAGAGTCACAAATTCAAATGGCTCCAAGTTCACACTTTTTTCAGTGCCCCAGTTGCTTTCAACTTATGGAGGGTAACACTGGAGCAGTGGCTGAGAAATTTACAATTCTTTTGCCCAGTTGCCAAGTAGCATCTCCTCTATTCAGTACTTCCACCTCAGTTGTCACAACCATCTAAATAAATCCCATTTTGACTCTTGTTCTAAGTGACACTTCTATTAAAATCTCATCTTCTCAACCTTCCAAGATCTTTTAGGGCAGGAACTATGGTCTTTTGTAGTCCCACTGGTGCTTACTCAGCCTTGCATAAATGACAGTGCTTGAAAATTACTGGTATACATGACAAATGAATTCTCTTCTCAGTTAACTAAATATCTCCAAACTGGGAAGAGGAAAGAGATGTGTGCATAAAACATCCTTTCCACTGTGCCTGCTTTCCCAGCCCTTCTTTCACTTGCATATTCTCTGCAAGCTCTGCATCAGTTCTGCTCTACTTCCACTACCTGCAGACTAGAGATGGAACTTCATGCTCCAATATTTTTTAATAATATTTCATTAAATCAAAATAACCTAGCTTTCCAGTGGCATTTCTGTTAAAGAGGCTTTCCTATGCCCAACACAGACTCAGGTATATAGATAAACCTATATCAAGGACTTGGCATTTAGTTGTAGGGAGAGAGAGTAGTAGATTTTAAAATCATGTATTGATTTTACAGATAGTTTCTGAACACTGAATATGTGCCATTCTGCTAGGTTCTGGAACCATTCCCTAGTCTGAGGAGTTTATAGTCAGGGGATATGGATACGGAAATAGTAATTGGAATATGCACGAGAAGTTCTGTGCAGATATTGGTGCAGGGAGCAGGGGAGGACCCACCTGACATAAAATTCAGGGTGCCGGTCAGGTAGGATTCCCAGGGGAAATGACATCTCAGCTGAGCCCTAAAAGATAAATGAGATTTAGCCTAGACCAGGAGCTGAAGAATGTTCCAACGAAAAGGAACATCAAAGATGTGGAATGCAAAGTAGAGAGTGACAAAATAGGAGACTCTGAGATCTGGGAAGAGTCGTAAAGGCCAGATAAAAAGAATTTGGACTTTTATTTTTATCCAGGGGGCATCAGGAAACCATAAATACACTTTAAGAAGGGGAGTAGCTTAGAAATTTCATCATGGTGACAGAAGGGAGGATGGAGTAGTTAGGTAAGCCTATAAGTCAGGAAGGAAATCAGGAGACTGTAGTGATTATCCAGGCAAGAAGCGAGGACACGGCAGTGCTAGATGGATGTGAGCAACTTTAGGATGAGCCCGTCTTGGTTATTAATTGGATATGGAGAAAAAGGAGGGAAATGAATTAAGAATGATGGTAGGGCTCTGGCACAGTCACCTGAGTAGATGCTGGTGTCATTCACTGATTTGGGGAAACCGAGACGAGAGGCAGATTTAGGAGCTCTGAATTTCAGTGTTGAATTTGTTGCGTTTCAGAAGCTGGGTTACCGCTGGCATGTAACCCGAGATAATGGCAATAACAACAGTATACAAGTCGTTCTTTTTCTTTGTCAGGTGTTCCAGGACAGATTTTATCACCAGGGTGCCGTCTCCCTCAGCACCAAGGCCCATTTGCCTAATTGTTTAATGTGACTTAACATTAAATGTACTTGGGTTCAAAAGACCTTACCTCTCAACCAAAATGTGAAATCAAAGCACTGCATGAGTTAAATGCATCTGTCTGCACAGATGTTGCACCCACCACATCAAAGGCACTTTGCACTTGCCATAGGGGATGGCTTCATGACCTTGGAAGTAAATTTGAAATGTATGGGCTCCCTGAAACCACAGAGTTGACTGAATATGACTTGAATTATGGTAATGCATTATATTCACCATGGGGGAAACCCAGTGCAAATTGTTGAATTTGAGGGTTTTTAACAAAAGAAATGAGACCCACGACCCAAATTATTAGATGACAAAGTAGATCATTTTCAAATCCTCAGATAGCAAACCAGATCTATATACATATATTGGTCTACAAAAATGTTCACTCAGACCATAACATTTTTTACTAGCTTTCCTCACATTTACCAATACCGGCCCCACTTCTTTATCATATCCACACTTTCCTACCAGAATAACAGTTGTGAAAGGTTCTTAGAACACTATCATGCACTGAATCAAAATAAGTTTACCTATGACATTAATGAAAGACCACATCGACTTGCTGGTAGCAAAAATAATAAGTTTTCTTTAAAAAACAAAACAAAAAAAACAAAAAAAAAACCCACCAGCTGGTTTTACTTCCTCTAAATATAATATTAAGTTAACCATGTACAATGCTCAGTTTTGCTTTAGCTAGGAAATGTATTGAAACACCAAGCGAATGACTAGAGTCCTGAATATGACTCAACAGATCCTATTGTCTACACAGAAATTAGATCCATTTTTCTGACCATCTCATAAGAACTATGTGGATATTTACATGATTTTCAGGTATGGAATAACCCTGTAAATATTTCTGCCCTCTGATCAAATTATAATTTCAGGTTCTGTATAACTTATTTAGTAACAGACACTATTTATGTAGACTGTACCATGTGATAAGCACCAAGCCAAGCATTTATACGCAAGCTTTTGTTTAATCCCTACGACTATCCTGCGTGTAGATATTACTTTCATTTCCTAGATGAAGAAACTGAGGCACATAGAGGCTTTAGTCTAAGGTCACACAGCCAGCAAGAAGGAAATCTGAGACTCAAGCCCAGGTTTGCCTAATTCCAAAACCTTACTCTCAACTACATTATTGCCCACCTTTATATGTTGCTCTCTGTGATAAATGTGCAATTCTCGAGATAAATAAACTAACCATGGGTAAAAGATTTTAATAAATGATATTTATGTATATATTTTATATTAATATCTCATATTTAGTAAATAATATTTTAATAAATGAAGATAAAATGTACCTGTATTTCCCATCAGATTTGGAGGATTCTACAGTTAGTTTGTTAAAAAATTTTTAAAGTTCTACCTTTGGAAGGGTTCATTCACTCTACACACAAACAACCCACTATCAGAGTCAATTCAAACATGTACAAAATTTAAATATGTAAATAAAAAACTTAACCCACTACATTTGCTTTAACCTCTGAGTCAACCCTAAAACTATGTATTTTAAAATATGCATATCAAATATAATAGAAAATTAAATAATAATAATGTCAGCTGTCCTTTATAGAGTATCTATCTACATGAATGGTACTACGCTGATCATTTTACACATATTATCATTTTTAATCTTTATGAGGTCCTGTAAGGAAGGTATTATCATCCCCATTATAAATATAAGTAAACTTACGCTCAGTCCAGTTATGTTGATTCCATAATGTCACTCAGCCAATAAGAAAAGGCCGTTGGACTTAGAGATTTCTGATACCATGGATTTGTGTCCATGAACCCCAATGCTACAATTTGCCCCCCAAAAAATACATTTTATAAAGCTCAGGTATTTCCCTGAGACATTGTTGAAAACACTAGGTAGCTGAAAGTCTGTTTTATGCCTTCCATGTGTTAGCAACTCTATAAAAGTTAAATTCATCAGCATCTGTAATATAAGAACTAATGGGATCAGTATTTTTTGAAAATTATGTTTTTGTTCCAAATGTCACCTTATGTTCCAAACACATTTTCAAAAATGAATGTTCAGGTTTTAAAGAGGGACTAAACAAAATTGACAATGTAATTTTATCCAGGTACCAAGAAAAAAGAAATAATAATACATTCACTTACCTTATGGGTTACTCTACCAGTCAGGTCATAATAATAATTTACTATTCTGGAATATAGTTATTCTTCCAGTTTTGACATAACTGCCATGTTATTTCACTCACATATTCCTCTGTCTATCCCTGTAGCCAGGGGCCATTTTTCATGTCGTTCATTTGCATCAGAAATTACAGGTTTTGATACAATTGCCACAGCCTGTGTTTTAACTTTGAAATATATTGTAGCTAAACTTCTAATGTGGCTAATCTGTTTCATGATTCAATATGACTGCAGTTATGGTTCCCTGAAAGGGCTGCCAGTGACGAAAAATTCTGCCCTGTGCTTATGCTGAAAACTCCTTGGGCTCAGCTCCCCCAGCTCAGGTTGAAAGAGTTCTCTAAGTAAATAGCCGTCTGAGGCTCTTCCCATCACGGTCAGCCGGCACCATTGTGCTTCCTCTCTATGCCTTTTTTTTTTTTTTTTTTTTTTAATTAACCATAAGTTAGAAAGGCACAGACATGGTTTTCTGAATTTCTTTCTTCTTTCTGTCATTCAGACTCCCTGAGATGTGAGATCTTTCCCTGGGTTCAGAGAAGGGCAGGCAATGACAACCGTCTCACCATCGGCTCCAATTCAGGGCCAGCTTTCCTCAGATGCTCACAGAGCACATCTCAGTCATCTCAAAAAACAGGGAGGAAGCAGAAACTGCATGAGATGGAGGAGTCAGAGGCTGGAAGGGCCTTGAAGACCATTGGTCCACCGCTCATTTTCCAGAGGCACCAAGAGCTTGAGTGATTTGCTCAAGGTCACCAATATGTCCCCAACTAGTTAATTCATGAGTTCCTCCGTTCAACAGATACCTAGTGAGCACCCGGCGTGCCCTAGACCCCGTACAGTGTGCTGGGGATCTAGAGATGAGTAAGACATGGTCCTGCCCCAGAGAGAAAAGTTAGACAGGTAAATAAAGAAATGCAATACAGTGTCAGAGGCAGTGTGGCCATACATCCTGGTTGGTCCAGGAGAAATCCCAGTTTATACCAGTTGTTCTAGCTTAATTGTCAGTAGCGACCGCTTTCACTTTCAAGAGTGTCTCTGTTTAGATAAGTTAAACAAGCACTTCAGTTATAGGTGATAAGAGAGAAGAACGCGAGGGGAGGCACAAAAAAAAAAGGATTTTGCTTAGTTTCATTCTCTAATAAACTTGCACAACTGTTGTTCCATGGAAGAAAATGATTTTGTCATTCGTAATGAGCCTTTTCTGTTGTTTTTGAGAACCGAGGAGGAAAGCATCTTTATGTAGATGTCAAAGCAAAAGGCTTCCTGTATGGTCTGGGCTCCATCCGACACTTGGAGTTGAGTATGGCTCATCGTCATGCAGCTGGTTTGTAACACGACCAGGCAGTACATCTAGCTGTCTTGATTTCCTGTCCAGGGCTCTTCTTATTACCCTTCATCCAACTGACTGCAGGGATGGGTTCTTGTGACTGAGTGGACCTCACCACAGCTTCTACCTGAGGTCTTGCACTCACCCGCATTGCCACCTGCCCCCTGCCCGGCACCATGACAAAACACAAGTACACAAAGATAACTCCCTTTGACAGAACCTAGACTGATGTTGTCCTTACGAATGTCATATGATCAAAAATTCTACTGGCAATCAATTTTGATTTAGAATAATAATTATAAAACAGTACCATTTCCTAAGGACACATTTCAGGTCTTGGGCTATATATTTTATTCTGCAAGACAATGATTATTATTCTGCAAGATAATACAATTCTCACAGTTATTCTGCCAGGTAATATTTTTAAAGGTGAGAAAACAGAATCTGAGAACTGTATGACCTGCCTGTGGTCATGCAGCTGATAAATGTCAGAGCCAGAACTAAAGCCCATGTCTGCCTTATCCCAAAATGTCACCTTTTCCACTACAGTGCACTGGTTACCTCGTTTCATCCCACGCGTCAAGGGGAAAAAATTGCTTAAATCTCCTAAATATGCATTAATTACCAGCATTTATTGAGCCTTATTATGGTTAAGGCATCCATGGAGAAACACAGAAGCATGAGACACAGACTGACTATCAAGAGTTATAGTCTCTCTGGGCAAATGAGAGAGAGAGAGAGAGAGAGAGAGAGAGAGAGAGAGAGAGAGAGAGGTGATCCACATGGAACAGAAAGTGTGAGCACAACAGAGCAGATTATAAATGTTATAGGATTCCACGGCAGAAGAGATCAGCATGGTGGTCAGGGAAAGTCACAAAGAAGAGTCAGGGTTTGAATCACAAGGAGGAGAGTTCTAGGTAGCTACAGTCTGGGGTAGGATATTCCTTACAGTGTATGCCCCTGGCAAAGCCAGGAGGCAGTGACTGGAGATGGAGAGTGAATAGAATGGACACAATGAGGTACCTCGGAGTGGCACAGAATGATATTTAGGAGTATGGGTGTAGCAAATCACTTAACTCTTGGATCTCAGGTTTTCACTTGGAAAATGGGAGATGGGAATAAATGTGCCTACCTTACAAGGTGGTTAGAAAAACAGAAGGAGCTGTTTTTATTTGGTATGAGAAGCACATTTAGCACAGTAGATGCACATCATATTATTCTGACAAATTGTAGCTCTTGTTATTATATTAACCTCTCGATGGTGGTGGCCATCTTGTTGGCTTCCAGTGTTTCATTAGTGCTGTAGGTAAAATGACAATAGTCTTGAGGGGTACACTCTAGTTAAGAAATACCTAGCAATTCTTGCAAACTCTCCACTCTTCCATGAACAAAAAGACACATTCATTTCCCACCAGATATTAACTCCTCAGACCTCGGAGCACTTGGGCTGCCGATTCTGCTGTTCACACCAGTATGCAGATCAAACATTTAAAAAGGGTTGGGAAGCGCTGTGTGAAGGGGACAAATTTTTACGCAAGGGTGTGCTGATTTGTACATGTCAGGTCTCTATGAGTGACCTACATTTTTAAGGGAGAAGTAAGGATTTATTAAGTGCTTACTTTTTGTCAGGCACACTTCATTTTATCTTTTTCTTACTCCTCAGGGTGTGCACAAATAAGAGGCTGCCTGTGGATTTGCCTGGTATCTGAAATCTTCAAGATGCATTTCCACTCTAATTTGAAAAAATGACAGCCGTTCGTCCTCCCTTTACACTTTGTGTTTTCTTCCTCTTCCTATTCTGTAAAGCAGAGATGATTAATCTGGCAGCACATTAAAATTAAGATGGTTTTTAAAAAGTTCTGGTGTCTGGGTGTCACCCCAAAATTTTGATTGTAAGGTTTGCCACAGACATTGGTGTTTTCCAAAAGTCTGCCCCACCTCCCAGGTGGCTCCAGTACACAGCCAGGGTTAGAATCTGTGCAAAAGGACCTACCACCTTCTAGAATGCGCACAATCAATTCTTCCGATTTAAAACCACTTTCAATGGCTAGACTGGTCAGTACCTGTTTGTGATCCAGAGGGACACTTGAATAAGATGCCACATTGTAATATAAGGAGACAGTAGCCACCATTAATTGTCTTGAAAATTTTTGTGAGTGCTCAAATGGAAACTGAAAAACATCTATCGGTATCCCTCCTCCAACCCCCAACACACACACACCATTAGCAAATGCAGGAGTCTTTAGTATAGCCACAGCTTACATAACTCTAAGTAATAATGTGTTGATTTATAGTTTGTGCAAATTGCAATAAATGGCATTTTCTGTTATGTGGACGGTAATAGATTGTTCTGGAGTGAATACAAGTCCATAATTCATTCAAGAGCTATGCTGATGCTATAAACTGAGGCTCAAAATTTAAGCAGTTAATCCATGATAGTTTAATGCTGAGAATGGGTTTCAGGATTGTATTCAATTTGGTGACCATCTATTATTTCAGTTGAAGCATAATTAACTTGACAGATACAAGAAGAAGGAAAAGAAATGTTTTCAGGGCATTTTGTCCTTTCTCCCACCTTCCTAACCTCTCGCTACATTTTCATGTTGCTGTCCAGGGTGAGCCCTTCCTGCTTCAGAGGAAGACGGAGAACAGGAAGGATTTGTTTCAGAGACAACTGGTACTGTGTAATTTCCATTGCGGGGCTGTGAGTTAGGGGACCAGGCTGGAGACTGTTGTATTTGCCACATGCCATCAGATCATTAGTCTACCAGAAGTGCAGTAGAAGTGAGTGACCAAAACTTAAGGCTACTGGGGAAAGGTAAAAATTCTTCCCTGGGCTTTGGTTTCCCTCACTTCCACAAGTCTCCTTTGGTCTCTGCTCTTCTTTTTGGCCTTCCATGTCACAGATAGATATTCTCTCTCTTCTAGAAACCGCACCTTTCTTCTCAGAGGCATAGGTGAAGGAAAACCAAAGCCCAGAAAACCTTTGGACAAAGATCCTGGAAGTAGTTTTCGTCCACTCAGAATCCGTAAACTGTAACTAAGCCTTTAATTTAAAAAGTCATGCAGTTTTAGAGAAAAAGCTGCAACCCATTTGCTTAGCAAATGTTTGTGACTTCACTGGACTAAAATTTTCTCAATGATAAGCTCTTGTAACTTTTCTATGTTGAAGATATTGCCAAGCAGGTGATATTGGTTCGACTAACGTTAAGAGTCAAGATCACTACAAATTAGCTTTCTTGAAAGAACATAATATAATCAGGACTAAGTCTACATTCACGAATTTATGATGCCTTAGAATCATTTTTTTTTTTCAAGTTCACATGGAACATTAACCAAAACAGAAAATACCTCGGGCCATAAAACAAACCTTAACCGACTTAAATGAACTGGGATCACACAGTCTGTCCTTAGCTCATAATTGAATTAAACTAGAAATTAATAACAGAAATATAACAATAAAGTCTATGTACACTTGGAAATTAAATTTAGAAACAGTACATGAGTCAACAAGGGAGTCTAAAGGACAATTATAAAAATTTGAAAATATTTTGACCTGAACAAAAATGAAAATTCAACATATCAAAATCGGTGTGATATAACTAAAGCAGTGCTTAGAGAGAAACTTACAGCATTCAATTCTTATGTTAGAAAAGAGTAGAGATAACAAATAAATCATCTAAGCTAGTACCTTAAAACAATAGAAAGCAAAGATTAATGAGGGAATTAATAAAAATAACAGTATATCAATGGAATTGAAAGCAGAAAACCAGCAAAGAAAATAAATGAAACCAAGAACTGGTTGTTTGAAATGATCAGTAAGATTAATAAACCTCTACAAAGACTGATTAAAAAGAAGAGAGAAAAGTCACAAATTGCTAATGTCAGAAATAATGGAGGAGGTATCACTATAGACCCCATTAAAAAGAAAATGAGGGCATATTATGAGCAGCTCTATATACATAAATTTGTCAACTTATATAAAAGGATCAATTCCTCAAAACTCACAAACTATCAAAGCACATCCAAGACGAAATAAATAGCCTAAATAGTCCTATAATTATAAATAAAATTAAATTTGTATATTAAAATCTTCAAAAACAGAACTCTCCAGGCCTAGATATTTTCACTGATGAATTCTACCCAACTTCAACTTTACACAAGCTGTTTCAGAAAATAGAGGGAACACTACCCAACACATTTTATGAGGCCATCATTACTCTGATATCAAAACCAAATAAAAACAGTACAAAACAAGGCTACAAACCAATATCCCTTACGGATAGAGATGCAAACATCTTCAACAAAATGTTGGCAAACTGAATCTAGTGATATATTAAAAAATAACACACCATGACCAAGTGTGGTTTATCCTGGCAATGCAAGGCTGGTTCTATATTTGAAAATTAGTGTCATCTACCATATTAAATATCTAAAGGGGGAGAAAGTGAGAAAATTATATAAATTGATGCAGAAAATTATTTGACAATTTAACATCCATTAATCATAAAATCTCTCAACAAACTAGAAAAACAGAAGGGAGGGGAGCTTTCTTACCTTGATTAACAGGATGTACTAGTAACTGACAGCTAACATCATCCCTAACGGTGAAAGATTGAATACTTTTCTACTTAGGTAAGGAAGAAGACAAGGATTTGCACTCATCACTCTTACTCAGCACTGTCTTGAAAGTCCCAAATACTGCAATAATGTAATGCAAGAAAAAGAAATAATGGACACACAGATTAGAAAGGAAGAAATAAAACTGTTCCTAGTCTTAGATGAAATACAATATTGTGTAAATATAAATTTTCAAAGAACCTACAAAAACTCCTAGAACTAATAAGTGAGTTTATCAAGGTCACAGGCTACAAGATGAACACTCAAAAAGTAGTACTGTTTCTATATTCTAGCAATGTAAAATTGGAAAACAGTTTTTTAATTTCATTTATAATAACCCCAAGAAAATAAAATACTTAGGAATAAATCTAACAAAACATATACAGGATCTTTGTACTAGAGACTACAAAGTGCTGATGAAATAAATCAGAAGAGACCCAAATAAATAGAAAGACATAGCATGTTCATGGACTGGAAGACTCAACATCATAAAGATGTACATTCTCCCCAGATGGAACTATAGATTTAACTCAGTTCTTATCAAAATTCTCACAGGATTTTTTTTTTTCACATGTAGACATGCTAACTTTAAAATTTATATGGAAAGGCAAAGAAATTAGAATTGCTAGAACAATTTTGAAAAAGAAAAATAGAGAGTAATATGTTATACAGTTTTAAGATTTATTATGAAGCCACAATAATTAAAAGAGCATGGTATTTGGTGAAAAGATAACCATATATATCAATGGGAGAAAAAATGGAGAGTCCAGAGTTCGACCTACAAAAATACAGCCTGTTTTAACAAAGGTACAAAATCAATTCAATGGAAAAAAAATAGTTTTTTTTTCAACAAATGATCTTGAAACAATTGGACATCTATAAGAAAAATAAATAAATAAATAAAATAAACAAGGTATTATCCAAAAACTAACTCAAAATGATCAAATATCTAAATAAAATACAACTCTATAAAACTTCTAGGAGAAACCTTTATGGCCTGGGGATGGGCAAAGAATTCTTAAGCTTGATATCAAAAGCTTGATACCATTGAAAAAAAGAAAGAGAGAGAGAGAGAGAGAGAGAGAGAGAGAGAGGGAGAGAAAGAGAGAGAAATTTTCATCACCAAAATAAAAATATTTTCTTTGTGAAAAACACTTTTGAGAAGATTAAAAGACAAGTAACAGACTGGAAGAAAACATTTGCAAGTCATATGTCTGACAAAAGACTTGCATCCAGAATACATAAAGAATTCTCAAAATTTAGTAAGAAAACAGACAATTCATTCTTTTTAAAAAAAAGGCAAAATGAACACACACTTCACCAAAGAGGATATAAAATGCCAAATTACCACACAAAAGATGTTCAACATTATTAGCCATTAGGATAATTCAAATTAAAACCACGATAAAATACCATGACTTATTTATTACAATAGATAACATAAAAAAATACTGACACTACCAAGTGCTGGTTGGGATAGAGAGTAGCTAAAACATTCATATGTTGCTGGTGAGAGTGAAAATTATGCAGTTCGACAGTTTCTTTTAAAGTTAATACACTTATCCTGGGTATTTACCCTAAAGAAATGAAAACCTATGTTCACAAAACAACCTGTACAGAAAAGTGGATAGCAGCATAATCACTAAAAACCGGAAAGAATCCACACGTCCCTCAACAGGTAAATAAACAAGCTGTGAGTACATCTTACAATGGAATGGAAAAATAAAAAGGAATGATAAAATTACCAATGCAAAAGAACAAACCATTGAAACATGCAACAACTTGAATCAATCACAAAGGCATTATGTCACATGAAAGCAATATGTTTCACAAGATGACATATTGTAAAATTCCATTGTATGACAAAAACTATAGGGATAGAGAACAGATTAGTGGTTGCCAGGGGTTACAGATGGGAGGAGACTGTCAATTTAAAAAAATAGCACGAGCAAGTTGTTTGGGATAATGGAACTCTTCCCTATTCCGATGGTGGTAATTGTTACATGAATCTATGTAAGTGTTAAAACTCATAAAATTGTACTTTTTTCAAAAGTCAATTTACTGTGTTAACTTAAAATGAATTTCAAGGCATGCACCTGTGAACGTCAGTGTGTATATTGAATGACAAGTCTGAAACGTTTTAAGGTTTTCTTCTTGAAAGACAACACTATGAAGTAAACTTTAGGACTCATTATGTTGGTGTCTCCCACCAAGCTGGAACTCCATAAACCACCGAGCTTCATCACGCCTTGCTAACAGTCAAATTTGGCTACAGAGAAGACAGGCTGTGAGATAGACTGTGCTTTGGGGTGGAAAGCCCCAAATGGTCGAAATGCAGAATTGTTAGGTGTTCCTGTGCAGACTTAGTTTGCATAGATGCTGGCACAGTCACGAAGTTAGACCAAAAAGCCCCTTTTAAAACTGCAAAGCTCTAGAAGAGGTTATCACCAACTTCTAACAGTGAGTCAGGACTAGGTCCAAATCAGCTTATGATGTATTTCTTTGCGATCAATTGAAAAATGAGATTTAGAACATGGGAAAGAACAGGGAAAGATAATTTTGAAGTATTAAACACAGTTTCAGGAAAGCAGAGCTGAATGGAATTCTAGAGCGAAAATAATGGAGACAGACAGATATCCAGTAGGGAGAAAAGATGGGCAGAAGACTTGAAAAACACTTCACAAAAATATTTGAACGGCCAATAAATACGTGAAAGAGTACTCAACCTTATTAATCATCAGGGAAATGCAAATTGAAACCACAAACAAATACCACAACACACTCCCAAAACTTCTAAAATGAAAAAAGCATACTTCAAATTTTGGCAAAGATGGTGAGTAACCAGAACTCCCATAACTTTTAGTGAGGCGTATGTATTGATATAACCCCTTTGGGCAGAGCTTTGACATTATTGACTAAAACTGAAACATGCATATCCTGACCTGGCAATCTCCATCCCGGGGATACTCAGCAGTGATGTGTTTGTATGTTCACCAAAATACATGTACTAGAACTCCCAGAGTGACTCTACCCAAAACAGCCGTGTATGTTTCCTACTGCTGCTGTAACAAATTACTACAAACTTTGTGGGTTAAAACATCAATGTACAATCTTACAGTTCTGTAGCTCAGAAGTCCAAATGTGTCTTAGGGGCTAAAAATCAAGGGGTCAGCCTAGGTGCATTCCTTCTGGAGGAGCTAAGTGTGAGTCTGTTTCTTTGCCTTTTCCAGCTTCCACCAGCCAACTGCCATCATTAGATTGCATCTTCAAAACACATTTTCAAAATGCATTACTTCAACCTTTGCTTCCATTATTATGTCTCCTCGCTGGCTTTGACTCTCCTGCCTCCCTTTTGTAAGCACTCTTAGGATTACATTGGGCCTACCTGGATAATCCAGAAAAATCTCCTCATCTCAAGATCTTAACTTAATCACATCTGCAAAGTCCCTTTTGCCATGAAAGGTGACACATTCACAGGGATTGGGATGTGAACATCTTTGGGGAACCATCATTCTGACTACTATAAACCACAAGCAGGAAAGTACTCAATTTCCCAGCACCAATAGTACAAATAATTCATCCACTGCAATACTGTACAACATTGAGAATGAACAATCTTCAATGACTTGCAAAGTTATGAATGAATTTCACAAACATAACATTGAGCAAAAGAAGCCAGAAACAGAAGCTAATATGAATCTATGTGTATAAAATACAGAAAGAGGCCAAATTAATCTATGGTAGAAGTCAGGATAGTGGTTACTCGGGATGTGGGGGTTCAGAACTGCAATGAAACATGAAGGGACTTTGGGGAGTCACTGATGATCCGTTTTGTGTCTCGATCTGGGAGCTGATTTGCTCAGTCTGTGAAAAATCCATCCCACTATACCCTGAAGGTACGTGTACTTTTCTGTGGGTATATGTTATTTACTTCAATGAAATGCATAACATTTTTATTGACGAAAGAGGAAGAATAGGGTTCTGCTTGCATGAGTCACTCGGTATAATGGGAAAAGCTGAAGCTTCAGAAGTGGACAAGGCCTAGAATCATGACTCTTTTACTGATTCTGTGCTTTTCTACAAATGATTTCATCTTTTGGGTCCTTGGTTTCCTTCTCTAGAAAATGGGGATAATAACACTTCCTGCCTCACTGGATATGTTACATATGTGAAGTAACCTGTGTGAAAACATAGGGCTGAGTAAATACTACTTCCTTTCTCATTTTTACCCTTATATCTATCTTTCAACGGAGAAAATACACAATCAAAGAGAAAAAAGCAATCATTTCAGAAGCTGCTTTTTTTGTTTTGCATTTTCAGTGCCATGTTTAAAAATATTTGCCAAGAACTGTTATGAGAAGTTGCTCCACACTCCGTAAAACTGGTAAAGAAATAGTTCTTTGTTGCTTTATAAACACTGCTTAGTTCTTTATAAAACTGCCAATTTCATTGTGAAAATTCTTTTGTAAAGGTGAGCTTCCTGAGATCGCGAAAGATTGGGTATCACTTCCACTAGCTGTAACATCTGCAAGAAAAATTCAAGAACAGAGTGGAAATACAGCCAGTCCAGACTTCTCCCTACAAAACAAACACAACCTCGAGCCTTACGCATCTATCCTTAGGACTGGAAGGAATATCTAGACACCAAACAGACTTACACTTCAATTGACACATCTAGTCTTCTCCCTGTAGTCAGGCCCAAGGAACAAAGATGAAAATAAACAGAGGTAGAAAGTGGGTTTCCCTTGAAACTTAAGAAATAGCAGATTTGAGATCAGGACCGTGATCTGGAGCCTTAGAGACCATTTAAAGCGTTTTGGGTTCTCAGAATCATTGCACTTGGTCAAACTCACAAAGACCCACGCACGGTCTGGTTTACAATCCTCTTCCCAGGGGTTTTTAAGTAATGGCTTACATTTCCCATTCCCAGCCAGGACCTTTTATTTGCAATGCTTAAGTCTTTATTTGTATTTTCTCACCCCCATTTTTATTGCCTCTGGTATTATTTCAACATCATTTTATTTTGATCTGGACTTGACCTACTTTTCCAGTCTTTGCTTGCACTTCCCTTCTTATAACTCTTTGCTCCCCCAATTTTTCCATTCTATCTCTCCCCAAAGGCCTCTCCTCACCCACTCCTGCACACTGGGCTTACTCCTCTCCACCAGGATGTTTGCCCTGCTCCTTGAGTCTGTACCATTTCATCACACCTTCCGGGAAGCTTGACTCATTGCATTTATCACACATAAACTGTTTACCTATCTGTTTATCTATCTGTTTGTTTACCTCATGCCCTGGATCGTGCACTCCTTCAGAACAAGAGCTGTATATTCACTCCTGCGTCCCCAGTGTTTAGTTCAGAAAGTGTTCCATAAATGTTTGTTGAATGAATGAGTGTTTATCTGGTGGCCACCCACTATGGACATCAGTTGAAGTCCTCTTGGGTTTTTTTGTTTGTTTGCTGTTGTTTTTTGTTTTTGTTTCTTTGTGTCTTCAGATTGATAACCTCTTGTTACAAGAGTCATCAAATTTTATTTTTTAACATAATGGTGGCTTATTTGTTACCCAAAGAACTACTACCAATAACTGTTATTAGCCCTTTGCTCTTTCTTCTCTCTCCCCTCAGTCAGAGCATCTCCTCTATTCTATAACAATCTCCATCATATACTTAAATCCCTTTTATCGATCAAATCAGTGATTTTAAACTAAGTATAGGAAAGAAATGCTTGTAAAACCTTCAGTTAACTAGTGAAGTAATATTGCCTTATCGTTACTTTAACATCTAACAAAAATGGCTTCCCCTCAGACCTAAATAATCATCCGATTCTGTGTATACAGAGATTTTTAACAAAAGAGGCTGAAGAACTGTGAATGACAACCAGCCATTGTGCATTGTCACATTTTTTCATTTTGTAGTGGTGGTTTTCATCCTTCTTCTTTTCCTCATTTCCAATCAGAAAAAAAATCTAAATTTCAAAAATGTAAGTCATTCTCCTTAATAGTATATAAGCTCAACTGAATTCTGAGCTCCAATTTGAAACTAAAAGGAAATGAGATGTCTCCCTCAAGGAGAGCTGCTCTCAACTGCAGAATGGTATAAATGAGAAAGGGAAAAGACAGCGTGAAAGCGATGATCACTTTTTTTCCAGGGAACAGAAGAGTAGTTAGTGATAAGACTAGTCTTACTCTCATTGGGCCTAACCCAGGCAGTCTGGTTCCAAAGCTCCTGCTGCCTCTCAGGAAAACGAGGACCGTCCAAATGTTCATTGCAAAGAATCTGTAAGAACAGAACACAAGCTGCTCTTTTCAGAAATTAGGCAATTACAGGACAAGAGAGAGATAGGGAAGTCCCATGAAAGAAAAGCAGAGCCAAAGAAAAGTATTTTTAGGGAAGGTGACTTTTGAGCCTGGTTTTAGCTTAACAGGAAAGAGCTAAGGGAGGAGGACAGATGAAAGATATGAGGGAGGGGGTAGCAGGTGGCAGAAAGTTCCCTGACCCCTGCCAGAAAGCTGTAATGCATGGAATCTAGAAGATGGACTCAACTTTTCAAGGCGATGAGACTCTGAACCAAGGAAGAGGAATGAGCAGAAAATTGGTTAGGATAAAAATAAATTTTGAGTCAGTGAGAAGGGAGGTTGAGAGTTCACCGTATATGGCTTCAAGGATCTCTGTGAAATAGGAGGTAATTTCATCTGCTGAGACGGAGGGAAGTAGAGGGCTGGGGTTTACACACTGTAAAAAAGGCTTAGAACACCTGATCTGAGGAACAAGGTGTAAAGGTAAGAAAGATAACTATGAAGCTTGCTGAAATTCACTCAAGTCTGCCTTTCAGGAGCAATTTTACTTGTGCTTTGGTGAGCAAGGCCCTGAGAAAAAGGAGTTTGGGACTTGCCACTTTATTCTTTTACATAATTACTGCTTGATACAAGGGAGTTTATTAAAGCTCTCTTGCTTCATTTCCCCTATAAAACACGTTAAAAATCATTGCCCTCTTCCTGCCCCATAGGACTTTAACAAGCATTAATTAATATCTTCAGTGTCCCAAGTGCCTTGGGAAAGCACTGTATGAGGACTGTTTTTTATCGCTTTCATTATTCTTGCAATTGCATCAGCCCACCCTCTGTTTAGAATGAGTTGAAATACAATCTTAACAACTTCCTTCACTTGATTCCAAAATTTGTTTCGTAAGCCTACCTGATATCAGCCATCAGATACAAAAAGGACAGAAATCTAGAATGTTGTCCAGGTGCTATTAAACCAAAAAGGAGAATTATTCAAAGTTAAACCACAGTATTCATAATCTTTTCAGAGCTCATTGATCTGTCTAATAACATAGTGCATTCAAGCCACTGATTTCAAACTGGCCCTTCCCTGACAGTGCCAATAATCTGATAAGAAAAACCATAGCTCCTACTGAAAAATAAAACACAATACTAATAAATACGTTAATGCTGAGTATAGCAACATCTCAATGCTAAGGCATCCATTATGCTCCAAAAGATTTTCTACCTTCATTTTTTTTAAAAACATAAACTCAACTCCTTCCTTCTTTCCTTCATTTTATTATTCAGCAAATATTAATACATGGTGATCATCTGTACGAGCAGGCCTGAGACTATGTATGCTAGCATCCACTTGCCACACATACAATGAAAGGATTGTGATCCTTTCATTGTCTAAGGTGATGTAGTACTTTTATTATCATTTATTTTTGATTGGAGCATAATGCTATACTATCTCCCCATTGGCTGGGTTAACATTATTTCTCAATATTCGGACATAAAGAATATTGAGCAATATTTCTGGTGTCGAGACGTGCTGACCTTTCTCCAAATGACTGCCTTTAAGTGTTAATTAGCCCAGGAGTACTAGAAGCCATGAAATCACTAGTATGAAACCATCAGGACCCCATTTAGGGGTAACAGTTATTTTTGCAAATTCACTTCTGGTATCAACCGCTACTTGTTATAGGATGTGGTTGCTATGGTGATCTAGGAGCAGTGAAAATTCTTATTTTGTCAAAGTTTGCTCCTTTGAACTTAACTGGAGACATTACATGGTCTAGTTGATTCCCATGGTACAAGGTTTTTTGAAGTCAGTACAGTTTCTTCAGATTCTGTAAGACAGACTTATCTTTTATTCTTCTACATTATCGGAGGACCCCAATGAGGCTACAGCTGATAGGAATTGGGGTGGTAGAGGGGAGGGAATGGGACTCCTGGTGCAAAGAACAAACGGAATTTCTCAAAGCCAGAGTCAGAACTGTCAATACAGTATTGCTCTTCTACAAAGTCAACATGGCTTCTAATTAGGTTTTCTGGGGTATAGCTTGCCTTGAACCACCAAAACAATGTGGAGACATCTCAAGATTTGTGTGGCCATTCCACAACTAGAAATATCTAGAAGGTTGCCTGCATGGATGTCAGGAATGACACTGTAGGACTTCCGAGACTAGGTCATACAAATGTCACACACTTCATCTTTGTTCTTTCAGGATGCTCACTTTTAGAATGCAGACACCACATTCTGAGGAAGCCTAGGCAGGTCCACGTGGACATGAACCAAGTTGTTTGTCTACATTTTCCCATAAATTTATATATTAAATTCTTCATTCTGTGCTAATGAGCTACTGGTCTTTTTGCTTTAATCATCACTGCTTTATAAAATGTTTTAAAACCTGTTAAGGCAAGGTGCCACTCAAGCGTCTTCGTCAAATTATACTAGCTAGCTTTAGCACTTCAATGTCCAAACCAACTATTAAAAATATTATAATTATATACATACATATATGTGAATATATATATGTGGTATTAATTTCCTAGGGTTGTTGAAACAGAATTTTATCTTTTTGGAGGACACAAGTCAATCCAGCACATATATATGTACACACAAACATATACGCTTTCTAGGAATTTTGCTACATGATAAATACTGAGAATCTCAATGAATTTCTTCTAAACAACAAAGCAATTTTCCTCAAACAATATGTTAAATAAATCATTCCTCTCATAATCATTAGGGTTATCTGCTTTACCACATGTTAAGTTTTCATATATTCTATAGTCCGGATTTGAACATTCCATTATAATCTACTTTTCTGTCTACCTGTCCAAATACCATATTGCTTTACTTATTACAGTTTTATTTAGTTTCAGAACACATGCCTCTCACACTCTCATTTTTCAAAATTGCCTTAGCTGTTCTTTTTTAAAAAATTTTTGTATTAGTTTCAGGAGTACAAAACAACATAATAATTAGACATTTATACCCCTCACTTGATAACCCTGCCAAGTCTACTACCCCTCTGACATCGTACATAGCTATTACAATACCATTGACTATATTTCCTATGCTGTATTCTATATCCCATGGAAGAAAAAAATATATATATATATATATTTATATATATATATTTATATACATATATTTATATATATATCTATATATATATATTTATATCTGATGCTTAATGAACAATACCCTTCTCAGCAGCCACAAAGCAAGACCAAGACCAAATATATACATATATATATATATAATTATAGTTGACATTCAATATTATTTTATATTAATTTCAGGTGTATAGTGTAGTGCTTAGGCATTTATATAATCTACGAAGTGATCTTGCCGATAACTCCAGTACCCATCTGACACCCTACATAGTCTTTATAACATAAAAGACCCCAAACAGCCACAGCAATCCTGAGAAATAAGAACAAAGCTGGAAGTATCACTCTTCCTGTTATCAAATTATCCTACAAGGCTATAGTAATCAAAACAGCAGGGTACTGGCATAAAAACAGACACATAGATCAATGGAACAGAATAGAGAGCCCAGAAATAAATCCATGCCTATAGGGTCATTTAATCTATGACAAAGGGAGCAAGAATTTACATTGGGGTAAAGACACTCTATTTAATAAATGGTGCTGGGAAAACTAGACAGATACATGCAAAAAAATGAAACTGGACGACCTTCTTATGTCACAAGAATAAACTCAAATGGTTTAAAGACTTAAATATAAGACCCAAAACCACAAAACTCTTAGAAGAAAATATAGGAAGTAAATTCTCAGATATTACCCTAAGTAATATTTTTACTGATGTATACTCTCAGACAAAGGAAACAAAAGAAAAAATAAACAAATGGGACTGCATCAAACTAAATAGTTTTTTTCACAGCAAAGGAAACCATCAACAAAACAAAAAGACATCCTACTGAATAGGAGAAGATATCAGATACACCTGATAAAGGGTTAATAAGCAAAATTTATTTAAAAAACTCATACAACTCAATACAAAAAAACCCAAATAATCTAATTAAAAAGGGGGCAGAGAACATGAATAGACATTTCTCCAAAGAGGACATACAGATGGCCAACAGACATATGATAAGATGCTCAACATCACTAATCTTCACAGAAATGCAAATAAAAACCACAATGAGATACCACCTCACTCCAATCAGAATGGCTATCATCAATAAATCAATAAACAAGTGTTACCGAGGATGTGGAGAACAGGGAACCCTCTTGCACTGTCTTGGGATTGCAGATTGGTGTAGCCACTATGGAAAACAGTATAGATGTTCCTCAAAACATTAAAAATATTATGATTACCTTATGACCCAGCAATTCCACTCCTGGGTGTTTATCCAAAGAAATCCAAAACACTAATTCAAAAAAATATGTGCACCTCTATGTTTACTGCAACACTATTCACAATAGCCAACATATGGAAACAACCAAAATGCCCATCAATAGATGACTGGATAAAGAAGTTGTGGTACATTTATATAATGGAGTATGGCTCTGCCATAAAAAAAAGAATAAAATCTCACCATTTTCAACAACGCGGTTGGATCTAGAGAATATTATGCTAAGTGAAATAAGTCAGACTGAAAAAGACAAGAACTATATGTTCTCGCTTTTATGTAGAATCTAAAGAACAGAATAAACAAGCAAACAAAACAGAAATAGACTCATAGAGAAAAAACTGATGGTTGCTAGATGGGAGGGAATAGGGGATGGGGGAGAAGGTGAAGGGATTAGAAAGCACAAATTGGTAGTCACAAAATAGTCATGGGGATGTGAAATACAGTATGGGGAATATAATCAAAAATGCCTTAGCTATTCTTACCTATTTATTGTTCCAGGAAATTTCAGAGACATTTTCTTAAATTCATTCAAAATTGGGATTATATTAAAATTGCATTAAATTAATAATCTAGGGAAAGTATAAATTCTTAATATGGAAACATTGTCTAGGCAGGTAGGACTGGGTAGATGAGCCTGAGTTTTCAGCCCACAGGAAACCTGCCTCCCATCCCCTGCCCCAGACTTTCACTGGATACCAGATGGTACTGACAAATCCTGTCCACAGTTCACCCAGGCTCCAGGTAGCCTAGAAAACAAACCTTAACCTTTGTGGAAGGATTCCTACCAACAGCTCTCTTTCTCCACATCCTCACCAACATTTTGTTATCTTTTACTTTTTTAATAATAGCCATCCTAACAGGTCTGACGTGATAATTCACTGTGGCTTTGACTTAGGAGGTGTGATCACAATACAGTGAATGTTTAAATAAAAAATATTACAGTAAAAGACACATTGCCATTTATCACCCTCAAAATACCCACCACCCCTCACTCTGAACACACTTTTCCCATCGTTCTTGCCACTTTCTGAAGCAATGCTGGAAGTCCTCTTTTGTGAGTGTCTTTATTTCGTCCTCCATCATGACAATGCTCCATGTCACACATCGCTTCTGGTACAGCATTTTCTGTCAAATAAAAACATCATGCTGTGTCTTCATCCACCTTATTCATGGGATCTGGCACTGTATGACCTCTGGCTCTTCCCCAAAGTCAAAATGACCATGAAAGGTAAACATTTTGAACTGATTCAGCACATCGAGGCAACCACGACAGCAACTAAAGACACTCATGAAAGAGGACTTCCAGAGCTGCTTCAGAAAGTGGCAATGATGGGATAAGTGTGTTTGAAGGGAGGGGGCGTATATTGAGGGGGATTAATGACAATATGTCTTTTTACTGTAATAATTTTTTTTATTTAAATAGTCACCATATTTTGTGATCACACTTTGTACATCCTCCTGCTGACTAGTGATGGTAAGAAAGTTTTCATACTCGTATATCTGTTAATTATTTGTATGTCTTCTTTAGAGAAATGTTTACAAAGGCCCTTTGCTTGTTTTTTAATTGGGTTATTGCTATTGAATTGCAGGAGTTCCTTATATTTTTTTGAATATCAACTCCTTATTTGATATGGTTAGCAAATATTTTCTCCCATTCTAAAAGTGGCCTTTTCATTATGTTGATTGTTTCCTTTGTTAAACAGAAGCTTTTTAGTTTAATGTAATCCCACTTGTTTATTTTTGCTTTTCTTGCCTCTGATTTGGTGTCATATCTGAAAATCATTGCCAAGACCAATGTCAAGGAACATATTTTTCTCCAGAGTTTTACACTTTCAGGTCTTACATTCAAGTCTGTAATCTATTTTCAGTTAATTCTTGTTTATGGTATGAGATAAGAGTCTAATTTCATTCTTTCGCATGTGGCTATCCACTTTTCCCAGCATTGTTTATTGAAGAGACTGTCCTTTCCTTATTGTTATAGTCTTGCCGCCCTTGTTGAAGATTCATTGATAGTATGTGTGTGGGTTTATTTTCGGGGGTCTCTGTTCTGTTCAGTTGATCTATGTGTCTGTTTTTATGCTAGCACCATACTGTTTTGATTACTATAGCTTTATACTATAGCTTGAAATCAGGAAGTGTGATGCCTCCACCTTTGTTCTTGCTAAAGACGGCTTTGGCTATTCAAGGTCTTTTGCGGTTCTGCATAAGTTTTTAAGACTGTTTTTTTCTATTTCTCTGAACTATCCATGGAATCCTTTCTTACTAACTTGATGACACAGGATTGCTAGATACAACTACTGAGTGCCTGTCACTTCTTCTTTCCTGCCACTGAGAAACAAAGAAGGAAGGAAGGAAGGAAGGAAGGAAGGAAGGAAGGAAGGAAGGAAGGAAGGAAGGAAGGAAGGAAGGAAGGAAGGAAGGAAGAGAGAGAGAGAGAGAGAGAAATTGGTTTCCATCAGCCTGCCTCCAAACCATGGAGTCAGTTTTCTTATCTCAGAAAAACACTACATGGACCTAATAATCAGCTGTTTATTTGCTTTTCAGGCTTTGCAGCAGACTGCTTTGTTGCCAAAGTACCAAGACCACTGAATCCTGACTACAGACTAAGCTGGACAACTGATTTTTCTTTCCCATCTCTTTCTTCTGCCTTCCCCTTCTCCTTTGTTCTTTAGATTTAGAGTTCTCTGATGCTTAATGAACAATACCCTTCCCAGCAGCCACAAAGCAAGAAAAATTTAGTTAAGAATATAATCACAATTTCAATTATTTATGCATTAGAAAATATTGCCATTGGGCTCTCAGAGTTATTTACTCTGGTGTTTTCTTCTATTTCAAAGTGCTAAAATATTAGCTCTATTCATTACAAACGGAGTGTTTTTAACGTGATTCTTTCCCCTCCCCTCACCCTGTCTAAAATCCAATTTACAGCCTGCTAAAGGCCTCATGTGTTTTTTATGGATTATTTCCTGGGGTCACATTAATCTGGCTCCTTGTTACTTTACACTAATTTTACTTTTCCATAGTAAAGTAACGAGATTCGATCTCTTGGGAATTAATCCACAGAGAACTCTTAATGAGGCAAAGCCAGAATGGAGTGCATCTACTCTTATTTAAGTCTTACAAACACAGTGGAGAAGGAAGAGGTCACCTACCCTTCTGTGCAGTGTAACCTGGGGCCCAAGTCTGAGAAGAGAGCCGGGCAGAGGAGGGAGTGCAGAAGCAAGCAGAGATGGGCAGTGAGCATGACGGAAACTGAGTGTAGTGCCAGGCACAGCATTTCGCCCTGCCTTCAGTGTCAGAATGAGAACCATCCCCCAAGTGATTCCAGTGGAGGACAGGGAGAGAGAGCAAAAGAAACAGCAAAGGAGGCAGATGGAGGAGAACAATTTCTTTGCTTTTACTGAGTATATGTTGACACACCGACCATGACTGGTCTCCTCCAGCCTGCTGGCTCCCTGAACCCACTTCTTACATACTTTACTGGCACTTTCGTTTTCAGTGGAAGCCTTAGAGATGAGAAGACTTAAAGTAAGATTCTGTACCCCTTTGCTCTTGTGTAGAAGATCTATGGTTGACATATTTCCTTTTCTACGAAGCAAAAGCAAGAAATTCTTGCAAAGTTTTGCAAAGAGTTAAAGTAAAAAAACTTACATTTATTTGGGAGAAAAATTGTGAACTCTCAAGTTGTAAACTGAGGAAAAGAATAACTTGCAGTTATAATTTTTAGGGAGAATTGATACAAAAAATAGAAAAAGCAATTAAGAGAATATGAGGTCTGACAAGTTCACGAACTTGTTGCCACAGTGTTGCTAACCTTTTTTGATATCAGAGGGATTATTCATTATGAATTTGTACCAACTGGAAAATAGTTAACCAAGTTTACTATTTGGAAGTGCTGAAAAGGCTGCATGAAAGTTAGACGACCTGAACTTTTCACCAACAATTCATGACTCTTGCATCACGACAATGCACCAGCTCACACGGCACTGTCTGCCAGGGAGGTTTTAGCCAGTCAACAAATAACGGTATTGGAACACCCTCCCTACTCACCTGATCTGGCCCCCAATGACTTCTTTACCCGAAGGTAAAGGAAATATTGAAAGGAAGACATTTTGATGGCATTCAGGAGATCAAAGATAATACGATGACAGCTCTGATGGCCATTCCAGATAAAGAATTCCAAAATTGCTTTGAAGGGTGGACTAGGTACTGGCATCGGTGCATAGCTTCCTAAGGGGAGTACTTCGAAGGTAACCATAGTGATATTCAGCAATGAGGTATGTAGCACTGTTTCTAGGATGATTTTCACGAACTTAATTGTCTAACCTCATATATGTTAAGAGAATGTGGAGAGAATACATTTAAAGCCCCAACCACAGTGGCCTGAAATGGAAAAGCATACATAAAGGATAGCTATTATTTTTTATATTACGATTATATTCCCCAAGCACATTTTTGTCATTTAGCAATAATTGGCTACTGGAAACACATTTAAGAAAAACTTCATTTTTTATAAAGCACTCTCATGTGTATTATGTTACCAAACTTTCACATCAATCAGGTAAGATGAGCAGGTAGCATTATTCTTGTTTCACAGATAAGGAAACTGAGAATATGGAGATGAAGTAACTGCTGGTAATTAGCAGCCCTAGAACTAGAACTACCATGCTTCTCTCCATCTTATTCTATCTTCTCTATTCCTACTTACCTTCCTGACCAAATAGAAGGGGTTCTCATCTAAGGAAGACCTGCATTTTTTCTGCTATGTCAAAGACTGAATAGGCAGTAGATATAACGTCTGTCTATTCAGGGCTAAAGTCTTAATAAACTCTCTTAGCCAAGGTATGAATCTCACATGCTCCAATTTTGTTTATCAGCAATAGAGCTGACACAATCCATTGATCTCCAACTATCTTACTACTGGATCTAACTCTCCAACTGGAAGGACAAGAAAGGTGTGTTATGAATTGGCACCTTGCTCTCCTTATCCTCCACCAAAAAAACAACATGTAAAATATCAATGAAGATAAGGCATCACTAGGGAACTATACATAGTTATGTAGATGAGGAGAATTGCAAGTTGCCCAATCATAACATTGTATGAAACCAGCATACAAGCTGGGAAGATTGCATGACTCCAATTGTTATCTCAGAAAATAATTTCAGTGTATAAAGGCACTAAAAGGGGAAAATATTATTTTTGGAATTACAGAAGAGATTGTTAAATTGTGTGTTATAGATATGATCAAAATCTATCAGGAGTTCAAATCACTGCATAACAAAAAAGTAGAAACTGACCCTAATATGATACTAAATTAAAAACAGTCATAAAGATGATAACATTCATATATATCACCATCAAGAGCAGCTTTGAGCTCTGCAATGACTTGTTCCACACCAAGAAATCCACTAACATCCCTTAGATAAGATTTAGGCCAGTGCATGAATTCTGAAACTACAGTTAGTAAAGTTCCCAGTTGTTCTCAGTTCATCCATCAGTTCTTCCCAAAAGACTTCAATAACAGATCCTCCATTAATCACTTTTTAATATGTTGGATATGTTACATGATATATTTTCATCTCCTTTCATTTAGACTGAGCTGCCAATATACTCTCAGAACCAAAATTAATTAAAAGAAGTCAAGTTCGGGATTAGGCATTGTTCCTGGCATTTGCTCTTGAGTGGTAAGATCGTGGGAAGAAAAATCAATAATTAATGTATTTTTTTTTTCTAGCATGGAATATTTCAAACTAAAACAAAAACCTCTCTAAGCAGACTTCAAGGCAGAAAATCCCTTCTTCTGAAAGTAGATCCCCTTTTGCTAGAGAGAGAGAGAAAGAGAGAGAGAGAGAGCGACAGCGCGCACATTGCTATTTGGCATGACCAATTGTCCCATAAATCTACCCAAAGTAGAGTACGAACTAAAGATTTCAATGTGGAACCTCTGGGACAGAGTAAAAGGAATAAAAAATTGAAAATAGTTACTGCCTATTCATGAAAGGAGAAATATATATAGTGTATATTTGGGGGGGGGGAACAGCCTCACTAGCAGTCAAAGAAAAAAAATCAAAATAAATTTTTATTTTCACATATCATATTACAGAATTTTTAAATGTATAATTGTCCTATTTCCACCCACAGCAAAGGATACAGGACTTGTTGAAGAAGTCAGAGGAAAGATTCAGGATGCAGAACAAGTGCATGAAACCCTCAGCTAAACTGATCAGAGATAACAGGTCAGAAAAGTGAACCAAATTGGAATCTAAGCAGAAAATTCAAATATCCAGAGAAAAATGGGGAAAGGTGGATCAGAGGCAGAACACCAAGACAGGAGTTTGTGAAAAAGCAGTATCAGTACAAACTGGGCCTCAAAGTTCAGTGAACACAGTTCTGCTTTCAGGCAAGGAGTAACAAAAACTGGATTTAACCTCTCCCCTTAAACAATTTTTAAAAATGGATAAAATATATGAAACAGCAGTTTTCAGAAACTGGACAACTGGCATTGTAGGATAGTAATGCTTGAGAAAGGGAAATAAACAAAGTGAGCTCTACAGGTTACCCAGTTTAATACCTGGGGAACATTTCCAGATTACAGCACGTGAAGTGGAGATCCAATCAGAGCTTAGCAGTCTCTATGACATGTGGAGATGGCATTCTGGGTTCAGACAGACCAAGGTAGAGAAAATTCTGGGACGAGAGCACTGGAGAGGAGAGAACTTCACTGAAAAACCTCTGGATATTTGTGGAGGGAATCTTTTGCTACCTATTGATTGGTACATACATGGAAGAGAACTGTAAAGGCCAAAGAAAGAACCACTGGAAAGGAGCAGGCTAAACCATCTTCAGGGAAAATGCAAGGTGAAGAAAAGTGGCTACCCTCACCAGCCAGACTAGAAAGAATCCTAACACAGAGCATTGAATAGAATCCTTAGAAGAATATTGCCTCAGGAGTAAAACCAAATTAATCCTAGACTAAAAGTCACTCTAGATTTCCCTTAAGAAAACTGTCATCAAATAACTGTGCCCAAGTAAAAAAGCCCCAAATTATTTAAAGGGGTAATAATAATAATAATAATAATAATAATAATCCAACAATCAATATAAAATTCTCCATATCTGCATTGAATTAAAAATTACTAGGCATATAAAGAAACAGAAAAATATGACCTATATAAGAACAAATGTCAATCAATAAAAACAAACCCAGAGATGACACAAATGAAAGAATTAGTAAACAAAGATGCTGACCAGCTCTCATAAATATACTTCATATGTTTAAGAAAGTAGAGAAAAATCTAAGCATGATCAAGATGATGTGGAAAATATGAAAAGACATAAGTCAAACTTATAAAAATAGAAAACACGATATCTGAGATGAAAAATCCCTGGGTAGAATTAACAGCAGATTAAACACAGTAGAAGTAGTGATATAAGATACAGCACAGAACTATACAACACAAAACATAGGGAGAAATGATACTATGAGGGAAAAGAATAAACAGAGAACTGGTGAACTGTGGGATAATATCAAGTGAACTAGCATATGTGTAATTAAATTCTCCAAAGAAGGGGGAGACAATAAAAATATTTGAAAAAATAATTGCTTGATATGATAAAAACTGTAAACACATAGATCAAAGAAGCTGAATGACTTCTAAACAAAAGAAACATAAAGAAAACCCCATCAAAGTAAATTATGTCTGAAAACCAATATTACACAGAGAATCATAAAAGCACAAAATTACATAAAGAGAAAGAAAACTAAGAATAATAGCAGACTTCTCATCAGAAACAATGCAATCCAGAAGACGGTGCCATTATATTTTTAAAATATTGGGATGGAAGATTGTCAACCTAGAATTCTATAATCAGTGAAACTATCTTTCAAAGTGAAACAAAGACTCCAGTAAAAGGGGATAAAATAAATATATCCTGTCATGAATCAATAAGTAAGTACAGATAGACACATGCAAAAAAATGAAGCTGGACCACCTCCTTACACCACATACAAGAATAAATTCAAAATGGATTAAAGACTTAAATGTAAGATCTGAAACCATAAAACTCCTAGAAGAAAATATAGGAAGAAAATTTGCAGACATTACTCTTAGTAATATTTTTACTGATATATCCCCTCGGGCAAGGGAAGTAAGAGAAAAAATAAACATAGGACTACATCAAACTAAAAAGTTTTTTCACAACAAAGTAAACCATCAATAAAACTAAAAGGCATCCCACTGAATGGGAGAAGATATTTGTCAATGATACATCTGATAAGGGGTTAACATCCAAAATTTATTTAAAAAACTCATTCAACTCAAAACCAGAAATTAAACAACTCAATTTAAAAATGGGCAGAGGACATGAAGAGACATTTTTCTAAAGAGGACATACAGATGGCAAACAGACATATGAAAAAATGCTCAACCTCATTAATCATTAAAGAAATGAAAATAAAAACCACAATGAGATACCACCTCACCTCAGTCAAAATGGCTATCATCAATAAATCAACAAACAACAAGTGCTGGCGAGGATGTGGAGAGAAGGGAACCCTTGTGCACTGCTGGTGGGATTACAATTGGTGCAGCCACTATGGAAATCAGTATGGAGGTATCTCAAACAACTGGAAATGGAACTACCCTTTGGCCCAGCAAGTCCACTCTTAGTATCTATCTAGAGAAATCCAAAATACTAATTTGAAAAAAATTATGCATCCCTATGTTTTTTGCAGCACTACACACAATATCCAAGACATGGAAACAACCGAAATGCTCATTGGTAGATGACAGGATTAAGAAACTGTGGTACATTTATACAATGGAGTATTACTCAGCCATAAAGAAGAACAAAATCTTACTATTTGCAACGATATGGATGGACCTAGAGAACGTTAAGCTAAGTGAAATAAGTCAGACAGAGAAAGACAAATACCATACGATCTCAGTTATATGTGGAATCTAAAGAATAGAATAAATGAACAAACTAATCAGAAACAGTCTCAGAGATATAGAGAAAAAACTGAGGGTTGCTAGATGGGAGTGGGGAGGGATGAGGGAGAAAGTGAGGGGATTAAAAAACACAATCAGTAACCACAAGATTGCCACGGGAATATGAAAGACAGTTTGGGGAATACAATCAATAGTGTTGTAAAGATTTTGTAGGGTATCTGATGGACATTTGTCTTATTAGGGAGACCACTTCAGGGACAGTGTAGGTGCCTGATCACTGCAGTGTACACCTGACGCTGAATAATAATCAATGTCAACTATAACTTGATATGGAGTACAGCATAAGGAATACAGTTAATGGAACTGTAACAGCTATATACGATGTCAAAGGGGTAGTAGATTGGGGGAGGGGGTAATCACCTTGTGAGGGGTATAAATGTCTAACTATTACATTGTTTTGTATGCCTGAAACTAATAGTAATACTTTTAAAAAGTAAGGACATAAGACAAAAAAAAAAAAATAGATTGACAAGAATGGAAGGAGAGAATGCTCATTTGTATAAGTTGTTCACAGAGAAAGATCCCCTCTGAAGAGATAACATTTGGAAAAGTCCTGAAGATATTGGGGTGAAAAGCAACCCAGGCAAAGAGGATGGAAAGTGCAAAGGCCCTGGGGCATAAATGTGCTTGGGTGTTCAAGGAACAGAAAGGGGCCAATGCGGTTATATCAGAGTGAAAGAGAAGACATATCACAAAAGATGAAGGTGGCAGAACAAGGGTGCATAAAGAAAAACTATTTAGAAAGTAGTTGCAGTTGTCCAGGACAGAGGTGATGGACTTCGAGCAGGCTGATAAATGTGGATGGTAGAATAATAGACCCACAAAGATATCACATCCTAATCATAGGAACCAGTGAATACGTCACCTTCTGTGGCAAAAGTAATTTTGGTTAAAGACCTTGAGCTGGGAAGATGATCCTGGATTATCTGGATGGGCCTGATCTAAATCACATGGGTCCTTAAACACAGAGACCCTTTCCCAGCTGTGGTCTGAGGGAAACGGGACAATGAAAGCATGGTTGGAGAAATACAACGCTGCTGGCGCTGGAGATGGAAGAAGGGGCTATGGGCCAAGGAATCCGCACAGCCTCTAGGAGTCGGAGAGGGCAAAGGAAAAGATTCTCCCCAAAGCCTCCAGAAAAGAATGCAGCCTTGCCAGCGCCATGATTTTAGCCTAAAACCCATATCAGCCTTCTGACCTCCTGTGAGAGAATACATGTGTGTTGTTTTAAGCCACTGAGTACCTGATAACTGATTACAGCAGCAATCGAAAATTAAATAGGAAGGAGGAAGGTAGAAATATCACTCTGGCTGCAGTGCAGAGAACTTCCTATGGAAGCAGAAAGGGAAAACTGAAGGCAAGGAAATAGCAGCAAGCGACTGTGTTTTCTGTGTCCAGGGTTCAGCGCTTGCATTTAGCCCTGATTTAAAAAGAATTATACGCGTGCGCGTTTACTTATGCCAATTACAAAAAGAGAAATTTCCACCAGCCGCACACATGTAGAAGAATGAAACATGCTTAGCAAAGTATGGGAATAGAGGGCTGAGCCGTCTGGTGAAATTCCAACATAAAAAAAGAGGCCCTGCAGGCTGATTGAAGAGAAAGTGATTATAGGAATAGTCACTATACTTAGGATTGCATCAAAATCAACTTTAATAAAAGTCACTGGCGAGATTTCTGCCTAGGCAGAAATCTCAAATCACTTCCCAGGGAAGGACCGCCAGTGTTTTTTGCAGAGCACTCTTCCGGGGGTGGCATGGGCAAGGCATGTGAAGTAGATCCATCACTAGAGCAAGGCTGTCATCTACAGAAACTCCTCTGCTCAACTGGGAAGATTGTCAAGACCACCCCTTGAGTCCCGGCCTCCTACACTCACGTTTCCAGAGCCCTGAGGTCACTCTTATTAATCTGAGTGAGATCAGTCAATATTCTTCATGCCCACATGGATGAAAGTCAAGGCATAACAGTCACTGAGCCTAACGTGTCTCTACAGATTTGCAACATCTGGCCTACATCTGGGCCCCCTCAGGAGGATATTGCTGATCACCAGAATTCTTTTCTTCTTCTTGGAGCAGCCTTCCCCAGCCCATAAATTTCCAGCATCTTCGGTTCTTACTTATCTGCTGTGGAAACAGATTCCTTCTTGTGTGGAAGTAAGACTATGGAGGAGATTCAGAGAAAAGTGCCTCCTCATTTTCATATAGGACGGAACGGATATAACCTATGCAGTAGAAGACAACCACAAAGAATTCACCAGGGCCTTTTTTTAGAGAAAGCCGAGATCACAGAGAGCAATGACTGGTACCAATTTTGTGCCAAGCACTGTGTAACACATTCTACCTATGGTATGGTATCCAATCCTAACAACACCACTTGAAAGGAGTTATTACCTTCTCCACTTAAGAGAGAGGAATTAAGACTTGAAGCGCGTAGACAACTTGCTAAAGTTCTCACAGCTAATATGTAGCAGAGTCAGGATTTGACTCGACTAGGCTAAAGCACTCTAACAGACAATGACAAGAACGCCTCAGGCCGTTGGCATCTCTTTTTCTTCTAGTCAAACACTTAAATGTAAGGTTGAACCCTATACAGCCTATGATGGAACTCAGATGCCCTACATGACAATGACAGCCTCCAGAGGACTCATCTAGAAAAGTATTCAGTGCATATTTGCTACCTGGAGCAACACGTTACAAGAGCCAAGTTATCTAGAAATAAAGAACCCAGATTTGGTTAGAGAGGTTCATTTTTAATGGCACTGGAACATTTGTATTTCTATCAGCCTAGCTGTTTCCTCTCATTTATCTACATCTGCTGTGAGCCCAACCTTATGGTCTATGTAGCTGGTGATTCATCCCATTTAAGTTACCTCTGGTGATGGAAGTCCACCCAGATCCCTATCAGGAAGCTAAGCACTCATTCGACTGGCAGTACAGGTAGTGCAGCAGATAGGAGTGATAGACTTAGGTTCAAATCCTGTAGCATTAACTAGCCATACACCCCTCAGTGAGACATAGCTTCCCACACCTCAGTTTTCCCATTTGTGAGATGAGGACAGCATAACTTCACAGGGCAGTAACAAGGACAGTGAGGTAATGTGTGTAAATCTCTTAGCACAGTGGCACATAGTAAGCAGTCAACAAATGTTAGCTATTAGTGCTATTACCACATAGCTCAGGACACGAGAGGCAATTAAAACCAAGGACAAACACTGCAGACCAAAGCAATGAGCCCTTCATTTACTATAAACCTCCAGAGAGATCTTAGTAATGTGTGTGCCTTGGCACCAAGCTGAAGCTGGGCAACCCAGAGAGGAAAGCCCATCGTCAGCACATCTGAAATGTTTCCCTACGTTCCCCTGGGGTCTACCCCAATTGGCCATGGCCTGTCACACTAGGCTTCTCTCCTGTCCCCTGTGACTCCTTTAAAGTGATCCCCACACTGCGACCATACAGAGAGATGATCCATGAAGATGATTCACTGGGATAAGAAAATAGTAGGACTTCTATATATTTTATGCTCCTCTAAACTTACATTTGATATATTTAGAAATAGTCTATTATGTTCACATTTGTATTGAATCTAAAAATACACATAGGATACATGCTCGATTTTTTTTAAAAACTAATTGGAAGTGAAATCTGAAAAAAATAGAGGATTAGAATTCTGTCCAGTTCTTAAAGGGCTACAAAGTTATAAGCACACGTGTCTGGCAACTCTGTGTAGGTAAATGAATGCAGAGGCTGAAGGGAGGGGTGGAGAAAGTGGAAAACTAGAGAGTTCATGTCTGGTCTCCAGGTGTTCAGAATCAAACACAGTTTGAACAGCTGTAATTATTTTTTTATAACATTGGCCAAGCAAGTCAAGGTGGCAGACATCATTAGGCCCACAAGGGTCAGGGGGTAAGCTCCACTTCAGTGCAATCAGCTCATTGCTCTCTGGTCCTTACTGGTCATTTAGAAGTTTGCACAGAACCTGAACCCACATTACTGAGGCAGCTTGGGTAGACCCTGAAGTGTGAGCCACGATACCAGAATTAAAATCCTGGCTTTGCTCTTTACTCAAGGCATATCACTGGGTAAATCCTTTAGTTCTGAGATTCAGTTTCCTCATATCCTTATGGAATAACCAAACATACCTCAAAGGGTTGCTGTGAACGCTGAGATGGTGTACGAGGTCGGACAATTAAGTTCACGAACTCATCCTAGAAAAAATGCTGCACACCTCATTGCTGAATATCATTATGGTCATTTTCAAAGTACTCCTCTTGGGAAGCTGTGCACCAATGCCAGTGCTTAGTCCACCCTTCAAAGCAATTTTGGAACTTTTTTTCTGGAATGGCCATCAAAGCTGTTGTCGTGTTACCCTTGATGTCATGAATGTCATCCAAATGTCTTCCTTTCAAAATCTCCTTTATCTTCGGGTAAAGAAAGAAGTCATTGGGGGCCAGATCAGGGGAGTAGGGAAGGTCTTCCAATACAGTTACCTGTTTCCTGGCTAAAAACTCCCTCACAGACAGTGCCGTGTGAGCTGGTGCATTGTCGTGATGCAAGAGCCATGAATTGTTGGCGAAAAGTTCAGGTCGTTTAACTTTGTCACGCAGCCTTTTCAGCACTTCCAAATAATAAACTTGGTTAACTGGTTGTCTAGTTGGTACAAATTCATCAGGAATAATCTCTCTGATATAAAAAAAGTTAGCAACATCATTGCAACTAATTCGCGAACCTAATTGTCAGACCTTGTATGTCCAAATGCTTCAGTGACTTCAGTGATAGTCGACTCTAAATCACCCATCTCTATGGCAGCTTAGCTGACAATAGTGATGATTTATGGGCGAACACTCGTTGATTGTCTGCTATGTGGAAGGGGAAAGAGAACTTTTCTGTGTCGTCCTGGATGGAAAATCCAATCTAAGGAAGAATTTTTGGAACAGAATGAAAACTTTGCACTACCTTGTCAAATACCGGCTTCCCCATCACAAACATGTTCAAGCGGAGAATATGTGTCTGGAGATTTTGTAAAGCAGACTCATTCTGCGTGAGAAGTTTGGAGCAGACAACTTTTACATTACTTAAAACACTAAAATGTTCTCATTTTAAGTCAACTAAAATAAGAACCAGCTAAAGAGTAACATGATTGCCAACAATTTTAGGCCCTCTGGCAAGTCAAGGGGAAGAAGACAGCTACTTGGGTACAGAACTACCTTTTGATTTCTTTCAAATCATATAGCTCCCTAATTCATCCATACTAGACCTGCATCTGCCTCCCAGCCCCTTAAACCCTTGCCACCTAGAATAACTTGTTCAACAATTCACTGAGCCTGGTGTCCAAGACCAATTAACTTATCCCTGCTTACAGTGATGTTGTTCTGGAAAGATGCTAAAGAAGAATAAATCATATCAGTATTACAACTATGAGCAATGTGTTCACCAATATTTTATCTCTAGCCCAGACCTTGCCTTTGAGGACCAGCTCTAACATAGCCAACCTATAACTTACCATCTAACTGGAACACTTGATAAAATAAACTTATCATTTCCCCTCACCCCCACCTCCTAGCATTCCTGGCCTCAGTCACTAGCACCACCATCCATCCATTTTTCTCACTCAGAAACCTGGAGTCATCCTTGATTCCACTTACTCCCTCCCTCCCCATTGCCTGTCATTTTCACATTCTAAGTACTTCTCGAAAATCTGTACTTTTTTCCCTTCACTTTCACCACTCATTACTTAAGAACAAGCTTCCATTATCTGTTGCGTGGACTGCTGCAGTAGCCCCAATGATTTTCCTCATTCACTCTTGCCCTCCTCCCATCCTCCCATTATTCCCTACATGGACGTCCCACAATTAAGTTCACGAACTTGTTGCAACAATGTTGCTAACCTTTATATATATATATATATATATATATATATATATATATATATATATATATATATATATATATATCAGACGAATTACTCATTATGAATTTGTACCAACTGGACAAACAGTTAACCAAGTTTACTATTTGTAAGTGATGAAAAGCCTGCGTGAAAGTCAGACGATCTGAACTTTTCGCCAACAATTCATGGCTCTTGCATCACAACAATGCACCAGCTCACACGACACTGTCTGTGAGGGAGTTTTTAGCCAGGAAACAAATAACTGTATTGGAACATCTTCCCTACTCACCTGATCTGGCCCCCAATGACTTCTTTATTTACCCAAAGATACAGGAAATATTGAAAGGAAGACATTTTGATGACATTCAGGACATCAATAATAATACAACGACAGCTCTGGTAGCCATTCCAGAAAAAGAGTTCCAAAATTGCTTTTAAGGGTGGACTAGGCACTGGTGTCAGTGCATAGCTTCTTAAGAGGAATAATTTGAAGGCGACAGTGATATTCAGCAATGAGGTATGTAGCACTTTTTCTAGGATGAGTTCATGAACTCAATTGTCTGACCTCATATGTTCATGCTTTCATTCATTACGCTTTAATCATCCTTCAGATCATTGCTTAAGCATTGTTTCCTCAAGGAAGCCTTCTGTTACCTCTCTGACCAGCTCAAATTTGCTTATTTTAGGCTCTTAAAGGAACATGTAGCATTTGTCACAGATGAAGTTGTATATTTGTGTGGGATTATTTTCATTACTGTGTTTTTCCCCCAGTAAACTATAAAATCCATGAGTGCTGAAAAAGTGGCATTTTTGCTTACCACTGGGTCCTAGTGTGTTGCACAGTGCCTGGAACAGAGCAGGGCCTCAATAAATACCTGGTTAATAACTAAAGAAGTCAATAATGATGAATGAAAGTGACGGTGAATATTGTACATTCTTGTACAAGTGACTTCATCTTGCCTATCCTGATTTTAACTGTGTGAAAGCAGGAGAAAGGGGGAGCAGATAAGGAATCAGGAAGAGAAGGCGTCACAAGTCACCTAGAATCGCCAATGTCTCCATTTCTTTGGTTGCAGAACGCAAAAATTTTTAAATTATAATTAAGATAAAAGATCCCAAGAGAAAGTTGCTTGCATGCTGAGCTCACAAATACATACTTTCCCCCCCTCCCCATAAAAAGAACAAACAGATGCTATTGCAAGGCCCACTGCACATCTGCATGGATAAAGCAGCAACACTTGAAGTGTCCTGGGCAGGAAGTGATTTGCATATTTCCTCTCTGGCATGCACATTTTCACACATTCTTTCCAAACATCACTGAAATGGCCACATACAGTGACTAGAGGTTTGTGGCTTTGGATGTATTCTTCAAGTTCACCTTCAGTCCCTGGGCTTGAGAAACGTTCATGTTCAAAAAGCTGGCTGGAGGGCTTCTTCTCTTCCTGTTCCCCTCCCTTTCTCAGGCTTTCCCATTTGAGTGTTGTCAAGTTATCATGCATTAACTAATCAAAATGAAGACAATATGCAAAATGGCTAACAGTTTTATGCCAAGTATGAAAACTGCCTGAAGGATGTGGTGGCACCAGCCACTCAAAAGACTCAACTTCTTTCTGAAAAAAATAGAACTTTGATATGCTTACAATATTTCCTACTCAAAATGAAAAAGATCTCAAAATCTTTCTTTTTTTTTTTTAAGTATTTAAAGGTTACCTGGTAAGATGCAAGATGGACAAACTGAGACATATGACGTATTTTTAAAAATAACACAGTAGTTGAAATAAATGGAAAATGATTTTTTTTTTTTTTAAATTCCCATTAGAGACAATGCAAGAAAAGAGGTGGGAATGGGAATTATTTGCTCTGGGAGCCATAACCACAGAGTAGTTTAATCTAATTTGCATATGAGACTGGAAGTTCCTGGAACTGAATTCTCATGTGGCCCCTATACTCCCACCCCTATTTCCACCACTGACTACATGCTGCTTTTTATGGTAACTGGACATTCAGCTTAGTAAACACAGCAAAGTTCAGCTAATCACTAAAAAAAAAAAAAAAAAAAAAAAAAAAAAGGGACAAATATACAACTCTAAAATGGTGACATTTTCAATAACCTTTGGTAGTTACTGAAACAAGGGAATACTGTATCTACTGACAGTTAAGCCAGAAATAAAAAAAAGTTAACGTTTCCGACTCAATCTATTTTCTCCTTTCAAACTTCAGACAACTTTACCCTACCACACCCAGCTACTTGTCATTTGTTCCAAAGAGTGACACCAACTGATGAAAGATGACATTCTTGCAACCTTTTCCCTCAAAGGACTCATGGTGAGATGGCACTTCTCCAGTTGACTATACACTTAATCATCTGTGTCCGTCTTTCTGTCCCCGGAGAGACAAGTTCCAAGGGGAAATCATCAAACCTTGGGAATTGAAAGCAGGGATGTGCGGACCAGCCGGGCTGCTGGTTACCCCCTTGGGAGTTGAGTCACTGACCTGGCCAGATCATTTAATCGCTTGGAAAATGGTTAGAATGAATAGGACATGTAGTGATTAGTAATTCAGACTAGTCTCAGAGCTTCATGTTTTTCACTGTTCGACGCCAACCACAGCCTTTCTCTCAGAGTCAACAGGAAGTGAGCATGGCCAGCCAAATTTGACACCACTTGACGTAACCAGGGATTGACTTCAGTCTTTATTTCCCCACCCAGTAACACAGAGATATTGAAAGTGATTCCTGCTAATTAAACATATCAAGTACCAGTAGCCAAATAAAGAATTAAGACTTGAAGAAAAGCCGCTTTGATAACTCAGATTTAACCCTTTCTTCTTACTTGGCTCTCATGTAATAAAAGAGTAAATTTAAGGGGGGGGGGGAATGAAATCTCA
This sequence comes from Rhinolophus hipposideros, assembly GCF_964194185.1. NCBI lineage: Eukaryota > Metazoa > Chordata > Mammalia > Chiroptera > Rhinolophidae > Rhinolophus > Rhinolophus hipposideros. Next base: position 17,966,365 of record NC_138059.1, on the reverse strand, counting down.
GATCAAGATCTGAAGATGGAAAGAGGAAGAAGAAATAATATTCATTAAATAAGCTACTCCCCAAACCAATCAAGAAAAGATTGTAATTGAGACCAACACGAAATCTACTGATTGTTTTTCATCATGCTGCCTTTGTGGAATATCCTAAACTGGGCACAGGAAGACATAGCCACGTCGTCAAAAGTGAAGCAAATAGACTTTTAGGAAACATTTCCTATTTCTGGTTACAATTACTTTTGCAATGATTGATTCACGTACAGCTATTTCCAACTACAGTTGTGGTACTAGCAATCAGCGTTCAAATTTGATCATTTCACACAGAGTGTTTGGCAAGGGAAAGTAATGTGTGTATGTCATTGCACTCACACCTATTTGTTCTCTACTTTCTGTCTTTTCTTCCTAATCCATCCCATACCTAGTCCCCAGATTACTTTTCGTAAAATATCACCGCTGTGCATTTATTCACTTGAAATTGGCTGGACCCTGACTACATGTCAGTGGTCACTCAGCTAAGCACAAAGAAGAAAAAATAACATGATGGTCTTGTCCCTGACAAGTTTACAGTCAGTGACACTTTTCTAATCAACTTTTCTGGTTCTCTCGGGACTAAGGTCCAGTTCAAACTTTAACCTGATGTTCGTCAACTTCGAAATTTAAGCCCTTGTTAGAATTTTTTTGTTCCAAAGTGCCTACTCTCAAGCTCACATCTCTGCCTCTCCATCTTGTAGGCTAAAATGCCTCTTCCTTTGCATGCCCACATTCTCAGAGAACCTAACCCACTTACCTTTAACAAAACCATTTCTAATCTCTCAGACTTTTCCCCATCCTAAATTTCAATAGCCCAGATTATCTTTATCATTTTTCAGCTTGACACTATCCCACATACCCTGTCCCAACCAAAATTCAAGTATACATACATACACATTTACATAGCTGTGTGTTAAAGAAAAGGGAGCTGGACTTGGGACATTCATTCTATAATAAACTTAGGGCAAAAGCTCCATTGGCATAATGAAGCTGGGATTATTATTTCACCAAAAAGGACGGGGTGTGGGGTGGGGGTCCAAGCCATGTTATTAGGAGGAATATAAATTTCTCATGTAACCCAGAGAGGATGATGATATTTAGAAGAAAATTAATACTTATCATCAAAAGCATTGTTTATTTTAGATTCTTTAATGAGGAAACAGTAGCTCCCTGAAATGGAAGCCTCCCCATATCCCTCTGCAAGGCTCCAAAATTTCTCCTTTCTGTTCAATCACCCTGACCCTCCATAACTTACACCCCCACCTCACCCCAAGGAGACACCCAACGTTAGCACCTCCTTCTTTCTCAGAGTCAACAAGGATTGAGTGGAAGACACGGTCCACCAGAATTTACTTTGCTGTAGGAAAAGTAGAGAATCCTAAGGACGGAGGACATCAAAATATGGAAGACTCTAAGAGGAGAGGCCCCCCAGAGTGAAGGAAGGGGAGAGTAGAATCTTGGAAAGTGTCCATGAGGAAAACCCTTGGAAGACCTAGGCAGTGTGGCCCCATCTCTTCATGTGGCACAAAGGATTAAGTCGGCTGACTACTGACCGAGCTCCTTATTCTCCCCTCTCCTCCTCACAATTTATGACTCTGAGGCAGTTAGTTACCCAAACGCTTCAGTAAAAAAACAAAACAAAACAAAACAAAAAGACCAGCAATGATAAGTGTGGAATGAACCACCTGGGGTTATCCCAGTACATCACTGCTCATTATAAACGACTGGGAAAGACATCCCTGACAATGAATAGGAGTCTAGGAACAATAAAGCCACCCTGCTCCCCAGCCCTACTTCCAGCTTCCACAATCCTCAGCAGATATCCTGAGGTCCCAGGTACACCCAGGTTCTAACAGTGGAGCAGCAAAACCTCCCTGTTGATCGGGAACACTTAGGGCATTAGAAAGAAACCTTCCTTTGACCACCTTCTTGCTGTGTCTCTCCATCTGACCACTGACATTTCCATCACAATTTAAACACTGTTTCATCTGCTGAATCATCGTCAGCCTTATGAATAATTGTGTCAAAATAGTTTCCTAAAATATGTTCTGAGTAAGTGTCACTTTGGGAGAAAGTGCTCATGGATAGCTACTCCATCCCCTCTGCATTTCCCCCTACAGGTCACACAGAAGGCCAGCCTGGCTTTGCAATAATTTTGATTTCTTCTTTCTAGGTTCCCCACAACTTTGAAGCCAACTGCCATTCATCTTGGTACACAAACCCAACAGTATCAAGTATGCTGCACATAAATTGTTATAGCCTATAGTCATTTAATATATGTGCCAGGATTCATTATGTCCTTATTCACTTTCTTTATCTTTAAAAAGAAAAAACAAAACAAAACAAAACACTGCATTCTCACAACCATAGAGTTGTAAATTAAATGAGTTAGTATGACCTTATGTGTTTAGACCAGGCATCGGAAAACTTTACTGTAAAGGACAAGATAGAAATATTCAAAGCTTTGCAGGTCATGCAACTGCTGTCTCAACTACTCACCTCTGTCATTATAGAGCAAAATCAGCCATAGACAAATGAACATGGCTGTGTGCCAATAAAACTTTATTTACAAAAACTGGTAGTAAGCTGTATTTGGCCAACAGGCAGTGGTTGGGTGGCCCCTTGCTTACAGGATGTGTTCAATACATTTGTTATGATTAAATGTATTATCCTAATCAATACTGACAGTTCTTCATTTCCACATTTTTGTCTCTTTCTTAGTAACATCTTAACTTACCTGTTGTCTCTGTGGGGCCACTGATGAAGAGAGTAGGAAGATTTTTATCTTGCTTATACGTGCATGTCATCTAGTGGTAGAAAAGTGTAATTGCAATACTTTTTTTAATGTCCCTGGCCTTGTTCAAAGCCAATCCTTGGTGAGGGCTCAAACAGCTTTCTCAGTCTGCCCACAGTGGGCATCTGCCACTGGACTACAAAGACCACTTCAATCCACCTGGTTTCAAAGAACTTTCTAACAGGACTTTGATGATGAGGGTTCTCATAACTCAAGATTTTGTGTAGACAACCAAAAGTGTTCACTATGGGGGGCGGGGGGAGGGGGGGCAGAAATTAACTATTTTTTAAAAAACTATTATTTATTAACCAATGACCTGTATTCTATGTGTGTGCATGTGTTTAATAATACTAACAAATGCTTCAGACAAGAGTGTATCCGTATGTGTTTATCATAAAATTAGCCTTCACTAAATTATTGAATGAAGCCTTAGCATGAGGTAGAGGCAACTCTTGGAGTCCAGGCCAGAGTTTCCTCTTAGATTCTTGGTCTGTGCTGTCTATGGACCACCTTCTCAGCCTCACACTTATTTACACTCCACGCCAATGCATACTATGTCTGCCACTGCCTCATAGCATTGCCAAATAACAGGAGAATTCTCGGTTTCTCTTTCTGCAACTGCGAAAAGGTAAGAACTTAGACAGTCTTCATACACTACCGTTCTAGAATGCTGGCTCTTTAAGTGTTTTCTGCAGAGACCTCGTCCGTCAGCACCTCCTTTGATATATAGATGACCTGAAGAAGATTTTTTTAAATGAACACACAATATTTATTTATTTATTTATTTTTAAGGAGGGCGCAGCTCACAGTGGCCCATGTGGGGATCAAACCAGCAACCTTGGTGCTACCAGCACCATGCTCTAACCAACTGAGCTAACCAGGTACCCCCCTGAAGGTTATTTTTAACTATCTGTTATTATAACGGAATGAGGAGATCAGGAGACAAATTTTTTTAATTTTTTTTTCAGTTACAGTTGACATTCCATATTATTTTATATTCATTTCAGGGGTCCAGCATAGTGGTTAGACATTTATGTAATTTACGACATGATCCCCCTGATTAGTCTAGTATCCACCTAGCATTATACATAATTATTACAATATTATTGACTATATTCTCAATGCTGTACATTACATCCCCATGACTATTTTGTAACTACCAATTTGTATTTCTTAAATCCTTCCCCTTTTTCATCCAGCTCCCCAACTCTCCTCCCATCTGGCAGCCATCCGTTTGTTCTCTGTATCTATGGGTCTGTTTCTGTTTGGTTTGTTCAGTTTTTGCTGTTGTTGTTGTTCTTTAGATTCCACACATAAGTAAGATCATATGGTAGTTGTCTGTCTCAGTCTGACTTATTTCACTTAACATAATACTGTGTTTCCCCAAAAATAAGACCTAGCCGGACAATCAGTCCTAATGCATCTTTTGGAGCAACAATTAATATAAGACCCAGTATTATTTTACTATAATAAAAAACCGGGTCTTATATAATATAATATGATATAATATAACATAATATAATGTAATATAATACTGGGTCTTACATTAATTTTTGCTCCAAAAGATGTATTAGAGCTGATTGTCTGGCTAGGTCTTATTTTCGGGGAAACAGTACCTACATCCATGGACCTACATCTATGTTGTTCAAATGGTAAGATTTCATTCTTTTTTATGGCAGAGTAATATTCCATTGTATATATGCACTTCACTTTCTTTACCCAATCATCTATTGGTGGACACTTGGGTTGCTTCCATATTTTGGCTACTGTTAACAGAGCTGTAGTAAACATAGGGGTGCATATATCTTTTTGAATTAGTGTTTTGGATTTTTTTTTTCAGGTAAATACCCAGAAATGGAATTGCTAGGTAATCAGGTAGTTCTATTTTGAATTTTTTGAGGAACTTCCAAACTGTTTTCCATAGTGACTGTACCAATTTGCAATCCCACCAACAATGTACGAGGGATCCCTTTTCTCCACATTCTTGCCAACACTTGTTGTTTGTTGATTTATTGATGATGGCCATCCGGACAGGTGTGAGCTGATGTCTCATTGTGGTTTTAATTTGCATTTCTCTGATGATTAGTTATATTGAACATCTTTTCATATGTGGACTAGCCATCTATCTGTATGCCTGCCTTGGAGAAAAGTCTATTCAGGTCCTCTGCCCATTATTTAATTGGATTGTTTATTTTTTGGTAAGTTATATGAGTTCTTTACAAATTTTGGATATTAACCCTTTATCAGATGTATCATTGGTGAATACCTTCTCCCATTCATCAGGCTGCCTTTTCATTTCGTTGATGATTTCCTTTGCTGTGCAAAAACATTTTGTTTGAAGAAGTCTCATTTATTAATTTTTTCTTTTGTTTCCTTTCCTGAGGAGATACATCAGAAAAAATACTACTAAGAGCAATGTCAGAGAGCTTACTGCCTATATTTCCTTTTAGGAGTTTTATGGTTTCGGTTCTTACATTTAAGTCTTTAGTCCCTTTTGAGTTTATTCTCGTAAATGGTGTAAGAAGGTGGGCTAGTTTCTTTTCTTTTTTTTTCTTTTCTTTTTTTCTTTTTTTTTTTTTTTTTTTTTTTGCATGTATCTGTCCGGCTTTCCCAACACCATTGATTGAATAGACTGTCTTTACCCCACAGTATGTTTTTGCCTCCTTAGAGGAGACAAATTTTTTAAATGCCATTTTTAAATAGTGAGGAAAAAATCTTCCATCTGTATATTTCCTTGCTGTGTCTCCCTCACTAAATAGAAGTAATTTATGGACATTCTTGGGGTTACTTTATAAAAATAACTCTGACCTATTACAATCTGATTTTTTTCTCTCCCCTGGAATCAGTTACATTCATACCCCACCAGCAAGCTTATATCTGATCAGTGGGTATGACGAAGGGCTGAAGTTTTGGGGTGATTTGTCAGTTTTATCAGAAGTAGCCTCTTGCTTCTACAACCTACCTCACCCCAGATAGCTCTGTTTCTCCCCCTTCTTCCTGAGATTCATAAGAATTTAAGGTTTCTCAAACACCCTCTTACCACTATCACCACCACCATCACCACCACTTCACTTCCATAGAAGCTGGCTGGCCTGGCACCTGATTTCCCACCTTTTTCTGATAACCCTACTTCCTGAGCATCTGGGTCCCTTTCCTTTCATTCCACTGCCTTGACTTAGAAGGAACTCTATTCTGCTTTTGAGGAAAGTCTATATTTCCAAACAAATGAAACGAAAATCTCTATTTTGTTTCCCCCAAATCATGAAGCTGACCAGAAAAACTAAACTGAATTGGCCACAGAACTTTTTGGACTCTCTTTGTGATTTTTGGCCACTTGCTTTTTCCAGTAGTTTACAGTGACATGTCAGATTTTCCACAGTGGTCATGTAACATACCCATTCCTCCTTACTTCTACCTTGGGACTCGTCCAGCTAAATATGAGGACGCTCTTGGGATTATGTATAAAGAGAGTTCTGGGCATTAAAATAACCCAGACAAAGCTCTTACAAGACCATAATTCTGCCCCTGGCTATGACAGAAATTAGCTGAGTGATCACTGGACACCAATTTCCTCATAAATTAGGAGGTTGGCCTCAATGTGCAGTCAAATCCTTCTCAGTTCAAATACTCTATCATTCTACATGTATCGTAGATTACTTTTTAAAGAGCCTATCTTGGTTCTAATTACTACCCATTGGTCCTCATTTTAGGTAAAGTTGCCAGAAAAAGAACTTAGTGATGCCTGGTCATCAACCTTCCACGCTCTGTTACCAGTATCTAAGTTTAAAGGTTTTACTGTCATAATTGGGGTTGGGGTAAATTCCTCACTTTGGGCATTGTTTAGCATCTCTTGCAGACATGCCCTTGCCACTGAAGAGTCATCTGACATAGATTTGAAATTGTCCAGGTATAAATGCTGGACCTGATTCCTGTCGAAGTTGTCTTCCCTCCCATATAAACCCCTCAGCATTGCGTGGATTTAGCGTGTTCCTCACTACCTTCCATCTTAAAAAGGATTTTCTGGATTCTATGTAGGTTTCCTTCAATTTCAGAATTTCTATTTCCAAGTTCTACCTCTACAAGGAGGTATGTTTGAATGTTTATTTGAGACATATATCTTGCTTATAGCAGCAGAAGCATCAAAGATACCACAATTAAGAAAGGATTTTTACAGGAAAACAGAATTTAGGGTCTTAATTAATTTCTGACATCATATGCACTCCCTTAGACAACTAGCTATGCAGAAATGACTCTGTTCTCTTCTATCATAATTTACCCCTTCGTTATTATTAAGGACATATGTATAGAAACAGGATCTGTGCCTTGTCAGACTTCTTCCATGCCAGACACTCATACCCTGATTGATGTTATAATCCTCCCTTTTTCACATCACAATTGATTTCTGTGTAAATGAGGATGCTCTCCCAAGAACATATTGTGACTTTAGGTGGATCAAGAACAGGCATCAGAAGCAGATGTACCCTTAGCAAGCCAAGATTGGGACCTCACCACAAATGTCCTTAATAAAACTCAAAGGAGGAAATAAATAAACAGGAAGAAAGAGAAATGAAAAGACTAGAATGAAAAAATACGGTAAAATTACTTTAAAAGAGATTTGGAACCAAGTTTTCTCAGAGATGATAGCTATGTTATAGGATGTACATACATTTTCTGAATTTGCATTCTCAAAATCCAATTAATAAGGAGGATCCTTAGAGCCTCAGCCTAAATTTTGAAGTTTATTCCTCTGCTTTGCCTGTAAACACAACCTGTGTTCCAACAAACCGATTATTTTACTACTTTTTCTTCCTAACTATATTTCGATACCATTACTTACATTAATCTCAGCACCTGGAATGCTAGCCAACTCTTAGCCATAAGAAAATTCCATGCATTCTTCAAGGTCTTTCTCAACAATCACCCTCTTCACCGTGTCTTAAAATGTAAAAGTAGAATGATGAGCAAGTCGTGGAGAGAACTGATTAGATGTTGCAGATAACTTGAGCCTGGTAATTTTTGTGTTGGTTTTAATTTTGGATACAGAGACACAGAGGAGTGCAGAATGGACATATCCATCAGTAAAAGAAACTTTGTGAGCCCATCAAAGGAGTTTCCAAAACTGTGTTGCTCCTTTATGGTGATTTAGTTGACTACTTCCTAAAATACATGTTACGTTGTATGTCCAGAAATCATGCACTTCTCATAATTCAGCCCTTGAGTATGTACTTGGGAAGTAGGCCAGGTACAGTGGGAATCACAAATAAACACAAATAAAAATTACAGAAAACTACAAAGAGAAGATTCAGTGTCACAACTGGGAGAGCTGCATTCGATTTACACTTTCTATGTTCAGGCAGTTTGCTAAATACTTTACACAATACCTAATAGACTGAGATGTCATTAAAAAACAAAATCCTGTCATGTGAGCATCAGTAGTTTTCATTTTTACAGTTGAGGAAGGGGGATTAGAAACTTCTCTAAGGTTTCCTAGTGAGCGTGTGAAACCCAAGGTCCATCCAGTTCTAGAGCCTAAATTCGTAGCTCCTCCACAAAGGTTTCTCCATCACTTCCCAAAAGCAGGCCACCTATTGTCTCATCCCACCCTGAGTGCTTTTTCAACCATCGCACATCCAAATGAAGCTGCAAATTTATCTGGAAGTCGGTCATGAGGCAAGAATGAGTTAGAAACACTGGTCCAACAGATAAAGCTCTAAAGACAGGGAGCTCTCAAGTTCCTTCCCTTTCTCCTCCCTCTGTTTCCTGTGTACCTTCAGCCAAACATTTAATTCTCCACCTTCAAAAACTGCTCATATTCCTCCTGCTGCCTGAAATCCTTCATCAAGAATGGCTACTTTTCTATACTTCCTCTGTAAGCCTTTCCACCTTGCCCTCAGGCACAATTCCTTCTTCTGAGTTCATCTGAAACATCCTTTTCTCCATACCTCTTCCAGCTTTAGAGGTTCACGATAGTTTAACTTCTTGTTCACATTTCATGTCTCCCACTAGCCTGGAGCTCTTCAAACGTTAAGTGCTCTGTCTTATTTATCTCAGCTTATTGATGCTTAATAACAAGCACTGAATAAATAAACACATTAAAAGATGGATGTTTTACATACATATAAATATACCTGTTCAGAGCCTTAGAGTGTCAGAAAAAGTTTGATATCTGAATCCAATGCATAATTTTTAGAAACTTGTAATCTGTGTTTAACAGGATTTTTTAAAAACATGCCTCCGAAAACTGGGATAAATTCGAGTATCTTTGCCCTCCGATTTGGGAACCATGGATCTCACCACTCTCGTGGAAGAGACACTCAGAAATGAAGGGTAGGGAGGCAGTTGAATAAATATTTCTTGAATTGAATTGTGTGTAATTGAACTGAATTAACTGAAAGGCAGTCTCAGCTCCCATTGATTGAGATCGTGGAGCTATCTGAGTGCAGAGTGGACCCAGAGGAGAGCAAAGAGCTGTCCGTGATCAAGAACTCTGGGTCAGGACTTCTCAACCCTGGCTGCACCTTACAATCAATTGGGGAGCTCTTTAAATTTTGGAGGCATTCTTCCCACCCTTAGATCATATAATTTAATAGGACAGAAGTGGGGCCTTGGCATTGGTGCCTTTTAAAGTTCCCTAGATGTTTCTAATGTGCAACCAGCCATGAGGTGATTCCTCTGGAGAAAAGGTTACTCTGCCATATCTGTGCATTTTGGGGGCTCGGGGGCCAAAAATACAAATTTGGTCTCTGGTGCATCTGAGTCCGCATGCATCTCATTTCAGACTCTGTGGGCCAAGATTTTACACCTTCCCACAATGAGCACAGCAGGAAAATTGGCCTGTAGCCTATACCTCCAGAACTTGTGTGATGGGGAAGGGGGCATGGGGGTGTCACTTGCTTTTATAAAGCAAATCACATACACCCTGTGCTACACAATGGGGCAAAGAGAAAACTCAGGATTTTGACCAGGATTTGGTTTCCATCAAGCAGCTCTCTTCTACTTTTATTCTGTATGTGTGTATGGTTGGCACCAGGTGAAGAGATCCAAAGAAAACACTTGAGAAATATTGTGATATACCCACAGCTGTGCCTCCATAGGAAAAAATACTGCCTGAGGCTTCCCCTTCTCTTTAGGGCTTCTTCAGCACTTTGTTTTCCTGTTTGGAAACAAATGGAACTGAAAAGTTTCAAGATGCTTTGCTACAATTACACAATATTTCCCCCCCTCCCACCCATCCACAGCCTGCAAAAACGCCATCCCCGAATCTTCCAGCCAGAGCTATTGACGATCCCCAGAAAGTCACTCTTCCCCTAAAGCTGCCATTTTGCAGAAAACTTGAAAAACACTTGGCTTCTCTGCTTAAGTGTTGTGTTTTTCTGCTGCATTTCCAAAAAAGCTCTTGGAGATTTCATGTTTGTATTTTCTCCTTTTCTGGCTTCATGCTCTCCTATGTAAATGAATAAAGCTCTTCCAGTAGGGAAGAAAGGTGCACTTGGAAACTTTGCTGATTTCATATGTATTTGTTCCCATTTAAAGTAACTCTGCATATAGCAGCATTCTGTACTACTTAACAGAAATCCAGAACAATTTAAGAAGCAGCCCTTTAAAAATTGATTCCAATAAAGGACAAAGCAAACAAAACTGGAGCCACACAAATTCATCTGAGAAATAAATGTTACAGCCATATTGCTGAAGGTCATGAAATTTTATTCATTTCAGTCTTTTGCTATTTGGTTATTAAATATGCAACATTTTCCCTGCTAAATCTTTTCTCATATAGATACTTCAGGTTTGACAAGTTCTCCCATGTTTTATGATTATGTTAATGCATTCACCTATCAGTATTACCTGAAGCCCATACCATCTCTCCCTGATATAGAGAACAAAAAAAGCATCAAGGGGTGGAAATCAGGAAAGTCTTGACCAAGGAGATTTCCTGTCAGTCTGTCTTCTTCAGGGCCAAGATTAGGTGAAGAGAGTGAGGCAATAAAGAAGGACGATCTGGAGATAAAAGGAAAAAAAAATACTGAAACTGTCTTTACTCAAATTTTGATGTTTTGTTCATCATGCAGTGCTTTTATTGATTTTGATTTTTTTTAAGATATGGCATAAAAATATCATTTGTCTTGATTACTGAGAGTTTGGGTGTCTCCTTAAATTTTGCACATGAGTCTCAGTTTTGGTTCTCTTCGAAGGACTAGGAACCAGTCACATGATTGACATCACAGAGAGTTCAAGGTATGGATGTAATGAGATTTTTTACATTGGCGTATCAAGAGCCCCAATACTAGATATTCCTGCATATTGGCAATAGATTTCGCCCAAACAAGAAGGTTACTATGATTGATTTATCAAGGATCTTGAGGCCTCAGAAAACTCTATATGAGTCTACAGGCTGTGGCTAGAGGTAAAGCAAGGTCATGTGACTTAGGAGGTGTCATCTGAACAAAACTAGAGCCTCAATCCAGACTACCAGCCATCTCCTGCCTTGGGAAGCAAATCGTCATTCAATTCAACCCAACAAGACATTTGCTGAGCCCATGGGTCAGACACTACAATCCAACGACGTATGAATAAGATCACCTCAATCGTGCGTCTACAGAGGTCACAACCTAGTGAAATATTCAAAAGAGGTTTCCAAAAAATGTTTAAAGCAATGCCATCAGGGCAATAATACAAGTAGCAAAAGAAGAGCCTCAGCCCAGAGACAAGGGCTCCTCATCTTGACAAGACCCTCCAAGTGATGGCAGAGAAAAGAAGAAATGAGTACATATGAGGCCCCTCTACCCACGCATAAACTAAAATTTGAAGACTCTGAAAGTGTGTGTGTGTGGCTAAGACCTCCTGCAAAGCACAACTTGAAAAACATATCTCGGAACGCCTGAGCTGTGCATGTACTGCCTGCCATCTCCACACCCGTCAGTAGGACATGTGCTTTGAGTTGTTTCAGCAGTAGTAATTATGGCTCACACTCAGCTATCTACACCCTCCAGTCTGGTTCCATTGGTGACCAAGGACACACATTTGTTAAACAGCTGGACAAGGGCAAGGATGCCAAGACTTGTAATAAAAAAAATAAATAAAAATTACCTCTATTTAAAGCTAAAGCATCTAAAAATCGAACCTTTGTCCTTTTGTGTATTATCAACAGTGTGACTGCTAATACCATCCCATCAGTTACTTCAGTGTAAAGACTTTGATGCAGTTTATTTAAGACGCGTTGTCGAGGTCATAAATTGAAAGTACTTGGAGAAAGATGGAAGAGAGTATGGTTGAGGAAAGATCCTTTACCTAATTCCCACCTTTGAATGTGGAATAGTACGTTACCAGGATTCTATGGGTTTAGAAGAAAAGACTATGTTCATTCATATGAACTAATTTAACCTACAAGTACAGCAGTCACCCCGTTACACATGGGGAATGCATTTTAAGGCCCTTAGTGGATACCTGAAACAGCAGATATTATCAAATCCTACCTACATCTATGTCAATATACATAATTACTATGTTTTTCCTATGCATACAAACCTATGACAAAGTTTAATTTATAAATTAGACTCAGTAAGAAATGAACAACAATTAGTAATAATAAAATAGAGCAATTACAACAATATACTGGGATAAAAGTTAGGTGAATGTGGTCTCTCAAAATATCTTATTGTACTGTACTCACCCTTCTTCTTCTTCTTCTTGTGATGATGTGCGACGATAAGATGCCAAACCTGTTCCTGAATGGGTGTAGTCACTCCTTACTTGCAGTAAACGGCTCAGTGTCACTCATTTCAGGGAATCCCTTGCTAAAGTCTTCATGTGGCCTCATGCTTTGTGGCACAACACGTTGCCATCAGTCAGAACATGCTTTCTGTTCACGTCTTCCAACAACAAATTCAATGCCCTTTTCACCTTAACTAAGCACTTATCACTCACTGTGTCTGTAACTTTTGCAGTTTGAGGTGCAACAGCAAAACCAGCACGAATTTCTTTTTCCTTCACAATTTCACCATGGAAGATCCATCCTTACCAAAGAGCTTAGCCACCTTGGCACACGTTTTGTTTTTTTTTTCCTCATTAAGTCAGTAACTTTCACCTTTTCATGCAAAGAAAGCAACTCACAGCTTCTATTTGTTATATCCGAGTTGCCGGCATTATTACTAATTGCACTTCGAGGTCATTATTAAGGAAAATAAGAGTTTCTTAAACACAAGCACTGTGATACCACATCAGTCGACTCTATAAACAAGCTGTCCTGGCTACTGAGAGACTAATGCTCAGGGAGCATCTACAGCGTGGAGACGCGGGATCCAGGGAGGACTCCCATCCTGGGTGGGACAGAGCAGATACCGCGAGATTCCATCACACTACTCAGAACGGCGCTCACTTTTAAATTTATGAATTGTTTATTTCTGGAATTTTCAATTGAATATTTTCAGACTGCAGTTGACCACCCATAATGGAAACTGCGGAAAGCAATACCACAGATAAGGGGAGACTACTGTAAAGTAAAATGTCTCAGTCTGAATCTATCTCCACAAACGGTATCTTCAGAAAAGTAAAACCTGGGTCAGTTATTTCTTGAACTCTATAGACATTGAGACAGACAGTCCTCTGGGTGGGGGAGGGGGGGGTCATTCATTCCCATTCCTGATGTTTTCTTCCAGGTGGAGGATGATTATTAGCTAGATACGCCTGGTTCATCTCTACCTCCTCACGCCCTCCCCCTTGACTGGTGAGTTTAGAATGAGCATGAAGGCCCCTATGAGCTCCTCTTAAGAGCAAGCTGTCAGGTGGAAACACCTGTTCATTGCTCCTCTAGAGGGAAATCAGTGCCTCAGGCTAGTTGAAAGGGTAAATCTGGCTCCTTCTGGGGTTCTCCATGGGGAAACCATAGAAACATGCCCCAGTTTTCACACTCAGTTTCATCAGTAATAAAAAGAGATTTTGGTCTCCATTTCCCTTACTTCTTGGTCTTCTCTCTCAATTGGTTTAGCTCTTGAGCATAGAAGAGGTGTGCTATTTATTGCCTCATGCCCCTGTGCCCCAACAATTCTCCCTTAGTGTCTAGTTGATTAGCTTGAATCAACCAGATAACCAAGTCTATCAAGGTCACAATGAAATGCCAGAGCTGGAAAGAATCTCAAGAAGCCTCTGAAATCAATCTCTTGCCTTTCAACACAATAGGGTAATATACAATAGAACTAACTGGCCACTTACCATTCTTCCTTTGCTCATCGATTGTTTAATACACATTGTCTCGCGTACACCTTTCTACAGCCAATAAATAAGTACTATCATTAGCCCCATTTTACAGATGAGGCAAGTTTTCAAAATTGACCCAGTTATAGAGACAGTGGTGAAATCAGTATTTAAAGTCAGGTCTGTTTAAATCCAGAAACCCCAGGATGAACCTAGGTGATAGTCCTTACCATTCCATTAGATGGATGGCCACAGTCTGCTTAAAGATCAAAGACAATAGTTGATTCAAGGAGCATTAGAAAGCAAAATTCACAGCAACTTAGGTGAAGATTCAAGAGTGACCAGATTTACTATGTCTTGCCTCGCCTGTGCATGACATCAGAGCCCTAAAACTTGTCAGTACGAAGCATTGTTCCAGCCGTAACTGCAGGAAAAACACAACCTCTGTTGGGCAAATAAACTGGGAAAACGCGGTGCTTCTATCAGAAGTTTGTAGTTTTAAGATTCCCTTGTGTTTTAGTGGCATCAGCACACAAACGGAATTAAGCCATTCTGATCTGCAATAATGAGAAACATGGCTGACGTTCAGACCTGAAACTATTTAACGCAAGTTAATCCTTGAAACAAATCTGGAATGAAATGAGGGAGAAAAAAAATCTTATTATTGTAGACATCAACTAATGGGTTGCATTTCTTTCTTCTCAATTAGAAATGGCAGAGGGGTTTTAATTATTTTTCCTTAGCAAGCACATCAAAACATATCTACACAAAAACACAGCAAATATGTTATAAACTTATTTAAGCCAAAGAGCTCGTCAACACTGTTTGCAATTATGAAATCATTTGGGGATATGGTATTTTTTTTTGAAAGAATTGTTTTTCTCTTAGATGCAAACCACATCACAGTCCACCAGGCATAAATCTTTTATTGTATCTTCAAGACCAAAACGAAATTGTGCAACAACGGCGCCACCGATAAAATGCAACTATCCCCCCCACCCCGAATCATTGGGATGATCTCATTAGTTAGGAGAGATAACAGAGAGTGTCATGATTTCAAAAATGCTCTTTAGAGGAAAAAATATTGTTGAAATTAAATGTTGCTCAAAGAGTTACAAACAGGAATTATTGGGAATGTCAGTGCCCCGTCTCCATAAGTTATCATATGCAGTAAAGAAAAAAATAGGCTTTTACAGAGACTTCATCATTTGGTGAGCAATGAAGGGCATGGTAGAGATGGAATAGAACAATATAATGTGCTGAATGAGAGCACAGATCCAGAAATCAGACTGTCTGCTTCTCAGTTCTGGTTCTGCCACTCAACAGCTGTATAATGCTAATCTATTTGTGTCTCAGTTCCTTTATTTAAAACTTGGGGTAAGAATAGGATCTAACTCACATGTTTGCTGTGAGGATTAAGTGACATAATAAATGTAAAGCATATAATATGTACTCTATAGATATTTCGGTATTAATATTAATACATTGTTGTTGTTATTATTATTATTCATTATTATTATTACCATAATTATTATGTCTGTTTTCTACAGGAATATTAGACCACGCTCATACTTTAAAGTGGTGCAGGGTCAAACCAGGGAGTCAGAAATGGGAGTTTACACATTCAAAAACCAGAATCAGAAAACCAAAAATAAGGATAAAATGAAATAGGAACCCAAAAGGAAATTTGAGTAATGAAGAAAACTCCAAGAATAACAACTTTAGGGATGGTGCTAGTGGTTCAATTACTTTGTTTCTAGTTCAACTTTATCACACCTGAGATACCTCACCGAATCTAACATTCTTTCTTTGTCATCTTCATCTAATCAATTACCTGCCCCCTATCTTATTTTGGGCTCAGAAATTCCTGTCTTACATTACTACAGAGAACATGGACCCAGCCATAAGGGACTGGCATTCAGTACCAAGTCCCCAGTTTCTGAGAGCTGTGGCTATATAACAAGGGCCAATATTGGGGTAAAAGGCAAATATTTTCTCACAAAGAAATAAAAGCCCAGAGTCTGAATCCAAGAAGGTGGCCACTACTAAACCCACAGCTGGGTTACCTTCATGGAAAGCCATGAGCTGAAAAATCTAAGGGTTCTTATAGTTCCCCTACCTGCATGCATTTCAAAACGATAATCTTACCTGGGGATTGCTATTTTAAAAACTCAATTCTAAAGTTCCCTATGAATCAGAATCCTTGGAGGACAAGGTCTAGGAATCTGCAAAATATTCCCAAGGAGATCTTTTTGTACAGTAAACTTTGATGCCTACTAGCCTAGAGGCTGAGCTACTCTAAGGTACAGATCCCAACGGTGGCAACAAGAGATGTTGAAGAACAGAGAGCCAGTCAATGATTATTTGCATGATCTGGTCCTCCAAATCTCCCCCAATGCAACTTTTATTAGATTTAAAAGTTGCAACCATTCACCATCCAATGAAGGCTATTAGGAATTGTGGGGACCAAAAACTAACTTGGTGACATAATTTTGCTTTCCTCATTGTAGAACAAAAATTTCAATGTGGTGTTGTATTAAAATCAATCGGGATGACTGTCAAACTTTGAAGGCTGTCCCCTTTGGGATCTACCATTATTTGAGGGCTACAGGATAAGACTAGAGAATTGGATAATACAATCTCTGCACTGGGGGAGGTACAGCAGAGTTAGGTAACTAATACAAACATAGTAAGCATTCAGTGGGTATTTGCTGAATTGAATTGAGTGAGAACTATCTCTAAGAACTTGAAAGGTTTGCAAGTGGAATAAGAAGAAAGTCAAATGCACTAACATTTATTCACCACTTATATACCACATTAGGTGTGGATACCAGAGAGGACTCTTTTACTGTCTAGTTGCCATCACATCTATGGCCCTCTCCAAGGTACCTGCCATTCATGCGGTCTCTGATGAGATACACCCATGGCGTACTCTCAAAATAGGACATTCTATGCTACAACACTTGTCCTCTGGGCATAACAAGGAGCCTGACACAAAGATAGGCAAACTGCCTCCTGCCCAGTGACCTATGGGGTCACCTGTTTCAAAAGCTTTTCCCTTAAAGTAGCAATTAACCTTGGGAATTTGTACTCAAGATGTGAGCTTCTCCTTTAATCTTTACTTCAGTATTAGAGATGTTCTTCCCATTTTAATAATGAGCAAACAGGGACTGTGAAACTGAGCAAAGATCTATATTTCATGTTTGGAGGATATCAACTCAGATCTTTGTGATGCCAAAGCTTATACTTGTGCAGCTAGACCTAGGATCTCTAAAATGATGTTACAAAACAAGAAAAATCAATAAAAAGGAAGAGTTCTCTATCAGCAGGGGCTATGTTAAAGTGAGCCATTGCAAGATCAGTGGAAGATTCTACACAAAGGTTGAATAACCTCTGCTTCTGGGGGACGAGCTGGGAAAGAAATGCTGGACAAGATGGCTTCTACAATCTCTTTGTTGCCTAAGACACTATAATTTATTGGCAAACAGCTGGGTACCACATTAAGTTAATTTCTTTTTTGCCTTGGCAAAAGCAAAATGTATTCTTGCAGAAACTTCTATTGGCAGTGCTATTGCCTTGTAAAACTAGAAAAGAATCTGAGAAAACTGTTTATTTTCTTCTCAGGATTTTCAGAGATGGCTTATGGTAAAGCAAGATTATAGGGATATGCAAAGGGTAGCACAGTGGTTAAGAACACTGGTGAAAGGGGGTTTGTATGCTGGCTCTGCCATTTATGAGCCATGTGACTTTGGCCATGTTGTTTAACCTTTCTGAAATTTATTTTCCTCATCTGAAACACCAATTAGTTGGTGGAACCAACCAATTTTGAGCTGTTATGTTACACTGATACTTGACTAGAGGCAGTTTCTGGAAATTTCTGGGGGGAAAATGAATGAAAAGAGTCCAATATGTGAGGAAGAGAAAAGGCACTTTTTAAACTTAAATTGTTTTTTTACAGGACACAGAGCCTGGGCTTTGTATTTCAACAGACCTGGTTTTTCTCCCCTGCTCGGTATCTATAAGACCTTGAATAAATGAGTTAGTCTCCTTACACTTACATAACCTAACCTGTAAAATGGGAACAAAGTGCAGAAATAGAAGTTCCTGCCAGAACATAATTAGTTGAGATGTTTTTGGCTGCAAATAACTGAATGCCTGGCTACAACAGGCTCACACAATTGTGGCTTATTTTTCTAATATATCACACAATCCAGAGGTAGTCAATTCTAGGGTTGATTCTGCAGCTCAACTATTCAGAAATTGAGCTGTGTTGGCTCCTTCCTCATGATCTCAAGGTAACTACAATTACAGTTCCAAGAATTATAGTCTCACCTGAAAACACCCAAAACTGAAACAAGTTGGCGCTGTCTCTTATGTAGCTTTGCTTTTTAACCAAGAATTAAATCCTACCTAGAAGCCCCCAGCAGATACCTCTTCAAGTCCTATTGGTCAGAACTGAGTCACATGCTCACCTCTAAACCAATCACTGGTAAAGGGGCATGATTTGGCTGAATCACTCATGCTCCATAGCTAGGAAAGAGGCCTACAGCACCACACATCTGAAGAAATCAGTTTTGTTGGTAAGGAGGAGTGTGGTATGTGGACAAATAGTAGTAATTGCTCCTTATATCTGCTAAGGATGTTGAGAAGCTTGAATGATACTATCATGCATCCAGCACGTGGTAAGCACTCAATACATATTTGTTCCTCCTTTGTAATTGAAAGATCTTCAAGTCATCATCTTCTCAGATTAAACTATCCCAAAACAGAAAATATTGATTTACATGGATATATTAGAAATTGCTGTTTAATATACAAAAAAGTATTTTCTTAAAAAAAGATCCAATATCATATTTGTGTAAATGTTAGGTTTCCAATTCATTGAAGCTGTATTTCAATGAATGCAAATTAAACAAAATATATATATCACTTTTTTGACACACCTCTACTGCGTCAAATATACCCATATGAATAAAATATAATCCTAACCTTCATCATCATTTATTGAGGGTTCATTAATACCTACAGAAATCATGTTTGGGAGTGGGAATAAAGTCTCATACCTAATCATTTAGTTCACGTTTGTAGGACCAAAATAGAGTGTGAGTATTTGTTTATGGCAAGAGGTATGAATATCAGGTTTGTCAAAAAACAGAGTCTGAGAGAACTTAACTGTACATTTATTTGTTGGTGACCCTTTAGTGTTTAAATACTACATACCTTTTCATCCATGCTTGTAGAGTTTCCTCTACCCTTTAGCAAGCTTGTTGCCATCTTGTGAAATCCAACTCAAATGTTTTATCCCCTGCAAAGACTTTCTGATCTCCCTGCAGGCAATCATTTCCTCTTCTAGTCTCCCAAAGCTGCACCTCTTTTTTCCCACTTAACACTAATTATTTACTCAGTGTCTCTTTCCCACCTCAGACCAAAGAACTCTTGGGGGCAAAGGACTATGTCATATTCATGTTGATAACCCCGTGTTTAGTGCATTGTTCAGTGTATATTACAGTAGTACAGGTAATAAATCTTTAGTGAATGAGCGGTTTCTGTTTTATACATATGCTATATATGAGGCAGTGTAAGAGAAGCTTTAGATATAATATATCTTATTGAGTCTCTCAACAATCTTATGAATGAAGAGAATGAATCTTAGAGACATTAAATAATTCACCTAAGCTGAAACAGTTTGGAGGCAGTATCTCCACTTAAACTATCTTTGTCCTTCTCCAAAGCCTGGATAGTCTCTAATGTGTTACAAAGTCTTCATGGAGGCTTCCTGACTGGAGGAACCTCAACAACACAGCCAAAAGTGCCATTTCTGTGTTTACTCTGACTTCTCTTGTTTTCTTTTTTTTACAATATACAACATGCCCTTCATTTATTAGAAAGGAAAACTAACCAAAGCAAACAAATTATTATTTTCATTTCCTTCGTCTAGACAAACTCAGTCCTAAGTGCTATAATGAAAAGCTTAAGTGCATGATCGTTCTATAAATATGTTATCTCAAGTTGGTATTAACGCGGAGTGAAGCTTGGTCACCTACTGCTGGGGTTTTAGAGTGATAATGACATCTCTTTTCCCCCATCCAAAGAGTAGATATGTAATTCAAGTAGAAGAAGATAAAAATATTTTTGTTAAATCTAAATTTGAAAACAGAGCTTAGTACCACACTCAATTCCCTTAAGGGCCCAGTGCACACACCCGAGACTGCATTTCGTACATGCCCCCTTCCTTATCTGAAGAACTGTCCTCAGCTGATTGGGTCACATCCAAGTCCACCACTCTCCCTTCTCTGCACCTCAGCAGTCCACCAATCCCCTGGTCTCAAGGAGAAGTCGCTCTGCTGTGGCTCCTATGTGCTGTGGCCTTCTCCTGTGGATCTGGTACACTTGATCCGAGGACACATCCATCCTTGCTCAGCTCTTCCCCATTCTTTCTTCTGCCTCCCTTGCTCCCTATGGGTTTCCTGAAGAACACTCTCTCAACACCCCACA
Organism: Rhinolophus hipposideros; assembly: GCF_964194185.1. Taxonomy (NCBI): domain Eukaryota; kingdom Metazoa; phylum Chordata; class Mammalia; order Chiroptera; family Rhinolophidae; genus Rhinolophus; species Rhinolophus hipposideros. The sequence continues at coordinate 17,945,859 of NC_138059.1, read as the reverse complement.
TGCACTCAAATCTCTTCCTTAGACTCTTCTTCTAAAGAACCCAACTAAGATACTTGGTTTAGGTGTGGGGTGACAATTAGCCTTTGTAATTCTACCACCCATACATACACCTACAACTTAACTTCATCAACTACCCCAATCACAGGAACAGCTGGCCATGAGCAAGAATGCACCTCTACAGAGAAAGGGAGGCCAGAAAGTCACCCAGAATGTTTTTCCCATACTTCCCCATCACCACCACCACGGGGAGAGTGGAGCAAGTTTTCTTCTAACCAGCACTAAACTGTACACAGCCTTTGTATGATGTTGGAGAAGGCATAGCCCCTACGTCAGAGCCCACACCAGTGTGGACACAACTTGGTGAACTGAGAACAGCTCTATTTCAGCTTCTTTCAGTCTTTTCTCCTGGTTCCTTTGTGCAGGACCAACCTGCATAGCAGCAATGGAAGCCCTACCTTCCTATATAGAAACATGACTGGGGATAAGCTCCCCTCCCCACCAGCCATACTGGGGGAACAACAGCAAGAAATAGACAAATATCTAACCCTAAGTTAATCCATGTCAGGTGCCTAGAGTAAGTTCTGGCACACAATAAGCTCTAAATAAACGTGAGCTATCATTACTCATAGAAGTGCACATGAGAAACTAGCAGGAGTGTACTCCACTTGATTTGGGACAAGCTCAGGGAATATGACACACTTTGAAATTGAAGAAAGTGAGAGAACCTGCGGTAGAAGAGATTGCCTATCAGAGAAATAGCCCATGTTAAGGAAATGGTTTGTAAACTTTTTGCTAATAAGAAAATGCAAATTCCCAAACCTCTACCTAGGAAATCCAGTCATCAACCAAAGCAAAGCACCTGAGCAATGTGCTCAGAAGGGCATGATTGGCATCTAATAATTACAAAGGAAAGCTATGATTACCTCAACTACATTGTAATTATCTAGCAAATAACGTATCTCAATATTACAATCTCTGATGACTGATGCAAGAAAAGTATTGGTTACTACGAGTTTGTTAGTGCTCATCAAGTACTCTCTGAGGGGAAAAATAATTACATTTGGTGGACACAAGTATCCTGGTCATTGGGAAGTTACACTCTATGACAAAGTAGAAAATAATTCACAAGGCTGTGATGCAATTTAAGTAACACATTACTACTAAAAAAATAGTAATCTTTAAAATAGATCTCCAGACCACAGCATCAGCACCACCTGGGAATGTGTTAGAAATGCAAATTCCTGGCTTCCACTCCTGATCTTCTAATCAGAAACTCTGGGTATGAGGGCCCAGAGATCTGTGTTCTACAAGCCCTCTAAGTGATTCTAAAACACACTAAAGTTTAAGAAACTAAAGTTTAAGAAACATAGTGTAAGACCATCCATATTTCTGTGCTTCTGATTCTGTACTCAGAAGCAACCTTGGAATAACTGATTTGATTTGACAGGTGCCATGATACCAGAAAGGAGTAGCACGGCTAGTGTTCAAGAAAAATGTACTTACTAGAGAACTATATCTCATTCCTTAAATAATTGGCATTCTAATGCACTGTAATTTCTTGAAATTTTTATTAGTTTGAAACAAATTCCAAAAACCTGACAACCCTAAATATACTGACAAGCTTCCTTCTCAACCTACGACACCTCCTGATGGTACCTCCCTCAGTCCAACCTTTTTGAATCTCTCTATTGAAATGGAAATAAGGAAAAAAAGAAAAAACTAAGAGAGCAGACATAAAGACTAAAAGATCTACATCTCACCACCACTGCCACGATCCACACACAGCCATCTACCACGAGAAATTTTATAAGGCATTGACAAAGAAAAACCAAAATTAACTGCATTCCCTACACCTATTTCCAAACTCACAGAACACAATAAATTCAATGGAAAAGGATGCGACTTGAATGAAAACATGCCTATGAACCAACACTGAAATTACATTTAATTGGACATAAGTGACTCTTCCCCGAACTAGAATAAAATGTATACAATGCTTCTCTTTCTAGTGAAAATCTAAAGTACACATGTGTGTGTGCACGTGTGCATGTTTGCTAAGATGTTATTTCAGGGAAGCTATATTCCTTCCTAATATACCTAATGAGGACAAATAGTCTCAGGATCATCCCAGTAATCAATAAATAATTAATAACTTCGTTTTATACCATTTTCACTGCTGCAAAGAAATGGCGAAGGATGCTGAAAAAGCACTATTTCAACTCAATCTCTTACATCACATTGGTTTACTTCCCTTTCAACTGTGTTTTAATCAAAGCAGGTTGATTTCCAGTTCGTGAAAAATGTTTCATTTCAAGCCACTGCAGTTTTACGAGCTTTTCTACCACATTTTACTGGAACCTTGTAAATCTTATGAAATTCTGGAATGTCTAGACCATAAAAACCTGTCATTTGAACATGTTTTCTACGGAGATGTTTCTCCCTTATGCAAACTCACATACTTTGAAAAGATTTGTGGAGGGGAAAAAAAAAAAAGAAACCTTTAAGATATGTCCGACAGTACCCGAGCTAAAAGGTCACCTTTTCAGTTGACTGGAATTTTACCTGTCACAGAAAAGCCGTTTATACAACTATGTAAAAGACTGAAGCTATTCATGATAATCATGATTTTAAAAGTCTATCACCCTTACCTTGTATGCCTCTTGCATTCAGTCATGTGAAAGACACATAGTACCACATGCATCTCTTAGGAGAATTCTAACGTCAGTGACGGACTCCTGTCCTGAATGAATACTGATCACCGTTATTAAAGGAGACAAGTATGTCAGTTACTGAGAACCAGTTCTTAAGATTGGTGTGCCACTCCCGAAATGCAAACAAATGCTACAACAAGGAAAAAGTGCTACACAACGTTAATGAAACAGCACCAACTCCTGAACACTACTAAATGAATCACTCCTTCCTTCTCGTGAAGTTTATCAATTTGACCTCAAAGTAAACAGAAGCATGTTGACATTATTTTCTATTTATTTGTCTAAAACTTTGAGGACTGCTAATCACACATGAGAGTTTCTGTATTTTGATTCTTAAAGCTATGTGCTTCAAATCCCTCAGTCACCTACATAAACAGTTTCCATGAACGGGTGAACATTGATGGATGAATCCAAAAATTAATTCGCGCTAATTTTATGAGTCCTTTGTGAAACCACTTTTCTATCCTAAATATGAACAGAAAGGTACTAACACTTCTTACGCCTTCTTCAGATGGTTGGTGTCTGGGTTTAGGAAGGCCTTTTATGTCAGGAACTGATTCTCTTCCTGGAGAAGAAAGAGTAACTGAGACCCTACAGCAGAGGCATCTGTCAGGAAGTGTTACAGCAGCTAAGAGCGGACCAGAATATCTAGGTTAAAATACCTGGAAAGTCGTTTTAGTCTCTAAAGCAGGGGAGTCCACACTGCGGCCTCCACTTTTAATTGGCCCACAGCAAATTCCAAAAATATATTTAGTTTACTTAAATAAACCAGGTGAGGGAATACGTACTTCACCTCGAGCGAGTGGCCCGGCTGTTTGTGTATTTTACCGCATATGGCCCTTGGTAAAAAAACGTTGAAAAAAGTTTGGACACTTCTGATGTAAAGAAACAACCTTCCACGTGGGACACTTTGGAGTCCTCACTTGGGAATCGGTGTGAAACACTTGAAAATAAACATGTTAATTGAGTTATCTCTGACCTAGGATACACAATTCATACCACGTGATTTCCAGATCCATGCTCATTCCACTAAGGATGTCATCCACCGATCTGGAACCACACACCCAAGTAAGTTTGTTTCTCCCACTATACTTGCTCTGTAACTTCAAATTATTCACCATGTCTCTGAGCTTGGTTTCTTCTCTTGAAATAAAATCTGGTTGACAGCTTTTAAGATATCAGTCGACTAGCTAAATAGCTCACTGAATGGTCTCGCTGACCCCTTTCAGCCAGTGACCAAACCTTCTAGTGATGTTTGAACTTGGAGTGATTCAATGACGTGCTCTGTGATTCATGTAAAAATCGTTAATCCCATAACTGGTGTAAGTGACGTCGTAAATAATATACAATATGAATGCAATAATAATAATATGAAATGATATTTGTATGGCACATTTCATCGCATTTTACATATTGTATCAAATCCTCATAGCCAAACTTGGTGGCATTATATCAAATGAGAAAAACAAGCTCAGAAAAGTTATGAAAATTGCTCAAGATCACAGGAAGTCACAGACTACAATTTCTCTGATCTTTACTATACCAAAACAAAAGGAAGGGGGAGTATAAAATAAGAAGTGCTTCATCTTAAAACTAGAGAGGCAATGTCATAACTCTTGAAGAAGCTAACCATATATCTACTTAACGCCATATGCAATGTGAGTCCAAAAATGCATGTTACATTTTTACTAAAGAAGTGTCAGATAAATGGGTAATCGTGATTTCACAGTTCCCCATAAGAGTCACCTATTTTTACTTATAGATAAATACAGTCTAACTCTCAAAAAAGCATTGTGGCATATTAGGAGAAGAGTATATTCCGGAGTTAGAATATCATTATCTCTCACTTAATGTCATTTCTCAGTCTGTTGAGTGGAAATAATAATATTGTAGGTAAGATCACTTACAAGCTATATCTTCTGTAGAAATGTTGGTAATTGTTGTTAATAATGATAAACACTAATAAAATAGATGGAGTTATAATAATAATCTCTTTAAACATATATTTATTTGTCATCAAAGCACATATATAGTAAATTACATTAACTCAAATGAAGGGGGAAAAAGGAAAGTTACCATGTATGAACTAGAAAAGGTCCAAATTAAAAAGCACATGTAGAAAAATTAACTTATTATTTTTAAATACTATTTCAAGTCTGGAAACTGCAAAAGAATTTCTGTTACTCAATTTTCAAAGGATCAAAATTAATGAAATGCTATCAAACATTTTAAAAAGTATTTATGATCCCCCAAATGCATATAATAACCCTAACATGGGTATTTGGGCATGGGGGGAAAGCATCTCAGCATAGTAAAGTAAATAAAGCATTTTTAATACAGTATTAAACAAGGTTATGAAAAATACAGGAAACAAGTCACACTCTAACTACACAATACGTCTCTTTTGTAATGCATGACCTGTAGTCATTACAGACCCAAATTAGGTGTGTGCCAAGGTTGGTGTCAGAAAGGAACAAATATATGACACCACTGAGAATGAATATACATACTCTGTATAAGATAAACTGGGGACACAATAGCCTGACAACAGGAATGTGAGGCAGGTGTGGACAATATTGGAAAAGGAATGCTGAATTTCAGTCTGTCATTGGTATTAAAGAAAATGTCAGGCTCATTGTAAAACAATAAGAAATATACTCATTTATTGGTCTCTAACACCACACCACCCTCACCCTGGCTCCTGACACAGAGCTTTTAAAATCCTCGTTAACAGGAGTGCTAGGAGAATCCTTTGTTCTAACATCTAATATTTGACCCCAGTTCCTGATACACAGGTCCTAAATTCCTTGGAATTTCCTGGGTGATAGCAGTGTCTTTTGTTCCAATGAGGGGACTGTTGGTGAACTCCCGGATGGTTCCTGAATAGAAGCTGGTCACTAGAAAGATCTAGCCTCACCCCCACCCTCCCCCACCCCCGTTCTTTAGAGATGGTCAGAGCTGGACATGGAGTTAATTGATTGTGCTTACATGATGAAACCTCCATAAAAATCCCAATAGATTCAAAAAATCCCAATAGCTTTCAAAGAGCTTCCAGGTTGGTGTTGGTGAACACATCCATGTTCTGGGTAGATGACACAGCAAGATCCATGGGGACAAAAAGTCTTGCATTTAGGACACTTCCAGACCTCATTCTATGTATCTCTTCATCTGCCTATTCTTCTGTATCCATTATTACATCCTTTATTACATAATAAATTGGTAAACATAAGAAAGTGTTTCCCCAAGTGTTCTAGCAAGTAATCAAATTCAAGGAGGAGGGTCATGGGAACGTCCAATTGTGTCCAAGTTAGACAGAAGTTGTGGGTAACCTGGCTATTGACTACTTGTGATTGGTGTTGAAATTGCGGGACAGTTTCATGGGACTGAGACTTTAACCTGTGGGGTCCGTGCTAACTCCAGTTAGTATGAAAATTGGATTGACTTACAAGACACCCAGCTGGTATCACAGAGAATTGATTGGTGTGGGGGGGAAAAAAAACACTACACACCCGGGTTCAGAAGAAACTCCTTGCTCTCCTTCATCATGTTATTGCACATCTCACTGAAATTTGTCTCCCAATTGGACCAAACATCAGAAAGAGAGAATATTCTCTATAGAACATTTTCAAGTCATATCTTGAGTCATAAATGCGGTCATTCTCCTATGTGGGTTTTGGTCACCATAGTTTCCCATCCCTAAATATATGAACTTGCTTGCCTCATTGGCCCAAGATCTAACCACAATCTTTCTGAAGTGATATTTGGGTTCCTGAATCTGGTTCCTTTATGCCAAAATACAATACAGCATCATACAATAGATGACCTCCCTCAGTATGCAGTGACCTAGTGATGGAATTAATAAATATACAAACTAATTACTATTTAGAGAAGAAAAATTCCTATCTACCAGATGCATAATTATACTTGAGGAAGGACAATACTAAGGAAACCATGGTAAGCAAACAGGGTTTACTATATCACCAGGAAAGAGTAGAGAAGGACCTGCCATAAACTTGGTTCTCAGATAAACCTGGACTCAAAGTCGATTTCCACTACTTTCTGGCTATATGATCTTAAACCTCTCAGAGCCTCAGAATTCACACTCAAGTAGACTAAGAATACTCATCTCTGAGAGAAAGTCCTTTTTGTACTAATGATCGGTACAAAAAAAATAGCGTATAAGAAGAGATTAGATGAAGTAGTCCTAATGAATTGTAAAAGTATCTTTACCATTACAACCTTTTCATATTTCATGAGACTAGTCAAAAGAAAAAATGCTCTACAAAGAGATTAATTATTTTACTTCTGAAAAAGACTAATAATTTAAATTGCTCTCCCACCTTCCATTTTCTGCTAAGGAAATCTATTTGGGCACAAGTGAGCACTATTAGACCAGAGCAATTTGATATAATTTAGGTATCCAATGCCATCACAGATTCTGCAACTTTTGAGACATATGCTATACTGCATTTCCATAAAACAATGCAGGAAAACATTGCATCCCGACAAACCTGGCACCACGTGCATTGGCTATTGGCAATTCTAGTGCAACCAGCGTCTCTTTAAATAAGTCTTGCATTCAAGCAGAGCTCACCAAATATGACGGTGACAGGACTTCCCCAGTTTGCCTCTGAATATCGAGACACGTCTTTTCGAAACAGATACGACATGAATGTATTTTCCTTCCACATGTATTTGTCCAGTAGTTGGTTTCCTCAAGGGCAGCAGAAAGGACTTAGGTTGCTGACATTCACTAGAACAAGACAATGGAGTCTCTCATTTACTTCAAAGTATAATCCAGAAAGTATAGAAAAGGCTTCTAAGTTCCCCACCAAAAATACAAACCAAACCAAATCAAAACAAAACACCATAATTGAGATCAAAGCTTACATGTTTTAAGAATGCCACTGTGAGAATTCAGGTTAAAAGAAAGTGATTACTCATTTAGAAAATATTTACTGAGCATCTACTGTACACCTACGTGTGTGTGTGTGTGTGTGTGTGTGTGTGTGTGTGTGTGTGTGTCAGACTCTATTCCACACTCTGTGACTATTGCGGTGAATGGGACAGACAATAACTGCTTAAGTGCTGCCAGTTCAAAGCAGTCCTTCTATTAAGATGGCTTCTAAGCTGGAGAATTGGCCTTGCGAATTTGCTCCTGTAAAATCAGACTGGCCAGCGAGGCAAATGATAGCAATGGTACAGCATGGACTTGGGAGTCGCGATCATCAGGCTGCAGTTCCTGACATCCCCACGCTGTAAACTTGGCCAAGTTCCTTAGCCTCTCAGAGCTTGAGTTTCCTCGATTGTAAAATCAGGACACTGACAGTGCCCACCTTATAGCTGGTTCAGATGTTGAAAGTGCCTAGAACGTAGGTGACACTCAACACAAAGCAGTTTTTTCCATTCCTTTGTTCCAGCCCAAATATCTTCAATGGATAATGGAAACACGTAAAGACAAGACACTGACATAGTAACTTTAGTTTGTCTCTAGAATCAAAGCGAGGCTCACCTTCGATTAAACACTATATTTATGTTTGAGTCTTCCATTAGCAATGCAGGAAAACACAAAACTGAGTAGCACGCTACCTCCTTCTATCACCCTTTAAATGTTTGAATGGATGATGCTTTCAGAACTTTAAAGTAGACATAAGGAAGTCATAAAACTGTTGAGATATCTGAATCTATAAATGCTCACCAAAAAACTAAACTGCCATCATCTTCCACTAGAGACCCACTGGAGAACCTGGATACCAGTTTCTTCTCACAATCTTTTCTTGGTTTTGAAAATAAAGCTCAAACACTTTGCCTCCATTCAGCTCAGCAAAGGTAGCAGCTTAGACATAAAAGTGCAAACGCTGTGGGGGGAAAAACAGGAATAAAGAAACACCCATGGCTGGCTGCCAGCTCTTGGCCAATCAGTCCTCACAAGGAAAGTTGCGTCAGAGGCTTCCAGCCTGCTGGAACCTCTGCAGCTGCCTGCAACACAAGCTTGGACCACCCAGGCCGAAGTGGACGGGCATCTGGAGAAACGCGCAAACAATGGAGAACATTAGAGCCCTGCGTTTCTGAGCCAGAGATTCTGTCACTAGGCTCAGCCTGGAGTTTGAGCAAGTCCTGGGCAAAGAAGAAATCGAGTATATGCTAAATGACCTTACTATTAAATCAGTGTCTCGAGTCTGCAGCATAACCCCCAGAATGGAAAAATATTTTTTCAGTGGAAAATCACCCGTCTTAGTGTTCATGGATCTAGTTTTCAACTGGTGTTGGGCTCTCACCCAGTGTAATTAACGTCTTACCAGTGGGTGGCTGGTTGAATTGCCTTACACCTCTCTCATCATCCCAGCACCTAATGCCTCCTGAAATGTTTAATACAAACAAATAGGAAATGATGTTTCTAAAGATAGACTATTTGGTCAAGGGCTCTCCAGTAGCCCCTCCATTCTGCTCTTGGCAAACTCATATTTCTAGTTTAAATGTCAGAAAACAAGGCTACATCACTCAAAGGCTGGTGCAAATGCAAGCCATGCCAACTTGCTCTAATTACAATGAGGTACGATAGCGGACGTGGGGTAAGCCTAATTAAAGACTTGGACCTCGAATCCCAGATGGAAAGCCAAGTACGTGGCCTTCTATCAGATCTGATGGAAACCCTATTCCACTGATGATGGATATCTCTGGGAAACACACACCCTCCTAGCACCCAAAGTACAGACACTTGGGAAGGCGTAGGAGAGAAACATGCTCCTAAGATTGAAATTGAAACTAAAACCTGGGAGAAAACACTCATCCCAATCCAGAGACTCAGCTTTAATTTGTTCAGGATACAGCCTGAGCAACAAGATTTTCTTTATTCATCAGGTGACACTAATGGGCAGTCAAGGTAGAGAAACCCTACAAAAGATTCCTTGGATAAAACTCACCCTTTTACTGGAAAATTTAACTGGGAAGTCAGTGTATCGTGGAATAGTAAATTTACTAGATTTAGCAAAACACAGCAGTAATTTACCGCACTGCATTACAAATGTTGACGTCGCTTTCTCAATTAAACTGGAAGCTTCAGGAAGGAGCTCGAAACAATCAATGTAATGGAAGCATTTGCTCAATCAGCAGAGAGATGTTCAGAAACTATCACACTGTCTGTATGTTTCAGCAGAAAGACTCAGACTTTACAAAACCAGAAGTTTCCTACAATCTTCTAAAGCATTTATTCTAAATTGTTAGTGTGCACGAGAAGCTTATGAAATATGTAGGTTCCTACGCCTCCCCCAGAACCTAAAGTCAGGCCCAGGAAATTTCAGTTTGGTTCCGCAGTCACGTTACACAAATTCTTCCAGTGCCTGGTACAACCCAGGAACAAAACAATAAAATGGCACAATCTATATATCTGAGATGAGAATCTGCAAACAGCTAAATGCAGGAAAAATAAAGGCTCCTTTCATCTAAGCTCTTAAAGTCAAAGATACAACGTAGGTTAACAGTTCTGAGGACATGAATGAGTTGCATTGCTCACTACAAGTCTACGAGCAGAGAGAAAGTCTCTTACAAATGTAAGATAAATATTCGGATGGACCTAATATTCTGGATTCTGTGTGGGATTCTAGATAAATAGAAGTAGTGCTTCTGGCTGAGAGCTACGCTTTCTACACAGTGAGGGAATCCAGACGCCTTCCCTTCTCAAAGACACTGCAGAACTCAAACTGAAGCTGCATTTCTTGCTGTTACCTTAGGAGGCGCTACAGGGGCCAAGTTTTAGGAAAACCAAGAAAGTAAGTAATCTGTCAACAGAAGAGATTGGGCAATACACTGTGGCATAAATGTCCAATATTACCGCAAAACAGAAAGTTCCTGTCTCTTATTTTCCTTCTAGAGTTAGTCTGACCCCAGGATTTTTTCTCCTTCAAGTCACAGGCTTAGAATTTAATGGCTCCATTATACAGACGCCATTCAAATGATGGTCAAGCCACATACTTGCTGTGTGACTGTGGGCATGTTACTTAACCTCTCTGAATCTCTAGTTCCTCATTTTTACCATGGGGAAATCATTTCTTACCTCATGGAGTTCCTGCAAAGATCAAATGTAAATTACTGAGTATAGTACTGGCACGTGTTAGCTGATAATAATAATAATTTCACCTTCCTCACCTCCCTCTGGTCCTAGACAGAGTGAAGTTTTTCATGCCCAGTTGTTTAAGTACAATCCCTGGGCTCATCCTATAGTTGTTTTCTTTATCCTTCTTTGTACAGAGGACCACCCAGAATCAGCCCAGATGAAAGCACTGGGTTAGCTTCTGTAACAAATAAACCCCCAAATTTTAACAGCTTAACACCTTAAAAGCTGACTTCTCACATAACAGGCCCAAGCTGGTGTTCCTGATTGGTGGGCAGTTTCACTCAATATTGTGATTAAGGGACCCTTTCCCCCCCCACCCCCCCCCACCCCCGCCCTTCATCTGTAGGTTACCGTCCCTGGGCTTCAAAGGGTTCTGCTCTTAACTGGCAGATGGGAATGGAGACAGACTCAGCCTGCATCTTAAAAGCCCTGACACAAAAGTCAGTGCCATCCCTTCCACTCTTGTTCCATTGGTGAGAAGTGTCATGTGGCCACACTTAGGAGAAGGATGGAAAGAGGGTCTCTGGCTGGGATGCTCCCTCCAGCAACTGCCCCACACTATGCAAAAAGAACACAGACTTTTGGTTGATTATCATCCATCTCCACCAAAGAGCTTTTATCTAATTAGCATGAAGATGAGGCCCGGGAAACCTAAACTGGAAGGAAGTTAAATCTTTTATTGCAACATACCACAAGCACAGACATGCTTCAAACACCCCAAAATGGTCGTCCAACCAGTGCCAGATCATTGTGAGACTTTGTCGTTAGAAAAATCTTCCTTTCATGGTTCAGGTTGAGCCATCTGTTGCAACACAGAAAAAGCGCATAAATGTACCTCACTAGACCTCAAACTAAATATATAACTGACTGTAGTTCTTTTTGTTCTCCCTCCCTTCTCCGCCCCCCCCCCCACCACTAAACGCCCATAGCTCTTCGAATGTTCTTAATATACCATGCTTTTCAGACTCTTCACCATTATGTCTTCTCTCCACTGAATGTGCATCATTTGTCACGGCCCCAAAAGCATTTGACCCCTGCCAGATGAATACAATATTCCAGACACATGACTGGGTATCTCATTTGGTGTCATCTTTTCTAAATTATACTAACCAGATTTGCAGTTCTTCCTTCCCCTTTGGTTTCTTCTTTTTCCTACATTTCAGTTTCTTTATTCATACTTCCTAAACCAACTGATATCTTTAGCCTCAATCTGTCTGCTCCCATTGTCATTTAAATTCCTGCCAGTCACTTCCTGGCCCATCACCAAATTAGCATTCTTGCATCAGACCCATAAGGGCTGTTCAGAAAGTAAATTTACAAGGTGTTTTCATGAAACTGATTTTAAGAGGAGTCAAGTAATCCCTACAAGTATTTAAACAGCAGCTGATTGCTACTTTCCCACAGAACCCAACAGATTCACACATTTGTTATACCATAGGACCAGCTTTTAAAAATGCCAGCTGAGTCAATTGCAGGGTCCTTGGTTATTAAATCAACTTCATATCACATCAGTGAACACAAACTTTATGGAGTTCCAGCCTTGTTGCAAACAATGTCTCCAAGAGACAGAATGAATTTTGCTTGAAACTGGGGCACCGTTACTTTTCCACGTCTTAAAGTATTGATTTGTTCAGTGATTTGTCCTCTGTGTGTTTCCAGGTCCTCAGATTACACTGCTTTGCTCCCTGCTGTTCCACTTCCTCTCCAGGGCTGGGCATGTCATTCTGATACACTTTCAATTAAAAATGTTCTTGCCATAAATTTAAACAAGTTGACCATGAAATTCTGCAGCAGAAACCACTCTCTTTTTCATTAAAGAAATGGAAACACATGTTATAAAAGAACATTTAATGACATGGAAAAATATTCAAGATATATTGGTAGAGGAAAAAAGCAGATTTCTAAAATGCAAATGCAATATGAATCCATATTTGAAAAACGGAATACAGTGTGTGTGTGTGTATGCACATGAAGCTTGTATAGGAAAATTCTAGAATGATAGTCACCAAAGTATTAGCAGTTATGCTCTTTAGGTGGCTAGTTTTCTAAAGATAATTTTTTTCTTCTTTTTCCTTAGTTATATTTTCTTAATCTTCTCTATTGAACATTAGAACTTTAATAAAGACAAAACTTAATGTTATTTATTTGAAAATTGAATAAAAGGAAAAATATGCCTCTAAACAATTACACACCACACCACATGTCCAGAAACATGAATTTTTAGTATTCAGGATCCACAGAGCTGTCTCTGCTCCTCTTTAGTGCCTTTAGTGCTTAAAGAAATGTTGCTTTGGACTGAATGTTGGTGTGCCTGCAAAATTCCTATGTTGGATCCCTAACCCCCAATGTAACTGTATTTGGACATAGGACCTTTACAGAGGCAATTAAGGTTAAATGATGTCATAAGGGTATGATTGATCCAATAGAATTAGTGTTCTTAAAAAGAAGAGACAGAAGAAAGCTCTCTCTCTCTCTCTCTCTCTCTCTCTCTCTCTCTCACACACACACACACACACACACACACACACAAGTGCACACACTCACCCTCCGAGACATGAGCACACAGCACAAAGGTGGCCAGCTACAAGCCAGGAAGAAAGACCTCACCACACACTGAATCTGCAGGCACTTTGATCTTGAATTTCCCAGCCTCCAGAACCGGAGAAAAATTAATTTCTCTTATTTAAGCTACGCAGTCTATGGTATTTTGTTATGGCAGCCCAAACAGACTAATACAAATATCATGGTACAACGAAACCATTTTTTATTATTACTCGTATGCATAAATATTTAAACTCACAGTTAACCTTTTGAGCAATTGCACCACTTGGGTAACTGGCATCCATTGTTATCAAGAAATGGAAGAGGTGGCAATGCTTTCATACAAACACAAGTGAATTCCAAATGTTTTTGGACCATTTTTCCTCTAAGCCTTTTGAGTCTTTTCCATACGAGGCTGATGATACTTCATGCTCATCTTTGGGGCCCACTGATATACACACATTGGTCAAAAATTCAGTACATGTACATACAAGGTCAGACAATTAAGTTTGTGAACTTGTTGCAATGATGTTGCTAAACTTTTTTGATATCAGAGGGATTATTCATTATGAATTTGTACCAACTGGGCAAACAGTTAACCACGCTTACTATTTGGAAGTGCTGAAAAGGCTGCGTGAAAAAGTTAGATGACTTGAACTTTTCGCCATCAATTTATGGCTCTTGCATCACGACAATGCACCAGCTCACAGGGCACTGTCTGTGAGGGAGTTTTTAGCCAGTAAACAAATCACTGTATTGGAACACCCTCCCTACTTACCTGAACTAGCCCCCAATGACTTCTTTCTTTACCAGAAGATAAGGGAAATATTGAAAGGAAGACATTTTGATGACATTCAGGACATCAAGGTTAATACGATGACAGTCTGACAGCCATTACAAAAAAAGAGTTCCAAAATTGCTTTGAAGGGTAGATTAGGCACTGGCATCAGTGCATAGCTTCCCAAGGGGAGTACTTCAAAGGTGACTGTAGTGATATTCAGCAATGAGGTATGTAGCACTTCTTCTATTATAGGATGTGTTCACAAACTCAATTGTCCATATGCGTATATCTTCACAAATAAGTGTTTTCAAATTTTTCAGGTAGATACCCAGTAGAATTGTTGCTGGGTCATATGGTAATTCTATTCTCCAGTTTTTGAGGAACCTCCATACTGTTTTCCATAGTGGCTGCACCAATTTACATTCCCAGCAGCAGTGAATGAAAGTCCTTTTTTCTCCACAACCCCGCCAACACTTGTTATTTCTTCTCTTATTAATTCACTGCAGCATTATACATGGTTCCCAAGACATGGGAAACAACCTAAGTGTCCTTTGACGGATGACTGGATAAAAAGATGTGGTACATATATACAATGGAATACTACTCGGTCATAAAAAAGGTGAAATATTGCAATTTGCAACAATTTATGGGTTGTGAAAAGTGAAATAAGTCAGACAGAAAAGGACACGAACAATAGGATTTCACTCATATGTGGAATTTAAAACAAAAAAGCAACGAATACAAAATAATAAAAAAAAACTCATAGATACAGACAAGAAAATGGTGATTACCAAAGGGGAAGTGAGGTGTGGTGATGGACAAAGAGTGTAAAAGGGGGTCAAATACATGGTCACAGGAGACTAGACTCCGAATGGTGAACAAAAAATTGACTACACAGATGTATTATAAAGTCGTATATCTGAAATTTATACAGTGATATTAACCAATGCTATCCAATAAATTTAATAAACATTTTAAAATAATAATCATAAATTCTCAAATAGACTTTATATTAAAAAGAAGAATTCAGTGGGCATTTAACAAACATAGGCAGAGCCATGGACACATAGATGGTGGGGCTGGCAGAAGAAATTTTTTTGAGTAATTGACATAGAGGCAGAAATAAAAAAGGCAGGTGAAAATAAAGAATGGATTGGGGAAGGCACTTGATCAGCACATCTTCGTTTATGAAACCCGAAGATATTTGCTATAGGACCAGACTGCAAATTCAAATTAAATCAAGCCCAACAGCTCAAAGCAAAAACTTCTCTTAAAGGTTCACCCATTGACTTCAAAGATAGCACAGGCCCACAGGGAAGAGAGGCAAAGAGGTCACATAACAAGCCTGACACTTTGCACAGAGTCAATGAAGGAGTCGAATTAAAGTTCTGAACCCCTGGAGGTGGCTGACCACACCTTCTGAGTCTCTGCAAGCCCAGAGGACAGGGTGTATACAATTGCTTCCCAAACATTAACATTCCTCTGAAGGCTCCTTGTAACTGGAGTCACTGGGTGCCTTCTTCCAGTCCAGGAATCAGATGCACACATGGAAACAAGCTTGGTACAGAACATAACTCCCTCCCTCTCGGTTCAGTAACATATTTCAAAATGCCACTTTATTAGCAGCTAAACAAAAACACCTCTTCGACAGGGATGAGGGAGTGTGGGGTAAACATGTCATCCCCACCTATTGTTCTGCCTAGTCGAAACTCCCCTAAGATTGATTATAAAAGGCAGTTATAAAGGAAACTGTTTGAGTCTGCTGAATTAAAAACAAACACTGAGGCATTCAACGACGAGCAGATCTGATAGATTAAAATGCACTGAAGAAAGACATCTCAAGCGATGCCTGAATAGGCCAAGTCGGAATGAGAGGAAATTCGGCCTGCAATTTCCAATCAAGAGAAAACTGGCAAAGCAACAGAATTTGAGGCTCCCTCAGATTTACACTTTATCTGCTAATTAGCATTAACATGCGCGGTAGAGGTATCTCACCAGCTTGTGGCTCAATAAAAACTGGAATGTGTTACCACCACAGAATGTGTAATTACTTTAAGCACTGGCTGAAAATTGCAGGGTACTTCACTTCAGAATCTGTATGTATTTATTGTTAGAGATAAACTTGTTGAAGTATATCTAATCTAATTTTATGTTATAATTCTTGTTTAAGATAATTTTAGTGTCAGCAAGCCAAGGGCTGAAGTAAATACTGCCATAAATTGTAATACATTAAAATACCAGAGCAATACATCCATTCAGCCGTGACTTAATTTGCTTATTGTTTAAGGACATAAAGAAATATTCTCAGATTACATCAAAACTGGAAATATATCCTGTCGGGTTGCTTCTACCATGTCAGGTCATGCAGCTAGCTAGCTGATGGAGTCTGCCAACTTGAGACTCCAGACTTCAGCTCCTTGGAAATGTGAATCACTTTTAAAAGAATTGTAGGTTTCCGTTTCCCTTAGGTAGAATTTATTATTTTTGTAAAATCTCTTTAAATTGCCCTGTACCTCCCCACAAGGGAAATGCATTAAGACAGATTATTTGGCTTTAAATCATAACTAGGTTAATATTTGTTTTAAATTTGAGTTAAGACCTAGTTTAAATTCCTCCTTAAATTGTTAAACAAGACAATTTGGGGCTATGAAAAGGAAACTATACCATGTTTTTCAGTAATATGATATTATGGCAGAGGCTACCAAATCACGCAAAAGCGATTTCTTATTTTCCTACTAAATAGGGGATTCTAGCTAGAGCATTCCCTGCATACAGACTGTTCATTTTTGAGCAGCATTCTGTCAAAACTTGGAAAGACATGGAGATAACACTGCCTCTGAGAAGGGAATGCTGGATCTCACACTATTTCTGTTTGATAACTTGTTTAGTTTCTCTGCCTTTTTATGTCCTGTTTCACTGGGAAAGGGGTGGGGGGAAAAGGAGAGGCAAGGTTGTGTGGCTTACAATGTCAATGCTTTTATTCATATAATTTGTGTTTATAAGACATAAAAAGCCTTTGCAAATTTCCTCTCTGTTTTCTACCTTCTGTTCCCTCAAGGAAGGCATTGCATTCAAGGATCCCAGAGGATATATCTTATTGTGATTCTTTTGGAAAGAGCCCTAGCATTTCAATGTCTGTCCACTGGCCTCCCTGTTGTGTGAAAAATGGTGGGAGCTAATGAGGCTTTGAATGACTCGGGCCATCTCATCGTGCTGATGTATTGGTTCTCCAACAGCCTTCCTACATGCTGCAATAATTAAACCATATAGATTGAAAGGCTTGAAACTTTGAAATTTGCCTGGGGAAGCAGTCTCACTCAGCACATTCAAAACAGAACTGGATTTTCCTTTTTATGGCTGCCTTTTAACTTGGGAAATTGATACTTTATATTTAATGATTCCTAGCGATAGCGTGGCGCCGAACTCAGCATATTAGACATGGGACCACTATATAACTCAAACCCGGGCTGCTCTGTGATGTCATCTGAGTGGACAGAATTGAGGTCTTTTCTGGGGCTGAGGGAACAGGGGTTGGGGAGTAGCAATTCACATGGTTTACTGATTCCTTCTATGGTTCCAGAAGGCTGGGGGTGGAGAAACCTTTCAATGCTATGATGTGCCCTTGAAGCAACTATCCTTGTTTGGGGGTGGGGGGCAAAAAGACCTCAAAACGCCTGTGATTTCTCCTTCCTCTCTGTATACGAGGAAAGTATTTCGGAATCTTGCTAAATGAAAGCAATAAAGACAATCTGAAGTCACAATTTTCCATACCATGTGAAAATTAACACTCTTCTCCAACCAGTAGCTTCAACAAGGAGCTAACCTGAGTGTGATGACCTGATGCTGATATGTAATTTTAAGGTCTTTTCTAGGGATACCATTAGATTTTAAAAAAGAGAAAAAAATTTTTTTTTCTAAACTCAGGCTTTCTCTGTGTGCACAGGGACTAACCACAATTCATAAGAAGCAGCATGAGCTATTTGCAGTAACTAATGCTTTTTTTCATCTAGAAACTTAACTTCTGCCTTGCTGTACTGCTGCTAGGTGAAAACCTAACACTGAGCCTGTCATTAATCCATGAAAAGGGCACCAAAGGGAATAGGCAAACCTTCCACTGGAGACCTGCTGGTTATTCTCCTGTGACTGCACATTCTGCAGACACTCTAATGGGAATACCCAGATGGCTTCTCTTTCTTGTCATTCAAGGCACTGTCCATATTTGCATTTCGGCTGATAAAATTATTTACAATCTTTTTATTACTCTAATTGGAAAAGTGACTTCAAATTCTTTCCGTAGGCCCTTAGAGGAGCTCCAGGAAGTAGCCTCACCTTCGAAAAACCCCTGTACAAAGTTCAAAGTGGGCATACAGTGATTTTTGAGTCAGGAAACAAAGGGTACCCTCAAAGGTGGAATTTGAGGAGAGCTCATAAAAGCACAGGACACAAAGAGGCAGGAAAAATGAACATGAAACCCACTGGAGCTAGCAACAGCTAGGAGCTCCTGGTACCCGAGAGTGGTCGCATAAACTCATCTAGAGCTGGAGCAAAGTGCCCTCCTCACACACACAAACTCTGGTTCCTCTCAGTAGAGAAACGAAGACACTGACAAGCCAGTAGGGAGGTCACCAGAGGAATAAAACCCTGACCACACTCTCTTTCTGCCCTCTTCTCTCCTGCTTCTGCTTCCATTGGCCAAACTCAACTAGAAACCATAAGGCAAGGGAGTCTAGTCGATGCAGCTTCTCTACAGATCAGCCCCCCACGGCACAGAGCAGGGAGAAGAAGGTAGAAAGTTGTTCTGAAGGGGTGAATGGATGACCCAGCAGAAGTGGGCTACTCCAGTGATTTAACTTATCAGAAGAAATGCTTGATGTAAAACAGGCATCTCATGAGTTCCTGTACCACTATAAAGCCCACCAGTAAAACAAATTTGTTACCACTTTTCACTTCTTATGGATTTTCATAATAGTCCTCAGAGACCAACAACTACTGTTAACTACTCTTGTCACCAACATCTTAATAGAAACACACGTCCCCATTGTACATATGTCCAAACATCCTAAGTGGTCTTTTAATGAACTTTTATCAAGAGTTACTTTTATAGACTCTTAATTATTTCCTAATTGTTTACATTTCCCTTTATGACAGTGCCTTGTTAGCCACACATGAAAAGGAAGTTCTATATCTTTGTGATTTCAGGCATAATTAGTTTTATGATCTTACAGATTTATTAATGGAGCCTACTTTTTTCATTCTAAAAAATATTTTTTCTCCTGCTTTGTTTGTAAGACATCCTCTCCGCTGCATTCATGCATCATTATCTGATTAACACTCTCATTCTCTCCCTTCCCCTGACAACCTAAGTTAGATCTATCGTAGACCATTTTTTTCCACCCTTAATATCTGTTCAGTAGCTTTACTGAAAAGCTGCATCTGAAATCAATGCAGTGTCATGTCTCTTTTTCCACTGCATCTTCAACTTTGTTTTTAGGTTAGAAATCAGGATGTACTATTGATTCTATCTGTGATTTTGAGCCTGGAATGGCCTCATGTTGTGTATGTTGAGTAACACTCACTCAGACGTACCTGGCACTGCTGTTTGGCCTGTATTTCTACATCTGAGGGGTTAATACTCTTAATGACTAAGAGTAATTCCAAGTTCCTCATTGGCAATCCTTTATTCAGTAAAATAGGTAATTTAAATTGCAACAATATATATATTCTTCTTTAGTACTTCTATTTTAATTTTAGATGCAAAAGAATGTGACCAAGAAATATTTCATTTTCTCCAGAATAGGACTTAGTAGCAAAAATGAAAACAAAACAAAACAAAAACATTATGATGGTGTAATAGAAAAATGGGGAAGTTTCAGCTTTGGAGTCACATAGTTCTGGGTTTGAGATCTCACTTTTTTGTTAGTACTCATGATTTTAGGCAAATTATTTAACTTCCAAACCACCCCTTCCTTGACTGTAACCTAACTGAAAGAATACCTGCTTGATGGGAGATTTTTATGTTTATTAAACGAGATAATGAGGCTGAAATGCCTGGGATGCATTACCTAATAAATGTCATAACTTTCCCTCTCTAGTTTCTTCCTCTCTCCCCCTATTCATGCCTCCCCTATTCTTGGTGGACTTCTGCTGTAAGTCCATGTCCTCAGCTGGTGCCTTTGACCTTTGCAATAAGTAACATGCTATATGCAGTTCTAGCCCTGTCTTTAATGTCTGTATTTGTTCCTAGTGCTTTTTTCAACCCCGTTTCTTCCCCATCCCTTGTCTATCAGAGCTGACAAAGTTGAAGATCTATTGGCCAGTCAACTAACACAAACATGTGAATCCAGTAGGAATAAGAGGAGAGTAAGAAAGATTGTAGACAACTAGAGAATGTTTGTTCTGTCTATAAATACTCAAAACACGGTACACACATACTCATACATGATTTGTCAAGCAAAATACATCAGTAGGTTGGATCTGTCTCATGAGCAGCCATTTTGTGTACTCACCTTCCAAAGGAATTCATAGGTAGTCATGGCTCCCAAATCTCAAGTTATCACTGTGCCACAGACACCTGAATTTGAGTTGTAATTATGAGAAGTTTTCTTATAAAATTCTCTTCTGTAATCTTTCACACAAGATGTATGAGAATCATGGACCAATTTATGGATGTACAGAAGTAACAATCAAGGTTTATATGCTTACTCGTCTCCAGCAATAAAGCTATAGATAAGCCAAAGATTTTCCCAAATACATGTAACTATATTCTAGAAAGTTAAGAAAGAAAACTAAGAGTCTTTCAAGCTACGGACACACACCAGGCAGTGCTGCAGATTCCAGGCATGTTTGTTTATAGGATGTCAACATCGCCATGACAACAATTCCATCAGGTAGGAATTACTAATATTATTATATCTTCTTCAACTTGGATCCAAAGTATCTCATCCGGGTGCATGATAAAAAGTTTTTCACTAAGTGGGTACTTTGCACGGTGCCTAGCAATGGTAATTATTCTATAATTATTTATGAGTAAGCTGAAGAATCATTACAGGTCTTCCATCACAGGCAAAACCAACAATTTCTTAGACAAATCGATTTGGAGTGTGGTCACTAGAAATGAGGTAGTTTCTTGCTCAAAAATTCGGTGCACTCTGGAATGGAGGAAATGAAGTTAGGCTCTAAAAGCAGCATCTATAATCACAAACCCAGAACCAGACTCTTACATGTATGCCATGCGGAAAGGAATGTGGGTCTTAACACCTGTGGTGTTTGCTTTTTTCCCCCACAAATATGCAAACTGATAACAAGACCATCTGCTTCTTCATCCTCAGATATAAAAGATGACTACACATGCAGAGAACTAATCATTTTGCTCCCTCTCACTGCTCGTTTGATTTCCTAAATATCTTTGTATAGCTCATTTTAATAACTATCGCTTTAGAATTTTCTGATTCTCAGCTTTGTTTATGTATTGTTAACGTCTCAAGAATGAAATAGCATCAAGTGAATTTCTTCAGTTACAACATCAACAACAACAACAAAACTGCTGTCTTAGAATTGAAATCCAAATTTCTATCCTTCCGTTATGCTGATTTCCAGGAATTATGGGGTCTAACATTTGAAAGTTCCAAATGCAAATAGATGAACAAGGATTAGTCAGGATTTCTGACAAAGTAATAGAACCCTAAGAGACAAAGCCCTATTGCCACCTCAGCTTGCTTCACTCTTTGACTCGGGTTTTCAGAGTTGGGTCTGCTTCAATTCTGCCTGCAGCACTGTGATTCTGAACCAAAATGGCTGCAGCTACCACCAAGAATAAAGAAAATAAGTAAAAAAGTATAGACCTCAAAACATTTGCGGAACACATGAGTGTTATCCAAAAATAAGTCTGTCATAGACACAGCTGGTGCAGCTGATGAGACCCCCTCCCCCCGCACCCCGGCCCTACCACCAACCATCTGCATTTTTTCCTCACCTCCACCCTATCTGTCAAAGAATCTGTGAAAAGGAATGGAGTACTGGACTCTTGTAAATGACCCCAGCCAAGCTAGCTGTGGCTGGGCTTTGGTTAAGTCAGGGTAAGAGATTATACGACTTCATATTGTTTGTCCTTTTCACTTAGTTTCCAAGCTGATGTTACTTTGAAAATAAATATAACTTTGCCTTTGTTAAAATTAAGTAGAAATGAGTCCTTGGTACAGATAACAGAAGCAGTTGGAACCCTCTGGAGTGGAGGGTTCTCCAAATGCTGTAAGGAAACATTAGAACTTGTATGTTTATTTTATCTTGTCCTGTCTTAACATGTTTTAGCTTTTACTTATGTTTTAAAATATATGTACATCCAGTGGAATATGTATATAACGTTTAAATAAATACCCATATGTTGGGTTGCTCAATCAAATTTTTTTTTTCACCGAGGGAGTACGTGATGAAAACGGTTGGAGACCACAGCCCATAAAGATTAATACTGTGGTGGCAGCTTCCATGGCAACTCAGAATCCAAGAAAAAGTGGGTGGAGCTAGAGCAGATCAGAGATAAAAGCCCACGCAGAAATGAATCAAAACACCTGACATGCTGATCACTTCCTATCCAGTGTTTCCTTTATACCACATTTTTGGCCTTCTGTATAATACTGTATGAAGTGCATGGGCTTTGCAATCAGACAGACCCTCTCTCCTGTACTTCCTGTGTGAAATTAGGCAAGTTCCTCAACTTTCTACACCTTAGTTTTGTTTCTTTACAATGGGGTTCATGAGACCTACATCACATGGGTTATTGTAAACACTAAATGAAATCCTGTATACAAAATGCTTAACATATTGCCTGACACATAGTGAGCTCTCTCAATCAACAGTGGCTATTATTATTTCTACTTTTTCCTTACTTTAAAGGCCCCAATCCCAAAGATCTAGATAAGGGAAATTCCAAAATTTCAGCCTAATGTTTCCAAGGTAGTCATTTCTTACTTCCCAAGTAAGAGGAAGGGATATGCCAGGGACTGCTCTACCTTCTCTTTAAACTAGCCATTTAATCCCTATGAGTTAGGTAATATTTTCCATTAACTTATGACAAAACCAAGACACAAAGAACTTGAATAGTAACGCACCAGAGTTTATATAGCTGTTCCATGGTAAAGCTGGGATTTGAACCCAGGCAATTTAGCTCCAGAGACTTGTGTTCACCTATAAGAGGGTTTCTTCACTGCAGCATTATTGCCATGTGGAGCCAGTTACTTCTTTGTTGTGGGGGCTGTCCGGTGCATTGTAGGATTCTTAGCATCACTGCACTCTGGCCGCTCAATGCCATGAGCACCACCCCCTACGTCATGACAATCAACAAGGTCTTCAGGTACCGACAAATGTCCCTTGGGGACAAAATCGCCCCTGGTTGAGAACCACTGCTCCATACCAACCAACCCTTTTAGTATTCTAAAGATTATTCTGGTCCTTAACTTTGAGTTAGGCAATACTATGTCCCTCATTTCACTCATGACAAAACTAAGGCACAAAGTTCATTCTTGTTCTTAGCCAGAGCAGTACCACAGAATCACTTGGGAGCTTTTAAAAACCTTGATTCCCAAACTGCATCCAAGGTGACTTGCACAAAAATCACTGCGACAGAGGAGGGGAGACGGGGCCCAGGCATCTGTGCTGCTCAAAACTCCCCAGGTGATTTCAATGCAGCCAAGGTTTAGAACCAAAGCTCTAGCCCAGGGGTGTCCAAACTGCGGCCCGCGGGCCAACTGCGGCCCATGATCCATTGTGAATTGGCCCACAGCAAATTCTAAAAATATATTTAGTTTACTTAAATAAACCAGGTGAGGCAATGCGTGCTTCACCTCGAGTGAGTGGCCCGGCTGTTTGTGTATTTTACCGCATATGGCCCTTGGTGAAAAACGTTGAAAAAAGTTTGGACACCCCTGCTCTAGCCATTCTTTTAGGAAATCAATTCCCAGAACTATTTATTTGCCATGTAATTAGGAAGTCTAACTCCCTAATTACAGTATACCTATACTGTCCCCTCTTTCCTTGAATCCCTCCTCCAAATGCTTTCGCCTGTATCTTCCTCTCAGGTCACATGCCTTGAACACTTCCTTTCCCCTACCACACACCCCTCCTCTATACATACTTCCCTGTTTTATCAAATGGTCCTTTTCAAATGCTCTTCTCTTGTTTTGTTTTGTTTTGTTTTGTTTTGTTTTTCTGCCCCCGACTCAGCCACCATCACCCTTCGTCTAACTGAAGCTGAAGTCAGCTTAGACAGGACCCCTTTTGGAAACCAGTTTTGATCCACTGACCTTCCACCCAAGCATAGCATAGCTCCTATCCATATTATATTGTCATCTTTGATATGTGTCAGTCTCCTCTAGACCTCCCCATTTCTACCACTACACCCACCAGATTGATCTCCATGTCATTTATCTGTGAACCCCAACATTTACCTATTTCTGAAACCTTACAGCTTAATGGATGCCTACTGAATGAGTGAGTGAATGACATATCCAATTTCCTTATCCTTATCTTTTTTCCACCCTCCCACTGATCCATGTGGATCACTGATCCACTTTTTCATTACTTTCTCCCTCCACATTTCATCACTGCCAAACTTCCTTCCTAGTCTTGAGCCATCTACCCACTGGTGAGCGTGATAGCTGAACTATCTTAACTCCATGAGACTCCAGGAGCAAAGCCAGGCAGCTGTGGCTGGAACTCATCTCTGGCTTTGAAACCTAAATGAAGCTATCATCGGCAAGCTCCAACTTGTGGTGAGCCTTGTTCGTGCTCAGATCAGCTTCTGTGTTCACCACAATTCTAGGCTTGTGCATTATAATACAAGAGTGATAGTGGAACAGCCATATTCTCTCTGTGTCCGTGACTGAGGATAATCCAATATGTTTACCATAATGAAGCTGCACCATTATCTCCTGGCTTCCTTCTGTAGGCAAGCAATTTCCTTCTGCAGATCCCTATCATTCAGAGGATTTAAAAAATGCACTAGTAATGTGTGGGAAAATATTCAACTCAAGTATTTGTTCTTAGGGCACAGTGCAGCCTGCAGGATGTCTACTTGGAAGAGGAACTCACCCATAGGAAAAGAAGCTCCTTCTCATAAGTTCAGAGGCCAGGGAAGGAATGGTGCCAGGGAACTAGTCATATCAGAACAATGGACTGGCAAGTGCCCATCTCCCAACTCCGCTCCTCCGCCATCTGTCCACAGCTCCTGACCAGATGACTCTAAGACTGGGCAGGGATTGATCCAGACCAAACAGGGGCTGTGAGGAGGGTTAATCCTTAAACCTTGTTTAATTAGGAACAGATCACAAACTAGTTTCTAGAATAATCCTACCCATCCCCCAACCCTCACAAATATCAATATGGTGTCCCTGAGTTAAGATTCCTTTAATCCTCAAAAAATAGTCACTTCTCCCCATGTGGAAAAAAAATTTACTTCAGACTTACCACAGGACCATGTTGATTGCCATTTATTCATGTTATTTAACAGCCACATTATTTACAAAATCAAAATTACAATTACCATTTATCACCAGTGCTAGCTAATATTTTTGTGTGATTGATGATTCTAATCATGTGTGTTTCTTTGGGAAGCTTCTGGATTAAAGAAAAACTGTTGTCAGAAAGAGTTGATGAAGTTGACGCACGGTGATTTTTTAAAAAGGTTATATTTACAAGAAGGAAAGATGAAATCATGAATAAAACTTCTCAAGATTTTTACTCTTTAAGTGGAAACTATTCTGTAAAGATTGGATAAATAACAGCTTCAGTAAAATCAACAAAGAAATGAGCAATATATCCAGTGGAAGTTTCTTCACTTTGTAGAGAAGTCACAAAAGTTTCTCCATCGGATAACTGCCAAACACCTCCCCAACTTTTTCCAAAGTTAATAAACTATAACCTGCTAGGTATTCCAAAATCGTAAACTGTGGAATTAAAGTGACTATTTCTCATCTTTATGTTTTGTTCCTCAGGCTCCTGCTTCTCTAAGGCATAATTGTTTTGGTCATCCTAAACACATTTCAATGTTTTTTAACCCAAAGCGATAACTGGCTGCTTTTGTACAGATTTGTTCAAGAATAAACATTAGTTGGCATTGCAATGCTGCTCTGATAGTATATTATGCATACTACTACTTGCCAGAATAAAGTTTCAGTTATTACACATACATTTATAGATATACACATATGTGTGTCTATATACAGACAAGTTGAATTTTATATAGAGAGACTCTGTGTATATGAAAATGAGACCTTTATTTTCTTGTGTAATGTGCCAAAATATGAAAATTAGATAACTCAGCCAAGTTCTTCACAGTTTTGCTTGAAAATACATTTTAAAATTCATGCAAAGTTGATGCACTTTCTTGAGAGTCTCAAAAGAATCATGGGCCAATCTCAGTTTCACACAAAAAAATCTACTTGTCCCTCAACACTGCAGAAAAAAGAAAAAAAAGGAAGAGAAGGAAGAGGAGAAAGGTATGTGTTTGGGAATAGGGGGTGGGTAAGAGCCACCAAAGAAAAAAAGAAGTCAAATCTAATCAGTGCAAATTCACAGTGAAAGAAAATTATTTCTGAAAGTCATGACTCACCTCTTTGATCAGAAAATTGGGGGCCAGATTTTTCTGGTTCCCTAATATCTCCCAGCTTCCTAACACAAACCTTATTTGAAGGAACTAATACCAACCATTAATATAAGTCATGAAAATGAGATTAGTTGGATTAAATCCCTAGAAAATTAATTTATCCTTCACTTCACCCCACATTCTCCTTGAAATCTTTCCTCATCCCTGCTACTCATCTTTCCTCTCCAGGCTTTCATCACACACCTTTACTTGGTTTATGATATGTCTCACATCTTAGCAGATATGAACTGTTTATGTATATGTTACTCCGGTAGGATTAAGGGTAACAGTCTTACAGGTAAAATCTGGTTGAGTAAGCTTTACAAGATTTAGAAGAATGTCTGTCTCCTTCTAGGAGCCAAGTGTATGCCTATTTCATTAAGAAATTAATTCTGTAAAAGAAACACTGGAAATGTAGCTGACATCCAAATCTTCAGATGGCATGGGTCACTGCCATCATTCTTTGTCATTAGAAGCTGCAGTTCAGACTCTGAAAGGTGAGCCAAGGATTGGTCATCATTTTGATGCTAACACATATTCAGAATAGTTCACATTGCTCTATTGTTCCATTGCAATATCTTTTCTCATTCCAGTATCTCCATAAATACTGGAGATACTCATTGCAGTATCTCCATAAATTAAAATTTATCTGTCTCAGATAAATTATACCAGGAAAGATTCTTGTCATCAGATCAATTGCTAAAATAAAAAGCTATCATGCTACAAGAAATGTACAGAGTGCATTGATCTATTCACTCATTGATTCCATCGATTATTGTTCCATTTGCCTATTTTGTTATTTCTTCATTTATTTTTATAATAGTCAGGTGCACAGAATTGTATTAATCTTAATCCTCAGTTCATAACATGACATCATCCTTGTTTCTTGTGTGGCTCTATTTCATCTTTTATTGTTGGTTTATTTGAATAATACATGAATTTCCTTAATTCTAATACCTAACTACAAAACTAGAACACTGACAATAACTTACATCTAGTGTTCCCTCCCCATTTTGTCCCCCTTCTCTTCCATGGGAGGAAATCACTACCTAGAATTTATTATCCCCTTCCTTTTCTTAGTTTTATCTCATATTTATGCATTCTAAACAATATCTTCATTTATAATCTGTTCAAAAACTACTTCTATGAATGTATCCATGTCACAAATTAGCAAAGATTTTGTTTTATAGAGATACTTACGAAGTTCGACAATTAAGTTCACGAAATTGTTCAACGATGTTGCTAATCTTTTTTGATATTAGAGGGATCATTCATTATGATTTTGTACCAACTGGATAAACAGTTTACTATTTGGAAGTGCTGAAAAGGCTGTATGAAAAAGTTAGACAATCTGAACTTTTCGCCAATAATTCATGGCTCTTGCGTCATGACAATGCACCAGCTCACAGGGCACTGTCTGTGAGAGAGTTTTTAGCCACTAACCAAATAGCTGTATTGGAACACCCTCCCTACTCACCTGATCTGACCCCCAATGACTTCTTTCTTTACCTGAAGATATAGGAAATATTGAAAGGAAGACATTTTGATGACATTCAGGACATCAAGGGTAACACGACAACAGCTCTGGTGGCCATTCCAGAACAAGAGTTCCAAAATTGCTTTGAAGAGTGGATTATGTACTGATGTCAGTGCATAGCTTCCCAAGGGGAGTGCTTCGAAGGTGACCATAGTGATATTCAGCAATGAGGAAGGTCGTACTTTGTCTAGGATGAGTTCACAAACTTAATTGTCCGACCTTGTATAAGTTTTGGTCAGTGTACACAGGGCACATAGGCATGGTTCAGCAATCTCTGGGTGGAGGGTTCAGGCCTGGGGAGGATAAAACTGCTCTGTACTTTAGTTGGTCCCCTGGTGCCCATACTACAATCTCAGTCTTGTATCTGGGAGCATGATGGCAGCAACAATCTCTCACAGAAGACACACTTTCCTCTGCTCCATCATTGGCTGGTTCTGTCAGGTGGATAATGAAGCATTAATGAGGGCTAAACAAACTCATATTTGCCATTCAAGTGCCTGGTCCATAGTTCTGTATCAGTCAATATTGCTTCATCCCCCTTTTTTAATATTACTTCTCTAGAAAGGTGTCTCCATCATGGTGGTATTTAATCTTACAATGTAAAAAGATGAGAATGCATCACCCGCAAAAGCAAAGTATTCGAAGTAATATAAACAAGTGCTTGAAGAAGGAATAATCCACTGTGGGACTGTCAGTGGTACCACTCTTCATCCTGTTCCTTTTCTTCTTGGATGCTCTCAGCTCAGTCCTGGCCAGGTTCCAGTGGCTTTCTCAGCACCTTCAATGACTCAGGTCCCTGTCCTGTCTTGTCTCTCTTCCTGTCTATGATTCTACTTGGATAAATGGTACCTCAGGTTTGTAGAAAGAGGCAAAAGATGATTGGGGTTCAACTTATGTAAAAAATACTGTTCTCCCCTATATTTGTATCCTGCTTTACAACTTTTCAGTGTCTATCATAGACAGGGCATTATTTGAATTTCATATAAAGTCCCGTAACATGTGCTTAGGCATTTTACAGAAGACAAACTGAAACTCAGAACAGTTAAGAAACTTGACCAAGATCACATGGTGACAAGAATAGGTGGGACCCAGACTTTCAGATTCCTACAGAAATCCTTCCCTCCTACCTTCCTCTCCACCTTCCCCAGGCCCACACTCACCAAGGAGCAATGGTCATTAACCTACCGCCTTTTTTGTGGAGAATTAAAATTGCGCCTTCCTTCAGCTATCTTTCCCATAACATTTGCAAGAGAAATGCTATGGGGCAAAACAATCTCTGAAAAACCATCTTGGTTTATTTGCAATTTCAATTCACGCTCTACTTGGCATCGTGTTTATAGAAAGGCATTGTAAAGAAGTGCTGCTAAGTTTATTTTTAAATGTCTTTGTAGGCACTCTCTTTAAAAGAGGACACATCTTTACATTGTCTTACTGATGTCAGTCCTCACATTGTCACCTTTATTGCTTGAAAGCCCTTCCTCAAAGTGATGTTAACAAACAGGCCTGAAAAACAACAGTTTAAAGCCATCTATTCCTCTAGAACCAACGGAAATCGAATTTATTCTATTAATCCAGCTCTGTGAAGGTTGATGGACTCATTCATCGTATCACAGCTAAAAAGGCTCATGATGGAGCCCCCATGCATAGACCAAAAAAAAACCAACAACATTTCCCCAGCTTCACTTCAGCCCTGATTCTTTTTGCTACCACTGTTTTTTTTTGTTTGTTTTTTTTTGTGGTTCATAGAGTCTTCCACCAAGAACAGTAATCCCTACTTATTCTCCATAACTGATAACTAATCACTAGCATTACACAAAGGGATGAAATATAAAGATTCATTTGAAAACATGAGGTATTTGAAAACATTCATTATATTTCAGTACCTTGAACCTCATCAGCATTCTGATTGATTACATTTCGGTCTCCATGTTAATGCGAGCATTGTATGGACAGGAGGTCTAGAAAGCTGCTGTGAAATGCAGCATTAATCTGCATTCACTAAGGCACGGTTTTTTCATAGCTCACTCAATCTAGGGCACTACCTGGGTCCCCTGACATCTGTGTACATATCTTCTGGCCTCCGCAGGTTATGGAAGCTCTCACAAGGCACCTGCAGTCCCTAAGCATCTGTGAAACTACCCTGGATTCCCCAGAGCTCTCCAGGCTCATGTGGACCTGAGTAAAAGGGGTAGATGGGTATGCCAAGCAGCCGGTTTTTATTCTGGCATTTGCCAGAAGGGAAATTGCTAAAATGTTTTAGGGCCCCCTCAGGAGAATAAAAATGTCACACTGCCTTTAACTTTTATCCCTCAGCTAAAATCAATGTTTTCTAAAAGAGAGAAGCTTTTAATACTCTTATAAGAGTCTTGCTTCAGATCCAGACTTATATTAATTAAGCTCATATTTTTGGCAAGAGTTTTAAATAACTTCATTCCCATAGCAATCAGATATTAATCATCTTCACCTCACATTTGTGGAAACTGGGGTTGGGGAAACTAAGTGGCCTCCTGAGGTCACACAGCCTAAGGGGCAGAATCAGAATTTGTACCTGACTCCTGGAACTCTGTTCTGTATCACGGCATCTTGCCATTCTACGATTATATACTTGTGGGGAGAGAAATTGGGCTAAGATGAAATATGGCTGCTGAGTCTATATGGAGTCATCCTGATTCACTCTCACTCTTTCAACAAATGATTGTTGAGAAACTACTATGCACCAAGCACTCCTTTAGGTGCCAAAGATATAATGGGGATCAAAACAGACAAAACTCCCTGCACCTAAGGAATTTACATTTACCGTGGGTCATGATCAACCAACACAATGCAAAAAGTAAAATATATAGCATGGTAGTCAGCATTAAGTACTAAGGAGAAAACATAAACATTAATTAGGGAGGAGACAGACGAAATGCCACAAGTTGGGAGGGAGAAAACTTTTGATAGCCTGGGCAGGAAAGGTCTCCCTGAGAAGGTGACTCTTTCAACATTTTTTGGCCCTTCAGTTGCACTCAATTATCTCATTGGTATTTGCTCTTCAGGGTTGTTGTAGGAAATCCCATTGTCATGTCATTTCTAGGAAATAGATTGTAAGAATCAACTTGATCGTGTTAATCAACTGTCTTATTACTTACGAATCAATGCTGCTTTGGCTGCAGACTTATGAGGCATCCAAGAACCAAAGGCTATGGTTGTGGTTTGGACAATTCTTGGCCATTGTAGAGAATGTAGAGTGGACAAATGTGAGGACATAGTATCCCCAATTCTGCAGTCACATTCTGATGGCTCCCATTACCAGCTTGTAACTTTCAGCATGTTATGCAATTTTTCTGTACACTAGAAAAATCTGTAAAAATAGAGACATTGTTAGTTCTCACCACATATGACTGAGAGGATTACATGAGAATAATCCCTGGCAAGTCTATACTCAGAAGGGGGTCTGGTATGTAATTTATACATGTAATGGACATGTACAAATGTTAATTCATGTAAGAGACATTACTCTTGATGACATAGTCATTAAAAATAAAGAAGTGAAGATATCCATACAACCTTATTGCTTTAAAAGAACACTGATGGAGCATGGATCTGGTGTGGCAAAGAGCCAGCACTAAGGAAATGTTTTTAATTTAAGGTGTGAGTATAAAAGAAAAAGGCAGAGTTTCTCAGCAAAGAGTTTTAAAGGCAATTCCACAAGCATTTACAAGCCCAATAGATCTCAGTTCAGGATTTTGAAAAATAACATCCATTGGAACATAGGTATAATTATTGCGGTGATTATTTTTCATTAGTTTAAGAAAGAGAGAGAGAGAGAGAGAGAGAGAGGGAGGGAGGGAGGGAGGGAGGGAGGGAGGGAGGGAGGGAGGAAAGAAGGAAAGAAAGAAAGGAAGGAAGGAAGGAAGGAAGGAAGGAAGGAAGGAAGGAAGGAAGGAGAGAGAGAGAGAGAGAGAGAGAGAGAGAGAGAGAGAGAGAGAGAGAGAGAGAGAAAGAAAGAGAGAAAGAAAGAAAGAAAGAAAGAAAGAAAGAAAGAAAGAAAGAAAGAAAGAAAGAAAGAAAGAAAGAAAGAAAGAAAGAAAGAAAGAAAGAAAGAAAGAGCAAACCCATCAGGGGTAGGAACTGCATGTTACCATCATCTGTATGTCTGGCCCTCAGGGAAGTGCTCACCAGACAGGTATGAGAAGACCCAGGAAGTACCCACTGACAACCAGTATCAGCATGGCAAGCTTGAACTTTGCTGGAGGTCTGTGGTTTTCCAACTCTGTTCCAGATGGCCCCAGAGCTCCACAAAGATGCCCCAGAGGCATCTCTGTAGATGAGGGCATCTAAGTAGATGAGGGCGAGTTCTGAGAGCATGTCCATAGCCCCTGCTTCAACAACCCCTGCAGGGCCACTTTCGCTGATTTTATAGACTAGATCCCATGTCAGAAATTATTGGGTTTTTTTAAAGTCCTATTGCTTTAAAGAAATGCTTGAATTATTTGAAAACCATTACTTTATAACTAGCACATCGTCTCCATGCTAGCATGCTTTCAGGGTCCAGCCCAGGTCAGTGCCTGCCCAATTATAGTTATTCCGTGACTAGATTATTATATATTATATATTATATATTATATATTATATATTATATATTATATATTATATATTATATATTATATATTATATATTATATATTATATATTATATATTATATATTATATATTATATATTATATATTATATATATATATTATTATAGTTATGTCCTAATGACTAGATTATGCTGGGAAACTGAAGTCAACACATATAATCTAGTTATTGAAGAATTCAACTCCATCCAACGGTAACTGGCACAAGCAGCTTGGAATTTGAATATTGTACTAACATAGACAAGATGGCTAAGGTGAGCGATTAGAATTTAAACCTCAGTCCAGTTGTAAAATGGGCATAGTAACAGTGACTGTTCCATTGGAGGGGGTTGTGCAGATTAAATAAGATATTTCACAGAAAATTCCTAGGACAGTGTGTGGCACATAGAGTACTCAGCAAATGTCCCATGCATATACACAGAGGGTACCAAAAAAATGTACAGACATTTTAAGAAAGGAAAAAACTGTCTTAAAATTACGCTGATGGTAACCACTTTAAGCACCTCTTGTAATTGCAGAAGTCAAATGTGACTTGTATTCATCTTTCGTTATCAGTATACATTGAGTGTTACAATTTTAATGTGTTTTTTTCCTTTCTTAAAACGTCTATACATTTTTTGGCTCTCTCTCTCTCTCTCTCTCTCTCTCTGTTGATATATATATATATGTGTATATATATATATATATATACACATATATATATATGTATATATATATATATATATATATATATATATATATGTATATATATCTCCACTAGAATTTTAAAACTGAGGGAGATATTTTTAAAATCATGTAATCCTGTGATTTTAATGTGTGCTTATTAAAACAGGAAACTTTCTTCAAATACCTGGAAAAAATCCCCAAGTACGTGTTCTCTGGTTAAATCAAGTGATTGGAAAGCCCATTTTCCCCTCACCTACACATGTGTGTGCACACACACGATGCCAGCACAATAAGCACTCTATGTCCCAATCTGTCTCACTAACACCCAGCAAGATACTAAGGCTCTTTGGAAAAGAGTTAACCATTAATCAAGTCCAATTTCCTCATGTGTCAACAGCATAAACAGGCCCCAAATAATGAAGATATTTGCCTGATGTTTATGAAACATCCAAAAGGAATAGCTACTTATTAATGAGCTCTAACTATGCATCAAGTGCCACGTTGGGCAGTTCCCTACATGACCCTAATCTCTCCAGCAGCCTCGTGAATTAGGTATTCCTATCGCTACCATTACACAAAGACCCAGATTGAACAAAGTGGCCAAGATCCTAAGACTAGTAAGAGCAAGAGCCTGACTTCACACAAAGTTTGTATGATTCCAAAGCCTCAGCTCTATTACCCTCTGCTTTGTAACCCGGGCAACCTGATTCCCCATTTCATCAACTTAAGTCCTGCCCTCATATTATTCCAGATCCTCTAGTTGATGTACTTCGTTTCATTTCAGATTATGAAAGTCCGTCTCTGATTCATTAAAAACTCAAGTCACATTTTCCATACTTCTGACATCCTAGCCTTGGAATTTAAGCTATGTCTGCCCAATCAGTACTTGTTGGAGTCAACTTCATCAGCCTATGTGAAGCATGCCGTTAAACCTTGCTTACTTTTGGAGAAAATGAAGCAACAAGAAGGTTGCCTGAAGTTTTCAGCTCTCTCCTGCCCATATTAGTTTCGTTTCAAGAAGGGCTCACTCGCTGAAGAACCAACATCACTTTCCCCTGACTTACAGAAAGCAAGTCTGTGATTAAGCTCCCAGTGAGTGGCCGTGGCTGACTTGGAGATGGAGTTGTCGACTTGATTTTTCTGTGTGCTGCCTTCCCATGAGCCCCCAATAAAACAGGCATTTGCTACCACGCTTACAAAGCATTCTTGGATCACAGAAGCCAACACACACATAATTGATTTAAAGCAAGAGTACCACTGTGATATTGGTTTTTTCTGAATGAATGAATGAATGAATGAATGAATGAATAATACTGTTGGCAGTATATTTCCTTGATTCTTTGTGTTTCATAACTCTGCAAGCAGCGATGCCTGCATGACAACTAAATACTTCAATCATTCATTTATTCAAATGTTGTAATATTTACTCTGTGCCAGACACTGAGCAAGAAATTGAATATTAATTTTAAATTAAAAATCTCTCTTGTAGTCATGGACCACTTCATGTTGGAGATACATTCTGAGAAATGTATCATTAGGCAATTTTGTCATTGTGCAAATATCACAGAGTGCACTTACACAAATCTATATAGTACAGCCTACCACACACGTAGGCCGTAATGTATAGTCTATGGCTCCCTGGCTACAAGCCTGTACAGCATGCTACCATACAAGGCAACATGAGATTAAATCAAGCATAAGAGAAAAGGACACAATTAAGAGACAAGGTAATCAAGAGATGCATGAGGCTACTGCCAATATATCACAGCATGTTGTTTTAGAACAAACTTTTCTTTTATAAGTAGAAAGAGTACACTCTAAAATAATGATTAAAAACTATAGTATAGTTAACACATAAACCAGTACTAGTCATTTATTATCAAGTATTATGTACTGTACATAATTGTATGTGTTATACTTTTATGTGACAGAGAGCACAGTTTGTTTTCACCAGCATCACCACAAACATGTGAGCAATGCATTGCACTGTGACATTACAACAACTATGATCCATGTCACTAGGTGATAGGAATTTTTCAGCTCCTTTATAATCTTAGAGGACCACTGAGGCATACGAGGTGTGATGAAAACATACGATGAATATTTAAATTAAAAGAAAATTATTACAATAAAAGACGCATTGCCATTAATCCCCCTCAAAATACTCTCTCTCACTTCAGATACACTTACCCCATCGTTCTTGCCACTTTCTGTAAGTCCTTGATCGAATCTTTAGTTTCACTGTCATGGCTGCCTCTATGTCCTGAATCAATTCAAAATGTTTTCCTTTCATGGTCATTTTGACTTTGGGGAAGACCTAGAAGTCACACGGTGCCAGATCCAGTGAATAAGGTGGATAGGACACACCGTAATATTTTTATTTGACAGAAATTGCCCTATACCAGAAGCAATGTGTGACATGGAGCATTGTCATGATGGAGGATGAAATAAAGACATTCACGAAAGAGGACTTCCAGAACTGCTTCAGAAAGTGGCAAGAATAATAGGATAAGAGTGTTTGAAGCGAAGGGGAGTATTTTGAGGGAGATTAATGGCAATGTGTTTTTTACTGTAATGACACTTTTTTTTTTAATTTAAACATTCACCATATTTTTTGGTCACACCTTGTGCACAATCTGTCGTTGACCGAAACATCGTTATTCTGCACATGACTGTACTTGCATGTCTACCAGCATCCAGGTACTATGCTAAGTGCTTTTTATATGTGACTTCATTTAACTCTCAAAACAAGGAATCTAAAAGTGTTATTATCCCTGGTTTATAGATGAGGAAACAGAGACTTACCAAGTAATTTGCTCAATAGTCACACAACTATTTAGTAACAGAGCTGGGAAACTTTGAATCAGAATAGGTTTTGTGGTAGACTGGCTTTTTTGGTATTTACTGAATGGTCCAAAGTTTGACCCCATATGGGGTTCACCAAATGACCTCAATGACGTAGATAGACACAGATTTTTTTGAGATATGCATACAGATTTTTAGCTCCGAGAAGCTTGCAGTTTAATTATGTAGATCAGTATTTCTCATCTGAGGAAATTTTGCTCCCAAAGAGACATTCAGAAATATCTAAAAGCAACTTGTATTTTCACAATTGGGGCATGGGGGTGGGAAAATGCTTCTTGCGTCTAGAAGGTTGGACCTAGGGATGCTATTAAACGTCCTACAATAAAAAGGACGTCCCCTGCATTATCTAGGGCAAAATGTCAATAGTGCCAATGTTGATAAACACTAATATAGATAAGACAGCCCATGGAAAGCTAAAATCAATCAATAATGTACAATTTAAATTACGTACAGACACTGAAGAAAAAATACTTTGATTATGGAGAATGGCTCAAAGAGAAAAGTTTTGTAGAATGCAAGCCTTGCATTTGGACAAACCTGTATTCAATCCCAAGTCTGCCCTTAACTAATTATGTAATTTTAGCCAAGTCTCAATGTCCTCATCTTTAAATGGAAATAAAAATACTGACTTTGCAGGAATATAACAATTGAGATGATGTCTAAATTGCCCCTGCCACTCCAACAGTGATAGCCATTTTGGAGAGGTTTTACTTTTCTAAGTTATAGGTCATGGCAAAGTAACTAAAATAGTTGGACTGGGTTTAGTATGATGTGGGTATTTCAACTATTTTAATGAGATAACAAGTAACCACATGGTCTGTTGAGCTGATTGCTGCACAAGCCATTGCATTCTTAGACAAGCCCAGAATAAGAATCAAGATTCCTTCTGTTTCACCCAAACTCTTGCCTCCTTCACATTCTTGGTAAGTAATCACTATAGATGATGTTTGTGTCATCCCCACCTTCCCAAATTCACATGTTGAAACCTAATTCTTAATGTGATGGTATTAAGAGGTGGAGCCTCTGGGAGTTGATTAGGTCATGAGGGTGGCACCCTTGTGAATGGGATTAGTGCCGTTATAAAAGGGGGTCCCGGAAAACTCCCTGGCCCATTCTCACCATGTGAGGATACAGTAAGAAGACAGCCATCTATGAAACAGGAAGCAGGTCTTCACCAGATGTTGTATCTGCCAGCACCTTGATCTTAGACTTCCCAGTCTCCAGAACCATAAGAAATAAACTTCTACCCAGTCACGTGGGTATTGTGTTATAGCAGCCTAAACAGACTAAGACACTAACTTCCCTCTTTTAGACCACTGAATAATTCCTGACTGTATCATTCCATACATGCCCTTTAATTAAGAAAAAGGGGTAACGTACTGACGATTTTAATGGCCACAATGAAAGCCTAATCATTTTTCATGCAATCAGTCAGTTCCCATCTTCCTTCCCCTTTCTACCTTTGCCATTTCCTAGCATGCCATGCTTTCCAGTGTGTTTTTATGCAACTTCCAACAAGAAGACCTATATCTTCAGAAGATCCACCAGAGTGACCCTGAAGCCAACCAAGGACGAACACAGAATTCTCCAGACAGATTCAGGTCCAGGGCAATCTGACTCCAGAGGGTGGATGAGCTAAGGTCCTGGGGTTGAGATGGTTTTAGGCTAATTAAAGTTCTGGCAGAAGCCCACATTGGGTATGCCAGACCACACCAGGGATCAACAGGTCAGCAGTAATTGGGTTTTTGGGGTTTTTTTTCTGTTGTTGTATTTTTCTGAGAACCTTGAAATAGTTCCACTTTTCTGAAGAAAGCGAGCTGGAATATCTAGCAACTGTTTACAAAGAACTTTTGAAATAATCCTCCTGGGTAAGTCTGAACACATTGCTTACTAATCAAAGATGGCAACTCACCCTCCATAAAGCAGGGGATGGGTTTCCATTGCCCTCACCTGCCCACATGCAGAGCTCAGCAGGGTCTGACTTCACCATGGTCGTGTCCCAGCTCATCTACCATCAGCACAGAACCTGCTCGGGCCAGGCTTCACACGCTGGGCTCAGCGCCTTTGCTCAGGCCTCTGCCAATTTGGCTTGGAGCACGTATGGTCCCTTTGCATAAAACACTTCTGAGATTTACCATTCTGTGTGCTACAATTTTTCTGTCATATAAAAGTAGAATGTCGCCTCCCGTTCCATTAATAAGGAAAATGTTCTGCATTACATGAGTTCCTGACATAGCCTTGCTCTCTCATTCTCTACAGTGAAAAGAACAGTAAAGTCAGACAAGAAAGTTTCACACTAGGACCCATCACTTGCAGGATGACTTTGACCGTGGTACAGCTTTATGCTTCGGCATTTTTCTCTGTGAACTGAAGCAAACTGTACCTGCTTCGAAGGGTTGCCTTGAAAATTAAAGAACTGAAACAATGTTTCTGAAATTCCCTGCTTCATGTCTGGCACTTTGAAGGCAGTCAACAAATGGTGATTGTGGTTGCTATTATTGTGATTATAATTGTGATTGTTCAGTTCCCTTGTCTGTAAAAATGCATATTCATTTATTCGTTCAACTCTGAACTAGGCTCTAGGGATACAGGAGTGAGCAAGACAGACTAGGTTCTTGTTATCATGGGAATTCCTTCCAAAAGCCGGGAGACAGATAATAATCAGGTGAATAAATGAATGAATAACATAATTTTAGATGGTGGGAAGTACTACGAAGAAAAACATGGCAGTGCATTGGAGAATGACTGGTTGGAAGCAGGTTACTACTATAAATTCCATAATCAGAGGAGGGAGGTTTCACTGGAAAAAAAAGAAATAATGCATTTGTGCTAACAACTGAGGGGTAGGAAGAAATCAGCCAAAGAAAGAATTGGGGCAAGGCGCTCAAAGCAAAGAAAACAACACATGCAAAGGTCCTGAGGTGGAACAAACCTGAGGTGTTAAAGAAGGGGAAGAATGCCAGTGTTTCTGCAGCACAGTGAGCAAGGGGGAGAGATAAAGTCAAAAGAGCAGGAAGGAGTCAAATAGAGTAAGCTTGTGAGTCATGGTAAAGAATTTGGATTTTATTCCAAGTGCAGTGGAAAGCCAGGGGGAACATATAAGTAGGAAAGGGATGAGTTTGAATTACTCCTTTCAAAGTTAATGTTAGCTTTAGACTCAACCATAAGAGGGCAAAAGTGAAAGCCAAGGAGTACAATAAAAGTTAACATGCAGTAACCCAGGGAGAGACAATGGTGGCTTCAACCACAAATACTTCTTTCCTTCTCCGCGTTGCTATGAAGAATAAATGAGATCATGTAAATGCACCTAGGACAATTCCTGGCACAGATCGATGCTCCAAATATTTTCATTCTCTTCTTCCAACTCTATACTATAGCAGAGATCTCTATTTCTCAAAGAACTCTGTGAGGCAGCTAGCTATATGGCACGTAACTGCGAATGCCAGAGACTCAAATTCTCATCAACTGAATGTTGATACAGCAACATTATAATAAGGCTGAGCAAATGCCAATTTCAGCCTGGTACATATTGCCTTGTGTTGCCATTTTGTTAAAACTCCAAAAACTATTACGCCTGAACATTGTAAACTCATGTTTTTTTAAAGTAGCACAGGGACCATAATGTGTTTTGAATTCACAATCTAGGATCACCATTTTCCTCTAGTCCAAAGAGAAGATTAAAAAAATTCCAATTTAAAACTATAACAGATTTGTCTTTCAATTAATGCTGAAGGCCCAATCGGCCTGTCTTGAATTAAAGCTGCATGCTTTGCTGCTATCATCTAATGGATGCTATAAAGGGATTGTTGTAAAAGAAGTGGAAGGAATACAATGTTAATTGTAATTCAGATGAGGAATAAGAAATGTAATTGATGCAAGAGAAGCTCTGGATTAGAGCATCCACAATGCGCCAGGACACAGAAAGCAGTATTGTGTAATGGTTAAGAATCTGGGTTTAAAGAAACACTTCCTGGGAGTACACTGTCCTTCCCTCACTTATTCTTCTGTGTGTGACCTTGGGGAAGTCTCTTCACCTCTCTAAAAGTCAGTTTCCTCATCTGTGAAATGTGAAAACTAATAACACCTCTCTCATCAGATTGTGGTAAAGATTATACATGATCACCTATTTACAATGTTGAGAATAGTACTGGCATAAGATTCAAAGAAATGTCAGTTATCTTTATTGCCCTTCAGGACCCTGAGGCTCAGGTAAGGAATAGGAATTATTTATTCTAGAATTAAGAAAGCCGGGTATGTAATTTTGATTTTTATGATGAATGTTGCCACAAAGTATTGAGTCCTCGGGGGTTAGATGCTGTGCCAAGTGTTCATGTTTAAAAAGAGAAGGAGCAGCTCCCAACATTCAGAAGCTGGCCTGGCACTCACACCTAGGACTTGTTATTCTTCTGTTAGACTGAAGCCATCTCACAGACTACCAGCCTCAGACATGGCTGCTCTGAGACGGTGATAAAAGCAGCTTCGTAACTTCCTCCAAGCACAGACAAAATCAAGGTTTCTAAGCCACCCTAAAAACATCAAAAATTCCTCTCTTTCCCCCAATGAATGACTGTTACATATTTACCAAGTACAGCATATTACTTATGCTGGTCTCTGCTCTCTATAGATAAGATTTATTGAGATACACAACTGTAGAATTGCCTCTGCTTTCTGACAGCCTCTAATCTAAAGCAAACCCTTCGCCATGTCACCCTCCCAAAGCCCAAATTCTATAATAGGTTCTTTCGAATACCCTCTAAGACATCCCACCATTGCCCACAGTGTATATTCTCCTCTTCAGCAACAAGTAATGAATCCAACTGGTTTAACTACAGGTGTTCTCCCAGTGGTCTTTAGCTGAAGTGCATTCATCTTTAAACAACCCTGTAAGGCATGTATTATTACCGCGATTCAACAGTGGAGGAAACTGAGGTTCAGAGCGATTGAGTAACTTGCCCAGTTCCTCCACCTACCAGGTAACAGAGAATGGACTGGCAATCAAGTCTGTCTTACTGTAAAGCCCAGGCTCACAAATGCCCCAATTTCATCCTAGTCTTAAAGGGTGATCATATTCTGGGTAGGGTCCAGGGGATAACTGAACAAGAAATAGTGTCAAGAAATAACAGAATTAAATAGATGGGAGTATGGGGTCTTCTTAAGAGGAAGGAGGTAGTATATTTGTTGGAAAGGGGGGCTAATTTTCCCACCAATGGAGGATTTTTCAAATTAAAACATGTTAAGATAATGTAAAGAAGACAGAGAGACTTTTTGAGTTTGGAAAAGTTTAAGCAATTAGCAGGGCAGGTTGGGATTGAGAGAGACCACTCTCGTGCCCTATAGCTCTATTCTTCTATGATTTGATTCAGAGAGAGTGGTGGTCTGTAACTGAATGGCACTTAGGTTGGGAATGAAGATATGACAGTCATTATGGCTAATAGTATCCTCTAAGTGGTTGGAAGCATTTCGTACGAACAAGAAATCATTTTATTTTTACATTTCAAATTTATCTTAGTAATTGGATAATGTAAGATTTGGTTTAATTATTTTTTCAGGCAGAAAGCAGAATAACTGGCAAGTGAACATTTAATGGGGAAAATATATAGCCTGCACAATTTAAAAATAAAATCTAACAGTTTGCAAGTTTAGCACCTTTTATGCAAGAATTTCAGAACGTTTTTTAAAAATGAATTATGCCTCCTCCTTCCCTTCCCCCACCACCCTGAAGAAGCTTTATTTTACAATTGTAAGAAAAGTCTCTGGTGAAAGCATCACAAATATTGAGTGCCCTGGGGACATGGGGGTAGGTCCTGAGTTGAAAGGAAGGATTGGGTTGATCTTTTAAAGAGGAGCCCACTCACATGTTAGCTAGTCTCTAAGGAAGCAAACCATCTCCTTTTGGACCTGTTCTCTCCTCACCCTATGCCCCGCTTTGTCCTCCTTCATCCTCCCTTTGTCTTCCTCTGGGGCCACATATCTTCCTTCCCTCAGCTCTGGAAGTCAGTCGTTCAGTTTTATCTGTTTTCCTTGGAATAGTCCTCAGAGAAATGGCAGCTAGAAGTTCAATGAGGGAAGCAGGCTTTGACAATCTTGTCTTTGGAGGAAGCGCCTACACACTAATCCGACCTTCACGTGGCTATGGTAGGTAGGCTTCACCTTAGCTAAGCCAATGTGGAATCCATTCCTTTGTTCAACCAACATTACTGAGTGTCTAGTTATCTAGGCGTACTGCTCTAGGGAATACCGCAAGGAACAAAGCAGAGCTGAATCCCTGCCTTTACGAGGTATCTATTCTAGCCAAGGGAAAGCCAATAAACAAAATATTTTTCTAATTATATAATTTATATAATATATGAAAATCAACTAACTGCTATGGACAGAAATAAAGCAGAGAAAGAGGACAGAGACATGGGAGATTAGATTTTTAAATGACGTGTCAAGGAAGACCTCACTTAGAAGATGATGGTTGCGCAAAGATTTTAAGGAAGCAAGGAAACAAGAGAGGAAAGGAATATTCTAGGCAGATGAAATACAATAATGAAATAAAGGACTTGAGCCAGGAAGGTAGCTAGTGCCTGGAGTGTGATTGAAGTGGGAAACGGAAGGGGAGAGACATAGCAGTTGCAGAGATAAACGTGGGCCAGGAGTGGGCAGATTGGGTGGGGTCTTGTTCGTAGATCATCATAAGGACCTTGGTTTTTCTTCTGCATTAGATGCAGAGACATTTTGAAAACAGGAGAGACCTGATCATAGAATTGAAAGGAATCTCAGTGGTGTTTTAAGCATAATCTAAAGGGAGGTGAGAGTAGAAGTAGAGAGTTCAGTTAGAATTTAACTGCAATAATCTTTGGAAAACATGATGGTGGTGTGGACCATCACCTTCAGAGAAAGTACAGATTTAGGTTAGTCTAGCGCACACATGCACACATACACGTCCATGCATACACCTCACACATTGTGCATATACACACACATATACACATATAAATACAAGTACATATGTATATATACAAGGAAAGCTACAGATGGGTATGTGGATAAATGGGTCGATGTTATGGTTTGTGAAATATACCTCAATAAAGTTTTGTTGTTGTTGTTTTAAGGAAGCATATAGAGATCTTTAAGAGCAAGGAAATCAGAGCCATTTTAGGGGAGGTCAAGAAAAGTCTTTTTAATATTATAATAGCTATGTATGGTGTCAGATGGGCAGTAGACTTGTCATTATCACTTTGTGAGGGGTGTAAATGTCTAATCACTATGTTGTTTTGTACACCCGAAACTAAGAATAAAAGAAAGAAAGAAAGAAAAAGAGAGCGAGAGAGAGAGAGAGAGAGAGAGAGAGAGAGAGAGAGAGAGAGAGAGAGCCGAAAGAAAGAAAGAAAGAAAGAAAGAAAGAAAGAAAGAAAGAAAGAAAGAAAGAAAGAAAGAAAGAAAGAAAGAAAGAAAGAAAGAAAGAAAGAAAGAAAGAAAGGTCTCTTTAAGAAAATATCTGATGGGGATGTGCCCACGTGAGAAAAAAAGATCTTAGATTTTTAGCACATAATGATATTACTTTTCCCTGCTTTGAATTCACAGTGATCTCTTTCAATTTCATTCATGGCCCTTACATTGCACTCATTTGAGTATCCTTCCTAAATTATCCACAGGATGGCAAGGCCCTTCCAGGCCTGAAGAATGTCTCCCTCAGTTTGCTATCCTCTATAGCATGTAACACCATGTTTAATTCATGGGAGGCCCACATAAGTATTTCTTTAAATGTGTTGAAGTTATTTAAATATTCATTATTTCAAACTATCAAAGAACACCTTACAAAGGCATTTTCAAAAAAAAGCAGAAAATAGTTTTACCAAGTATTGTATTCATTCATATGAAAAGTAAATCAAACATAAATGAGAATATTTTATTACCCTTAACTAATAATCATCTTAGAGTGAAGACTGAGAAAAAAAATTGTAGAGATAAATATCAAAAAT
Organism: Rhinolophus hipposideros; assembly: GCF_964194185.1. Classification (NCBI taxonomy): domain Eukaryota; kingdom Metazoa; phylum Chordata; class Mammalia; order Chiroptera; family Rhinolophidae; genus Rhinolophus; species Rhinolophus hipposideros. Next base: position 17,901,423 of record NC_138059.1, on the reverse strand, counting down.
ATGTCCCATATGCAACTTTTAAGAATTATATGATAAAAAAAACACCCTAGTACATAATTGCCAGGAAAGCTATTTAAAGCAGAAATATGAGATTAAAAATGCCAAAGGTGTAAACAACTTTAATCTGCTAATTTATTACACATGTCTCTTAGAGCCAAGTTTTATTTTAAGATTAGATCTTGGATATTTTCACTGTGTTGCTGCAAATGAAATTAAAATTTTCTAAACTCAAATGCTATGCAGTGTTCATCTTTTAGATACTACTTCGTCTTCTCTGAAACCATGTTCATTTCTATAATTTAAGCATTGTGAATAGATATATTATATATAATATATATATAATATATATAAATATATTTATAAATATATTTATAATCTATTCTTTTAAGGATATTCTTTTAAAGCCTAAAAGACAATGCTTACCAATTTACCCATGTCTACATTCCATCAATAGACTGCATGAGGGAACTGGCTGGCTATAGAAATAAATAAAAGTTACTTTTTTATTATTAGAACAGCAAATATGACTTTAACTAATAAAGATGATTCAGGGCCACTTGCTGAGTAAAATCTTCTTTTCAATCATATACAGAAGAGGTGTGAAAGTGTATTATAGACCCTATATTACACACTGGACCCAATTACCTGCATCTCTTTCCTCTCTTACAACCCAGATTCTACTATGATTTCTAGATAGATCTAATTCTGACTGCCAACTTAATCCTCTAGCTACGTAAGGGAGCAGTCGCCATAAAAAAATCGAGGTCCAATCAGTTATTTAAGAAATGATTCACTACCAAAAGTAAGTGGCTTGTGAATAGGTCTATGTTCTCAAACTTTCCAACAAGGCTCTGCTGCCTCTACTCTTAAGAAACACGGCTCTCCAATTACACCACCATGAAATGTGACCTTTCTCTCCAGCTGGCACTGAGGTTTAGCCATAGTCATTAAAAAAGTACAGGTGTGCTGACAATTCAAGTTAGCACAACAGTGGCATGGTATGAGACTTAGTGGATGGCAAGGAGAAATTTACAGGAAGGCTTGCACAAAACTGAATCCTTAATATAATCTTAATAATGTGAGCTCTTTAAGCCAAATATGTGGCGTCCCCCCTTCCCCTGTGAAATATTATGATTGACTGAGAGCTTATGTAAAACTGCAGTTTAGGGATATTGTAGGATTTTAATGCATGACATACAAATATTTGCTATATGGAAGACTTCTCCAACTTGATAGGCCTGTCTCCTTCAGCATCCAGTTCCTAAAAGACTTGGGGAGGGGGACATCACTGACCAGTGACTGTTAATGACTGGAAAAACTTCAAATTGTCCTGGGGTGACAAGAAAGGGAAGAACTAGGGCCACTGATGAGAAGCAGAGAGTGGATTTCATCTCCTATGGAAGGAGCTCATTAGAGCTGTTAAAAGAACAATGGACTTGTTTGGGAAAGAGGGGGTATTCAACAGACAATGAGTAATAATTTGTTAAGACATCTTGGGTGGCTTAGACTAGATGACCTGACAGACTTCTTCAAGCTCTAAGGTTTTCTTCCAGATCCTGAGGCAAGACACTCAGATGGTGTCGGTATGTCTCCTGTTCTCTGCCGGCGCCATCCTTTCTCTCAGTCTTTGCACACCCCATTCCCTCTACCTGGGCACCCTTCTATCCTCTGACCCCTTCAAATATGAGCTTATAAGACACTTTCTTCACTTCCTTTACTTCCTTCACTTCCTTCCAGGAAGCCTTCACTGTCCCAACAAATTTGTATAAGGATAATTTCCCATATGCTGTTACAGTACCCTATACCTCTGCTGTCACTTACTCCATTTGACTGTAAGTTCCTTAAGAGGACGGAAGTTGTCCTTGTCATAATTGTCTCCCCATCACCCACACAAGCCTGCAGCATAAGCAGTCTCAATGAATCTGTGCTAAATGACTACATTACTTTGTTATTGAAATCCGTCACATCTAGAAATAGTGTAACCACAGATACCTTACCTTGCGTTATCATACTATTGTACAGATCTCAAGTCCTTTTCCCAGCCTGAAGTACTCCCTATATAGCATTGATCGGTACCATTCATGTGCTGTAGGAATACTGTGTGCTGTCATACCACAAAGGGATCTTGAGGGGAAAGTGGTCGATATTTGCTAAGGCTGCACATGCTTAAAAGGTCACTAAAAAACGTGAATAAGTCCATTTATAGCAAAACTGTCTGTATGACCACTATCTACGTGATGTAGGTTCTCATTTTGGGTGGAGTGAACCGAGTTTCTAATTAAAAATCCTTATGATGCCAGTCTCAGGGGACCCTTGCCAGGGCCAGTCTGCACAAGTAAACCCATGGACCTATCACTCCCGGAAAATAAAAAGAAAAAAGAAAAAATGCTCTGAATGGCTGTGATGCACAAGACTCCTTGCTCCGCTACTGCCTGCAACTGTCTGCCAGGGCTAATAGGGATAAATCAGAAACGGCAATGAATGTGTAGACATTAAGCCAAGACCCTTAATTCAAAGATGTTAAATCAAACCATTTTATCCACATGCTGTGAAACCTGTCCATTAGCCTTACTAATCTAAAAAGAAAAACACAAACTCAAAATTGAATCATTTAAGTGACTATGTAATTGCCAAATCTACAATTTCATTTCACATCTACTCCTCTTTTTACACTGTGACTTTTTTTATGGTTGTTGTATGAAAACTACTTTAGTCCTTTGAAACTCAATAAGTATAGGTTGTTGATAAGAAGAATCAGACAACCTATGCAAGGGCCCCTGTCTACTGCATCGTGACTGAGGGTGAGAAACCCCGGGGTCAGCCTCCAGCCATCTCCCCACTTCCTGATTAAGTCTGAGACCTTGTTCTCACCCCAGTCTTCCTGCTCATCCACAGAATTTACGACCTTTACCCTTTGCCTCCTCAAGGCTCCCCATAAAAAAGACTCTACCCTCATTCCTACTTGGCTGTTGTTTACCTGGACCAATGTTGCTCAAACTTGAATGTGCTTAGGAATCATCTAGGGATCTTGTGAAATGTAGATTCTACTTTGGTAGGTCTGGGGTGAAGCCTGAGGGTCTTCTCTTGTAAAAGCTTTTGGAGATTGCTGCTGCCCCCGCTGCTGGTTCTTGGATCATGCTAGAGTAAGGCCAAGGACTCACCACGGAATCTGCCGATCTGAGCAGCTTCAGCAGATCTGCAAATTCCTGACATTTTTAGCAAATATTTACGTGTATGGAATTTTCTAGGAAAGGCTTCATGACTTCCCTCGGCGTCTCCAAAGACCCTATGTAAAAGGTAGGAGCAATTGGCCAAAGCTGTCATTGTTCTCTACTTAGCTATGCCATGTCTCCTTCCATTCTTCTTTCCCACTCTCTCTCACTAGCTGTTCCTGGACATTCATCTACACTCTCATCAGCAACTGGTTTTCTATCCCGTTATTCAAGGTACCTGGTTTACATTATTCAAGGTACTTGGTATGCTGAATATATTCATTTTAAGGAGCATCAACAGAGAAAGAGAGAGAGAGAGAGAGAGAGAGAGAGAGACAGAGACAGAGAGACAGACAGATTTGAGATTAATGAATTAATGATTCAGAAACAAAGGAGTTAAAAAAGTATGATGTTGGGCAAAGAAAATCATTTTGGGAAGCAGAAAGAACTGAGTTTGAATCCTAACCCTATATCTACCTAATTCTATGACCTCACACAGATTAATTAGCCTCTCTAAATTTCAATTTCCAACTCTGTAGGCCTTTTGTAAAGATAAAATAACCAGGACAAACTTCCAGGCACAGAGTGTTTTCACAATTAACTAGTTACCTGTTCCCCTCCTCTTTATCATAGATGAAAGGAAGGATAAATTAAAACCTAAATTATTAATGTATAACTTAAATATAAGATCTAATGAGTTAAGATCACATGAAAATAAGTGTCCTTCTAGACTTGGCTTCTGAATAATAAGAAAAATAATCTAGTTTTAAAATACATGTATGTAGTGTTCCCTCTAGGATCTGAAATAGTTTGGGAGGAATTTTTAAGGGAAAAATAAGGAATTCTTACACCACATTTCAACCTTTTTTGGTTTAAGGAAATTGTGTTAGAAAATGCCTGCTAACCAAGAACTCACAGCAAATATGTATCCAATTTTAATACAACACTATAAAACTGTTCTGGAAAGTTAAAACTAGTTATTAACAGAGTCTGGGTGGGAAAAAATATTCTCTAGGGTAGAAATTATTTCCCATGTGAAAAATAGGGCTTAGGGGCTCTTGATCATAAGCCTTTCAGATATTACACAATAAAAACACCATTGGTTCCTTATCAAACAACCACTCAGCTTCCACTAACACACGTTCATTGAACCTCAACACAGGTAATCGCTGTAGAACTAATGTAAAACATCCCCCATTTCATGCTCAGTGTGATATTACACCTTTACTCGTTTGTCCCAGAAAGTTAAATATTTAAAAGATTTCATGGCCCTAACACAGGCTTTTAAGGGCATACTTACTATTCTATCATATTCTATTTTTAAGAACTCCTGAAAAAAATTTGGAAGAAAAGCTATCTCGTTGGACCAATTTGTCAAATAATGAGAGTTCAAAGCTCTAGTTATCTCTTATTCTGAAATACTTTGCTATCCCTCAAGGATAAATTTTTCCATTTCTGATAAGGTCCTTGTTCAATCCAAATTATAAGCAAAGGAAGTCTTAAGGGGGAAACGTGTTTACTTATGTTTTCACGTAACATCTTCAAAGAAACTTAGAGGAAGAAAGAAGTCCTCCTAAGGATAGCTTCCAGAAGTAAAAAAATCCAGTAAGACATTTTCCTCATGCTCCTAAAACAATCTTTATCTCCGGGGAAATTGAACCAATACTCTAGATCCTACCTCTCAAAGCAATGTTTTTCCAAAAGAGTTGTCCTTATTCATCTAATATAAATGTCATCTGTGGAGTCATTCTTTATACCCCCAAGATTCACATTAAAGCTAGTTTAAAAATAATTTGCCATTTACATATGTTTTCACTAGATTGAAAGTCAAAAGCTTTCAACCCTTGCCATTCCGGCAACAAAAGACAGAACCACATTATCTTAGGGGCTTTACTCAGCAAGATAGAGTGCTGGGCCTCTGAAAGATACTTCTCGTGGTGAAGGGTTAAAAGAGGACACCAAACCACCCTCTGGAAGTCATTAAGTTACAAAGCCCCAAGAAGATAAAAGTTTCCATTTTCTAAAATGTAAATCAAAAACATATTCATTAGTATTGCAAAACAAACATGCAAATCTTCACCACTTGAAAAGCTCGGCTAAATATGTACAAGGGCTAAACCCAAAAATACATCTGGTCCTCGGTTACAGAACTTGCTTTTTTGGTTTTATCTAAAGAGTTTGTCTGTCTTCCATGGTTGGCTTCTTGGATTATTGCAATTCATAATAAGCCTTTTAGCTAAGGATGAAATAAACAAAGATAAAGTCTATGTCGTTTTAAATGGTCCAGATGGGATGGTTTTTCCATATGTTTAGCACACCCACTGTTTATTAATCATTGCGAGCAGAGCTGAGAGGATTACTGGGTTAAGCAAAGGCTGAAATTTACAGTTTGTATAATTTCTGTACACCTTTTTAATATTCCATCGTTTCTGGACTGTCCTTTGTGCTTAATTCAGGTTGGGTGTGGGTCCAAATCCTTGTGTGTGGCAGTGTGTCTTTGTGTGTGTGTGTGTGACCTATTATAGGAGAGGGACTCTCAGCCAACTGATCAAGAGGAGGTTTTTGTGCCCAAATTTGGATACAATATCAGTCTCAAGGAATGTGTTACATCATAACAATGACAATGTGGGTAAAACTGGCAATACTTGACTCACTACTCTTTATAGTGATTTACTTAGTGTCTGGCAATCTGTTTTTCATATGATGTTTGTTTCTCATAAACAGTTTCAACATGGGAGAGTATGGTGTCAAGATAACAGTCATATCATTCGTCATTGCAGAATATCTATGGGGCTTGCCAAGAAAATAAGATTCTTTTATCTTGGGCTTCTTACAAGTGCTTAAGTTCTGGTGATTGTTTCTCATAGACATGCTGTATCGTTTTTTGAAACCTGACCATCATCACCGCCTTAGCTATATTGTCATTTCAATTTATCACAAATAAAATGAAGTCTACAGAAGGGTCAGCTTGGGGCACAGCAGAAGAAAAAATTCTGAGGGAGAAAGGAGGTGATCCTTGGATACAGGGCAGCCACTGAAAGGAGAGAACCTCCAAACACAGGGAGTTGCTGTAGCAACAAAGTCACCTGATTGTTTCCTCTAATATTTTTAATGGATATGATCTTAGATAAAGTATGTTACCTATTTTCATAAGTGCGCCAAGTTCTTAAGCATATTTTAGTTGTAAAATGGTTAAAACAACAATCTGGGATGGGGAGGATCTCTGTCTTTTTATATCATGATCATAAAGCCACCCTGTCAATCTGAGGGAATTCTGACAGAAGGCTTCCATATTTGGAACACCCCCTAAAACTTGGAAGGAGAAAAAAGGGGGGAGATATTCTTTAAATTTTCTTTTAATAGAATTGGTTAAGACAGTTAATGTAGAAAATGTCCTATTAATCATGTATGCTTTTTATAGTATTTTTACATGGGTTTTGAGATGTGGTTTTATATCTTCGACAAATAGAAAAATGAAAGGCCTCCATAAGGCATAAGAATAGACAGCTGTGGGCACAGAAAATTAAATATTCAGTCATTCAGAAAGTCTTTGAAATCACTCTGCTGGAGTCTTGAATGCAATAATTAAACTCTGAACAAGTATCTTTTATGATATCCTACCCTACGCTGTGTGTGCATAACATTTCTCTGTAAAATAAAATAAAGAATGTGTGTCAGGAACCAGCATTTTTCAAATGAGTTACCTAAAGGAGCAGCATTTAACTTATGTCCATGAATGGAATCGATCTAACTAACTTGCACTTGGAATGTCAATTCTGTGACCCAGACAGTGGTCAGCTATTCTGGGAAATAAACAGAAGGAATCTCCCTCTGGTATCTCACCTTAGTTTGTGGGGCCAGGAAAGCTCCTCTGTTTAAAGCACTAATGGCAGGCAATGTGGCACCATAGCTTCCTCCAAGGTGATAGACTAAGCCCACGATCCTATTCAAAGAAAAAAAATGTTAATATGACAAACCAAGGGAGGAAAATATTGTTCCTTTTAGGGATCTGGTGCATACAGAGCAAATCTAGCCCACTATCCTAGCCAACTTTTGGCCTCCTTACCCCTCAAAATGTCCTATCAATTTCTTAATCTCTCATTTCCCTTCTCTTTGCCTGTCCCTACCCTCCTTAACTTTAATTCTAATTCATGTCCTTTCTGTTCTATGGGACCTTCCCCACTGCCAAAGTCCATATTGATGTCTCCCTTCTCTGGAACACTAAAGCTCAATCTGACTAACCAGACCATAAATAGAGATGCATTGTCCTATGCTGCCTTATATCATTAATAATAGTTTCATTTTTCTTTTCTATTTTCTTTGACTATATGTGCCTAGACGATCAGGATGTTTTTCTAAAATGCACCAATAACCACTACATCGAGCACTTGTATAAGCCAAGTACAATGGTAAGCACCTTCCCAAAGTTATGTCACCAACTCCAGAACATAGATTCCATGGGGACACCGGCTTTGCCCACACAGTGCCTGGTAAAATGAACAGGGTTCCAGTGCCTAGATCGACATTTAATGCCCAATTTTGAGAATGATTTAAATGCAACACAGAAAGTCCTAAATATATAGACATTTCAGAGGATCGCAGTCAATGGCCATAAAAATGATTCTGGTAGAATGAAAATGTTCTCTCCTCATCTGAGTATTGTCTCGCTGGTCTCCTTGGTTATTTTGTGCTACTTACACGAACTTTTGTGACACTTAATTATTTTACCATGATTTTCCATGGCTACACCATAAGTTTCAGTCACTTGTTAGGACTTTCTGAGAGGACTGGTCAGAACTCAAAGTGGTCACTCTTCTTCGAAAATATCTGACCAGATCATACCATTTAATAATAATCATTTTTATTTTTTCACACTTTCAGTAGTTCAGTTAAACTGGGGAAGAAAATAAGTTTCCCAAAACCATTTCCACTGCTTTGCACCTCACTTCTAGATTCTATTCCTTTGGTCTTGAAAGGAATTAACACCACTGTAGCACAGAAACGGCCAAGCTGCTCCCTCCCAGGCAAAAGGAAAGGAACTCTGAGGCCCAAAGTTCCTATTGAGTGAAAATCAGAAGTTCAACGATCTGGGTGATTTAGATTGTCTATCTACGCTAGTTATTATCCACATAAACGCCCACCAGCACTGTACTTACATCTTTCAGAACACTGAAAGCCATAGATGCCAACTGAAATGAGAAATGAGAGAGCCAATGTTGGCCCAGGAGGGAAATATATTTTATCCTACTACAGTTTTACATTTGCATACATGGCACCCTTCAAAGCCAGGAGTTTATATTTTCCCACCAAGGCTCAGCATGTGTGAAAAATGCTTTCCAAGAAACAAAGACTGGCTAAGAGGCAAATGCAAATGTGAATTTGTGGGCAAGCAAATGCAGTTTAACCTGAACTGAGATCTTTCCTCTATATCTTGGATGAGTTTGGTTATAACCCCAGTCTCCTCCAGACAAGAACCTTAAACTTCAAAATCCAGGGGACAAGAGCCCGAGAAGAGAATCACTGAAAAAGAAAAACCAAATGCATTTCTCAATAAAGAACACTTTTTAAATAGGGGGAAAAAAGAGGATTCTGCAAGAGATGATCATGTTCAAGGCTAGGAATTATTTGCTAGTTCATTCTTTCTATGAAAAGGATTACCTCTGTGGCCACAAATAAATTGCAAAGCCTCTGGTTCCATGAGAGCTATTTTTCCCTTGGCAAAGGAATAATACTCAACTCTATTGATTTCCAATTCTAAAACGATTCTCAAAATAAGGATATAGACAGAGGGTGTTGTGTTAAAAAGGGTAGTCAGATTCACCTATTGCTTTCTCGCCCCAGCAACCTACAAAAGGTTTTCTGTAGCTTGTCAAATATATAAAGTATAAGTTTAGGCCTTACAGGCAATAAACTTATAGCACATATTAGAACCAGAAGGAAGTAGCTTACATGGGCTAGCAGACATGGAGGAAGTTGGGGTAAATCTGAGATTCCTGTTACACTGGACTCCATCTTTCCAGGGTGCTGGACCCTGACCCACATTATGTCACTCTTGAGCAACTTTAGATGATTTATGCTCAGTGGCACTAGCTCTTTCTTTTTGTGTTTTTGGAACCAAAAGAAAAAAGATGTCCAAGAGAGATTACTTGGAGATTTGAAATTTATTTAATGCATGGTTATTTGCCTGCATATGGCCTAGGCCTGTTTGGCATAAACTGCCAAGTATCTTAAATGGTTCCTAGGAAACTCCCAGCTTCGGCTCCACTGCAATGACTTTTCTGTACCATTTTAATTGTTCCAATAAGATGCTGCACAGTGAACAGCCAAGCACTTGATTTGCTAGTAATTTGCCAATCTGGATGTTAAAACCAAACAAGAAATACAGAACTATTCCGCACTCAAAGAAGAATGTCTTTTCAGTGGTCATTTTGTTTCTAACTTTCTTACAAATAACATTATATTTGGATCAGCTTCAATTGCCAAACATGAAAAATGACAAAAGTTGGCGATGGAGAGTGGCGTTATGCCCCCAGCTTAGGGTACTATAAAGTAAACAAAGGTTTCTGTGGCATGCTCGAGTGCCGATTCCTGAAGGGGAAAAGTAATCCTAAATGATACCTGGGCTCCAAAAACTGTTCTTTCCCTTATCAAGATGAGGTTTTCGGCTCTCCGATTTCAAGTGTTGGCTTTGATTTTTATTTTTCTTAGGCCAGCACACGTAGCTCTCACCTGTTGTGCCTTGGGCGTTAATTAATATGGGTAACCAACACCTCATACAGGGAAAAAAAGCAAAATCAATGAACAAAATAGGAGCTATTTATTAGCCAATCACTACATGCAAGGTTCCAGGCTAGATACTGAAAGAACACAAAAGAGCAGGCAATGTATCCACATCTCGAGTTCCTCAGATGGGCTGATTAAAGCACAGAGATGAGAGATAAATAATAAAATACACGTGAAGAGCCAAAATAGGCTCAAATAAATCAGTGTTTTAGGAGTTGGAGAAGGGCCTGGGTCCATTTAGAAAGGCCCAAGAAAACAGTTGTGATTTGAGTAAAACCTGAGAAGGAAGAACACTCAGACAGACGGAAGATGGAGGATAGACCTTCATGGAGACACATGAAACAAATGTTGCTGGATCCAACATTGTAATAATTAGACTTTATACATATTTTTCTTTTCTCTAAACCTAACTGAAAAGTATTTACATATTTATGACCCTACAAAGGGAAGTACTCTTCAGGCAATTCAACAATAAGATAGATATTGACCAAGGCATGCTAAACCATTTTTCAGATACTAAGGGGCACTACAGGAACACTAACATGAAACAAAATATCAACATATTAATAATGGATACTCAGTAATATGAAGAAATGCAGTGCCTGGGCTGTACATTTGATTTGAAACCTAGATTCTCTTAGACCCATGTTAAGAGTTAAATGTGGAATTCTTCATAGTTGCAGACAAAGCTTTTGGAGAGTTCTTTGAAGACCGAGCCTGTGTCATCCAGTTCTGCATACCTAGTGCCTTGTAAAATGTCTGTGTTGACAGTAGGTATTTGGTTAGTATATGTTAAACTGAACTAGCATAAATCACATTTTAAGCTGATCAAAATATAGACAGCTGTGAGCTATAATTGTTTCAGTGTTAATTGGTATAGAGTAAGCTATGCCTAGACTGACCTTAGAAACTTATAATGTTACACCTATACTCTATCTTTGGTCATCATTATAAACATGACTTTTTAGTTCAACCCATCTATGCCAACTTTGGACACAGAGAGAAGAGTCAGGATTTTCAAGATGTCCCTTATCTATCTGGGTCTCTAATGTATTCTTTAAGGTGTTGGGGCGGGGGGGAACATAGTCCATGGAGTAGAATGAAGGTCACATCAGCATGATGACATTGATTAAAAGAAAAAAAAAAAGCTCAGGTCATGAATTAGCAGTGTATTGTCAGGGTGGCATTAGCTTAGACAGGCTGTACACACAAATGAGTTCCAGTCTGTCTTTCAAAACAATAACAATTCACAATAGGAATTATACAATATTCTGAGGAGTAATTAAGCCAGTCAGAAGTTAGAAGAACTATGTGTACACCGCACAATGAGCAGATTTATTAGGGGGAAAGGTAGATTTATCAAGGGGAAATAAACAACTGAAGAGGGAAGTATTGAGTCAGCAAAGAAACTATGGAAAAGGTTGCCCAACATATTTTCAAGGCTTCACATTGACTTCTGGATAACCTTCTCGGCCTCCCAAAGACATAAGCTATGACAGAGTCTGCCTTTGGCTGGCTGCTCGGGTCTTTTCTTTCTTTAAATACTATAGATCCCAAGCCTTCATTTGATACCAGTTGAAATGTGGGTTCTATGAAAGATAAGGGAGTGGAAAGCAAAGCAGAAACTCACCGTAGCTCATCAGTAGTCCTGCACTCATGAGACCACTCTGAATTCCCATGTGGATCTTTAATGACCACTTATGATTCATGAGCACTGTTTTTAACTTTCCTGGCACACATATAAGCCTAGCATTATTCAATTTCCTATCCTCTAAATCTTTATTGAGCAACACCCATGTGCAGTACCAGAGCAGTAACTGCATCCCTAGATCCCATGGATGCAATCGTGAATAAGCCTTTGTCACGCCCCTCAAGATGCTCATTAGGACAGATACAATCAAATCAAAGGTCAGCCTTGTGGCTGTGGACTTATAATTGAAGGTAGGAGACAGCTTAACACACACATGGATGCAGAAACAATACAACACATGATGGAGACCCAAATGGATTAATATCAAGAGACGGTTTAGCCTTTGGGAACTAACAAGTGAGTAGAATTGTCTTGTGAGAATAATGAGTACAGAGAGCATAGAGGGGCGTGAAAGCTCGGGCAGGGAGGTACTGAGACAGACTTACTCTCTGTGGGTCCTATTTAGCCTGCAATGACTTTCCCACAGGTGTTATTCTGCTGTCACTGGAAGAATCACTTGGGACGCAGCCAGTAGGAATGTTCATCTTTCTCTCCACAGCCACACCCAAACCCACAGCCAGAGAACTCCCAGGCAGAGATGCCAACCTCAGACACAAAGAATAATGTAGCACATACAGAAACAAGACTCGGGAGAAAGGGGAAAAGGCTGGTTCAACAGACAGGGCCAGGACAGGCTTTAACAAAGCCAGTAATGCCTAGTTGAGAGCTTCAGGGAATAACTGTCATCAAGGATTAAGCCATCCCTGGGTTGCCTTGTAAGATAGCGGGAACACTTAAGCAATCAACTCTTTAGAAGATCTCATTGACCCCCATTTAAACTTAAAACATCTCTATGTGGCCTTGCAAACAGTTTTCCAAAATCACCAGATCTTTCAAATGCATATTTGGCCCTCAGCTACAGATGGAGCTCAGCCAATAAATGCGACTTTACCCAACACTCCCATCATCTTCCTGATCCCTGGCTCGACGGAAGATAAGATCTGGCCTTAGCTCATGGAACTATAATTCTCCTTCAAACTTCCATGCCGATCATGCATTTGGGTTCTTTCAAATCTTCAGGCTGTACCTCTCATTCAGCACGACAGGCGTTGAAGCCCGACGTTTCTGAGCCCAAGCTGGTAATCATGATCAATGTAGATACACATGTCCCTGCCCCAAAAGAAGGCAGCTACATTCTCACGAGCACCTCCACTGGGCCTCCCAGCCATTCTCTTTGTCCCTGTAGCCAGGGACTACAGACGTCTTCCTAAACCTCTGATATCATGTGCTTCTGTCTACTCTCTCTCTCCTCCAGCCCTGCATGCCCCGACCTCCCCAGTCTCCTAAGAGCCCCCTCCTTATTGCCACACGTTTCTCAGAATTGTCAAAGAAAGACTGTTCTCAGTTTAGGGCTTGTTAACTCTATCAGGGTATTGACTCAACACTTCAATTATTTTATGCGAGTCCCCCTGCTGGGTACTGTGACACACACACACCAAAAAACGGATCATCGATAGCCTCCTGCTTTTTGTAATGGAACAAAGTAGCCAGCAAATCTAAAATTAAGCCTAAAATGAGATGTCACCATACTAACCAATATTTGCAGGTTGCTTTGTGATTTGACCAGTATTTCCTCATTTATTTTCTTCTGCAATCCTTAGGAAAAAAGAGTGCTATAAGAAGATTCTCATCATTCCCCATTTTATCAAGAAGAACCTGGAAGCTCAGTGTGATCAAGTGACTTTCCTGAGGACACGCATAAGTAAGGGAACAGCAACCCAACTTGAACCCAGGAATTCCAATCCCAAGCCCATTGCTCTTTCCCAAGTGAGGTGAGGTAAGAAAAGTACAAAGAAGGTGCTATTGGAATTCAGAGGAGGAAACGCCATGAAAAAACAGAATGTTCTCAAAACCACATCACAGATGAGATTCTCCCCCAGGCATCTGCCTGCAGTGTCAGTTTTATCCAGGTTTATCAAACAGTTGCTGGTAAGTTCAGCCAACAATGTTCTTCCTTAGAGCTGCTACTCTGTCACACAGAAGAGACTGTTGTGGTCTCACCATTGTTCTCAACTGATTTGGAACACCAAGTTTATTTTTATAATTGCAAAGATGTTAAGGTTGCCAGATTCCTGCAGTGAACAACAAAAATACGATGATTTTTCAGATTTTTAGTCGGAGACATGAGAGGAAAGGAGAGGCTCGAAGGCCTTAGGGTCTCTAAACCAGGAAGTTGCAACATCAGAACTTTAACAACTTTAGTAATTTTTTGCATTCAACAAATATCATTAAGTCCCTACTTAACACAAGCCACTGTGCTAAGTGCTGGGATTACAAATGTGAACTAGCTAATGGTGCAAAGAACATGCACCAAGCATGTGTGCCTATCTCTGAATTATATATTCCACATCCGAGACATTTCACTTTTCTAGACAATGGGAGAAGCTATTGACAAGCCATTTCAATTTACTATAACTGTGTCAATAACAGAATCCTACCAAGCTGAGTCCTGTTGTGCAGTCAATACGTTGTATAATCCAATTTGCCAAACAAAACTTCGTCCTCAGAAATTTCCTGACCATGCCCTTTGGGGATTCCTGCTTTGATAGCCTTCCAAGCCCTTTGGGCCTCTTTGGGAGGTAGTGACAGCTATGTCAGATTTGTCCCTACCCCTTCTTGGAGAGATGGTAATTACTCATTTGAAAACCAAACCAAAACTCACCATAGCCTCCCAACATGGCTGCTGATAACAAAGCTGAAAAGCCCTATATTGGCTCTTCCTCTCTCTGCCAGGAAAGAAGTGTACACTGGGAGGGCCTCCCGCCAAGCAGGAGTGGAACAGAGAGTTCCTCTTTTGACGGGACATTTTCCAGCATGCAGGTAAAAACTTTCCTGGTTTTCAAGTTCCAGCAACCGGACTGTGGAAAAAGTGAGTTCATTCTTCAGAGATGCCCAAATTTTCTGTGATCTTTCTCTCTCTTCCTTATCTTTGGCATTTCAGTTTCTGCATTGTTTACTATGCAAAAGGAATTAAGGTTAAAAAACAAACAAACAAAAACACTACCTTCTCCCAGCTCCATGGTAAGGTCAAAAATTTCTCAGAAATGGAGCAGCCGATGGCTCAGTTGGTTAGAGCACGGGCTCTGAACAACAAGGTTGCCAGTTCAATTCCCACATAGTCCAGTAAGCTGCACCCTTCACAACTAGACTGAAGACAACGAGCTGCTGCTGAGCTTCCAGAGGGGCAGCCAGATGTCTCAGTTGGTTAGAGCACGAGCTCTCAACAACAAGGTTGCCGGTTCAATTCCCTCATGGGATGGTGGGCTGTGCCCCCTGCAACTAAAGATTGAAAACGGAGACAGGACTTGGAGCTGAGCTATGCCCTCCACAACTAGATGGGAGGACAACAACTTGGAGTTGATGGGCCCTGGAGAAACACACTATTCCCCAATATACCCCAATACAATTTTTTTTAAATTCTCAGAAATGAGCATCACTTTCACTGAATTTACATCAAAGCACTCAGTACTCTGGTCAGACCTGCATTGTTCTAAACTTGGAAAAAGCATTTCCCACCCAAAAGATTCTGGAAGACCTCAGAAAGAAAATTTGAAGGCTCTTCATTGGAGTAGCTCTTGTATCATGGGCCCAGGGGGCACGGGGGGAGAGCGTAAAATAACAATGTGATCTTGGATACATTATTTGACCTATCTGGATGTTCATTTCCTCAAGTCCCAAATAATATTCAGATATAGCTAAAACTACTGTGCTGATGGATAACCATGATGAAACTGCTCATTCTAACAAGTGTAAGAAGACAAACATTGTAGAAAAGTTTCCATGAAAATTTACTTCTCAAGGCAGAAAAAAAGTTACCCCAAAAAGCCAAGGAGACATTCAAAGGAGACATTCAAATTGCGAATGGTTGAATGTGGGGAGAACACCAAAAGATTGTTTCCAAAGCTGTGTTTCCCAGAATTAGAATCCTCTGACATGCTCTCCCCCAAAAAAAGTGCTCCGTGGTCTCATAAGACTGGGATACTTGACAGAGAATAGCTGCTCTTGGAAATTCCCAAAGAACACCGCCATAGCTAACACTATGAAAAATCCCTTTGTAACCTCTTTAACTTTGTTGAACCCTTCCTTTTAAAATTTTATTTGACCACAGCAATTGGGTTTTTTTGTCATTGCTGTTTGTTTGTTTTTGGTATTTATTAACATTTCATAGATGGGAAACACTGCAAAAGAAGAAATAAATACACCTTGAGAAAAGGATGGCTCTCCCAAATTGAACTGAATCCCTTAGCATGTAACTGGCTTAAAGGTACAGCAATGTCGTGATTATGTGTCTGTCTACAGCCCGCCAGACTGGAATCATGCATGGCTAAAGCATTTTTCCTTCTGTAATTGGCATTCTAAGCCTCGACACCTGGTCCTTAATCTGAATCATGAGCCCCACCTCACTCCAATAAAGTGGCCTTACTGAAGCCACTTCTTCCTTTTGCACACATCCCGCCCTAGACATTTTCTTAATATTATTCTGTGCCCATAGCTCATACCCCAGAGACTGGGGACCATATTTCATAGAAACCAATATTCGTCTAGAACACATTAGCCCCACTTCAGGTAGGGAGGCAGTCAATAAAAATATAACTGCCTAAGAAATCAGCAGCCATTTGCTGCTGTTAGAAAGACAACTAATAGAACATGCAGCTGGATAGGAAGGAATTACAATGGGAATTTGGGCTGAAAACAAATTGGAGGTGCCTCCCTCCTGCTCTGGAAATGAGCCTATTAAACCCCACAAAGCTGGTCAATGCAGGCTGGCAGACTTGGTAAAATCTGGTGCAGGGCCCAAGGTGTGCCTAAGACACCACTCTTGATGGGTAACTTGTCTGGGTTTCCACCGTCTTCTCACATCAGCACACTACCACCCAGCCCAGTTTACCAGCAGAAGAAACACAATACACTTTCTATTTCCATGGCATTTTGCAGTTTTGAAGTACTTCCCTTATGGTTTCTCATGGGATCTTAATTCTGCCACTGTTAAGACGTCATTTTCTTCACTGAGCTTTTGTTTTTCTCATCTGCAGGATGAGAACAGGGGACCACGTGATAGCTCGGATTCCTTTTATCTTCTCATTTATTTACTCATTCAACACAAAGATTGGCTGAGTGCTCCCTAAGTGCCAGGCAGACTCCTGGACACAGAGTGGTGGTCCTTAGAGTCGATAAGAGAGGCAGATGATTAATAAGGGGAATTACCCAGCAAATAATATTACCAGGTCAAAATTGCTTTAAAGAAAACTAATAGGGACTTTGATGAGGAAGTAAGAGAGATCCCTGTAAATCCACATGGTCCCCAATCCCACAACAGTATACTGATTGCGAATTGAAAAATTGCTGAGATACTAAGCTTCAGGCCTGCAGCCACGCAGCCAACTCGGGTTCCTGGGTCCCAGGTCGTCACACTGCTCTTCAAACCAGGGAGATAATTCGCTGCTTATAGCCCAGAAGGAAGGTTGTAGAGTGTTTGAAGCTGTGCTGCTACAAGCACCGTAATGTGGAAGAGATAAAAACAAAAAGGGGGAATGGAAAAGGAAATAAAATAAGAAAAAGAAAAGAATGGCCAACATCCTTCCCCCCAAAAAAGGAAAAAACAAAACAAACAACAACAACAACAAAAAAACACACAGCCCTCCTCCATCTACAATCTGGTTTGGCCTGACAGCCAGATTGAAAATCTAGGGCAGAACACAGGGGACCTCCCACCAAGAACTAGAGCTGATTATTCCACTCTGCATTTTAAAAAAAGAAAAGGGAGGGGGTGCTTCTCGGAAGTGCAAATGAGCATGAGTTGCAGTAAAGCACAACGGGCCACCATCTCTGAGCAACAGGGATTTTCTTCTCTGCCAGGAGATGCAGTCTGACAAGAGGAGTTCACTGCAGTTCACGTGGCAGGGCCCAGGAGGCTCGCATCTGGGGACTCCCTACACACACGGCTTTATCACCGTCACAGCTGCGGGTGATTATTAGTAATAATAATAGATAATATTTACATAGCCTGTTTCAACTAGAGATCCCAAGGCATATGACAATACCTACACGTAGATATGCACAGCCACCCCCAACAACCTGCTGAGGAATGGCTTTCCCACCACTGCAAAGCAGATGAAATGCAGCAATCCATCACCAGGCAGCCCCCCCTCCCCAACTTGGCAGCAGGTCAGGAAGGAAAGCTAAAGGAGTGTAATTTAAATATTAATTTAGGGGAAAAACAAAAAAACAAGAAACATGGATTCTGTCCAGGGAAAGCAAAAAGGATGGTGGACACATCATTATACATTTGTCCAAACCCATAGAATGGACAACACCAACAGTGAACCCTAAGGTCAACTACGGACTTTGGGTCATGGTGACAAATCAATATAGATTCATCGATTGTGACAAATATACCACGCTGATGTGGGACATTGACAGTGGGTAAGACTGCATGTGGACGTACAACATACATGGGAACTCTCTGTACTTTCAGCACAATTCTGCTGTGAACCTAAAAATGCTCTAAAAGATAAAGTCTGAAAACAAAACACACACAAAAAAAGCAAAGAGACATAGAGTCTCTTCATGACAAACTGGGGCTGTTTCAATAACTCAGAGGTATTCTGCTTGAATCCCAAAGTGAGTTCAGAAACCTTTCTTGAGGCTTTCGGAATTCCAGAGCAGTTTCTGAGATTCAGATGTGAGTAGAGCAGTTAGGAAGGGAGCCCTGGAAACACCAGTTAGGATGTGGGAACTGCGGCAGGGAAGGGAAAGAAGCATAAAGTGTGTTTCGTGTGGCCTGTTAGTTCCTAGAGCTGGGTCCATCCACCCCTTGGGGGAATGCTGGGAGAGAGGAAGGATTCTCCCTCAGAAGTAACCTAACTGAGAAGCAAGGAAGCTGTTATCCAACTCATCTTCATCGTTCATAGGTTAAGGCTGCTTTTGAAGAGTTAATTCCCAGAACTTCCAACTTGCCCACAGACCCTAAGAGTACTTCGCAGCCAGAAAAAAAGGCCTCCAGCAGAGAGCCACGGAAGTCCCAGTAAGCAGCTGCTCAGGGCACAGGTAAATGCCAGAGGGTGTGGGCAGGGCCCTGACAAGACCTCCTACTCTGTTCCAGAGCCACATGGAATTATCCACCTTCCCACTTCAGCTATTAAATTGAGCAGAGGGACTACAATGCCAGGAAAAGACAGAAATGTTCATCCCCCTTCTTGACTCTTAGAGAAGGCAAAAGGCACATCTAAAACTGTCGATGAAAAATAAGATTTCCAATATCCATGACGGTATTGCCATGCCTATCCAAAAAAGGTGGTACACTGTTTGTTTTAGTAATTAACAGAGCCCTCTGGTAAATAATTAATCTCCTTCTGTGACTAGAGCAGGGCTTGGCAGCACCACGTGCGGGATATTCTCACTGTGGAAATATTTGGATGTGTTTAAAGCATTTCAGATTTCTAGGAGATATGTGAGCCGCCATGGTGGCACATAATGAGATTGGTCTCATGATGTCCCCTTAAAACAACCATTTCCTTCGAGGGGGTAAGCAATAATGTAAAACATGTTTTTTATGAAGTTTTAACCACAATAATACAGAGGCTTTTCCCTTCATTAATATTCTAGTTAAATACACACCAGTGACAAGCCGCCCCGCCTTATGATGTCTTGGGACAACTTTTTAAAAAGGTTTTACATTGTCTGTTTCATCGATTGTGGGTTGGGCATGAAAAACAAAGGTTTTGTTACTAAGGAACACAATAAAAGATTATTTTTAAGATTCTTCTATTTATAATACACATTTAAAGTATTAAGGTACTACTCATGAAGAAACCATTTGATGTTAAAGACCAGATCCCAGGTTGAAAGTGAAACGGTAAAAGGTGATATAAACTTCCCAACAATCTCTTTCATTCAAAAACAACCTTTTCTATCCCTTCATCTCCCATTTCCCTACTCACCCCATGTCAAGCCCACCAAGGTGATATATAAATAAGAAACACTGACAGGCCAACAAGACACAAAAAGCAAATGCTGTTTAAGAGACGGTGGCTCTTAAGAGACGGGTAGCTAGAGGAAGAGAGACTCTTGGAAATGAACGTAGAATTTGACTCTTCTTAATGCAATGAGACATATCTGGGTTTCTAAAACTACAGTTTGTACAAGTGCAGAAATCCCCAATGAAGAAATGCATTTCAAGAAGTTTAGCTGTTGTGTCCTTTTTTCACCAATTCAATTGAATCTTTTCCAGCTTTAGTAAAGAACACTCTGCTCTCATTTACAGATTTAAATTTGTACGCTGCATTAAGCGATTATTTTTTGGTTTTGGTTTTCTTACTGTGGAGGCCAAGATCCAAAAGGAAATAAAAAAACTTATCAGGGTCTGTCTTACAAACTGAAGCCTTAAAGGAAACAATAAATATCATACCTACACAGCAGACACTACCCCTTACTTCTTTATCTTCCTCAGCAGTATTATTACCTACCACTGCCAGCAAACAGCACATGGAGTCCTTTGTGCTGGGCCACAATTTCTGAATCAAGGTCTTAGAGTCAATATTTTAAATCATTAATTCATTTATTCATACATACGAGTTCAGACAAATAAGTTCGCGAACTCATCCTAGAAAAAGTGCTACGTACCTCATTGCTGAATATCACTACGGCCACCTTTGAAGTACTCCCCTTGGGAAGCTATGCACTGATGCCAGCGCTTAGTCCACCCTTCAAAGCAACGTTGGAACTCTTTTTCTGGAATGGTCATCAGAGTTGTCATCATATTACTCTTGATGTCCTGAATGTCATCAAAATGTCTTCCTTTCAATATTTCCTTTACCTTCAGGTAAAGAAGTCACTGGGGGCCAGATCAGGTGAGAAGGGAGGGTGTTCCAACACAGTTATTTGTTTATTGGCTAAAAACTCCCTCACAGACAGTGCCGTGTGAGCTGGTGCATTGTCGTGATGCAAGAGCCATGAATTGTTGATGAAAAGTTCAGGTTGTCTAACTTTTTCACGCAGCCTTTCCAGCACTTCCAAATAGTAAACTTGGTTCACTGTTTGTCCAGTTGGTACAAATTCATAATGAACAATCCCTCTGATATCAAAAAAGGTAAGTAACATGTTTGCAAACTTAATTATCAGATCTTGTACAACAAATGTTTATTGGGCATTCAGTACAAACCAAACACAGTTCAGAGCATAAACAAGATAAAGTCTCCACCTTCATGGAGTTTGCACGCTGGTGGTTCAGGTCCCCCTGAAACAACAACACCTCCTCTAGATACCTGGCTGGTGTTGGTTCTTCTTTCATACGGAGTAGAGGTAACCTGAACACACGCTGTCTCCCACCTGCCTTGAGCCCAGTCTACACTGACTTTTACCCATGTCTGCCCCTCCCAGATATGTCGTCTCCTTCTAGCCCTCACTGTTTTCTTTTTCTTTTTTTTTTTATTAGTTTCAGGTGTACAAGACAAGGTAATACTTAGACGTTCATCATTTATATCCCTCACACTGTGAACCCCCTCCCCCCATCCATTATCCCTCCGACCTCACACCCAGCCATTACATTATATATATAAAATTATAGTTGGCATTCATTAATGTTTAGCTTCTGGTGTACAATGCCATAATCAGGCATCCATAGTATCTCTGAGGTGGTCTCCCAAATAGGACGCATGTCCATCAGATACCCAACAACATCTTTACAACATTATTGAATAAGTTCCCCAAATTAATTTTCAGAAAACCCTGAGGCCATCTTGTGATTACCAGCTGCTTCCTAATCCCTTCACCTTTCCCCTTATCCCCAACCCCCCCCCCCCGCCCATCTAACAACTCTCGGTTTTTTTCTTTGTGTCCTCAAAACTGTCTCTGATTAGTTCATTCACATATTCTTTTCTTTAGATTCCACATATAAGTGAGATCATATGGTACTTGTCTTTCTCTTTCTGACTTATTTCACTTAACATAGTGTTCTCTAGATCCATCCATGTTGTTGCAAATGATAAGATTTCTTTCTTCTTTATGGCTGCGTAATACTCCATTGTATAAATGTACCACAGTTTCTTAATCCAGTTATCTACCGATGGGCATTTTGGTTGTTTCCATATCTTGGCTATTGTGTAAAGTGCTGCAATAAACATAGGAGTGCATACTGATTTTTGAATTGGAGTTTTGGATTTCTCCGGATAGATGCCTAGGAGTGGAATTACTGGATCATAGGGTAGTTCCATTTTCAGATTCCTGAGATACCTTCATACTGTTTTCCATAGTGGCTGCACTAATCTGCAATCCCACCAACAGTGCACTAGCGTTCCCTTTTCTCCACATCTCACTGTTTTCTTACTCTGAAACCCAGCATTGGTAGTCGCATGGCCCAGGGAAATATCTGCTCTCCAAGAGATAAGATCTTAGGAACGAGCAATCTAAACCAAGCCTCATATCCACAGTTCTTCTCCATTGGGTTTGAAGGACATTACAAAGTTAAACTGATTTGGCCTCAAATGTAAACTCAGCAACTTTCTAGTTATGTATCCTTTGGGAAAGTTATTTAATTTCATTGAGCTTACTCTCTCCTTCTTCCAAAAGGATACTAATACCAACCTCACAGGTATGTTGTGAAAATTAAAGAAAGTAACATTTATGTGCACTTGTCACAGTTCCTGTCACTTAGAAATCTCTCAGTTAGTAGTGCTACTATTACATGTAAATTAAAAAGAGAGATCAATTCACATGTACTGACTAGTCCCTCAACCTGGATAAATAATTTTCACAATTCTATAAAAGATATTTCTGGTCAATAGATCCACAGCTTTCACTATGGGTGCTGGCCGTTGAAAATAAACATTTACTTATTATTTAAATTTATGTTTTAAAATCTATTATGTATAAAGCATGGAACCTGTGCCAGGTATTTTGTAAACACATTATATTCATCATCTCACTTATATCACGTAAGTCACGATTATCAGTATTTTACAGACCAGTCTACGGCTGGAAGTGACACTGCCAGAATTTTAGCCCAGAGCTGCCTGACCGCCCAGAAAAAAAGGTCAGGTTCACCATGGCAAAATTGCCTAGATCATGTCTTTAGCTGAAGTTAAAAAATGTGAGAAATATTTTAAGGAAGTGAGATGTACTACCTGAAGAAAAGAAGATCCAAAGAGCCAGCACCAAAATCTGTAGATAATCAAAAGGCTGCTAAATGGAATAAATTCTAGATTTATGCTATGGCTCCACACAGGAAAATAGAACAAATGAGAAGACCATTTTTGCTCAATGTTAAGAACTTTCTCAACAATTATGTTGGTCCAACAACGGAACATGCTGCTACTGTAAGTAATGTTTCCCTATAACTGGAGATATTTAAGCAAAAGTTTAATGACCACTTCTTGGAAATGTGGAAGAGAGCCATACATCAAACAAGAGCTGGTCTAAGTATGGCTAAGTCCCTGTCAACTTTTGCAATACTATAATTTGAGATACCAAAATTGTTTTGCTCAGCTGATGAACAAAAGTACAACTCTCAATAAAACTTCCTATTGATGCAACATTTTTTGAGTTATCTCTTCATGCCTTTTTTCTTTTTATGAAGTGGGTTCAATATGTTGGTTAGCCCTACTCGTCGCTAAGACAGAGGCTGTTGTGAGATGGATGGAAACTTGCATTGCTCTCCCAAACACAAATGAGTGCTTTCAGTGTCAATTTCTGGAGGAATGGGGGATGGGAGGGTGTCCTACGCAGGCTTCCTGTTAGAATCTCTGGGGAAAGCTCTGCATATCAAAAACTGACTCCTAGCTATAGAGGAAGAACACAGTTTGTTTGGTTTCTATATACCGCCTCCAGTGGAAAATGTTTTTTGATTTCAAGTTACAATCATTTAAAATTTCAAAACTATCTTCACAGCGCATACTATGAGGATATATAGCACATAATCTGAGGATATATTCAAAAACCAAATGAAATTCCATGAAAGCTACTTACAGTGCTCATTGGATTGCAAAGCCTCCCAAATAAAATGTTCTTTGCTTAGGGAATTTCGGACACAAGTAGAGACAGTTCTCTTAAGTTAGTCATTCAACTTTACTGCCTCCCCTCTACCTAAAACACCAAAAGGGGGGAATACAGCGTTCCAATACCTCTGCCTTAATATGCTTTAAATGATTCTTCAAGCTGTGAGTTGGGATATTTCATGGCAAAGGCTTTTACCACCACAAAGTAACTCCTTAAATATCTACTCCACTTCCATTAATAGAATATTACGTAGCCATAAACATATTCATACAGAGTTTATAATAACGTGGAATGATACTGTTTATTCTTTTTCAAGCAGAAAAAAAATAAGCAACTATGTGCAGCTTACTAATGACCAAAACCCATACATTCAAGACTAGACTTCCAGTCAGGATGCCACAATAAGTCCAATTCTTCATCTCCTGTGCTCAAAATGTGCAAAATGATTGATAAAATGTAAGAAAAGAAAACCAAAAAGATAGAGCTGGTTCAAAAACCAACTAAATACCTCTATGAGCTACCAATGGAATGGAAATGCAAACTGATAGGAAGGATTGAAATTTCAGGACTGGTTGGCTCCAGGTTCCAACATGGTAGCAGCAGGTAGCTATTTGTCTCATTCAGAGTACAGAGAAATGGGGTCACAAGCCACACTCACTGCTCACAGACTTGAATGGCTTCTCTCAGCCTGTTCACTCCAGAGGAAGCACAAAAATAAAAAATAGCTCAGGCTAACCACTGGGGCAAGTGTATCTCAGTAAATGTGAGTCCAGGAAAGCGGGAACCAGACACCAATTCAAGCTACCCTCTCCTCTGTGATGGACCCAGAGTATCCACAATATCAACCTGTAAGAGTGTCCTAGTTCTGCCATAACAAAGTGTCACAAACTAGATTGCTTAAAACAACAGAAATTTATTCTCTTGCATTGCTGGAAGCTAGTTGTCCATAATTAAGATGGCAGCAGTGTTGTGCTCCTTCTTTAGGGAAGACTGTTTCCTTGCCTTGCTTCTAAAGCCAGCATAACTTCAATTTCTCTGTCAGTCTTCACATACTGTCTTCTTTTGTGAATGTGTCTCTGCGTCCAAATCTCCCTCTCTTTCTCTAACAAAGACATCAGTCACTGGATTAGGGCCCACTCTAATTCAGAATGATCTCATCTTAACTTGATTACATCTGCAAAGACCTTATTTCCAAATAAGGTTACATTCACAAGTACCAAAGATAATATGTCAATATATCTCCCTGAGGTTTGGGAAGGGGGGCAGAGACACAGACCCTAAGGCAGGAATTCCTACAACTACCTTTATAAGACCTGGCTCTGGCTTGGGGACTCAGAGAGATGGATGAAGAAAACTACAAAACCATTAGAGAGAAACAAACAAAATTAAAATCACTTCCACTCAAAATGACCATAGATTTAAAAATTTCAAAACGCATGGAGAAATACAATGCCATAAAAGGCAGCCAATAAAACATAACCTGAATACAAATTCACTCCAATATGAAACTTGATTTATAAAAATATCAGACAAAGACTTTTAAATGTTATATGAATATGTTAAAGAGAATAAAAGAAGCTGCCATGTCCATTAAAATGTACAAGGAATTAATAAGCAGGCATAAATCAAATAAGAACAAGATGTTATGAAAATGGACTGATTAAACTTGAAAAATAAATTAGGGTTATTGAAATAAAATAATCATAATAGTCCAGTATAAATTCTGGACTATTCCTAGTTGAAGAGAGAATTCATTATTTAGAAAATAGTTTTGAGGAAGTCACCTTGAATATGACATAGAAAGACAAAATTACTTTAAAAAATTAAGATTGCTAAAATAAATAGAAAAAGAAATGAGAGTCTCCAATATTTATCTAATAGGAATCCACAAAGTAGATAATGGAGGAACTGGCAAAGAAGCAATATCTGAAATAATATTTTTCTTATCATTTCAAAGTGAAAGAGATGTGAGTTCTCAGAGCAGTAGTGCCTCTGATAAATAAAAATAAATCCATATTGGCAGGATATTAAGGACAAGGAAATAATCTCAAAAAGGGCCAGAGAGGAGACACAAATTACATACAAATGAGCAAGAACTAGTCCTCGAGAGGACATCCAAGCCATGGCCATAGATGGCAAAGGACAGTGCAGTGGTACTCACAAAGTGCTAAGGGAAAATAAGCATGTATGAAGAATTGTATACCTAAGCTCTTGTTCAAATGTGATGACAAAATAAATATTTTTCCAACCATGAAAGACCAAGAGTGTTTACCTCCTACAGAAACTGTCTAAAAGAACTATTAAAGAATGCACTTTAACAAAGAGAAAAATGAACCCTTGGGGAGAACATGAAATAAAAGAAAAAAGTGAACACATACAAAAGGATGCGTTAATATCAGCAAATGTAATTAACTACTGGCTGTGAACAGTAATTACTGCTGGCTGTGAGCAATAATGAAACTATAATAATAATTATTTTAAATTAAAAGAGGGTAAAACTACAACTGTAAGCAACTATAACAGGAAAATGGGATATTCAATGAGTAGCTAAGTCTGTTTGGACTCTAAAAAGAGAGCAAAAACACTAAACAATCTTAGAATCATTAAGTTAAATATACATTAAAAAGACTGGAATGAAATACAATAAAATGTTAACAATGGTCATCACAGAGAACAATATAGCATTTTTCTTTTTTTCTAATTTTCCTCTGTATTAAATTTTCTAAAACAAATATATAGCCCTTTCACAAAGAAAACAATTTAATCAGCTGCATAAAATCACTTCACATCACCTTATTTTGTCTTCCCCTTGTCCTGAAGGGATGCCCATTTTTTAAAAGTAGAAATGACAGTGTTGGCAGTACTATCTCCAGGTGGTCAAATCCAGAACTTTCTCGAGATAATCTGATGATTTTGCTTTGCTGTGGTGGACTTGCTTCTTAGTTGGCTCAGGCCACCATAATAAAATACCATAGACTAGGTGGCATAAAGGACATGAATTTATTTTTCACAGTCTGAAGGCTAGGAAATACAAGATCAGGTACCAGACAATTTGGTTTCTGGTGAGACCTGTCTTCCTGGTTTGCAGTCACCCCTTATTTCCTCACATGATCTTTCTTTAGTGCATGCACATGGGGAAAGAGAGAGAACCCCTCCTCCTCCTTTTCCTCCTCTTCCTCCTTCTTCTTCTTCTGCCACAAATCCTACCCTTATGACCTCATTTAACCTTAATTACCTCCTAAATCTCTATCTCCAAATACAATCATATTGGGGGTTAGGGCTTCAACATATGAATTTTGAAAGGACAAAATTTCAGGCCATAGCAACTGATATCCTAAATATTTGCCAAGCCCCAATCACCTAGTACCACCCCAAGAACCTACACAGAAAGCCCTCACAAATTCAAAATAACTGCCACAAAATCCATCCTGGATTGGTAGAAGATATGTGCAGCCTTTTTAATTTTAAATAAGAAAAGGCAGTTTTATGATATTCAAGTATATTTCTAACAAACTGTTGTCAAGAAGTAGCATGGTTAGTCCTGACAGGAGTGACTACAATGGGAGTTTCTCTGGTACACATCTCTATACTACACAGAAATAAATACCTGCACGTGTCAAGTGGTGATAAGTTCTTTAAAAGAAAGTAAAACAGACTTCATGATGGCACAGTAGGTAAATGTTGTGCTTGCCTCCTCTCACCACCACATCAAAATTACAACTAAACTACAGAACAACCATCAATGAGAATCTCCTGAAGTCTCACTGAACCAAAGCCCTACAACTAAGGACATACAGAAGAAGCCACATGGAGACTGGTAGGAGGGGCAGAGATGAGGAATGGGCTGGTCCTACACCCACATGTGGTGGTTAAAAATCAGAGGGATATTTCAACTGCAGATGTCCCCCCTGAAGAGTGAGGGGTCCCAGCCCCATACCAGGCTTCCCAGCCCAGGTTTCCAGTGCCAGGAAGAGAAATGCACACAACTTCTTGCTGTGAAAACCAGTGGAGATTGTGGCTGAGTGAGACAGAGGGCTGTTGGAGTCCCAAGCGATCCTTGTGCATGGACTTAAGTGCTGATGATTTCACTAACTCTGAGCTTTAGCTGAGCTGGGGCAGCAG
The DNA here is from genome assembly GCF_964194185.1 of Rhinolophus hipposideros. NCBI lineage: Eukaryota > Metazoa > Chordata > Mammalia > Chiroptera > Rhinolophidae > Rhinolophus > Rhinolophus hipposideros. Next base: position 17,873,565 of record NC_138059.1, on the reverse strand, counting down.
CTCAAAAGGCACCAGGGATATACGGAAAGGAACTGAATTGTCTAACATCAGAGCGACAGCTGGACGGGCAGCTTTCTTTCAGACAGAAGTGCTGGCAGAAGCCACTGTTCCTTTGTTGAGCTTTCCCCCATCCCAGTGTGCATGCCCAGGCAGGCACCATATCTGAGTCTCCACCAACATGGCAAACACCATTCATCCCGCCCTGGTGATTCCCTGGGACCTCACCTCACCCAATTTGCAATCGCACTCAAGCCACTTCCATACAAATATTCTGTCTTGGTTCATGCTGTAGTCTTTCCTAAAATCTCAAAAGTTCACAAACCCCAAACAAGCAGCATCCGGCGTCAGCATGCCCCATATCTCTTGCTAAGCAGTCCCAAGCTCAGCACTAGTGGCAGCTGACCTAGGTTCACAACTTATCCTCTGCCAGGCACCTCTAAGCCCAGCACAAGTGGCAGCCATCTGAGAATCACTTTGTAGCTCATACCAAGTGCTGCCGGGCAGGGCATAGGCAGTGGCTGATCTTGGCCTGCAAAAGAGCCCCTCCCAAGAGGCCCCAGAACAAACACACCATGTGGCCAGCTTGAGACCATACCAGACCACCACCCAACCACCTCTAAATGACACACCCAAAAGGCAGACTGGGAAGGCACCAGAGCACTCTAAGCATCAAGAGTAAAGTCTCTGCTTAGCATGTTTGAGACAGCACAAGGAGCCCTATGTGGAAGGGCTGGAATGAAATGGTCTATGTAGATGGGATGATAAAAAAAAAACTCAAGACCAGATTCTGTAAGGTTCTCAATTCCTTTGAAAGTACTTTGGCTTTTACTCTGAGTGAAGTGGGGTACCCTTGTGATGGGACATGACCTGACCTAACATCAAATGATCACTCTGTGTCCCTAGAATACACTCTACAGGGAAAAGGGTGGCAGCAGAGACGAGCTAAGGGACTTTGCAATAATCCAGAGGCAAATAATGTGGCTTAGACATGAGTATAATGGTGGATTGCTGACAAATGGCTGGATTCTGGATATATTCTGAATGTAGAGGTAGGATTTGTTGATGGTTACCTAAAGGCTATGAGAGAAAACCACCTAACCTACACTTGATTTTTCCACCAAACAACTCACTCCTCCAGAACATGAGTCGTGTCCTTGAAAGTTCATAAAGACCTTCCTAGTCCTCCAGTTATACTCCAGGCAAGGGCTGCCCCTTCGCTGGACCTCTGGGATTCAGAGCCTGGCTACCCCTCACTGAGGAGAGAGCCAAAGACAAACACGGGGGGAAAAAACCTTGAAGAGGTACAAACTTTGATTCAAGTAATACGATCTGCTGAATGCAAAGAGAAGCATTAAAAATGGTCCTATCTCTTCTATGAGTTTTATTTAAACCCACAGGGGTTCTGAAGGGAAATGCTATCTGAAGTGCCCTGCATAATCTCCTTGTCTCCCCCGTCTCCGCTCCCTGTGTAATAATCAAATATTTGCCAAGAGGAAGGAGACAATTGTGCAACAAAATACAATATACTCTTTGAAAACGTTAGCCCTCCCTACATTCCTCTGAAGGACGCCATTGCACACATCTGCCTTACCAAGTCTATTCATAGGCAGTAATTACTTTGGCAGGCGAAATTTAAAAAACAAAACAAAACTGGCTCCATTCCTATCTGGTTTGTGCCTCTGAGTTTCTTTTTCCATAGTAAACACCCTGGGTAACTGAGGAAGGGAATCTTTTACTCCAAATCCCAAGCAGACTTCAATAGTTTGAACCAAAGTTATATTCTGAAGAAGAAAAATAAATAAATCACACCACCATGTTGTATCTTTTTCATTTGAAAGCGTGTTCTAAAATGGATCAACTAGCCAAACAGTTTACTATTTCAGGGGGGAAACTGAAAGACAAAGAGCCATTCTAGATAAGGGGGGAGGGAGAGTACTTACTATAGGTTGTTGGCAGACTGCCATTCTGTGCACATTTTTACATTTTTAAAGAGTACTTACTCAATGCTCTCCTTAATCTCATTAAATGAAAACTTTCTCTAATTTTAAAATTAAATTTCCTGTATTTCCTGATAGGCTTCCAAATTCTTCTCCTTCCCTCCTCCTTTCTGAGTCCCATGGTATTTCTACAAGAAGAGGGGTATTAGCCTCCTGGACAGATTCCAGTTGGCATAATTGCCCTCAGCCTTGCTTTATCCTCCTGGGTTTTCCACTGGGCACAGATTGTTTCCTTACTTCCTGTCCTGAAGTAGTGGAAGTACTGCCCTAAAGCTAGCGGTTTAGGATGTGACCATACCCCCTACCACATGGGGGCAAACTTCAGTCACTCACTCTGCAATAATCTAAGCATTGTACTCCAACCTTCTTTAATTACTCACTCCTGACATAAGTAGATTTTGAGCACACAACTTTAACCATGCATATATTTATTTGTAAATCATGCCCTTACACGACTATACAAATAAGTTGCATCATTTTATAAAATATAACAAGAAAGGAATTAAAGAAACATTATTCTAATAGAAGAAAATTATTAATAATATATTAGTGTAAGCAAAGAAATGCATATCTGATATTACTTTTGAAAATGTTGGTGATGCTTCAATTCAGTCATGTGTTTTTCAGTTCTGTGTATTTGGGTACTTAATTTTATTGGTATTGAGAGCTGAAAAGGATGCCTCCCACAGATATACACATCCCAGTAGAAGAAACGCATCATTGGCTGTACTTTTATATCCACATTTATTTGTTAAATATTCATTATGTGAAGTTTTTAGTTGAAATTCATTTGGTACGCCTCTATCTTCCCTTATGTCACTCATTTTTGCTTGCAAACTAATTGGTTTGGATGATACTATATTTTTATGTTTCCCAAATGGTTAAAAATCCACTGAAATGCTAAACTTTCAAGCAGGTAAAATTTGAAAATATTTATCCATAAATATATATGTGCGCCGATGTCCATTGCAGCTTTATTTACAGTGGCCAAGATGTGGAAAAAACCATAGTGTCTTTTAATAGATGATTGAATAAAGAAGATGTGGTACATATACACAATGGAATACTATTCTGCCATAAGAAATGATGAAATAGTGCCATGTGTGATAACATGAATGGATCTTGAGATTATTATGCTAAGTGAAATAAGTCAGACAGAAAAAGTCAAGAACCATATTATTTCACCGATATGTGGGATATAAAACTGAAAGCAATAAAGGAACAAGACAAAGAAACAAAAACTCATAGACACAGACAATAGCTTAGTGGTTACCAGAGGTTAAGGGGGGAGAGGGTGGTAGAGGAGGGTGGTGGTAAGGGGGACAAGAGAGGCTAAACGGGATCAAATATATGATGATGGAAAGAGAATCGACTCTAGGTGATGAACACACAGTAATATATAAATGATATATTACAGAAATGTGCACTTGAAACCTATGTAACTTTACTAACCATTGTCACCCCAATAAACTTTAATTTTAAAAAAAAGATAACATCTCTAAAAAAAAGGTTGTTTCCATGTTGTTTAATATGTAGATATAAAAGTTTCTGTAGACATAACATGTAATCATTTTTGGAGACAAAAACACACGAAGCACAACCTAGTTTCTAAATCTGCATCTTTCAAATTCTTTCTCCATAGCAAGATTTTATTTTAAAAATAAGCTGTTTGTTATGTATTTTTAAAATATCACATTTATGTGAAGGAGCAGATTAAATATATTTTTTCAAAATATCTTTTAGGTAACATTCTAATAAGGGCCATTTAATATCAATTTGAAACATTTGTGATTTTTATAAAAATATCAACATTAGCAACTTATCTATAAGTTCAATAACAAAAATAAAATGTAATAATATCATTGTTGAAATTCTATGCAGGACAAAATATGGGTACTCACACTATTAATACAAAATGTTAAATTGTTACTGTGTTGTATTAATCAAGATTTTCCAGAGAAACAGAACAAATAAACTACATTTCTAGAGAAAAAGAGATGTATTTTAAGGAAATGGCTCACACAATTGAGGGGGCTTACCAGTCCAAAATTCATAGAGCAGGCCAGCAGCCTGGAAATTCAAGTAAGAGCTGCTATGGCATTCCTGAGTCTAACTTCTACAGGCTATCAGGCTGAAAACTCATGGAGGTCTCCATACTGCAATCTTGAGGCAGAATACCTCCTTTGGAATTCTTTGGAATTCCCCAGCCGCTGTTCTTATGGCCTTCTACCCATTATGGAGGGTAATCTGCTTCACTCATAGTCAACTGATTAAAATATTAATCACAACTAAAAAATTACCTTCACAGCCACATCTACACTGGTGTATAACTAAACAACTGGGTGCCATAGCGTAGCCTAGCCAATTTGACACTTACAATTAATTGTCACATGAATAGAGGTCCTTTTTTATTTTATATAAATGCATGCCTATGTAATTTTATAAATTTAAATATTTTGAAGCAACCCTTAGTATTCAGTGCATCCATTCTGTAGTAAGACAGTGGAAGCCACTGAGACCACCATTTTCAATTGTCTGCGCTGAGGAGTCCCAACTGTCACTCAAGGCACCCTGAATGCAGTGTCATCCCCTGTACTAAATATAAGTCATGCTTACTTCTTAACATTTTCAGATTTAAAAAAAATAAACAAAAATTGAAATATTTTCTTACCACATGTCCATCTGGAATCCATTGGTCTGAAGCTTTAGGAACCTATGAAGAAGAAGATTTCAGACCAATGATTTCAAACTCTAGAACATTCAAGGATAACCTAAAAATTGTGCAAATAATGCATACTTCTAGGTGAGAGCTAATGAAACCGTGATTCAGGAAAACGGGGGTACAACCCAGGGACCTGCACTGTTAACCAGCACCCTAGGGATTCTGATACAAGTGTTCATTCCAGGCATTACCATCAGCCTGCATTGTCACAGACCGAGCACTCAACAATAAGGACTGATTGAGTGTCCATTAAGGACCAGGCACTGTGCCAAACAACATGATGCTTTCGCTTCCCTCCACAGGCACAGATCGGGACTAGTCTCAAAGAATTGAGATTTCTGAATTCTTGTCTCTTTAAAAGTGCAAGCCATTATTATGAAAACCAATAAATCATCTTTTGTATGTAAATCTATAAGATAGCAATTATTTAGTAAAAATATTTCGTACTCTTGCACCCTTAGATGCAGCAGAGGGTCAGAGAAAGTGCCCTGACTGAGAACAGAAAAACTGGCTTCCAGTTACAGTGCTGCCACTGACAAGCAATGTGACCTTGAACAAGTTATTAAATCTTTTTATATCTTGACTTCCCTAAATATAAAGTGCGGGGGTTGGACTAGATGCTTTGTACAGTCTCTTCCAACTCAAACATTCGATGACTCTGCCTGCACCTGGGAAATCAGCATAGGTCTCTATTCCTGACAAAAGCAAGATGCATTTTCAAATCATCAAAAAAGATAGATGTCTTCAGTTGAAATTTGTACTCTTCCTTCATTCACTCAATTAATTTCAACCAAATAACATAAAATAAGCCTGGCCAGTGACACAAGTCTGACATACTTTAATAGTGCCCCCTTTCTCCAGAGATCAACTATGTCTCAACCAAGTTGAAAAAAGATAAGGTGGAAACATGAAAACACCCCAAGACCAATAGAATTCACCAGCCTCAGGCAGATGCAGTTTGTTCTGAGTCTGCTCCATGCCAAAATAAATGAACTTTATCAATGTCTTGGAGGAAAAATAATCACCCACACTGGTTATTTAACATCCTAGAAATAAAGCAAGCCACCTCATACATTAAATTTATTCTTCATAAAAATAAAAATCTCTCATTCAGACATGCATTTTAACCTTTCTGCTATTATTTGCATAATAATATAAAACGCTCCATATAGATAAGGATTCATCAGCCAGTCTCTTGACTTCACAAACTGCTACCCAGACCAAAACTGTAGTGTAAACAATTTGTCTCTAATGCCTCTGCATTTTTCACCACACTCCAATAATAATTATTATTAAAACAAATATAACATGTCTGAGTCGTTCTTTAGATTATATGAGGCACTTTCCTATCCATCAGTTTATTTGGTCCTACAACCACCTTGTGAGTTACGCAGAGGAGATATTATCTCCATTTTATTGATAAGAAAACCAAGTTGCAAAGAAGCAAAATGACTTATCAAAGGTAGCATAGCAAAAACCAGCAAACTACAACTTGCACACAGGCTTCCTGACTCCAAGAATTAATGGGGTCCTATGATTATGGTGGCCCTGGCTGACTGATCTGGTCCCAGCATCATTTCCCCTGGGTGTGAAACCTTCCTCCACATCCAGATTTACCTCTCCTTTGTCCAATTCTTTAGGAACCTATTTTCTGAGGCCAGATAACTAATAAGTGAATTCTCACAAAACTGTTAACAGATACCACTAAATTTGTTTTCTCCTCCTTCTAGATAACATAGAAATAATATAATAAGAGATTTCTGAAGGCAGTGCCTTAACTTAAAGATTATATTCTAATGATAACTACCAGGCCAGTTAGGAGCTATAAATATTTTTCATATTTTGGGTCAAAACAGTTTTGGCTACTGTTTGAGTCATAGTCACAAAGGTACATGGCTTGCCCTAATGTTCTCTCATAAAGGCAGACCTACCAAACAAACATCAGTAGAGATAACATCCAACACACTCAAATCCCAGTTCAATGTAAGTCAACAATTAAGAGATCCAACCACTTAAATAGTGATGGTCCATATGATATTGAAAGTCAAGTGGCTAAAGAGTAAAACCCTTTACTCTTTATGTGGAGGTGATTAAAGCCAGAGAGCCCACAAAGAGAAATGATAAACTAAAGGATCTCAAGGGAGAGACCACAACTGGAAAAGAAATAATTGGTGGCAGCATTAAGTGGAGAACACCACTGAAAAGGAGCCTCCTTTCAAAAGAATTGACTTGATAAAGCTTCTGTACTTAAAACACCAACTTTGACCAAGTAGATCAAGAGACTGAGAGTTAACAGCCAGGAATATTAAAGATAACCAATACAAAAAAGGGAGTCTGTCCCAAATATCATGAGATATGCAGCAGGAGGGCTGTAGAATTTGGACCCCCAAGAAAAATAATCTAGACTTGGAAAAGGACAGACCCAGTTCTTAGAAGAATTGTCTAGGGTTTAAGGGGTTTCACCAGATTCACAGTGAGAAGGCAATAAAAATTTATATTAAGCCCTCATTGTAATGGTTGGGCATAACGATGCCTGGATTACTATCTAGTAAACTGTGGGTTTTCCGTTACATGGTACAGTTCAATCTTTCTCAATTTTTCTCTTTAGATGTCTTTATAAAGCCCTGTCTGATAAAAACCTTTTGAGGAATGTTATCAATAGATCCCTGGCTTGGGTGGATATTACCTAGCTACGGTAGTTTAGAATCTAAGATCTAAAAAGACTTGAGCAAAATTTCACAAAAGAGAATACCCAAATAGCCAACAAACATATGAAAAGATGTTCAACTTCATTAGTCCCCAGAAGAAAAGAAAAGCTAATTAAGACCACAATGAGATACAACAACACAATTCCCAGAATGGCCATACCAACGGTTGGCAAGAATGTGGAGTAACTAGAACCTTCCTACATTGCTGATAGGAATGAGAATTGATATATATACACTTTGCAAAATGTGTTATGGAATCTACTAAAGCTAAACATACTTACGTGCTTTGACCCAGCAACCCTTTCGTGGAAATAGCCAACACAGAAATAAATACTGATGTGCATTGAAACTCAGACATGTACAACAATGGCCATAGCTACTTTATTGGCAAGAACCAAAATGTGGAAACAATCCAAAGTCCATAAAAAGTAGAAAGTGTAAATAAATTGTGGTATATGTATGCAGTGGAATACAACTCAGCAATAAGAGGTAAAAAACTCCACTGATAAATGAAGCAAAATGGATCAATCTTACAGACATAATATTGAGTGAAAAATGTCAGGCACAAAAAAGTGTGTACTATATCATTCTATTATACCACGTTCAAAAATAGGCAAAACTATCTGTGGTGATAAAAGTCAGGATAATGGATGTCCAAGATGGGGAAGAGAGGTTACTGACTGAATGGGTGGGGCCCAAGGGAGACTTTTTGGATTCTGATCATGTTCTGTATACCTTGATTTAGATGGATAGATACATGACAGACAATAGATCAACAGATAAATAAATAGATGATTGATAGATATATGTATATATGTATATACTGAGGGTGCCAAAAACTGTATATACATGACTTTTATTCATCTTTTGTTATGAGTATATATTGAGTATTACAAATTTAATACAGTTTTTTCCTTTTTAGAATGTGTATACATTTTTTGGCACCCTCTGTATATGTAAAAATTAATCAAGCTACACATGTAGGATTTGTATACTTTTCAGCATGTAAAATGGACAAAAACAGATGAGAGAAGGCTTTAAAAAATACTCTCTTTTCTAGGTTTTCTTGGTTCAGGTGGGTCTCATATCCCTGTTATCACAGTGCCCACAATCTAATCATGGAAGGGAGGGGATGAGTTCACTCTTGGACTACATTGGACTGTGATGCATAAATTAAGTTCTACAGAAAAGAGTAATTAATCTTCACTGTGATCACAGGAAAAGCTTCAGAGGAGGTAATATCGAAGCCAGGCCTTGAATAATGACTAGAGTTTAACCAGCGAAAAACGTTGGGAAGGGGGTGGGCATTCTAAGCAATGAGTGCAGCATAAGCAAAGAGGTGAAAATATAAATGGCGGAGATTCAGTCAAGATAGCAGAGTAGGTAAACACTGTGCTTGCCAATTCTCATGACCACATCAATATTACAACTAAACTACAGAAAAATCATCATTAAGAACCGCCTGAAGTCTAGTTGAACAGAAGTCTTATAACTAAAGACATACAGAAGAAGCCATGTGGAGACTGGTAGGAGGGGCAGAGTCCCCAATAGGATGGTTCCAGTCCCACATGTGGTGGTTAGAAATAGGGATGGATATTTCAGCTTTAGAGGTCACCCTGAAGTGAAGGGTCCCAGCCCCACACCAGACTCCCCAGCCCAGGGTTCCAGTGCAAGGGAGAAAAGCACCCACACTTTTGTCTGTGAAAACAGTGGAGAGTGTAGCTGAATGAGACAGAGGGTGCTACAGTCACAAGTGTTCTCTTAAATGGCCTGCACATGGATCTCCTTGCTGATGGACTCACTCACTCTGAACTTTAGCACTGGGGCAGCAGTTCAAAAGGTGCCAAGAACATACAGGGAGGATCTAAATTGTCTAGCTTCAGAGGAAAAGCTGAAGGGGTACCTTTCTTCCAGACAGAAGTCCTGGCAGAAGCCACAGTTCCTTTCCCCCTCACAGCATGCATACCCAGAAAAGCACCATATCTGCATCTCCATCAACCTAGCTACCACCATTTGTACCACACTGGTAATTCTGTGAGACCCCATCCCACCAACTTGCAAGCTCACCCAAGCAGATTCCAGTGGTTTTTCCATACAAACAGCCTATTTTTGTTCATGCTGGGGACTTTCCTAAAATCTCTCAAAGGTTCACAAACCCCAAACAAGCAGCATCTGGTCTCAGTGTGTCCCATACCTATTGCTAAGCAGCCCCAAGTCCAGTACTAGTGGCAGCCAGCTTCAGATCACAGCTTAGCCTCTTCCAGGCACTCTGAGCCCAGCACAAGTGGCAAAAATCTGATAACCACCTTGTAGCTCATAACAAGTGGCCCCAGGCAGGGCACAGGCAGCAGCTAACTTTGGCCTGAAACACAGTCCCTCCCAAAACCAACACACCCAGTGGCCAGCTTGAGACCACACCAAAGCACCCCTCAACAACCTCCACAAATGACACACCCAAAGTTTAAATGTGGCAGGTACCAGAGCCCTGCTAAAAATGAATCCTAATCCGTAGGGTCATCTCCTGCACAATAGCTCCTCCACTGAAGTTAGCCAGTCCTCACAACCAATCAGCCTGAGGGTTAATCCTTACCATTGATATACAAACAGCAACTAAGGCTCAGTGACAACAGGAGGGCACACACAACCCAAACAAGTGACATACCTCAATCACCTGGCTCAAGTACCCAGAGAGACTGCACCACTGAGCCCCACAGCACACCTAATATATGAGGTCACTCTACCAAGACAAGGAGACACAGCAGCACTACATAATACATAGAAACAAACACAGGGAGGCAGCCAAAATGAAGAGAAAAAGAAATATGTCCCAAATGAAAAAACAGAACACAGCTCCAGAAAAATAACTAAACAAAAGGAGACAAGCAATCTACCAGATGAAAAACTCAAAATACTGGCTATAAGAATGCTCAATGACAATAATGAACGTCAACTACAAGTTTATATATATATGTATGTATATACTTACAAGAAACGGAGTACAGCATTAGGAATAGACACAGTGGAAATGTAATGGCTGTGTGCGATGTCAGAGGGATAGTGGATGGGGGGAAGGGGGTTGACACAGTGTGAGGGATATAAATGATAAACGTCTATTACTTTGTTTTGTGCACCTGAAACTAATAAAAAATAAATAAACTAAAATACTGTAAAAAAAAAAAAGAATGCTCAATGATCTCAGTGAAAACTTCAGCAAAGAGATAGGAAGCATAAAAATGGAGGTAGAAAACATAAAAAAGAAGCATTCAGAAATGAAAAATACAATAACTGAAAGGAAGACTATATTAGAAGGAATCAGCAGTAGATAAAATGAAGGATGGAATCAGTGAATTGAAAAATAAGGTACTAGAAAATGCCCAATCATGACAGCAAATAGAAAAAAAAAAAAGAAAACTATCCAAAAAAAAAAAAATGAGGATAGTTTAAGGGACATCTGGGACAGCAAGCATACCAACTTTCACATCATAGTAGTACCAAAAGAGAAAAGAGAAATTGAAAACCTATTTGAAGAAATAATGACAGAAAACTTTCCTAACCTGGAAAAGGAAATAGACATACAAGGCCAGAAACCATACAGATTCCCAAACAAGATGAACTCAAAGAGGCCCACACCAAAACACATCATAATTAAAATGCTAAAGGTTAAAGACAAAGAAAGAATTTTAAAAGAAGCCAGAGAAAAGCAGTTAGTTACCTATAAGGGAGCTCCCATAAGACTGTCAGCTGATTTCTCAACAGAAACTTTGCAGCCCAGAAAGAATTGTCACAAAACATTCAAAGTGATAAAAAGCAAGGACCTACAAGGGTATTCTACTCAGCAAAGCTGTCATTTAGAACTGAAGGACAGATAAAGAGCTTTTCAGACAAGAAAAAGCTAAGGGAATTCATCACCATCAAACAAGTGTTACAAGAAATGTTAAAGGGACTTTTTTAAGAAGAAGAAAAAAAATTTAAAATATGGATAATAAAATGGTAATAATTACATATCCATCAACAATTACTTTAAATGTAAATGGACTAAATGCTCCAATCAAAACACATAGGATGGCTAAGTGGATAAGAAAACAGATCCTTACATGTACTGCTAACAAGAGACTCACTTCAGATTGAAACACACGCACAGACTGAAAGCAAAGGGATGGAAAAAGATATTTCATGAGAATGGGAACAAACAAAATATCTGGGGTAGCAATACTTTTACCAGACAAAATAGACTTTACTCTTCTTTACCTTTAACATTTCTTGTAACACTTGTTTGGTGGTGATGAATTCCCTTAGCTTTTTCTTGTCTGGAAAGCTCTTCAAACAAAGGCTATAACAAAAGACAAATAAGGACCCAGTAATCCCACTTCTGGGCATTTATCCGAAGAAACCCAAAACACTAATTCAAAAAGACATATGCATCCATTGTTCATTGGAGTATTATCTACAATAACCAAGATATGGAAGCAACCTAAGTGTCCATCAATAGATGAATGGATAAAGAAGTGGTACATATATACAGTGGAATATTACTCAGCCATAAAAGTGTCTGTTTTCTTATCCGTTTAGCCACCCTATGTCTTTTGATTGGAGCATTTAATAATCCATTTACATTTAAAGTAATTGTTGATGGATATGTAGTTACCCATTTTATTACCCATATGTATTTTTTTTCTTCTTCTTCTTAGAAAGTCTCTTTAACATTTCTTATAATATTGGTTTGGTGGTGAGGAATTTCTTTAGCTTTTTCTTGTCTGGAAAGCTTTTCATCTGTCCTTCAACTCTAAATGACAGCTTTGCTGGGTAGAAAACCCTTGGTTGTAGGTCCTTGCTTCTCATCACTTTGAATGTGTTGTTCCAATCCCTTCTGGCATGCAAAGTTTCTGTTGAGAAATCAGCTGACAGTCTTACGGGTGCTGAATGAAGTAAATCGGACAGGGTAGGACAGATGCCATGTTTCACTTATACGTGGACTTTAAAGAACAAAATGAATGAACAAACAAAACAGAAACAAACTCATACATACAGAGAACATTTTAATGGTTGCCAAATTGGAGGGGGGTTGGGGAGGTTAGGTGAGGAAAATGAAGGAATTAAAAAGTACAGATTGGTAGTTACAAAATAGTCATGGGGACATAAAGTATAGTATAGGGAATATAGTCAATAATATTGCAATAAGTATGTATGGTGTCAGATGGGCATTAGATTTATCGGGGTGATCACTTTGTAATTTATATAAATGTCTAATCACTATGCTGTACACATGAAACAAATATAATATTGTATGTCAATGCTAATTGAAAAATAAAAAATTCTTTTCTTGGGCCCGCCCGGTGGCTCAGGCGGTTAGAGCTCCAAGCTCCTAACTCTGAAGGCTGCCAGTTCAATTCCCACATGGGCCAATGGGCTCTCAACCATAAGATTGCCGGTTCAACTCCTCGAGTCCCACAAGGGATGGTGGGCTCTGCCCCCTGCAATTAGGATTGAACACAGCCCCTTGAGCTGAGCTGCCGCTGAGCTCCCAGATGGCTCAGTTGGTTGGAGCGCATCCTCTCAACCACAAGGTTGCCAGTTCGATTCCTCGACTCCCGCAAGGGATGGTGGGCAGCACCCCCTGCAACTAGAAAATGGCAACTGGACCTGGAGCTGAGCTGCACCCTCCACTCCTAAGACTGAAAGGACAACAACTTGACTTGGAAAAAAGTCCTGGAAGTACACACTGTTCCCCAATAAAGTCCTATTCCCCTCCCCCAATAAAATCTTTAAAAAATTCTTTTCTTTTTTTTAATTAAAATTTATTGGGGTAGCAGTGGTTAGTAAAAGTACATAGGTTTCAAGTGTACAATTCTGTAACACATCAGCTATATATTACATTGTGTGTTCACCACCCAGAGTCAGTTCTCCTCCCATCACCATATATTTAACCCCATTTACCCTCATCTACCACCTCCTACCCCCTAAGAAATTGTTTTCAATAAAATAAAGAAAAATAAATTCTTTCCTGCAAGGGGAAAATTTTTTAATTTGGTGTGATAGCAGTGTGGACTGTGAGGCAATTCAGAGAGGTGTAAGAGGAGAAAATATAGATTAGGGATAGACAGGTCTTGAATGCTATGGTTAGGACTTGGAGCATGCAGGTAACAGTTAGTTTATGGAGAGAATATGGAGTGAAGAGACAGAATACATGTAGACAAGTCCAGGAAAAGAAGTATCTAGTTTAGCTCTAAACCAGCTTGTTTAAATCAGCTAAGTATCCCATCTCTGAAATCAAACAGGATGCATGAGTCTGTCCTGAAGTAGGCAGAGTCTCATACCCTCCCCATCCTGCCATGGAAGAATGCTAAGCCCATCACTAACTCAGTTTTTTAGAAACATCAAATCTGGGTCTGAAAGTGCTATCTTTGACTCCAAAATATGCCCAAGATTCTGGGCCAAAGAACTGACCCATCAAATACAAAATTATTCTCATGGGGTTAACATCAGACCTGGTCAAAGCCCCAGTTCCCAGCACTCTCATTAACTATGTCTCTGCAGAGAAAAATAAACAAAGATGCTTTTAGCCATTCAGCCCAAATGTTGCTCTGAAGCCAAGAATTGTTTATATTGAAAAGAAAAGACTGCTACTACAGGGCATTTGAGCAATTTCTCTTATTCAAAGTATAGTTTATTCAAAGTTGCAACACATCGTAATTAGCACACTCTTAACACATGCTTTATTAAAAAAATTTCAGAGGTAGCAATTTCCTAACATTGGCTAATAAGTCCTTCTTTATAGGAAAAGTAATACAGATTTCCAGATTAATAAAGCTCTGAAAACAATTTACTGATGTTTTTGGTAACAAAATGACAACTATAATGTTAGCATATAGTCTCTTTCATATCAACATAGTTGAAACCTATGATATCAGTGTGGCATAAGTTATGCTCATTTAGGAAACATAGGCATTTTTGTGTGAAATGTGCCAAGGTAATTGTTCCCTGAAAAAAATACATTATATGAAGCTAAAGCTCCAAGAGCTTAAGTGACCTAAGATTACACAGCTAATAAGAAAAAGCTCAGATTTTTTGACCCCAGATTTCTCAAGGCTGTCCTGATTCTCATTCCATCCTGGCCCCACTCCAAAAGCAGCACACAGAGGTTATCAGTGGTGTGGTCTGTGGGACTGGAGTAATGTTAGCTCACCATGTCTGAGGCAAAATTACAAGCCACAAAAGTCACTTTTTGTCTCCTTCCTCTTCCAGGCTCTCTTTCTCCCTTGCTTCCAGGTACCAAAGCAGGGTCTGTTCTGGTACTCTCCAAAGCCACAGGGAGATCCCATTAAAGCCTCTTCTCATTCAGTCCTAAAAGGAGGGGGGTATCTCTGGTGCACAGTGACTGCAAAATTGAACCAGGGACACATAAGGGGACCACTATCGCATACAGGTTCAATGACTCTTCCTCCCACTTTGAAGTCTGTACCTTCTTCTTCAATGTAGTATTACTCAACTGCCTATGAATAACTCTGTTATAGTACAACTCATCTTATCACTGTTTACTTACTTCCCCAGTAGACAGCGTTCTTCTAAAAACAGTTTAAAATTTAAAAAAATAAAATACGCCAACTTACTGCATTTCCCCTTTGCAGCCTCTTGCTTCTCAATTATCACTCTCCTATTAAGAAATACAGTTGCAGTTGCCCCCAATACATGCATTTACATACCATGAGATCCTAATTTATATTCTCTTTAGAAAGCATGTAGCACAAAGAAGAACAGACAGCTCAATGACCCAGAACCTCTAAATCAGCAAAGAGAAAGGGAGAGGCGGGGATGAGAGGGAGCTGAACAGGAAATGAAAGCAGAGACAGAGCTAGGGAGGAAAGACCACATGGGAGAAAATCAGTTCTGCTCAATCTGACCCTGTCTTTATCCTGATGCCTAAATGCACAGGACTTCACATCCCACCAAATAACCCACTCACACTATGAATATTAGTGAATAATGGAAGAATTAGTAATAATGTAATGACTGCACAATTCATGATGCGGGGTAGGGATAGAGGTGAGGGGTGCCAGAGCTTAGTATCATGTACCCCAAAGCCCACAACTTCATATATTCAGCATGCCTCCTCTCCCAACTCCCTCTGCTATACCATAACATACATATCTTTTCTGATCTCAGAAACCACACCACCCCAGTCCTAGATGGCTTTCCTCCCTCCTAGAGCAATATGGTTTTACCCAAACCTTTTCAAACGTGTATACTATGTTACACAAACACTCAGCAAAGAGCTCTGCAGTACCAAGATCCACCCTCCCTAGGAGGTCATAGGAGATTAAAAATAACGCTCTCTTCCCATAACTGATAGACAACAGCTTAAGGAATTAGGGAAGGGGAACAGAAATTGGCGTTTGAAGCATCTATTACGCACTAGCAATGGGCTGAAGTTGTTACATGTCTTGCTGGATGGCTACACATAGGATTCTTACACTTGGTGAAATGGACACAGCCAAGGAGAGATATTACCCATGTCTTATTGCCCAAGTGTAATTGTCACCTCCACCTCTCTGTGAGATGTGGGACATGCCTACAATGAGAAAGCAAGTAGCATTCATTTAAAGAAGGGTGTTGACATGACATAGAGATTAGGAATGCACCCTGAGATCCAGCCAACTCAGGCCCTCTTTTGAAGCTTCAAGATAATTTCAACTAGATGTGAAATGTTGAGTAGAAGAAATGAAAATGGGTGGAGAGCTGGGCAGGAAAGAGAGGCCATATCAAAACCTATCATTTTCCAATGTCAAGCAATGTTTTATTTTATTTATTTATTTATTTATTTATTTATTTATTTATTTATTTTTGGGGCTCCAAATGACAACTAATTCCTGCCACTTAAAGATATCCTATAATTTGACTGTGACCATCCTCCACGTTGACATCTGGCAAAGCCTGGGCAACGCAGAGAAGGAAAAACATTGCAGTGTGGGCAGGATGGGCTGGAACTGGGACTCTGGGGCCACAGACAGAATGACCTAATCTGCAGAAGGCTTTGGAGGACGGGAATAAGGACTGGTTGTCTGAAAGCTGGGATGGGACATTCAGCCTTGGAGGGTAAAGATTATTTTATCAGGAAATAAATCAGAGGCCTATACCATGACCACTTTTTTCCAGGCATATCTTGGTGATGAGGAGGGTGTGTGCTCAGACCACAGGAATCTCAAAACCACCCAGTGGCCCATCAGCTATCTGGGACACCAGGCTCACAGCTGGTAAGCTCTCCCGACAAAAACATTCTTCCATTTTCATCCCGTGTCTTTCTGAGTGTGTGTGTGGATTCTTTCATTTGTGTTTGTATTGGGCATTTTTTTGTTCATTTGTTTGTTTGTTTACATGTTTGGACAGTCTCATTTGGAGGCTGGTGGTTGCCCTTCTTCCCTCTGTGTGAAATGGCTGCCAAGAAACCTAGTGTCTGCCGGGCTCTTCTTCAGTCACTCTGGCCAGAGGCCAGGCTTGAGGTGCTGGCTGGCACTTCTGCTGGCCTGGCTCACAAAATATGTTCCAGTGGCACTAAGACAGCAAGAAGAGGAGCACTTAGGGGTAGGGAGTGAGGCAGGATTCTACCAAGTGGTGAAGCAGTCCCAGGGAGAGAGGCAAGTGTCTGTCACAGAGATGTCCATTGAGAATAAAACTCCTAAGGCAGGGCCAGGGGACACCATGCTGTGGCTGGCAGTCCTTTTGAATAACAATAACACAGGTTCTTATGGTAGGGAGGGAGAAGTAGAGTTTGGGGTTCTAGTGGACATCTGTGAAAGGACAAAGGGGAGGAATAGAATTGCCCAGGCAGCTGGACATCTTCCCTCGCTGTGGCCTGGAGGTAGGTCCTACCTCAAAACCTGAAATAAACTCCCAACACCCCACCTTGAGAAGAGACAGTTATTTTTAAAACAGCAGGCTTTCGCTTTGAAGCTATTTTCAAAGTCTAAGATATAATTTAGTTCCAAGGGGGGAAAGCTACAATAAAGGAAAAGAAGCGAAAACACAAGTTACAAAAAAAAAAAAAAAAGACAACAACAATAACAAAAATAAAGTCCTAGAATTAAATTTTGTAACCAAAACAGGCCTTTGGGTTTTTCATCAATCACAGCTCTGTGCTGCTGTTTTGGTAAACAGATTTCTGAATTTTATTTTGAATGGTATAATTTTCAGTTAAGAATTTTGAAAGAAGTACAGGCTCAAAGGGGGAAAAAAAAATAAAGGAAACTACTCCTTACAACTACTTCTATAGCTGAGGGCGTGGACGCGAGATGTGCCTAAAGGAATGTTCCTTCGAATTTTCCAGTATTTCCCCTGCTCTGCTTTCTCTGCACCCTGTAAGTTTTCCCTGCCCACAGAGCTGGGCCTGTCTACATATTATCAGAGATAACATCAGGTCAACACTTTCATTACCAAATCTCTGTTTTCAGAGACTTAAACTCAGGTATAAAATGTGTTTGGGGCTTAAACTTGGCAGATAAAATCTCAAACCAGCAGTTAATTCTCTAACATGTTTTTAAGGGCAAACATCTTTTAACTGCTTATTTTCTGATCCCAAAGTGCAAATAAACTGAAGGTCGTACTTGAAATTATCCATAGTGAGTGCCGAGCAGGCAGGCCCTGACGCTAATTGGATCCTGAGAAGGCTGTATGTAGAACAACGCTACTTTTTCCATGGGACATTTATTCTTTGTAGGGAAATGCTCAACAAGGAGCCGTGTGGGTGTGGAGGGGGCAAGCGGTTCATATAAAAATTCCTTGTAGTTTGTTTTTGGAGTGTCAAGAAGAAGCAAGAAAGGAAGGGGGGAAACTAATTTTTTCTTCATTTCTCTTCCCCTAAAACTTGTGTAAAGTGTTATTATATTTATGTCTCAAGCTGAATGATTTTTAAAAACACAGAATTTGATATCACGATCATTTACCGTCTGATAATCGGTGTCATGCTGGGGGTTAGGGTGACTAACAGACAAAAGCCATGGCCACTGGCTTCATGATGTCACGTTGATGATATAGACAAAATGAAAAAATAAAGAAAAGTGTGTGGTGGTATCAGCCATACACTAAATATATTGATAATAAGTGCCCTGGAATGGGGAGGTGGAAAGAATAGAAATGGCCTCGAAGGTCAGGCTTACTAACTAGGGTTTTTAGCAGGAGCTTTGGAGTCAGACCACCTAGGATTTTAACGTTGACCCTGTCTTGGACAATTTACTCAGTCTCTCTGTGTCTAGTTTCCTCATCTGTAAAACAAGTTCAATGTAATAGTGGCCTCATTGGTCTCGTAGAGAACTTGGAGCAGTGCCAGGCACTGCTAAGGGACATGCTAAAGGTATAAACTGATACACTATTACAAGAAAAAAATTATGTTGGAGAAAACTGAAATAAAGAGGTGAGAAGCCCAGTGACTCAACTTCTACATGGTCCTTTATTTTTCCTACTTGAGTCTTTACCCCTAATTTATCGGCCAAGATTCCTCAGAGATCATGGATAGAGTCCCCGCATCACATCTGTAGCCCTGGAGAGGACAGCTGCAGATAAGGCTCACTCTCCTCCCTGGCTTGCCCTCCCTGATTCATATCTGCAAGGGGAAGGTAATGTGGCCTCTCAAACACCTTAGCTTTGTTGCTCCGCAGTTTCCAAGTGTTACCATTACCGCACCAGTTCAGATTCTTTGGGATGGAAAGAGCAAAACTCAAACTCAAAACAGTTTTTGCAGAAGAAAGGGTTCCTGAAAGGAGGCCAAGGAGCCCCCTCCCCCCCAAGAGGAGCTTGGGAAAGCATGGACAGGAGCAGCTCTGGGAGCCTGAGAACCTCAACCTGGAGAAGTCCTGTCAGGATGTTCTTCGTTTCCAATTTCTGCTTCTCTCTGCTTGTTGGCTCTGTGCCTTCAGTCCGGCTTTGGCATGAGGCAGAACCAGGGCCACCAGCAGCTCCTGGCTCACATCTTCCTGTTTTGTCATGAGAGAAAAAAAAGGCCTTATTCTCTTCATTTCAAGTTGAAAACTCCCAGAGAATTACTCTGATTGGGCTTGGATCGCATGTCCACCTCCTGAACGAATCACTGTGGCAGGAAGTGGGGCTGAGATACTGTGGTTGAGCAGCTGTCTTCTCTAGAACAATTTCTGTGGCCAGGTACATGGAGTCCAATAAAAATATGCCAGCTCCCACATTCATACACGTTGTGATGGTGGGGGTAGGGAGGCTGTTCCCCAATATAATGAAGTGCTGTTCTCTTAAAGGCACAGCAGTGCCAAGTGGACAAAACAGAGGATACTTTTAACATTACAAAATGGCATTGTGGATGGAGTACTCTTCTAGGTAAGATTTGGCGGAACTAGGTCAAATACACTGATGCCTGTTTTCACAGATTCCTTCTCTCTCTTCTTTCATGGTAAATCAATTCCTTCTTTTTATCAAAAAGAAGCCGTCCATTCACTTCATATTCTGGAAGTTAGAATGTAAAGTCAATCTCTCTCTCAGTGTATGGTAGCTACCCAATAAGTGCTTGTTGCTTGAACATATGAACGAATGATTATAATGTAATTTTCTTTGTCAAAGGCATCAGTGGAATCATGGATTGATCAATCATACATCTATGTTAAAATACAAGTTCTTTTGCTTTAGCTTAAGGCAAGCCATTTAATCAATGTAAACCTTCGTTTCCCACATGTTTAAGACACAAAAATAATAAGAGGATTGTTCTTTTCCTATTAACTTTATTCTTTTTTCCTTGTTAGTTTTTCCATCACTATTACCGTACCTTCCTTGAGGAAAAAAGGTAGCACTTTAGTACTGACAGAGGAATTAAAAATAATTTAGTTCTCATGTGTAAATCCTCAGATTTCTATTGAATATATCCGCAGGGACCTTTGGGAACCTTGAGACCTTTTTCATTTTGGGGGGGATGGGATTGTTAGATCATATGGCAGTTCTATTGCTAATTTTTTGAGGAGCCTCCACACTGTTTTTTATAGCAGCAGTACTGTTTTACATTCCCACCAACAGGGTATATTCTATTTTAACACCAAACTGGTCTTTTGTCTGAATCATTACTTTTGTCTATGGCATTTATATCAAGTTCAGTCCTCTCACAAAGAAAGTCAAAGATTATTCTGCATCCACAAACCACTAGATAGTATGGTAATTCCCATAACAGCACATGCTACATGTGAAGTCCCTACTCTCAGGGAACTTTTATCCTGGAAGAAGAGGAACAGATTGATCTTATTTACTAATTTCTTATTGCAAAATACAGGGAGAAGATAGAGGACCACACTATCTTCCAGAAGTTAAATTCCTGCTTTAAAGGAAGCACAATTTGAAAACTCCCGGCTAAACTTCTTAATGAAGCAAAAGGGCTTTCATGTGTTATCCTCTCTCTTTCTGCCAAGCTTCCTCCTTTGATATTCTTCAACCTGAACTCTATGTTCCAATAACTATTTGTGTTTCTCCAAACACTATGTGCTGTTCTATAATTCTGTGCCGTTCTTTACCCTGTTAACTCTTCCTGGAACAAGTTTTGCTTACACCACACAACCTACATTCCCTTGTCTAGTCCACCTGGAAAACTTCCAGAAAACCAAAGGAGAATGTCTGTGGAACTTTCCAGAGCCTCCTTCCCCCTTACTGCCGGCTTGCCTTCCTCTGTATTACCGCTAAGCTCTGTGAGTTCTTTAAGGACAGATGTAGAATTTCATTTTTCTTCATATCCCCCTGTAGCATAAGTGCCTGACATTAAGCTTTTTGACTGCTGACGCATCCATTTCAAAGCCATCCATCTCAAATAAACACGCTGCCAGCTGTAGGACACAGCTACTAGCAAACCAACTAAAGGAACCAGCCCACCCTCATCCATGAAGTTCCCTTTTATTTTCTTATGTTTTAGAATTCACTTGAGCCAAACAGGGGATATGCCGGGAAGCAAGTTTTCAACAGACAGAAAAATGTTTCTGATGAAATTCCCTTTTAGAAGCCCTGGGTGACCTAGATAACTGGCCACCTGAATGACCTCACTTCTCCCTTCCCACTCCTACTGTGTTTCCCTGAAAATAAGACCTAGCTGGACAATCAGCTCTAATGCGTCTTTTGGAGCAAAAATGAATATAAGACCTGGTCTTATTTTACTATGATGTAAGACCGGGTCTTATATGACATAAGACCCGGTCTTATATTCATTTTTGCTCCAAAAGACGCGTTAGAGCTGACTGTCCGGCTAGGTCTCATCTTCGGGGAAACAGGGTAATTCCCACTGTTATGTTTTAAATGCACCAATAAAAAGTGAACCCACTAAACTCTAGACACCCCACCCTCAGACACTAATAAAGGCAGGGCACCACAACTTTACTATGTGCCCCTCAGGTGTGCTGTGTACCCTCCAGGATCTGAGAGTAATAATCTTGTCCTTCAAGTTCCCTGATGGTTGTCATTGAGGTGTGTCCTACAATCCCAGTAAGAATCACAAGGGCTGGTCCAGCCAGAACATTGGTTCAGGTGGGGAAGATGTTTGTGAGTGTCTAGTCACAAGTAGTATGAGCCCTAGAGAGTGCGTCAGTCAGGCATTTCTCATCAATAGCATCGCTATCTATAGGCTGAGACCAACACAACACCCCCACACAGTGCCAGGCCACTAATGATGTTTAATACATGACTTTAGAGTAAATCAAATTGAATTGACTGAAAAATAACTAAGAAAGTATAAACTTGAGATTTTTTCAAGACTTAAGTTCCTTATAGCCCCCTTCTCAATTCTTTTGTCCTAGTGTTTGTCTCCCATGTATAATTATTTATGTTCTGGAGAAATTGCCTCTGGGTAAGTTGTCCTTGCAAGTAGTCCTTCCTTCTCAGTTCTATTCCTTCATTCAACAAGCATTGATTCAGTATCTCTTGTGTGTCAGACACGTCTTAGGACCTACCATGTTTCCCCCAAAATAAGACCTACCTGGACCATCAGCTCTAATGCGTCTTTTGGAGCAAAACTTAATATAAGACCTGGTCTTACATTACATTATATAAGACCGGGTATTATTTTATATTATATAAGACCCGGTCTTATATTACATTAAAATAAAACCGGGTCTTACATTAATTTTTGCTCCAAGAGACACATGAGCTGATGGTCTGGCTAGGTCTTATTTTCAGGGAAACACGGTACGAACAGAAAGATGGATGGGCCAAGACTCCTGCCTCAAAGAACTAACAATATTGCAGTTTTAGAAACATGTTTAGAAAACAGAGAGAAAGAGAGAGACAGAGAGAGAGAGAGAGAGAGAGAGAGACAGAGAGAGAGAGACAGAGAGAGAGAGAGAGAGAGAGGAGAGGGATCACTACCATGTAAGAAAATGCAAGAAAGTAACTTGAAGAGGTTAGAATGAAGAGTCAGGGAACACCACCCAGAGGAAAGGATGTTTGAACAAGGCATTGAGTAGAAGGTTTCTGAACATATATATGTATTTTCTAAATTCTCCTCAAAACAAGATATTTTGTAGCCATTTTTTACAAGTAAAATCGCTCTGACCTTGAAAAAATTTTAACCACAGCACATTGCCAAGCTTATTTTCCATGTCTTCAAAGTCTATCTTGAAATCCTGGAAGACATTTTCTGCCAACTTTGACAGATACAGAATCGATCTTCTCCATGTAAACAGGCTATAAGGACACCGAGAGTACTGAAATGTCATTATCGTGCTGTTTTTGTTGTTGTTCTGATTAATGATAGTATAATAATATGCCCAGAGAACATAGTTAGAAAGAATTAAAAAAAGAAACAAATGTTCAAGAAAACCAATGAGGCTTTTTCATCACATTCAAGGGGAAAAGAAAAAGAGAAACAATGGAGGCACAAGCCTGCTGAATGGGAGACACAACATCATCAGGTGATAAGAAACACAAAACTCTGTGGTTATTGCTGTGCTTGTATCTTCTCTATAAAAAATGGTGGGGAAGGATTATTAACAAAGCACATCATTGTTGTGATTTAAGTCTCTATGCTCCAGGGAACTTCATGAAGAAACTAAGGAAATTTCATGAGGAACCCCTAAGTGAATGCGGTTGGGATTTCAGGGGGAAATGGAAGTGGGGCCAAAATATGAGGAATTTGGTAGATGTTGTGTTTTTCAAAAAGTGTGCATTAGAATGCTCAGTTTGAGCCAAAGCCATGTCCAATCAGCACAATTCCGATCTACTTCAGTGTGTGTAGTGAAGTGGACCCATCCGGAAGTTATATTGCATGAGAACCTTCTAGAAAATAATTCATTGTAAGGGAAGAAGGAGTCAGGCTGACAAACGTGGCCCAATCAAAATGCTTTGGTTATTGGAGCGTATAAACAATCACCAGGTATGAACCTGTTGCACACATATGTCAGGAAATTGGCAATTTCACACATTTATAGGAGCATGAACAGAGATACTACCACAAGTTTGAAATCTATCCTCCCTTTGGAATAAGGGATTTCAGGGGAAGAAGAAGGTGTGTCCTACAATCCCAGGGTCCAGGAAAAAGTAGGACTGAAGGACGGTTACGTGTGTGTTTCGTTTTACTGTTTATAAATCTGCTCTCTGAGCTTGAACTGCATGCTAACCAAACACAGGATTAAAATTCTGAACACTGAAGGGAATTAACAAGGGCTAGTTGTCCTCACTTCTAAAAGTTGTAAAGAATGGCAGAAAATGTCTGCCATTAGGAATTAACCTATTTCTTAAGCTTGTTCCAGTTGTGTTTATTTTCATTTCCCTTCTGATAAAAGAATGCGGTAGCCCTACATTTATGATTTCTCTCAAAGTCCCAGCTCTGAGAAGATATTCTACTAATTATTTTAGTGTGCTATGGTGAGAGGCATGAGAACTGAGTTACAGAAAGAGTTGTTTTACTCCTTTGTGGAAACCAGGGCCATTTGGAAGTCTACTGTCTCTCCTTCCCTTTTCCTAGAAGGAGCAGAAACTCAGTCACGCTCAACAGCCCTAAGTGGGACTGATGTTTGTCAGATACACCTACATGTTATGTCTGCTGTGTTTCTTTAAACCCAATGCTTTTAAGTGAACACAGCAAGAAGGTGCTAGCATTTGAGCTTTACCTATGGGGTTAGACTTAATGACCTTAGAGATTCTTTCCAGTTCTGAAATTTGTTTATCTTGAGAGTTGTATAGTAGTTTCTGCTTATCTGTGGTTTCACTTTCCATGGTTTCAGTTACCTGTGGTCAACTGTGGTCCAAAAATATTAAATGGGAAACTCCAGAAATAAACAGTTCGTGAGTTTTAAATTGTGCACTGTTCTGAGTAGCGTGATGAAATCTCATGCCTTCCTGCTCCATCCCGCCCAGGTTATGAATCAATGAATCATCCCTTTGTCCACTGTATCCACACTGCATACGCAACCAGCCTGTTAGTCACTTAGTAATCATCTAGGTTATATGATTGACTATCAAGGTATCGCAGTGCTTGTGTTCAGGTAACCCTTCTAGTAGCCTAACGCTACATTACAATGCCTATGTCACTCACCTCACTTCATCTCATTGCCTAAGCATTATATCATCTGACATCACCACAAGAAGAGTGAGTTCAGTACAATATTTTGAGAGAGAGAGAGAGAGAGAGACCACATTCACATAACTTTTAGTATAATATATTGTTATAATGGTTCTATTTTATTATTAGTTATTGCTGTTAATCTTTTACTATACCTAATATAAATTAAACTTTACCATAGGTATATGTGCATAGGAAAAAACATAGCCTTTATAGGGTCCCATACTGTCGCGGTTTCAGGCATCCACTGGGGGTCTTGAACTTATCTCCTGAGGATAAGGGGGGCATCTAATGTACTACTGTATAACATCTAATGAGATATAGAGTTATCACAGAGGGATTCATAACCATTTATAAATTTGTGTTGAACGTGGTAGACCAAAGAATGTAGGTATTCTTATCAATAATTAATGTGTGAGCAAGTGGTTTGAACTATTCTTGAATTTTTCAGAATGAATCAAAAAATCTTTAAAATATGCCTACCCTTTGACATAGTAACACCACTTCTAGAAATATATCTTAAGGAAATATTTAAGAATGGGAGAGTTTTCCAACACCACCCAGCAATTCTCCAATTCTCAGCAGATACCGACTAGATGGCCTACAAATTTAACTCAATTCTAACACCTGGAGTTAGTATCAGCTCTCACACATTAAAGTCTCTGTCCCACAAGACTTCCCCTCCCATTTCAGATGCCAATCAAAAGGGCAGGTTGTTACCTGTGCTTCTGACCCACTGGCTATAAATTAGAGGGTTCCATGACCCCCTCCTCAGGTTTGATCAATTTGCTAGAGTGGCTCACACAACTCAGGAAAAAGTGTACTTACTAGATTAACAGTTTATTGCAAAGGGTATTATAAAGAATACAGATGAACAGCCAGATGAAAAGGTGCATAGAGCAAGATCTGGAAGTCAGGACCACAGGAGTTTCTATCCCTGTGGAACTAGGGTATGCCACCTTCTTGGCATGTGGATGCACTCACCAATCCAGAAGCTCATCAAATCTCGTTGTTCAAGAGTTTTTATAGTTTAATCTACAGCATTCCCACCCCTCCCCCCATTTCCCCTTCCTAGGGGTCAAGAGTAGGGCTGAAAGTTTCAACCTTCTCATCACTTGTTCTTTCTGGTGACCAGCTGAGACTATATGGGGTCCCCACCCTAAGTTATCTCGTTAGCATAAGCTCTAGTGTGCTGAAAAGAGGCTCCTATGAATGACAAAAGATACTCCTACTACTCAGGAAATTCTAAGGGTTTTAGGAGCCCTGTGCCAGGAAGCAGACAGAAAGAACAAATATAATTCTTATCATACCGCAAACATAGTCAAAGAATTTAGCATTAAAATGTTCACATAATTTTTTAAAACTTTTTTTTTCTTCAGAACTTTTTTTTTAATTAAAGTTTACTGGGGTGACAATTGTTACTAAAGTTACATAGATTTCAGATGTACAATTCTAAAACTTTTTTTAAAGCCAGTAAATATTTAAATGCCCAACAGTAGGGGATGAGTTCAATAAGTTGTGGCACCTATGTGCACTAGCATACTATACAGTCATCAAAAATGAACAATAAATGTGTATTTCTCAAAGTGAAAATGCGGATTATAAAAACAGTATTACAGTATGTTCCCATGTTTACACCAGACATATTTACATATATATATATATATATATATATATATATATATATATATATATATATAATATACTGAAAAACAAAAGTTCTTGAAGGAACTATACCAAAAAATTAACAATTATACATCACTATTTCTTGTGATAGAGTAAATGATGACTTTTATTTTCATCTCTTTATACTCATTTTCTAAATTTCTACAGTGAGGAAAGTTTTGTGTTGAAAAAAAAAAACACTTAAAAGACCTAGGTAGGTATGAATACGTGTATTAATTTTTGTGTCCAATAATTATTTACTGAATGCCCATTATTCATCAGGTTTTGTGGATATGTAAATCTCCTTATAAAACGCTTTTTTAACTATTTGACGGTTTTCTTAGTAATATATGAGCAAAAGAAGCCTGGTACAGTGGTTAAAGTCAACAAAAAGTTGGAAAAGTTATTTAAAGTCATATAATAAATTCAGAACAGCAGCCAGGATTTGTAACCTCAAATTCTTAAAGGTGAACTCAAAAAACTAATGCTGTTCTGCTATTAGTTCTAATTTCTGTTCGTTGCCTGTTGGGGCTAAAATGTATCTGGGTGTGGTAGTTTGAAGAAAATATTGGTCCCAGACCTCTGCAGCTGCTCCCACCAAGCAGAGGAGTTTATGTCCCAACCCTCCAATCTCAGCTGGTGTATGACTTGACTGGGCCAGTTCTGAGCCCAGGCCTCCAGAGACTTCACAGTTTCCACTCTTCTAGAACCCTTGATCACTGCGTGAATCAGCCTGGCCTTGAGTTCATGAAGAAAGGCTCCAGTCATCTCATAGTCCAGACATGGCCACCATTGAACCGTTGGCCCCCATTGCCCCATGAGCTGACTGCAGACACATGAGCAAGGCCCAGCTGAGATCAGTAAAGCCCCGTTGAGACCAGCAAAACCACTCAGCTGTACTGAATCCCAAAAGGCAAACCACAGAAATACATGTTTGCTGTTCAAAACCACAACGTTTCGGGGTGGTTTGTCAGGCAGCAAAAACTAACTGATACACCTGGGCTCATCTCATGCTCTTCATTTTTCAAATGAGGAAACCAAGGAGATGACTGGAGGACCCCACTGAGTGTACCCCAGTATATCAATCAAACTGAGAGAAAAACCTGGTTCTCCTGATGGCCATGCCAGCTTCCTAGCCATTCAATGCCGCAGAACAGAAAAGATTAACAGAGTTCACATAATCGGACAGAGTTCAAACCCTGGCAAAACAAATTCAGTGAATGGGCTTCAGGTCTCCATGAGCTCTATGTCTTCCCGCCAGCTCAACAGCTTGGCTCTGGGAGAAAGGCAAAACACCATGCTCTGTTCTACCCTGGTCCTGGCCCACTCGATTCCAGTGTTTCCCAAACTCATAGACCACCTGAGAACTACAATTCCCAAGACCTCCGAAATATCCAGTCTCACTGTCTTCTCTTTACATCTTCCCTCTTCTGTTCTCTCCCTCCCTCCTCCTCCTCCTCGTCTTCCTTCTTTTTCTTCTTCAATATCTTCATATCTCTCTCTCTCTCTCTCTCTCTCTCTCTCTCTCTCTCTCTCTCTCTCTCTCTGTCTCCCTCTCTCTCCCTCCATATATCTCTCAAAAAGACAGAAGCATGTCCCTGACCCACAGCCACGTCTTACCCTGATTGCACTCACCTCCTACTTGCCCAAATTGCCCAAAAGGGGTCACATGGGCGGAGAACAGTAATCAAAACTGACAAACCAAGCCTCAGGATTGCCTTCCAACAAACCATAAGATGCTCCACTTCCAAGTGCGTGGCCCCAAACATGAGCCAATTAATCCTTGCAGCCACCCCATGTGTCAATTAGGCCTCATTACTTACGAGTTATAGACCAGGAAAACAAAACCAGAGGGTATGACTGTTGTCCCAAGGCCTCAGAGGCA
Organism: Rhinolophus hipposideros; assembly: GCF_964194185.1. Taxonomy (NCBI): domain Eukaryota; kingdom Metazoa; phylum Chordata; class Mammalia; order Chiroptera; family Rhinolophidae; genus Rhinolophus; species Rhinolophus hipposideros. Next base: position 17,845,055 of record NC_138059.1, on the reverse strand, counting down.
GGATGAGAACCCTGGTGCTTCTGGCACTGGGGCCAAGGCCAGCCACAACCACGAAGCCACCGCAGTCCCCTTGGTGGAGGCCCAGAGGCCAGTGCCAAGGGGCGGCTCCAACTTCTCCCTTTCCATTAGCCACAGGTGTGTTTTACCACAGCCTAACTAGCAGCTACTATTTATTCTCCGGGATTTTCTAAAAATGTGCTTTTGCAGACCTTCAAGCCAAAGCCATTCCCAGCATCCCTCTTTATTAAACCGAGCCACAGAAATGTATTGAAAAATCACGAGCGTTTTGAAACATACTGAGTCCTTTATGGCTGAAATAATCTAATACACAAGCTGTTGTTAATTTACAACCTTAATTTTCAGACACACTTCTTGAGTCAAAAGTACTTCCTGCTCTCTAATTCCTGCAGGGATACAGGTGGCCTAGGACTAAGTACACATCTACTGTACATTAAAATGTATTTCTTACTTAACTTAAACATTTCTGAAATCTCAAGTTTATGTCTAGACTATTTTAATCAGCTAAATGTCATAATAAGCCATATGTTGGTCTTCATCGGTTACATACACCAGCCCTACTCATAAAGTAGCAAAAGGTGTTTTTAAAGAGAAGTCTGTGTTTGTTTTACCAAGAAAATGGTGCTTTCAGTCTATCATATCAGACATGCTGGCAGGCAGAAAAGGACCTTACGTAACTGGTAGAAAAATTGGGGTTTTCTCCCTCTTTTCCCCCCATGTACCACGCCATCAATATCACTTTAAAGTTCAGAGTTTCGAAGCCATAGTATATGTTGGTCTAAAATGTCACTTATTCACTAGCTACAAAACAACACAAAACGAGATGGTGTTGAGCAGATATTTTTGTGACTGTTGTTCTCATTTTTACAAGGGTTCTCTGCTGTCAGTTCAGATCCACCTGAGTTGGCCTGCACCGTTCAACCCCCCCAAAAAGCTACCAAGTCACCCAAACATAAATATGGGGAAAGGTACCATGTTTCCCCGAAAATAAGACCTAGCCGGACAATCAGCTCCAATGCATCTTTTGGGGCAAAAATTAATATAAGACCTAGTATTATATTATATCATATCATATCATATCATATCATATCACATCACATCACATCACATCACATCACATCACATCACATCACATCACATCACATCACATCACATCATATTATATTATATTATATTATATTATATTAGACTGGGTCTTATAGTAAAACAAGACTGGGTATTATATTATATTATATTTATTATTATATTACATTATAGTTTATAAGATCTGGTCTTACAGTAAAATAAGACCGGGTCTTATATTAATTTTTGCTCCAAAAGACGCATTGGAGCTGATTGTCCGGCTAGGTCTTATTTTCGGGAGAACACGGTAATAGCATTGCTAACTAAATCGGCATCCCAACAGTTACTGAGCACCCGTCATGGCTCAGGTGTTATGTTAGGATCTCTAACCACCGTAATAAACATGAGAATCCTGGTACCTGCTTTCACACAGCTTGCAATTTTGTTAGGGAGAAAAACGTTGAACAAACAACTCCACGAATAATCATAGAAATACATTTTTATAAGAGCTCTAAAGAGAGAATCCTTTAAACTAATTTGCATCTTGTATCTTTCATGAAATAACATTTCTTGGTTCTTTTTTATATTTGCCTCATAGATTGACCTTATTCTCATTCTGTTTAACACTTGTATAGCTCTTCTATTGTATGGGTGAATCGTAATTTATTATGTGCGTTATTGTACATTTAGATTGTTGTTTTCTAGTTATTTCAAATAATGCAGTGACCATAATTACATAGATACATGAGCATACTTTTGTGAGTGGATCTGTAAGAAAAATTTCTGGCTGCGAAATTCCTGAGTCAAAGGCTTATCTACTTCAAATTTTAATAAGTTTTTCCATATTTATCTCTCAAAAAGGATATTCTAAATTACATTTCCATCTATAGTAAGGGAGTGTCTGGTTTTTACCCTCATAAATATTTGGTATTATCAAGCTTTCAAATTTATGTTAATAGATAAATAGACAATATTGCACTTAATTTGCATGTATTTACTTTTGAATGAGGTTGTCTTTTTTTTTTTTTTTTTACCGTTTCTATTTTAAGAGTATTTTAATGACTTGGTTATCCTTTATTTAGTTGTAAAAAAAAAGAGCCACGTTTTTGAATCTGAAAAAAAAAAAAAAAAGAGAGAATCCTTGATAATATAGATGTTCGTTCCAGAAACACAAACTGGCATGAAGGGACAGGGAGATTTCCCCAAGGAAATGATATTAGGCATTGACCTTAGCCATAGGTAAGCGTTGGTCAACAGCTGGCATGTTGAGCTGGTAAAATGACAATTACATAGAAGATAGAAAGAGAGTGATGTCAGGGAATGAGGGAATATGAGTGGAAGGGAGAGAAGGAGAGAAGAGAGGTCAGATACTTGAGGCAAGGACAGGAAAGGAGATGAGAAAAGGAGAAGAGAAGGAATTGAAATCTACTAACTTCCTACTTTTATGACAAGCCAGGAAGCATCAGAATCTGTCTAAAGTAACTTTGTTTCCAATTCTAAAGAAACAGAATTGAAAAAGCACTCATTAATCAAATGGGAAAATAAAAGTCTTCTCATCAACCTAGAGAGGGTTCTTAACGCAAACTTTGAAGAGAGAAAAAAACAACAACCCAACACAAAAGGATACTTAAAAGGAAACAAGTAAATTGGGTTTATTGTTGGCACTTGATAAAATTTTATGAACTGTGGATTTTGAGTAAGAGTCCTTACATGTAGACTTTTTGGGAGATGAAAATGACATGAAGCCTGGACAGAAACACAAGGAGAGTTTGTTTCCTATGACAACTTGCAACCACATAATTGCTCTTAGTTCGCATAATCAGATGAGTAGGAAATACTTTTTTTTATAATAATATTTTTAAATGATGATGTTTTCTCTGGGCATCTTCTCAGTACATTCTCTGTCTTCACCCACTGGAATGAGTGACCAATGAGGGTGGGGGAGGAATGTGGTAGTTCCATTTGACTCTCTCCACTGTGTCTGCAAACTGTATCATGGGACATTCATCACCATTCCAGTGCTGAATGCTTCAGCCTGTCCAAGCACTGGGGTAGTTTGGGTGTTGCTCATCAATTATTTCTGGTTCTCTCTCCAGAAAGACGGTATGATTACACTTTTCTTTCGCCCACCCCTTGAAATGAGGCTTGGACATAGGATCTGCTTTGTCTGGTGAAATGTCAAAGGAAGTGACTTAAGTCATTTCCAGGTGAACACTTTAAGTGCTGGTGCAAGATTCACCTCTTTGTCTTTCCCTATTGCCGTGATATTATAAGTACTTATCGAGATGGAGCTCTGTCATTCTGAAGCCATAAGTACTTGCAGAGCACCCTGCTGGCCTGTACTGCACATATAGCATGAGAATACTATTAAGCTACTGGGATTGAGGGGTGGTTTGTAATTGTTCTATAACCTAACCCATCCTAGGTCTATAAGGATTGTTGTTAGAAATGCGTTTTCATTTTTGCCTTGCTATCTTCCCTTGGTCTTCCCTCTCATTCAGAAATATCAGTCTATCTCCTATCTAAATGCACTTTGAAATCAAGGAAGTATCAAGTGTATATTAATTGAGACTCAGTAATTGCTGCTTCCAAAATAGTTACCCCTAGAAAATAGTGAACCAGCAGTGACCGGCAACTCTTCTACTTTGGACCCTCATTGGAGGGGAGAGTCTAGACTGTTCCCCCTACAAGAAGCTGTACAAAGGAGTGATTAAAAGCACACACTTCAGAACAAATCTATGTGGGCTTAATTCCTGGTTCTTCCATTTATCGTCCATAACCTTGGGCACTTGATTTATCCTCTCCCTGCCTCAATTTCTTCATCTGTGAAATGGAGTTCTTCAAAGTGCTTATGTCAGAAGTTTATTGAAGGAATCAAATGAGATGGTACAGATAAACCAGGAACAGTGCCTTATAAGTGCTCGATAGTGTTAGGTGTCATCATAGTAATGCTGAAAGTCCTGCAATGACTCTACTGTCCCTTCTCACCTTGCCCAATATACCCCAATATACCATGTAGACACATCATTTTTTCAAAGCCACTACAGGGTGCTCACATGATCTTCAACTCATTGGAGAGCCTGAACACCAAGTTGCCTCTCAAATCTTCCTGAACTGTTTTTACCAGAAGTTCTAGAATAATCTCACTCTGCTACAATTATGAGTACCTTCCCCACCTCCAATGCATTTCTGTCTTCTCAGGAATATGTGTTCACACACTAGGCTAGCAGTATTCAGGTACCCACCTGAGGACAGACTGCACTGGGAGAAGAAATGGGAGCAAGAAGACCCAGGGAGGCTCAGCGTGAGCCTGGAGTCAAGTGTTTAGAAAGGCTGCCACGCTCTGATCAGTAGGATTTGGGAAGAATTTCATGGGTGAAGAGAATGTCCTGTGGTGTCCTTTTCGATTATTTGACACTGAAGTAAAGATTGTTCTTATCAGAGTTAGATATCAAATTTGTATTTTTTCTGGATGCAACACCATGCTTGGACGGCTCACAAGGCCACTGTATAGGAGCCAGGCATACAGTGAGGTTTCCACAAGCCACTCTCTCTCAAGGTGCCCCTTTTAGTGTTTTCCATTAACCCCAACATGCCACAAATGTTCTAAGGACCTCTCATTTCTAATACCTCACTGTATCTCAGTCTGCCAGGGCTGCTATAACAAAATACCATAGATTGGGTGGCTTAAACAACAGACATGTATTTTCTCACAGTTCTGGAGGCTAACAGTCCAAGGCCAAAGTGCCCATCAATTTGGTTCCTAGTGAGAGCTCTCTGCTTCGCTTACACACAGCTCCCTTCTCACTGTGTCCTCACATGGCAATGAGAGCCCTCTCTCTCTCTCTCTCTCTCTCTCTCCCCTCCTCTCTTCTCTCTTCCTCTTCACAAGGCCGCTAATCCCATCATGAAGGTCCCACGCTCATGATCTCATCTAACCCTAATTATTTCCCAAAAGCCTCATCTCTAAATGCCATCACATTGGGGATTAGGGCTTTAATGTGAGACTCAAATATTCAGTCCATAACCCTCTGTGAGGATGGAAAACCTAAATTGTAGGCTAATTCTTACCTTCAATATTTGGGAAATCCAGTGACTCTAATCATTTCATTTTACTGTTACTTCTTCAGGAAGTACTTACCAAGCATCGGTTATGAGAGAGATACAGTGCTCAAAACTGAGGGGAAATACTGTGGTTCCCCAAAAATACAACGTAGCCAGACAATCAGCTCTAATGAGTCTTTTGGAGCAAAAATTAATATAAGACCCGGTCTTATATTATTATACGATTGGGTATAACATTATAATATAATATAATATAATATAATATAATATAATATAATATAATATAATACCAGGTCTTATTTTACTACAATATAAGACTGGTTCTTATATAACATCACATCACATCACAACACAATACAACATAACATAACATAATTAATACAATACCAGGTCCTATATTAATTTTTGCTCCAAAAGACGCATTAGAGCTGATTGTCTGGCTAGGTCTTATTTTGGGGGAAACACAGTACTAAAAAGAAGATTTGTCCTTTGTCCTCCAAGACTTCACGGTCTAATTGACAATAAGAGAAAAGTACAGGAGAAACACTAAAAATACTAAAAAACTGTTTAAATCAAAAGGAACTCTATTTCAGTAATAAAGGAGTGAAATACAAGAGAGCTGAGAGGAGTTCAGGGGGAACAGAATGCTACAGTGGGTGAGAACGCAGGTTTGGGGATCAGCTGCACATGGGTTGACAACCCGGCTGTCATTCCCTTGCTCTATGATCTTGAGAAAATTAATTAGCCATTCAAAACCTGTTTCTCTACCTGTAAATGGAGCTAATAATGTCACCTACCTTACAGGGTTGTTATGTAGAGCACTTAGCAGAGTGATAGGCCTGGAGCAGTCACTCAATAACCAGTAATTTAAAAAGAAGTGTGGGTGGGGGAATAATTTCCAAATGGGACCTAGAGAGGATAACAATATTTCCCAGAGAATGTTAAGATTTTTATCTGAATGTTAAATCCGTGGGTTGGGGTAGGAATTCAGTGGGCTGTTAGAGGAAGAGGTAACAGGCTGAAAGCTCATGGGCTTGGGGAAATGTAAGTCGATGTATCTGAGTAAATGGGAGGGTACAATTAGGCGGACATGGAAAGACAGACTAGAAAAGTAGGTTGCACTTGGATACTGGTTGTCCTTAAAAGCCAGACCAAGAAGTTTGGGTTTTGTCCCACATTCTCCGTTATTCAATAAAATGGGGCACCTTGCCCTTAGTTCTTATGAAAAATGTTTTAACTCACTGTACATTTTCCCAATAAACCCAGATACCATCATGAAGAAAACATCTGTTTTTCCCTTCATATTGTTCAGGAGCAAATCCCAGTTTGATTTTCAGAAGCTTGTTCAGCCCTAATGTAAAAAATACGTAATAGTGCTCAAGTGGTAACTAAAACTATTTCAAAGGAATTTTAATTTAAAAAAAATGTTTAATGTAGCCTCTTTTTAACCCCAAAGACACCGAAGGTAAATGAGTCCTTGGACTTTTCTTCCATTTTCCTTCTAAGACGAAAGCTTTCTAAAAGAGCTTATTAATATCACGCCGATTTAATGTGATGGGTAAGGTCATTCTGCGTTAGTGAAACTTCTAAATTATTCAATATGTTTAAAGTTACTTTAATACTTTCTAGAACAGTACAAATAAGAGATCAACAAGGTATTTGCCAGATAGACATCATAAGGAAACAGAGAATCATCATCGGTGAGTTTGCCTTAATGAGTTTTACGTAAATGCATTCTGTTAAAATGGCCTGAAGAATGAATGGGAAAGTTTCTGTCCCTTTAAATACAATCATGCATCCAATTAGTCCGTATTAGGCACTGAAATGAATGAGATAGATTCCCTGCACTCCAGTAGCTCACATCTAATGTAAGTAAATGATGGCAATAGCTTCAGGATGCTAAATAGAGGTAAAACCAGAGTCTGACCAGAGTCTTTAACAGACAGTACCCTTGGTTCTTTGTTACTTTGTTCTTTATTACTTTGCTTAATAATCCCGATTTTTAAGAACGGTCGAAAGTGATGCTACTGTTCAGTCTCACTAAGATTTAATTCCACTCTCATCAACTCCAAAGTAGTGGATTCCAAACACATAAGATCTCAATGCATGTCATATATTACTACAATCATCTTCTAAAATCTCACCAACAGAAACACTGCCTATTGCTCCAAACTTATTTCCTTCCTTGGCTTTTTCTTACTTGAAAGTTCAATTTTGAAACCTTTCGGGGAAACTAAGTTTCTGTTTCTATGTCTGGGTTGAGAGCTTCTTGATGATGAGGATTGCAGCTTCGGTTTTCTTGGATTCCCTAGATTCTAGAACAAATTAATAGAAAGTGAGAAAGAAGAAATGAGTGAGCGTGTGAATGACTGAATGACTAGTTGAATGACTGAATGACTGAGTGAATACTTTAGGAAAAGGGGGCTTTGTCCAGAAAACAGTCATTTAGTTGAGAAAATTTTATCTAATAATGTAACAATTGTAATCATAATTGATAATAATTATTGAGTGCTCACTGCGTTGGGTTTTGTTTTGAGCATTTTGAGTTCACTCATTTAATCTTCATGGTACAAAGTATTGTCTTTACTTTACAAAGAAAAATGGGAAGAGATGTTACATAATATATGGATCTGGAACCTGTTTGAGAGGTCTTCACTTGGGTACATGGCCTCATAAGGGCTTTTGGGAATCTGTACCTAAGTTTGTATTTTTCTGGGGACAAGGACCCTACTTTATTGAGATACCCAAAGTAGCCTGTGACATGACCTCTCCTCAAAAGTTAAGATGCTTTACATGTTTTAAACTCACCTTAGATACAAATGTTTAAAAAATCAAGTAGTCATTACACTAAATTAACTATAAATCTGGTAATAGTATTTTAAAATAAAGGTTTTTCACACTTCAACTCAATTTCCTCCAGGTTTTCTCTTCAAAATAAATGAACAGGCAAAAAGACCCTTAGAGAAATTAATTCCACCAAACTTTTCTAAATGTCCCATCAGACATTTCCATAAAAGACAGAACTAATAACAAAATCAAGAAAGTGCGATAATGACCATCTGTTTGCCATCCCAAACAGCATTTTCTCAGGTCCCCTTTATTGTTTAGAACTACTAGATATCTTCCCCACCTGCCTGGAAACAAGTTCCCTCCTCATTCTCCTACTGTCTCTATTATGCCTCTATCTCCTTCATTAACTTCTCCTTGAATGGTGGGTAGTCCCCAAATTGCATTGCTTAACTCTCTGCTCTTCCTTTTTCTCACATTTTGTCAAAGCTCTCATCCATTCTCATCACTTCAGCATGAACCTCTAACCAAGCAGCTCCCCAGTCTTTGAAGGTCATTCATGACAGTTTTCCTAAGTGTTGGTTATACACACTGGAAATTTCCAACAGATGTCATCTTCCCATCTCAAAGTTAACACATCTGAAACTTAACTCAGCATCTCCCCCATTACACCCACTCCCTTTATTATCTTCTACTTCTATCAGTAATACTACCATTATTGAGATTGTTTGTGCTTAAAATAACAAAACAAGAAACTACTTGGTTTTTCTTGCTCATTTCTCCCCATATCCAAGATCTATTTTTCACAATACTTGCTTCATCTGCCCCTTTTTTTCAATTCCTCTTGCACTCATCCTAACCCAGAGCTTCCTCATAACTTCCTCCTCCCAAATGCCTCCAGTGTCTTGAATTTGTGAGTTGTTTTCTCTTTGCTAATATTCCCTATGCACCCTTTGGGACTTCACTCAAATCCCATCTCTTCCCCAAAGCTTCCTCGAAGAACCCTGTAATGCCATCTTTCCTCACCAAATAAACAAACTACTTATCTGACACCATAAACATTCAACAGAGTTCAGGAAAGAATGGGATAACCCTGCATGATCCCCTGTTTTACAGATGGGGAAATTAAACTCAAGAAATGTTCCGTGATTTGCCCCAGGTTGCATCACTGATCTGTGACAGACAAGTTCTGGAATAAAGGACTCTTTACTCCTAGTCCAGGCTCCAATACCAGGCTCTCGGCTCCTTGAAAAATGAAAGCATGGGCTTTTACTTCTTTGCGGCCTCCTGAATGTCCAACACAGTATTATGTGCATAGCAAATGCTCAGTAAATTAAAGTAAGATGGGGGGAGGCAAGGAGAGAGAGAGAGAGGAAAGAAAGAGGGGGAGAGAGAGAGAGATCAAAGATGGGAAAGAAGGAAGAGAACAAGGAATCTCCAGCTAACCTGGTAAAGCTAAGAAATCCACACCTTGGACTGGCTGGGTAGCCAAGACCACAGCCCGCGCCAAGACTCTCTTGAGAAGAGGAGAGAAAGCCAGCATCTGGATCACACCTGGAGACCACAGGAACACCATGTCCCAGCCTTCTAGTTGCCGCCTGCCTTGACCCAACACCAAGGGACTTTCCCAAACCTCTAGCTCACTGTGTGGTTGGTGACTCAGAACGGTTCCTGTCGTCCAAGGTATCATTTGTAAAGTACTTTCTTGGAAGAGAACATGTTTGGGACAGCTGGAAGGGGAGCTCCCTGTGCTGGAGTCACAAGGAGCCTTGCTGTGTGCCGTGTGAAAACACAGGCCTCTTATTTCCCTCTCTCTTCCCTTTGGCTGTGTTTATTTAAAGCTCCCACCACCATGGTGGGGGTGCGTGCCCAGGACTTCAGGCGAGGCCCTGGAACCACGGAGGAGCAGGCCCGGCACTTAGTGCAGGGACCGCAGTCGTCATGGACAGAGGCCTTGGGGCCTCATGAATCAGGGAGTCCAGCCAGGACAGTGGGAGGCATTGGGAAAGAGTTGTTATTGTGTCTTTGGCAATCCTGTAATTATTGTGTTTGCTGTTATGTTTCTGTCTCTGTTGCCATTTCTCTTGGTAAATCTGTTCCCACTTGTGTCTTATACAGAGAGACCTTTTAAAACTACATTATTAGAGAGGCAGGCTCTTGGGTTGATTCCACAAAGAAACTTCGGAGTTAATGTGGTAGCTCAGGAGAGGGCTGAGAAGACAGGTACCACCAGGGAGGATGTGTCTTCATCAGCAAGAGAAGGACGTCAGGTGGGCCATCCCTGCCACCCAATGCCCCTTTTGCTCACCTAGCACCACCCAGCGGATTTATGACCTTCAACATCCTACCGGCAAAGGGCTGTTCAAATGCACTCGGAAGCCTCCTCCACTCCCTCCTGCACAGCAGCTTCTGTTCAATCAAGAAATGACAAGGGGAGAATAGGGTCAGAGTCTCTTTACGTTGCCAGCAAAGGGGCCCAAACATTCCACCTCACACATCTTAGGACAAAGGGTAAACCAACAAAGATGTCCTGACTTACAAAGCCAGACCATTCTTTCCCTGTCAGAGCCTTCTGCACAGACACAAGTGACGGCATGGATTTATCAAATCCTCACCTGGTTTCCTTCCTGGAGAACCTCTGTTTGCCAGTGGCAAACATCAATGAGGCTGGGTTTTAATGTAATCGTGTTTTTTTTTTCTGTTCCCCCAAGAAAATCGCCAAAGGCAAGCAGGATTGAGCCTTTTTAGAGTCAGGAAAATTGTCTTAATAATGACCATAGTGGGCTTTCCAGACTAGAAAGAGAAAAAGAAACTTATGTTTAAATCTACAAAGACGGTATGATTCCACAGTGGTGAGCAGACATTCAATTACAGCCATGCGCTGCCTCAGCTTTTCCTCATCAATTTAAAGCAAAATTCTATTTTTCAGTTCTTACTCTACCAGTGGCTTGTGACACACTGGGTATTTATAAAAAGAGGAGGACTCTCATTAAAGATAATTACTAGGTATTTATAAACTTAGCACCATTTTTTCCCTATTAAAACTAATAATGCAATGAATATATCCTTACATATAGCTTTTAAAGATGAAATCTTTCCTTGAAATAAAATCCCAGCATATCAATATGTCTGCATCAAAGACTAGGAATACTTTATGGCTCCAGATAGATAGATAGATAGATAGATAGATAGATAGATAGATAGATAGATAGATAGATAGATTGACAAATAGATAGGTATATAAAGAGATAGAGATATCTCCTTAAACTGTTTTCTGAAATAGTTGTACTGAGTGAAAATGCCCCCAACAGAGTATGAGCATATACATTTTTCTAGAATGTCACCAGCACTGGCCATTACTAGTGAGTGTTAAATAGTATCTCAGTTGCAATATATTATTTTACAAGCTTGTCTAATGTCTGGTGGAAACATATTTCTCACCCTAACCTCTATTCTTGTTCAAAGATGTGTGTGGTTGCCAACTGTATTATTTTTCCGAATGAATTTTTTTTTGAAAATTTTGGTAAATTCCAGGGCAAGAATCCTATAGGTTTGATTGAAATTGTATATCTCTACATTAAAATTATAAATCCACAGATTAACTTTTAAAAAATAATAGACACATAGAAATCTTTTGTGTTTACATTTAAAAATAGCATGCATTAATTCTGTTGATTTTTTTCCTATCACTCCCCTTATTATTTCTGCAGCCATGTTGACAGTTGTAAGGTTGTGACAGAGAAAGTCAGTGCTCTCCCATATATATGTTTCTCCTCTCCTTTCTGGGCTCTCCCAGGAAGACTGTATGTCCCAGTGTCCCTTCTAGGAGCAGCCATGCTGCAGAGCTCTGAACAGTGGAATATAGGAGAAAGTGTGAACTGTCTGCAGACCTGACCTCTAACTACCCCCGTGTGAGCTGCCAAACTCATTTCCCTCCTCTCCCAGTCAGATTCAGAAGATCCAGGGTTAACCACATGACCCCTGGAAGATGGCAGAGCCACTGGATAGAAGCATGGTTCCCTAATCACCGTGGAGAAGGCCAACATGCCAATACTGTGCTGGATCATTACATGGGGGAAATAAAATTTTTATTGTGTCAACCCACTGAGATTTGGGGATTGTTTGTTATAGCAGCTAACTTACTCTAATGCAATAGTGAGACTTCCTACCTTCTAAGCTGAAGACTCAAGTTTAATTAAAGACTGTATAACTCAGGGTTCTCCTGAGGAAAAAAAGGCAATAGGAGAGAAAGAGAGAGAGAGAAATATTGATTTAAGGAGTGGCTCACACAATTGTGAAGGCTGGCAAGTCCAAAATCTGTAGGGCAGGCCAGCAAGCGAGAAATTCAGGTAAGAGTTGATGTTGCAGTCTTGAGTCTGAAAGCTGCTAAGCAAACCAGCAGGCTGGAAACTCAGGCGTGTTTCTGTTACAGTCTTGAGGCAGAATTTATCCTTCTTAGGAAAACCTCAATCTTTGCTCTAAGGCCTTCAACGGATTGGTTGAAGTTCACCCAATAAATAGAGGGCAATCTATTTTACTCAAATCTACTGATTATAAATGTTAATCACATCTGAAAAAATTACCTTCACAGCAACTTCTAGACTGACTAAACAACTAGGCAATTATCACCTAACCAAGCTGGCACATAAAACTAGCCATGATAGGGACCAAAGCAGTAACATTAAAAAAAAAGAAATTAGAGGCATCATGGTGTAACAAAAACAGTATGGCCGTGGATACAGGCAGACCTATTGGTGTCACACAGTTCTTATAATCGCATATTCTCCCTCAGTTTTGTCATCTATAAAATAGGGGTAATATAACGCATCATGCAAGTTTCTGATAAAAATGAAAGGAAACCATGTATGTAAATCTCATAGCACAATGCTTGTCATATGAGAGCAATGGTTCTCTTCCCCTTCCACTCAAAGGGGCGTGGTGACCTCTCTGTCAGCAACAGCTTTAGAAGGATATTTTCACTCCTTAATTCCCCACTGCCCATTCCTCAGAGGTGATTCATTGGATTTTCCAACCACTTAGTACACTTCGTCCATTTAGGCTACAAAAGTTACTTCTTTATAACATGCAGGAATCACACAATTCAAGAACAGGAAATCTATTTACAGGTAGGTAAATTACAGGGACAGTAAAAATAATGAGCTCTTTAACTTGACAAGCTTACCAAAAATGTATGGAACTCATTTCAAAAGTCCAACCTGTTTTACCCACAGTCCCCCTGAATTAGATCCCTACGGCTGCCGTAATGAAGCACCACAAACAGGGTGGCTTAGACAACAGCAATTAATTTTCTCACAATTCTGGAGGCTAGAAATCTAAGATCAAGAGGTTGGCAGGGTTGATTTCTTCTGAGGCCCTTCCTTTTGGCTTGTAGATAGCTGTCTTCTCCCTGTGTCTTCACACAGTCTTCCCTTTGTGTGTGTCTCTGTCCTGATCTCTTCTTATAAGGGCACCAGTCATGGTCCCCTCATTTTAATTTAATTACCTCTTTAAAGACCCTATCTCCAAATACAGTCATTCTGACGTGCTGTGGGTTAGAACTTTAACATAGAATTTGGGGGTGACGTAATTCAGCCCATAACACCACCTAACTTACCCACCACCTCCATTCTAACCACCCTCACCTGGTGATACACACAAACCACTCAGACTGTTCTTACACGCCTGGTGCTTGAAGGGACCTGACCTTGCCTGGTCTGTTATCTACTCAGACCACAAGTGATAAAAGATTTGAAGGGACACACACACCCTCTTTGCGATCAGTGTTGAACAGGTTTCTAAATCACAAAATCAGAGAGCGGACTCTGACCACGGAACTGAGCCATCTAGGGATTGAATTGGTAACCTTGTAGTTAGCAGGATTTGCTGATTATCCACAAATGAAAAGGAAGCACATTGCAAAATAAACAGAATGGGTCAGGGTATTCTTCTTAGCCCATTAATCTAGGGATGGCAACCATACTGCATTTTACTAGCAATAACTAATACTTAAATTAAATGGTTCAGAGTGCACGAACTCTATCAATAACGAACACGCATATTAGCTGAAAGAACCATAAGCATTTAATTATCACAAAAAGCAAAAGGAAAAGCATCTTAAAACTATGCCAACAAAGAAGCAGATACCACTCTGCATTTTGAACAGGTTTCTAAATCACAAAGGGTGGTAAATCATGTTACTTATCATTTAAAAATAACTAGGTTTTAAGAAATGAAATTAGACAAGTGATTAATGCGTCAACTTCAGCCAGAGTTCCTTTGATAGTTGGAAGAAAATAAAAGCCAGCCAAGAAATAAACATTTCAAATTCAGGTGCTTTGCAATCTGTGCTCCAAATGTTTTCCTGAGCTCGTGAAGAGGTGGCTTGCTCTGCATACACAGCAGCCAGATTGCTGGCTCGAGTGGATTATCTTCAAAATAAGAGTGTTGGCACAAAAGAGGAAAAGCCACAGTCACCACGATGGACAAAAGTCCACTTGAAAGAAGTGGGGCAGGGGCAGAGGGATACCACTGGCTAAAAGGGTTGTCAGGTGCTGTTGAGAGAGGTCTGGGGTGGGTTTTTTTTCTGCTAGTTCCATTTATATTGGGGATCCAAAGATGCGGTAGAGTCTTTCATATTGAAATTAAAAGTTGCTTATAACAAAAAGAAAAAAAAAAATGTAGTTGACAGGACAGAATGCACAGAGAGAGAGTGAATTAAGTTAAGTTAGGGCAGGCACCATAGGAACCCCACTACATGAGTCAAACCCCAGCTCAGCCACTTACTGACTGTGTGGCCTTGGGCACTTTAACTCTCTATGCCTCAGTTTTTCCATCTGCAAAATGGAAACGATATAAACAGTACCTACTTCATCAGGCTATTATGAGAATTAACAAGTGTAAAGCACAAAGATTCTATAGAGCTACATAGTAAGTGCTGTAGTTATGTACTCTTCTTATCGTAATATGATTTTTTTTTTATTTTGTAGAACAAGACCAAAAAAAAAAAAAAAAGTGGTTTTAATAATAATGGGCCAGGAGTAGGGTGAGATGAATAAGACAGAATAACAGAATTCACCTCAGGTACAAAATTAAGAGGGGTGCCAAAAAGTTCAGTAATCAAGATAAATAATAATATTTCAATGTAATTTTCTGAAAATCAAAGTAATGCAAAAAAAAAAAATCCAGGATGAAGAAAATATCAAAATTTTAAACAAAGAAAAAAATCAGAATTGTTGATTTTTTTTTTTCCTTTTGCCACAGGCTTCAGTATGGGGTAAATTTCATTTATATCATAATAAAATATTTGGAAGGTTATACCCAAACTTTTGTTTCTGGAATGAGAAATTACATCGAATTTTATTTTCTGTTTTACGCTTCTGTGTATTTTTAATGTTTTACCGTGAGAATACATATCATACAAAACGAGGATTTTAAAAGTCTCATTTCTTAATGAAACCATGAAAGAAAAATACAAGATGGTACAAAGTATATCTAGGCAGTCGACTGATAAAAGAGAATATGGCCAAGTAGCCCACAGAGACGCCACTACAAACCATCTCCCAGCATTGCAGAGCTGGCTCTTTTGTTCCTTAAATCTACGAAAAGAAAAAAGAAAGAAGAAAGGGTAAGAAACAAGAGTAAAATTCACTTAACCTCTCTGAGCCTCCTTTTCCTGCTTTGTAAAAGGAAAAGATTAGCAGACACCCGTCATGCGGCACTGCCCTGGGTTCTAACCAGTATCTCCCTTGGGGTGAGTGAGGATTCTTCCATTGGCCTGTGTCCAGGGAAAATGCAGGCCTTGGGCCTGCCATCCTGTTCAGCTTCACCATGCACCAAGCCTGGTAGCAGAGGGCCCTGCAGAGTCCTTTTTTGTGAACTCTTTATTGTTAGAGAGAGGCTGGGATGAATCTGTGCTCCCCATCCGAAGACCTGGAAATGGAGCCTGGTTCTGTCGAGGCCCCAGCTGCTAGAATTTGAAATGGTTCCAACCTCTCTGATTCTGTGTCCTCATCTGTAAATAGGAAATAATAATTCTGTTTCTGTTTCCTCATCTGTAAATAGGAAATAATAGTTCCTAGGATGGCTGTGAAGGTAAAATGAGAGAATATATGTAAGGCATTCCATATATGGTAGGCCCTCAATAAATGTAATTTCCTCCCCCTCCCCACTCCTTTCCTTTGGGACAAAACTGTTAAAATATTTCAATTCAAATGTCTCTGCTATGAGAGGGAACTAGTAGCACGTCAGTGCCCTGCAGCAAATGATGTAAAAATGATCGAGATTTCACTTTGGAGAACGGTACATCGTTCCTCCTTTGCGGTAGATTTCCCTCCTAATTACATTTGCTTTGAACAAATGTTAAAATTCTTTGACATTTAATGAACACACTGATGATCTGAGAAGGTGACCCAGGAGCCTGCTGGTAACAGAAGGTGGGCAGTGATTAATAATTTGCTATGTTTAATCCCTAAAGCAGACCAATGGAATGTAGATAGTCAGTGTCCTTTTTTCTGTTTGGACTATTTCCAGTGGAGAGAAGGCACAACACTTACCTACACAGGTTTAACCTTCCAGAGAACTTTATAAATCAAAATAAGAAAAATGGGGATGAAACCGTGGGTTATGAAACTTTAGAGTAAAGTTTTTTTTCAAATACCATCAATATAACATCCTGAAAACAAGAGAAAGTTAACCAGTAAGTCTCTCCACATACATGCTGCCCATTTCCCCTAAATTTTCTGGTTCTTTTTAAAAATATGTTTTATTTTAATAATATTCATAAAGTGTTTCAATAAAAAAAAATTAAAGGCAAAAGTTAAAATAATCCCACTATCTAGGGAGTCCTTGCTGACATTTGAAAAATAAAATAGAAAGCAATGCTTCCACACGATTAGAATATTAAATAGAGCAAGGTAAAATAGGAGTGTACCCTCCACCACACTCCAGGCTTATCCAATTATTTACCCCAAAAGTAAATCTGCTTACTAGTTCTTTGGAGAGCTTCACAGACATATTTTCAATGCATATACCAGGATTTATGTATCTTTTTCAGTTACACATAAAAGATTATACTAATCACAAGGTTATCCATCTTTTTTTTTTTTTCCGTGTATGTTATGGGATGAATTGTATCCACCAAAATTCATGTGTTGAAGTTCGAATCTCCAGTATCTCAGAATGTGACTATATTTGGAGATAGGGCCTTCAAACAGGTAATTGATTAAAATGACGTAGTTAGGGTGGGTGGCCCTACTGGTATCTCACTGTTGTGTCCATATAAGAAGAGGAAATTAAGACCAGCAGGGCACATATGTACACAGAGACAACCATGTGGAAAGGCAGCAAGAGTGTGGCCAGCTGCCTGCCAAGGAGAGAGGTCTCAGAAGAAATCAAACCTGCCAGCACCTTGATCTTGGACTTCCAGCCTCCAAAACTATGAGAAAATAAATTTCTGTTGTTTAAGCCACCCAGTCTGCAGTACTTTGTTATGGCACCCTAGCGAACTAATACAACATACCAGCATATGTTTGTGACAAATCCGTATCAGTGCTCATGCGCCCACATTCCATCAAACAAATTATCACAATTTCTTTAAACTCTGCCTTATTGATTCACACTTACATCTACTCCTGGTTTTTGGCTAATTCAAACAACGCTGCAGTGAATATCCTTGCATTACTATCTTGTCATAATTTTTTAAGTATCTTTACAAAGTAAATTCCCAGAAGTAGAATTGTTGGCTCAAAGTATAAATGCACACATACTTAATTTTGATAGATATTGTCAAATTGCCCTTCAAAAGTTTCAACTTTCACCAAAGGTATGTAAAAATGCCATTTTCCCCACTCTCCTGTCAGCACTAACTATATCAGGCTTTTAAATTTTTATCAATCCAATGGCAAAAAAAAAAAAGATTTATTATTCTAGCTTGTTCCTATGAATAAGTCTGAGCGTCTCAGAGAGCTGTTGAGAGCACAGGCTCAGGAGCCAGATCATGAGCTTCAATTCCGTTTCCTAGCTGTGTGACCCTGGCCAAGTTGCCTAACTTCTCTACACATCAGGCTCCTCTTCTGTCAAATGAGATAATAATGGAAATTACCTCACCGCAGAGTTCTCATAAGAATTTCATGAGTGAATAGATATCAAGTGCTTACAAAAATTCTTGGAATACAGTAAGCTCCAAATTAACGTTAGTTATTATTGTCTTTTAAAAAAAACCAATAACATGTTTATTGACAATATGTATTATTCTTTTTATGAATGCCCTATGTTATGCCCCGCCTCCAAAATTCATACATTGAAGCACTAACCCCCAATATAGCTGAATTTGAGATGAGGCCTCCAAGGAAGTAATTAAGGCTAAAGGACGTCAAAGGGTGGGGCCCTGATTTGATAGGATTAGTGTACTTATAAAAAGAGACAGCAGAAAGATCACTCTTCCTATTCACACAAAGATGTCATGTGAGTGCACAGAGAGATGGAGACCATCTACCGGCCAAGAGAAGAGGCCTCAGAATTAAACTTACCTTATTGGCACCTTGATCTTGAACTTCCCAGCCTCCTGAACTGTGCAAAGTAAATTTCCATTGTTTAAGCCACCTAGTCTGTGGTATTTTATTATGGCAGCCCAAACAGACTAATACACCCTGTTTATGTCTTTTACCCATATTTCTATCCAATTAGTCTTTTTCTTATTGATTGGTATTGAGTTTCCCTCACCCATGTTACTTTAACTTGATTTATAAGGACAGATGTGCTGACCAAAAGACTCTGATTGAGAAATGAGGGCATATGGTATCACAGATTCTATTCCGGTATTACCCGTGGTTTCTACTCAGATCTCCCAACCAGAACTGGGCTAGATGCAGCAGAGAAGTAGGGCTACAACCACTGTCAACCAAGAATGTGAATCAGGCAGTAACTGAGGTAAAATTTTGAGGCTAACCAGTCTAGATTTCAGGTGTGTGTAAATTCTGGTCTTCAACAGCAGCACAAGCGTGGCATTCCACAATCTCCTCCAAAGACTAGGAACAAGCACCAGGACAACTGCTCTTGACATTGAATGTTTTTACACATCTCTCTATTAAAGAAAAATGTGGACGGTATCAGTTACTTCCTACCCTTGTTCATTTCCACATCAAAGTCTTGGTACCAAAATGCACGTTTTGAAACTTAAACGCAAAATTGTAATTTAATGCAGAGCAATTATAAGTAACAGATGCCGAAAGGTTTGCACTTTTTGCTTCCACAAGAAATATACACATTGGATCCAAACTTTTGGATATGATATCCAAACTAAGTTAGGGGCTGGAAATGAGAGATTGTCCAATTTAAGCCCACTGGAAAGTATGGGGAAATTGGGAGACCAAATGCATAAAGACTGTACTGTATTTGACAGACAGCCTCAATTGATTGGCACACAGGACTCCAAAGAGGAGATAAAGTGTCATTAACTAGCTGTATGATCTTGACCAGGGTATTTACCCTCTAGGATTACGTTTCCCCAGCTTTAAAATATGAATGATGCTACCCACCTTAGCGAGTTATAAAGATTCTATAAGTTAACCACCAGAATGTGTTTAGCCACCTGTGTGACATATGACTAAGAGCTCTGCAAGTGACTAAGTATCTCCAAGACTTTCTCTCAGTATCTGAACTCTTTTATTTCTAAGTTTTTGTGATCTGTCCAATCCAGTTCCACGTTCATCAATTGCCTAGTAAGTGATTATTGAGTTCTAAATGCCCAAGACCACCCGTACAAGGAATAAAAGAATAAGGCCCTCAAGAAACTTCCAGCCTCATTACAGAGGGCAAATGGGTACATATAAAATAATTAGTGAGCGACATAAGGCAATGAAAGTCAAGTAAGTCAGACCATAAATGTCACTGGTGCTTGAGCCTGGAGGTGTTCAGGTGGCATGGGAAGGAGAATGCTTTCCACTGGTCAAGGTGTAGGTCAGTCACCAGATGGGCATTGCTAAGAAGGCTGTGACTATGGCCAGCTGCTTCATTGACTGTAACATTCCATCCTCACGGGCCACAAAGCAGTTCTCCTTCCTCACAGAGAGTGTCCCAGGCACAGGTGTGGTGTCAGCCCATTTAGGTCCCGCCGAGTTTTTTTTTTTTACATGTGGCCTGGGTTAGGGAGGGTGGACATTTCCGTTCCCCTGAAGTATTTCATAGATACCTTTCCTGTGGCATTGCCACGCAGTGTCATGCACTGTTCTATGCACGCCTTCCCCACCAGTGGTGGGTCTCTCAGGGGCAGGGAAGGTGCTTCCTGTCCTTTGACACCCTGCCCGCCATAACCAGGTGTCCTGGTCTCCCACTAACAGTCACCTCCGTGACTAAACAACTCAGTAAGTACATGAATGAATGAATGAATGAATGAATGAATGAATGAATGAATGAATGAAGCTCAGATGTTCTAATATATCTTATGTCAGAGAGTGGGACAAGTAGAAATGGAGTAAAATGAGAAGTGAGGAATATAAACAAAAAAACCTGCTTGTCAGAAAACGTGGACACCACTTACCAGAAGTCTATTACAACGAGACTTCCATCACATCCTATAGTATTTGTTTTCTTCATCCCTCTAATTCCAACCAATCAAGTTGGAAGAAGCAAATGAGATTTTAGTTCGCAAACACAGAGTTCTGTTTTCAGAGGAAGCGGCAGGAGGCAGAGAGGGTGTTTCGGTTATCCGTGCTGCGCAGCAAGCCACCCTCAGCCACCCTCAAACCTAGTGGTTTTTAAAATGACAGTATCTTCTCCCTCATACTTCTGTGGCTTGACTGGCCACCGCAAGGCAGCTCTGGCATGGGGGCTTTTGTGAGGATGAAGCCGGAGGACAGACAGCAGGGGCGGGAGTCATCTGAAGGCTCCAGGGGCCGCCTCTCCACGATGGCTCCTTCACGCACATGCTGCACCTCACTCTGGGGCCCCGAGGCATCGCCCGTGCCTCTCTCTCATCTGGTATATCATCCTCCAGAGCCTCCCACGTGGCTTGGATATCTCACAGCGTGGTGCTAACAGGGCAGTCTGTCTCACTCCATGGCAGCCAAACTCCAAGAGACTGAAAGTGGAGGCAGCTAGACCAGGTAAGACCTACAGAAGTGTCAGTGTCACTTCCACCGTCTTCTGTGGTCAAAGCACTAATGGGACTCAAGGGAGTAGAGACATAGACTCCATATTCTGATGAAGGCATGGCAGGTTCACATCTGGGAAGAGAATGAAGGATGAAGACATGGTTGCAGCCAGCTTTGGAAAACACAGTCTGCCATCGTTTGTTGCCGTGCTGTCACCGCGAATGCTGTTACTGTTGAAGAACCCCTGCTTAGTCAAATTAATGTGAGAGAATGTATAAAATAGTCCAATCCCTAAATCCCACTGCCATCAAGTCTGATGGCTAAATGGCAGTGAGACGGACATGTTGCTTGAGACGAAGATTCTCCCATGAGCCCCCAGTGCCCCAAACCAGGGCCCTTCACCAGGCAGTGAAGCGCCTCTGTATAAATGAGATAAAGGTGCCCTTTCTTCCAAGTACATGCATACCTTGGAGGGCTGTGGCCACCGGTATGTGCCACAGCCTTCCTCCTGGCATAAGGCTCTACACGTAGTAGGCCTACAGTGAAAAGTTGGTAACTTCATGAATGAATCAGCAAGATATAGGCACGTTTTCCTTTTAACCGGGTGGTCTATAGAGTAGGAAGGGGAGAGAGACAGGGGGAACTGGATCAGAAGACAGGAGGATCTCCACAGCCACTCAGCTCCCACAGGCAGCTGAAAGCCACACCCCACAAGGTCCCCTCGAGGTGACAGTGAAGAGGAAGGACAGTGCATTTGCAGCTGAATGGAACTCCGTTCAAATACAGCCAGGAAACCGAAGCTAGTGGCAACTAGCTAACCTAGGAAAATAAAAGTAGAAAGGACTGTTATTTACAACCTAGTGAGGCGATTCAGCCAAAAAAACATTGTCTAAAGCATGACCAAGGAACATAATTTTTCAGATACATAGTTACTTTTTCAGAAACTTATAATTCACCACCATGATTTTAAAACACTGCCCTTTGAAGCCGTAAATTACCATTTGTGGGTGTTTGACTTATCTGTGGGCTTATTAAATCAGACCTTCCCCCCCCCTTTCCAAGTTATAGCTATCAGTTTACGATTAAACTTTGGCAGGGTGTTAGTGCTGTCTTTGTGGTGGCTCAGAAAACTAACCAGCTGCAAGTAGAAATTTTTAGAAGTTGCATGACTTTAAAATTCCTTTTTGTATAAACAGAAAAATAAATTATATATACATATATAAATTTTCCCTCTGCTCTGGTTATCAAAAGCTTGTGCAACTGTTCACTCAAAGTACCACAGGAGACTATCCAAGCTCTTCCAAAGCCAATATGGTCTCCATTCTCCCCCCCCTCCCCAACTAAGAATAATTTAGGCAGAAAAATGTGATTTCCATGAAATCCGTAAAGTATTGCTTTGCATCAGGTGAAGCAAAACCATAATCCCCGAAGACTCATGGATTTGGAAATCTACCAAATCACTTCACTCTACCCACGAAGGACTTCTAGGGATGTAAAAATGTAAATATTTTAGTTTATAGTTTATATGGGGTGTTTTATACAGCAGAGAAATCGGAACACCCTTAACACAACTCCGTAAACCTACCATGCTCTAATATCGCCCGCTGTACTCCTCTCTTAATTCCTCTTATCAGGGATGTAGGGCAGCTCCTACATGCGTGAAAGCTTTCGACATTCCTCACAGAAGATCCTGGAGAGAACTAAGTCATGGGAGTGGGTGTGTGGAAGTGCAAAGCAGGTTTGAGAGCCCTCCCACTCCTGACCCTGTAAACTTTACCTTAAGAAGTTCACACCGAATTGAGTGAGGACCCCTCACATGCTAAGAGGGCAGGGTTGTTGTTAAGACTAATAAGTGCACTAGTAGCTGAAATTCATCACAAGCCAGGCAAGCTCTTTACATGCTTTCTACCTCATTCCTTCTCACATGACCTAGGTGGTGGGCACTAACAGTGATCATGTCAACAATAATACCAAATATTCATGCGGTGCTTACTAAGTGCCAGGCACCATTCTAAGTGCTTCCTGTGTATGGACTCACGTAATCCTTACAACCACCGAAAAGGCAATAATACTAATTAGTATTACCATTTGATGAGGAAACAGAGGTGAAATAACTTGCTTCAAGTCACCCAGATAGTAAGTGACGGAGGCTGACTCTGAAGTCAGTGTTTTTAACCATCATTCTACCCATTTCACAGATGAGGAAAGTGAGGCATGGGGAGACAATATGACCTATGTTCATAAACCTTGTGAGTGATCAAATGGGATTCCACGATAAGTATGCCTGGCTCCAGAACCCGAATCATGTGACTGACAACCTGACAGAGGCCAGATCACAGAGGCTCACACTGAGGAAATTCAAGCCGCCCCTGTTTACAGACTGCCAACCTCCAGACATGTCAGTGATGCCATCCAAGGTCAACTAGCAACCAGTCTCCCTGCCTGCTCCACAGATACTTGAAAGAGCCCAGCAAAGATCGTCTGCTCTTGCCCAAACCTCCCAAACACCCACAGAACCTCGAGCTAAATAAAAGGTGTATTGTTTTAAGCCACTAAGTTTCGGGGATGGTTTTTTGCTAAGCAAAAACGAAATGATCAGTATATGGTGGCACAATGCTAGACACTATAGCGGTGGCACACAAAACAAATAAAACCCTGTTTTCACTCACTTTGGTCCATCCTGACTCATATTTACTTACGTACAGCCAGGTGAGTTCTCCAGAGAAGCGCCACCATCCCCTATGGGAGCATGGAGGAGCGTGAGACTGAATCTGCATGGGGGTGGGAGTGCTGGTGAAGGAGAGCATGTAATTGGGGTGTAGAGGTACCAAGTCATCAGGCACAGCTGAGGACAGGGGAGCCTGGGGGAGGAGGGGGGCAGAATATTCTGCTTAAAACCCAGGAAGTAGGAAAATAGTAAGTAATCCTGGAGGTTTGTGATTAGCTTGGGCCAACTCAGATAATCCAGAATAGTCTTCCCATCTTAAAATCCTTAATCATACATAAATGCATGTACCCTCTTTTTGCAATGCAATGTAACCTCTTTACACTCTTTTTAAAAAATGTTAAAGAGGGTGGCCCAATGGCTCAGTTGGTTGAGTGTGAGCTCTCAGCAAGAAGGTTGGTGGTTCAATTCCCGTATGAGATGGTGGGCTGCGCCCCCTGCAACTAAGATTGAAAAACTGCAATTGGACTAGGAGCTGAGCTGCGCCCTCCACAATTAGATTAAAGGACAACGACTTGGAGCTGATGGGCCCTGGAGAAACACACTGTTCCCCAATATTCCCCAATAAAAATTTTTTTTTAAATGTTGAGGATTCCAAAGAGCTATTGTTTAAATGATTTATATCTATTTATTTATTACTCTAT
Organism: Rhinolophus hipposideros; assembly: GCF_964194185.1. NCBI lineage: Eukaryota > Metazoa > Chordata > Mammalia > Chiroptera > Rhinolophidae > Rhinolophus > Rhinolophus hipposideros. The sequence continues at coordinate 17,820,666 of NC_138059.1, read as the reverse complement.
TAGAAATTTAAACCTATTTTTAAAATATTTTATTAATTGATTTTAAATTAACAATAATGAGCCAATTACATGTTAAGTAAATAACATTCTATGAAAAATGTTTCTTTATACAAAATGTGAAAAGAGTGGCATTGTTTTGCATATTGATAAATCTCTTAAATGTCTCTCTACATAGCAGACAGCTAGATTCTCATATCTGCTTCTGTATTTAATCTGTTACAATATCACACTTCATATAGCACTTGGAAAACTCCACTGTAAACGCATGAGATAGTTAGACATCATGAGTGCCTTGAAAAGATCTCAGAGACCTCCAGTGGTCCCAGGACCACACTTTGAGAAATGCTATTCTTGCAACACAAATGGCTTGTAATTTACTGCACTCGCCTTCCCAACCCTATCCTTAACCAGTGAACTTCTGCTTTTCTTTTAAGACTCAGACATCGCATCGTCCAGAAAGTCTCTCCTGAGCCCTGCAGGCTGAGTTAGATGCTTTTCCTCTGCCTTCTGGGAGCACATCTTGTCTCACTGGCTCTTGCTGTCACTCCACTCATGTTGCCCTGTCACCCTGGATTTAATTCCCTGTGTAGGAGTCCATCCAACCACCACACTGCAAGCTACCTGAGGATGGAAGCCATGTTCTTTTCATCTCAGTGGCCCCACAGAAGCGGTGTGCTATAAATGTTTATTGAATGTAAAGTAAATGAGTCCCGCCTTCTGGCAATATGAGCAACCAGCATGAGGGAACACAACACAGGGAGTTAGGTAGGCAGCACCTGCTGTTACAGACTTTGTTTCTTTCCATCTGGCCCAGTCCAAATCAAAGACCCTTACCATGTTGTAGGGCACACACGCTCAACCTACAGGATTTCTGGCTCTGAGAATGCTGAGTAGTCACTAAGCAGAAGAAATGCTTGCAGGCCCCTAAGAAGCTTGAATCTCCGAGTCTTGTCAGGTACTCTGTGGATCACATGGGAGGGTCAGAGTCCACAGCACAAAACACATGTTTACATCCCCCATCTGCCCTGCAGCCCTGAGTTAAAGGAGCAAGCAGAGAAACATATGGAAAGCCAATGATTAGGAATTAGCCACATGCCTGTAGTTGGAATTTGCCTAAGGTCTCACTTAATACAATTTTCTAGAAAACGTCAGTGAGCTTAACCAGCAATCCTGTTGACTTGTCCCCCAAACAAATGTAGAAAAGACATGAAATGTGATTGCTTTGATTCCATGGTTTACATTGAGGGCCATGTCTAGCAAGTTCAATGGCTGGGTCTGTCTCCATCAAAGGGCACCTCGATTGCTTCAATTGCCATGTCCGTCCCCACAGAAAGAATGTGCCTGTCTGCCTACTTATTTCTCACAACACTGAATTGGGTGCACACAGTATACATTATATTACAGGTATAAAAGGGTGGGCAGCGGATCACTGCCAAGTATGGCAGCCATGAGAATGCACCTTGTAGACCTCTAGCTGCAGGGAGCATAATTGACCAAGGGACAGGCTGTAAAAGCAATGGCTGCACTGTGCTAAGGCCACACTTCCCATGCTGCTCCTGTGTCAGGCCAACCTACTTCTGTGATTACCAACTGGGGTTCAAAGACTTACCAATAGCACTGCCAGGCCTTCTTTAGGCTACACAGCACCCCTATGTTTCGACCCAACCTTCCCTCGCTTGCTCCTTCACTTAGTGTCAGAGTTGCACCATGGTCTGCCAACTCTCCCACACTTTTCTGGCTCCCTCCCCCATTTTCTCTAACACAGGTACGTCTCCTAAGAAAATTCTTGCACATTTCATCCTGTCTTGGCATCTGCTTCTTGGGGAATCTGGACTAAAACTCCAGGCAACACCAGGTTCCATGTTCAAGAAAGAACACCGGACTGCAAAGCAGGAAAATTAGACCACTGTCTCAGCTCTGTCCTTTTCTAGTTGTATCAACCTACTTCTAAAAACCTCATTTTCTCATCTGCCAAATGAATTAGCTGGATTGCATATATCTACGTTCTCTTTTGACTTCAGCCCTTTGAATTCCATAGCTCCCATCCTGCCATTTATGACCATAGGGTTCCTGGAATAGTAAGAGACAGGGTCCCTAGCATGGTGAGATCTCAGCTGAGGAGTTGCATTGCCATATGCTGCCCTTGGCCAAGAGAAAGATAAGAGGTGGCCAAGCCCTTGATGGGTAGTACAAGGGTGTCCTTGGGCTAGACCCTTCTAGAGAACTAAGTAAGTGGAACATATATGGGGGTGCCAAAAAAATGTCTACAAGTGGACACTTTGGTCAATGTTGCTTAAGCAGTACTTCGCTGTAATCAGAAGTGTCTGGACACTGATGGTAACCACTTTGAGCATCTCTTGTCATTGCAGAAGTCAAACATGACTTGTATTCATCTTCCGTTATCGGTATATATTGAGTATTATAATTTTAATAGAGTTTTCCTTTCTTAAAATGTGTCTACATTTTCTTGGCAGCCCCTCTATTTTGCTGTCCAAGTTGCTGTGTAACTAGGAGTTCCCCTTGACACCAGAGCATGGGTGTGCTACCCAGCTTGAAGAGATTCTACCCCTCTCAGGAAGAGATGAGATGTGCCTGCATCTGAACCTCTAGAACCCTGTGTCAGTCTTATCTCCAGACACTTAGTACATGTACCTCACATGTACTGACAGCTGTAAATTAAAATCATCGGTGAGCCAGCGAGAGTTTACGTCAGTTAGGGCTAGGTATGGCCACCGGGGTGAGAAAACCTACATTAACAGCAGCTTAAACACCCTAGTCTTGTTCTCTCAAAAAAACAAAACCAAAAAAAAAAAAAAAGTCCAGCAGTAGACAGTGCAGGGCTAATAAAGTGATTCCACAAAGTTCAAGGACTTATATTTCATTCACCTTTCTACTCCACTGTATTTTGATCCAACTTGGCTGCAAGAGCTCCAGCCATCATGTCTGAGTTTCAGACTAAAGGATGGAAAACAGAAGAAGAGACCACTTTCTCACTTTAAGCACATTTCCTAGAATTTTCACCATTTCCAATTGCATCTCTATTACTGGCCAAAACACAGTCACATAGCTTTACCTAGCTATAAGGAAGACTCAAGAATGTATATATAGTCTTTTAGCTGGTGACAATGCATTCAGCTGAAAATCGGGGGTTTTATTACCAAGGGTAAAGAGGGACTGGATATCAGGAGGTAACTAGCAATTTCAACCACAAAGACTGATGGGGAAAAACATGCCTGGAGGAGTGGGAAAAAAGAGGGCTCACAGAGAAGGTGAATGAGTCTGGCATGGAAAAGACATCACCCACCATCTGGGAGGCCATAGTTTGTCTCAGGACAAAATTTGTCCCAAAATCTGTCTCAAATTTTTCTCATAACCAATAATAATAAAAAAAAAAACTTGGCAATCTTTGCCCTAAGAAAAAATACGGACATGACTTATATTCTACAATAGATGTAGCTAATTCACATCTCATTTTAGTTATACAATATAATTTATAAAATATTACTTATTTGGAAAATATTATGTTTATAGTATTTATGTTATGATTCAGACACATTTTTAAAATACTTTCTCTGGGAGTCAAGATGTAAAGTTGCAACATAGTGGGGGCTGATTTGTGATGTTAGAAGTGAGCATGTGTTTCTTGGCACACCCTGTACCACCTGCACCACCAGTGAGTGAGATGCTTGAGTTTCTTAGGTGCCCTCATTCTTCACCTGCAAAATAAAGATAGCAACACCTGTCAGTATGGAGTGTTATGAGGGTTTCAAATAATGTTCTCAAAGCAGCCACTGCCGGTCTGGCTCATGGTAAGTGCTCAGTAAAAGCTATTATTATTTCTGGTCTCCATTGCTAGGTGGAGGTTCCCAGAGAGGAAGAATTTGTCTTCTTCTTTGTGCCGCCTCCTTTTTTGTTTGTTTCTTGAATGATAACATTTCAAAAAATGATTTTTCCATTAAAAAACCTAGCTGGGTCCCATTTAACATTTTTAACGCTACAGGCAGAAAGAAACTATTCTTAAGATACAAATGGATTGGAAAAGGAACTCTCTTCAAATAGTTGTTTGTTTCTTTTATTCCACATTTATTTTTGCAGACACAAAAATGAAAATGACACAGCTCTGTATTCAAGATTAATCAAAGAGCAGACACAGACAGCACAAATCATGACACACAATAACAGCTACACAATAGCAATGTAAACAATGCTATGGGAGCACAGATGAGGGCCCAGTGAGAGCCAGGAGAGTCAGAGCTTTACAAAGGTTTCATTTCAGGTCCTTCTGGTGTTGCTGCTGCCCAGTTTTTTCATGGGACACTGGGTTTTCCCACAGCCACAATGGCAGAGGTCCCAGTGTCCAATCACTGATTCCATGGAAGTAACAGACAGAGAATGGGGATGGGGGTCCATGTTTTGTTGGTGTGAATCTGGAAGCCGTGACCTACTTCTGGAGGCAATGGTGGTCACAGAAATCCATCCCTGGATTATAACCGGGAGGGTGTGTACCTAGACCCATCAATTGCTGTGTCAGCTTCCTGATTCCCCAACTGCCAAGATGGCAGCTCCCCAAATAGGCTGCTTCTGTGTTGTTGTTTTGGAAGTCACGCTGAAAGCCCACTCTTCCAGCCATCTAAGGATTTTATGAGCACCTTATTCCCTTTTTGATTAAAAACAGCTAGACTGGTTTATGTTAGCTGCAAGTCAATCCTGTCTGATAATGGAAAACATTCAGAGGCATTAAATGATTCACCCAAAGTCTGATCTCCAGGCTAGGACTGGAACCCAGTTCTCTCAACACTAAGTCCTTTGTGCTGTTCTTTCTCCAGTCAACTATATCTTACACAGGAATGGAAAGAGAGAATGGTGCTAAGCCTAAGGAAAGGGCTTGGGTTTGGGGTGCGGTTTGGTGCGCAAATCTTCCTCCCAAGTTCCTCTTCTCCTCCAGAGTTCTTGGCTAAGGAAGCATTCACACATCGAACAAATATCAAATAAAAACGAAATGTTATTCTTTTAGAAGCAAAGCAAACCCTGATACTCCCATAAAGTGAGATTCCAAGGTAAATTGGGGGGAGTCATGAAGTGTAGGCTTCTCCCCATTCCAACAGATATGGTGAGATCCCCCAATCTTCTGGCTTGAGCAGTCAAATGTACCAGCATGGCCAACCTAAAGCAGGGACCCTTGGGTGTCATTACCACATGGAAGCAGGACTCACTGGCGAACTTTTGTAATGACATGAGAATCAGGTAGAGAGAGATGGAGAAGGATTTCCATCAATGTCTTGGGCTCCAACCACCCAGATTGGTAGTTCTCTCTCTTATATGGGGGTGAGGGAAAGGAAGCTAGAAAATGGATGGAAAGAACAATGGAAGGGCAGGCAGAATTCTTCACCCCCTTTGGACAGCAGTGAGACTCTGGGGAGAAGATCCTGAGCATTCTCCTCCCCCTGTGGAAAGTAGGACTAATAGGAAACACTAGGTCCTAGAGTCTAGGGTATCTGGACAACCAGGGGAACCAGGAGGGTACCAGGTCCTGGAAAGAATGGTGAAAGATTTGAAGAGAGAAAGGTTGACAGAAAGATGCAGGGTATTGCAGAGATTCCTTGTCCCCCTTCACTATCTTGTTCAAGAATCTTTTAGAATTTAGAGCTTTTACATCAACACATAAATGCCTAGATGAACATCTCTATCAGATTGATGTTGAGAGATGCAAAACTCTTATGCCTCATGCTGGGCCTGCTTGGCTCCATTCCCTTCTAAGTGATGCTTGTTCATAAGTTGGCATTCATCTTACTCTGGTGAGTTTGTTTTATCACGGACTCACTGAGAGAAAAAAAAAAAAACATTGCAACTTACCACAATAAAGTAAATATCACAAGATAAATGACAATGTTGGAATGGAAACCACTTAGGGACTCAGAATGGTCAGAAGCAAACAGTTTCTAGACTATTAGCTGTTAAAGGTCATGCCTTATGTCACCCAAAAGGGGTTTCTCCTAGATTTATAGCATGCTCTCGAGGAAGATTTATTGCCATGTTAATTTTTTCCCCCATTTTAACTTTATGAACTATCAGCCTGGAATTCTCTCTAAGTTATTTAGGACTGAGGAGTTGCTGGTTTATAAGAAATGCTTGTGGTACATTTTCTACAATGTTAATATCCATATTATGAATCAGATTATAATGCCCTTGAGAAGGAACCAAATCACCATCTTCCATTTGCCTCTTCAGATTCACTCTCTAATGTTTTCTACCCGGCGCTCTGTCCCAGAAAACTGACCTGGAAAGACACAGAATAAGACTCTTACCTTTGGCTTCCAGTTGGGGGACAGGCACAAGGAGAACTGGCTGGTATTGGAGGGAGGAAGGACTTAGGCTTGGGGCATTTACTTCTGCAGATCCCTCTTCTGTGCTCCATGGTGGGCTCCACCCTTGATGAAAAGTGGTAGCTCCTGTCAGGTAGCCCACTCCTCATAGTTCTCTCTGTCTCTAGTCTCCAGTTACCCCTCCCTCCCTGTCATAGATTGTATCATTTGTTTACAGATGTTCATGTCCTTTCTCAAGGCAGAGTTTGAGCCCACCCCACAGATTTTGGACTTGGCCATCTGACTTGCCTTGGTCCATGGAACATAAAAGCAGGGTATGATATTCAACACATCAGAGCAGAAGCAGTATGTGTGTTCTTTCATGGTCTGGCTCTGCCCTCCATCATCAGACAGTATGTCCCAATCCACAACTACTGTCAGCCTGGATTCTCACATGTGAAGACATGTGCAACTCAGTCAAGCCAGCCAAGTGGAGCTAAGGCCCACTGAGTCCAGCTGAACCCAGCCGAGCCCAGCCGAGTCAAGCAGAACCACACCCAGTCGCCAGCCCTTGGGTCACATGCACAAGAAACAGACATTTGTATCATAAGCCAGAGATCATTGAGGTTGTCTGTTATCACAGCAAAAGTCAACCGATACATTTTCATTGCCCCTTCAGACCTATTTTTAAAGAGCACCTACTTTCTTAGATTTTTCTATACCCCTTGGGGTTTCCCCCACACACTTCCCAAGCCTTTATAAATAGTTCCTTTATTAAAGACTCCTCAATTTACTTAAGTGATTATGGCATCTGTTTCTTGCTGAGACCCTAACAGATACATGTCATATGTAGAGCTGAGAATATTATAAGAAGCCACAGAAAGGCTTGATATAGAGAGCAACGCTTCCAAACTCGAACAGTTAATACAAGGAAACAGAGGATGGGAGGGAGGAAGAAGAAAAGAAGGAGGAAAATAAGGAGGAGGAGGAAAAAGAAGAGAAGGAGGAGGAGGAGAAAAGGATGAAGGAGAAGGAGGAGGAATGAGAAGGAGGAGGAAGTGAGGGGAGAGATGCCGAGGAAGGAAGAGGGAGGGAAGAGGGAGAAGAAAGCAGTTATTGAGGATTTACTATGTGCCAGACACTGCGCTGAGAAGTCAAAGGTTATCTAGTTTCATCCTTACAACAACCCTAGGTACTATTAATTATGCTCATTTTGTAAACAAAAAGAACAGAGTAAGCAGCTCTAACAAGGTCACCCACAGAAAAGTCCAGATAAATCGTTCCACAGCCTCAAGACAGAACACATCTATTATAGTACTGGTGGTGAAAGGCTTCATGATGACGGCGTCTGAGAGGGCCTTGAAGCATGGTGGAGTGACGCTAGTTATTCAAAACTCTTGGACAATGGATGCCAGGTCTTGCTGGGCAGGGGAACTACAAAAACAAGGACAATTTGCAAAGTGCCAACAGCGAAGCAAGTCAAGTTCATGCCTTTGATAAAATGTGAGTCTCTGAGTAGCTCCAGAGCTGATTTGGGTTCTGTGGATTTCATAAAAGAAGCTCCATTTAAAGCCTACTACGTGCATAGAACAAGCAGCACACAAATAAGTGAGCCGTGGGGCTCTCCTCTGAGGGAGAGGTGAACATACAAGTTCCCATTGTCTCTTGGGCGTTATTTCTGCTTCAAGATTGTCCTCACACAAGTGACAATTTAGAAGAGGCCTCTACCTTGCACTGATCTTCCAATCACACTCTGTCCATTCACCAGTATTGCATGGAAGTCTGTCTCTAGAAATGCAGGCAGATGTGCCATTATTTAATTGTAATGAGCCTTTTGGAAGAAGACTCACACAACCAGTTCTGCAGCATCACCAATTACCATTTACAAATGATCGACACATTATTGATAAGGCTGCTGATTCCACTGCTGGGTAACTGAAATCCTAATCCTTTCTATTTTTGGGGGGGAGGTTGGTGAGGGGTACAGTGAACTTTATTGATAGTGCATGACAATGTAGGTCTCCCTAAGACCCTTCTTTTCTTCAGGGGGTCTGAGATGGAAACTGCGGACATCAGGAGATTCTCAGTCTGTTGTGGATCAATTTGGGGCAAAGACTCTCCAGCAGCTGAGGGCCTCTCTTCCTCTCATTGGGGCTGGTGGTCCGGGGGCTCTTACTCCTTGGAGGCCATCTAAACCATGAGGTCCACCACCCTGTCACTGTAGCCAAATTCACTGTCATACCAGGAAATGAGTTTGACAAAGTGGTCATTGAGGGCAATGCCAGTCCCAGCATAGAAGGTGGAAGAGTGGGTGTCACTGTTAAAGTCACAGGAATCAGCCTGGTTCTCGGTATAACCCACGATGCCCTTGGGGGCCCTCCAACCCCTGCTTCACCACTTTCTTGATGTCATCGTATTTGGCAGCTTTCTCCAGGTGGCAGGTCAGAGCCACAACTGACACATTGGGGGCAGGGACACAGAAGCTCACATGCCAGTGAGCTTCCCATTCAGCTCAGGGATGACTTTGCCCACAGTCTTGGCAGGAATGATGTTTTGGGCAGCTCCTCGACCATCATGCCACAGCTTCCCCTAGGGGCCATCCACAGTCTTCTGGGTGGCAACGATGGCAGAGACTGTGGTCATGAGTCCCCCCACAATGCCAAAGTTGTCATGGATGACCTTGGCCAGGGAGGCCAAGCAGTTGGTGGTACAGGAGGCTTTGCTGACAATCTCGAGAGACTTGTCATACGTCCCACAGTTCACACCCATCAAAGACATGGGGCATCTGCAGAAGGGGCAGAGATGATGACCCTCTTGGCTCCACCCTTCAAGTGAGCCCCAGCCTTCTCCAAGGTAGGGAAGACACCAGTGGACTCCACAACATATTCAGCATCAGTGTCACCCTGTTTGATGTTGGCGGAATCTCGCTCCTGGAAGATGGGAATGGCTTTCCCTTAATGACAAGATTCCCATTCTCAGCCTTGGTGGTGCCTTTGAACTTGTCATGGCTGGAATCATACTAGAATATGTAGACCACGTAGTTAAGATCAGTGAAGGGGATTCCTTGATGGCCACAACATCTACTTTGCCAGAGTTGAAAGCAGCCCTGGTGACCAAGCACCCAATACGACCAAATCCGTTCAGGCTGACCTTCACCATCGTGTCTCAGGGCCACAGCTGGCACTGTGACGGGAGACGCAGCCAATGGTCACAGGAGCAGAGAGCCTTAATACCTTCTGATTTCATCTCCTTTCCTGGAAAGGTTCTCAGCCACCAGTGTATCTGCCGAACTCCTTCACCTTCAAAGTGGAACTCCAACGTCCCTTGTGAAGTCCTACGATAAGTGGCTGGTTGAGCGCAAACACTCGGCTACTCAAGCTCTAAACCCCAGCTCCAACCTGGCTGTGTGACCACAGGCAAGTTACTAAACGTCTCTTTGCCTCAGTTTCCTCAGTTATCTGATTCCTCCTTTTAGATATTGGCGAGTAAGGCAAAGAGCATAAAAGCCTTCTGGACCCAATAAGATAAGAGTGCCTACCCATGAGGCTGCTGTAAGAAATGAATGTGTACCTTCTGTAGAGAGTGCAGAATGGTGCCTGGCACATAGCGAGTGGCATTGAAATGTGTGTTATTATTTCTGTATACCTTCGCTCCTAACAAACTGTGCTAATTAGCTCTGTCTTTCCAGCCAGACTTGACTTAATTCCTTGAGGGAAGTGTTCTGTGCGTCTTATTCACCTTTATGGCCCCAACTCTCAGCCTGGTATATAGTAGGTTTTCCGGAAATATTTCCTATTTGCTGGTTATTTTGAGCTCAGCTAAGCTTTTCTCCCTCCCCCACACTTGGGCTGGTTCCACCAGCCTTCTGGGGAAACATGGAAGCATGTCAAGTGACCCCTTTGAAGGAGGACAGGGCTTGCTGATCTGAAGACAGCTAACCACACAAGTATAGTTTTCCCTTTTTGAGACAAATCATCACCCTGTTACTGTATCTGCTCCTGCATGGGCCATGTTCACTATTTCTCCAATTCCAAGGCAAGCACAGGCCAAGAAGGAAACAGGGCAATGAAACAGGACAGATGGGGACAGTGGCAAGCAGGCAAGTACGTGCCCTGAATGGACAAGGCAGCTCCTAACTCATCACTGCCATAAAAGTTGCGGGGTCTGACGTTGCCAGAGCTCTTGATGTTTCAAGAGAAAGTAACGGTTTGTGGGCCACCTCCTGATTTTTAAATATTTGTGACAAGCTCAAAAAGATTAAAAGTATTTTGCAAATCATATAACACACATCTGGCGGGGAGGTGAGGTGATGGATATATTAATTAAGCAGACGGAGGGAATCCTTTCACAAAGTATATGTATCATGATGTACACTTTAAATATATTACAATTTTGTTTGCCAATTATACCACAGTGAAACTTAAAAATAGCACATATCACTAGTTAGCACTAGTTGGCAACTTGTGACTTACTAGCAAGAGCTACGAACCAGCCCCCAGGCACAGTCTGAGTACATAATTTCCAATAGACAACCCAACGTTAGGTCCAATGGTAATAGATGAATAAACTAGTTCTGAAAATAGCGTGGTTCTGTACTTTAGGTGCTCATTCTTTCCTTTGTCCCCCCTCAGACAGTAATTCCCACTCATTTTCTTCATGCTGTTTACAGCCCCATTTTTCTCAGTACTAGTTTGACAAGTGTTCATTGAGCAACGACTACGTGCACAGTTTAGAAACTAAGACACAGCGGTGCACATGACAGAGATAATCTCTGGTCTTAAGAGAGTCATTCAGGCTTTCTTATTACTGCATGGCCCTGCCCCAGTATCGACCACGTACCCGCCATGCATCTGCTATGCCCCAGGCCAGAATTGCCTCATGGGAATGGGAAAGCCCCATGGAGATCTGCGAGTTGCCTGTGGTCGGCCAGATTGATATTTAAAAGCATCTAATGCCCTTCCTGGGGGAAGATTTAGTTCCCTGCCCCATTGGCAGCAGCCTTAGCTGTAGGACTTGATTTTGCCAGAGAAACATGAGCAGAAGAGAGATGTGATATTTCCAAGTAGAGACTTTAAAACCCAGCTTAGCAGTTGCCATATTCTGGTTTCCTTTCACTACAAATAACACAACTTTCAAGGTAGAGTCTGTTCCATCAGCCCGAGTCATGGAATAAAGCCACCCTCAATGAACCTGAGGCATGAGTACAGGACAAACCGATGGCTCAGAACCACAGAGGTGGGGTCATTTGTCATTGCAGCATGACCTCGCCGATTCAGGGCCCTTAACGGCCAACGGGTCTACAGTCAGGTTGAGTTGGGCTTGAATCCTGACCTTGCCATTTACAACCTTACCATGTTGGCATGTGCCATTTTGGCAAGTTGAGTAACCTTTCTGAGCCTTAATTCCTTATTTATAAAAACGAGGATAATAATGCCTACCACATATACATTTGAGGTAAAATCTAAATGAGATAACAAACATGGAGACCTTCGCTCTGTTTCTGGCACCCCACAAACATCTGTCCTCAACCTTTCTCCATCTGTAAGTGCAACCCTAACAAGCAAAAATGTGGGTACACATGCATCTCCCCATTCCCCGGGAGCCTTTTTTCCCCTGTCCTGTCCTCCTGACCAGCATTCAGACCATCTTCTGCCCTGCTCTACACTTCCATACTTGCTCTCCTGTTGTCCCTTCTGACAAGCACCCTGTTGTCCCCTGCACGCACACCCAGACATTCATCTTCCTTCTGACGCCTGCCCTTCCTCCCTTTTCCAGCAACAACTGTCTTACTCGAGAGCCTCAACCTCTTTGCCTGCATCTGTAATCACCAGTGAAATGCTGAGCACAGCTGGATTTTCACAGCCAATGGTTAATTGCAGGGAGCTGAGGGTGACCCAATGGCAATTTCAAGTATTTGGAGTGTGAAATAATGAAGATGCTGGTGAGCAGACAGCCTGAAAATCAGCATACAGCCCCCCTGGACTGCTTCCAAGGGTTCTGATGAAAGCGCCTCTCCCCATCTGGTGAGGCCTGTGCTTGAGTTGGGAAGCAGACAAGAACCAGAGACCACCCCAGGGAGAGGCGTGGCAGGAAGAGTGCATCCTCAGACCTGTAGAAGGATTGTGATACCTTCCCAGTTAGCATGGCAGCTAGGCTCAGAAAGGAATACACAGGAAGTAAGCAGCAAAATCTTTAATGAGGTGGTGACCTTGAAGTCCCAGGCTTCCCCTAGCCAGCCACAGGGGTCCCTGATCCCTACCACCTTAATGAAAGCCTCCACTAACACACCCACCAAAGAACAGGCCCCATGGATAAAAAAGGAACCTGATCAAATATGTGAGACCCGCAGCTCAGTGCTCTGAAAACCATGAGGTCAGCCCGTGCCCCACATTTTATCTTTCTTTGCCCAATCTACAATCCAGACAGTAGTGGGTAGATAAATAAATACCCAAGGAGACTACTTTAGAGGCTTCATGTGGTGTCATGGGTTTATCTGTACAGAGGAAAGTTTCCTAAAACGTCTTCAACTTCCAAAAGCAGCATTTTTTTTTCCTAAGTGCTTATTCTGTGCCAACACTGGGGACAAAGCAATAGAAAAATCTAGGCCCCTGTTTTCAAGGAGTTTACAGTCAAAGGGGAAGAAATATAAACAAAGAAACCATTTGAACAGTGAGGCAAGCCCAAGGTGTGGGGCGTGGGGAGAGGTAAAAAGTGCTTACCATATGACAAGTGCTCCATAAAATAGTTAATGTAAACGAATTTGTTAATTGTGGAAATAATCAATAAATGGAATCCCTATACCAGGTACCTTCTTCTCACAAGACATTTGTACATGCTCGTCCTCTGTCTGGAACACTCTTCCCCCAGTTACCTGTGTAGGACATTCTTGTTGCTGCTGTAACAAATTACTATAGACTTAGAAGCTTAAATCGTTCATATGTTCTTTTACTGCTTTGGAGGTCAGAAATCTAAAATGAAGGATTTAGCAGGGCTGCGTTCCTTTTGGAGGCTTCAGAGGAAAATCGGTCTCCTTACCTTCCCCAGCTCCTAGAGGCCACCTGCGTTCCTTGACTGCTGGCCTTTCCTCACATCACTCCAGCTTCTTACTTTGGTCATCCTTTCTCTTCCTACTGACTCTCACCTTTTTGCCTTCCTCTTTTAAAGATCCTTGCGATGACATTGGGTCCCCCAAGAAAATCCAAGATAATGTCTCCATCTCAAATCTTTAATCACATCTGTAAAGTCCCTTTACCACGTAAGGAAATAGTCACAGGTTCTGGGGATTAGGATGTGGACATTCCTGGGGGGTTGGGGGGATTATGTTTCGGCCTATCATAGCCCTTATTCCTGTCTTTAAATTCTCTGCTGAGATACTACAGTTGATCCTTGAAAAACAGAGGTTTGAACTGCATAGGTCCACTGACACAAAGATTTTTTTCAATAAATAATGTAAATGTAATTTCTCTTCCTTGTGATTTCCTTAATAACATTTTCTTTTCTACTGTTTACTTCACTGTAATAATATAGTACATAATACATATAACATACAAAACAGTTGTTAATTGACTGTTTATGTTATTGGTAAGGCTTCTGGTCAACAGTAGGCTATTTATTAGTATTTAAGTTTTGAGAGAGTCAAACATTACATGCAGATTTTCATCTATGTGGGGTATCGACACCCCTAACCCCCTCATTGTTCAGTGGTCAACTGGACTTATCTCTGAGGCTTTTTTGGCCAGTCTAGCAAAAATCAGACACACTGCCTGTACCTCTCGCATTCTCATCTTCCTTACCGTGATTATTCTCCACTTTCTGTATCACCATGGAAAATACTTTTTTTTTTTTGCTCATTTATTTATTTATCCTCCCTCCTCCCTGCCCCCAGTAGAATGTAAGCTTCATGAAGGCAGGTACTTGGTTGGTTCGTATGTCACCAGAGCCTAGAAGAGGGACCGGCCCTTAAAATGGAAGAATGTCACCTACACATGAGATGGCACGAATGATAGGAACTCAGCCAGGTGAAGGCGTAGTAAAGAGAAAAAGGGGGTGGGGTGGGCTCCAGGCCAAAAGAAAACATGAACAAGGCAAGAGACCTAGTTAGGTCCAGAAGTAGAAAGAGATTCAGTATCACTCTGAGGTGCACATTTTTGGTTGCCCAACGAGCAACCATTTCCCCATACGTCTCCTAACAGAATTTCAATTTTGAGCATATACTCAGTATTCACGTACATACACACTCAGCAGACGCTGACCCCATGCTTTCTTCTTTGTCACACAGGCCCTGACGCCTGCAAGCTACATTTCCCAGGTTCCCATGTCAGCCATTGGCTTGACCAATGGGAGGCCCTGGTAAGAGATAGAGGTGTTATTGACTGACACATGTTCCCTCAAAATTCACATATTGAAGCCCTAATCCCCAGTGTGACTGTATTTGGAAATGGGGCCTTGAAGGGGGTAATTAAGGTTAAATGAGATCAAAAGGGTAGGACCCTACTCTGATAGAACTGGTGTCCTCATAAGAAAAGAAAGAGACACCAGAGTTCTCCCTCCCTCTCCACACACAGAGGAAAGGCCATGTGATGAAGATACTGCAAGAAGGCGGCCATCTGAAAGCCAGGAAGAGAGGTCTTACCAGGAGCCATCCCTGATCGTACCTTGAGCTTGGACTTCCAGCCTCCAGACCTGTGAGGAAAGAAGTGTCTGTTTAAGCCACACGGTCTGTGGCATTCTATGACAAGCTGGGCTGACTAAGACAGTTAGGAAGGAGAAAGAAACAGCCAGAATATTTTTCTCCCTCCTCCCCTGACTCAAGCAATTCTAGCTCATCACCGGCTCCTGCTGGACAGGCCCATGTGGTCCCTGCTTCTGCCAGGTAACAGAGGCTCCAGCGGTGGCCTTTGTCCCTAAGCATCTCTTCTCGCGAACCTCTGGGCTACCACCTCATCCTCTGTTGGCCTCTCAGCTCTCTTTCACCTGTCCCACCAAGTCCCTGTATTTCATCCCCTCCGTTTTAAGAACTCACAAGGCGTCTTCTTTTCCTGGTTGGCTCCTCCTTGACACCTCATGTGGCACATAAGGTGTATGTGAGGGAAGCCTCACCAAAGGTTATTAAAGGGTGTTGTAGGGGCCAGTTCACCAAATTCCTTGCCCATCAAATTACCGGGGGCAAGGGGGGCGCCAACACAGAAGTATTTTCAGCAGGGGCAGAGGGAGTATGTTTGAAGCTCCATTTTAAAAGATGGAAGTCCCAAAAGGAATGTATCTGTAGCACCTGGACAAGTATTCTGTGGTGCTTACATTTTCCACATGGTTTCTCTAATGCCGTGTAGACCCTGCCAAAGGCTTCTCTTCCCAAAAGGAACGATAGTGGGAAGGAGCGGAGAGACACCAAAGTGAATCAGAAGTAAGAGCTAGCCCTCCCATCTTGTCCGGATCGAGGCATTTTGGCTCTTAAATTGTGTCTAAACCATAATTTACCTGGTGGAGCCCACACCCACCCCACAGCCACCTTTTCTCCCTTTGTAAGCCCCTGGATTCTCATGCTCAAAAGCCAAGGACAGCCGCAGTTGAGAAAATGCAAGCCAGAAACCCTCTAGTCAGCACTTAGAATACAGGATTTATCAGTTCCAAAGAAGGGTGTTGTGTGGGTGATGCCGTGAATGGCAGCTGGTACCGGTAGCTGGAACTCAAAGGGCCAGCATAACGCAAACCTTCTTTTTCTCTCTCTCTCTTTTTCAGTTGGTTTGCTTTTTTCTCTCTCCCTTTCCTCTTTTCTTTCTTTTTCTTTCTTCCTTCCTTCTTTTTTTTAATTTTCTTTTTTAAAAAAAATATCCTTGGAAACACTCTTCTGCCAATCACTGTCAGCAGCTCCTCAGACCCGGGTAGAGCAACAGCAGATGCAGAGGGAGATGCACAGACTTGGAAATGAGCTACGGAGGGTGTGTGTGGGAGGGAGTCCTATCTCCAGAACGAGCAGATGAAACACGCAATGCTAATACCGCCGAAGACAAATTCTAACGTAATAAGAATCATTCCTCAGGTACACAGACAGGCAGAAGACAGAATGGAATGCTTCATCACACAGGACTGAGTTAAGTATTGGGTTGGTGCGAAAGTAATTGCGGTTTTTGCAATTACTTTTAACCTCTGAAGCCACAATTCCTTTGTCACCAACCTAATACTATTAGAATTGCTATTCTCCTCTAAGAGACGGCCACTGAGATGTACACATATTGCTCATATATTGAAGGCAGAAGAAGGAACGGCAACAGTGTCCAATAGGGGCATGGGACCTCAATGGAAGCAGACAATGCCAGGGCTCGAGGAGGGGCCTCCTGTCCCGAGAGGCCAGGAATCATTTGAGATGCTCTTAAGACAGGTGTCCTTGTGTATCCAGGTCAGAAGGGCTGGCTGGAGTGGTTTGGTGAAAGGGAACAGGTTGTAAGGACACTAGAAGTCAGCTAAGGTTCCTCGTGTTTAAGAAAAGCCAGGGACTTCAGGAAAGGGCTCACAGGAATTTCAGAAGATCTGTGTCTTTCCTGGCCTCTTGCACTCTTCACTGACCTGCACAAAGCCGTGCTCTGCCATCACCACGAGACCTGCACAGACCCCCCCCCACACCAAGGACTCGGGGCCTGAGGCTGGGAGGCGAGGGGGCAGGTGGAGGGGACCCTGTCGGCCTCATGGTTAGATTCTTGCTGTCAGTCTTCACGTATTAAACTGACATACTGTGTCCCTGAGATACACTCCCAGGACTAATTTTATAACCTGTTTCGGCATTTCATCATTTTTTTTTAATACAGTGTTGATGATTGGGACCGTTCCTCAACACGGAGAAGCCCTTGGTGTCAGTGACTGACAACGTCTTCATGAATAAGGTCGGAATGTCCCAGTGTCCCTCGGGAGCAGATAGATTCACTTCTTTGACATTTTATGTACAGGGACTCAACTGGGTCTCCTTAGAGTGTATACTTGAAGAGGAGGTTCTTTTCCATAGCAAAAAAAAAAAACAAAAAAAAAAACGACTGTGGAATCCCAAAATAAAGAACATTAGAAAAGAACAGAACTGACCCCTTTTAAGCCCCCAGAATTCCTATGACAATTTGTGAGACATCAAGACTCTCTCTCTCTCTCTTTCCCTCTCTCCGTCCGTCCCTCCCTCCCTTCCCTTCCCTCTCTCTCTAGCTCCAGCCTCTCACTCTCTCTGGAATATTCTTCCCAGCCCACTCCTGTGTGTCTTTCCAGCCTCAGCCACAGGAAACCCCTTCCTGCAGAAAGGCTTCCCAACCTTTCCTAATAGCAGGTTCTCTGGGCTGCCATCTGGTGGCCCCTGTACTTCTTACCCATGGCTCTAGTCACAATTGCAAAGCATCCATAGCTTACGTGATGATGTGTTTAATGCCTGTCTCCCCCTCCAGACTGTGAACTCCATGAAGGCAGTGAGGCAGCCCTAAAAATGCACCACTCAGGTCTCCTGGCCTAGGGAGGGTAAGGGACCCGTGGCCCCCTGCTGGGCTGGGCGTCCCCCATTGTGTCCCAGCCACTGGCCGTGGCAGCACTGAATGTGGGTCCCATTCCTGCCAGACGTGGGACTCCTCTGACAGGCTACTCCACCTCAAGGGCTCCCTATTTACCAGGTCAAAACTTCCTCAGAACTTAATGTTTATTTAAAAAAAAAAAAAACCTGAAAAAAATATGTTGTTCCCCCACGCTCCTTCCTGCCTCTTCACAGGACCATCTGAAGGCTCTCCTTACACGGCCAGCTCCCTTCCCTTTTTTCCTCGAAATGCATCTGCTTCCCTAAGGACTGGAGGACTGGCACTGATGCAGGCAGTAGTCCTGCTTATTCCCCGCAGTTTTCCCCAGGACCTGGCACATGATACATGAACTGATGTATCATCGGTGCTCGGTAAACACGTGTAAAATAAATGAACGTTTGCAGACACGGTGAGAGACCGGTTGAGAGAGGTGGGTGAATCAGAGCAAATCACTCTCATCCACTGGGACCAACTCCAAAGATACGCCCCACAGAATCCAGACCAATGGCCTGTGACCATCCCGATGGCTGAAGATAAAAGCTGTTCGCAACAAGGTAACATTAGCATCAATGCAGCTACCTTTTATTGAGCCTCTGGTAAGTGTCAGGCATGGACAACATGATTTATAAACACCAATTTATGGAATTCTCACAATAGCAGTATGAGGTTACTCTTACTCCCATTTTACAGATGAGAAATTTGAGGCTAAGTCGCTCAGAACAGCTTTAAGTTTTGCTATAGTGACAAAAACCCTCATATCGTGAAGACTCAAAACTATTGTATGTCAATCAGAGTTCTATTTTTGACACCCGGCACCGCCTTCTCACCTTTCAGAGAAGAAGCTAACAACCTTTGAATAGCTCCAGGGGCTAAGTGTGGCCTCCACACCCTGAGTCTGAGGTCCTGCTTAGTTTGGACCTCCTGTCACTCAGGAACATCTATGCATTGCTTGATGAGGTCATAGCAGTAGACGGGCTCTTGAAATGACACCCTCGACTCTCACCATCCCTGGCAAACCCAAATCAGTGGGCTTTCCAGTCACAGCCTGAAGCTCATGTGCCCTGATAAAAGCTGGCATTCAGCCCTTTCAAAGACTGGGCACTTTATTATTTTCAGTCCTCACTTTATCACTGTGTCCAGAATCCCCTGGTGTGGGCGAGTTTCAGCCAGGCAAATAGAAAAGAGTCTATTTTTATTTCAGTCTCTCTCTCTCTTTTTTATACACATTAAAATCTTCTTTTAATAAACATTAAAATCTCCCAGTCTCTCAACAATTTTTAGAATGACTCGTTCTCCCAAATGGCCAAGAGAATTTGATTGAGCTTTTCCTCTTTGTAGTTCACTTTTGGCAGATAACAAGATGGGCCAATTACAAAGCCAAGAGGTTCTCTTTTTTTAAATTCCAAAATACAAACTAAAACCATAATATGAAATACGCTGATTCAAACTAAACCTTACTCTCCCACTCCCCAAAAACCAACGGGGTCACTTTGGGAGGTTCTGCTCAGCCCTCCCAGTTGGTGACCCCTGCCACAGACCGGGTAAGATATTTTGCCCCAATTCTGACCATGCTTAATGAAACTGAAAGTGAGAAATGATACCACAATCCTCTATCATAGACAGGCATCCATTTTGGTTCCAGGGTATTTCTCTACTGAGAGACAACCTTAATACGGGACACTCCAGGGACAAAAGAAACCAGCTCAGGGAAAGAAGAAAAGTGACGCTGTTTCCACACTGTCCTGCTTGTCTCTGAGACACTGCAGCCTTCAGACCAAGCTTCTGCTGCCAAAGTTCTTTGGCCCTGAAGCAGCGTCTGGTTTCCTGATTCAAGCCTCTCGTTTGTCAAAACGGGTTCTCTCCCAGCAGGATCTTGAGTCCCTCTAATACTTCTTAAGCCTAATTGGAGTCAGGGGTCTGAGACGTCTCAGCCGCTCTTGAGAGTCAGGCAGTCCCAGAGAGGGAGACCTTCCGTCTCACTCCTAGGACCTGCCAGTTGTGCTGGCCCCAGTCCTACGTCTAGTGAGTTGTGATCTGAGCCAATCCCATAACCAGTTTCAGTACCTCAGTTTCCCCACACATAAAACTTACCTCTGGGACTTGGGAGTCTTAATGAGCATTGGCCTTTCCTAGACAAATTAACCAGGTGCCGGAAACATCTGTGGCTGGAAGCAGAGCCTGCTGTATAAACAGAATATAGTATTCTTACACACAAGACTGTAGCAAAGCTCAAATACCAATTGAACCTGACTTCATCCTAAGTCCCGTTCAGTAAGTATCTCGGGAAAAGCCAATCTCTTCTCCTCTAGGACTAGGTTATATTTAAAGAACCCACCTTCTCATTTACCTTGCTCTATTCTACTCAGAACAAAGCGTGTTTTTTTTGTAAAAAGTGGAGGAATCAATCATTCTTACGCACCATGTTCCATTTTCATCATATAATAATAGAAACATAAATACCCACCAAGATAATACACGCACCCTATGGATGAGGGCAATATCTGTCCTATTCACCGTCACCCCCCCCCCCCCAGAATGCTGAGTCATAGGGGATGCGAAGAAAGAACTTGTTGAACAAATGAAGAACCTGGGAAAACAATACATTATGTTTACATAGATTTTACTCTGCCTTTCTAGCATCTCCTCCTACGCTGTCCTCAGTTTTTGAGTTTATTAAGGCAGAAAATATAAACGACTTGAATAATAAAATATAAACCAGTTTAGGCTCCAGGAAATCACTTTGACACAGTCAGGGGCAGATCTGGAAACAAAACCTAGGTCTCCAAACACCCAATTCAGTCTTCTCACCTTTACAACTCACTGCTATCCTTTATCTAACATAAGGATCAGAAACTATAGAAGTAGGAGGTGGAATGAACCAGACTGCCACCTGAGTTTAATAAATAAAGTTTTGTTGGAACACAGCCACACCGATTCCTTGACATACAGTCTATGGCTGCTTTCCCACTATAGTGGCAGACTCGAGTAGTTACCATAGAGACCATAGGACACCAAGCCTAAAATATTTATTATGTAGCCCTTTACAGAGAAAAGCTTGCTGACCCCTGCTCTCTAGCAACCTTCCCTGGAATCCCGCATCCGTCCTGGATCTACCTCTAGAGATCACGTGGTCTTGGCCATACAGCCTACACAATCAACTACCACGTCTTGAGTGCTTGCTACCATATTAATTTTTGCTCCAAAAGACACATTAGAGCTGATTATCTGAACCGGTCTTATTTTCAGGGAAACACACACACACACACACACACACACACACGTAATTTGTGTGTGTGTGTTTTTCTGGTAGATCAAATACCAGCAATTCCACATAGGCTAAGCGAATCCTATTATCTCCATTTTTAAAATGAGAGAACAGGAGTGACTGGCCTCTCGGCACGCAGCTAAGTGCAAGAGCTCTGATTCTAACCAGCTTTGCGCCTAAGGCACTAGCTCGACTGCTGCTTCTTAAAACTTTACACTTCACTTCATGTATTAAAGGTTGTACGACCTAGTCTAATGCTAGTTAAGCGAGCCTTTCTCAAATTTATTACACCAGGAAAATTCTGGGTTTTCCTCCACCTCCAAGTAGTACCCATGATATCAAACAAAACTAGTCTTCCTTGGAAAACATTTTGGGAAACGCTTCCACTCCCTCCTTTCCCCCCCCAACAAAGAGCCTGCCACTTTTCACAGGCCCTGCCAGCCCCGGTCCCCTGGCTGCAGCCGTCTCCTGCCATCTCCTGCCGCCTCCAAACGCCCACACACCTGCTCTGGGCATGCCCCATTTGAGACACACTGTACCTTGCTCCGCGGGCAAATGGAACTCCATTTTCACTAAAATAACCTGAATAGTTCATGCTGTTGCTGCAGCCTGATTCCATTTACAGGAATAATGAAGCTCCGTCCTTGTGTGGCGTTGGATGTGCACTTAATACATTTGAACCATCCCACTCTTCCCGTTTCTGGGGCAAATAAACGACATCTTCCCTCAGAAAGGCTCACTTTCCCTCAGAGTCCAAATTCTTCTTAGGATTGATGTACCGAATCAGTTGCAGGCTTTTTTCCAGTCGTAGGATCCAAACTCTGAGGCTGCCTTTTGGCCTAGGTCAGTTGAGCAATGGGGTATAGGCTGAGCTGTGTTTTCCCCATTTTGTAAAAGAGAGTAATTGCTACTATATGTAAAGTTTACAGCCAGGGCCTCGTTTATTGCCAATTGTCTTCAGGAATAATGTAAGTCCATAACTTGTCATGAGCGTCGTCCCCTACCCCCCACCTCCTAAAATCTTAACTTGGTAGGGAGGTTAGAAATCTATCAGAACCAATGACAGACATCCGTGCACAAAAATAGAAAGCCTCAAATTTAATATTTTATTGCCATATTTTGAAACAACTGGTTAGGCAGCTGCTACTGTTATCTTCCAATTACTTCTCATTTTTCCAGAGTTTTAAATGCAAGCTGTAACAAATTAAATCTAAATTTCTATATGCTCTCTCTCTCTCTCTTTTTTTTTTTAAGACAATTTCAGAAAACTATTTAAAAAAAGAAAAAGTCGAACTAGATTGGAAGAAAGGGATGTTGGCAGCAAGAAAGATGAGGAGTCTATTCTGCCTTCAGTGATTTGTTCCACTGCCTCCAGGTAGGCAGCTAGGCCTGCTGGGTAGCCCACACAGACTCCCATTCTAAACAGACTGTGTGCACTTTGCTTAAAATTCACTTCTCCCTGCCAATTTTATAAAGGTGTTCAAGAAGAAATCCCTTCTCCGACTGTTGACTATCTTTCATGCTCTGGTGTCAAACTCTTATCAACGGTGCTCAAATACACAAGAAATCACTCACAAGATTTAATAGGTCATAATTTGGACAGACCCGTTCAAACAAGAGTTGCACATGATTCTGGCTGCATCTGAAGACAGAACAGTGTGGTCATTTTTTTTGCCCAACATCAATATGCTTTTTCACCATAAATTATGGGGCTTGTGTGTAGCAATTACACTTTCGCTAGAAAACTAATGCATACTTGAATCTTGTCTTCTTTTTCTTTTTCTTTTTTTTAATCTGACTGAACCCTGTTTGGGGGGAATTGAGAGTGACGGCAGGAGGCAGGCTGTCACAATTCCTCTCCCTCCCACTGCTGGGATCCCACATAGATTTCAAGACAGAAGTCGTTTCACTAAGGCCGGGCCCAGAGCACGGCTGTGAAGTGGCACACACTTGCTGTCATTTTCGCTGCAGTCATTGCTCCGCTGCCTCTGCGTGGCCCCTACAATCAGCAGCCAGGTAAACAAAGCCCTGCTATTGTCTCAGGCACCTGGTTTGAAATGCTGGCGACTCACGAAGGAAAGGCTTTTCTGACACCTGCCTACAAGGCTCTCTGGACCTGTGGGTCCTTCCAGTTTACAGCCTTCTCCGTTCCTCTTCCTTCCCTACCCCCCTCGCCCCAACCCATACCGCCTTCCTTCAGGCCCGGGTTTTGGGGTTTTGGGTTTTTTGGTGTTTTATTTTTTATTTTATTTATTTATTATTTTTTTGCTATCTGGAATCCCTTTTCTGATCCAGGACCTGACCTCTATTAGAGGTGGCGACTTTAAAGTAATTTATTGCGTTATGTCTCTCCGAATCATCTCTGATAACTTAAAAAGAAAAAAAAAGAAAGAAAGAAAAGAAAGGAAACAGATTTCCAGGCCTTATTTCTGACCTGTTTTTTTTTTAAAAACTCCCCAGGCCATAATGACATACAACCAGATTCAGGAACCACTGTTCCAGAGCAAACTTTAGCAACCCTCAAAATCACCTGGGGTGCTTGTTAAAGCCCAGGTGGTCAGGAGATACCCTCCAAGCTCCAGATTCTAATTCTGGGTTGAGGCCAGAGAATTTGCATGTCTGACAAGCTCACAGGGGATGTTCCTCCAGGGGCTACACTTAGAGAACCACAGCCTTCGGGAAGCCCATTGAGAGTCAGGACGTACTGCACAGGGTATGGTACATTTGTCTAATGAATAACCGCAGAAGGGGCTCTACTGTTAATACAGTCGAGAGGAAAACCCACAACCATCGCCCTTTGGAAAGTGTTTTGTGATTCTACTTTCATCCAGTGATGGTCCACCATCATCAGATCACAGCTAAAACCCACTTGCCAAGTTCAACATAAGGAGAGACTCAAGTGCTGAACTGACAGGGTAGGCAACGCTCCATTCTTTTAAGGAAAAACTACCACTCTTAATTGGTTGGCTGGTTGACTTTTCTTCCTAGAGGTAATAAGAGGCAAGCATCTAGTACCTAGCATCAGGAGCAAAACATCTTTTTTTGTCCAAGTGTGCCTTAAATCGGGAGCAATGGTTTACTGCTAACTCATACTCAGAATCCATGGAGAATTGACAGGGCCAGCTTCTAACCACTTTCAGTAGAGCACCCAACAATCGCTATAGTCCGTTGATACAAGACTGGAGATTGTCATCTGATAAATGCCATATGAGCACTGCATCAAAATGCAAAATCAACACCTTCCCTTTCTCTCTCTCCGACCCCAGATGCTTTCTGAATTTCTGTACATTTGTGAATTCACAGAAGCAGGAACAGAATGCCATGAACATCACAAATGCAAATGTCTTTGTTCCTAACAAATTGCTACAGTTCCCCCTCTTCCGTAAGTCTGGGAGTGGGAGCGAGTGGACGCCACATACCATTTCATAGCAAGTTTAGGAGGCAGAGTTCGTTTTCCAAAGTGTTTTTTCAAGGGTAGCTCTGAAACACACACCACCAAGTATTCTTTTTCCAGTGCTGATTTATACTTTGACATCTGCATCTCTAAATACTTCAGTCTCCAAAGAATCTGGTTTAATTTTGTTTGCTTGAAATGTTTTCATCTCAGACCAAATTTAGAATACCCGGCCACCTGTTTACACCACCAATATCCAGCAAAGCAGCAAAAGCGGACCTCTTCCATCCACTTCCCAGCTAGAACAGGCAGGGTGATGGGGAGATGCAAGGGGGTTTCCATTAGCCCTGAACTCCTTGTTCCTTCTTGAGTGTGGAACCTTTGTGCTCCAAATTCTGCGGAGAGCACACCTTAACTCCGCGGTGTATCAGACAGCATCTCTCAAACAGGCAGGCTCAGCGTGCAAGAGACAACATTCAAGCTCTTTAAGCAATGCTGAGACACGGTATAATACAGAAGAGTGAATGATCGAGGCTAATAAAGCTCTTGGTACCGGCTTCCACAGGTACTGTGAAAGGGAGTGTTGATGGTGGCCAAGAGATCAGGCTAGGTACCCTCCTGGTCTAAAATTCTATTAATGTATTTGCAAAGTAAGTTTTATTCTCCTATCGGCTCTTAAGGCTGCACCTTCTCAAATCTATTGAGGCCCAATAGCAAATAAGCCTTGGCATATATGTGAGTTGGGTTAGGTAGTTATTTCTAAGGTTGAAAGCAACAGAAACCGACTCAAAGTTGCGGAAGGGGGGCGGTGGAAAGCAGTGTTGTTAAGATTCAAATGTGTTTTTGTGAGACCCAAAGGCAGGAATACAAACAGGCTTCAAAATGGGACTGGAAACAGCAAATCCAAGGGTTAGGAATCCAGAAGCCTCCTTTCACCTTTATTCCTCTCTGCTTCTTTCTCTATACTCTTCTCAGCTACTCAGCTCTGTATTTCAAAATGGTTAACGAGCTTAGATATTCTCAGGAAATGAGCCCAGTGGATACTGGAATTCCTTAATCTCAATTCTTATTTATCAGAAAAAGGTTACTGAATGGGTGAGGGGTCCACATGGCCCAATGGACATTGGGAGCTCACCACTAAGACCCTATGAATTTAGGGGTTGGGGGAATTAGGGGCTGAAACAATTCCCTTCACCACGGAAGTGAAGACATCACACAAACAAGAACTATCTTCCCAGACGTGTGTTGAGAAGGGAGGTTGTGCCAAGTAGTGCTCAGAGAACTCAAGGCCTTAACTCCAGTCCTGCTCCTGCCACCTAGGAATGTGGTAGCTTTGGTTAATCACAACTTTTGAGGTTTGGTTTCATCATCCCTGTGCAATAATTCTCATTCACGCAATATTCTCAGCACCAAGCACATTGGCTTTAGAACACATCGGTCCCCTTTTCCCATCCCACATGAGAAAATATACAAGCAGTTTGTGAACTGTTAATATATTAATGTAGATCGTTCTTAAAAGCTGTTTCAAACGTAATTAGTCTATTCACTTTCTTCTCCAAGCGGCAGGGTCTTTTGCCTCCGTAATAGGGGTCCTCCTTGGCAGGTATGGAATATCAGAGACTGCAGGCAAGAACAATACCGCCCATCCATTAAGACCAGCCTAGATATTTTATGTAGGCAGCACATGCATTTTGTATTTCTTTGGCCCATTGCCTCCAGAGAGTGCATTTCTGTTATAGTACAGTGGACTAGAAGTGGAAATCATCAGCTGCAATTCCTCTCTGTATCTCATTAGAGGTCTAGTTTCCCCTTAATGCACATGAAGACCTTTCATTAGCAATAATGGGAGCTGCACGCATCAAAGAGAAAAATAGACCCTCACCATTGTGATCTAGGAGAT
This sequence comes from Rhinolophus hipposideros, assembly GCF_964194185.1. Classification (NCBI taxonomy): domain Eukaryota; kingdom Metazoa; phylum Chordata; class Mammalia; order Chiroptera; family Rhinolophidae; genus Rhinolophus; species Rhinolophus hipposideros. Next base: position 17,794,268 of record NC_138059.1, on the reverse strand, counting down.
GAGGTTATTGGGACACTTGCCTGCCTGACTGGAGAATTATGACATTGAGAGATGCATGATTAGATCAGGGAGAAATGAAAATCTTTGTGACGATTTTTAAAAATGAAATGCAATTTAAAAACCTCAAAATGGAGGGCAAGAATCAAAACTAAAGAATCACAGGCAGATTGAATCTAAGAATGAGTTAAGCATGTGAAAGCCAAATGACAAGATAAACAAAGGTGGGGAAAGATTACCCAGGGGATCTGACAAAATAAGAACTATTTCCAATACATACAAAGTAAAACACTGGAGAGACACTCCGGTCCAAGAAGAAAAGGCAAGGACCATTTACTGTCAGAAGCAGTAAACACTGTTGAAAGTTAAACAAATCCTTTGCCTCGTGTCCACAAAGAAAGATGGAAGATGCCAGAAATGGCTGTGCCCTGGAGAGGGGTCAATGAAAAAAAATATCACTGAAGGAAATAGAAGTGACACCTGCGTTTATGTCTTGTGGTTGACACAAATGCCAGAAGCGGTAAGAATATTTTCCTACTGCAATCAACTCAACTTTAAATAAGGACACTTGGAAATGGGCCACCCTGCATTGTGAAGGGTCTGCTGAAGAAGTGGTGGAGTCCCTCACTTTTGTCCAACTGGAAAACCAGTCATTTTGGGATTAAAAGAGTAAGTCATTTTTACCTTTCTTTATAGTACAGCATCAGTGGATCAGAAGTTTCTTCTTTTTTTTGGGGGGGGGGCGGGGCGGGGAGGATGCTCATAGAAAGAAACTAAATACATATCTGCAACCTACTGAAAAGGACTTCCAGCAAGTCCCCGAGGAAGCATGGATGCAGCACCCTATCTACTAACCCCTCAACTCATGGAAGTTCCAGGGGAATACTAAGTTAGAGTCTGAGGCTGAATCTAATCTTAGGTAGACCCCTTGCCAGTGACTCCTTGAAAGGATTGAAAACGGGAGCCTAACTCGCCATCAGTGTCGTGGGCTCAAATCGTGACTGAATAAGAAAGATACAAGTACTCAGAGAGAGATATCTGGGAGACCAACCCCCTACGGAATGGTTCACACTCCCCAGTGTGTGGGGGGTGGCCCTTGGAAACCATTTCTACATCCATGGACTGTATCCCTAAAATCACTACTGAGGCTTCAGTATAGCCCCTCTGGGTTCTGCCAGTAGCTGTAGAACCAAGCAGGCTTAAGGAGCATTACAGGGAGTGTTATCTATGTAAAAAGAAAGCTCCAGGCAATGGGTATTAGGCCACAGCCCTTTGAAGTCACAGCAAACTGTGACTTCCCAGTAGTCCTGGCTCCTCAGCCCCTCATTCCATCTCCAGTAACTTGGGAGTTAGATCAACCAGCTCTATTCCATTCAGAGGTTCAGGCTCCAGTTTGGGAGTCGGCACCCAATAAGCAGGTTCTAACTCTTCCACTGCAGACACCACCCACTGCTTTCCCCTCATCAATATTAATTTAGTAGGCCCATACCATCATCCCATCAATTATCTACTAATCACGGTCACCCTTTCCATACATCCCAAATAAGGGATTCTTTGCTGAGATGGACCAAAGCATTCTCCAAGGCACTGATGACTTCACCATGTGCCTACAGGGCACCTGAGTCATTGGCTTAAAATAAGCTCTATGGCTATTTGGGTTGACAGCCCCCAGTTTAGTATCATTCCTTTAAGCACTCTTTCTCCATTCCTACCATAGAACTGATGGCAAAAGATGCCCAGTGAGAAGAAAAAGAAAAACAATTGATGGTATATTATTTAATTTGAATGAGAAATGTTTACTATAAAAATGGAGTTTACAACTCCAATAAAAAATTATTCATAACATTCTGATATCCACACGAGAGTTCAATGCCAGCACAATTTGAAACATTCTAGAGAATGGTGCAAAAACATAGCGAACAATGTAGTAATATTTTAGAAGACTCTAAATATGAAATATGAAATACTCAGATGCCTTAAATGAGAAATCAAACCAAGCTCCAGTAACATTAGATAACCACGTCTGTTTCCAAAAATGGAGAAAAAAAGTTTTTACTTTACCTCGGTATTAAAATAATAAGGTACTTTGGGAAGACTAAAGAGTCATTCCCTCAGGTATTTTTAACTAAGAATAATGCTACGTTTTCTAGAACCTTACAAAGCATTATCAATGATTATGGAGTGAATGGCAAATGTTTTCACTTTCTTGGTTCGTAACATTTAATTTTCCTTTAGATTAACATGGGAGGACTTTTGTGTCTTTTTGGTTCTTGGGTAAGTGAATGATTTATTAGACCTGGTACTCAGTTTATGAGCTTTTCTCATTTCAACTTGAAGAAACTGCAAATATTTATAGAAGATGAACCACATGTATTTGCTCCTGAAAAATGTCAGAATATAGCACTCAAATCAAATGCAGAACAGAAGCTGTTCCCTAACACTACATAGCGTGGTGATTTAATTTCCATTGACATGTTTTCCTAAACAGTTTTTCCCACCACAGTAATTCTTAACTCAAAAACTAATATCTTCCGTTAAGTGTGTACTCACATTATTACTATGAGTTATGGGTATCTAAACAGTTACATGGAATTTACACACAACAAAAATCACACCTTTAAGAAATATAATGAAATGTTGTTAAATTAACTTTACACCGTGAGGAAAACTAATTAAGCTTCTGTTTGAACTGATTTTCCTCCATTTTGCTCTTTGTTACTTCAAGAGTGCTTTGTTCAACTCCACAGTGCAATTCCAAATCTAGGCAATTTTAGAATGCAGAGAAATGAATCAAGAGTATACAATCCCCAAGGGCAGCGGCCATGGCCAGTTTTATCAATATACCCCTCTGCCTAACGGTCACACTCAAAACATGTGTTGACTCTCGAATAAATCACCATAGGTATGAGTGCAAATCAGTATTACCTTTTTTGAAGGCAATTTGGCAATACAGGTAAAAAGCCTCATTCTATCTACTGTTTGACCAGTAAGTCCACTTCTAGGAATTTATTCTAGAAAAATAATTACATGTGTGAGCAAGTGCTTGGATTCTAGAATGATCAAGAACCTGAGCTTTTTAAAAGCAGAAACCTAACAAGCCAATATCCTGCATGGATAGCCGGGAATGTCCACCTCATCATGACACCTGAGTGCCTGCTACTTACCAACCACTGTGTGCTTTACCCCACCCCTCAAAGAACTTCCCTAACACTCACACCCACCCTACAGGCTCAACACACTCTACCCCTTTTCTCATCTCATCTGCAGGAGAAAAAGTGGGGCTCAGGGAGGATAAACAACTAGCCTAAGGACACACTAACGGGAGAAGAGCCAGGTTTCAAACTGGCTGCCTGATCCCAGAGCCCCAGGGGTGTCTCCAAAACTTTGTCGTTGGAAAAAACGACTTCTCAACTCTCCTTACCTCTTATCCATTTCTTCTGATTATCCTCCTGGAGCTAAGTCTTCGAGGTGAAAACCACCCTGTGAGTCTGGCAGGCACACACCCACCAGCAGGTAGGCCTCACTGACTCTGAGGTTGCACGAACTGGATCTTTGATAATCTTTCAAATACAAATTATTAAGATAGGTCACCCCTCCCCACCCCCCGTGTACTATCGTCTTCTCAATTCTTTCCTCTCCCAAAATACTTGCTTTTAGCAGAATTTTACTTCATGGTACGGAGAAGATAAACATGAAGTCCTAAATTTAAAAATATACACAGAATGAATTTCATTTTCATACAAAATAGTTCTTTGGTGAAATGAATTTTTTTTTTAATCTTAATTCCTGTGCCCAATGGCCTATGAGGATGAGGACTGGTCAACCATCACCTCAGGAAGTGAAAAGGCAGACCTCTGGGAAGCTCTCCAGGCAATTCCAGGCCTGGGCCGGGGTGCCCGGGCATGGACATGAAAGTTGGGCTTCCAGGAGCGCTGAGTGAGAAAGTACTAGAATTCCCAGTGGATGCCAGGGCCTCTGGGTGAGAGGTCGAGACAGGCAGACCTGAGCAGTGTGGTTGAAATGTGGCATCTCAGAGGTAGCAATGGTGATGGACTCTGTGGGTCTGAGCCTGGTGAAGCCTGTTTTAGCTTTTGGAAATTAACAGATATGAGGAAAACAAAAATAAGAAGCTACCTAAAACATATCTAAAACCAAATGAACAAGCAGACAAGATTGTTTTATTTATATTTTACTATTGGCTAGAAAGACGTTTCAATATGCAAATGTATTTCTTCCAAGAGTAGCCCCAATGTGATCTCAAGAGTCCAAGTGAATTCCTTTTCCGGAAACTTCTTTTTCTTAGTTGTTGTATTCTTGAAGAGCCTGGGCCATGAAGAGTTTGCCTAAGTTTTGGGCAGTGAACTCCTTGATGTTCTGGCAGTAAGTATTAATCTGGCCTGTGCATTTGAGAAAGTGAGAGAGAGAGAGAGAGAGAGAGAGAGAGACATAATGACAAATTATAAAATGACCTAGAACACTGGACAAACAAGAAAATCAGCCTAATACAGAATCACCAACATTTTGTTTTCGTTTGAGTCAAGTAGTTTAAAGAATCAATACTATTTTTCCATAGGGACAATACAGAATGTTAAGTTCTTAAGCTATCTTCCACTCCTGGTTAAATGAAGAAAAGAAAAAAAAAAAACAATTTAAAAGGTTTTCATCAGTTAAGTATATATATTAGCTGTCAATCAAAATATGCTGACTATGCAGGACAGACCAACACGGTACTGTGACAAATGGGAAAATGGCACTGGCTCTCCTTAACCAGGTCGAGAGAACTACAAACTAACTGACCCACCTGACCCACACAAGAACAAGTACAGTAGTGCGACGTCTGAGCTCTGGAAATATTAAGGACTCCTCCTCCCTCCCTCGGGTCACGGCAGAGCAGGAGCAGAAAGCTCGTGTGAAGAAAGGACTCTTTTAAGTCTTAAAACTAATGATCTAATCTGCTGCAATGGTACATATTTTTTTAAGGTATTAGAAATACAATTCTGCTTGCACTGGACCTTACATAAGGAAATGTGTCTCAGTTTCCCAAATTGAATTTATGCAAGATGGGATCACAAAATACAGTGATGGTTTAAATAAAAAAAATTTTTATTGCAGTCAAAGACACATTGCCATTAATCCTCCTCAAACCCCCCGCCTTGCTTCAAACACACTTATCCCACAGTTCCTGCCACTTTCTGAAGCAGTTCTGGAAGTCCTCTTCTGTGAGTGTCTTTAGCTGCACTGTAATGGCTGCAATGTCCTGAATTGATTCAAACCATTTACCTTTCATGGTCATTTTGACTTTGGGAACAGCCAGAGGTCGCACGGAGCCAGATCTGATGAATAAGGTGGATGAGGACACACCATATTGCTTTTGACAGAAACTGCCTTATACCAGAAGTGATGTGTGACAGGGAGCGTTGTCATGATGGAGGATGAAGTAAAGACACTCACAAAAGAGGACTTCCAGAACTGCTTCAGAAAGTGGCAAGAACGATGGGATAAGTGTGCTTGAAGTGAGGGGGAGTATTTTGAGGGGGGTTAATGGCAATGTTTCTTTTACTGTAACATGTTTTTTTAATTTAAACATTCACCATATTTTTTTTATCATATCTCATATATGTATTAGAAAGTTTTATGGAATTTAGATTCCTCCCCACTACCCAAAAAATATATCAATAGAAGTGAGAAACTGTGGAAGATCAGCTTTTCTTTGAGTAGGATTTTCACTCTAGTAAATGTCTTACAGACAACTGGCTGAATCAAACAGTATTTAACAACATGTATACAGAAATAAGGTATTTCTAGCTAAATAAGAGCATGCATGTCATATATTCAAATCAAGTCCCAGTATAGGACATAAAATCTCCACCACTTATAGGAGTTGTTAAATGTGAAGTATCCCCAGAGAAAGTCCATCCAAAATTACATTCATGTGGTTACAATTTAAGTCAAAATAAGGGAAATACTCTTCTTCAAGTCTGAGAATTCAATCCGGTTCGAACACCCACACACAGACTTGGGCTCAGTGTGAAGCAACACCGTGAAAAGTGAATTGCTTAGGCTAAATGATCTTTTGCAGTATGAGACTGTAAAATTTTTTTAGTTTCCATGAAAAATAACTCAAATAAAACCTTTCCATTTTGGAAAACTTATAATGCCACCTCAAAAATGTTTACATAAACACAGAGTGAAGCCCTGAAAGGACCTTAAAAGTAGCAAAGACTAACAAATTCTTAAATTTCAGAAATTATAGGTGCTAGATTCAAATTCGTCATTCAACCACTTTAAATGCACTAGCTTTTATGACGTATTTTTCTGGTGTGATTTTTTTTTGTTGTTGTTGTTTTAATCTCTCCTGGTCGTCCGCTTTCTGAAGAACAGAGAACAACAGCCATGCTTTGCCCTGGCTGACAGTACCTGCAATGAGCAGAGACTCCATCCTGGCTGGGGGCTGGTGTGGTTTGAAAAGTTTGGACAGATCCTCCTCGGGAAGTGGGGGTTCTCCTCGACTCTGGCGCTGCATGTTCTCCTGCTGGCGACGCTGTTGATACTAAAATGCAGAGAGAAAATGACCTGGTTGTATTTCTCCATCTGAGGAGAAAAATGACCTCCCTCACTTCTGCAACCAGTAAAACCCCACTGCTCTGAATTCCAATCTCAGTGTTATAAATGGCAAACCTTGGTAACTCTTCTTCCAAAAGGCTAAATATGGCAACGGTAGAAGAGAATTCCTTTATTGTAAACTCTAGTGTCAACCTGAGCTCTAAAAGTCTATAACTAATGATTCAGAAAAACAAACTGGTTATGTGAGAAACAGGAGGCTTAAAAGGCAAAGAAGCCTACGGTGAGTGAGTGAAAGGGAGTAACTTTACCATTTATGACAATGGGGTACATGACCGCATTACAAGTACGATTCATCTTAACTTTAATAACTAAGTAATGAACTACATATGGGGGAGTCTTTCAACTTTATCCCTGTTGACCAAAATAACAATAATGCTGATGGCATTATTATTGTATTACTAGAGTATCATCATAACTATTATAATAGTAAACCCTATTACTATTCTTAACATCTGTGCTTTAGTTCTATAGCTAATAATGAATATTAGCTCAGGTAATGCTTCCAAAGATTCCTGTGGTTCTCTGAAGTGAAGATGAGAATGTATATAAAGGTATAGATCACCTACAAACCTACAAGTCAAATTATAATCAAGAACTTATAGTTGGATGGTTTACAATAGTAGAGGAAATAATATCCGTCACACAGCCTTAAAAGGTCAGGTAATGAGAAACCAAAGTGGGCTAGTAAAAATTTTAAGTCCATGGAGTCCTATGAAAAAAGCAAGGGAAATGATGGTTCTTCCTGAAGTAAGGGAGTAACTTGCTTTGCAGATTCCTACATTTATTATGGGGTATGAGAATAGAAGTGAGACGAATCTAAAAAGGGTTATGAATAGTAAGTAAGAATAAATGTCAAATGCAAAATTTTAAGAATAGAATTCTGAAAAAATATCTGTAAGACTGGTTTCCGGAATCAACTGCCTCATAGATGACGGATTTTCAATTCAATACCTCAGGGTTAGTCCTTTAACTAAAGGAAGAACCAGTAGAACAAAATTAAGCTGAGTTTTCTTTTGTTTTTTTTTTTCCCTCTAACAGAGATTTTCACCATCACCATCTTCACCACCATCTTTTCAGTTAAAAAAAAAAAGGTTTTATAGATTTATATGTGTTTTACAATTCTAAGTATGGTAGAAACAAAGTATTTTAAATTTCATTAAATATATGAACACTGATATTGAAATAATTTTAATATAGTATTCTCAGAACCAAGTTGTGCTTAGAATTCTGTTTAACACCACCTAGTTTAAAGTACATTTTAATGGACACAGAGAAAGTGCAATCCCTTTCACGGATAAACATTCTGGAATCCATTTATCTGTGAATCAAATGTTAACATTTCAGAGCAATATAACCCCAATACAACATTCCAGGAACTGTGAATTGAAAATCATGTGGACTTCAGGCAATACGAATAAAGAAAAGGTTAAGTGGTCATAGCAATCTGTATGTGCATATGAGAATATTCAGGTAATTCTAGGGTTTTTATCCACATTATATGATCTATTTCACAGCAGTTGGTCTATTATTTCCTATCAAAATTGCCTGCTCTTAATCACAATTGCTCAGTTTTTTAAATGAACTGAAGATTGCTAACTATGTTGCAATGAGCCACTACCAAACCAATTATAGTTAGTAAAGAAATGAGCTGTGACACGCTGGAATCTGTGCCTCTGATTTTCTCAATAAATGTGACTCTTATTTGCGTAACCTTGGCATCGCAACCTGAGCTTAATATACTGGCTCTCTTTAAGGCAGGTATTTTTAAGTACAACTTGTAAATAATACATTAGGAACATACTACACAAAGAACGATTTTTTTTACATATGATATAGAGTTACTAGCTAACAGTCAATGCTTTAACAGAGATAATTTAGATCATTCCGAAGATGACTCTTGAAGCCTCGTATGTAGAAATGAATTGTTGGTTGAATTTTTCTGTCATACCAACCTGGTGTTTCTGCTGCTGCTGTTTACTCATGTTCCTCATATATGTGTTGTATTTAACTATATCTTGGCTCATTTCATCCACTCTGTCCATCAGCAACTGTAGATTCTTTCCCAAATGATTGCTGAAACGTAAACACGAAACGTAAACATACTGACATACCATATTTTAAAGTTATAGCTCTGCCACTGCTCTGAAGAGTTCTGAAGGACCCAGCGGCTCTGCCACTTGCTAAAGTGTAAGAGCGCGCGCGCACACACACACACACACACACACACACACACACACACACACAAAAGCAAGGGTGGAGGAAAGGATCTGAGTCCGCTTGCTGTTCATCTTTCCTTCCTGAACCCACAATTGGGACAAGAATATCTGGCTCCATTTCTTATTGTCTGAGCACACACGTCAGGGTAGGGCAAGAATATCTATAATGGATATTTTCTTTTCAACCAAGTTTAGCCTGAACCCTTTTCCTTAGCACCCACTCCCCCAAACTGTGCTCCAGAACATTGAAATCGGTAGCTGGAACCGATTTAAGAGGAAGAACCACGCAAACATAATTTCTCTATCTAGCAGGCTTTGGCAGAGCCACAACAGCATTTCTTCTATATAGCAACTTCTTCATATAATGTGGGCTAATGCCCACCTCTTTCTGTATGCCACTAACGTACGAGCAGGTACACTGACCATCACGGTCACCGATTTCTGCCTGCAACTATCTCCTATCATGGGAAAGCCTGATACTACATATATTTACTTTAAAATTAACTAGCTGACAAGTAGTACTCATTCACTCATGTCAAACAGGTATTTACTAAAGACCATTATGTTCCAGCTTCAGTGTCAGCAAATACGGAGACGACAGTGCATGAGACATGCGTGGTCTCCATCTTCATGGAGCTTACAATTCACTCCAGGTGGGAAGGAAGGAAGAGGGAGGTGGAGAGACACGTTAAACAGTATGGTTGGAAAGAGATTTAGAAAGATGATGTGCCGAAAGCAAAGGCTGAGAAGGAATCAACCACATAGAAGTAACCTAGGTGGAAGAAAGCACGAGTGCTGACGGCCTGAGATGGGCGAAAACTCGACAGATAAAAAGCAGCGGCCTGGCCTGGCTGGAGCATAGTGACAGGATAAGGTGGTGGACAAGCACACAGAGGAAGTCATCAGCGGCATCACACAATGCCCAACACAATGTGAATGAGACCCCTCAACGTCACCATGAACGGTGCCCAGGAGTTGTGCACGTTGGTGACAAGTTCTGCCCTAAATTTTAAAACGACCACTCTGGCTGCTATGCAGAGAACACACTGGAGAGTAGAAACCAGGAATTCAGTGAAGAGTCTACTGTGGAGTGTTGGCAAGGTTGTAGAGAAACCAGACACTTGTACATCGTGGTGGGAATAAAAACAATGGTGTAGCCGCTGTGCAAAACAGTTTGGTGGTTCCTCAGACAGTTAAACATAAAGTGACTATATGACCCAGCAATTCCACTCCTAGGTATACACTCCAGAGAACTGAAAACATGCTCACACAAAAACCTGTACACATATGTTAATAGCTGCATAGCCAAAAAGCGGTAAAGCCCCAAATGTCTATCAAAGGGTGAATGGATAAATTATGGTATAGCCATACAAAGACTGCTACTGAGTCATAAAAAGACTGAAGTACTGATACATGTGTGACACTTAAAAACATTACACTAAGTGAAAGAAGCCAGATACAAAAGGCCACTTTCTGTATTGTTCCATTAATATTAAATGTCCAGAATAGGAAAGCCATACAGACAAAATAATGTGTGCCTACTAGGGCATGGGGGAAAAGGGGTGACTACTGGGCATGGGGCGTCTGTTTGGCGTGATGAAAATGTTCTGGAATTAGCGGTAATGGTTGCATAACATTGTGAATATATTAAAAACCAATGAATTGTACTTTTTAAGATGGTTACAATGGTGGATTTTGTATTACGTGAATTTTATCTCTACTTTTAAAACTACATATACATACATGCACACAAAACTATCATGGTATTAGAGAGAGAGAGAGACAGTGGTAGTTTGAACTAGGACAGTGGCTGTAAGCACAGAGAAAAGCACGCAGAACTGAGAGAGGAATCAAGGTGATTCCCAGTTTCCAGCCGTGAGCAGCTGAATGGTTGGTTTCAGCATCCACAGAGAAAGGGAAGGCTGAGGAAGAAAACTGGCAATACTGGGAATTAATGAAAATAAATCCAGTTAAAATATGGATTCAATATGGATTCCATCTATAACTTGAAGAAAATTAGGTTTTGGCTCTTTCTGAAATAGCAGAAAGAGCATAGAACTGGTACATGTGAGTGTGTATGTGTGTGTGTAAATTTACCTTTAATCCCAGGTCTGGCACTACCTACCTAACCTTGGCAAAATGACAACGTATCTAGGAATCGAGGGCTTTTTTCAAATTAAATTTTATTTCTTATTTATCTTATTCCACTGTAATTTAGTGAATCACTCTCAACACTAAAATATTTCTTCCTCTTTGGAAACCGGATTAAGCATTAACTTCTATTTTCTTCTAATTTCTTAACAGTCTGACTTTAATTCACCCATAATTAAGTGTTTGGGCCAATGGTACAAGGTGAGGAATTAAAATTATTTTTACCCTGTAGCTAATCAAATGTCTAGATCCATTGATTACAGTCACATCGCTTTCCAAATAACTTTAGGATTAAAACTGAACAGTATTGTGTCATCTCCCATGTACTCTTTCAACTCACATTATCCAGTCCATCCTTCCTTTGCCAGCACCGTTAGATACTAAGGATTAACACTGCTGCACTCAACACATTCCAGTAAGGAGAGGAAGGCGAGCAGATAAATACAACACAGTGGTGGTAACTGCTATAATAGAACAGGATAGAAGAGAGTGTGGTAGATCAGATGCGATGTTCTGGGTTAGGAGACAGCTGAATTTTGAGGTTTTGAAGAGGAGCTGGAGATAGGAGTCAGAGACAAGGAAGGTGGGGGGGGGGTCACTGCTGATACTGGGTGCAAGCAGCATGCTCAGAGACTGGCATGAAATGCATAAGGCAAGACAATTGTACACCGGGGCACAGGAGAAGCGCAAGACTGGGGTGGAAAAAAGCCATGAAATAAAAGAATGAGACAACAGAGCACAGAGACTCTTGGAAGCTAAGACTGCGAGTCTGGATTCTATTCTAAGCACAATGGGTAACCAGCCAAAGATTTTAAGCAAAGGAGTAATATGATCATATAATTTGCATTTAGCAAGATCACTGCCATGAAAGAGGAAAAAGGTTAAAAGCAGGAAGTTAGGAGACTGTGAAAGTAATGAGGCGCAGAAATAATGAGGCCCTGGCCTAAGGCTGCGAAAGACAAGGAAGTCTGATGACGTCACTCCAGGAAAGCACACTTCCCGGGAACACTGATGAGCAGACGAGGGCTCGCTGAGAATGAGAAGCCAGCCAGTTTCATAAACTCCAAAGAAAATATTTCAGGACGAAAGGGTTATCAACATATTCAATGTTTAGAGTCTACATCCAGTAATACAGCAATAAAGTCGCCTTCTGTGACTTTAGTGAGACTTCTAACAACACAGAATCGATGGAACTCTACGTGTTGAGGATAAGTGGGAAATGAGGAAACAGACATGACACATAAAAAGTTCTATTAAGAATTTTAACTACAAAAACGGAAGAAAAATGAAGCAAATGGTGAAAAATGGATAATACTGGCATGAGGTCAAAAGACGTTCTTTTGGTAACTTTGTTTTTTAAGACGAGGGAGATTTAAACTAGTTTATCGTCTTTATTCTTAGGAAATACATGTTCAAGTAGTTAGGGGTTAAGAGTCACGTCTGCAATTTACTTTCAAATGGTTCAGGGGAAAGAGTACACGTTTTTTATGTCTACAGACAGAGAGCAGGTACCAATGTGGCAAGATACACAACTGGTGAATCTAGGTAAAAGGTTTATGGGTATTCACTGTATTATTCTTTCAATTTTTCTGAAGAGTTGAACACTTTCAAATTTTCTAAGTCGAAAAAACACATCAATAAACATTAGTAGAAAAGAACGAGTACAGGGCAAAACTGAAAATACGCAGAAGCGCATAGAAACAGAGTGAGATACTGAGAAGGCAGGAGGGCAGGATGGGACTGGCCTAAGGGAAGACACTGACCCTTTCAATGGAAGAACTGAAGCCCAAAGAGCTATATTAAATACAAGAATTAATTACGGTAGTCATAATTAACTACACAACTGTTAAATAATTCATTTGTGCCCTTATGTGCAACAGGAATTCAGAGAAGGGAAAGGTCCCTATCAATCCTATGACCGGGCAATTGTGGGGGCTGGGCTGGGAGAGGAGGTGTGCAGTGACCATGGAGGAAACCATGCAGATGAAGAAGGCAAGGTACTGTTGTACACAGAAAAAGATCTGGAATTTGTTCCCACAGCTTAAATCTTGGAGGCCAACTACACTTATTTTAACAATGAGAAAAGTATGACTAGAATAGATCCTCCCTCTCCACCTAAGAATGCCTTTAGTGTAAAGCATTAATATTATGTGTTGTAGGTATATGCAATTACGGTGAAAAAAATACTAGCACAGATATGTGGACTTTAAACATTTTATAACATTTATATAACTATAATGCTCTTCAGAAATATATCCAAGAAGAAATACTTAAAAATCTGCACAACAGGCCTTGTAAGGAAAAAGGAACGAACATTAACACAGAACAATTTCACAGATACCAGGAAATCACGTGTCCATCACCAAAGGCAATTTTACGGGGATCTTTTCAGTACCAGTTCAACTAGAATACTGAAACAGGGAGCTATTGTTAGGAGTTTCAATAAAATCGCCTTTTCTTTTATTGTCAAGGAAACAAAGAACTAAAAACAGATAAACAGATGTCAGCCAAGACGTGTAGTGATAAGTCAGCTCTGTCTAAGATATCAATTATCCATATTATCCTTATGTATGATACCCACCCTTGCTTTACCTTTTTAAAGAGAAAATAAAAACAAGTTTTTTTTCATGTGTGAAAAGCTGAAGGCTTGTGTGTAACACATTTTTAAACAATTAATAAAGGCTGTAATGAAATAATCATTACTAAAACTTTCATCTAATAAAATTAAATATAGGAAGTTTTTTAAATGAAAGGGAATATAGTATGTTTTATTCACAGCATAGAACAAATTTATCAGGTAAATTAAAGAACTGGTCTCCACATATGGGTTGTGAAAAGCAAGACCACGCAAAATGTTGAAGAAGGTGCTTAAGAATGATTTCTGATGCAGTTTCTTAGAAAAAAATTTATGGCAACTGGCCTGATTACCATCATCATGCTATTAGAGTTATAAATTAAAAACTGAAATGAACAAAGCTTTTAAAATATTATTATCAATTTGGGTCAATGAGATAATAGTCCATTAGTATAAGCATTGCTTCAAGGTTGTTTCATGTTTTTTCTCCCAACAGAACACCAATTTACCCTTTAAATAACTTAACATGGAAAGCAAAGGGCCTCTCTTCCTATTTTACATAAAATACAGAGGATAAAAACTATAATAAAATATTTGTCTAGATCTTAGTAGCTATGGCGAACTGGGAACGTTTTCTTGGCTATTATAACAAATGCTTTGGACAAACAGACATTGTAGGCTAGCTCACAGGTAATGCTAAAGCACAGAAGGGCTATATGTGTTTTGTATGCTCAATAAAGGAAGCTTGGGAAAAGCTGAAGACATAAATTAAATAAGCAAAAGCTTTCGCATAGTAAATTTAAAATTAGTATATAACAAAATACTTAATTCATCAAATTGTAACCTTGCATGCTGAAAAGGTTCTCAGCTCAAAGCTTTAAATACAGGTGTGCCAAGTGTGTTTGTAAAAGCAATAAAGAAAAATATGACCTTCTAAAAGGGACAAATTAAAGGACTATCATGAATATATGTTTTTAGTCAAACAGTACACTCTTTGATGCCAAATCAGCCTCGCAACCTAGCTGTCTCACTTAGCACTGTTTACTATCCAGTTTCCATCTTCTGCCCCAGTACAGACTTTCTAGTGGCCTCCGGTGGATTCCTGCAATGAAAGGTGGCACTTCAAACACAAGTTCTTCTCCATCCAAGAGCATGGAGAAGAACACTGGGCTCTCTGGTCCTTCTGAGTTTATCCCACTTGTCTTACAGCAAAGCATCTTATATTTTTCTGTGGTACAAGCTTCTATCTGGGATAACTGGAAATTTGACAAGTAACTGAGCTTCTGTTCCAAACTGATCGCTGAAGAAAACACACCTTGTTTCTTTTAGCCATTCAACAAATGCCCATTGATTGACTACCTATTCTGTCCATTTAATTTCATTCTACAGGTCTGCTATTAGCCTTTTCCCACCACAGAACAATCATGAATACCAAACTCTAAGGGCACTGAAGAGGAGCTATATACACAACTTTGTTAACATTTCTGTGAAGAGAAATAAATGAGGGGAAAAGAAACATTAATTCTATAAAAGAAACAATCTGTTTTGGAACATTTTAGTCAGCATTTTACCAATATAATAAATAATATCTTAGCAACTAGATAGCCAAAGCAGTCACAGTGGAGGAAATTACGTCACCACTGTCTCAGATAGCAAAAGCCAGTGCCAGGTCCAGAAAATTCTAATTTTAGTTGAAACTTCAAACTGGAAGCTTTCTACTAATGAAGTCTGCATCTGAACAAGGGCAAGTGTCTCCGGTAAAACAAAAAAAGTACTTTTGGTTTTCTCCCGAGCATTATTAAATATCCAGACATAATACCAACAAGCCTCCAAGGATAGTGTCCAATAAATAAAGAGCCAAAAAAAAAAAACCCCTCCCACATGGGCATATACCTTATCAGAACAAAAATGATACAGCAAAGGCAGCAGAGGGTTCTTAGATTAGGAGCTAATTAGGATTCAAACACTGTTTCACTTTATCAGGTTGGCGTTTTTCCTGGGATCTGAGCAAGGGAGGACAAGTACTACATGTTGTTACATATGTCTTGGTAACCTCAAAATGTGCTTAAGTAATTTTCTTCTTGTTTCATAGGTTAAAGTCTAAGTAAAGGAATCTTTTAGAGAAAGAGATAAAAAGGGACTTTTCATTAGGCAGGGCCACTTACCTGCTAGCAAGACTGAGCAATTCATGTTTATCTGCTACAGCTGACTTCTTCTCAAGCTCCCACATTAGGACATTGATCAGATGTGAATTTTTAATTACAATCGGCACTTCTTCAAACATGTGCTCAAAGGTGATACTTCCCTTTTTCAATCTGTGAAGCATGTTAAAAATACTTCAGTCTGGTGGTCAGAAGTAAATGTTAAATTGACTATTTCATACATTTTCCCTAATTACAGGCCCTCTCTCGGATATTTGTTTGTTTCATTAGCACTCTAAAAAAGGGAGAGAATGAGTTTTACAATCAAGCATAAGTCAAGTGATTTGAATAACTTTGAAAATGATCCAAGTTTGAGCTAGAAGCCTAGAAAATAAGATTCTTGGCAAAAGAAACTATTCTTTCTTTGTAATCAGGTATCTTGAACATTTCAGTGATACTAACATGTAAGTATCACAGGAAGTTATGCTATATAATCTGTATCTAAACCCTTTAAAATAAATAGCTAGAAAAGGTAAATACTGAAGTTCTTAGAAAGTTAATTTAAAAAGCCCACTGAACTGAAGAGATTAACAACTAGTAGACTACTACTCACAGAATATTCCATTGGTTCCAAACACAGCAAGAATGCAACTTCTCTGTAGTTTAGTTATACACCATACCCAGAAATTTATCAGTTAGCTTTTCTTTTTAAATTCCTTGCACCTTAATTGCTTTAGGAGCCAAATGGGAAACTAGCAATGAACTGTATGTCTACCCTACATTAAGTCAAAAACACCACCTTTAAATAAGAAATAAAAATTCCTATAATGAATAGAAAATGAAAGAATTCTGAATATTTCTTTAAAATTTTAAAGTAAGTATTCCAATGGCATTGTGTAGGGTCACAAACCAGCTTTATTGATTAATTCTCTGCATACTTGTTACCCATAAAATTTCCAGTGAGCCACATCCCCTACGGAATCCTTAAAATGTTTCTTTCCCAGCCCCCTCCCCACGAAACAGGAGCTCAGAAAGTAAGACACACAGCTGACAAAAGTACTGACAGAGCTTACAATCTGAGAGCCCATGATCATTCGTTCCATGTCCATTATTTAATCATGTATTTTTTCAAATCCAGTAGCTGACTAATTCCCACTCTCCCTGAATTCACCCTTGGTGAGAACAGATGAGACGTTCCATAACGAATAGCTTAAATGGAAAAGGAGGGATCCAGTGGTACTTGGCCACGCAGAAAACTCCTACCGTCCACATGGCAAAAGCATTACCACACCACCACCGAGTATTCAATAAACGTGGCAAGCTAAAATCTTAAAAGAAAAACACCCAGTCCTTTACCACATGCCTTACTGGCCCCCAAACACTTACGCTTCAGGAGAAAAATCCTTCTCTTTACAAACTTCCATCAGTTTAGGAGTCAGTCTGTATGCCTTCAGTGAGAGAGACCCTTGGGCAGTTTTTATGGGATCTCAAATAAGGAAAAGAGAAAGAAATTACTAAGAATTTTGTCACTGCCAGTGCTTAAATGGCACTGGTTCTAGGCACATGCTGTTACTTAGCATACAACCTTGGCAAAATGAAGATCAAAATAAATAACCGGAACACAGTTTGAAGCAGATTCAAGCCAGTACAGCAAACAGTAACTGAAAATGGAGGAACCTATCATTCTACGTATAACAGGTAGAATAACTTCCTCCCTAAAGTAAAAGCAGAAGATTCAAAGTACAGTTATTTCCAAATCTATTCCTCAGCCAGAATCAGTAATCTTGATTAAAATGAAATATATCATATGTTCTATACATCTTACATACATCTGGTATAACTAGAAGGAAAATACCGACGAATATTATTAAATAGGAAAACTCACTGCATGCACTTGTGCAGCTCTTCAGTCGGCTAATGTAAATGAACAGCCCTGCAAACAAAATTTATCCATCCTAATAATCACTGTTCAAATTTCTTAGTTAAAATAAATTTAAAAACAAAGCCATTAAAGTCAAAGTGCTATCACAAAAGTGTCTTTTTAGTTTCAGAGAAACTCATTTTGTCCAAACTAACTACTTAAACACTCCCCACTAAGGGAGCTTAGCACTTGCTGCATGATAACGGCTCCGGCATGCCAATATTCACCTAAAACCTGTGTTAACATTCATGTTGTCTGAAACTTAACACAGTGAAACTTTTCGCAATAGGTGATAAAATGAAAACCAAAATAGATTGAAACAAGTGGAAAATTCATCAAGGTCTGATGATGCAATGTTTCCAGCCAATATAAGTACACTTTAACAACTTGTTCTTTACTGTAATCCAATTGTTAACATACTGAAACAATTTTGGGGCAGCTCATAAGATTGATCGTATTCATTAGTATTTTTTCTGACAGATACTCAGGACGTTACATTTACTTCTCAGCTGGAAACTATATGCAAGTCTGCCAGATATGGCAAACTGTGAGTGTGTGGGGAGGGGGAAGGCTATAAAGCTGTTAAATTGCCTACAGTTCTGATACAGCACAGAACATCTGGTCTGGAGAGCTTGAGGAAACACCATTAAATAGGCCGAAAAGAAAAAAATCTTTGTGCTAAGAAACAGTCCAGGTTTTGTACGCTGCTGTCAGAGGTATAAAAAAAAAAAAAAAAAACTTGGCACACTGCGTTATGATTGGTCAGTCACGTACAGAGCCAGACACTCTAGCAATCCGGGTTTGTTAGACATCTGGTCTAGTTCCACCAGCCCCTTCAAATGAGGGAGGGGAGATGGAGGAATAAAAATGAAGCAGCTACTCCAGCATTCCAAAATGTACACATCAGGGCTCTGATAGCAAGAAAAATAAACAGAAAGAAGGAAACCCTGTCTAGACTTAGCTGCTGCTGAGGCTGCTGCAGAAACAGGGTTGGTATTTACATGAGAAGGCCTGCCAGGCTGCTCTTAAGAGGCAAAAAGACAGAAAGCAAAAATAGTAGGAATAATATTAAGGGAAGAAAAGAATAATAAAGGAAACTCCTACAAACCGTAAATGAGAACGACAGATTCTTCAATGGCATGCTGGTAACTGAACTGAGAATCGAGGAGCGCCCGGGTGACGAACGAGCCGTAGTATGTGGACTGGTACCAGCCCACGTGGAGATGGTCGATGTTTACATGGCGAAGGCTTCGCATCATTTCCATCTGATACTGGACTAGATGATGGGGAGGAGGGGATATAACAGAAATTAATGATACCACCAATAGTAAACACAATCTTTCTGGAAACACACTTCTGCACAACTATTTATTAGCTAAAGGGAACAGGTTTCCGGATTTAAAATTCATTCAGCTCACATACAAAGAAAATAACATTAAGTTTTCAAGTCATTTCAAATCACTAAGGCTTTCCTTTGTTTCATTAGCAAAAAAATATTTTGTAAAGAAGGTATTAAAAACACAATAACAATACCTCGTTCTAAACAAGGAATTATTTATTAAATGTAGTTTCCACTCCCCTTCTTAAAACCCTAAAAATAATAAATATTTAAGAAAAAAAGTTGTGTAATTACTAAACTGGTAGTTAAGAAATTTCATTTGAATTAATAAGTGAGAATTGTTATCAGTGTCTTCTTCAACAGTCTTTAGAACTGAGACGTTAAAACCATCAAAAAAACTAATGGGAAAACAATTAACTACCACATTATTTAAATATGAACAGAATACAAGCTGTAGCTGATTTAAAATATAAGAATTCATTTTTGCCTTCATCTGGTGCCCCCTGCTGCATATGCTAAATTTAAAAAAGAATTATTTTTTCTTGTCTCTGTGTCGCTTTGTGTTAAGTAATACGTAATATTTTTTTCATTAGAACAGAGTTTTATTTTAATCTCCATGTATGGAATAAAAACGTTGGATGACTTTTACTTTTGTAAAATTAATGACTATAATGTGCATTATTAAAGCAGCATCTCTAGAAAAATAGATGCAAACTGACAATAAAACATTTAAAAAAGCAATATAGCCCGATAATGAGTAGCAATTATGTGATACAGGACAAAATTTTATAGTCAACATAATATTCAAGCTATTTCTATTATAATGAATGCTAACTATGTTGAGTAAACATATTTTCTTAACTCGGAATCTAACCACTTCATTTTTAAAACTCAATCAGGTTTGAACAAAAGTTGTTATATGTCTGTCACTTCCTGGGTTATAGCACCATAGTTTTACAAAGCAAGACAAGATTCAGGAACATAAAGTAAAAAAGAACCTTCCTCAGATGGACAAGGTCTTATTTTGCAACACTTTTAGCAGGTAAAGAAATTACAAATCGGTTTATTCCAAGAAAGGTTCTATTTCTCATGATAAAAAATGGCAGTCAACTCATCATCTACTCAAAAATTATATGTGTGTTTTTTTTTAATTTTTCCTTTTATACATAATATGATGGCCCCAAGAAGCAGCATAGAATTAACATGATAATCTTATGTCAATTATCTTTTATCTTAAATTTGTGTCTCTTTAGCACATGAAATCCCAGCTAGTTGTAAGGTTCATAGCAACTGCACAAATTTGGGACAAAACCAGTGATGTAGTCTCTTACTGCTTTAAAATTCCATAACCCTCTAAAGTAAAATCACTGATTTGGCTAATGAAGTTTAATCAAATTTAACTTACAAATGAAAAGTTTCAATACTACAAGTAAAGAGTCAGACTAAAATGATCATTTATTTTAAAGGGATAAAGAAGCGATGGGAAGAGATTACCAAGCAACTGACAGTACAAATACAGTTTTATAGAACAATTTTTTTAAAAATCCATACTACCAAAACATCTGTTAATGTACTGTTTAGCTATAATATAAGCAGGGGTTAGATTCTATCAACTTGCAGGAGTAGGAAAGAAGACTTGGAATCCAGAGATCTAGGTTCTCATGCCAGCTCTGAGATTTCTCCCGTGGGGAATCTTGCTGTCCAGTTAATGAGCCTTCCCTGACGCTCAGCTTGCCCATCTCCTAAAAGATCTGAGAGCTCATCCCAGACAAAATGCCATGACTGCACATTGTTCATCAGATATGCTAATTATAAGTAATGATTTTTCTATAAACTAAAGCAGGGCCTCCAGCATGCATTAATACTGAACAAAACAATATATTTGTCTGAAAATATTCTGTAAGCTTATTAAGTCTCCCTTTCAATAGCCTGAAAATAGCAAATTTTAGGAGAGCATTTTCAGGATGCAGGCGGTAAAAACAACAACTCTATAATCGGTAGCAAACCTCCAAATTCCCTCTTCATCCAGAGTCTCACCTCCTTTACAGCCCCCTGGGTAAGGACAAGAATTAAAATGAAGTGTTTCGATTAGGGAAGAGACTGAGGGATCTGAGGCCTGTCGTCCTGTGGAGTTAGCACTGCTCCAACTTATTGATTTCTGGGGATAAGGACACAGAAGTACAGAGATGCGCTGCTACATTATTGGGACTGAGGGGGCCACCTGCATTTTCCTCTTCTACAACTTAGAAAATCATGACACCCATCTTTTGCAAGACTGTAATAAAAACTTTGTTTTTAAGGTCGTAAGAGTTTTCACAAGACCTAAATACTATAGATGAATATAGTATAAAAATGTAACTGTTGAGGGGTGGCCCGTTAGCTCAATTGGTTAGAGCGTGGTGCTGATAGCACCGAGGTTACTGGTTCAATCCCCACATGGGCCACTAGGAGCTGTGCCCTCCTTAAAAAAAAAAAATTAAGTATTAAGATCAATGGCAGGTAAGTTGATAAAATTGCTTTTGAAAATCTACAGCACACTGGAATTTCACTATTACACACAAAAAAATATGTGCTGGGCCTATTTTATGTGAAATTTCCAGATATTCTCTATCTTGGTTTGGACTTACCACCTCAATTTTAAAAATTAAAAAACAAACAAACAAAAAACCCCACAACTTAACAAAAAAAGAAAGTCCTCTTGGAGACATCACACACAGAAAGAAAGGATTTATGAGGATTGATCTGTGAGAAGATAAACATGGGTCCTCACCAGGACGACTCTTACGTGAGGCTCCAGTAAATGCATGGTTTGAGAGGTCACTTTGATTTAATAAAATTTCCTTACAAGTGATATTTTTTCTATTATACACAAGCCGAGCTACAAGAAACAACTCACAAACAGCTAGTGAACTGCTTTATCTCTGCAGACTTTTAGGTCTGAGTCCTCTTCCTAATGTTGACAGGGACGTGTGACCCTTGTCTCCCTGCACCCACGCAGGTTTTCCTCCTCCTCCAACACACGTTTTCAAAAAGCACAAAATCAAAACCCTGCAAAAGCTATGTAGAGATAAGAAATGCAGAGCAAAACCTGCTCCCAGAAGCCACCGTTAATCAACAGAGCTGAGCCGTCACACCAGCTGACACCTATTTACCCCTCTGGCCTACGGAAGAGACAGGGGAAAAATCATGAAATGGTGACATGCCAATAAATTTTACACACGAAATAAGGAACCGTCATTCCAGATTCTAATCGCCAGGGCAAACGCCATTGCTTTTGTGGCTATGCTAGTCTCTCTCAGGAGTTACACTGTGGGAGGTAGGGAAGGAAGGAGGGGAAGAGGCTCCAGAAGTGGCAGTGAGGATGCTGTGCCCCGCCCAGCCCAGAGGCTCTGCCCCAGGGGGAGGTAGAGCTCTGCCTTCTCTCGCACAGGTCCAGCCCGACTTCCCTGGGTCGGATTTTTAACTGGAGGATGTAAAAGATGCGGCTAGACAGAGATAGGGTTCACTCCTATCTAGGGAGCGCCTCACACCTCAGAACAAAGAAAATCACTTCAAAAGAAATAAAAGGGAAAAAGAAGGAAAAGAGAAAATGAGGCTCCTTGCTACAAAGTACCTTTTCGTATTGCTGAGTTAATGTTGATCAATGAAGAAATCCCACTTACAGGCAACTTTGGAGAGTTGGTCCAGGGTTAGACACACTTTCCTTTTTGTTCTAAAGTTATACTTAACAGAAGCCCAAGCAGCAATTGAACCAATCGTATTCAGTTAATGGCTAAATAATCTTGGGGAATTTCCCAAAGATGACTAGCAAAGGGAAGAAAATATTTGGAGAGGGGACTATTTTAAAATGTATGATAATATCCACCAGAAGGGCTCAGAATTGTGTAGGGAAAAGTTTGGGGAAGAACCTTTTAAACATTCTTAGTTTAAAAAGCCAATACCCTATCAACTGAGAAAACAGTGAACAGCAAATGAATTTCAAAGACAAATCGGAAGTTACAACTAAACTGACTCAAATTTCTAATACAAAAGCTACACTTAGACGCAACGGAGATGGTGCTACAAAATTTGGAAGAATTATAAAAATAAGCTGAGGTTTTAGAAATCTCTTTCACCTCTACAATTGTCTTCATTAGCTAAGCCCCTCCCAAGCAAAGGAGAGCCTGGTTTACAACACTAAACAACTGCGTGGAGTCTGGCATCGGTATAATCATATTCACTTTTTCCAGATACCCTCTTTGCAAAACAGTCCACTGTAAATTGCCTAGAGCTAAAACTGTCTTAACGAAGGCTGGCTGTCCAGTGACAATTCTTTTCAAAACATCCACATTTGTTGGGCTTTCTCTTGTTTTATCTTCAAATATGAAAACACTGAGAAGAATGTTTTTTTTTATCTAAATGCGACACCTGGAGCTGCACTGCCAAACAGCCACACAGGAGTCGGAGATGGGAGCTCTGAAGACCACTGGGAAGGGCAATGGGTGAGAAGAAGCTCTTCAGTTCAGCACAGTCATAACCAGCATTCTTTTCCCCTTCAATTCCTTACCCTTGTTTTAAAAATTATCTTTTCCATTTTATTATTTTAAGTGAGCCCTCATGAAACACAATTTCTCACTAAAAAACAGGAACAAAGAATCGCCACAGTTTAGTGAGGCTGGGATGAGCAGAAAGTGGAAAGTTAAAGCTGTAGCATACTCTTACAACTCAACCTCTGTTGGTCAGATTAAGAGGGAAAACGTGGTTTACAGATGTCAAACTAGGCAACTCTTAAAGGACAAAGTAACCTAATTTAAAATTTAAAAATTAAAAACAAATTAATTTAATGAGCCTATTGTCTTATTTAATGACTTAATATTGTATCAAATAAACCCAAATTATTTTAAAATATTTATAAAATTGTATTAAAATATACACAGCTAGTATAGCCGGGGGGGGGGGGAATGTAGAGCTGAGCCCCAGGAAAGAAAGAGTACTTAGTAAGCACTTAGTGTGTCAGATTTCCTGCTAAGTGGGCTTCATGTGTTACCTGACTTTAGTCCTCACAATAACTCTAACAAGCTAATCGCGATTACTGAAATCCTTTTAGAAAAGCTATTCACCACAGCTTGTAAAGAGGCAGGACTCAATTTGACTTCAGACTCTCTGACTCCAAAGCCCACGCAACCACCCATTTATAGAATTTCTTCTCTTCGTATTGGTAAAATGTAAATTATTTCTAAATCAATAAAGCATAACACAGAGATACAACAGAAACATACACAACTTCTAGGTTTTCAGAAACCACAGCCTGCGCATGTCTGATCACTAGATTAACCAATAATTTAACTCTACCAGTAGATTTTATGTGATAAAACTACCTTCAAAGATTTTAAAATGTCAAAGTCGATGATTATCACAAATATGTAATCAAACTCCTAAAACACTGCATTCTATCTTACTATTTGAAACTTATGCCAAGACTACTTTGTAACTAAGAACTGGCTCAGATCAAAGATGACTCGTACAAACACATCAAGTAAGGGAACAGAGACCAGATCTAGTACATGTTCTTTGCAGCAAAGAAACAAACTAGGCCCCATCTAGAGATGGCTTTAAAAGCAAACACACAAACAAAACTCCACAGCTCTGAAACAAATCAATGATTTCAACAAACAGGACAGGGAAGTGAAACACATCAGACGCTCCTGTCTGTCACAGCACCAGGGCTAACCTAAGCAGGGCTGTTAAGAAAAGAATGACAAGTGCCTCCCAGCAGCGGTGGGACACCAGTAAGCGAGGGAAGGCAGGACACTGTGAAGGCAACGCCCCGTTATTGAACAAGACAAACTACTCTGCTTTCCTGTTCGTATCGGATTTTCTGCCAAGCTGCACATACGTTTCAGGCAATGTTCAAAGCTAGTAACAGATGTAGATTTAAGCAAACAGAATGTGCATTTGGGGGGGAAAATTAAATAAGAGTCTTCTTTCGGCGGAGTGCACATTTCTTAAAACTTCCATATTCCCTTCGCCCCGTCTGTATCACATATTCATTCTTTTCTCAATTAATACATCTGTTATTAAGGCCGCCCTGGTGTCTGCCTAAGAATTATGGTAGCAGTTCAATTTTTCACAATAAAGTGCCCAATATAAATTCTACTCTAGAAATTAACCTATTCCATTTAAGTAAGAGTAACAAAAATACTGCCTTTCTTAATCTTACAGAAATATTTTTTTAAATAGTTCATTTGTCCTGAGTGGTTTAATTTCTTCTTTAAAATGTTTATGAATTCTGATAAATAATCTCTTCTGAATACCAACTGGGAATAAGGGATTTGGGGGGTGACGTTGTCACTCCATCTTCTAAAACCAGTAAGACTTTTGAAAATTATTGGAAATGGGGTTTTTTGAAAAGTTTTAATGTACCTCAAGAAGTCTTCTATGAAATAAACTGGACTCTTCAGAAATTAATCTATACAAACTGTAACAAATTCATATTGTTATCTTCTTACCCAAATCATGAAACACAGCCAAGAGACCCTGTTTCTTGAGATTATGAGAATTTGAAATACATATACATGTATGGCCTTGGTCATGAAAACACATAAGAGCATGACAGAGAACAGCTACTAAGTTAACTGTACTATGCCATTTGAGATGTTTATACAAAGGAAATGAATTCACCGTAACAGGACCAAGAGTTTTAGGCCCCTTACCTCTCACCACAAAGAATTCTCACTTAAAAAATAATCTACTGACCACTGCTATCGCTTGCAACAATTAAGAGCATGGTATGTTAGAAGACCAAATGAGAATTTCTGGATTTGGAAATATATATATTCCATGCTGTGTAATAAACAGGCTCTTTCATAAGGGCAGGTAACAGTCCTGTGATATTTACAGCTATATATCAGGTACTAGATTAATGCTAGCAGGTAGGTGCTTCAAGTACTCTAAAAGAACTGAATGTTTCAAAAAATGTGGTAGTTGTTAATGCTCTAGAGAAATGTTAAAATTATCAGGAAATTATATAATCTCCATCTTACCATCCATCTTATCATATTCACAGAGTATGTAAAGTAGCCTGCGTTAAAACATAAAATAGTCAGTAAAATTAGGATTCAAAAAAATATAAATTAGAATATAGGAAGTGAAACTGAAGGTGAGGCCGAAACCTGAACAAAGTGGAACAAGCCGTAGATATTTTGAGTAAAATTTATACACATTTAGCTCTGAAAAGCCTGGCAATCTAAGCAAAAAGAGAAACATGGTCATTTATATTATCCAAAGTAGGCAAGATTTTTCTCTAGTTCTTAACCTTAAAATAAAATTTCCATGTGGGGTTTCAGGAGAAAACCACTGCCTAACTTTTTGAGAAGCAGACTTTTCTATAATAGAAAAATCAATCACACTTGATTGACCTTTCCTGTAAATCTGGGTTTCTAATGTAAAACAAAAAGAGAATGGCCACACGAGTGCTTTTCATTACATGGAAAACAGTTCGGATAAGTTATCCTCATCTCCCGAAAAGAATAAAGAGCTGCCAAAATGAATTGTTTTATCCTGTAAGAAACTACCTATCAATTCAAATTCCAGTTATTAAAAAACAAACAAACAAACAAACACAGAATGGAATGCATCAGTAGTGAACACTAAATAGTCAGAACAAAGAACAAATGATGACTTTTTAGACATAGTATTTGCAGTAAACAAACAAAACTATCTCAAAAATAAATGGTCTGAAACCATGTGCTGAGCATCACCTGTGTAGGGAACCTGATAAAATTACAGTGACATCATCTTCTAAAAGGTGCCCCCTCTTCAATATGGCTGCCCAATGAGCGGCTGGTGGTGAACGCATTTCCCTCTCTAAACAAACCTTTATTTCCTCACCGAGAAAATGGTGGTCCACATGATGATGACAATTTAGAAAAACTTCCCTCCAGTCCAGATGGCTCTTGGCTTAACGAACATTTTCAGGGGGCCATCCCCTAGGTGCTGCACTCTGTAAAAGCACACACTGACTTTATCAATCACACCCTCCACGCCTACAACTTCTGTTTTCTCCCTTGGTGAGGAGCATTCTGAGTCATCAATCTGACTACTTCTCCCACACTCAGCTCAGTCATCTACCTTCTTCGGTAGCTTTCAAATTTGTTTTCTCCAAGGCAAAAATCATTTATAGTGTTGCTAAAAAAAATTAACTGGCATGGATTGAAAATGCTCATGTGTGATGCTAAGAGAAAAAGCAGAATATAAAACTATAAACTGTATAATGCCAATAAGTAAACAACCTGGGTTGTGCCTTCTTCCTAAAGAGAAAGATTGGAAAGAAATGTGCTAAAATGGTAATGGCAATAGTATTCCAGGGAGTGAGATCAAAGGTGATTTTTGTTTTCTTATTGATGTGGCACATATAATAGGAGTACGTATGGATAGGATTCTCTATTGCTGGCCAACATGCTACATTTAACATGGTTGCCAAATAATCTTTGTACCAGTGCATCTGAAGTGTTGAAACAGGGAACAGGATAGAATACCAGACTACTTAGAATCTGAAATAGCCAACCTGGCCTGAATACCATGTGCTATGCACTGACCGGGACCCAACCCAAGGCCTAGCCCCCAAGATTACGGTACTTAGAGATGGGGCCTTTGGAAATCAATAGGTTTAGCTGAGGTCATGAGGGTGGGGCCCTCAAGGGGATTAGTGTCCTCATAAGTAGAGATAACACAGAGCATGCTTCCTCTCTCCATCTGCAGGCTGTACTGAGTCCTCATGTGAAAATACAGTAAGAAGGAGGCCACGACCCAAGGATACAGCCCTCACTAGACACCAAGCCTGCTGGCACCTTGATCTTGGGCTTCCAGTCTCCAGAACTGTAAGAAATAAAGTCCTGTTGGTTAAATTACCCAGTCTATGGTATTTTGTTATGGCAGCCCAAGCTAACAAGATACCATCTTCATTACACATTAGTTGTGTAACCTACTACAAATTATCCCAGCCTAGGTCTCCTCTGTTGTACAATGGGGAGGAAAACAGTACCTACCTCATAAGGCAGTTAAGAAGATTAAATGGAATCATTCACAACTACAGCTTGGTGTACTGAATTACCTCAAGAAGAGCAACGGGTTTTCACCATCACCTATTATTTAAAAATGCTATTTATAATCCAGAGGTTATGACACTTATCTGGCTCAAAGGAAAAGGTTCTGGAGTTTGGGTTGACTAAATTGGTCCCCAAGTGTGTAAACTCCCCTTTTTTCCATCACCGTATTGGGAGTAGGGGGAAGTCAGGAAAATGGGGGAGGAGATTAGAGGTTGTGTATGTGGCTAAGAAAAGAGGTCTATGAATTTGTAACATCCACTTCATGAAACAGAATTCTTATGTACAAACATGAATATAATAAAAAAGCAATCTACCATGAAAAGGGATTACAAAAGGAAAAATATAATTCCTTAGATTTTTAAAACTAAGCTAATTATATTCAATACAATAAAGAACAGATTCAATAAAGAGACAGCTACAGAGATTAGATTTCAAGAAAAGGTAATCGTAGGTGGTCTATTATTACTGTGTATATAACAATATAATTGCTTGTACTATGTAAGTTTCTATCTCCTGATTCCATTTACAACTCTTCCAAAGAAAGGAAATAAGCTCCTGCCTTCTCCCCAAGGAGTGACTTTAAAAACAACACTGCGAATGGGGGTGAGGGTGGGAGTGGGAAGGTGGAGTGAGCAGCAGGGCCAGTGTACCTGAGGGGCTGAGTAAAGGTTAGTGGAAATACAGCCTATCCAAGTGAAGTAGCTGAACTCAATTAGATACAGCAAACAGCTTTCCCCCGTGCCATCTGTTGCTTAGTGGGATGATCCACTGTGGAACTCTCAATTGTCCAAAGGTAGTTTCCTTTACCTTCAAACACCAGGACAGACTGGATAGAAAATCAGTATTAAAGATGCCATAAGAAGAAAGCCTGAAAAGAGTATCCTTAAGTGCAACCTAAAGAAAGGAAAGTTAGCAAGAATTAAAAGTGACAAGTTATAAAAAGAAAAGGTTAAGACGGACAAATAATTTCCTGTGGATTATTTAATCAGAGAAACAGAAGTATGTGCGTAACCACACTCTCAATCCACCCTTTCTAATCCCTACCTCTTACCTTACATGCTCTGCCTTCATCTAAACTTATTTTTATAGAATAAGGAATACAGGTACCAGATCGTTTGAGAATACAGATCGTTTGAGAAAACGATCAAGCAGAAATCCTCAAGGCAGCCACAATAAATCTGAGGTTGGAAAACCTGAGGCTTGTTTTAAATGAGGCCATGCTACCTTTCCTGTTGCAATCTCCTTTTCCCCAGACCAAATGCACAGGCACTTGTGTGGAGAGAGGGTCCAAAGCTTTCACCAAGTTCTCAAAGGGCGTCGAGAGCCAAGAGAGTATCAAGTACTGAGATGCAGTGAGGAACAAGCCTACGTGGTCCTGGTGGTTTGGAACGCCTCTGTGCGCCTGTGAGGGGAAGGAGGGAGAGAGACGAGGCGCACGGCACAATCAGTCAGCTCAGACAGCCCAACTGCACAGGCATCACTCAGATCACCAAAGATACCCCATCAGCAAGAGCAAGAACGACAGGCCAAAGGTCCAGAGAAAACCCCAGTTCTCAGTGGGAGACCCAAGAGAATGTCTGCACTTTTACCCTGTCTTACCAAGACCAGAAAGTCCGCCCTGGGGAAAGCTGGATGGACGCTTCACCTAAACTACTCCGTGATCAAAACTAGTAATTCCCAAGGCAGACAAGAGAAAATACATGCCCTCACCCACAAGGTGGTATGACTGGAGCTAGTAAGCCAAGACTGCTGCAAAGGAAGGGCATGGTAATCCTAATAGAGAGAGAGAAAACCCTTCTCTATTTGAGAAGAACACAGATTTTGTGGAAAAGTTGGTCTCTAGCAAAAATGTTGCATTATAAATATATGCTTAGCACAAATCATACTCTGCTATGTCACAAATTTACCTTGGAGGTATACAGCTCTAGTCACACTAAAAACCGACCTCAAGCAACTGAGTAATCCTGTTCTCCCTTGAGGTTTTTATACAGAGAGCTCTAGAAGCCATGCCTGAGACCTGTCTACTCAGTTCTCATTACTGAGTAGTAATCTGAAGCTCCTGAATGTACTTTTCTATGGAGGCCTCTTGGATTAGAGAGGAAGAAGAAATACCAGTATGGGGGGGAGGGGTTCCAACCACTGAAAAGCAAGAAAAGTACTACAGAAGATGTTGGAAAGCTACAAAACAGACCAAATAATTCCCTCCGCAATTGGCAGGCAGGATCCTGCTGCCAGATGTTTGAAATAGAATTAACCTCTATGGACAACACGGATAAAAATAAACTGCTATTTATTCTAAATAAATAAATATCTAGGTAAGCCTAAATAACTATCTAGGGAAGGGCTATCTCTGTTTAACTTTCCTGCAACACCTCTTTCAGACTGTCGCCCCCACCACACCAAAAAAAGTGTCCCTTACTGCACTGTCCACAGATGCTGAGTCAGCAGCGTACACGGAGGCTTTTGAAAATGTGTCAAAGACAGATTAAACAACACCTACTTACAAAGCTAAGTTAAATCGGGATATTCGCAATATTTCAAAGCATCTTCAAACCAGGTAACCTCACCTTAACAACAACAAAACCCTCCTCGATCCTCAAAGGATATATAACTATTCCTCGCAGAAAAGATTACAATTGCGTTAGATAAAGGCATTACAAATGGCTTACAAATGGTTGTTCTTTATATTTGGGGGAAGAAAACTCTTAAACAGCAAATGCATACGTTCACCCCTTCACAGTCACGTGAGAAATAGTTTTTACGAGCTACAGTGCGCCAGACTTTCCAGTGCTGTCCAGCGCAGGGCGGTGGAGACAGAAAGGTTCCTGCGGCTGCCATTCCCGTGGAGAGAGGCACACAGGACACACAGGGTGACGGCCAGAATTCCTACCCAGATGCTTCGTGTTCCCCAAAGAACATACCTGGGCAATTCCATAGTCTGGGCCTTTAAAGTGAGCCAACTCTCTCTGTTAATAACAACCAGGAAATTCAAGTTGGAAGTCAAAGGCCTGGCTTCTTACCTTGCAAAATAATAATACAGGGCAAAACAGCAGCAGGTTGAGAAAACAGGAGACCTGAGCTGCAATTTTGGCTTTGCAGAGGAAACCCTCCAAACTGCCCTGAAAAATACAGTTTTAAGATCACCTAATTTTTAATTGATCTCAAGTGAAAAAATGATTTGGTTTCATGCTTATCACATGGTACTGGTGATAATAGTAAATGACAGTAAAATAGAAATGACTACCCTCGAGAGAAATCTGACAGCGTAAGAGTTAGAGCAGGAAACAGATTAAAAAAAAAAAAAAAAAACTTCCACGAATAAAATTTCATGTGTTTCTTGACTAAGTTTTGACATTCAAATCAATTATCTCTATTGTGCCTTCAGGTACTAATATTCTACCTGGATAAATGAAAACGGTCAGTTTCACTAAAAATATGGTCCCGAAACCCTAACAAGAATGGTCAGAAGAGGGGGAGCAGTAACAAGGATCACGCTCTAAGAAGTGAGGAGAGTTCTAGACTAACGAGCTTCTGTGGGCTCCTCACACATAAAACAGGCCTCAGGCTAATCCTGGAGAAGCAGAAGGAAGAGGATGAGGAGAAGGTTCAGAGGAGGTCATTAGGTTTTCCTCCCAACACATAAATTTTACATCAAACAAGCACTGGAACAGTGTCTCTCAAACTTTTACCATCATTTAATGGATATTTGGCACTCAGGAAAACCACCGATTGCAAGTTTTGAAAAGTTATCCTCTTTTAATCATACAAATAAACAATTTAGTAAATTAAAAACAAAAACAAACTTGCTGTATATCTGTAACAGAGATGACTTACATCCACCTCGAGGTTTTTGCTACAGCCTGGAGATGAATGACTTGGATCGTATACTGTGTATCTAAGAGACTTCTTATTCTATTTCTACTAAATTAGAAGCTTCTTACTTATCGATCACAAACAAAGGCAGATGATCCTACACATACACAGATGAAAGAGACTCCAAAATGATGGCGGTAACTCATTACATCTCTGTCCAAGGAACACATTTTAGCTAAAAATTAGTATTTCATTCAGGGAAATTCTGGGGATGAGAGTCTTACCTTGACTTCATTAGTCTCTGAAGCCATTCACATCCTACTGCAGTATTTAGGTGGAATGGGAACACTACGCTCTACCCAATATCATAGCCTGAATGTTAAAAATTGTAATACGTTACTCACAATACTGTAAAGCTACTCAGGATACATGTTTAGCTAAAACATGCCACTTTAGCAAACTGTTTGAAGGAATGGAAATAGCGTGTATTGGCACCGACTGTCTCATGTGAGGTACATAAAAATGTAATCTCTGCTCTCATGTCAAAAATTCTTGCAGGCATCTTTCTCCTCATAGGCAGCATGAAATAGCAGGGTCGGCCAATCTCCTGCCACTCACACAGTTTTCACTCAGCATATTCTAAAAAGATAGAATTTTTCATTTTATTATTTTCACTATTTCCTTCCATACCAAATTAAGATTTGAAAGCATAATAACATTATTTCATCAAGTCTAAAAGAAGAGGGCTGGCAATTTAAATGATAAGGCCATAAATTAAAAAATGTATCCCAACCTCATAGATGTTCAGGGACACAGAGAAGGAAAGGCGTGGAGAATTCTGGGACCAACGAAGCCCTTCCCCGGAAATAAAGCACTGTGGTAGCAATGCCCTTTTCTTGTTAAAAATACAACTGCACTCTACCTTGTGCAGTTGTGTCTATCCTGACACTTTTTCCAGAGCACATCATGGCTCACAGAATTATTTTGTGAGCTGTGATAGAGAGATAGATAGATGATAGAAAGACAGATAGATAGATAGATAGATAGATAGATAGATAGATAGATAGATAGACAGATAGATAGATAGATAGATAGATAGACAGATGCAGATAGACATTCTCTTGAATCACAGATTTTCCATGATGAACAATAAAAATCACCCGGCACTTTTCCTTCTTCGTACAAGAACATACATGGTATGAATGAATACTTCTGTGTGTATCAACTGGGACACTGAATATACAGATAAGTGCAGTTCTTTTGCACACTGTATGTGACTGATACCAGGCAATATTATCCAGCAGTCATTTTGTAAAGGTAACAATATAGGGACTCTGCTTTCTCTCCAGAGTTTGTGTCATTAATTTGGAGGCTGGTTTCAGAACGTTCTCTGCAACAGTGTAACTTCTGCATGTTTGTGGTTAAAAAAAAAAGTTCTACTTTGAATGATGTTCTGGTAGTTGGGACTCTTGACCATCTTTAGCAACAAGATTCATTGTTTTTGGAAATAATTCTTTGGAAAGTATTATTTTAGATTTGTCCTGGAAAAACTTTATTGATTTACCCTCCCCCCACCAAAAAATGCCATTGTAGTTTATTTTTAAATCACACAAATGTTTGGATAGCATTATGTCACTACTTGACGAAGTTTCATAAATAACTAAAAACTTTGTCAATAAAACCTATTTTCAGGCAGGTATCACAGTGATTCTTATTCACACTATTTTTTCCCCAATTGCTTGTGTAAATCATATTCCTAGATTTTCATTCCCAGTATATAATCCACAACCCTTTTAGGCCTGGGTTTCTCAGCCTGAGCAGCACTAACATTTTGAGCCCAACGAATCTTTGCTGTGAGAACTGTCCTGTGTATTACACACAGTGTTTCCCAGCAGCCCTGGCCTCTACCCACCAGGTGCCAGTAGCACACCCCCAAGTGGTGACAACCAAAAGTGTCTCCAAACACTGCCCAGTGTTCCTGGAGCAAACCCCAACTTTCCTCAGAATACTGACTTAGGCACTAGAGTCCTGTTCAGTTGTCACATTTATATTATTCGGAGACATGGTGATTGGGTTACCACTTTTATGAATGAATCAACCACCGCCACCACCCCATTTTTGAGATGGGATTACAACACAGTAAGAGTTTAAAAATCCAAATTCAACACACAAAAATATGCATTTGGTGTAAAAATGCTAACCAAAACAAACTACCCTATTAAACTATTACCAGAAACACAGTGACCAACACATTATCCTTTGCAGTATACACACAAACCTCTAAGAACCTAACAATCATTAAGAATGTAGGAAAGTTATAATCAATCTTACACTTCAATGCCTTTTTTCTTATAATATCAAAATTCAGGGTAGAAAGTGAAGATTAGTTTTTTTTAATGTTCCTCTGCTATTTTATGTATTTAACTTATAAAATTCAGTAACATAGGCTATGAACATGCAGGACTTTTAAAAGGTTTAGAAAACTAATAACAGATACATGTGCAGCTGAGAGCCTGAAGTTGGGGAGCAGTTATAGCAGTCATACCTTCTCATAAATTTTCTATTGTACAATACAATTTAGTAATACTAATCAGGGAAAGAACAGGAGGGGGTAGACCACACGCCTGAATTAACACAGCAGGACTAATAAACGTGGCAGGCCAGGGAAAGGCTGGACATGTATTGCTTATCTTCCAGGTCTTAGCTCAGAAGTCCCTTCTTTCTGGAAACTTTCCAGGTTCCCCACGTTCAGGTTCTGTGCCCCTACTGTGTGTGCCACATTTCTGCTTTCATAAGATTATCCCACTATGCTATAATTGTCTTGCTATGTCTACATTTTCCCAGTAAAACCATTATGTCCCCAGCACCAGGTAGGTTGCCTGGCACAAGTGGATGCTTTAGCAAGACCTTGTTAAAAAAGATTCCGATGAATTCTACGATAGCTCTCCTTATGTATGCAAAGGAAATAATAACATACGCAAATTTATCCAGAGTAATTAATATCAAGGAAAGAGGAAAAAAATCTTAAAACCAATCTGGAATACTGCAAACATTCTGGGTTATTAGAAATCTCAATGAGCACTGTACAAGACTGTCTCTATATTTAGAAAGCATAACTCGACATTCAGATAATTTTTACTTATGTCTTTTTCAGAAGAACATACTATAGAAAAATAAAGATAATATTTACAATTATTTTTAAGTATTTCACTCCATTGGGCAAATAAGCAGCTGCTAATTCAACAGTGTTTGTAATCAAATAAATTTGAATGAAAATATGTGCTTTTCACCTGAAAACTGTGTAACTTAAAAAAAAAAAAAAAAAGCCCAATGATAGTTAAGATGTGGTTTAATTGTAGGATTGCATATGTTCCAGTGTGGCTGGGTCCCAGTTTATACTTGTCCTGATGGCCCACATGATTTGGCATTGGTTTGGGACTAAAGTGTCACAGTGTGTATTGTGTATTATAAAGTATATGATCACAGTTAAATGGTATGGTACTCTTGTATACTACTACAAGACAACCTTTAAGGAAAAATGCTGGGACTAAGAATAGTTTCCACTTACTGAGCACCTATTATCTGTCAATCAATATATCAGATACTCCCCGTATTTCATATAAGGCAGGTATTAGTTTTTCCAGTTGTCACATGAGTAATTTGCCCATATAATAGGTAAGTAACCACCATAGCTCAAAACTAGACTTTCCCTGCTACCAAGCCAACAGTCTCTGCAATATAACATAAAAATATTTGTGTCCCGTGACTCTGATTTGCCTGCTGGAAATCACCAGGAAGGCTGTAATTCATAATTGGGGGGTAAATGTTTTTTTCAAGTAGTCATCAAAAGTTGTTTAAAATTAGAAACTACCTAAACATACCTGGTGATAGGTATTAAGTGATCATTCATACCTTCATGTTACAGAACCACTTTAACAATGATGAGATCATTCAGTTAACATAATATAATGTGAAAGATACAAAAAGAACACTCTAAAACGAAAATTTTTAAAGCATATTTTGAAAGACTTAAAATTAAAAACGCCAAATTATTCGCTATCACTGTGGTAAAGATACAAGATAGATAATTGCTCCTCTTTTCCAAATTCTCTGAAATATTGTTCTATTAATTTTTTATAATTAAAAAATTATTTAAAAAGTAAAGCAGCAAGGGTTAAAAGTTCAAATACAGTACATGCTGTTCTCTAATTCCTTACAAAATTCACATGCTCACAAAAGTGATAGTTAAAAGATACAGATAAGATAGGGAGGAAAAAAGCAAAAGAGAGATGCAAGAAATTGAGTTCAGTAAGAGAAGCATTTCAAGAGGCAAACCACACGTTCCTACGGAACGGAAGTAGAGTCCAGGAGACAGAAATTCATGTCAAGGCTATATTCAGATCAAAGAACATAAAAGTAGGGTCCATTTGCTGCAGAATTGTCCATTACACTGAAGGTATCAAGCCACAATGAGCTCTCAGCAAAATTCAAAATTCAAATCAGTTAAAGGCTGTTGAGTCAGAAAGTACAGAAAAGATGAGAAGACGGCTTCCTCAAGCATTTCACTGGGAAAAGGGAGCTTGGCAAACAGGTCAAAACACAGAGGTCAAAAGCATAATTTAAGTGAGCAGCGTCTTGTTTGAGGCCATAAGAAGTCAAGTTACTAACAGTAATTAGTAAATATCCATTTTATTTGATGTAGCTGCCACCATGTCTTTCTCTCTGAGCATCTCTCCTGTTTTACTTTTATACAAATTAAGGCATGTTATAGACACTTCCTCCAAGGACTACGCAAAACCAGAAGAAAAACTCTTTAAAAATATTCCTGTCTCCTGAGGCAGCACGGTTCAAATGCCCTCACAAAACTCTTTATAGGTCACATTTCAAGAGAGTAGGAGATGTGTTCTCTGGTTAATTACTCATAATAGGAAAAAAGTAAAAATTACTCTAAGTGCTTGGTCTGTACCTAATAAATTTACCTTCCCTACAAAATTAAAATGCAATTTTGTTAAAGATATGCAGAGTGGTACAAAGCCACTTGGGCAAGAAATGTTTGATTTGATGGGGGTGGGGGGCGAAAGTTTCACCTTCCAATTGCTTGTTACTTCTACTATACAACCACATAACCAAGAGAATACGTAAGAACGGAATCTTGTGATATGCTGTTTGTTATGGTTGTGATGCATGAACTTTTCCATAGAGACCCCTGCTTAGAAGATAATCATCTGACACTGAATTATGACTAGCACATTAAGGGCCTGTCTAGAGAAAATCAACTAAACTTGCATAAATGTTTAAGGTCAAAATATCTCAAAGTACCTACCATCTAGTAGTAAACAATAACATTTTACAGATGGCATCATAAAACAAAAATTACAATAGACATCTGCGCTCCTATCAGGAATAAAAGCAGACAGAGCCATACCCCACACGTATTAAGCGGAAAGCTCTTTCATTGTTGCAGTGCCCATATAATGAATTTATCTGCTTCGTGTGAGAGAGATCAACCTACTTCATACCTGAATATTTACTCCAATTTTGAGCTTCCCTTGTGTATTAGTCTGCTTGGGCTGCTGTAACAAAATACCATGGACTGGGTGGCTTCAACACCAGAAATTTATTTTTCCCCAGTTCTAGAGGCCGGGACATCCAAGATCAAAGTGCCAGCTCATCTGCTTCCTGGTGAGAGCTCTCCTCCTGGCTCACCTGTCTTCTTCCTGTGTCCTCATAGGGCAAGAGAAAGAGGGAGCAAGCTCTCAGGTAGCTCTTCTTTTAGGACACTAATCCTATCAGACTCATGATTTCATCAAACCCCAGTCACCACCTAAAGCCTGAAGTATCATCACATTGGGAGTTAGGGCTTCAACACATGAACTTCAGGGAGGGGGTATAAGGGGGTAGGGGGGAAGAACACAGATATGCAGTTTATAACAACTTCTATTTAATTTTACTTTCTGGCAATGGTGTGTGTACACAGAGATAGATGATAAAAGTCAAATTTTTTTATGTAAATTACAAAACTTTCTGAATACAAAAATGGTTGATATCAATACTCATAGAAAGGACTATAGGAAAACAATATCAAATTTGGGCAAATGCAGAAAAACGTAATCTCTGGTTATCATGAAGGTGTTGTTTTTTAAATGCTAAGGTCATATCAGCACTGAGTGATTTATAAAACCCATGCAGGTTACACATGTTGAACTCTTCTTAATTGTAGCTATCTTCATTTTTTCTTTTAAGCCACAAGATGACTCATAATAGACTACATTTATTGTTAGCTTATACACTTCATGTGTATTTATGAAAATCATCCCACTAGTTCTATGATGTATGTGGGTACTGTTATTATCTCCATTTTACAGACAAGAAAAGTGTAAGAAGTGCCCATAGTAGTACAATTGTAAAACACAGAATTTAAAAGGAGAAAATAAGACCTGTCTCTAACAATTCCCTGTCTGGAAAAAGGACTAATCACAAATCTGTAGTCTTTCATTTGATTACTAATAAAAAGAGCCTGTCTTTGTTCTGTGTTTTAATCTCAAGAGAACCTATTATGCTTCTCTTTGAGAGTTAAGATGAAACTGGACGGAAAGTATCAAGTTCTCACCAGATGGAAGTCCTGCAGACATGAGGGCTTTTTCCAAAATATTTAATTCGAAATAGGAACACAGAGTGTATCTTCTGAAAAACAGCCACTATAAAACTGTTCTTGCTGGACGCCCCCTAAGGTGAAGATGCAGAACAAACATGGATAAAGCAGTTTCCAAAAGACATCGCGTAATTCTTCCCTTTCTTCAATTAAGATACATTTTTAAATTACCTTGTGGGGTTAATTCTGTTCCGATCATTCCAAAGGAACAAGATAATGCATTTCTGCTTAGGTACTACTGCAATTTTTTCAAAGTAACACTCCTTAACGTTACATAAAACTGCTAGACCATTGTTGATGGGAAGGAAAAACACAGAGATTTGGAATATCGTGAAATCTTTTCCAGACTCAAAATTATGACTAGTGCTAAAAATCAAAGATTGAAGGAAACAGATAAGAAAATAATTCTTTTGAACTGTAGGCATACACTACGGGAAGTATGCATAGCATGAAAACAACACAGCATTTTACAGTGTTTATAAATCAACATCCTGCAGATGTTATGATTAAGAATATCCACAATTTGTTCAATTATAAAATGTTTTAAATCATTAAATTAGCAAGAAACTCATAGCTGCTTCAAACGTTTTTTTTGAAAGGAGCATGTAAATCATACATATTTGTTGTACAATCAACAAAGAATATGACTTTACTGTTTATTTCCTAAGAGGTACTTCTTGAAATACGTATATTTTCCAAGCTTTTCCACACAGTATATAGACACAATATATCAACTAGAAAAAGATTTATAAAATGTAGCTGCAGTACAACTTACTTGATATTGTTATGCAAATCACCTACTTTTTCAGGTTATAAAAGACCGTGCCTTTTCTCTCTTGTTTATAAACAACCATACTATGCCTAAAATAAACTTCAAATTCTGATTTCTTATAGTGTTTGATAGAAGAAACTAACCAGGAGTTTGCCCTAAAGAGAAATGGAACATCTGGTAAAATGTGTAACGTGCTGCAGGATCACAGCTGCTGCGAAGGTTCCTATTAGTATTCCAATCTGATAGCTGTAATCTCCGTGCTAAGTGGTAAAAAGCATAACGGAGAATAGAAAGGAACTAAAGAAGCATCTTCTTGAGCTATAGAGTGCTTTCTTTTTTCTCAGCAATGTGCTAACAACTGGGCCTCACAGCATACTTGGGGAAATATTTCTGTAGTTAAGTACACACTTCAGCTTAAAACACATACCTATTCAATAGACTGCTGCTGGCACGTGACTGCTGATTACGTCCCTCCCCAAGTATATTAACCTAAGCCTTAATCAGGACAGGATGTGTGCTATTTCTTGTCTGTGACTCATCAATCTACTCTGCTTTTATTTTTCAACTCACCAATAAGACAATTTGGAGTAGAAGAAATAGGAAAGGAAAACTGAGAAAGTGCAGATGACCAGAAGAGAGGGCATTATTAACTCAAAATAGCCTGCTTTCACAGGCACACCACGCTCAGCAGTCTTTCTCCTCCATTTACTTCCAACTTTCAATTTTCTGCCATAAACAGCAACAAAATTCCATGCTTACTGCAGTATAAATTGCCTTACATTTGTGACACTTTTAAAAGCCCCTACTGTGCCATGAAAGGTTCCCAAACAAGGAAAGATGTGCACAGCAGGAGAGGAACCCACTTACATGTTCTCACAGCTGTGAGGGATCAGTCCCCTAGGGGAACAGAAATCAACTGCAAACTGAAAAGTGTTTAGAAATAAAATGTTTCCATCACCTCACACTATCAGCTACTTCCATTAGTACCCATGAGAGAGACCCTGGATTTTACCCAGCATTTTCATACAATAAACTTTACTGACAGTAGAAAAGAGAATACATTTACGGACTAATCCGACTACTAAACACAGGAAGTTATCAATGAAGAGAATGGATACTTAACTTCCCATTTCTGACTCTTCACTACTGGACTAAACAACTAATCACAAAAGCCTTAGGAAATAGTTTACAAGTGTTATTTATGGAAGCTTATTTTGGGTTCCACATTCTGAATTAAAGCCGTATTACTTAAAATACAAAACATTCAGCATCACATCAGGAACTGATTTTACACCAAGTACAAAGTCAATGATAAGCCCTATGGAGTGAGCTTTGTGTGCCTGTGGTGGTTCTGCGGATATCTTGACTACCTACTAATCAGAAAGGGTAATACAGTCTACATCTCCTGAAAAATAAAAGATGAGTGGCCAAATGGGCTCAAATCATCCGTATTACATTGAGAACAGGAAGATGTGAAAAGATATTCAAAGTCATCACAAAGTGAGCTGTAAGCCCAGTTCCACATGATTTCTGCCAGTGTTTCCTGAGCACCTATCTCTATTTCTAGGCACTTCAGAAAGAGCTGACAGCCAACCCCGAATCAACCAAGACTCAGTCTTTGCCTTCAAGCAGTTCACAGTAGGTAAGAAAGCCACATGTACAATACCATTTGATGAATTCAGTACATATAGAGGGTGCAGAATTAATGCAAAGGGGACAAAAGGGACAGGCCATTAAAAAAAGCTTTACAAAGGTTCAAAACCTGTGCTAGGTTTTGAAGGATGGGCAAGAACTTATCAGGCAGAAAAAGTGAGAGCAGTATTCTGGCCTGAGGAAACCACTATGCAAAAGCATAGAAGGGTGAAAGGGTTTTTAGGGAAAACCTTTTACTCTCATACTATATAACATGCACAGCAGCAAGAACAAGAAATAAGGCAGAAACACAGGCCTGAACCAGATCTCAAAGGGCCACAGGGACTTGACTGCACAGGCCAGGAGGTACCAGAGAAGGGTTTTCAGTAGAGGAGTGACGTGCTCAGACTTCTGATTTAAGGCAAAAACTCCGGAGTGAAGAATGAATTAAAAAAGGAAAAGACTCGGGCAAAGAAACGTATTAAGAGGCTACCACAGTAATTTACGCAAGAGATGATAATGACAGCCTGAAGTTAAATAATGTGAACAGGCTGAGCGGTTAACATGAAACATGGAATACGCTCAACAACTGCACATGTTACCTTTAAAAGGGACTCATGCAAAAAGTGTGCCATCCAGAAAACCCCAAAGTTCCAAAAGGCATTTTAAGTTGTATATTGCATTAAAGGAACACTACAAAACAATTTCTATTAGTAAGAATCAGCAAAGTTTATACATTCGAGGAAAGGATTAGAAATCACATCCTGCCTGCCCCAATCTTCAAGCTCCAGCAAGAGAGGCACAAAAATCACAAAATGATCTCATAAAATTCACAAAACAGTGTAACCTACAAGTTTTAAAGTAAACAACTGCTACAATTTATAATTACATTATTTTGTTACTATGTCATCTAAAGACAAATAAATGTAGGAATTCAAGAGAAATTGATTCAGCCATTTGATAGGCTTTATAAAGTGTTTTGTACTTAGTTCTAATTTTAAGTTAGAAAAAAATTTTAAAGGTAGAGCCAAGAGACATTAGTTTAATCTGGGACATTTTTCGAGGATTTTAAAACTGCGTTGTTTCCAAACTTTTTACCATGGCTACTTTCATTTCTGAAAATTTTTCAAATCTATTGAAAACCGCCCACATTGAAAAAAATCTAACGACGAGGGTTGTTATTTATGTACTTCATGATTCTTTTTGAAGATAGTTATAATAGAAACTCAGTCACAAAAGCAATCATTCATTCAAATAAGAAACCTAAAATGCCCAAGACACTCATCTAGAAAGGATCAGGTCTGACTACTGCCTGCAGATACTTATAATACAAGCTAAGGTAGTTAAAAATAAGTACTTCCGAATTCTGAAGGTCAGGAGACACATTCTGACCACAGCTTAAATGAAACACAACAAAATGTTACTGTCAATGCAAAGCAATAAAATATAAAGATAAATACCATATTTAGTTGGCCCAATTTCCCTTACTTTTATCTATAGGATATTCACATTACTGGGAAAAACGAAAGAAACATTTGAATACCTAAGGAAAAGATCCAAAAACACTGCAACAAGCAGCTACTGTCAAACTCACCACAAACATATTGGGTAGTAGTGCAATCCCTTCTGAATATGCTCAAGTACTAGCTCTAAACACAGAATGGCATCTATCTCTCTGGCATTCAGACCTTAAATAAGGGTTGTAAATGGCCAACTTTAGCAGACGAAATGTTTCGACATGTGCAGTGCTTTTAAAAACCTAGAAATTTCACATAAAAACTGGAAACAATGCAAATGCCCACTGAGCACAGAATGAATAAATAAAATGTGATATAGTCACACAATAGAATACAGCAATGAAGAATGAACTGCAGAGGATGAACCTTACAACTACAATGCTGAGTAGAGAGGAAGCAAGACATAAAGAAAGTATATACTGTCATTACATTTATCAAGTTCAAAAACAAACTCAATTTATACTGCATATAAATATAGCTGGTAAAACTATAAAAGATTAAGCTTCAAAAAAATCAGAACACTAGTTACTTGCAGGGGGAACACAAGGAGTTGTGATCAGGCAGAACGCTGGGCAGCGGGGGGAAGCTCCCCGTGTTCTATTTTTTGACCAAGTACTGGTTATGTAGCTGTTCACTTTAGAATTAGTCATCAAACTGCATTTGTTTTATGGTCTTCTCCTATAAATATATTTTGTAACAAAATGTTTTTAAATGGGATATGGGAAGTAATATTTTCTAAAATGAGGCAAAAATCTTAAAATTAATATCTTGATTTAAAACAATAATAATGTATAAATAGCTCAGTCGCTTTGCAGAAGTCAGGCAGTTCCTCGAATGATTAG
The DNA here is from genome assembly GCF_964194185.1 of Rhinolophus hipposideros. Taxonomy (NCBI): domain Eukaryota; kingdom Metazoa; phylum Chordata; class Mammalia; order Chiroptera; family Rhinolophidae; genus Rhinolophus; species Rhinolophus hipposideros. The sequence goes on along the minus strand of NC_138059.1, from coordinate 17,750,990 downwards.
AGTTCCTATCTGACCCCGCGATTCCCTCCTAAGTATATACCCAAGATAAATGAAAATGTAATGCCCACATGGAAACTTGTATGCAAATGTTTATAGCAGCATTTCTTATAATAGCCAAATGCCTATCAACTGATAAATGGAAAAACAAAATGTGTAATATTATTCAGCTATAACAAGGGATGAAGTTCTATCTAATAACATGTGCTACAACATGGATGAACCCTGAAAACATGCTAAAGGAACTAAGCCAGACACAAATGGTTCTACTTATAGGAGGTACCTAGAACAATCCAATCCATTGAGACAGAAAGTAGTTTAAAGATTACCAGGAGCTGAGGGGAGAAGGAATGAGTAGTTACTGTTTAATAGGTACAGAGTTTCTGTCTGCAGTGAGAAGGAGATTTCAGAAATTAGTGGTAATGGTTGTACAACATGAGAATAATTAACGCCACTTAATTGTACACTTAAAAATTGTTAAAATAATAAATTTTGTTTTATGTATTTTACCACAACAAAAAAATAAGTATACCAAATAAAAAAGAATGAAGTACTGAAACAAGCTACAATATAGATGAACCTTGAAAACATTATGCTAAGTGAAAGAAGTCAATCACAAAAAGCCACACAATCTATGATTTCATTCAGATGTAATGTACAGAACAGGAAAATCTACATAAACGGAAAGTAGATTACTGGTTGCTTAAGGCTAGAGGTAGAGGCTGAGAGACAGAGAGGTGACAGCTAAAGGGTACAGGGTTTTTTTATGAGGTAATGAAAATGTTCTAAAATTGACTGCATGTATCTGTGAACATACTAAAAAGCACTGAATAGTACACTTTGAATTAGTAAATTACATGGCATAAAGAATTATAATTCGGGGGCCGGCCCCGTGGCTCAGGTGGTTGGAGCGCCAAGCTCCTAACGTCAAGGTCGCTGGTTCGATTCCCACATGGGCCAGTGAGCTGCACCCTCTACAGCTAAGATTGTGAACAACGGTTCGACCTGGAGCTGGGCTGCCACGGGCTGCCGAGTGCTGCCAGGAGCAGCTGGGGGCCAGCGTGAGCAGCCCGGGGCCAGCGTGAGCAGCCGGCACCTGGCGAGAGGTGCCGTGAGCTGCTGTGAGTGGCTGACCAATGAATGGTGACAAGGAGTCTCAGCTGGGGGGAGCGCAAGTATCCTAATACCAGCATGGGCCAGGGAGCTGTGCCCTACACAACTAGACTGAGAAACAACAGCTTGAACCGGAGTGGAGGGGGGAGGCTGAAGAAGGGGGGAACATTGTATTTCAATAAAGTTGTTAAAAAATAGTAATTGCAGAATTCATTAATACAGGTGAGAATAATTTTTCTGGACTCATCTGTTTAGAAGCAATAATGTAGAAGGTGGAACAATACAAATTATATTTTTTAAATGACTATACATTTCTGAATTAAGTAAATATGTCCATCAACAGAATGCAGGACCAGGTTTCATTCTTTCATCCAACAATTAATTACAATGAATATTTTTTAGAACAAAGAACTGGGGCTCAGAAAAATAAGCATAATATAAAAGAGCTCAGTAATATAGACTGTATATGAGATCATCAATGACTCACAGTCCTAAAGCCAAGTATTCCTATTACAAAAATCAAAAACTCTGGAAACTATATATTTATTAAAAGCTCAAATGTAGTCAGAGGCCCTATCACACCGAAAAGTCAGATTTTCTGTATTTTAATTAAACTATTATGGGGAAAATTAAAGGCACCAATAAAAAAGTATATATGACATGAGCATATCCCAGAAAATCTAAGGGCTCTGACATCTGATGATAATGCCATATCTATCCATTCCTCCCACATGACCATGCATTCCTGTCTAGTATAATAATCACTATCGTTTTAATATCTGTTTAAAATTGTGTTCACTTTCGCAAGTATTATTAAGTCAGTCATACCTGTTCTTAGAAGACACTAAGCCCCAGACCCTTCTCCACACTGGATCTCCACTTCTTATTTTGTTTCCTGCCATTTGGCCTTAAGCACAAGCAAAGAGCTGGCCTAGGACTTAGAGGTGACAAACCTCTGATGGACCACGAAAGTCACTACTAAAGTCACTGATTCTATTACTGAAAATACACAGCAATCACAAAACAGAAAAAACAACCAGACTGGGGACTAATAAATTAAAAAGAAAAACAGCTCCTCACATCCTTTATCCCACACCCCCAACCAAAAGCACTTGGTGGAAATACATTACATCACACACAGTAAGTTTCAAAAGAAGTTCTAACTGAAATGAGGCAACTTATTGAAAGGTTGCTACAGCAGACATTTTAAGCCCAGGACAGGGAGTTCTAGACTTACTAATCCTTCCAGACTGCTATAACGTTACTTTGATCCTAACTACCATTTCTAGGCTGCTTTACATTGGGATCTAATTATAACCTACTTTTGTTATAATTCTCAACATGTAGAAGAAAAATGTCTGATATAATTAGATACAACAAATACTCAATATTAGTTCTGCTCTCTGCATTCATTCAAAATAAGAGAGAAAAGTAAAAACAGCTAGAAAATGCTTGACGTTTATTTGCTAAATTAAGCAAGTGAATAATAAATCCATTACTGTCAACATATTAAAAGGTTCTGACAAGCAAATAAAATATGAAAGCAGGAGTATATGTACCATGGCTAAATCCATAGTGATTTTCACCAAAATTAGTGCTAGGGTTGTGTCTCTGACAATACATTCAACTGCAATGCTTATTATTCAGGTAAACTTTATTGTTCAACTTTGTTTCCCAATATCCTTAGCTCAAAGTATAACAGCCCTAGTGCAAATGTATTTGCTACGTTACTAAGTTTGATGGCAACTCCTAATGACAGCAAACATTGGTTAAACTATTAAGTTAGGAAATGTAAGAACAATTTTCAGTTTATAAATAATCTATTTGTACACTGCATCCATGATACACATAAATACTACACTTTGAATAAAATGCTGCTAATACTAGAGGACTCCAATTCAAGACCAAAATTCCACCCTGTGGTTTTGACTCACTCTCCCATCTTCCACAAACTTAGTTTTTGGTAGAGTGTGTTTAAAAAGCCCCAATGACACTTAAAATATATATACTCTAAAGTGTTCTTTCTTCAGACTGATTACTACAAATAAAATTGAAACAGCAATAAAAAAAACTCCCAACAAACAAAAGTACTGAACTGGAAGGCTTCACAGGTGAATTTTACCAAACATTCAAAGAAGAATTAATATGTATCCTTCTCAAACTACTCCAAAAAATTCAAGAGGAGGGAAAGCTCCCAAACTCATTTTATGAGGCCACCAATACCCTGATTCCAAAACCAGACAGACATTACAAAACTAGAAAACTTATAGGCTGGCATCCTTGATGAAAACAAATACAAAAACCCTAAACAAAATATTAGCAAACTGAATTCAGCAATATTTTTAAAAGATTATATACCATGATCAAGTGGGATTTATTCCTGGGATGCAAGGTTGGTTTAATATCTGCAAATGAATGTGATATACCACATAAACAAAATGTGATATACCACATAAAAATCTTATGATCACATCAATAGATGCAAAAAAGTGTCTGACAAAATCCAGCATCCATTTATGATAAAAACTTTCAGCAATTGAGGGAAGTCATCTCAATATAATAAAGGCCATATGTGACAGACCCACAAATAACATCATACTCAAAGGGGAAAATCTGAAAGCATTTTCCTTAAGATCAGAAACAAGACAAGGATGGCCACTTTCACAACTTTTATTCAACATATTATTGGAAGTCCTAGCCACAGCAATCAGACAAGAAAAAGAAAGGAAACACATTCAAATTGGAAAGGAAGAAGTAAAACTCTCATTATTTGCAGATGATATGACACTATGTAGAGAGAACCCTAAAGATTCCACCAAAAAACTACTAGAACTGATAAATGAATTCAGTAAAGTAGCAGGATACAAAATTAATATTCAGAAATTGGTTGCATTTTTATACATCGATAATGAACTATCAGAAAGAGAAATTCAGAAAATAATCCCATTAACAATTGAATTAAAATAAAAAAACACGTAGGAATACATTTAACCAAGGAGGTAAAAGACCTGTACTTGGAAAACTATAAGACACTGAAGAAAGAAACTGAAGAAGACACAAATAAACAGAAGCATAGACCATGCTCATGGAGAGGAAGAATTAGCATCGCTAAAATGTCCATACTACCGAAGGCAATCTATAGATTCAACGCAACCTCTATCAAAATACCATGGCATTTTTCACAGAACTACAACAAATAATCTTAAAATTCATATGGAACCACGAAAGACCCTGAATAGCCATAGCAATCTTGAGAAGGAAGAACAAAATTGAAGATATCATGCTACCTGATATCAAACTATACTACACAGTGTATAGTAATCAAAACATCATGGTACCAGCATAAAAACAGACACATGGATCTGAGAGCCCAGAATTCAACCCATGCTTATATGGTAATTTAATCTATGACAAAGGGGACAAGAACATACAATGACATAAAGACAGTCTATTCGATAAATGGTGTTAGGAAACTGGACAGGATAGATACATGCAAAAAAATGAAACTGGACCACCTTATACCATATACAAGAATAAACTCAAAATGGATTAAATACTTAAATGTAAGATCCAAAACCATATTAACTCCTAGAAAAAAACATTGCTCTTAGACCGTGTTTTCCCGAAAGACCTTGCCAGACCATCAGCTCTAATGTGTCTTTTGGAGAAAAAATTAATATAAGACCCGGTATTATATTATATCGTATTATATCATATCGTATCATATTATATTATATAAGACCTGGTATTACATTATATTATATTTATTATATTATATTATATTACATTACATTACATTACATTACATTATATTATACCTGGTATTATATTATGTTAAAATAAGACCAGGTCTTATATGAACTTTTGCTCCAAAAAACACATTAGAGCTGATGATCCGCTAGGTCTTATTTTTGGGGAAACACGCTAGTATTATTTTTTCTGATCTATCTCCTAGGGCAAGGAAAACAAAAGAAAAAATAAACAAATGGGACTACATCAAACTAAAAACATTTTGCACAGCAAAGGAAACAACCAACAAAACAAAAAGACAGCCTACTGAATGGGAAAAGATATTTGCCCATGATACATCTGATAAGGGGTTAATATCCAAAATTTATAAAGAACTCATACAACTCAATACTAAAAACAAACAAACGAAAAACAAAAACAAAACCAATCCAATTTAAAAAAGGACAGAGGACCTAAATAGACATTACTCCAAAGAGGACGTACAGATGGCGAAAAATGCTTCAATATGATAAAGACCAATTAAATATTCTGATTCAAACAGCAAGACCACCTACCTTATTACCTCTGGCTAAAAGTAAATACTGTTTTAAAATCTAACCTAACTGAAACTTACACAGAATATTTAGAAAATGTTTTGGTGTGATACTAAGAATTAAGACAGGTTTCACAGCAAATTAAGGACCACTCAAAAAGAGTCATTTGTCCTTCAAAATAGAACCCATCTTCCTGCCACTCCCATTGTATTTTCTTCTTCTATTGTGACCCTGAGACTTTATTAGAAATACTGTTCATAATAACGTGCTTAATGAGTTTATTCTCCAAGGTAAAATATTAAAATACTACAGCAGACCCCCATTTACCCACGGTTTTGCTTTCTGCAGTTTCAGTTATCCATGGTGAACCACAGTACAGAAACATTAAATGGAAAATTCCAGAAATAAACAATTGATAAGGTTTAAATTGCGTGTCCTTACTATTGTGATGAAATCTCAAACCGTCCCATTCCATTCCACCTGGGATGGAACGTGGATCATCCCTTTGTCCAGCCTACTCAGACTGTATGTGCTAACCTGCCCATTGGTCACTTAGCAGCCCTCTCAGGAGTGTGCGTGCGTGTGCGTGTGTGTGCATGTGTGTATGTGTGAGAGAGAGAAAGACCACATTGACATCAATGTTACTACAGTATATTGTTATGATTGTTCTATTAGTTATTGTTGTCCATCTCTTACCAACCAAGCCTAATTCATAAATTAAACTTTGTTATAGTTATGCATTTATAGGGAAAATACAGTGTACATGTATAGGGTTTGGTACCATGCGTGGTTTGAAGCATCCACTAGGGGCCTTGGAATGTATCTCCCGCAGATGAGGTGACTACTGCAGTTTAATATTAAATTAAGAGAACAGTAGCTCTTCCATGGTTCTCCCAAACCCTTGTATCTTCTTAATACAGCCCAAGCTCTTCTATTTGTATAGTTAATTGATTTTATCTTTATGTCAACGCCATAATCATAGCTTACCTTTTTCTACTTGGTAATAAAGTTAAATTCATTTATATGCTAAAGTAACTGTAGAGAAGATTGCTCAAGGCCCGAATCTTTAAATACTCAAAGTTCATGTCCAGAAAAGCATGCAATTAAAACAAAAAACGTTATGTCTCCCGAACACCAGATTAAGTTTTTGGACTTCAGTAACAATGATGCAAGAATATATTAGGAAGTCAAATAAAGAATTTGGTTATGTTGCACAACCAAATAGAGCTGATGTATAATCCAAAATATAGTGAATGTTTAATTTGTGGGAAACTACATTTTTAATCTTATAAATACATTCGTATCATTTATATCAGCAATTTTAGTAACTGCTTGTTCATGACTGTAAGCAATAGCTTTAGAAAAGCAGCCTAAGAGTGAGGGGTGGCTATTTTCAGGGCCATTTTACCAGAAATAAACAGTTCTGATCACTTTTCAAATGGCATCACCCACAGCATGATAATGAATAAAGAGAGAATGGCATTGGCGCACTGGTAAGTGAATGCTGAATACTGAATTGGGACGCCTGCTAGGCTAATTCACTAAATGATTACTCATTTCAAACCAAAGTCAGAAGAAAGAACGACAAGTCTGTGAATATCGAGTCTACTGTAGTAAAGTTTAAATGAAAATTTATATTTTTTTACTTCAGATCTGTTTTATCTGTGGAACCCCTCCTCCCAAGACACAGGCTCCAAACAAGGAGATTCAGCCAACAACTGGAAAGTGGTTTATACTTATGATAGACACTAAGCAGTCACTTACCAAGGAAACAGCCTGCCAGCGTTACCATCTGAGTAGGTCAACGTAAAATTATTTGCCTACATATATTAATTTCATAACTTCTCCCCTAGTAACACATACCTATGTTTCAAAATTCAGTAAATGTAGAGTGAAAAGTAGGTCTGCGTCTCACTCCCATACCCTTCCTACAGAGGTCACCACTCTTTCTAGTTTATGTACGTATCCTTAAAGAGGTAGCTTCTGTATCTACAAACCTATTACGCATAAAAATCCATAAATTCAACGTATTTTCAACACAAATGGCAGGTAGCCAGCTCAAAAAGAACAAATTTACTGCCTTAAAAATGTATCTGGGAGATTTTGCACACCTGTTCATACAGCGCCTTTCAGATTTCTGTATAGATGCGTGGCATCCCACTGAATGGATATACAGTTTTTTAATCATTCTCCTACTGATAGGCATTAAGTTTTTTCAATCTTTTGGTAGTACACATTCCTGTAATAAACACCCAGGTATGTACATCACGCCACATATGTGTAAGGAGATGTGTAAGTCAATTCCTTTAGGTAAAACTTCAGGGTAAAGAATTAATGGTGAGCAAATATTTCCATTTTTGACATTGCCCAATTTCTCTTCATTCAGTTTGTACCAATTTAAACTCCCATCAGCAATATATGAGTGTGCCTATTTCCCTACATCATGTGTGTGAAATTCAGTGCGCTCTCAAACTTTTTAGTCTTTGCAAATCTAAAGGATGACACTGGTATTTTGTTGTCATTTTACATTGTTCTTTCATTATGAATAATGTTGAGCATATTTAATTCTGCACATTTAACTGCTATTTCTGTATCTTTTCCTGTGAATTGTCTGAACCTCCTTTGGCCTGTTGCTTGGCTCATGGTCTACTTTTTCCCCCCACTGGAGTTGTAAAAATTATTTTTAAAACTTAGCCTTTCATCAGTGCTGAACTGCAGATATTTTCTTTCACATTGCCATGCAGAAGTTTTTATTTTTATTTTTTGAGTTATCAACCATTTATTTTACACCTTTCTGGGCTCTGTGTCACACACAGAAAGGTCTTACATAATCTGAGACCGCATATTAAATAATTCCCTCATGTTTTTCGTTCTTTCATGATTTTTGGTCTCTAGCTTTTTTTTTTATTACATTGAAATCTTTGACCTGTATATATACTCTTGAGGAGTTCTGTAACTCCTCCCTAAAAGAGTTTTCCTAAAATTAAACTATGCTCAGATAAGAGATACTATGTAATGCAGATAGTTAGCTCAATCCTTTAAAGAGGAAGCATGAGCTAACCAACTCAGGGAGGTATACTGTGACATAGTAACAGGAAATGAGAAAATCAGTTTCTCTCCAAACTTCTTCTATTTACTCCATCATCATACAGCAGTAAGAAAATCCCATCTAATGCAAAGGTCTCAAAAAGTAGGGTCAGCCTCCAAAATGCTTGTGCCGAACTGTGCACAAGTACATTTTTTTCTGAAGAAAAGATCCACACCTTGGGGTAGAGGGGTGTGCAATGGTCCAGAGCAGTGTCCGAGCCCACACATGTGAGGAGGGTGTCTGAGTCTAAACAGGAGAAGAAAAGTGGCCTCACACGAGAGCGGCTGGAACCGGGAGTCAGAGACTCAGTAAAGTGAGGAAGTCAGGGGAGTGGGGAGCACAGCATTAGGGTCAGCATCTGAGCAGGGTAAGGAAGGCGGGCAACCCAGGGACGCGAGGTCTGGTATGAGTATCAGGGCCCAACAGAGGCGAGGAAGGCGTCCTGGGCACAGGAACTGGGGATGTGAAGTCAGAGTCTGGGCAAGGTGAGGAGGGCGTCCGCACAGGAAGCGGTGTAATGGCAGAGACAGCTTAGTAGTTACATAAAGGAGAAATTAACCAAATAAGTAAATGTATTCATAATGTAGGCCAGTATTTTCACTATCAGAGAAGAGAGTTATAAATCTAGGAAGGGGAAAAACCAGAATAAACTCTGTTGCAGTGCACTGAAGTTGGACATTTCAGTATGAACTCATAGTTTTCAACGTAGGTAAATAAATACAGAAGTACAGATGCAGAAGTGTTTGTGTGTGTGTTACTCGTGTGCTTCAATACGTACATCCCGCAGTTCCATCAGCATAAAAGGTCCAGAAGTACTGACACTCCAACAGCAATGAGCACACTCAGTGACCACTTTTTGTCTTTTAAATACCATCCTTCTCTAGGAGGATGTAGGGCTCCTTGGAGAAATGACTGATTAAAAAACTGTGATGGGAAAAGCACAAAATGAGCCTGGAGCACCATGTTTTGCCACAGAGCAAGGAAATGCTCGAAACACTGATGGGACATTGCAAAAGGCCACAGCTACCCTGAAAGGAATCCTACTGATCCAACTGGGGATAAAATGAATATCAAAATAAATAATGATAATTATATATAAAAACTCAATGAATAAAAGAGGAAACCATGAATATCTATAAACAGATAATTTGATAATTTTCTAAATAGAATGCTTACAAAGTTTCACAATATGACCCCCCCAAATACGTAGAAGTGGTTCTTGCCTGACACTATTCAAAGTTTTCTAGCTCTAACATAATTAATAATTAGGAATAATGATTAAGACTTGATAGAAGATAAGCATATTTCATGACTACATCAAGGATCAGATTTCATAGCACTATACAAATTGTTTCTAAAACAATGTGTTATTTCTACCTAAAATAGGGAGTTCCATGATTAGGGCTTCAGAATACTTACACTAGTTTCTTTTTTATTAGCATGATACTGAATTTCTATTACATACGCATATATTTCATCCTTGTATCATGCTTCGTCTTCTTGAGAAAAAGAAATCAAAATAATTCGTGAAGGTAAAATGGATGAAGGGTAAGTATGACTACAAAATATATGAGGCACAATAGCTTTGCTCCAAAAACAGTACATGTAACCAAACATGAAAGACTAGCACACCAGACCTCCCCATATCCCAGCATATTCATACAGTAAGGGCACAGAAGTAGTAAGCTCACTGTGGCTTTTCCAAAGGGTTGCAGATCACCCCAAAGGTGTGATATACTGGGCCTGGATGATAAAAAAAAAAAAAAAATTATGAAAAAATAAAAGAAAAAGGATGGCTAAATGGAAGGAAGAAAGGAAGGAAGGAAGGAAGGAAGGAAGGAAGGAAGGAAGGAAGGAAGGAAGGAAAGAAGAAAGGAAGGAAGGAAGGAAAGAAGGAAGGAAAGAAGGAAGAAAGGAAGGAAAGAAGGAAGGAGAAAAAGAAGGAAGAAATTTTTAGATTTTTAGAAAAGTATATATATTTTTAATGCATGCCTATTTTCATACATAAGGGATACTGAAGACCTACTGTTGCCTTCACAGACCCAAATGCTGGCAGAGTTGCTGGCTTTCCACCTCTGTTCTACTACCAATAAATACCTTCCTACAGACTGGGAAGAAAGTGGAGTTCACTCCACCAGGGAGCTTATGAATTAAACTGCATTGCAGGATGACTCCAACTCAAGCCACTGGCCCCATTCCTTAAAGAGGTGAGGTTCCCATTGTACTGAGTTACAAACTTTTTTTTTTTTTTTTTACCCCCTTTACCAGAAACCTCTAGCTGATCCTGTACTCCTCACACTGAATTAGTAATGGTTTATGTTTCTTCCCTCAGGGCCTAAACCATTATTTGTTCCTATTAAATATCATACTGTTCAAAATCTTCTAAATTTTGACTTGCTCTGATTACTTTGAATTATACAATGCAAATTAGTCTATTCAATAAGGCTTAATCTTGAAATTTGATAAGCATCATCTCAATTGATTAAGTTAAGTTATGCTGCGGTAGTAGACCCCACATATTTCATATGCCTCCAGGCATACAGTGAACCCCAAATTGTACCCAAAATTGTGCTTTTGTGAAAATTAACAACAATATCTACCACTCACTACGTGTTTACTATGAGGCAGGCACTGCCTTATGTGTTGCAAGCATTTTCACTCAATCCCCAGAACGACCCTAAAGGATAAATGGTATTACCGAGCAACGTCAGATCATATTCAAATCCATCAAGTCTATTTAACTCCAGAGCCCATGCCTCCACCGCTACACCAGGGGGCCTACTGGGTAGCTATGATTTCACATACAAAACAATTATAATAGTAGCCATTTTTACCAGGGTTTTAACAAGCTGATCAATCTGACATAAAAATAAATTTGTCATCCATGGATGATTATTCAAAGTAAGCCATATAAACTTCACTTAAAATGAGTTTAAGCTGAAATTTTCCAGATCATAACAAGCCTAGCCTACAATTGAAGTTAGCTGTCATTCACTAATACAAATTTACCCCTTTACTCAAAAGACACGAAATTTCTCATAGCTACCCCTTGTTTTCATTCCCATCGCCGGTGCTCTGATTGGTCTTCCTGCAGGCTAACGATTTTTCTTAAAACAGATCTGAACATTCTCCTAACACGAAAAGCCTTCATAGTTGCCCAGTGTCAGTGATTTAAAGACCAAACTCTTGAACAAATTGGTCAGAAACTAATGTACACGAAGTTGTAGATATCAACTGTCACCATCTTACAAATGAGGAAACCGAAGCTACAAGAGTAACGTGTAAGTTAAGGGCTCTGCATCTCTGCACCTTTGCAATAAAGTCCTGCAATAGCTTCCACTTCAAATCCTCTCCCCGCCACCAACCTCTTTACCCACTGTAAGAAATCCTGATCTCTCACGTCAGCTCCAACGTCGTTCATGCTGCCAAACCCTAAATTTCATTGTTTTCATTGTTTTTCTACTGAGAGATGAAAGACATTGTGAATAGCAGTAGTTCATCTTAGCAAGGAACTATTAAGAAGTGGGGTTATTCAGAACTTATATATGTAAATTTTACACAAACATAAACATTATATATGTATATACTTACTTGGGTATGTGTGCCTAAATCCACTGAGTTATAGGTCAACCATTCTTAAGTCACCCAACTGTATCATTTTATGAATTAAAAAAATAGGTATATTGATTTGATAATACTCATTTATATGTCCAACTATTTCATAGTTCAATTTCCCAACAATTTTTGTCATCAGCAAAACACTCAACATTTGATTCCTCTAAGCTCAAAAAATTATTCCGTAAATTTCATCAATTTTAATTTAATTTAAAATTGATGAATTTTAATGAACACACAGGTACTGTGTGTTTTAATTTAAATGAACACACAGGTACTCTGATTATTCTCTCCTAAGGGTAAGATCAATGGCAAATGACAATGTAGATTTTTTTAAATGGAAATAATGAAATAGAAGAAGGCAGAGTATTTTAACAGTCTGAAGAACTGCTTAACTGCCTAGGGAAAAGAGCAGGTGAGAAAATTCATCCATAGTGGGCTAGTGACAATAGCAGCTGAAACAAACGATTAAATCCCAGTATCAATTTCCTCAAGTCTTCGAGTTCTTCTTAAAGAAAAATCCTCTTCATTTTTTAGCTACTACTTAGCAAAACAGTCAATGGTAAAATGCAAGCATAGCTTATTGTTCTTATTTCTAGTGGATCAACTGACATTCTTAAATATATATATACATACACACACAGTTTGAAGGGACGCCAGAAAGGTATCCGTAAGTAAAATGGGTATCCAACATGGAGGTTAAATTTAGCATGCTTAGGGTTCAGAGAGTCCATTTTTAATGCAATAGTTAGGTTAAACATAACACTGGCACTTTTAAACACCTTTTTTGAGAAATGGGAAGGGATTTTTCTATCACTGCTAATTTACTTAGAAATTATATGCTTTCCCAAATTCAGTCCACCCTTCTAAATACAGAGTATGCTCAAAACATTTAACCAGCTATCTTTAATCACAAAATAAGAATTCTGGTCTAAATTTATCTTGTTACTTTATTCTAATCAGTTCTCCTTCAAAGTTAAGAAGAAAAAACACTTTTTCTAAATACCGTGTTAAAATTAGGAAAAAAGTATAGTCCCTAATCACAAACAAAATGAAAACAAAGGACACCAAGACAGTAAAAATTGTTGTCACATCATTCAAGCTGTTAATGCTCTTCCACTACCTATAGAATCAAATTGAACTATTTTAGCTTTGGTAAGCGATCCACAAACTCTCTTTTTCCGTTCTAGCCATTCAACAAATATTTCATTGAGCTTTTACCATATATCACTGTTCTACATACAAGAGAAACAATGAATCAGTCTTAGGCCCTGAGCTCAATGAGCATCCAATTTGGTAAAATGAATAGTAGTTGAAAAGGCAATTAACATATAGTCTGGCAGTCCTCGTAGTATTTATTAATTACTGAGGTGTTTTTAACACATCTCCCGAAATTCTTTGATATTCCTCCTATGAGACAGTGGACCTTAGCGCCCCTCCTCCTGTGCGCTGCACTTAGTGACTCACTTCTAGGGAAAATACTGACTATTCCGTGGAGAACCCTGAAAGTCACCCCCTAAACCAAGTGACCAAGGTTAGTATCACCAGCACTAAGACATTTTGAGATGATGTGCCCCTGATGCGATGTAATGAGAAGGGCAATTCACATTTCCTTCCAAAAAGTTCACAACCTCAATCTAATCATAAGAAATCACCAAACAAGCCCAAATTGTGAACAGAATAGCTAAGAGTAGTTTTCAAAAGTGTCAAGGTCAGGAAAAACAAGGAAAAGACACAACTTGAAGGATACTATAGAGACATGACAACTAAATTCAACATGGTATCCTGAACTGGATGCTGGAACAGAAAAAACATGAGTGGGGAAACTAGAGAAATCTTAAGAAAATCTGTAGTTTAGTTAATGGTTTTGTACCAATTTTTAGTTTTGACAAATGTACCACGGTTATACAAGCTGTTAATATTAAGGGAAGCTGGGTGATAGGTATGCAAGAATTCTTTGCAACTTCTATAAATCTAAAAATATTCCAAATTAAAAGATTTAAACACACAGAAGGTGCCAAAAAATGTACACACATTTTAAGAAAGGAAAAAACAGTATTAAAATTATAATAACATATCAATAACAGAAGATGAACACAAGTCATCTATATACATATTTTTGGCACCCCCAGTATATATTCTGATAAGTACCATCAGGGAATAAGCATATGACCTATAAGTACATACAGCCAGAGCCAGTCTCAGGGATAATAGGTGTGTGGGGTCTGGGGATAACGTCTAAACTGAGTCCCGAAATATGAGAAGGAGTTACTCAGCAAGGCTGAGGAAGAAGATAGAACAGGATAACTCACTCTCCAGGAACCACACAGATTTTGGTTTGGGTGGGAAACAAGTGGTTTAGTACAGCTGACACTCCTCTTCGCAGTGTCAAGAGATAAGCTCAGAGAGGAAAGCAGGAACCACCTATCGTTACGATGGAGCTCAAATCCCACTAGTTCAGCCTAGTGCTGAAGTGACTTGCTCTGCTGAAAGCATTTCCTATACCAGCCACTTGGCTATAACCACACCACCTGGAGCAGGACGGTACTTCCTTCATAAAGTAGCCACAAGGATTAAGTGAATGCATGTAAGTGCCCAGCACATGACAAGTGCTCGATGAATGTTAGCAATTACCACTGTGGTTGTCACACTGCCGCTACCAGCAGTGATGATACGGATTACAATAACGATGATGCAAAGTCCCCATTGCTAACTTTCACGCATTTGACTATCTGAGATCTTCCCCACTTAAAAAGATAGGGGGGAAACAAAAGTTGGTTACTGATATGCTCTAATTAATAACCAGTAAAGACATCTATTTTACTGATACTGATAAAATCTTGATGTACAGGTACTGCCTTATTCCATACACAGGAGAGTAAGGTTAGTCAACAAACACGAAGAGATCCCTGGGTCAGTAATCAAATGAAAGTTTAAGAACTGCACAAAAGGGAAATCAAAGGAACGTCCCTACAACTACAATATATCCTTTTCCGACTTTCTTAACTTGAATTTAAAAGCTGAAAACATTTCAAACATCCAAAAGAGAACACAGCAGTTATTTAAGGATATTGTTAAGCAAATTATTTCAAACATTTTTTTCATCTCTTAAATAATGTCATAGATTGTGTGCCGATATGTAGCTCTCACACTAGTAGTACAAAGTGGCATCGAAAAATACAGTGAATGTTTAAATTTAAAAAAATTATTACAGTAAAAGACACATTGCTGTTAATCCCCCTTCTTCAAACACACTTATCCCACAGTTCTTGCCACTTTCTGAACCAGTTCTGGAAGTCCTCTTTCGTGAGTGTCTTTAGTTGCACTGTCAGGGCTGCTTCAATGTCCTGAATTGATTCAAAGCATTTACCTTTCATGGTCATTTTGATTTTGGGGAGGAGCCAGAAGTCACACAGCGCCAGATCTGGTGAACAAGGTGGATGAGGACACACAGTGATGTTTTTGTTTGACAGAAATTGCCCTATACCAGAAGTGATATGTGACACGGAGCACTGTCATGATGGAGGATGAAGTAAAGACACTCACGGAAGAGGACTTCAGAGCTGCTTCAGAAAGTGGCAAGAACGATGGGATAAGTGCGTTCGAAGTGAGGAGGGAGTATTGTCAGGGGGATTAATGGCAATGTCTTTTACTGTACATTTTTTAACATTTAAATATTCACTGTGTTGTTTGATCACATCTTGTACACTCTACAACAGTGGTCAAAGTTGTATTAATATTCACCCCAAATGTAAAAGTTGACAGAGTTCGTCTGCACAAAAGGCACTCTGTAGTGGGAAGGAACTCTGCCGATAACACTGTCCTCGTACAGCACGGCACTGGGGAAATGCGAACTGCTGCACCACATATTCCTGACGCTGGCGTGCCAATGAATGACAATGAGTGTTTTCCAACTTCTAGCTCACATTCTGTCAGAGATGGATGCTAACCCACCTGTACAAACTTAAACACCCAACAGTATGTCCGAGATGGTATAGTACAGAAGTAAAGCAAAATTTTCATCTAATCTGTGTGGTACGTTACATATTGAGGTACATAATATGTAACATATTCCACATAAAAAAATTACTAAAAGACTCCAGAAAAACTTGTTTATGAAGGTTGTCTAGCAGCCATGGATAAACTTTCTTAGAATAAACACAATCACCAAGCTTAGTGTCATGAATATTTCAAATGCAACACCAAAAAGTCACTGATTCAAGTATATTACTACATGTAACTTAAAGTAGCCTCTTTCTGCTTTAATGAGTAAAAGCCAAACTCCTATTCGGCTCTGGAGGACACAGACCCTTAATGTCTCATTGAGCAGGATTTACTCAGACAGACTAGCTTTCTGAGAGTTGCTAAACAATGCCAAGTTCATTCCCGTATCAGGGGTAGCCTGGGCACTTGGTTTCCTTCTACTCCTAGTTCTTCACACAGCTACCTCTTTCTTATCCTTCACTTCAACTGAATGTACTTTATCCTTCAGCTCCCGTCCCTGGGACTCTCTGAAAGGACCTGTAAGGTGGGGCACCACCCGTTAAAGCGTCTGTTTGTTTCTTCCACAGTACTTAGCACAATTTGTAAATATCTTACTTGTTTAACTGTCTATCGTCTCTCTCCTCCACTTGTTCATCCTGTGATCCCTCAATATCTGGCCAAGTTCCTGATATAGCCAGCAAATATCTGTTAAATGAATGAATGAATCCAACAAGTTGCAAAAATTATCCTTAAGACAGGAACAACAGTCTAAGGAATCTCATGCCGTGAAGGGATGATTCTGTTGAAAGAGTAAAGGAGACTGACTCACTCGTTTCTACTTTGAGTAGTTCTGTCCTTGGGAGCTTTACAACACAGATTAATCCTCTCTCTTAAGAGCCCTAAAAATACCATTTCACATTTACATCACACTGACTATTCCAAACAACCTATGTATTTTCAAAATGGCCCAAACAGCTCCCTAAATTGCAGAATCTTACACATTTGATGCTTCCGTAAAGCTGGTATTGTTACAAGTGCAGGAACCCCTCTGGTGGTTATTTATCAACAGCTTACCATCCGCTCTGCCTTACACATCATTGTCACAGAGCAGGTGCTTCTCACAAAGGATTCCAGAGGAAAAGGGATGACAGACCAGAATTTGATTCTTCTAGAATGTCAGATATTAAAGTTATTTGATACATGAAGTCAAACCCTCAAAATGTGTGTATACCCTTGAACTCGATTTTCGGTCATTTCTTCCATAACTCTCTCTCTAGCATTCACCTTTCATTCTTACTGCTACTGCCCATATTTCACTCAAAGCCTCATTAATTCGTCTGTTTTTCCTGCCTCTAGCCCCCAAATATTGATTTCATACTATCTCACCTCTGCTAGGGAACCTAGGATAACTGCTTTAAGTCTAAGCTTCTCTTCCAAGCATTCAAAGACTTCCACAATCTGACCCTATTTAGTGTCATTTCAGGCCATTCCTCTAAACTAAGTCTTTGCTCGCAATGACACATCTTCTCATTTTTCTACGCTTTTACCACATGCTTATTTCTAAATCTATGCCTCTGCCTTTTATATGAGTTTATTTTTCCTGAAGCATTGAGGCATATCTCTAAAACTTAAAGTACTACCCTATTTTCCAAAAATAAAAATGTTACAAACTCTTGGTAAGTGCTCTTTCCAATGTTCAAATCTTTTCCTATTTTTAATACTTTTCTCCTTTGTCCTATCAGGAAAAACAAAAAGGCTGTTGATTGTCATTTCCATATACTCCTTTCACTGCCACAGGCAAATCAGATATATTACAAGAAGCCCATCTTAAGTTAGCCCTTAACCTGTCTAAAAAGTTACACTGGGACATGGAAACAGCAAGCCAAATCACAAAAGTTGTAAGAGTACTCAAAAATCAAAACAGTGAAAATTAATGAGCACGTGAATAAATGTACAGAGCACTTTACATGTAAATTTTCAAAATGGCATTTAATGATGATGACTATTATGCTAAGGACAACATCTTAAAATTACTAAATTTCCCATCCTCCCTTTATTAGTCAAAATGAGAATTTATTTGCCCAACCCTGAATATTTATTTTTCCAAGCTAAAACATTTGCTTAAATGCATAACAAAGATACCATTAAATACATATAAAACACTACTTCTACAGTAAAGAAAATTAGTGTAAGGAAAGTCTGTTGATTTTGATAACTAAAAATTTCATTCATCTATTTTAGACCAAGCGAAGTTTAAAATTTCAAGTTCAAAGACAGAGAGACAATGTATCAAACAAATTAAATTCTGTGATTAGTATAATTCATTCATTATGGGTGAAGTATTCAAAATCTTTCCGTAAATTCTCAGAGATGTTCATCAAAACCACTTAATACCAGCTGACGGGAAAGCGATAGCAGTGCAACGTTCCCAAAACATGAAATATGCATTTTACATGTATATATTTATATAAAACAATAAATAAATGAATTATACCAAATATCCATATAGTGCTCCACTACCACACGATAAACAAAAGTATAGTTAGGATCAAGCAAACAACTAAAGAGAACATCAAATGAACTTGGTAGTCAACTGCTGTACTTTCAAAGTTTTTAATTTTATGTTAAACAGATTTTCTCATTCTATGGCTTGATTAGCTGTTAACTTGCACCTCTCTCGAATTTTTGGCTTGGCCAGAGCCTTTCTTTTTAAAAAATCTCTGCGGTGAAAGAAATTGTGGTCTAACTCACAAAGATGGCAAGAAAACTTAGCAATTTAAAAAGACAAGCCTTGAAATAATATTGTGATCAAAGTATCAAGCAGCCTAATAAAACCCAGGTGGCTTGCGCTTATCATACATGGTACTCATTACCACGATTGCACTATTTAATCTACTTCCTGGTGTCAACAAAAACTTTCTGTTATTAATTCCCCTCAGTTATGGATCTGCTTAAGTTACTGAAGTTTTCTGATAAGACAACTCTTTGTCCCAAAAAATTTTAAAGAGAGAACAGGTCTCAGTTTTAATGTTTTAGAACTGGAGCCATGGTTGGTAAAACCACAGAAACCACAGTGGCTTTGTATTGTTAGTCACCTATATAAGGTTATGTTAATGCCTACAGAGGTACCCGATAGGTAACCATATGCACACAAAAAGAACTGGTTTATAAATTATAAACCTCAGATTCAAATAGATTTATCCAGTGACAAAGATGGACAGGTTGGATTCTGCCAGTGAATTCCTCTAACCCATGCACAATTCCCCATCATTCATATGGTTCCCTGTGGATTATGTGTAAGATTGTGAAGCAATTTTCCCATCTATAGGTCTTTCTTAACTGACTTTTTTAAAAGGTACCTAAATGTCTCTCAGAAACCTTTTTTTGGCATTTAATTTGTGTCCAAAAAGGTTCCATTTAGTCAAAGTAAAAATGCTCGGATTATGAAATCTACCTCAAAATTGGTGGCAAACACTAAAGCAGCAAAAAGATTGCATCAAAAAAAAAAAGGAAAATAAGAAAAAGAAGTATGAACCATAGTTACTGTCCTTGGATTTCCTTAGCTGGTGTCAACCATAGGTATCATGATACCCAAAAAAGGTGAATTGTGAGCGTTGTTATGTCTTGCACACCTCATTTTCAGACAGCTAGTTGTACTGGTTACAAAGGAAAATCACCAACTGCTCACTGTTTCATGAGTGGCACCCAACGTTCCCACAGATTCCTTGCAACTAACTGGTCCACTTCCTTTCCAGGCTCTGTTCTCATTCACTCTCTGTGTGCAGATGGCAATCAAGCAGGTTGAAGCACTGAACAACAACTCACCACTTAACCGTACTGTGTAAAGAAGGAAATTCACATGAGAGCTGTATCAGCCTTGTCTGTTTAAGTCATCTGCAAAGCAATGGATTCCACAAAGGCTTCCTTCTGTCACTGGTCAGACACTGATTTCCTAAGTCAAATTAAACCATCTATTCAAACTTGTTTGCAATTGCATTTAGTGGCATTTAATAAGGACATATTTTTCCTCCCTGAACCCACCCAGATCAATCTATATTGTCAATCAGTTTCTCCATTCCATGTAACAAAATACTAGAAGCTGTGCTAACCTGTAGTGATTAAATGGGTTTAGAACATCTGAGCTGCTATACATGTTTAACCATCACTCAAGTTCTGTTGACCTGACGACTAGAATTGCCCTTTATTTTTATTTAATATCTAGTATATAGACACACAAAATTAGGAAACTTTCTGAAGTCCAGTGTTCAATTCAACAATCATCTGATTCCAGCTATATGATAGTAAATAATAACACCAAGTAAACATGTCATGCCTACAAAGTCACAATTGCAGGCATTTATATAACTCACTCAGTGATTCTGACAAAATACTGGGATTACTGACAAGCCTCCTGAATTGTGGTAAATTACTCTTAGATAGGCATGTTGGGGTTTCTTGTTCAGAATTTGCCACTAATTTTAGAGCTGGGTCTCTCTGGGGCTCCATTTCCCACCTGCTAAAAGAATTATAAAAGTTCCTGTTGTGATCCATTCCACAAATGTGACAACTGAGACTGGAGAGACCATGATTACAATCACTGGTAAGCCAGAACTTGACCAGCACTTTAGCCAGAACTCAGCCTAACCTTCCTTCCTTTTATGCCTTTCAGAAAATTTGCAAGATGTGTGTGTGTGTGTGTGTGTGTGTGTGTGTATGATTTTAGAAATTTTCTCAACTAAGAGCCATAATGGTACATGTTATATACACCCATCATTTCCATATATATAAAATTGGCTACTGTAACTTTTTATCAGATTGCTCATAGATTGAGGTGATAACATTGAAAGACATATGAGGTGTGATCAAACAATACCGTGAATGTTTAAATAAAAAAAATTATTACAGTAAAAGAAACAATGCCATTAATCCCTGTCAAAATACTCCCCCTCGCTTCGAACACACTTATCCCATTGTTCCTGCCACTTTCTGAAGCAGTTCTGGAAGTCCTCTTTCGTGAGTGTCTTTAGTTGTGCTGTCATGTCTGCCTCGATGTCCTGAATCATTGTGACTTTGGGGAAGAGCCAGAAGTCACACGGTGCCAGATGCAGTGAATAAGGTGGATGAGGACACAGCACAATGCTTTTGACAGAAATTGCCGTATACCAGAAGCGGTGTGTGACACGGAGCATAGTCATGACGGAGGACGACTTAAGGCACACTTTAAAACACACCTTCTCTCAACCATAGCTCATACCCAAGTGACTGCACCGAACATGTAGAACCTTGTCACACACTGTTACTAAGGTTCAACGCGCCACTTCCCACATTGAAGATCCCCGCCTTTCGGTTAGATGGCACTGGGCAGCAGCATTCGCTGTATTTTGTGATCCCAACGAAAAGGCACCGTGTCACACATCACTGCTGGTACAGCAATTTCTGTCAAATAAAAACATTACCGTGTGTCTTCATCCACCTTGTGCACCAGGATTTGCTACCATGTGATTTCTGGCTTTCCACCAAAGTCAAAATGACCAAAAAGGTAAACATTTTGAATCGATTCAGGACATTGAGGCAGCCACGACAGCGTAACTCAAAACACTCACAAAAGAGGATTTCCAGAACTGCTTCAGAAAGTGGCAAGAACGATGGGATAAGTGCGTTCAAAGCGAGGGGGGGTATTTTGAGGGGGATTAGTGGCAATGTGTCTTTTGCTGTAATAATTTTTTTTAAATATAAACATTCACTGTATTTTCTGATCACACCTCATACAAATCTGGATTGTGACAAAACATCAGAGTCTCGCTATTAGTTGCCCAATATCTCCTAAACAGTGGAGAAGTAACCCAGATATGGCTTACCGTGTTAACAGTTCATGTTATGTCTTTACCATCCCATTCCTCATTTTACCACCAGAGAAAATGGCTAGTGGACATAGAGGTATTACATCACCATGCTTCAAACAATTCTTCACTCTCCTCTAGTATTGAGTCCTTTTAAGGTTTTTTTTTTTCTGTTTCCAGGGTGAGAGTGGTAGTGGGAATGGTAGGAATAAGATGAGGAAAAAAACTATGAATTAAGCAGAAATAATTCACATTATCAAAAGAATCTTGGTCATAAAACTGAGTACACTTTTAAAACTCAGTACATGTGCTCATAGATTCAATTATTGACAGAGAAACTTTAAACTTTTGGGAGTCACTACCCGGTGAGATAAAAAAAATAAAAGTAAATTTTAGAAACAAAACTATTTTATAAAACAGTGGAATCACTTTGAACTGCAATTTTTGAGATGCATAGATTCGCAGGTATATATTTGTAAACCCAACTCATTCTCCAATTACACAAAAATATTTTTTGGACACATTCACCTGAATGGCAATGTAATCTTCACTTTACACAAATAATCTGATTGCACTAACATAATGTGCTAAATTTTCCCATGCTTCTATTCAAAGATACTTCTTAGAACAGGTAAATTCTTTAAATAATAAACACTTCAGAAAATAGCCTTAGTGGAGACATAGGTACGATGGCCAGTGCAAATGCCTGGCACATAGATTCCACTAAATAATGATTTGATGAATAAATAACAAAGGAGTAAGAAAGAAAAGCAGAGAAGGTACAGTGGCTTGAGGACAATGGGTATTTGGGGAGTAAGGACTGCTGTTGCCTCTGCTGCCTGCTGCGGTTATGCCAACGTGCCACCCTTCCAAAGAGCCCCAACCAGACTCTGCGGCTGGGCTCTTGCAGCCACTGTTACTGGTTGTGGGATTGGTAGCTTGTCGGCAAAACATGTCTCTACAAGGTCATCACCTATCCAATGCCACAAAACGGAAACAAGACCACCGGAATAATTTTGTGATCCTTTCACCAATAAGCAGGGAAGAAAAGATGCATGTATATTAAAGTGTCTGTAGGTTAAATGTTAAGCGAAAGCAAAGGGTGAAAGTGAACAGGGATGAGGGGTGAGGGTCGCCGGGAGATGCAGGACTGCGTTATAAACCTACAACACATTGTTAACTTAAAATAAATATTGCCTTTGTGTACAAATATACCACAAAGCATCGAAAATGTACTCAGTAAAAATCACTGATAAAAAGTAGCCAAACTCCTCACGATGAAAAAGAAATGAAGGTATGAAAACACCACTCTGAAACTGGTAAGAGCAATCTCAGACACAAGTTTCAAGAGCTATGAAAATTTCACCTACTGAGATAAATATAAAACAAACCGAACACTTCAGTGGCATGACTAAGATATCACTCTTTTAATATAAAAGGCAGTTCGGAAAGCAGTATTGGCACTAAAATATCAAGTCTGATTATAATAAATCTATCAAGCCATAAAACTTGCAAATCAGGTAATATATTTAATTGGAGAGGGGAGGTGGGTAGCACTTCTGGGCAAGATAGGAAGTAAGCTTGAATTGCATTGGTCACGACAATTTTGGAAAAACAGAAATAGCGAGCACCTTTGGTCACACACTGAAACTGTGGCTTTTTGATATTTCAATTAGTGCCAAAACAGTTCATTTTTTAATGGTTATTGCCTTAAAGTTTAGCAATAAATTCAAATATCTATACCTAACGTTGTTGTTTAAAAGTAAGACAATTTTTATTTAATTAAAATTTAAACCACAGGGAATAGTAATTTAAGGATTACATTTTTAGACTTGGGAAACTTAGGAATTTTAAATACTATTTAAGTACTGTATCCACCTGTAATTTTCAAATCTTAAAGTATTACTTTAAGTCTGCACAAAATTTGAACAGGTTTTACTTGGCTTCTTTCCAAACCATAGCACTTACACTTTAGGGACCAAGGGAGGGTACGGTGTAAAGCGCTTTAATTTTTTTAAGCAGAAAAATCTTTTACCTTGACCACATATTCAGTAGTATATATTTCCACGCACAGAATTTTCTCAACTCATTTAAAAGGAGGGGAGGAAAATCCTAAATTTTAAAACATGAAGTAAACGCAAAAATGTTTTTCAAGCTTTTAAAATGAAGCTAGACTTTACTCCTAATCGTGTACTTAAAATCTGACACCTAAACTGAAAAGAACGAAAAAGGCATAAAAATATTGGGGGTGACGATGCCTCATATTTGGAATTTAGTTCTCGTATTCTAATCATCTTAGTAAACCAAAAGCTAAACATAAAGCAAGTTTAAGGTTTTTAAGTTAATTTCAAATCACAAACCATAGGCTTTCTGAGCAATCAAAATAATTTAAGTAGGCAATAATCTGAAGTTCACTGCCCTGAATATTCAACGCTCAATCAATAAATGTGAATGGTTTAACATTTTCAAAACACTACAAAGAGATCAGCATCCAGGAGAATTATACTTACCTTATCCAGGAGAATTCTAATTACCTGACTACACAATGTTTCATTTAAAATGCAGTATTTTGTTAGATACTTAAAATGTATTAAAGACATTATTTAAATATTTATTAAATATATTAAATAAAGATAAGTGAAGCGTGGGTTCCAACTTTCTACAAACATGTCACTAAATTATCAGGAGTCTTTTCACAGATCTAAAGAGCCTCGACCTCAAAAATGACTTCTCCTGAATACAAATTCAGCAACAAAATTTGAAAAATGCCGCCAAGGAACAAAATTATCTCTGAACAATAATGATGACAAGTTGAATTTATATTACATAGTTTATTTTTTATTTCTAGAGATCCTTGTGTTATTTATGAGGGCCCAGAAATGAGAATAATTAGAACAAACTTACAAGATGTAACTTCTTTAAAAATTATTTAAAATGCAACTGTCATTGACCTACGAAATCAAACTTCACCTCCCCTGTGAAGTCATTGCCAAAATATTTCCGAGTGTTCCCATCATTCTTTTTCTTTTTCACTCTAGACTTACATCAATTTTGTTTCACAAATCTTTATTTACACACTTGTCTCTCCCACTTAAAATCTTTCAAAGCAGTAACCAGGATTTCATATCTTTGTATCTTTTTCACCACCTACTCAATGTACTTTGCTGGATAAAAGCTGAAATGAATTACTGAGATTTTTTTTCCAAGATATTTGAAATATTTTATCATACAGCCACTTAATGAGTTGAGATCACAAAGCAAACATGCTTCTACTTCACCAATAAGTTTCAAAACCCACTCCAAAACTGTCCTATATATCCAATGTTTCTACCAAGAAAATCTCTTTAAAAATGCAATAAAAGAAACACATTTTTTTAATGAATCTGTCGAACAGATCACCATGATCACTGACTATTCATACAGATAGAAGACAATTTAAAATAATAAGTAAACATCATGTCTTTTCACAAAATGTCCCATCTATCTAAAAAAATACAAAAAGCTTTCTCTACACTCCTGGCTCAACATTCTCCTGAACTCAAAAGCAAGACAAAACCAAAACAGTCAGCATAGGCTAGGTTTTCAAGTTTTTCCCTGAGTGTGACGGCTACAGACAAATTAAGAAGAGAAGGAAGGTGAGATTTCAAGAAGCAGGTAATTAAGCAGAGATTCTCTCCAATATAAAATACATTTATAAACCTACTCTCTTTGAACCCTAGGTTGTGAAAAATTACATTAAATATATTTTAATTACATTTTTACCAATTCATATTTTAGTCCTTGAATGGCCTGTTTAGGACTAAGACTGTTTTTCTTTTGCAAGCTGAATGATAACAAAATAATTATGTATAGCATTCAGTAAATAGTAGTCGTATTTCTTGCTCTAACACCAAACTCGAGTAACAAAAGACAATTACCAAGTACCTGAAAATGAACAAAAAAGATAAAAGCCATACGTGTGTGTGTATCACTTCAATGTGTGGAATTACTTCAGTAATGATAAATGCTACACACATTAATAGTCTCTGAATAAGGCATCATTTCATTCCCCTAAGTACATTTCAGTAGTACAATTCGGTCTCCATGCTTCATTTTTGAAAGAAACTTATTTGAAAGCCAAGGATCATCCTTTGGACTGACTTAAAGAGAGCAAAATAAAAAATCTGCCCTCTCCAAATATGAAAATTATGGATTTGGCTCCGATGCAGAATAAAGTAAGCTTCTTCTATCACCTGCAATATTAAATTGATTTAGTCTACTGAAAAATAAGACAGTGAGTTACTGGATCTGTGTTTAATTCAGTGCACTTTATAACATATTTAAGGAATTCAGTTGTATAAAACAGTATCTGAATCTTATCAGATGAAAATATTTTTCCCTTTTAGCAAGCCTCGGGTTGCATGTCTGAGAAAACAAATTAGTCTCCAGCTCTCCTAAGCTTGATAATAGTGCCCCCTAATGGGAATTTTAATATGAGTTTTTCTATTCAATTTTTAAAAAGTATATATTCTACAACATGAGCAAGTTATCCCACTTTCAACTACGAAGTAAATTATCTAATATAAAAGTGTACCAAGATTTAAGCCACTCAAAGGAGAATTATCATGTGTGCAACAAAATGTGAATTCAGGGAGAGAAACAAACAAGAAAAATTTCACGCCACAACAGTTTTCTTAGTTTTCATCACCCGACTGGAACATAATCCCAGGCAGCACTACCCAGAAAGTTAATCTCGTAAGTAATCATTCAGCTGTCCCTAGTACTCAGTAAGTGAGCAATTAATATGTGCTAAATGAAAGATATTAAGATCTCAGAAGAAAATGGATTCAGAAGTGAAGTTACTCAGTGTCCCATGAATCTTAAGTATAGAACTGGGATTCTCACCCAAGGTTTTGGCCTCACACCATTACCTTTCCACAATACCTGGCCACAAGTCTGCAACCATGAATTAAATACATTTCTACCCTATTACCTACAAACAGTTCCCCTAAACAGCAACAATTCAATACGTGGGGGGGGGGGTTCTTAAAGGAAAACTGCATTAAAATGAAAGCAAAAAGTACGTATTTTGATACTTTCCAGACGCACCAGTAAAACAAACACCTGATAATATCAGCATTTTCATTACATTGCCCACAATACATTCTGGATTCAGAGTTAATGTTAAGGGGAACATCTAGAAGAAATAAACAACAAACAAAAAGTCATCAATTTATAATGAAAAATGGTAACTACCACCTTATTCTTTAAATTTCTGAGAGAGAGAAAATAACAAGAAGAAAAATTATACATAAAAAGGGGGTAGTCAAACTTTCTTAAGAGCCCAACATTAAAAAAACTCAGGCTGGGTGCCCATATGGCTTCTGTCAAAACTACTCAACTAATGCCAGTGGACCAGGAAAGCAGCCACAGAAATTACATAAATGAATGGGCATGACAGTGTTCCAACAAAACCTTACATGCAAAAACAGGTCCACCGATCCTAGTTTGCCAGCCCCTAATTTAAACATTTTACTTTTGGCCCACAGATTTAAAATCTCTACTTTACATGAGGTACCAAAACCAAAATAAAAATTAAATAAAGTTTTTTACTTTTAAAAACAAAAAACAAAACTACGCAACTCAAAATACGTAATCACTAAGATTATAAAATATTTGGTATTTTACTTCCATTAGCAGGGAAGACAGAAGAAAAGATCCCTCCCTGATGTCAGAGGCTGGGCCATTTGGAGTTTGCAAAGCCTTGAGAAGGTTGTCACCTCCCTGAGCCTCAGTTTCCTCACCTGTAAAATGGAGCTAATGTACGTGCTTCTCTCACAGGAAGGCAGAAAGAATCAATGAAAAAAATAAACATGCTTGCTCAACAACAAAAATCCTTCCCTGAATAAATACTAGTTTTAGCAGGTATGATATAACAGAAAAGCAGTAAGCAAAACAATGGGCCTTTCACATGACTTAATCGAAATGTGAAACTATTCGATTCTACCATATTCCCATACAGTAGGAAAATTTAGCTTTTATCTAGGTTTGATACCAATACTAATGCCCATTCAGATAAATAAATGGATTGTAGGTGAGAGAACCTAAAATTCAAGACTACTACATAAGGCAATGAAGAAATACGGAGTGTTGTCTTGGATTTTTCACATGTATAAGGACAATGACAAATCCTACTAACTTCTAAAGCTAAGCTAAAGAAAAAAATTTTCATTGTTTTACCCAAAAAGCAGATTTCAGATACAGAATAACGATGCTCTCCACTTACCAGCCTTTAATCACTGGCTTTCCCTTCACTAAGTGTCTGAAAGCAACACCACAGAGTGGGAAAACCACGGCCTGTGGAACCTGGCAGCCACAGATTTCAATCCCTCTTCTCCCAATCCCCAGCTAAATGATTTTGGACAAGTCATTTGCCTTTCTGAGCACCAGTTTCCTAATCTGGAAAACAGGACTGATAAAACCTTCAATGGTGCCGAGTAATAACTGATGATGGGCAGTGTACATATAGTACACAATGTCCAGCATTTTATTATTTAATGCTAGATTAAAATGCTAGATTAAAATGCTAGATTAGAATAGCATTTCTCCTTATCTCAGTGTTGTTAAAACATTTTTTAATAAGTTTCTTACAGTACGTTAATGAAACAGTATGTGGGTCAATTACCTCAAGTCCATAAGAGAAGTTAGCTTCCAATGATCAAGATATAAAAGTAGTAATATTTGTTTGGTTCATCTACCCTATGGCATTGAACGGATTTCTTGCTCATATTCTAAACTGAGAATTTTTTAAAACAAAAGTAATTACCTGAGAAAACTGTGTGACAATAAAATCTGTCCTGGAATGGATTCTACGTCCCACCGTGCCACTGAGTAAGTCACTTGGAACGAACCTCTCAGATTCCTCACTTGTAAACCAAAAAAATTATGCTGACAATCCTTTTGTCTTCCAGCTCTAAAGTAGTTATTACTGAAATACAATTAAGCATCTCCAGATATGCTGGTGAATAGAGAAACAGAGATATCCTAATATTGCCAGAATGGACTGCAGAGAAATCCCAACCTTAAACCTGCAGTATTACAATAATTCAGGTGAAACATTGCAGCTCAGATGACACAGGGAGAGCTTGGTAAGTTTAAAAGAAAAAAAAGATACATACTACACAAAAGCTTTTCAACATTCAAAACCCTTAAGTACCTTTAGTGAAAAAATGATTTTGGACCAAACTGCAGTATCAAGGTACTGACCTAGCAAGAGTACACTTTGTGTCTATTATATGTTCAAGGTACTATGAGGATGTGGAGTCGAATGAGTTAGTAACATTTTATCCAAATTAAAAGTGACCAATTAGAAGTTATATAAACAATGAATGACTAAAATAATTTTTTAGAAATCTCAATTATAATAGCATCAAAACAAACATTTAAGAATGAATTTAAGGAGGCGAAACACTTGTACACTGACAACTACAAAACACTGCTGAAATAAAGTAAACAGGACACAAATGAATAGAAAGATATCCCGTGTTCAAGGATTAGGAGATTTAATATTGTTAAAAATGTCCATACTACCCAAAGTGATCTACAGATTCAATCCCTATTAAAATACCAATAACATTTTCTGTGGAAATAGAAAAACAAAACAAACAAACAAAAAATCCTAAAATTATATGGAAACCTCAAAAGACCCTAAATAGCCAAAAAAAATCTTGAAAAAGAAAAACAAAGCTGGAAGCCTCACGCTTGATTTCAAAACATATTACAAAGCAACAGTAATTAAAACAGTATGGTACTGGCATAAAATTCTTAGAAGAAAATATAAGGAAGAAGCTTCATGACATGGGTCTTGACAATGATTTCTTGGATATTACACCAAAACCTAAAATAGACAAGCTGGATTACATCAAATTAAGAAGATTTTGTGCGGCAAAGGAAACAAAGTGAAAAAGCAACCTAAGAAATGGTAGAAAATATTTACAAACCATACATATGACAAAGGATTGATATCCACAATATATAAAGAACTCATTCAGCTAAACAACAAAAAATCCTAACAAATGAGCAAAGGGCTTGAATAGACATTTCTACAAAGTCATACAAATAGCCAACTAGCATATGAAAAGATGCTCAACATCACTATCTATCAGGGAAATGCAAATGAAAACCACAATGAGATATCACCTTAGAAGGGCCACTATCAAAAACCCAGAAAATAACAAGTGTTGGTTAGAATGTGGAGAAAGTAGAACCCTTGTATACTGTTGATGGGAATGTAAACTGGTGCAGCCACTATGGAAAACTGTATGGAGGTTCCTCAAAATATTAAATACGGAATTACCATATAATCTAGCAAATCCCACTTCTGGATATATATCCAAGAGAACTGAAAATACGTTCTTGAAGAGATATTTGCATCATTATTCACCATAGCAAAGAGGTAGAAACAATCTAAAATATCCATCAATGGATAAATGGATAAAGAAAATGTGGCATATGCACACAACAGAATATTTAACCTTTAAAAGACAGAAATCTTGTCACACACAACATGGATGAACCTTGAGGACAATTAACCTAAGTGAAATAAGCCAGTCTCAAAAAAGGCAAATGCCACATGATTCCACATACACGAAGTACCTAAAGTCGTCAAACTCTCAGAAACAGAACGTAGAATGGTGGTTGCCAGCAGCTGGGAGTGGGGGTAAGGAGAGAAGTTGGTCAATGGACATAGTTTCAGTTTTTACAAAACAAAAAATTCTAGAAATCCGTTGCACAACAACCTGAATACAGTTAAGACTACTCTATACTTAAAAATGCTTAAGGTAGTCAATTTTATGTTATATGTTTACACCACAATATAAACCCTGAGAGTTCAGACAAGTGAGAAATTATTTTCAACCAGATTTTGTTTTCATCTTTTAGGATACTGACCTTAGCCTTTGGTGAGTTTTTAACTATTATCCTTTGCTAACAAAGTCATTACACCTGTGGCACAAAAATAAAATGTTTCTGAAATGCTTAAGAGTCTTCTTTCTGAAGTAGATAGCTCAATTCATCTCTTCATAAACACTAAGTGAAATACCATAGCAGGAAATGGATGTTGGACACACAATTGATGATTCCTGTCCTTCATAATGTAATTTATTTGGCAGGCTGATCTCATAATGGGAAAGTTAACAGAGGTACAGCGCCTATCCAAATTACCAACATCAGAATCACAAACTCTGAATAAAGGCCAAACGAATGAGGTTTCTGAGATACATGTTCCTTGCAGAGAATTGGTATAAATTTTTCAAGACACTCAGACATCACGTGAACGAGGCTAACGAGGTCGATTCCCAGTAACAGATGATCAGGCGGTATGGTGAGAACTGCACCAACAATCCAATGGGACAGTGAGGATGGGTTAACCACCGTCTGTGTGCAGAGACACACCCGAGAAGAGCAGCCTTACCTTCGTCAAAGTCGGCATCGTCTTCCGTGTGCTGCGGGAAAGGGAAGCAGTTGGTAATTTCCAGCCGATCTTCTACAACGAGGCCCAACAGCACTCCCTGAACCACCTCGGTTCCCTGTCCTTCTTCTTGATAATGTTTGATTATCTTTAATACCACCTAAAAAAAAAAAATCAGATGTGAGCTTACACAGAAGCAAGCTTAAACATCATTCTTGTAACTTACATTTCCTTAATTTCGAGGAAAAAAATAAATAAACCATCCTAACGGGTTTGTAAAACCACAAAATTATATAGCAGAAGTAATCAAATTTCTTACAAATCATTTCCTTTACCCTTACCCAGGTAATACAGCTCACACAGTCTAAATGCACGTCTGAAACTCCTGGAGTTGAAAGACACACACATACAACACTCATGCCCTCAGGTCAAGGAGCCCCTTCGGTCAAATCAAATGTGTCACCTCAACCTGAGGTTATTATAGAGGCAGCGACCCTGTTAACCTCTGTTACAAGGAGATAATCTCCTGACACAGATGACGGAACCATCAACAAGACACAGAAATAAAGACCTCAATTATCTGAATGCCTGCAAGCAGAACTGTTCCCTACAAGTTCTCAACATCTCACGATGGTTCCTTAACGGAGCATCTCGTTCATCAAAGGAGACAAAAATAGGAACATGTACCCAAGAAGGATCTGGTTGGTAAGGGAACACAGAGAACCAAGTCTCCAGCACTACCTAACTTTCCTCAACCAGAAGCATACACCAAAGAACCTCTAATGCATACACCAAAGAACCAATTCTTATGTTACTCTATCCTTTAATATTTCCATAAAGATAAAGAGGTAACACTGCAGGTTAAACAGGCAATCAATTTAAAAGTTCGCAGTAACAGTTCTCAATAATCCCTACAACGTGAGTTTAATATAAGCAAAATGCTTTGAATAGTGCTGGGCACATAGCATTCATCAGTAGTTAGTAGTATCTAGCATAAGCTCATGGCCTGAAAACTAAAGGGCAACATGGGCCAAAATATAATGAAAAGTTTTCAGAGGGGAAAAATAAATCTAACAACAAAATAATTAGTGTATTACTGATAACTGTTTTGTTCTAAACAAATACACTATTGATAAAAATTAATTATCAATAAACAGTTAGTGACAACAGGTTATAATTATTGAACATTATGTGCCAGGCAATATTCTTATTATTTTACATATGTTACTGAATCATGTAATTCTCACCATTACTTGAGAAGAACGGCATTACTATACTCATTTTACAGGTAAGAAAATTGAAGTCGAGAGAAATTAAACAAATGGCTAAAGGTCAAACATCCAAGTTAAGTGGTAGAACGAAGATTTAAACCAAGTCAAACTCCAAAATTTGCACGCATACTTTAGCTTTAATAACAATATGATTTTCGTATCAGTAACTCAATAATGAAAGCAATGGGTTAGTAATAGATGTGAAGCAAAGACTGTGGGTTGAATCGACCCAAAAAGATTTTACTCCGGTAATCCACTTCTTGAAAGGTACAAAATGAGGTTTAACAGTCCCGCGGGTATGGGTATGAGTTCCAGCATCTACCAGCACCTACTGGCTATGACCTTGGAAAAGCTACCGACGCTTCCTAAATCTTAGATATCTAATTTGCAAAATGGAGCTGTTTTATAGCATTACTGACACTACTGAAAATGAGATAATGAATAGTAAATACTTCGCACAGGGTCTGCCACATAATAAATGATCAACATTATTGATTTTGTTAATAAAAATAAGGGAGAACTACTTAACTCCTACTCAACGTACCTCTCTAACAAGGACAATTCTTCTCACACTTAAAATAGAAGAGGGCGGCCTAGTGGCTCAGGTGGTTGGAGTGCAGTGCTCCTAACACCTACGTTGCCAGTTCGATTCCCACATGGGCCAGTGAGCTGTGCTCTCTACAGCTAAGATTGTGAACAATGGCTCCACCTGGAGCTGGGCTGCCATGAGCAGCCAGACCGGAGGACAGCGTGGGCTGCCATGAGCGGCCAGGGACCGGGGGAAGCACAAGGCTCATAATACCAACACGGGCCAGGGAGCTGTGTCTTACACAACTAGAATGAGAACAACGGCTTGAACGGGGGGGGGGGGGGAAGAAAGAAAGAAAAAATATAAGAAACATGAATGAGAAAGAAGGGATAAACAAAACTAGAAGACACTAGAAACACATCTCTCTATCGACTAACTTGTCTAGGTTGTCTGCGTTCCTGGATATTTAGCCCTGTTAATGAAATCACCGAACCACTGTTGAAATCAAAGTAAATGAGAGATGTTAGAAAACATATGAGCTTAATGCAGATCTTCAGACAAATTCTAGAACTGATTTCTAAACAGCGGTTCCTATGTGTGCAAAAAGAACTACTAACGACCACAGCCGAGTTTCACAAAGCAGCCAAGCCAAGATAACCTTGATTCCTTTTATAAAGAAAATAGGAATGAGAAAAAAATTATTATATTTAAATATTTATCTATTTATATCACAGTTTAAAAATATTTTCTATTGAAACACTGCCTCAACTCTAAGAAAAATGAATTGCAAAGGGATTAGGGGCGGGGGCAATGAAACCTGAGAGCACAGCAGCTTGATACGCCTGCCCAGAGTCAAGGCAACTTTTCACAGCACCCACCGAAGTATGGCACTCCAAGTAAGCAATGGCCTCACTCTGCAGCACCACTGACTTGTTATATTCAGTTCTCCACGATGACCAAAGAGAAAATTTCCCAGTAACAGTACGCAACTGAGAGAGAGTAAAAGCACAGTGTTTTAACTACCTGCTAAAGTCAATCAATATGAATAAGCATACACAGAAAGGGGTAATTATAAGAGAGGGAGCTTAAAACCCTGTGATAAAGACCAGTTCAATGAATTAAAATTTCTCTGGTACGAACAATCACAAAAAGCACTTTCCAAATACTGAGGCACTAGAGGATGTGTCTTACTTTGAAAGGCAAACTAAGGACCATAGGTTGATAGCTTCAGAAAAGAAGATTTCCATTTTAAGGATGAATTCTCTCCAGCATTCATGTCTGTCCAAAATAGAAACCCTTCAGGAAAGGCCTGGTGATCACTAAAATAATTTCCAACTCTAATATTTATGATCTTGCCATTTTAATATAATCTGATGAAATAAAGCATTCAGGAAAAAACCATTTTTATCAAAACTAGCTGACTCATTCTTCATGTTGACATTTTACGGCCTTCCTATTTCCTACATACACGCTAAAATCTCAATTCTTTTGTTCAAACAATAACGTAGTGGAATTGCATTACAAACTAGAGAGTAGATGTCAAAAGGAAAATCCTGAGCAGCAGTAACTAATTGGTATACAAGGCTTTTGTTATTCTATGGAAATAACAAAATAACCCGGAATTTACTGTATACATAAAAATCATTCCATAGATTACCAGTCTTTATATTTGACACAGAATCAACATTCTGCTCAGTCTTCCCTCTTAAATATTCTTATAAAAATAAAGGGACGTTTTACTCATCACATCTTCAACACCTAACACAAGGACTGGCACATAAAATAACCGTACTCAAAATATATTTCCTGAAGTAACGAATGGTAAACATTTACCCATCGCTTATGATACATCAAGCACTCCACTAAGTGTCTTACATGCAACGACTCTTTTAATCCTCAAAACCAGTCTATGACGTCAGTAATACAATTTTCCCATTTATTGATAGATGAGGAAACATAATTTGACACAGAATTATTAAATCAGGGAGGTGAGATTTGACTTCTGACTCCAACATACTTTTAATTACTTCAAAATAACTGAGTAACTGTAGGTTTTCCATAGGTGTTTGTAATTAACAAGGAGAAGGCAGTGCTAACAGCTCTCGAGGAAGGAAATCCCTGTATCTAGGCTGCAGAAGCAGGGCTTCAGGGCATGGAGTAGAAGTTCAGTGTAGAGTTACAGGTCAAGGCAACAAAAAAACATAAGGGAATGGTGCTGGAGGCCAAACTTTTTGTGCCCTAATCCCTAGAGGTAGCATCAACAGGAAACCGCCATGAGTTGCAAGAGTGTAATACAGCCTTGAATCCTTACCAGCACTATTCTCACAAGCCACAAGATGGGAATGTTCCACCACAGAAGTCCTGTTTCAGTCATGCTCTTTCATTTTTTTCTCCCTCCAATCAACCTTATGCCTCTGTCCATAAAACAGTGCTGATATAGTTTTAATTAATCCTATTCATTGATGTCAGACTCTCTGTTCTTAGTTTTAAAAACAGATACATGGAAAACTGAATAGCTCTCCAACAAAAACATGTTGGAATATTATATTTTGTTTACAAGTGTCACAAATGATACCACTTACTCAGGAGTTCTATATCATTTGTTCTTGGCTTATCAAAATGAGCTGGGGAACTTTTTTTAAACAAATGAAGAAGAGGAGTCTTACCCTGGCTACATAGTAGAGCCATCAGAATTTTAAAAAATGAAAAAAATCCTGATGCCTGAACCCAACCTCTGAAACTCAAGACATAACTGCTTTGGTCTGGGCTTCATACACAGGCATATGGGGGACGGACGGGCAGGGTGTTTCCTCCCATTTTTCGTGTTCAGATTCTCTCAGGCCTTGCAATACGCCATTTTGAAATACCTTCTCTCCTTCTACTCTTGTGTACACGTGGAAATGTTGAATAAATCGCATTTCTAAAACGTTTAAAGAGCCAACCACGCTAGAAGAGGAAACTCACAACCCAAGCATTAACCCTGTGAGTGAATGCAGAGGTGGGCAAAGAACGTTGGGACCCAGATATAACTCCCAAGAGCTAGGAGCTGGGATACAACCCAGTCTCTGTGCTGGGTCAGGGGATCTTGAAACTGTCTGAGTCAGTAAGTAGAAACTGACACCTTTCCAAAAACACTAGAGCGCTATAAAATTGTTGGTGAAAAGGTAGAAAATAGGGCCGGCCCAGTGGCTCAAGCGGTTAGAGCTCCATGCTCCTAACTCCGAAGGCGGCCGGTTCAATTCCCACATGGGCCAGTGGGCTCTAAAAACAACAACAACAAAAAAAGGTAGAAAATAATAGCTGCAGTATCTTGTAGTGAAATATAAACTTACTGCGAGACCCAAATTCCTATTCCTAGGAATTAACCCAAGAGAAATGAAAATATATCCGCACAAAAATATATTCACTAATCTTCATAGTAGCATTATTCATAAGCCCAAAACTGAAAGCAACCCAAAGGTCCACAAATGTAGATGGATGACGAAATTATAGTATATCCACTCTATGGACTACTACTCAGCAATAAAAAGGAACAAAATGCCAATAGAACAAT
The DNA here is from genome assembly GCF_964194185.1 of Rhinolophus hipposideros. Taxonomy (NCBI): domain Eukaryota; kingdom Metazoa; phylum Chordata; class Mammalia; order Chiroptera; family Rhinolophidae; genus Rhinolophus; species Rhinolophus hipposideros. Next base: position 17,714,269 of record NC_138059.1, on the reverse strand, counting down.
AAGGAGGAATCGCTGAAACATTATATTAAGTAAACAAAGTCAAACAAAATGCTATGTACTCATTCTAGAAAATGCTAGGTACTAATTCTGCGAAGCGGTCGCCTGGGACCAAGACGAGGGGGAGGATACTGACTGAAGAAGGGCACCTACTGTCTTTAGGATGAGGCAACTATTTTATTTTACATCTTGCTGTGATGGCAATTATACAATTGTTTACAACTACTAAAGCTCATCAGACTGTACAATGAAAATGGGTAGATTTTATTGTATATACATTCATACTTTAACTTTAAAAAACTATGCACATTTTAAAGTCTGTCTGATAAAGAAACAATTCATGTGTGCACCCACTCCCAATTTTACTCTCAATTTCAGAGTTCAAAGATCCCTCGAAATGCTATGAGGAACTAGGTTAAGAACCACCACTATATCCCTGCATTATGTGTAACATATATTTTATACATCTATACATAAATTCAAGTTTATAGTAACTCAAGTTTTTAACAGGCCTAGGTAATCAAAAATAAATTAAACTGGATTGTTTTAGAAGTCAAAGAAGTGTAACATTTAGAATTTTTCTGTTATTTTTAAGTATTTCAGAATTTAATGAGATTAATCACATAATTAATAGATAATTTCAGGTACCTAGAAAAATCTGTTATGTAAAATTAATTCACCAGAAAATGGATAAATGTTTAACCATCCCCTGCCATAAAAGACAGTTAAAAAAAAAACAAAACAAAACCCACATTTCCTCAAGTTCTACTTTAACAAGCGTACCTCTCAAAGTGTAGGAGTACTAATGGCAAATATTCAAACCTGAAGGCCACAGACAAACTTGAAGAGATCGAAGAACCTCCTAAAATCATAAGCAATATTTTATGTCTATGTACTGAAGGACATTTTCCTAGGGGAGGGAGAAAAGGTCTGAGGCATTCATCAGATTTCCAAAGCGGCCCAGGACAAAGGGTTAGAAAGAGCTTTAAAAAGTAATAGTAATGAAAACCTATTATATACATGTAGTTAGTTACACTTTTATGTTTGTATGCACAAGAATGGTGTGGAAGGACATACATTTTCTTTTATGAATCTTTGTTGCAAAGATTCTTTCATGAAAATTCTCTTATGGAATCTGTTACAGTAAGCATGTACTTGTTTTTAATTCAAAAATATCTAATCAAGAAATTTTTAAGAGAAAAGATTTTAAAATACAGCAATCACTGCAATTTATTGCATGGAATTTCACAAAGAACAAACTAATGTAATTTCATTTTCTTGACATTGCTACTGAGTTAACAGAGTAATGTGGATATATCTCGATTTTAGCCTCTTCTTTTGGATATGTTAAAAATACGTATGTAGGGGCTGAATAAGTGGCTTTGAAAGGAGAAAAAGGAAAAAAATCCACACACTATAAACCTGAGCACCTGCTGACGTTAAATTCTCATCTCTTGTTGATACGGTTACTCTTCAACTCTATTCACAAGTGTCACTGCACAGGCATATACAAACTGCCAGAAAACTTGCATATGTACACACCATCAAGGTAAAAGAGGTTAACTTCTGGATACATAGAGTGGTTTTCAACAAGCAGAGAGAGCTGGTTAAGAGAAGCCTAACCTAAGCCAATTACAAATCAGCAAAATATCAATTCAAACTTTGTGCAAACTGATGGCAATAAATCTTCACCAGGAAAAGCAGCAAGCTTCCCCCTGTCCCTGTAATACACATAAAAAGGATCCATTGAAAGCCCCGTTAAAACGATCAGGGACAAAGCAGTTTAAATTGCAGAACTATACCATCTATCATTTTTCACCCTCCTTTAGAAAACTGAGTTCATAGAGAATGCTCGCAGGTTGCAACCTGCAACTTTACTAGCTCACAGATAAAGAAACGTTGAAATTACTAAAATGTTGTACCATTAAAATTAAAAAGTAAATTTAGTGGTATTTAGTGACGACAATACTATTTTAGATACAGTTCTATTAAATATTACAAGACTCTGGTTATAGGAAAATGTTATTAGCTAAAACAGGTCTATGAAAATCTTTTACAACAGTGCTTCTCAAGCTATCAGTGGTGAAGAATTCATTTTCCTCCAGTCCATTACAGACCAGTATCTTAACAAAAGAATAAAAACTACTTACTCGAAAAGTGAAAAAAATTTTAAAGGCACAGAAAATACAAGCCCAGAGATCCCACGCTTGGCTATCACGGCAATACCCAAGTCTTTAAACACTCACTCTCCACCCTGTGCTTCTCTCCGGCAGACCAGTAAACAGTGCAGGAACCAGACTTTGGGTAGCACAGGTCTAAAGAACCTGTAACACTTTGGGTAGCACAGGTCTAAAGAACCTGTAACACTAAGAAGGTAGACAGTTCTCTCCAACTCCAGAAGTTGAACATTCAGCTGTTATAACCAAACACTTCTTAACATGTGACTTAACATGTTCAGTGACTTAACATGTCACTGAAAGACAATACATTTGAAAGACAGTCTTTCAAAATACAACATTATCTCAATCGATGTGAGAGCCAAACTGTGTGGCTCTCCAGCCCCCGTTTCCTCCGCCACCCCTAATGCTTCTACAGGACAGGAGAGGCATACCACTAGGCTGGGGCAGACCGCTACCGTGTGGTGATTCCATTCTGAACATTGTATTTTTAAAGGGGTAAAAACAAACTTGTTTCAGCAGCAGGATCCCACTTTGAATTGCAAGCTCCGTAAAAGGTAAAATAGTGAATAATTTAGCCAGTGCATGAGCCTAACTCAAACCTTGATTTGCTGTTTTCCATTGGTTGTCTAGAACACAGTCTAGAACTAGTCTTTCCTTCTCTGTGAAACAAATAATGTTCCAGTGAGAGAGGTAACCAGTAGAAATGTAAAATTAATTATTATGAGTACATACACAAATGTGAATCTCTGGTCTGTACCAACAGAAAAATCATACAGCCTAGTTGCTGAGAGGCGGGGCACTAAAATCTAAAAGAAAGTTTGAGTGCAGCTCTGTGGCCGTAGGCAAGTTACCTTATCTAACCAGCCTCATCCACGGTATCTCCTGTGGACATAAATCAGTCAGTACCTACGTCTTGGCATGGCTGCATTAAAAAGGAATCTACCCACAGTACCTAGCGCGCAATGCAGTGCCTGTTAAATCCTCCTATTCAGTCCTCAGTAAACGTTAGCTACTGTTACGACTATTACTACACCAACATTTCACCTAATCTCATTCACTCATCCATCTGTCCAGTATTTCATGTGTGACTAGAATATGCCAGGTACCCTCATGGCACCGAGACTTGTCTCCCCAGAATGTTCAGCATCTATTGCTCAGAGGTAGGTGTTTTTCAGTCTAGTAAGATGTAAATATGACTTATTAAAAATCAACTACCTGACAGCAGCAAACTTACATTTTTGTTACAACTTATCAGTCATCTGGACCTAGAGCCATTTATACTATAAACAACCAATACAAAATCTTGTTTCAGGACAAGATTTTTAAAATCTGTATTAAAAAGTCAAAAGTGAGGTTAAACTGATTTATTCAAAATATTTGTGTATTTGTGTGTTTGTACGTATATATGTATGCAAGCTGCCTTAAAAACATCATTATCCTTGATAAAAATAAAGACTAGATCCACTCCAAGAGTTTCTTCTAGTGTAAGATAAAAAGGCAAAGCCCAGACGATGCCAGTTGCCGGCCAGTGGGGGAAGAGGCCAGGCAGGATTCATGATTCCTAGCAGGCTTTATTCCAGTTTTGTAGATTCTGGGAGGTAAGGTCCACAGCCTGAATTTCTCACATCAATCACCGTCAAAGAACAGCTATTACTGTAGAAGAATTTTAGTCTCAAAGAAACTGTAATGCCACAGAATCTCCCCTTAGCATGTTCTGTAAAGTCAATATCTAGACTTTCATTTAATTCTGGCATCTTTCAATGACTGATCTGTGAACTTGGCAGTTTTCTTATTTGGTTAAGCCTAGATCATTTCTTCTAACACTGAACAAAGAAGGTAGTTATTGCCAAAATGTAAATTCAAATACCAGAAAGCAGCATTACTCTTAAATTTAACACATTTTATGGCTCAAGTGGGATAGGGGTTCCATTTCATAACTGGCTGAGTCAAATAATACATAGGATTTAAATCATTGCTGTTAAGTTTTGATGTGAAAGAAATTTAACTTCAATAGGGGGGAGAAAAGGTATTTTGCTCCTGACACATATGGGATTAGTTACAATGCTCCAATACACTTAATCAATATCACTGTTATAATATTTCAGTTGAAAGAGTGTATTTCATTCTTATTCTCTTGGATCTAACGCTCACTGTCCACGGTTTTAAGGTCAAATCAACTAATTGTTGGAAAAAGGGGAAGAAGGGCAATATCGCCTCAAGAAATTCAACAGAATAGCACTGCTCTCATAAAAAATTAGTCATGAGAAAGTACAATGATGTAATAAAAAGCACAAACGTATAATTACAATTAAATGTTAACTGATAACAATTTTTAATTTATAACATTAAGTTTTTACTTTACCAACTCAACACATATAAACAATTTGCAAATTTTCCCACGTGTAGCTCAAAGGTAATTTTTCTAATGTAAAATGAGTGATAAAAAAGGCCTAGCTGGGACAAAATTCATTTCCTCTCTCATACAAAACCAAAATATTTCAAAACTATTATGAGATGTCTACTTCCTAACACATTACGTTGATTAAATTCTGGAGCATGGACCACTATATAAATACAAAGCCTTTAGATGATTTTAGGTGCTTCAATTAAGGTTTGTCTCTGCTTTCTGAACAGGAGGCAGCGCTTGCTAAAATAGATCCAGAAAGAAACAGTCAAAGAAGAGTCACCGTGATAGCCTCTGGGAAGAGGGTGGTTGAAGGCAGAGATGAAAGTGAGAGTTTCTTTTCACCACTTATTTCTTTTTTGCCTTTTGATCTGTGTACCATGTGCACCCAGTGTAATGGTTGTGTTTAAGTAAATAGGTTTAATAAATTAAAAGGGCTTCAGTTGTCCCAGTATAAAAAGTACACTACACTAATTCCAGGAGAAGGTGATTGATCCCTCACCATCTCTCACCCAAAGAGGCTGTGGGGTCTGAGACAGGCCACCCCAAAATATGCCACAATGGCATATGGATTACTTTGAATTAAGGTTACTTGACATGCAGCCCATGCCAGGAAGGCATCCTGACCCTTCCTGTCACTTTGAGTGTAGAAAATAAACCTCCCCTGTGAAAGGTGCCCTCCCTACTCCAGGAGGGCCGAGAGAGACCCTTATCACAAAGGCTAAGATTCAGAGCCAAAAAGCTTATATAACATTTTATTAATTTACTCCCCAAGCCCAAGCCACGTTTAGATTCCCCACTAATGAATACCCCAACCTTAAATAGATATCTTTCTAACGAGCACGTTTTTATCCTGTCAATTCTTCACAATTATTGTTTCTTTGTCTAAATAGTATTAAAAGGTTCCTCGTTCAATCGTTTAAGCCTCAGAGTATGCTCCAAGCATCATACTGACATTCTTTCGTGCACACATATTAAATTGTTTCTTCTCCTGTTGATCTAGTCTTGTGTCGATGTTATTGTTTTATTATTAGTCTAGCTGTACGAACTAAAGCAGGGTGGGGAGAAATTCTTCCCCTCCCTAGAAACGGCCTTAGGAACAAAACTGAAGATTATGCATTTCTGCACAAAATGTAAAACATGGGTTTTCTTCTGTCCAAAAGGAAAAATTTGTGGTTTTAACTGTTTTAAAGGCTACCCTTAAATCAAACTTGTAAACAGTACCTACAAGCCTTCATTTGGAGGCTAAAACCAAAAAGTAAAGATCTTAAAAGTCAGGCTATAAAGTTTGACTTTATTTTGTGTACCAGGGATTTTTCAAAGGGTTTTTGCATTCTGGGACTACAGCTGTCATTTAAGATGATTTGCTCAGCAACACCGTGTGTGATGGTCATGTACAAAATGGAATCTGTAATACCAGTCAGTCGCATGAGGCTTGCCCAATAGTTCAGAAAGGAGAGCAAGAAATGAACAGTTCAGAAAGGAGAGCAAGAAATGAATAGTTCAGACAACAGTTGTAAACTCAAAAACTAAGTAAGTGATCTTAAGCAAATCCAAGAGAAACCCAACAATCCAAGATGATACCAAAAGCCTGGGTCTCCTGGGCAGATGGTGTATTACTAGGGGAGAGGAAATGTTTACTGAATTGCTGTAACAAGCATACTAACACACACACTTAATTTTAAAAATAAAGACTAGGGTTTTTTAAAATCCTAACTTTAGTTGGCAATGGTGCCAAGAAGCACCACACCACTCGGTCGGTGGCAAAGTAAACTGTACGACACAACTATTCTGGAGAGCAATTCGGCAACATGCTTAAAAAGCTTAAGAACGTGCATAACCTTTAACCGATTCACTTCAACTGTAGGTATTTACTAACTGGAGGAAAAACACTACCAAAGCAGAGCCCAAAAAATTAATGGTGCTACCCGCCCTCAGGTTATGAGTTTATAAACTAATTTTCCTTGTGGGTTTCTTTGTGTGACTTCACCAAACTTTTCTTAAATGTATTTTGTTTTTTTTAAAATCGTATTTTAGCATAATACTACTGTCCTATACATAGACATTTGCTTACTTACATTAAGTGAAACTAATTGGGGACAGAGACAGAAGGTATAAAAGGTGCTGGGGGGAATCTATTAAGTATCAGGATACAATGGACGTCTGTGACTATCTGGGCGAAAATGAAATCTTACAAAGTTTTATGCCAAAATACAGATGATATTCAGACTTGAAGGGTAAGGAGTTTTACATTTTGTCTAAGTTAATACTGAGTTACCACTATTTTGCTGTATCGGTTTTTTTCTTGTATGCTTGGGCGTGGTACCAATATCAACAAAAACACAGAATACTACTCTGGCATACACCAGTCTCCATTTCAGCCCTTTCAGTTTTGATGAAACAATAGTTTACCATCAAATAGATGGATATGTAAATTACACTGTACTTTGCTATTAAATCTAATCTTTACAGGATACAACCATTTTATAAAATGATCTTCTAAAAATAGTGGCTTACAGGGAAAAATAAAGTTATTTTGAGTTTAAGTATATTTTGTCATACATTGCCAAATGAAATATCCAAGTATTATATTTTAAATGACATTTTACAAAAACAAAATTATAAACGAATTTCCAAAAGAAAAGCAAATGCAACTAAGTTTTCTTGACTGCTGAAATTAGAAGCTTTCAACTGAGAAACTAAGAGATGATAAAACAAAAGTGAGACAATCTGACCACAAAAAATAACTGGCAAAATCCCTCTCCAAAGCCTAACACTCTTCAGAGGCTTTTCTCCCCCAACGCCGGGGCTAGGACTGACCTAAAAGTCCAGGAAAATGCTGCCAAGACTTAAAATACCTGTAGCTGCTCAGCCAAACTCATGAAACACTCGGTATTGAGCAGAAGATCAGAATTTACAATTATAGGAACTAGTAGAAAGCAAGTGACAAGAAAGCAAAAGGTAACAAACAGTAAGTAGTTTATTCTACACTTACTGTGTAACCACTGTTTAATGTCAGAATAGGCATTTGAGGAGTAACATATACCGTTTCCTCCAGGCCAGATATACTGCGACAACTAAAGTTAAAATTGTTTACTATATTCCATTTACTTGGTCAAGCAGTTTGAAACTCCACTGTAACTAACAGAAAATATCAAAATCCATACCAACTACTAAAACTGTTATCAACAATGTTTAAACATCATTAAGAAATTATAAAGATTAAGCTGCTATTTATTACAATAATAAGGCCATGCATCATCCTCGTATTAAACCAGAAGAAACTAAAGCCCAGAGATGCTAATTGGTTTATTAAATCATCTCCTCCATGAGAAATACCATGTATGCTGGACTCCTTAAGTTATACCAAGAAGCTACAAGAAACATTAATACAGCTTGTCATCACTGTGTATGCTGTAAACACAGGACGCACTGCCAGAAAAATTTTTTTAAAAAGCAAATAAACCCTCTGACCTTAAGGAAATGGAACAATGCCCAGAATATGTGCAGGGTTATCCAAATTGTGGATGCACCCTGAGATGGAAAGTCAGATGGACGTAGGTGTACGTCGTGAAGGCAGCAGGTAAAACTATAAATAGTGCTTTTTGTTACATAGGAATACCTACTAACGCTTTTCCTAACTTTCCTTAATATACATCCTATTTTCTTCAATGTTGATTCCCCAGTATCTTAATCTGTGTGACCCACAAGCTAAAGGTTGCCTTTTTCCAAGCTTGAGAGTATTTACTAAATTGACCTCTTTTCATTATAAATATTCTCCTAGAATATGACAAATTATTAAACACAAAGGTTCTGATACATTCTCATATATTTCAAAGTTATAAATCTAGAAGAGTCCTAAATTTTGGGAATCACACTTCCAGATGCTTGAGGAAGGAGCACTGGATTATTTTGTGAACATCTTTACTACTATTTCCCCCTAGCCTGACATTCATCAGGTCACATAATCTATAGTCACCTGAGTTTCCTCATTTGTAAAGTGGGGATAATACTGGTTCCTACATCAAAGAGTTATCATATGGCTTCAGTGCTGTAATATATATAAAGTACTTCAAACAGCACCTGACAAATAATAAGAGCCATTACAATGAGTCATTACAATGTATAAAGCAGCTTGTATGTATAAAGTCCTTATGTTTAGGAACAATGTATCAAGTCCTTACAATAATAGAAAGCAGAATGAATTGAGAATGGCAAGATACAATCTGAGCTCAAGCTCTAGCATATATTCGCTTTATGTCCTTGAAAAGCTGTTCAGTTTCTATGAGTGAGTGAATCATGTTGTATAATCTGGCCAATCGTGGTTTTATCGGTTTCTGGAGCTCCTAAAATACAGTAATGTATGTCAAATGTTTTTATCTACTTTAGAAAGCTATCATTTAAGCAATAACACCTTACTTGCCAAAGCAACAAAATATAACTAAATGGTTAAAATGTCAGACTGCACACTTAATTTAATCTTCATTCAGAGTCTACTTAGTCTCATGCTATAAATAATGCTAACAAGATTGCTTATATGGTTTCTCATTCATACCAAATGTAAAGCTGGAAATCAAGGGGGGAAAAGACAGATAAATTTGACCACAACAAAAATAAAAGGCAGTCAACTTGATACAAAGATAAATTACACTCAAAGAACCTAAAATTCAAAGACAGGGGACCTTTATAATACAAATAAACAGGCATAAATACTAAGGTATTCTAAAGACTCTTGTCCAGCATGAGGCAATAAATTATGTTCTTAATAATACTAAGTCATCAAAACATGGTTAAGTTGTGTTCAATATTCTCTGACTAAAGAGGGAGAAATTGATGTAATAAACACACTTCAGGAAGATTTATAATTAAAATGACTGAAATGTTAAAGTTTTGCATGCTTGAATCTAAAGTTATCTGGCTGAACGATTCACACATGTGAAGCAACAGATTCTCCAAAGAAGTCAGAAAAATGAAAGAAGACAAGCAAGAGTCATACAACTTTTTTATTAAAACATTAAAATAAAAGGCCAAACTATATTCCACTTGAAACTAGGATTTCAGACAAGAGCTTCCATTCCATAGACTTTAACAAACTATTATCTAGTCTCTTAACTTAATATTGTGTCACAAAAAAATATATATAGTCATACATGTTATGGCCTAGTATAAGCACTTTACAAATCTGAATATTCTTTTCAGTTCACAAAGCACTTCCACCAACATTTTCTCATAACTACATCTAAATAACCACCAGGCAAGAGATATTTATCTCAGGGCAGAGATAAATCTACCCTCAAAGCTGGTGTGAGGACCAGACATAATCTAACCAAACTGTCCTGCACAGGGTCTTCTCAATAGTAGATGTTCAATTAACACTAGTGATTTTTCTACAAATAGAAAAAAAGATGAAGAAATGTGAGCAAGTTTATGAATCTAACTGGTCTTCTAGCCTCACTCCTGTGCGCCTTTCTCACCAACAGACTATATAAATTTCTACAAAGCATTTTACTAACCCTGTTTCCTCATGATTCCTTTTCAAGAAAATTTCTGTACCACAGGACGGTATTATAATAATTCATTCACAGTATGAGTGCTTTCCATGTGTCGGTCCCTGTTCTAGGCACTTGCAAATATTGAAGTGAACAAACCTGATATTGGTCCTCTCGGGAAGTAGATATTTAAGTGTGAGAACACAAACAAGCAACAAGAAGAGAATTTCAGACAGTATCAAGAGCCCAACAAGATGATATAAGGGTCAGTGAACTGATGGGGCCACTTTAGATCAGTCGGAAGGTACCTGTGAGGTGACATCTGAGCTGACACCTGAATAACAAAAAAGTGTATGTAGCTCTGACCTTTTCATTTATTAATAGCACTCTCTACCTTACTTCGAATAAAGGAGAAATCAGGTAGCTAACAATTGTAAACAATGAGGTAACTTTCTTACACAAAGGGAAAAGAAAATTTAAAAAGTAGTAGATTTTGATGACAATGGGTTTTAAGCACTGGCACTTTGGAAGGCACAAATGTTTTACACTTTAGCTTTCAGATCATCTTAGTGAGAAAAACTACATAAACAGTAGTGTTAATTCACAGTATATACGCACAGGCCAAGATGAACAATACAAAACGTCATCATAAAAAGTTCAGAGAAAGGAAGAGATCAATGTGGAGCAGAGCTGTACTTCTTAACATGATATGCTATAAATCATCTGATACAGCAGGTTGGGAGAGGCGCCTGAAATTCTGAGACACTGTATTTCCACAGTTCTAACAAGATACCAAGGGAGGCCAACTCTGCTCGTCTTACTGGTCCACGGACCATACTTTGAGTATCAAAAGTATAATAAGAAAGGTAAGAGTCAAACTGGTTTCAGGGAACAAAGCGGGCTTCACATGAAAGGTTCAACAGGAAGAATTCGGTTGATCTTGTCTAGGAACGATGAGACCATTTGACTATTCCTCTATTCTATAAGGATATACTGGGCACTGACTCTGTACAGGGTGCATAAGACACACTGACAAGTCTAATAGAATGGACTATTTACAGATTGTGAGATACAATTTCACACAAGGAAAACAGCCATGTAATTGTCCATAAGTCAGATGAAGAAAATTACACATATTCATACAATGAAATGCTATTATCGTAATGAAAATAAATTACAACTACTCACTCTAAAATGGACTAATCTCAACCACGGTGCAATACAGTGGTACATCGGTATTCCGGAAGACAGTTTGAGTTCTGAAATGTTCGAAAACAGCCGACAGCTAGGCCTTGGGATCTTGCACTCAGCGGAAGCTGTGTAACATGTTCAACTTCTGAGGCGTGTTCGAAAACCGAAGCATTTATTTCCGAGTTTACGGCGTTCGTAAACCGAAATGTTCGTCAACAGAGATGTTTGAAAACCTAAGTACTACTGTATATGTATACATATTACTACTCAAGACACAGGAGAACATACTATAATTTCATTCATATTTATTAATATGAACAGGCAAACCTAGACAAGTTGTTTAGGAATACATTGGTAAAGCTATAAAGAAAACCAAGAAATCACTGAAACAAAGCACAGAATAGTAATAGGGTGGGGAGAAAGGATGGGAGGAAAGGATGAAACAGGGGAAGGGGCTTCAAAGATATTTGTAATGTTCTATTTCTCAAACTAAATGGCAGGTGATTGGATATATTGTGATTATTTGAATTATGTATTATAGACACTATTTTGCATGTATAATATAGTTTGACTTTTTTTTTTTTTACACTTTGCTAATGTTATGAATGATCTTTTCAAAAACTAAGTCAGGAAACTGGTGGTGGCAGATTCTAATAGCAGTGAATTAAAGAAACAATGGAAGACGACCAATATAGACGATTTGTAACCACTGACTTCAAAAAAAGTGGGGATTAAGGATGGAATAGAGTGCAAGTAAAGAGGCAGAGTTGCACATTTTAATATAGGAAAAGTCCTGACAAGGGAAAGGTAATATTAAAGATAGAGGAAATGATGAAACAAGACCAAAGGTAGGAAAGGTTCAAGAATACAAGAAAAATTGGTCTTGGCCATTATCAAGGTGCCAGGAACAAATGAGGTTAAACATCAGGTATACCAAATAGTTCTGTGTGGCTAGAATGCACAGTTCCTAGGAAGCCTGGAAAAACTAGGAAATAAACCAAAACACAAAAGGGAGGACAACTCAATGTCCTTGAGTTCAATGCATTGAACTCAATGCAAAATCACTGCAAACATTTCAGGAAGGAAAGTAGTAAGATGTGAACTTTCGCATTAAGTCAATGTTTTAATAAAAGTATGAAGGATGGACTGAAGCGGGCTAAGACAACAATCCAAGGTACCATTAAAATAATCTATAAAAGACAAGTATCAGGACATAAACTAATAGCAGTACAAAAATAAAATGTGATGTTTTATTCATTCATTTATCCTATCTATGTCAGTGAACAGGTCCAGTATTGGGAATTACAGGTAACAAAAGCATAGTCTCTGCCTGCCCTCAGCGCTGTCAATCTGGTGGGGGAGACACACAGGACAATTACAGGCAGTGGACAATGCTATGAAAGAAATACAGGGTGGCGTGATGGAGAGTGAGGGGAGGAGGCTACTTCTAACAAGGCTGTTAGGCAAAGCCTTTCTTGAGATGGTGTTATTTAAGCTGAGACCTAAAGCATCAAAAGAAGCCACCAAGAAGGAAGGAATATTTGAGAGACTATTTCAGGCAGAGAAAACAAAGAACTGAAAGGTCATTGTGACTGGAGCCTAGAAAGTGTGAGGTGAGTTTGCAGAAAGAGACCAGAGTAGCAGGACCTTGAAGACTGGTAAGAAGTCTGTATTTTATTTTTTAAGTGGATATGGTTGGTGGCACACAGATGAGAAGCAGACGAATTGGATGTATTCTGAAGGTGGAACCACAAGGATCTGCTGAGAGACTGGATGTTGAGGGTAAAAAAAAAAAAAAAAGAATACATGTAGGTTAATGCCTAGGTTTTCTGACTTATTCAAATGGGTAGATGGTAGTTCTATTTATTAAGATGGTAGAGACTGAGGTAGGACCAATGAAGGGGAGCGACGAAGGAGGGGGAGAAGTCAATAGTTCTATTTTGGACATGTTAAATTTGAGGAGCCTATAAGATAGCCAACCAATGATGTCAAGCAGGCAGTTGGGGATTCCAGAGTGGCATTCAACAACCAAATGTGGTCAGGAATATAAATTCAGAATATAAACACGGAAAGCCACAAGAAGGGTCCTTAAAGAGGGTCTACTACTATAACTACTACAAATAACAGCAGCAGCTAAGAGGACGTGGAAACTTACTATGTCCCAGACATCGTGCTAGTTATTGACACATTCAGCCAATTTTCATCCTCCAGACAACTCAGATGAGGAAAATGAGGCATAAAGGGATGAACTTGCCCAATGGCACTCGGCTAATTAGAGGTGGGACTCCAACCCAAGCAGTGTGGCCCCCGACGTGTGCTTTTAACTACAGTTGGTTACAGTTATGTCAAGCAGAGACCAGAAAGAAGGAGGCTTCTACCCAAATCCTGAGGCACTCCAACATTCACAGGTGGGGAGAGAAGAAGCCAACATAACAGATGTGTATTCCAATTCTGCTGTTTCAGGTAAAGCGCTGAAGGATAGGCTCAAACGTGACTACGAAGTAAATGTCCCCTTGGGGAGTTACAGATGTCATGCCCCAGCAGGGAGGCTTTAGTTTCCCTTACTCTCCCCTCGCAAAAGCCCTGGAGTCCTAGGTGCTTCTCGACGGTTCCCTCACCTACTTGTCTTCCAGAGAAGACTTTCTCCAACTCCCCTCTCCCAAGCATCACAAAAGAAGACCCCAAGAATCTGTCACACACACACACACCCCTCGCCTTGTTCCCTCTATTCCCCCGTCAGACGGCAGAGAAGGCTGTGGCGTCTCCCGATCAAAAGTGAAGATGAAGAAAGAGGGTTTCAGCGGACAACTCTGGCCCAGCCTCCCCAAGCCCAGAGGAGAAGCTGCCGGGAAGCGCTTCTGGCGGGACGGGGCTGGGAACTATGCTCCCACGTGGGCCGGGCGGAGACGGAACCCCACTCACCAAGCCATCTATCTGCACTTGCTTCACGGCCGAATCTCCGGACCCGCCTTTGCTTTTGCCCTTCCCTGCCGCGCCGGCAGTGGAGCTGGAAGAGGTGGGAGCAGAGCCGGTGCCTTCCTTGCGGGACGCCATCTTTCCAGCCGGACAGGAAGAGAGAGAAACGTGAGTAATCGGAAGCGGAAGTACAAGCTCTTCGTGACGTCATGCGCAGTCTGGCGTTCGAGGGGCGGAGCTGGGAGAAAGAGCTGGCGTAGGGCCCCGCCTCCCATCTTTTTCCAGCCTCACCTCCTTCCCCCGCCCCCCACAGTTCCCTGCGCATGCGCATCGTGCGCTTGCGTCTTCCCTGTAGTCTTGTAAGAAGAAAGTAGACTTTTAAAAATGTTTTCTACTTTATGTTTGGTCAGTTTCCATTAGGCAACTGATCATAATAGCATTATAGATCACATTTACATAAGGTCTCATGCGTAAAAATGCTTTCACTTCTAATTTTTTGATTAATCCCCATTCCCAATCTTGTAAACCATGAACTGTGTTAACTCCCATTACACTTATTAGGAAAGTGAGACGCGATTTATCCAACATCATTCCGTTAATTAGCCCTAAGCGGTATTGCAGTTTGTCTTATGTAATTTTAGATAGCGGTCTCTACATAGATTATATAAACATTAATTAAAACAGAAACTTTGATCACAATTACTAGAACTAATAGCCCTTTGCTGCTATTAGTCTCATGTAAGATTTACATAAGCACCAAGAAGTTGTTTTATGTGGAGTGGTGATGCGGCACATATTTTCTGAAAATCATGCTGACTTATATAACACAGTTTGAAATACACATCTCAAGTCTTTAAGAGAATAATTTGACAGTTTTAGAAAACCATCTTAGATGAATTTAAAACATTCTCCACTTCCAAATACAGTTTGCCTATTCCTTATTTTTGAAATGTTTACTCATTCAATAAATACTGTGGGGACAGAACCAGCAGTGCATTTTCCAGGCTCTCGGCCTTACATGGAAAGGTGCAGGCTCAGGTAGTAAATGGCCATCAACTGTGATTGGATGGCCATCAGCTGTGGCTAATTGGCCCTCAACTGTAACCAGTGAGCCATTGGCCACTAATATAACTGCTGTGGCTACGCTAGCAGAAAATGGGGGCTAGGAAGAAGATGGTGGCTGGCAAGCGCGGATTGCAGTTAGCACTGTGGAGTGAGGGTTGTGGATTGCAGAGAAGTGGATGGCAGATTGCAGACAGTGTGGCTCCTGCTTCCTGTTTCTCCAACCCAGCCACCAGCGAGAATATAGTAGTATGACTCCCCTTTCTATGGCTCCGTGGGTGTTCCCTTTTGGCCTCACCATATCCTGTGTTCTTGTGTGGGGAGTGGGAGCTGAGACCCCGCCTGACATCCTGCATGACAAATACCTAGGCAGAACGGACGAAGTGGTTATACCAATGAAGGCTATTTCTTGCCCTGAAGATTTTTTGTTGTGAGGGTCTGGTGTTATATTACAATCTGAAAACAGGAACAGTTACACCTGACAAAAATTCCTAATGCTACAAAGCAAAAAGTTAATATCCATTCTTTTCAAGTGCTCATGAAATTTTTATCAAAACAGACCACAACCTGGGTCACAGGGACTGTCTCAACAAATTTAGAAGTACCGAAGGTTGATTATAGTAGAATTACACTAGAATCAGTAAAAGAAAGATAGTCAAAAAGAAGAATGAAGAAAATCCATCATGGAAGAACCAGAACTGGAAATTAGTGCCTATCGTTAGGTAGCTGGAGTGATGAGCACCAAAAAAGTAGGTTACTTACAAACAATAATTATTGTTTTATCCTACAGCATATATAACAGTTTTGTTTCAAAATTACAACGCCAATATTACCACTAACAGTAAAACTAGTGAGTAAAGTTTACAGTTTCTTTGCAATATTTTTGTCCTTGGAACCAGTCATGTGTGCTAATCACACTATAGGTTCTTTTAACCTGACCAAAAAAAGTGCATGTGGGCCTTCTGCTTGAAATAGTCCAGAGCCAAGAGGTACAAACACAGATGGTCCCCACCTTACAATGGTTTGACTTATGATTCTTTGACTTTATAATAATGTAAAAGTGATACACATTCAGTAGAAAGCATACTTCAAATTTTGAATTTTGACCTGTTCCTGGGCTAATGATACGCAGTATGATGCTCTCTTATGAAGCTGTGCAGTGTGGCAAGATGCAGCTCCCAGTCCAGTTCGTGATCACGATAGTAAACAATCAATACTCTACGATGTACGTTGTTGCAAACATCTTTTGGATATTTGGCTATTGAGCACACTTAAGGTAGGCTAGACTAAGCTATGTTAGGTAGGTTGGGTGTATTAAATGGATGTTTGGCTTATGATATTTTCAACTTACAATGGGTGTAGTCGGAAGTAACCCCATCGCAAGTCAGTCCAGGAACATCTGAACAGAGAGAGGGAGGGACAGAGGAAGGAAGAAAGAGAGAGAGAAGAAGACCCATGAAATAGAATTTGAAATAGAAAATCAATTTGACCACCCTAACTAGAAAGGGCTAGAAGCAATGTCACTTCCCTCACTTGGATTCCTGGTTTCCTGCCTATGTCACTGGCTGTTCCTTTCTTCTCAGCCACCAACTGCTGATTACTCTTTCCCAACCTTTAAATATTGAACAGCACCAGATTTCAGTCCTTATACCTCTTTGTTCCCTTATCTTTATTCCCCATCATGGTGATCTCATCCACTCTCAAGGCTCTAAACTTCATGCGTATGCTGATGATTCCCAAATTTATATTTCCTCAGACCTCTCCACTGAACTCCACACCAGAATCTCCATCTACTTATTCCACATTCCTAGTTAAATGTCTAATAGGCATTTCCAACTTAACCTTTCCAAAATTGAGCTCCAAATACTGCCGACAAAAAGAAATGTTCTTTCCCCAGTCTTTCCCCATCTCTTTTGATGACAGCTTTATTCTTCTAGTTGATAAAACCAGGATTCTTGGGGTCTTCTTTCACTCCTCTGTTTCTCTCAACCACCCACCCACCTACCCACCCCATCCCCATCCATCAGAAAGTCCAGTAAGCTCCATATTAAAATGTATGCAAAATCTAGACTTTTTCTGGGAAGAAGAAAAGATATTTTTTCCTACTCCTCCCAGTAAGTAGGTACGTCTACACCCCTGGACATTACATATAAAAGAAAAATAAGAAGACTCTGCAAGGTGGAGGGACGAAGGAAGACTGGATGGGGATGTTGAGACCCAAGGAACAACACAGTGGTGATTTCCCAGGGTTTCTATTTGCCACATACATCCCATACTTGGAGCTGAAGTCCAGCGACCTGGAAACATCAACAGGCACAGACAAAAAAAAAAAAAAAAAAAAACTCCCGCCAAAGTCTGTTCGCTGTGTGCACTGTCAGTGGAGACCATGTGAGGAGTTTGAACTTTCACACTTACCAGACAGCAATGAGACAGGCACCTCATCCCCCCAATGGAATGATGTCAGAGAAGGCCTAGTGGAGAGTCAGGATTTTACCACAGCAGTAAGGAGGCCACCCACCCCATGAAGGCAGCATGGAAAGCAGTAATAAGGCACTCCTACCCCTTCCATCCAGAAGGTATTGGTGGAGGCCTACTGAGAACTGGAACTCCTATCTCCCACCAGTAACGAGAAACTATTCTTGCACCTGAGGGAGTCAATGGAGGCTGAACAAGGAACTTCTATTTGCTCCCTCATAGGGCAGTCACAGAAAGAACTCCTCCCTTTCATTACCAGACCCGTGTCAGAGGAAGCCAGCTAAAATAGAAGGGCTCAAAATCCAAAGTTCCATAACAGAATACACAAAAGTCTATCAGGAAAATTTCAAACTGAATGAAAAAAGACAATCAATAGATGCCAACACTGAAATGATAGAGATGTTAGAAAAGATTTTAAAGCAGCCACCATACAATGTTTCAACTAACAATTACAAACATACTTGAAATGAAATTTCAGCAAAGAAATTGAAAGTCTCGGCCAAGATATAGAAGATATAAACAGGAACCAAATGGAAATGTAGAACTTAAAAAAATACAGTAACTAAAATGTTTTATTTTTATTTTATAGTTATTTTATTTTTTTTAACTCAGTGGATGGGCTTAACAGCAAAGTGGAAAGGACAGAGTAAAATAATCAGTGGACTGGAGATGGAACATAAAAATGACCCCGTCTGTACAAAGAGGAATAGAATAGAAAATGATATAACCACTGTGGGAAAGAGTATGGCAGTTTCTCGAAAAATTAAACATAGAATTACCAAATGATCCAGCAGTCATGTCTAGCTATGTACCCAAAAGTATTGAAAGCAAGGACTCAAACAGGTGTTTGTATACCAATGTTCATAGCAGCATTGCATATAATAGCCAAAAGGTGGAAACAACTCAATATCCTTTAACAGATGAATGAATAAACAAAATGCAATGTATACAGACAATGGACTATTATTCAGTCTTAAAAAGAAACAAAAGTCTGATACATGCTACAACATGGATGAAACTTGAAAACATTTTGCTAAATGAAATAAGCCAAACACTAAACAACAAATATTGTGTGATTCAATTTATATGAGGTACCTACAATAGTCAAATTGGTAGAGAAAGAAAGTAGAATAATGGTTATTAGGATCTGGGAAGAGGGAGAAATAAGGAGTTATTGTTTAAATGGGCGTAGAGTTTCAATTTCAGATGATGGGAAAGTGGTAATTGTTGCACAATAATGTGAAAGAATGTAATAGTACTGAATTGTGCACTTAAAAAGGTTTTAAATGTTAAAGTTTATGTTACTTTACCACAATAAAAAAAGGTGGGATTGAAACAAAAAATTCAGAGTCTTGGGGAACTGTGGAACTATAAGAAAAAACTGTAGCTGTCCTGGCATAGAAGTCTCACAAAGAGAAAAGAAAGAGAGCATGGGTTAAAGGTATTTGAAGAAATGATGACTGAAAATTTCTCAAATACTAGGGAGAAAGTCATAACCTACAGCTTGAAGAAGCTTGACTGAACTCCAAGCAGGGTACATCACACCAAGACATATCAGAGTCAGGTTTCTGAAAACCAAAGAAAAACTTTTGAAAGCAACAAGAAAGAAACAACACCTTTTTTTTTATGGGAGAAAAACAACTAGAATGAAAGTGGATTTCTCATCAGACACCACAAGACCAGAAGGAAGTTGCATAATATTTTTAAACTACTAAAAGAAAAAGAACTCTCAACCCAGAAACCTATATTCCACGAAAATATTGTTAAAGAATAAAAAGGAAATGAAAACATTTTTGGATGAAGAAAAACTAAGAGAATTTGCACTAGCAAATTCTGCCCTAAAAGAATGACTGAAAGAAGTTTTCTAAAAAGAAAAGAACCAATAAAAGAAGGAACCTTGGAACATCATTGAGGAAGAAAGTTCACAGTAAACAAAAATATGGATAATTACAATAGACTTTCTTCCTCCTTTTGAATTTCCTAAATTATGTTTGAGGGTTAAAGCAAAAAGTGTAAGTATCTAGTATAGTTCTAAATGTATGTAGAGGAAATATTTAAGACAATTACATTATTAAAAGAGGCTGGTTAAGGGACAGGAAGGTAAAGTTTCTACACTTCAACTGGTAAAATGACTTAACTGTAATAAGTTATTCAAATCTAATATAATACCCAGGAAACCACTAAAAAGCTTTACAAAGAGATACACTCAAAAATACCCCAGATAAATCAATATGAAAAATTTTTTAAAAATGTTCAATAGCCACAAGAATGCAATAAAAAGAAAACAGGAATAAAAATAAATAGAAAAAAAAAGCAGTCTTAAGCCTAAACATGTCAATAATTAGGTTAATATAAATGTTCTAAATATACCAACTAAAAGACAACCATTGATAGAATGGATAAATTTAGACTTAACCATAGGCTGTCTAAAAGAAACTCACTTCAAATATAATGATATTGAAAGTAAAATGATGGAAAAATATATGCAAACGTTAATCAAAAGAAAGCAGAAGTGGGCATTATTAATATCAGATAAAGGAGAATTCAGAGCAATGAAAAATCACCACAGACAGAGAGAGACATTTTAAAATGATATGATGGTCAATCACCAAAAATACCTCGCAATTCTAAATGTGTATGCCCCAGCTAAAAAGCTAAATTTACGCGAGGACAAATTCATAGAACTCATAGGACAAATAAACAAATCCACAGTTGTCACAATTGGAGACGTCAATTCCTCTCTCTCAACAACTACATAGAACAACTGGAAAGAAAACCAGCAAGAATATAGAGGAACTAAGCAACAACATCAATCAGTAGGATCTAATCAACATTTATAAAACATTCCAACCAACACATTCTTTTTAAATCCCATAGAATGTATAGTTCATATCTTGAGCCATCAATAAATCTCATCAAATTTAAGAGAATGGAAGTCTTTCAGAATATGTTCTCCAACCACAATAGATTCAAACTAAAAGTCAAAATGTAAAGGTAACAAGAAAATTTCCAAATATTTGGAAACTAAACAACATACTTCTAATAAACCATGGTTCAAAGAGGAAGTCTTAAGGGAAATTTAAACACACACAAACATACGCACACACTGAACTGAGCTAATATAAAAATACAAAATTTCAAAATTTTTACATCAATGCTAAGAGGAAGTTTGTAGCTAAACGCATTTGTTATAAAAGAGGAAATGTTTCAAATCAATAACCTAAACTCCCTCTTCAATATCTTAGAAAAATAAGAGGAAAATAAACATAAAGCATGCAGAATAGATTAAATAAACTAAATGATCTAATATTCTAAAATAATAGATTGAAGTAGAATACTGAATATATTCAATCACGCAAAGAAGGTTGGTCATAACCGTTAAGTTGTATTTCTGCCTCCCAACAAAAGGCAGTTTGATATTGTGGGTGTTAGTTTCACTGTAGATATTCATTTAGTGGATAGAATAAATTTACCCTGTTTCCCAACAATATGTTCTGCATTCTCTTTGTCATGGGAACTAAAGTTTTGAATCTACTTCTAACTTTGCTGGAAATATTTCAAATATATTCAGAAGCAAAAGAGAAAAAGGTGGTGAGTGCTTCCAAAGCAAGCTGGGGCCTGCACATGGGTGAGTACCACGTGGGAAGCAAAGGATAGCCTGTTATATATCTGAGTGAAAAACGAAAGAATAAAAATAAACAGGCTGCCTAGTTCTGCTTTTGTGACATAGTAACTCTACATACTAGGAAAACACAGTCCAGTGAATGTCAGACTGTAACCGTTCCATGCCTTACAACCAGCCAGTATTGGAGCTGCTTTTCCTTGCTTGGCTAAGACTTACTTTCATCTCTTCCGATGCAATAAAATGAAAGAATCAAGACAATAAAGATGAGCCAAAGAATTTCTTAAAATGTCACTTCATTTCTATCAGTATTCAGATGAGACAAAGGATTTTTTTTTGAATGTCAATTTATTCCTATTCATTTGTTTCCTGCTTCCAGACCTCTGTGGAGGGCAAGGTTTCTTTGTACATCTGATAGCCTTGGGCCTAAGGTGAGCAGTGCTCTCGGTGATGGTGGTGTAGATAGACATGAAGCCCCACTGCTAAGGGCTCCCAGCTGACCTCTACAGGGCCAATTTAGCATCTATTCCAGCCTTGGTGTGAAGGAAGAGAGGAGTAAGTAATCTGACCTTTCTATTCACTGTCCCAGTATTTGGGAAATAACTGTACATTCAGGATATACAACTGAGGGATGGTTCTTCTCTAATACCCATTAGAAACAATGGAAGCCAGAAAGCACCATTTACAATAAAAGTTTTAAGCAAGAGATTGTGGAAGGGGTGTATAAGGTTGGACAATTAAGTGCACGAACTCATCCTAGTGAAAGTAATACATACCTCACTGCTGAAACCTTCAAAGTAACTCCCCTTGGGAAGCTATGCACCGATGCCAGCACCTAGACGACCCTTCAAAGCAATTTTGGAACTCTTTTTCTGAAAAGGCCATCAGAGCTGTCAGCATATGACCCTTGATGTCCTGAATGTCATCAAAATGTCTTTCTTTCAATATTTCCTTTATCTTCAGTTAAAGAAAAAAGTCATTTGGGGCCAGATCAGGTGGGTAGGGAGGGTAGTCCAATACAGTTATTTGTTTACTGGCTAAAAACTCCCTCATAGACAGAGCTGTGTGAGCTGGTGCATTGTCATGATGCAAGAGCCAGGACTTGTTGGCAAAAAGTTCAGGTCATCTAACTTTTTCATGCAGCTTTTTAGCACTTCCAAATAGTAAACTTAGTTAACTGTTTTGTCCAATTGGTACAAATTCATAATGAATAATCCTTCTGATATTGAAAAAGGTTAGCAACATCATTGCAACAAGTTCACGAACTTAATTGTCAGATTTTTTTATGTTCTCAGCTCTTATGTGTTGATTATTTTCTAGGAAAGTAGCACAGAGATCTTTTTTTCCCTTGAGAAGGAGATATTGTTATGTGATGGTTTTGGGCTCTTCCAAAACATTAGTCCCTCCTTTAGGGAGTTACAGTAATAAGGTATAGAGAGAAGCAGGAAGTCTACCCTCTAACACTACTCGCTCACAAGAAGGGAATCAGAAACTCCCTACTCTGTGGAAATGGGAGGAAAAGACAATAACTGTCCCATCTCCCTCTCCCCAAGAGAATACTCTACCATCATAATTAATGAGCCAGATCTAAGACACAAAATTAGACATAAGCAAAGCCGGAAGAAACAACATATAAATAGGGCAAAACTAAAGTTCTGCATTCAATTAGTACATGTTTTAGAAGTCTATAAATATTCATTTGGCCAACGAAATCATTTGGCTTAAAACACTACACACTTGGCTTAATATTTAACTAGAGTGGAAAAGACGCCTTTGGGAGAGAGTTGAAAGCAGCTAATTGCAACAGTTACTTCTGCATCTCAGCCTCTTCACTATGTTATCTAGGACAAAACAAGAGCCTGTGCAGAACATCTTCAATTTCTTTAAAGCAACGTATTTATTATATAGGTAATACTATCGTTTTTCCTTTGAAAATACATTTTGCTTGCCTAGATCTAACATATATTCCGTCAGTTAATATGCGTTGGGCTACAAGTAACCCAAAAAAGGAGAAAATAAACCCACTGTAAATTATTTTAAACAAGAGGAATGTACTCGATCACCTAACTAAATGTCTAGAGAGGAGCATACTCCAAATAAGCAGCAGAAAGACTCCAGTTCCATCTTTGTGATTCTCTTGACTGTTTTCTGCCATGTTTTGGTTTTGTCCACAGACTGACTACCGTTATAATCTCAAAATATCTGCCAGTAGCACTGGACACAATGCACTTCTTTTCTTATGTTTATTGTAAGAAAAAGAAAACCTCTCCCCCAACCATGGAAAAGAAAGTCTTTCCTCTCTTTAGGCTGATTGAGATCAGTTTAAGTCATATGCCTCCTTCTGTGTACTTATGTGGAATGAGACTATGTGAGTTAAGTGATTTGTTCAGTATTATGAAAGGAACAATAAGGAGGGTGAAGAAAGAGCCAATAAAAAGAAAATAATACTCATTTATACATACTACTCAGCATGTGGATATTTTCTATATGTTTGCTATAATAATAATAATTTTTAAAATGACATTTGACCTCATCCCACTATTTTGATTTATGACTTACAACTAATATTAAAACAAAGTGATCTTGCACTGAAAACATTTGCACAGATTCCACCAATGACTTTTATTTTGTATAACACCATGTAATTAATACCTCATATTGGTGTAATTCAATTATAAATACGAGACTTTGAAATAATATTCTACTGGATTATTGAAAGCCTGTTTAATTTCTTGTAACCAGGAGTTCAGTTTCTGCCCTGAAGCCCTCCTGCTGCTTAAAAATATATATTAAGCCGCGAGTGAAAGGGTTGTCTTCAACATTTTGTTCAATATAAATAAATAGTGTTTTTAGAAAATCCTTCTAATGCCATCATCTGACATAATTTTTGATCTTTAAACCCCTTTAAGTAACAGTAATAATATTTGCTTACCTACAGTAATTTTTTTAACGATTCATTAATCTTCTAAAATGCTTTGATAGGTTAAACTGAAAAGCTCCCATACAGTAAGACCGTCTCCACCAGTTTCGGTTACTGTTTAATTAAATTTAAAATGGCAGTCATGCATCAATGTGCAACATTTTGCTTGTTGCTGCCGCTTCTTAACTTTTTGCTCCTTTCTCCCAGTTTTCTTTCTTACCACTTTAATTGGTACTGTTAAACACTTTATAGTAAAAATCTCAATGGAGAACAATATTCAGATCTGTTATAGTGAAATACTGGATCCTTTTCTACTCACTTCACATGGCAGTATTTGTTCTCTGTACGATTTCATTCAAATAAACTATTTTAGCAAGAAAATTTGCTAGTCTAACTTTATAGCCATCTGACAACAGTCATCTAATAACCAATGGCGGGCACTTCCTGATTACTGTCTGGTTTAGAAATATACTTGACAAACAGAAATCCTTTGAAACTTTTTTCTGAGACAATTTCTCCTTTGTGATTTACCCTGCAGGAAGAGCTCGCTGGTACCAGCTGCACCAACAGACAGAAAATCTAGCTTGCTTTCTTTAATTGACAACTGGGTGACACTAACATTTCCTTGATGTTTTTTGCCCAAGCAGCTGGGGTTCTTCATATTTAACTAAATTTTCTCAACAGGAGATACATCCCACTGACATACCCAGTTCAAGTCAAAGTGTTTATACTTTCAAAAGAAACAAATGTCAAGATAGCTTCTAGAGTATATAAAAAGGATTTAGTTGATCCTACTTTGAAAATGTATTCTACCTTTTACAGAAAACTTATAAACTTGGATTTTGGACCTGTTCAAAGAAAGGGCAATTGTATTGACAAACACTAACCAACATCAAAGTTCCACCAAAGACATCTGTCAGTATAAAAATCTCTAATTCTGGCAAATAGTTTTAACTTACTCCATCAACTAGGGTTGGGTTTGGCTGCATATGAAAGAAACTTAATGTGTCAATTTAGGTTTATCCTTGGTTAAAAAAATAAAAAAAGTACCATTCTGGTGAATGATGTTGATAATGAGGGAGTCTATGTATGAGTGGAGGCAGCGGGTATATGGAGAATCTCTGTACCTGCCTCTCAATTTTGTTGTAAACCTAATATTGCTCTAAAAAAATAATAAAGTCTCAAAAAATTAAAAGACACTTTAAAATAATAACACTTTTTAAACCAAAATAGATGTTTATTTTTCTCCTCATGTGAAACAAGTCCAGACGTAGACAGATTTGGAAAGATTGTTTCACAGTCACAAGTGACCCAGACTCCTCTTAAGTACTTTGCCAACTTACCACATGGTCTCCATCCTCAAGGCTACCTCATGGTCTAAAATGGGCTGCTAGTGTCCTGTTCACATTCAAATTCCAGGGAGGAGGAAGGAAGGAGGTGGAAAGTAATGAAACAAAAGTGCCCATTACCAAGCTAAGTCGGCTTCCTTTAAGCACCCTTCCCAAAGTCCCTTGTAACACCTATATTAGAACTTCATCATATGACTATATTTAACTGCACAGAAGTCTGGGAAAGGATTCTCTTTCTGGGCACATTATCTGCATTCGGGAGTCCTCAGATGTAGAGGGCCAACATTGTTCTCCACCATTTTATATAAGGGACTTGAGCATCTTCGGATTTTTGTATTGGGGGTCCAATCCCCTGTGGATACGGAGGGATGACTGTAGTTAAATTTTTGTAGAGTCAAAACTTACACATGGATTTTCAACTGTATGGGGGCTGGTACTCCTTAACCCCCTGCGTTGTTCAAGGGGCAACTATGTAAGTCAATGAATTTGGAAAAATTGCAGGATACTCAGTAGGTGGTCAATGTGTATTATTTGGACTAAGGACAGGGGGATGAATATCTTTGTGTTGTTCCATTGCTCCACTTGTTATAGTGAACATGTGTTATTTTTATAATTTGAAAAAACATAAAAATATTTTCAGATCCAACCTTGATAACACCTTCCACTATATATGAAAATCCACAGTAAGTCCAGGATGCAGTCTATCCTAAGGAATCTTACTAAAGAACTTAATAAGCCCTCAATGCAAACCAGTTTACCTAAGTTGTTTTAAATTATTTACTTATGGATATTATTTATTGAAAGTACATTAAGAAGATAATGCTAGGAAAAACATTGTATTCTTTTTGAGCTAATGGATATTAACAAATGTTTATAAATGTTTAAATATGAATGTTAGGCAGAATAATATCACAATAGGTATCATTGCTGAATTATCTGGTATTATCAGGAATTCATGAAATTAAAATAAACTTTATGAATTGTATTTAATGTTTGCCTATTTAATTCCATTTAAGCTATGAATCTTTCATGAAAAAGTCTTGTTTGGGAATTAGTCACATCTTGCAAGAATAAATCATTTTCATGTCAATTTGACTTCATCAAAGTTTCATGAAAAAAAACTAAATCATGTACAACATCACATTATAAATTATATTTGATCCAGACATAATAAAGAATATGAAAAGTATGAAAAAAAATGAAAAGCAAATTAATTCTCTACCTACTTCAGCTAAATGTTTATTTGGCATGGAAAATGTCCCATTTGAGAAAAAAGCTAGCAGCTAATAATGCTGAGACATTATTGTTCTTGCACTATAAGGTCAAAAAGAATTTCCATGACTATTAAAATCTTTAATAATAACAATAATTTTCAAAGTGAAATTTCATATTTAAACTTATATTTAAATACTTCAACCAATAATGGCAATATTTGGCTTTTGTCTTGGTTGTGATCATACGAGGTCATTTGGCATCAGGCCAAAAAGTGTTCAATGGACCACTTAATGAGAATGCCCCACTGGATAAACAATAATGCTTTATGGCAAATGGTCTTTCATAAACACTAATATCATAATAGTGACTTGCGGAAATCATAATAAATGTCTCTGTCTCTCTAAATAGTATCCCTCTCCCTCAATATTCATTCTGAATCAGAAATGGGCATTTTAAACAAGCACACTATAAGCTTTTCCTGCCTTTCCTAGGATCATGTTTTGAAAAAACAGTGCTGTAATTGAAAAGTCTGTTTTAAACTTGATCTTCACCATTATAGACTGTCTTCATGTTTGCAAATAAGGGTCATGTTTGCAACTAGCACTGTTATATACATAAAGCTTGAAAAAATATGCTGCAGTTTAGTAAATGGAAAAAAAATAGAATATGACTGAAATTCCTTGTCCTGGACCACATTTTTCTTAGTAGTGAAATGTGGCCAATGGGATGGAGCTGGTATATAAATCTGTGAGCTTATTTTTGTAAATGTTTTCACTGTTTTTGCAAGGCTGGAGTGGTATAATTTCTCTTTCTGTAGTGGGTGTACAGTCGGAATGGGGAGTTGGCACGCACGGATACAAATTGAGGATTCAAATTGGAAAGTAGTGAGTAATTATATTCAAGAACCAAGAACCCAATCCTACAATAACTCTTCATGGCTTCCAATTCCTAAATTTATTTTCAGTTAAATGAAAGCAGCCATCTAAGTGATGTTGTCCTGGGAATCAGGACATTATAGAATATCTTAGTTCCAATTCCATAAATCTGTATCTTCAAATAAAACCCCCAGTGCAAATAATACATCTCAATCACTTTGTAAATCACTTTTCTGTGTTGGTTCTTTCTCTCCATCTTTAGCCAAAACTAGATCTGGGACAGATTCCAGGCCAGGATGAAAACGCAAAATTCCATACTCCCCATTCTTTGATTGTTTTGCCTTGAATTGAAGTGGATACATGGCCATTAGCCACTGGGGAACTCAAAACTTTCTGATTTACTCTCTTCATTAATCAAGTTGACCAAGTAATGTCTAAACTTTCAGTCAGCTTTGTACCTTCCTGTTACTAGCCAAGTATGTAGTCTTACTGCCTCAGAAACTATAGACACAAAAGGGTTTTTAAAAATAATCTGGTCCTACCAACCTATTTGAGGAAACTGAACCCAGCTTTCTTTGGGACTTGCTCAAGGATTGGTTTATGGGCAGAACTAGGAGTCTAGCTTACGGATTCTGATTCTTAGAAAACGAAGCTCTTGAGTTCCTCCCAAAATACCCTGTGTAAGTGATTTGAGATGGTCTTAAGGGGAGGAGGAGCTGCAAAACGATGCCACCCTCTGTCCTGATATTTGGCTCCCAAGTAGGAGTAGCTCCTATTGGAGGGGTGAGGGTGGGCCTAGCAAGAACATTTGAACTTCCGACAGGCAAACTGGGTTCCAGGGATAGTTCTGACACTAAAGAGACACATGCCCTTAGTACAGGTGCTTACGATTTAACTACTTATAGGGAAGCAAGCAGTACAAACCCGCCCAATCATAGTTGCCAATATACTTTGATCCCTTGCCTTCCCTCACTTGGGAATAATAAACATTAAAGGGAATAATATAGGGTAAATTACTTAGAATAGTGCCTGTAACATATTATCATTATACTGCCAATCTTTGAGAGGCTTGCTGGTAACGTGCTAAGCACAGCGTGTAGATGTTCTTTCATCTGACCCATGACTGCGCATGTGCGCCCCCCGCGGGAACTCGCGCACCCAGTGGTTTCCCTGCCCAGGAGTAAGCCCCGCCCCCAAGGGCACGCCCCTTAAAGCGCGGCACCGTGCCTGAGGCGCGCGCTCGTCTGGGGAGTGACGTAAACCAGCGAGCAGGTGGGTACGATGGGGGCGTTCGCTTCCGGGGCCAAGCGAGTTTTATTTCCGGTAAGAGCCACCATCGCGGGTAGTGGGCTGTGCGCGAAGCGTTTGCTGCTGCCGGGTGGTTCCGTGACCTCGGTCCGGGCAAGCCAGGCATGAAGATCACGAGGCAGAAACACGCCAAGAAGCATCTCGGCTTCTTCCGCCACAATTTCGGGGTCCGCGAGCCGTACCAGATCCTGCTGGACGGGACCTTCTGTCAGGCGGCGCTGCGGGGCCGCATCCAGCTGCGGGAGCAGCTGCCCCGCTACCTCATGGCGGACACGCAGCTGTGCACCACCAGGTGGGCCGGGCCGGGGCCGTGGCGCGGGGGATCCGGCCGTGGTGGTGGACACGAGGCCCGGCTCACAGGCCGGCATCGGGAGCCCACGAGGAGTGGACGGTGCCGTGGTGGGGGCGCTCCGGAGGTCGGGGGAGTATCCACAGTGTGGACAAAAAATGCCCTGCAAAGAGTCGCGTGCCCTCGCGTTAGCCTGCGGAGTAAGACCACGAGCTTCGTGGGCCCGCGGGACTAGGAATCTCGGCCCCCGTGCTGCCAGCTCGAATTGCGGACAAGTTGTGGAACCTCCGCGAGCCTCGCATTTCTCGTCTGTGAAAAGAAAACAAAAACAAAAACACCCAAACACGTAACTACTGAGAAGGTTGCTAAACGAAGAGGTGTAGTGTATGTAGAGCGTGTATTGATCTCTAAAACTCACCCCCTGTACGTGGTTGCTGTTATTTGCACGGCTCTTCCTAACCCCTGCCCTGCGAAGTAACGGCATCGATTCCCCGCAAAGATCGTTCAGGATTTGAGATGGACGAGAGCTTTGCCCAAGGTTATTTGTTGATATTCAAGTGTCTTTATTAAGTTACCAAGCATATGGCAAGCCCCGCTGTAGCCGCTGAGCATAACTTGGTGAACAGGACAGACGCCCAGCCCTCGTGGCCCCATGTCGTCCTCCAATGGGTGTGTGTTGACTCCACCTCTCGTGTCCCCATTTCATCAGTGTGGAAACATTAGGCTAGAACCTTGTGAGGATGGGAGGGAGAGAGCTGGGAGTAATGAAGGTTTCACAGAAGAGAGAACTTTTGAGCCCAGTCACCGTTCTGGAGGGAAGGACTGGTTTGAGTGACAGAGAAGCGGCACGTGACGTTCCTTGCTGAGGGGATTTTTTGAACAAAGGAACGGATTTGTGAAGCGCGTGGGAAAGGGATTGGAGCACAGTGTAGTTGGAAAGGAAGCTGGGAAGAAGGTAAATGGAGGCTAGATCATGCGGAACGATTATTAAGAGACAGGCTTTTTATTTCATTTTACCATGTTTACTTAAAAAAAGTGGGGGGAAAAAGTTAAAAATGACCCATAATACCAACACCAGTGAGTAACCACTGTTGACATGGCGAGTTCTTTCTAGGTATAGACACAAAAAACACAAGAACGCGCTCTTGCTGTGCCTATGGTGTTAATGACCTGCTTCTCTCAGGTAACACTACTCCATGAACAGCTTTCCATAAGCTGGACTTCTCAGGCAGTGCCTCACCTGGGTTACGCATACCCCGAAATGTTTGATCCTCTTAGCCGTCAGGGCTGCCAGACAAGTCCTTAGATAGCCTGTACCCTTGAGTTTCTTCTGGCTACAAGCAATCTGTCCATTTATCCCTGTGTGCCACAGGAATATTAACATTTTTTAATACAGTGCTATGATATAAAAAAGGTTGAGAAGTGCTGCAGGAAATGACATTCTACAGCATTTTTTTCCTAAAAAATTTAACTTCTGGACTATTTCTTACATACGCAAAAGTAGAATAGTATAATCAAATGTCTGTTACCCAGCTTTTGCAATTATGGGCATGGACAACCCTGTTTCATTCATCCTTCCCCACTCCTTATTGGTGGTTTATGTTAAAGCATATTATTCTGTCAATTCTTGGTGTGTGTCGTGAAGAGATAAAGAAGCCTTTTTAAAGCCAGAATTCAAACAAGGTACATAAATCGCATTTGAGTTCTATGTCTCTTAAGTCTTTTTTAAACGATAACAGTTCTCTCCCGCTCATTTAAAATTTGCTATTTATGTTTGTAAGAAATCAGTTCCCTTGTTTTTCTGTAGAATGTATTTGCTGCCACTAGTAGTTAGATCTAGAGGGTTTACTCATATTCAGGTTTGAAGAAATTTGGAGTTTCTGTAATTAGAGGAAGTAGAGCAGTGGAATGCTGTCAGACATGAGAACTATCTTTTAGAAAAAATAACTGTAACAACGTGAGGGGTGTGTTGGAGAATTACGAGAGTGAAGACAAGCAAACCCATTTGGTGGTTGTCCAATCAAGAAATAATGGGAGCCTGAACCTGGGAGAGGAAAGGCAGAAACCTAAGGATTCTACAAAGAGCCATTACTGAGATAGATACCAACAGCTGAGTTAGGACTAACAGCTGCTGGGATAGGGGTAAGGGTGAGGAATAAACGGTCAAATAAGATTTCTGTCGGGTGTCTGGGAAGATAATAAGTTCAAAGAGATAACAAGCTCTGGAGAAGTTGGGAGGCAGGAAAGTAGTTTGATTTTAGACACGGTACGTTTTGAAAAGCCAGTCGCGGGACGGTTGGAGCTCCATGCTCCTAAATCTGAAGGCTGCCCGTGCGATTCCCACATGGGCCAGTGGGCTCTCAACCACAAGGTTGCCGGTTCAACTCCTCGAATCCCACAAGGTATGGTGGGCAGCGCCCCCTGCAACTAAGATTGAACACGGCACCTTGAGCTGAGCTGACTCCCAGATGGCTCAGTTGGTTGGAGCGCATCCTCTCAACCACAAGGTTGCCAGTTCATTTCCTTGACTCCCGCAAGGGATGGTGGCCTGCGGCCCCTGCAACTAGCAACGGCAATTGGGCCTGGAGCTGAGCTGCGTCCTCCACAACTAAGACTGAAAGGACAACAACTTGAAGCTGAACGGCACCTTCCACAACTAAGATTGAAAGGACAACAATTTGACTTGGAAAAAAGTCCTGGAAGTACACTCTGTTCCCCAATAGAGTCCTGTTCCCCTTCCCCAATAAAATCTTAAAAAAGAAAAAAAAAAGCCAGTGGTGGGACATGCGCAGGAAATACTCACTAAATAGCTGACAGTTTGGGTCTGAAACTCAAAATAGAAGTAAAACTGATGACTAGAAAGCAAAGTCTCTTAAAAAAACAAAAACAAATGGTGTGATAAAATGAATCTCGTAAAGACTGGCTAGGTTTCAAAAAGTCTTTGACTCAATAGTTCTTTTTTTTTTCCTTAGTGTTATGGAAGAAGTGCCTGGGAAGCTTATGAAAATGCTAATATTTGACTCCTCCACACGAGGTGCAGATTTCAGGATGAGAAAGGAGCTAGAAATAATATAGTTTATTATCACTGTCATTCTGATATGAATCCTTTATGGATGACACTGGGAAAAACTGGCTTATATTAACATGAAAATGCAGAGTGAAAGGAAGTTGTGATTGTTTTTCAACAGCCGGGTGACTTGAGAATTTTTACTTTTCTGAACTGAACGTATTTTGAAGGTGTACCATTGTGTACTTGAAGTAGAAGCCCATAGCACTATGGTTGGGGCAAGGCATCTATTGTCAACTGCTTGGATTTACGTTTTAGCCCTACCACTTATTAATTTGAAGTTGGGCATTTTACTTGAAATGTCAGAATGAGATGCTCTGAGATTAGGATAATTTTAAAGTAAGTTGCCTAACTTAGTAGGCATGTTGAGCTCAAGCACAGATATTTAAGTCAGTTAGCATGCTGCCTGGCACATAATAAATGCTCAGTAAATTTTAACTATTGTTATTGTTCTTTCTACTTGGTGTATAAATTTTCCGGGTCTTTTAAGAGTGAAATGGCTACTGTATGATTTGTGGTTACCGTATGACAACTTCAGATCGTATTGGTATAGTTTTAGTTAAAAAAAAAAAAAATGGATATTTTATATACTTGCTATACTTGAACAATCAATGTTTCTGTTGTAGTTGTGAACTACTACTAATAACATTTTCTTTTTCAGGTGTGTGTTAAAAGAGTTAGAAACATTGGGAAAGGAGGTATATGGGGCAAAACTGATTGCACAAAAATGCCAGGTTCGAAATTGCTCCCATTTCAAGAATGCAGTGAATGGATCAGACTGTCTGCTTTCTATGGTGGAAGATGGAAATCCTCATCATTATTTTGTGGCATCACAGGTGATACTACTTTTAAAACCAGACTCAATTTTAATCATTTCTAGTTATACTTCATATGGAGCTATTTATAAGAAAATAATGGACGTGGTTTGTTAAAGTGTTTCAACTTTTGAAAATACCAGCTTTTAAGTTAATTTGCAATCAGTAAAAGCAATTGTCATTAGAGAATTTGAGAACCTTGAGCATACTGATTTTCTTCTTAATTACTGTAGTTTCCTTTTTTAAAATCAGAAATTATTGACATAGAGATATGACTATACATCTTTTGGTTCTTGAAGGAAAGACAAGTAGAGCAAAGATTTTACATTCTCTGTTTGTAAATGTGTTTTCACGTTTCTGTATTTCTCAAAAAGTCATGTTGCGTATTTGAGACCATACCACCAATAGGAAACTGTTTCAGGTTTTTAAAAAGAATGGGAGGCAAAGGAAGAGAGACTCAGGGCTGACATTAGTGAAGAAGTTCACACTGATACAGTTTGCTTAACTATGTTTTCAGGACTATAACATTACATAGAGGCAAGGCTGGATCTATAGTCTGAGTCAACTAATTCCTACTTTGTTTCTATTCAACTTCTGTAAGCATTCTTGACCTTTCTGGAGCACATCTTAGAGCAGAAGCAAGGGAAACCACCTAACATCTTTACCTTTGCATTAGTTTGTAATTCATGGTTGTAGAATATTGATAAATCATACTGTTCATACTGTTGCCGTGACAATAAACAAGAACTTAACTTCTTGGGGGGGGGGAAATCCAGTTCACACTGTTGCCACTTAGCTATTTGTGCTCAGTTTTTGTTTCTTTCCTTTCTTTATCATAAAATATGCAGTACTCCCACTAGTGAAACATACTGATTTGAAAAATACAACCTATGAGCTCTTATTTTTAATGTAACCCTCTTGAAGTTCTTATCATCTTTTCCCGAAAATAAGACCTAACTGGAAAATAAGCCCTAGCGTGATTTTTCAGGATGACATCCCCTGAACAGAAGCCCTAACACGTCTTTTGGAGCAAAAACTAATATAAGACCCAGTCTTGTTTTCGAGGAAACACGCTAGAAACCTACCTAAGGCATCTTATTTAATTGATGTACTTGAACTAAATAATTCTATTTTTCTTTTTAATAGGATCAGAATTTGTCTATGAAAGTAAAGAAAAAGCCCGGAGTTCCTCTTATGTTTATTATTCAGAACACTATAGTCTTGGACAAACCTTCTCCCAAAACAGTTGCCTTTGTTAAAGCAGTAGAGTCAGGTCAGCTTGTCTCAGTTCATGAGAAGCAAAGTATCAAGCAACTCAAAGAGGAACAGGGTTTAGTGAAAAACCCTGAACAGAGAAGAAGAAAGAAGCGCAAAAAAGTAAGTGGCCCCAATCCTCTTAGCTGTTTAAAGAAAAAGAAAAAAACACAGGATACAAAACCATCTGCCTCTGAAAAGAAAAGAAAAAGAAAAAGAATCCGGAACAGATCAACCTCAAAAGTCATTTCTGAAAAGCAGAATACAGAAGGATAAGAAATCCTTTGGATACTTTGAAAGACATTCACATGTGAAAAGTAAATTTCTTTTTAAAACTGTGGAAATACTTCAGATAAAAAACTAAATTTATTTTTGTACTGAATATTGACCTATAAGATTTTGCCTAAAATTATTTGTAAATAAAAAAACAAAAACAAAACAGTGAATGTGTTTAGGTGTGAAAGTGTTCACTTTTCTTACTCATTGATTTTGGAGGCTGTTCTTTTATGTAAACCTATTATCTCTTTCTGTCCCACTGCCAGCTCTTACCCCCAACATTGTATGCAAATAGTTACAAAAGTCAATGTCAAAAAGCTTGTGACAAAAAAAGTAGTCCCTCTTTCACATTTACAGAGAAAACTTCCTCTTTCAGCTCATTTCGTGGTTATAGAATTTACCTTTATATTTCCAAATAATATGAATATGCTGCTACCTTTTGATCCATCCATTACTTACTGACTTTCTACTAGAAAGAATGGAAGTTTCCTTGCTTATATTACTCCCCCATTTTCCAATATATTAATATTTCAATTTTTATACACCCTAAATTCAGTATTTTTATTATTGTGACTAAACTTCATAAACCACTGAAGCAAGTAGCATGCTATGATTGAGTTTCTTATACTACTTTTTTTTGTTATTCTGGAGGTTAATAATGGTCTCATTTTCTTTTAGCATCTGACTTGATCTTGCCACATATCCCAATAACTCAGTAAGGACCTCAAAATATAATTTTCCACATGATAATATCTGGTCATTTCTTACCCCTGGAGATACTTCTTCTGGAGCCTTCCATCCTCTAATGTTGAAAGGTTTTCTGCTGAGCATATTGCTCAGCTCTCACACTTCTTGCCCTTATCCAAAAGATCTACTTTTTCATGTCTGTTTCCTAGATTCTTCATTTTACTTCTTGGTTTTCTCTTTTGCTGTAGGGAAGCGAAGTGTGTAGGAAGTACATTTTTTTGAGGCTCAACCAGTGTGTCTACCCTCATATTTGTTGCACCAACAATCTAGCAGGATAAAAAATTACTGGTTGAAAATCATTTCACTCAGTTTCCTTGGACAACTATTGTTTATAAGGTCCTAGGGGGGGAAAAAAACAAAACCTATTTGCTTTTTTGATTTCTATTTCAATGAGGAGGAAGATTTTCTTTCAATTGTAGATGTTAATTTCAATAGAAAAATTCCAAAACGAGTGAAGTTCGGCTATGAATATGTGATTTTAAAAGTGTCAAAATGTCAATTCAATTAGGAATTGAGTAGTCAAACTTGTCTTTTTCAGCCTCCACCTCAGTTGTTTTAATCATCACGCCAAAGTTACCATGTTTTTGTGCTGAAAGATTGAAATATAAGGTTGATGGAAAATCAGAGTCTGAGTAGTAGCTACCTTCAAGCAGTAGTTCTTAGTCTATACCATTAAAATATGATCAGATATGAAGTACATCATGAATAAATCTTTACTAATGGCTGAAATGAATGACGTTTTTAAATTTTGAGGCAATTCAAATTTATCCCTACAGAAATATCATTGTCAGTTGAATTCAGTAATGCTTTTATGGGGGAAAGTGGGATTGTAGCTTTAATTACACTGGAAATAACACACTAACACAAGCTGTATTATCTGGCAAGCCAAGTTAGTGTTTGCATTGTCATTTCATGATTCTGTTTTAAGTTCTTAACAGTAGGAACATATTCTAAAAGGAAGGCAAAGATTGGAACAAAAAAATATAGTTCAATAGT
Source organism: Rhinolophus hipposideros (assembly GCF_964194185.1). Classification (NCBI taxonomy): domain Eukaryota; kingdom Metazoa; phylum Chordata; class Mammalia; order Chiroptera; family Rhinolophidae; genus Rhinolophus; species Rhinolophus hipposideros. Next base: position 17,677,822 of record NC_138059.1, on the reverse strand, counting down.
TTGTATGGGGAAAGATAACATTTGTCAATAATGACGAGAGTTAAGATTACCAAATCAAATGTAGACAAAGTGATAAATGCACTCTGAAAATATTAATTTCAGTATGCTAAAATACATACATTTTAGTTATTCCGCTTTAACAAAAGCTTAATGTGATACTGTCATTTATATTAAGACATATATTTAGTCCATGAAATAGACCACAGCCACAGTTCCTGGCTTACAGCTCCCAAAACTTGGGATTTCCTAAGTAATGAGAGTTTAAGGTATCTTACGTTAATGAGGTGACTTTGGGAAAGCACCGAGGATACGGGCTGATTGTCCTTGGAGACAACCATTTGATGACAGGGTTGGAACGTTCAGTCCCCCCGACTACTTCTGGGGAGGGGAGAAGAGCAAGACTTAATTACTGGCCAATGACTTAAGCCTATGTAGTGAAGCCTCCATAAAAACCCAAAAGGAAGGGTTCAGAGAGCATCTGGGTTGGTGAACACTTGGGAGATTTGGGGAGAGTGGAGTGCGTGGAGAGCCCACCCCCCATACTTTATCCTATGAATCTTTCACATATGGTTTTTCCTAAGATAGCTTTTTATAATAAACAGTAGTAATTAAAATGTTTCCCTGAGTTCTGTGAGATGCTCTAGCAAATTAATCAAACTGAGGAGAGGATTGTGGGAACCTCAGATTTCTAGGCAATCTATCAGAAGCACAGGTTAACAGTCTGGGTATACAACTGGCTTCTGAAGTGAGGTGAGGGGTCAGTCTTACGGGAGAGAACCCTTAACCTTTGGAATCTGATGCTATATCTGCGTAGATAGTGTCAGAATTGAGCTGAATTGTGGGACACCCAGCTGGTGTCAGAGCACTGCTTGTGTGGGCACCGCCCCCTACCCTCCCACACACACACATTGAAATGGGTCCAGGAACCCAAAATTCTTATATTTATTCAGTGCTATCTGCCTGTTAATAGTGTCTGAAGTGGAGAGCTGGAAAAGTCAACTCATTTTTATAAAATAGTAATTTTTAAGTTAAAATATTAAAAATTCAATATATTACAAAATGCATTATTTAATATCTTAAAATTTTGATTAGTCATTCAGATATTTCCCAGTAAATTACTTTAAAAGGTATTTTAGCAAAATGATAAATCTTTGTACTCTAATTATTGTATGAATAGTACCTTTATATAACACCACCCTGAAAATTCTTAACACTGCTTGTTTTATTTTCTCCATACTATTGAGGGAAGGGGCCAAAGGAACCAAGGGAGTCTGCACATGTGGTCATAATCCATTTTGTGGTTTGGAAATAAAAATGTTGAGAACCTCTGCTTTTGAGGGTAGCTACTGGGAATAAAAGTGGAATACATGTGTTTGGAACTCTGAAGTTTGCCAGACTGAAAAATCAAATTTCTGAAAACCACTGTCTTTCATAAACACCTCAAAATAAAGTGTTTGCAGTTGAGTTTGGGCAGTATTCGTTATTCCTTACATTTTCAAAGCCCTATAACCACTTCTCACTCCCACAAGTATGTAAATTAAAACTAGAAGGCATTTCAGAACAAGTGAGTTTCAAAAGTAAAAAGATTTCCTGTCTTCTATTTATGCACAGAGTTAAGAGATGGTAGTTTATGTCTTCGCATCCAGATAAGGCAAGATGACCACGATTTGACAGGTTTAATTAATAGGTTTCTGTGGGTAGATAGAATGAATAGTTTGTATTCTTTACAATGTTTTTAAAAATATTGTAATGTATGATAGTTTTTCTTAGAATTCTTAGTTTAGGTATAAATGAAAAAATACAAAAACTTGGTATAACTATATATGTGTATATATACATATACACACATCTCTATCATCTATCTTTATCTACCTACCTACCTACCTACCTACCTCCATCCATCCATCCATCCATCCATCCATCCATCCATCCATCCATCCATCCATCTATCTATCTATCTGTCTATCATCTATCTAGTTTGAGATCCAGAACGAACTGGGAATAAGGCAAAAGATTAGGTGTCTGGACAAAACTTAGGAACTAATTTCTCATATGATCTTGGTTTGGTGGCCTCCAAAAATTTGATCATATATGCTTGCCAGTAAAAATCTTTCATGTACACCTATACTATGTATATTTATAAACTACATAGATTTACTACTGTATATTTTAAAATATACACAGAAAGAAATGTAAAAGATGGTAATGATAAATTATTTAAAAATATTTGTCATTAGATGGGTTCATTAGCTACTATTTCAAGATACAAGGTTTATCAATAATATTGGATATGAATGTACTTGAAGCAGTTTTTATAATTACATGTTTTCATCAGATATGACTAGATCATTGGTTTTCCTTTATGATATTAAGTACAAAGAGTACTAGGGGTAGCATGTGTCAATACGTATCTGTTGAATAAATGAAAATAAGGTCACAAAGGAGAGTCACAGCCTCTCATCCAGTTTCTAGATCTAAAGCAGTTCACAGATCCAGAGCCCCTTAAGTTAAGGGGAGACTGGGTTTTCTTGAGGAAGGACCCTGAAGCACTGTTACAAGTTTTCCTCTATACCTTTCCTAAGGCCATTTTCTAGAGTGAATGTGCTTTGGGGATTAGAAATACCCAGACCGTCCGGGTATTACCAGTAGACACTGGCTCTAAACTGATACTAATTATTAGAGATCCAAAATGCTGCTGGTACAACATTCAAAGTGGGGGGAAGGGGGAGGTTAATGGTGGTCAGGTGCTAAATTGAGTTATAGGCCAAGTTTTAATGACAGTAGGCTCAGTAGGTCCATGAGCCCATCCTGTGTTTGTCCCCAATTCTTGAATGTATAACTGTTAAAGACATGCTAAGCAACTGGTTGAATCCCCATATTAGCTCTTTCATTTACACACTGTGGGTCATTAGGGTATGAAGAGTCAAGGGGAAGCCATTTGAATTTCTCCTCCCTACAAGGATAGTAAACCAAAAGAATAGGACATCGTTAGAATTGCAGATATAGCTGCTTGAATGAAGCAGAAGAGTTGATTCCTATTACATCTCCATTTAACTCATCTATTTGGTCTGCGCAGAAGGCAGGTGGATCTTGAAGAATGACTCTAGATTATTTTAACATTAATCAGAGGGTGACTCATTTGCAGCAGCTCTTCTAGGTGTAATCTTTGCTGGAACAGATGGACACAGCTCCCAGCACCTGATAGGGAAAATGCTTTTTCTTTCTCCCTAAGATGTTAACAATATGCTAGGATCACCAGAAGCAGTTTGCTTTTCCCCGTCAGGGTCGATAGTCTACCTTTACAGTCTTGCTTCATGCCAGGGCTACTCATCTGCTCTCAGCCATATTGTAGTCTGCAGAGATGTTGATCATCTTGACGTTCCACACAATATCACACTGGCCCACTACATTGATGACATTAGGCAATTGGAATCTGATGAGCAGGAAGTAGTCAGTACCACAAATGTGTTAGTCAAGCTTTATGAACCAGAGGTTGGGAGACAGACCCAATGAAAAATCAGGGGTCTGCCACTTCAGTGAAGTTTCTGAGGGTCTGTTGCATGTCAAAATAAACTCTTAAAGACATAGCTGCACTACCACCACCTATCATTCAAAAATAGGCGCAAAAGGTTGGTAGGACATTTTGAGTTTTGGAGACAACACATGCCACATTTTGGTTTGTTACTTTGGCCCAATTACTATGTAACCCACACAGCTGAGAGTTTTGAATGGGGATAAGAGCAAAAGAAGGCTCTCTAACAATCTGAGCCACAGTGCAAGCTGTTTTTGTGTTTGGACACCCAGATTCAGTGATATTTGAAGTGTCTATAGTGTGGAGCCTCTGGCAAGTACAATAAAAGAATCATGGCTCACACCTCCAAGATCTTGGAAAAAATTCATATCCTCTTCTGCAGATAACTATTATCCTCTGACAAAGAGCTATCAGCATACTACTGGGTGTGACAGAGACCTACCCATGAGACATTAAATGACCAGGCAACCTAAATTTCCCGTAATTAACTGGATATTCCTGTTAAGCCATGAGGTTGGGCATATGCATCAAGTGGAAATGGTATACAAGACATCGGGCTTACGCAGGTCTGGCATGTACAAATAGGGTGCATGAGTGAGTGGCTCATATTCCACTGACATCAACCTGTGCTTCATCGCCTCCTCTCCATCACCTCACAGCCATGACCTCAAGGGGTTTTCCTAAGATCAGTTGCCTGAGGAGGAAAATTTCTTGTGTCTGCTTTATAGATGTTTTCGTACTATGTTTCCAACAACCACAAGTAAATACTGCAACATTTAAGTCCCACTCACTGATGGCCCAGCAATGAAAGGAAATTCTCCTATTGGCAGAACTTGGAACTATAAATCTTGTTGTCCACTTTGTTTGGATTCAGATATGGCCAGAATCATAGATCTGCGCTGATTGACAGGCATTTGCTAATGTCTTGGCTAAATAGTTGAGACTTGGAAAGAATCAGATTGGAAGATTGATGGGAAGGATGTCTGGTGAAGTGATGTGAATGGATCTTTCAGAATAGGCACAGAGTACAAACATCTGTGTCCCATCTTATTTTTTTTTTAATTGAGGAATATTGGGGAACAGTGTGCTTCTCCAGGGCCCATCAGCTCCAAGTCGTTGTCCTTCAATCTAGTTGTGGAGGGCGCAGCGCACTGGCCCATGTGGGAATGGAACCGGCAACCCTGTTGTTAAGAGCTCGCGCTCTAACCAACTGAGCCATCCTGCCGCCCCAGTGTCCAATCTTAGTGTCTGTCAATAGGTATTCTCTGTAAAGGAGGCTCTTAATAATCAGGTGGGGGAAAAAATGGCACTTTCTATAGATATCAATCAGCATCTTTCTCTGTCAACTGAGTATTTGTTCACTAGGCCAATGAACAAAGTGATCATGGTGGCAGGAATGGAGATTATGCATGGGCTTCAACAACATAACTGATCATGTGGCTCTTGCTTCCTGTGTCTCCAACCCAGCCGCCAGTGAGACTATAGTGGTATGACTCCCCTACCTATGGCTCCGTGGGTGTTCCTGTTTGGCCTCACCATGTCCTACGTTCTTATGTGGGGAGCGGGAACAGAGACCCTGCATGACACCCTGCATGACACTATGTAAAAGAGTTTTTCAGCACATACTAGGACCTTAGTGAACTGTATGAATTGTTTTTATTAAAGCAGCACATTGTGGCACTCAGTATAATTATTTTAGGATATATAACCTGTATGTGAAAAAAATGGTTAAACAACTTAAGCGATACACACATTACATGAAGCAAACGGCCTCCTTTTGGAGAATTGCAAAATGGGATGAAGGCAGAAAGCTTTCATAGGATAAAGAATAAAGAACAAAGAAGATCAAAATAGAAAATATCTGATTGGATGGGATCACAGAGTCAACTTTGGGGTGAGAAAGAACAAGGAAATGAGTATCTGAGCCCAGAGCTGGCTTAGTGTTTGGGGACTGGCTGACTGGATAGATTACATTTCTGGTCAGGCAGAGCATTTACAGGGACAGGAAGATTATCTGTGTTTCAGTTTGCTGACAAGGCAACCTGGGCAGGGGCGACTCCATCTTGGGCCTAGAAATTCATTTCAATACTGGATTTTATGTTTAGGTCTATGATCCATCTCAGTTAATTTTTGTGTATGAAATGAGTTGGGGTCAAATTTCTTATTTCTTCTATATAGACATAGCCAGTGGTTACAGCAGCTTAAAAAAAAAAAAAACTGTCTTTCCTCTTTAAATTAACTTGGTTCCTATTTTCCCATTCTGATTGCATACTCCTGGAGGGCTGGGACTTTATCTCAGACTCCTTTGTCTCTGAATTAATTAGGATTTGGTTCAGCTCTGAAAAATAGGGAGGCAAAATGACAGTAGCTTAGACAAATGTATCAATTAGTATTCTTGAATAACCAACCATCCCAAAACTCACTGGCTTAAATCAATAATCCTTTACAGGTGTTGGCTGTGGTTTGGCGGATCTAAGCTGAGCTCGAATGGATATTTCTCAAGTTGTCGTAGCTGAGGCAACTCTGCTTCTCACTCGGGGCTGGTTTAGTTTGGATGACCTCCTTTCACCTTGATAGAGGTTGGAGCCAAGCCAACCAGGGCTTTTCTTCTGGTAAAGGAAGGGACATAAAACAGAAAGCAGAAATGCTGGTGTCATGCCGGATGTCATGTGGGGTCTCTAGTCCCGCTCCCCCCATAAAAACACAGGATATGGTGAGGCCAAAAAGGAACACCCACAGAGCTATAGATAGGGGAGTCATACTACTATATTCTCGCTGCCGGCTTGGTTGGAGACACAGGAAGCAGGAGCCGCCCGATCCACAACCCACGGTCCACTTCTCTCTGCCAACCAACCTCACTTGCTAGCTGCAATCCACCTCTCTGCAATCTGCAATCCACACTCCACCACGCCACACCTTGCTAGCTTAGCCACGGCAGTTATATCAGTGGCCAATGGCTAACCGGTAACAGCCGATGGCCAACTAGTCACAGCTGATGGCCATCTATTACCTGAGCCAGCACCTTTCTGTGTGAGGCCGAGAGCCTGGAAACTGCTCTCTGGGGCTCTGTCCCCACAGCTGGAGTCCTCGTAAGGCCCAGGCTCAGAACCGGCACACTGTTTTTGCTTTGCTATTACCCATGAAGAAGTCACATATCCGAGCCCAAAGTCGAAGGGTGGGGGATTCACTTTGCCTGTGATGCGGTCATGGAAAGGCTGTAGCTATAGGAGCAGTGAAGACTTAGGGGGCAATTGTTCCATCTACCACAACTTAGGAATTTATTTATCTCATGTAAAAGTCCAGAGGTAGGCTGTCCAGCGCTGATGTGGTCCACAAAATTCTCAGGAACTCAGGCTGCTCCTATCTTATTGCTTTTCTGTTCATGACCTCATTGTCATGGTTAGCTCCTGGTCTAAGCTGGCATCTTCAGCTCTAGCTGTGAGGTATGAGAAAGGGATGAAAGGAAATAAAGGGCACATGCCATCTTTCATTTAAAGGAGATTCCTAGAAGTTGCCACATGACACTTTGACCACATGTGGCCACAGTTGGTTGCCAGGGAGATTGAAAATATCATCTTCATTCCAGTTAGCCACATGCCCAGGTAAATCAGGAGATCTATTACCAAGGAAGAAGAGAAAAATGGATACTGGGGACAAGACAAGTAATGATATGTACATCTAGCCTTGTACAGAGAATGGGTTCAAGAAATATTTGTTGATAAAACTCAGGAGGAAACAGTGGTCTGAATTAAACTAGGGTTTGAAACTTGTTTTAGAGTAAGAAAATAGTGAAGCCAGTTGTTTCTAAAATCAAAGATTCATTTATAGCGTGGAATTCAATCTAGCTTCAAAGAATTAATTACTTTTACATTTTTCATTTTAGTCCAATATCAACAGTTGCTCAATGTGAAACAGATAAACCTATTTAGGAAAATACTTCTCTCTCAGCGTTGTTTGCTGATAGTGACTCAGGCTATAGTCCACTGGGTACTGAAAGGGCCAAAAGGAATTGTTTTTGTAATGCAAAACGACATATACTGGAGCCATGAAAATGGCATGAGAAAATTCTGTAATTGTTCTGTTCTGGTAAAAGAAAAGATTAATAACAGCTCTCTCACAGATTTAAGATACAGTCCTTTGCTTTCATTACCACCTCGGCTTACTATATACTGAACCAAAGATTTTTCTCAAGGAGGGCAGAGGAGGTCATGGAGTAAAGAAACAGATCCACCTGAGCGGGAATAAGAAGTGAAAGGGTGGGCTAAAGGGTTGGAGAGAGTACGGGAAGAAAGTTAGTCTCAGGGAGGAACTTATCCTCAAAAGGTTAGGTCTAGGACTAGAGAAAGAGACACACTGCCAAATAAGGCAGTAAAGTGTGACAAGTGGACAGACACGTTAATTTCCACCTCAGTGTGCCTTGAAAGTCACATGGCTTATGAAGAAGAGGTAATTCTAAAACAGCAAAGAGAGAGAGGCGAGAGTGCTCTGTGCAGCTGGAATAGTTGAGCACAGCACTGAAATATGGAAGCCTGTAGTGGACAGTTGGGTGGGGTGGGGGTTTGGAGAACAAACAGGTGTGGTTATAGATGAGGCTGCTACATTTGGGAGGTAGGCAGGAGTCAGCTCTGTGAGACCCTGTAGATATTCAACTCCTCTTGCGCTGTAGGCAGTGGAGAGCCGTTGTGGAAAGTAGCATGATAATATGTGAATTTTGAATACATCCCATTGGTAACTCCAAGGGATGAGAGAGGACATGTAAGGTAAGAGGTAGGGGGTGTACCATGGAGATGGGTAGCCCATTTAGAAACTGTTGCAATAGTCCAGGTGAGAGATGATGGTGGCCTGAAATGAGAGGTAGTAGCCATGGGGATGGAGAGAGACAATTTTGAGAGACAGGTAGTACCTTCCTCAGGATACGGTTCTGAGGAAGATGTAGAACCTTGAAAAGGTTAAACATGATTTAAAAGCTGTATTGTCAGTTAGTTCCAGCTTACTTCTATAACTTCATCCATCACCCCTGTCGCTTTGTTTCATGCCATTGCATCCTGCCTCACATCTTTTTATTGGCTTCATTCTCAGGCAGAGTCTCTAAATAAGGCCAGAAAAATGGCCCAACATTTTTAGGCTTATGGGGACAAGACGGAGAGGGGATGCTCTCAGTCCAATTCTTTATCAGGTGCCACTTCTGGGACTGGCATCACATGGAGATTGTGTGTATGTATTTCTCATAGAGAGGAGAGGTGTTATCAGGAGAAGGGTGAAAGAGATGAGACAGGAAAACAAAACTAAATTACATAAAAGCTACCTATTATATGTTCCAAATTTCCACAATAGGTGGGATTTTGGATCGGCATATAATGATATAAAATATAGCGTCATGTTATTACAAAGTTAAAGAAATGACGGCTAGCTGGCTTGGAATCCCAGGTGTGGTTTCATCTGGTGCCACCTGATGGCACACGTCTGTTGTCTTAATACCTCTCAGGACGATTATTTAATTTATCATCTAAACTGGTAGAGTTTTGTCTGGGATAAACTAGACCGATGCTAGGTAAACCAGGATGGCCCCCGGCAAACTGGAGCCCATGGTCACCCTAATTCTGGGTCCTGTGTCTGGCCGAGACTTCCAGGAATCTCCCAGTTAGTTGATACTTGCTTCCTTTGATCTGATTCTGAAACAGGGAGCCAGGATCTTGAGGATCCGTCCTCCACGTCCTCCTTATCACCAGAGACAGGATGGTTCCATTTTTTTTTTTTTTTATTTCCAGCTTTACCTTCCCCTCTGTTCATCCATCATAACCCAAAAGAGGAACATGAGCAGAAAGCAGGATCAATGACCCTTTTGGAATATATCTAAATTGTTATCATCACGCTTATATTTAATATATTTTATTGATAATCAAGAAAAATAGCAACAAAAATTGCAGATGGTGGCAAAAATAAGTCATCTTGTTTTTTTTGTTTGTATGTCTCTGTGTCTTGAAGTATCCTTTATATACCCCCTTCAGTTCCTACCACGTAATACTATCTGTGTCATTCTCTTCCATTAGCCTGTGAGCACCTGGCGGACAAGGGTCATATCTTATTTACCTTGGTGTCGTTGTTTCTTATCACAGTGCTTGGGCCTTGTCAAGCATTTCTCAGTTAAACTGAAGTCTAACACCAAGTTAATGATTGGGCTATTAGATTCAGCAACTGAGTTAAAGAGTGATTTCCATGGAGAATCTGTCCACGTTTAATTGTAGTCTCGATACTGATTCAGTAGTAGACCCTAATGCATTGTCTGATTGTGAAAATGGTTAATCCATTGTTCTTGGTAGGGTTCATAACAGATAAACACTATTACAGCAACCCTCACAAGAGCATGGAATTTACTTTTCTGTGGCAGTTAGCTTCTGAGAAGCGAAACAAGCCACAGGAACTAAGTTCTGATTTATCAGTTGGCATCACAGCTAAAATTCAGTTATTTTTGTAACATTTTTTTAACAATATTAGGCAGTAGTGATGTGCTGGTCAATGTTTAGCAGTCAGGTCTCCTGGAGGGTTGAGGGGGGAAGCCCTGTGGTAGGGCTTGCCAATTTCTGTGGTGTAAATACTCCTGCCATGGCTGATTCTAAACGACCAATGTAATGTCACCAAACAAGGACCTGGAAAAAGATGTGAACTTGTGTGAGCAGGCTCCAGCATACTGCTGATGAGGTCAGCGCAGATCTGACCTGGGCCTGGAGCTGATGTGTCCTTTGGTATTTAGTCATCCAACAGAGACTTATTGACACCTAGGGGACTTACATTACACCTAGGGAGAGACAGAAGATGAACGATGAACATATTTAAGAAATGAGTATGTAATGTACTAGAAGACAGTGAGTGATGAGTACTACAAAAGTAAATACACGTTCACAAAGTCAAGGGTGAGCGATTGGGAATGCAGGAGAGATCGTAATTTTAAATGGGATGGTCAAGTGGGCTGCTCTGAGAAGTGATATTTGAGCAGAGATTTGAAGGAGGTGAGGGAAGAACATTTCTGGATATCTAGGGCAGAAATGTTCTAGGCAGAGGGGATAGCTACAGCAAACACTCTGAGGTGGGAAGTTGCATGGCTTGTTCAAGGAATTGCAGGGAAGTAGTGTGGCTAAACAATAGAGAGGAAGAGAGGGAGGGAAAAGGAAGGAGAGGGAGTGAAGTGGGGAGGAGGAGAGGGAAGAGGGTGTGGGAGAGAGAGACAATGCCTGACTCTACGTACCGTGTTTCCCCGAAAATAAGACCTAGCCAGACCATCAGCTCTAATGCGTCTTTTGGAGCAATAATTAATATAAGACCAGGTATTATATTATATTATATTATATTATATTATATTATATTATATTATATTATATTATTATATTATATTATACCAGGTCTTATATTAAATTAAGACCGGTTCTTATATTAATTTTTGCTCCAAAAGCTGCATTAGAGCTGATGGTACGTCTAGGTCTTGTTTTTGGGGAAACACAGTAGGAGAGGTCACAGGGGAGAGCGTTGGCTTAAGAAGGGAGAATAGACTGCAGAATATTGTGAGGACTCTGGATTTTACTCAAAGAAAATGGAGAACCATGGCAGGCAGAGCAGAAAGTGACATCATTTAATTTAGGTGTTAAAAGTATTGCCTGGGCTTCCATGTTGAGAACAAACTCTAGCTGGGAGACCAGTTGGACATAGTGAGAAGCAATCTTACTCTGGATGTATGCTGAAGGCAGAGCCAAGAAGATTTGCTCACCAACTGGAAGTAGGGTGGCATTCGTTTGCTAGAGTTGCCATGAAAAAGTAATGCAAACTGGATGGTTGTTTATTGTCTCACCGGTCTGGAGACTAGAAGTCTGAAATCAAGGTGTTGGCAGGGCTATGTTCCCTTGGAAACATGTTGGGGAGAATTTGTCTTTGCCTCTTCCTAGCTTCTGGTAGTTTGCCAGCCATCTTTGGCATTCCTTGGCTCACAGCTGCAGCCCTCCATCATCACATGGTACTCTCTCTCCCCTCATGTGTTTGTGTCTCTTTTCCTCCACTCATAAGGACACCAGTCATATTGGATTAAGGGCCCACCCTACCCCAGTATGATCTCATCTCAATTTAATTACATCTACAAAACAACCCTATTTCCAAATGTCATATTCTGAGGTAGTAGGGATTAAGACTTCAACAAATCTTTTGGGAGGGCATGATTCAACCCAGAGCCCAGTGGAGTTCAAGATGACTAACATTTTTGGCCTGAGCAGTTATAAGGATACAGTTGCCATCAGGCAAAATGGGGAAAGCTGTAGATGGAGCAGGTTTTTGGGAAAAGATCAAGATTTGCAAAGTATTCCAAGTCATACCCGTATAATTAATTAGCTTATTGCTCTACAACTTAAAAGATAGAAAAGAACTCAATTCTTGTAAATGTATTATTATATATATGGATGACGGCAAAAGAACCCCGAGAGTAAGTGCTCTCATAAGAAAATCACATTACAGAGTCTGAAAACATTAATTCAGCCTTCTGAATAAAAACTTTTCAATTATTTAAGTTAATGGAAAGTTGTAAATATTGCATTTCACCTTTGTCAGAAACTTTTTTTGCAAATTCACCTTTAGTACACAGATAATTCTGGCACTGGGGAGGAAGAGCTCTTTGAAAATCTATAAAAGCCTTCCAAACTCTTTAGAGAGGTAGAGATGACTCTTAAGGGATGAATCTAAGTAAACATTTACCTCATTATGCATATTAGGTGTAGGCACCAGAGTCGTAATAATATTTCAGTTGAAAATTAAATGTTCCTAGCCTTGAATCCGTTTCAAACATTTCATCTTTCTTTGTACACCTTGGCACATTGTTATTGTTTCAGGGATTATTTGATTGTACAGATTGAAACCGGTTCAAACTGGCATAAACAAAGGGCAAATTCACTAGAAGGACACAAGAATATATTCCAAAATGCTAGGGAAGGGAGAGAAACTCAGCTTCATGAAGATCAGGAATTGGAAATGCAGATTCAAGGTAGCCATTCCATCTAGCTCCATGTCTTTCTCTCTGGGTGTCCTGCAGGGCGGCCTGCGGGGTCTCAGCTCCCGTTCCCCACATAAGAAGGCAGGACATGGTGAGGCCAAAAAGGAACACCCACGGAGCCATAAGTAGGGGAGTCAAACCAATATATTCTCACCAGTGGCATCCGCCTCTCTGCAATCCACTCTTGCTAGCCCCATTCTTCTCTGCTAGTGTAGCCACAGCAGTTATATTAGTGGCCAATGGCTTACAGGTTATAGCTGATGGCCAACTAGCCACAGCTGCTGGCCATCCGATCACAGTTGATGGCCATTTACTACCTGAGCCAGGACCTCTCTATGTGAGGCCGAGAGCCTGGAAACTGCTTTTTGGGGCTTAGTCCCCACACTCCACCCCTACAGGGTCTTGGCTCACAATCTACGCGACAAACGTCTTTTGCAAGGGGCCCTGTGCGAGGAGCCTAGAGGTGAATGCAATATCCTGGACACAGCCAGGCTCTCTGAGCACAGCCAGGGTTTCTCAGGGCAACACCAGTACTTCTGGGCACAGCCAGACTTCCTGGGCTTCTTAGGGTACCACCTGTCTCCCCGGGCACAGCCAGGGTTTCTCAGGGCACCACCAGTACTTCTGGGCACAGCCAGACCTCCTGGGCTTCTTAGGGTACCACCTGTCTCCCCGGGCACAGCCAGGGCCTCTCAGGGCACTGCCACTCTCTCTGGGCACAGCCAGACTTCCTGGACACAGCCAGGGCCTCTCAGGGCATTGCCACTTTCTCTGGGCACAGCCAGACTTCCTGGACTCAGCCAGGGCTCTCAGGGCACTGCCACTCTCTCTGGGCACAGCCAGACTTCCTGGACTCAGCCAGGGCTCTCAGGGCACTGCCACTCTCTCTGGGCACAGCCAGACTTCCTGGACACAGTCAGGGCCTCTCAGGGCCCTGCCACTCTCTCTGGGCCTCTCAGGGCACTGTGCTGGAACAACAGCGGCTCACATCAAGGTGCTTACATATTATCAATGGCGGCCAGTCAAGACACAAAAGCAAACATCCGCCAGTCCCACTACATGGTGGTATGTTCCCAAACAGTCAAGCGTCCATTAAATCAGGGATAGAAGGCAATTCCCCATAGTCCATAGTCATTCGCCAGGGCTGTCCTGGGGGTGGGGGATGACCTTGACCTCACCCTCATCTCCCACGGAGGACTCAGCAAGTGTTTCCTCCTGGGACTACAAGTCCTGCATCGGGGCTGCCTCAGCAAGCACTTCCCAGCCCATAGGGTGTCAACAACTTTCGCTTTCTCCGACCTCTGCTGGTTGGGGAACCATCCACATCTTTCCACCTCCCCACGGGGGTCCAGCTCTGCGTCAGCTGTTCCTCCTGTTCTTCCTGAGACTGAGTGTTCATACGCACAAACTGCTTCACTGCCCTTCGGAAAGCTTTGGCCAGCACCATATCCTGCCAACTACGCCATGTGTTGTGCGGGGCGGCCTGCAGGGTCTAAGCTCCTGCTCCCCACGTAAGAATGCAGGACATGGTGAGCCCAAAAAGGAACACCCATGGAGCCATAAGTAGGGGAGTCAAACCAATATATTCTCACCAGCGGCATCCGCCTCTCTGCAATCCGCTCTTGCTAGCCCCATTCTTCTCTGCTAGCGTAGCCACAGCAGTTACATTAGTGGCCAATGGCTCACTGGTTACAGCTGATGGCCAACTAGCCACAGCTGATGGCCATCCAATCATAGTTTATGGCCATTTACTACCTGAGCCAGCACCTTTCTATGTGAGGCCAATAGCCTGGAAACTGCTTTTTGGGGCTTTGTCCCCACACTGGGGTTCCAAGCTCTTGCGTCTCTGTGTATTTGCTTCACTTTTTCTATCTCAAATGGCCAGTTGCCTCTTGTTCAGATGTCCTGCTTGCCCATGCCCTCTCCCTCTTTTTTTGATGGTGCCCTTAGCCTCTGAGTTTGTATTGCATTGCAAAGCCAAAGCTGACCACTACTAATAAATTGATACCCTCTAGAACCTGAATGTAAATTTTTGCAAGAGGGTATCTGAAGTTGTCCACCCTTGGTCTACTCAGCTGTGTAAGAGGGAAAAGGTCATATTTACTCATTAAACAAATGCAACACATGCTTAGTGAGAACCCACCGTATGCCACTTGCTCTTATATGTTGTATGGGAACAGCAGGGAGCAAAGTCCTCACCCTTGTTGGAGCTTAAAATCCATTGCGGTGGAAGAGTGCCTGCAATCCACCCTGTGTACATGTGTATGGAATGATTGGTGTTAAAGAAAAATGGACAGGTACCCTAAAAGGAATACCCCATTTGGGGATTTGTCAACATGGACGTTACATCTCTCTGTACTAGGTCATACTTGGATTCTTCTGCTTGTAACTGCAGTAAAGAAATTAACTATTGCTCTTTTTCCTACCAAAAGCCAAACAGTACACTGCTTTCCTTTCTTTGTCAGAAGGTGAGACTCTTTATTCAATCACCTGGGCTTGTCGGAAGGCTGATATAATGCTCTTTGTGATGGGAGTGGGTACAGGCTGGTGTGCTTCTGCCTGCAGTCAAATCTCTGTTCAGCCAACCAGGTATTTGTTTCATCACATAATCACATAACAGTAATAGCTAACCTTTCCTGAGGGTTTACAATGTTGCTGTGCAGTGGTCTAAGTCCTTTACGTGCATTAGCTCATAGAATCATTACAACTCCCAAGAGAAGGGTCTTATTTTATAGATGAGGACACTTTAGAGAGGTTAAGTGACTTGCTCAAGGCCTCTTAGATAGCAAGTGGTGAGCAGGGATTTGAACCTAGAGTCTGTGGAACAATTACTGAATTACATGCTCTCTAAGGGACTCCTGGTGATGTTTGAAGCTTTGAAATACTTTTAGTGCCTTTCCTAGGACAGAAATGACAGGTCCATGGAGATTCCCAGTCATAACTTCCCTAATTCCTTCCTTCCTTCCTTCTTTCCTTCCTTCCTTCCTTCCTTCCTTCCTTCCTTCCTTCCTTCCTTCCTTCCTTCCTCTTCCTATCTTCCTAACTATTAGAAACTTTTAAAATTACTAGTTCCCCTATTTCTGGTACCAAAACTGTCCAAAATGTCCAGAGTTCTTTCACATCATCAAAGAAGAAATCTGATGTCTTTGTGATACCATTCTATGACCTTGTACTGAATCCAAATCCAGTTATTGTTGGGTACGCTTATACACATTGCAAATTTTCTCTCTCCCTCTCTGTAGTATCCATAATAACCATCAGTGACAAGTACATACATCTTATCATGTTCTCTCTATGATACTCAGAGATCAAATTGAATTTCAATTCTCTCTATGATACTCAGAGATCAAATTGAATTTCAATTCTCTCTATGATACTCAGAGATCAAATTGAATTTCAATTCAGGGTAGTCTGCCATTTGGTTTTCTCATAGAATGTCTAGTTAGCAGAAGTGAAGTTTATTGAGCTAATCATAAGTTTACCAATGGAATTTACTTTAAAAGTTAGTAATCTTATTAGAAGTGAAGCTATGAATGTAGGAGGATACCATTATCTTAATCATAATTTCAGTTTAGGTAGAAAACAGAATAGGCCAAGTTTAGGTTGAGTAGGACCTAGAATGGGAGCAGTCCACAGACTTAGCGCTAGAGAAGAATGGAAATTACATTGATTGCAAGTGACAGAAAACTGCCTTTAGAAAGAAAGAATTTATTGGGTCACATAACTGAAAAGCTCAGGGATAGATTTAGCTTCAGTCTCAGCTGGATCCAAATACTCAATTTCATTCAGGCCACTCCTCCATCTCTCATACTGAGAGTTGCCAGTAAGTTATACCAAAGTTTTATGCAAATGCTAATGAGAATAAAAAATAATCCAAGTGAAAATTGACAGGACCAGTTGATCATACTGAGAGTTCACAGTAAGTTATGCCATATTTTTATGCAGATGCTAATGAAAATACAAAACAATCCAAGTGAAAATATAATTCAAGTAAAGAACAGATACCAGTAGTGACCATTTGTTTTAGACACACACACACGTGTGTGTGTGTGTATAGCGGAGGTGCCAAAAAATCTATACACATGACTTGTATTCATCTTTTGTTATTGGTATATATTGAGTATTACAATTGTAATATAATTTTTTCCTTTCCTAAATGTGTATACATTTTTTTGGCACTGTGTGTGTGTGTGTATCTCTCACATCTCCCTTATCCATTCATCTGTTGACAGACATTAGGCTGTTTTCATACCTTGCCTATTGTGAGTAATGCTGCAATAAACATGGGAAGGCATATGTTTCTTTGATATCCTGTTTCCATTCCGTTTGGATGTATACCCAAGAGTAGAATTGCTGAATCATATGGTAGTTCTATTTTTAATTTTTGAGTAATATCCAAACTGTTTTTTGTAGTGGCTGAACCAACTGGCATTTCTATCAACAGTGTACAAGGGTTTCCTTTTCTCCATATCCTCTCCAACACGTGTTATCTCTTCTTGATGATTGCCATTGTAACAGGTGTAAGGTGATATTTCACTGTGCTTTTTATTTGTATTTCCCTGATGATTAATGATGCCAAGCATCTTTTTATGTACCTGTGTGACTACTTCGATGTCATCTTTGGAAAAATGTCTATTTCCTTTGTTTATTTTTTAATCATATTGGTTTTTTTGCTGTTGAGTTGTATAAATTCTTTATATTTTTTTGGATATTAATCCAGTCTGATATGGTTTGCAAATATTTATCTCCCTTTCAGTCAATTGCCTGTTCATTGTGTTGGTTTCTTTTGCTGTGCAGAAGCTTTTCAGTTTGATACAGTCTCACTTCTTGATTTTTGCTTCTGTTGCTTGTACTTCTAGTGTCATACTTAAAAAATAACTGCCAAGACCAATACCAAGGTGCATATTTCCTATGTTTTCTTCTAGGAGTTTTACAAGATCAGGCCTTATGTTTATGTCTTTAATCCATTTTGAGTTAATTTTTGTGAGTGATGTAAGATAGGGGTTGATTTTCATTTTCCTGAGTGTGTGGTATCCAGTTTTCCCAACATCATTTCTTGAAGACATTATCCTTTCCCTATTGAATATTCTTGTCTTCCTTTTCAAATGTTGTTAACTGTAAATGCGGGTGTTTATTTCTGGTCTCTTGATTCTGTTGCATTGGTCTATGAATATTTTTTAGCTAGACCATACATTTTTGATTACTATAGCTTTGTAATATAGTTTGAAATCATGACGTGTGATGCCTCCAGCTTTACTTTTCTTTCTCATGATTACTTTGGCTACTTGGGGTCTTTTATGGTTCCCTACAAATCTTTGAATTGTGTTTTTTATTTCTGTGAAAAATGCTATTGGAATTTTGGTAAAGATTGCCTTAAATCTACAGATGGCTTTGGGTAGTACAGACATTTTAATGATATTCATTTTTCCAATCCATGAACATGGGATCTTTCCATTTGTTTGTGACTTTTTCAAATTTTTTCATCAACATCTTGTAGTTTTCATTGTACAGATCTTTTACTTTCTTGGTTAAATTTATTCCTAAGTATGTTATTGTTTTTGATGATGCTATTATGTGATGTATCACATTGATGGATTTGCGAATGTTGAACCATCCTTGTGCCCCGGGGATGAACCCCACTTGGTCGTGATGAATAATCTTTTTAATGCGATGATGCTATTATGAATGCAATAGTTTTCTTTCTCTTTCAAATGTTTTGTTGCTAGCGTATAGAAATGGAACTGATTTTTGTATGTTGATTTTGTATCCTGCAGATTTACTGAATTTGTTTATTAGTTTATTAGTTGTTGTCATTGAGACTTTAGTTTTTTTTTATATATATATGATTATATCATTTGCAAATACCGACTATATCACTTCTTTCTTTTTGATTCGCATGCCTTTATTTCTTTGTGTGTCTAATTGCTCTAGCTACAATTTTCCAGTACTGTGTTGAAAAAGAGTGATGAGATTGCGTTCTCTTCTTTTCTTCCTGATCTTACAGGGAAAATTTTCAACCTTTCACTGTTGAGTATTATGTTAGCTGTGGGTTTGTTATATATGAATGTTATTATGTTGCAGTATGTTCTTTCTATGCCCAATTTATTGTTTTTTATCATGAAAGAATGCTGTATTTTGTCAATAGCTTTTTCTGTACATTTGAGATGATCATGTAATTTTTATCTTGCATTCTGTTAATGTGGTACATGACATTTACTGATTTGCATATGTTTAGCTAGGCTTGCATCCTAGGGATAAATCTCACTTGGTCATTGTATATAATCCTTTTAATGTGTTGTTGAATTCAGTTTGCTAATATTTTGTGTAGAATTTTTGTACCTATATTCATCAGGGATATTAGTCTATAGTTTTCTTGTGGTGCCTTATCTGGCTTGGTATCAGGGTAATGCTGGCTTCATAAAATGAGTTGATATGTTTCCTTCACTTCTATTTTCTGGAAGAGTTTGAGACTGATTGACATCAATTTTTCCTTAAATGTTTGGTAGAATTTGCCAGTGACTCCATCTCGTCCTGAAGTTTTTAGATTACTGGTTTAATCTCCATACTGGTTATTGGTCTGCTCAGATTTTCTATTTCTTTATGATCCAGTCTTAGTAAGTTGTATATTTCTAGAAATTTATCTATTTTGCTAGGAAATCCAATTTGTTGACATTTAATTGTTCATAGTAGTCTCTTATGATCCTTTATATTTCTGCACTATCAGTTTAATATCTCCTCTTTTATTTCTGATTGTATCTTAATCTTCTTAGAGTAGGTGAAAGTTTGTCAATTTTCTTTATCATTTTGTAGAAAAACAGCTTTTAGTTTTGATTTTATTTTCTGTGTTTTTTCTGGTCTCTATTTCATTCATTTCTGCTCTAATCTTAGTTATTTCCTTCCTTTTGCTTACTTTGGACTGAGCCTGTTTTTCTTGTTCCCTGTAGTATAAAATGGGGTTGTTTATTTGAGATCTTTTTGTTTTCTTAATATATACATTCATTGCTACAAACTTCCCTCTCAGAATTGCTTTTGCAGCATCCCATAGATTTCAGTATGTTGTGTTTTCATTTTTGTTTGTTTTGAGATATTTTTCTATTTCCCTTTGATATCTTCTTTGACCCATTGGTTGTTCAACAGTGTATTATTTAATTTTCACATATTTGTATGTTTTCCAGCTTTTCCCTTGTTGATTTCTAGTTTCACAACATGTGATGCGAAAAGATACTTTATGTGTTTTCAACCTTCTTACATTTGCTAAGACCTCTTTTGTGATCCATCACATAATCTATCCTGGAGAATTTCATGTGTGCTAAAGAAGAATGTGTGTTCTGCTTCTGTGGAATAGTGTGTTTTATAAATGTCTGTTAAGTCAATTCGGTCTAATGCACGGTTCAAGCCCAATGTTTCTTTGTTGATTTTCTATCAAGATGATCTATCCATTGTCGAAAGTGGGTTATTAAAGTCCCCGAGTATTATGTATAATTGTCTGTTTCCCCCTTCAGATCTGTTAGTATTTGCTTAATGTATTTTGGTACTATTCTAAAATTGGTTGTGTATATATTTGTAATTATTATAGCTTCTTGGTGAATGGATCCATTTGTATATTGACTTTCTCTGTCTTTCTCTTTTTTTGTTGTGTTTTTACCATTTTGGGTTTACTGATTTTGTCTGATCTAAGTGTAGCTACCTCCATTTCCTTCTCATTTAATTTTGCATGGAATCTGTTTCTTCATTCCTCCACTCTGAGCCAATGTGAGCTGGAGTCTCTTGTAGGAAGCATAGAGTTAGGTGTTTTGTTTGTTTGTTTGTTTTAATCCTTTCAGCCAGCCACTCTTTGCCTTTTGATTGGTAAATTCAATCCATTTGCATTGAGAGTGATTGATATGTCAGGACATACTAATGTTATCTTGTTAATTGTTTTCTGGTTATTTTTTTATTTCCATTTTTGTCCCCTCCTGCCCCATTTCTGTGTACCATTGTAAACTGGTGAATTTCCATGGTGCTGTGCTCTGTTTCTCCTTTATTTTTTGTGCATTTACTCAAGGATTGTCTCTAGTGGTTACTGTGATGCTTACATAAGACATCTCACAGATAGAACAGTTCATTTTAAACTGAAAGCAGCTAAACCTGTCTACAAAAGCTTCCCTCTTTTACTCCCCCCATTTATTTTTTGATGTAATTATTTACCTCTTTTTATATTGTGTATTAGTTACAATTATAGTAACTATAATTGTTTGTAATCTTTTCCGTTGACCTTTACACTATAGTTGAGTGGTTAACCCACTATCCTGTTACAGAATTAGAGTTTTCTAGTGTAACTGTATATTTATCTTTTCTAGTGTATTATATATTTTCATATGTTTTTATGTCATTGATTAGTGTCTTTTCATTTCAGCTTGAAGAACTTTCAGAATTTCTTGCATGGCAGTGGCGGGTCTAGTGGTGATGAACACCCTCAGCTTTTGCTTGTCTAAGAAAGTTTTATTTCTTCTTCATATCTGAAAGATAACTTGCCAGATAGAGTATTTTTGGCTGGCGTTCTTTTTTTTTTTTTTTTATTCAACACTTTGGATGTGTCGTTTTACTCTGTCTTGGATGTCTGATTTTCTCTCCTGGTTTGAGAAGTTCTCAGCTATTATTTCTTTAAATCAACTAGCTGTCACCTTCATTTACTTTTCTCCTTCTGGACACTGATTATTCTAATATTTATTCTTTAATAGTGTCCCATAGATTATGGAGGCTTTCTTTGCTCTTTTTCATTCTTTTTTCTTTGTTTTCCTTTAACTGGGTTATTTCAAAATTCCTATTCTTTGACTCATTTATTCTGTCTTCCATTTATTCTGCTCTACTAAAGATGCTTTCTAATACATTTTTCATTTTATTCATTGAGGTCTTCAGCTCCAGAATTTCTGCTTATTTCCTTTATACAATCTCTACCTCTTTGGTAAATATCTCTTTCTGAATCTGTATTTCTTTCATGATTTCGTTGAATTGTCTTTCTGAGTTTTCTTGTAGCTTGTAGGAAAGCTATTTGAATTCAGTATCAGCTAGAATGCCAAATGCCATACCTTTGATTTCAGTTATTGAAGAATTGTTATCTTTTGGTGATGATATGTTTCCTGGATTCTTCATGACCCTTGTAGTTTTTTGTTGCCACTTTCACATTTGATGTAGCAGACCCTTCTTTAAATATTTGCTGGTTGCGTTTAGATAGACTACTTTGTTCACTGGTGCTGTTAGTATCAGTTTTCTCTGCCTTTGTTTTGGTATGCCCATTACACTCTTCTTGCTCCCTCTTGTGGCAGAATTCTTAAGATTTTATGTCTTCTCTGGTTCTTACTCCTTATGAGACTGGCTACTGGAAACCTCTCTTTTGTTTTCCAGAAGTGGTGCTATATCTTAAGTTTTAATTTCTCTCTTGCCCACAGACCCTGGCCTGTTTTCTGAGAGCACTCACCATCTACTGCCACACTTGGGAGTTGGCACCAGGAGCCAGCCCCAGAGTGGAGGATGTGTGAGGTGTTGGCTTAGCATTTGGGATGTTGGGGTTGTCTGTGGACCTGGCAGGGAGATCCCTGGGCTGGTGGATGGACTTCCTGTTGAGCTAGTCAGCAGGAACTGAGTCCCTTTAATGCCTTTGGGTATTCCTTTCTGTCTCTTTCCCAATCTCAGCCCTCTGGGTGCTCCTGAAAAGAAACAGGTTTCTTTAGCTGTGTTCTGCACTACTGCGGTAGCCGGGCACTTATCATTCTTCTGTTCCCCTGTGGGAGAGGTCCCCACCACCTGATAGTTCAGCCCCTTGCAGTGTTGCTTTGGAAAGGCGCGCATGCTCGTGGGCATGCTGCAGTGGCACTGGTAAAATTCTTATCATCTCTGCTACACCAAACTCGTTTTTTCGTTTGTTTGTTTGTTTGTTTTTTGCTCTAATGAGCTGCTGGAATCTCTCTTCTAGTAGGCTGGGCTTCAGAAATTTCTCTGTTGACTATGGGTATCTGCGTAGGTCAGCACTCTCCAGGCTTTTTCTGTAGCTACAGTGAGAGGAGTTGGGGCAGGTTCGCTGCTCCACTGGGTCCACCCTGTCCTAGGTCTGTCTGCCTATGACTGGATGCGCAGATGGGCAAGACCCTTCCCAGGTCCCTTGGCATACGTTACTGTGTTCCACAGCTCCTACCAAGGTGCTTTGGTTTATGTGTAGATGTTTAATTCTTTGTTGAAAAGGGGACAAAAAGGAGAAATGTCTTATGCTGCTGTGATACTGAAGTCACCCTTTCTACAACATGATATTTTTATGTCCTACACATTGTGAAATAATTACCACAATCAAGCTAATTAACATAGAGTGATCTTACCCAGTTAACATTTTTAATGACAATACAGATTTACTCTCTGCAAATTTCTAGTATACAATATGGTATTATTAACTATAGTCACCATGCTGTACATTAGATCTCCAGAATTTATTCATCCTGTATAACCACAACTTTTTATCCTTTGACTACTATTTCCCCTACCCCCTACCTGCCCTGCCTCTAGCACCTACCATTCTACTCTCTGCTTCTATGAGTTTGACTATTTTTAGATACCTCATATAAGTGATATCATATAGTTTTTGTCTTTATGTGTCTGGCTTATTTCACTTAGCATAACATCCTCCAGGTTCATCCATGTTTTCACAAATGACAAGATTTCCTTCATTTTTAAAGGCTGAATGATAATTCCAGTGTGTGTGTGTGTGTGTGTGTGTGTGTGTGTGTGTGTGTGTGTGTAACACTGTATCGTTCTTCTCTCAGTGAGCACTTAGACTGTTTCCCTATCTTAGCTATTGTGAATAATACTGCAGTGCACGTAAAACAGTGTATCTCTTTAAGTACTGTTTTTATTCCCCCTGGATCTATACCTAGAAGAGGAATTGCTGGATCATATGGTAGTTTTACTTTCAATTTTTTAAGGAACCTCCATATTATTTTCCAAAATGGCCGTACCAGTTTACATTCCCACAAACAGTGTACAAGGGTTCCTTTCTCTGCATATCCCCACGTTTCGAACTTAAATATCTAACTACCCTGTACCTGACACAGTCTCGGTATATAATAGATTCTTAATATTTGCTGAATGACTGTGTAATGAAAGAATCATTGTTAAATCCATCACTCTGTAAAGTTCTGGTGATGTTACATTTTATGATATTAATTTTTCTTTTTTTTGGCAAAAAAGAAATTTGCCTACAGAGACATAGCTGCATTTTTTTTTTAGTTTTATTTTATTTTATTTTATTTTATTTTTTTTACATCCCTCACACCGTGAACCTCCCTCCCGCCATCCACCACCACCCCGACCTCACACAGAGCCATCACATTATACACATAAAATTATAGTTGGCATTCATTAATGTCCAGTCTCTGGTGTACAATGCCATGACCAGGCATCCACAGCATCCCTGAGGTGGTCTCCCAAACAGGACACATGTCCATCGGACACCCAACCATAGCTGCATTTTTTAGGATACTTTTTTTGGACTGTAGAGGGAAGTCCAAATTCCTCTAGAGGTCTCCTCATCAGCATTCTCCTGGGTTTTCTTATTCCATATCTAAAGAAAATCGAGAAGAATCTGTTAAGGGCGAAAACATTTACCGGACATGTTTCTAGGAGTGTGGACCGCTCTCTTGATCTTACAGTTATAGAAAGACTAGTTCAGGGCTATTGATCTTTGTAGCTGCCTCTCTTAGGCAGGCCTCGAGTTGTTGTATTCAGTCATCCGTTGAACATATATTATTTGAATGCTTGTGAAGTGCTAGGTGCAGTTCTCAGGGCTTAGAATATAGCAATAAACAAATGACAGATCACTTTTTCATGAACAGCACACCCTGGTGTGTTTTACCTGTTCTGCCTTAGCCCTTAGAAAGAAACTAAATAAATACAGTTTCAACCTCAGCAAGCCTGCCATTTCCATAGGCTCCTAGTAATCTCAGGGTGTCTGGACCGCTACCACCCTGATAAGCGTGGTTTCTTTAATATAAATTGCCATTGTGTTAACATGAGACCCATGTATCCCTGCCCCCTCACTGCCAATTTTCCCTGAACCAAGCTGAATGGCCAGGTGTGGGAATCGGATTGAACAAGCCCATCTGTAGGGTTCAAATTTTCCCTCCCCCCTCCTTTTTTTTTACATAAAAAGCATAACACATTTATAGGAAAAATAAAACATCATAGAAATGCACTTTGGGAAATGAAAATCAACAGTTAAATGTGCTCAATAGGAAAATGTTTAAATAAAATGTGGCACATCTCTCTTCTATTGCATTCTATGTAGCCATTGAGAAGATTGAAGTAAAGTTGTGCAACATGTTGATTTGATACATTCATACGTTACAAAATCATAGATCAGATGATAGGGTTGTTTGGTCTGATAATTTTGCCCAATAAGACCAATCATTGACTCACACCCGTCAGATTCTCTTTCTTTGGACGTTGACTGTGAGATGCAAAAATAATTGGTCAGTTAGTGGTGGCATGTTATTACCCCAGTGGAAGTCAGTGCCACGAGGGAACAAGAACTTTGAGTAAGCAGGAACGTAGAAAGGATGATATCAATAGCACCCACATCATACAGGAGTTGAAGGATTAAATATCTAACTACCCTGTGCCTGACACAGTCTTGGTATATAATAGAGATAATATGAAATATTCAGTGCAGTGCTAAAATAGATGGCTTTTACTTTTCCCATTTCACAGATGAGGAACTAAGCATACTAATCAGAGTTCTCCAGAGAAACAGAACCTATAGGAGATATATAAAAAGAGATTTATTAAAAGTAATTGGCTCACATGATTATGGAGGTTAAGAAGTTCCCTCATCTGCCATCCGCAAGCTGGAAACCCAGGAGAGCCAGTGGGTACCTCCAGTTTGAGATAAAAAGCATCAGAACCGAGAGAGTCCATGGTGTAAGGTCCAGTCTGAGTGCAGAAGACCCATATTTCATCTAGAAAAGAGTCAAGCAGAAAGAGGAAATTCTCCCTTATTCCACATTAAAAAGAGCAATTCACATTACTTAGTCTACCAATGTTCATCTCATCGAGAAACACTCTCATAAAGAAACACTCTCATAGACACATCCAGATTAGTGTTTAACCAAATATCTGGGTACCACATGGCCCAGTCAACTTGACACATAAAATTAACCATCACACTAAAACTCGGAGAGTTCAAGTTACTTGCCCATGTATGAACAGATAACAAGTGGCAGACCTGGGATTTGAAGTCAAGTCTGTAAATCAAAGTAGCTCTCCGGGCATGGGTGGGATGAGGGACACAGGTGGAGAAACTGAGGCAAGACAGGCTTAAAATGTTTAGAAGCCATCTACAACAAGATTTACTCCTTCATTTGTGGAGATTCTTAATCCTTTGACTTCTTGATGTGGCCTAAAGTAATTTCTAATCAATTTTGGAGAAAATATGTTTTGGGAGGAAAAAATGAAAAGACAAATGAAAATAATATTTCTTGTTTTATTGTGTGCTTTTGAAAGTTGTTCTGAAGATCGTTTCAAATTTGGGAAGGATTCGATGCAGTATCAGTATTATTAGGAAAATGTACTCTTTCCTAAGGTACTACTTTGAAAGACAACATTCATTTGGTGGTGCTCATTTATGTGTGTCTGTATTTATTTTCTGAACACCTAATGTGCTGGGATTCAATGATGAATAAGATAGTTTCCCTTGATGAAGTTTGTGATCCATCTGGGGAAAAAGATATGTAAATAGTGAATTTTATTACATTGAGATTAGTGTTATAATGAAACTCTTTCCACTCATAAAATTCTGTGATATAATATGGAACGTCAATTTGAATTTCTTTTTGGCACAAGGCAAAGTATAACTATAAATGAGTAAATACATTATTTATAAATTTTTAAAAATTTATTCTGCCTGGGTGATTTCAGAAAAGCTTGACAGGGGAAGTGACATTTGAAGTAAGACTCAAAGTAGCCTAATAAAGATGTGTGCCAGAGACAAGGGGGTATTCAATAAATGTTTCTTAAATGAGCCAATGACATACAGAAGCACTTGCGTTCCTTGATGCTCGTTATATAGTATTGCACCTTTTAAAAAGCTAACAGTCCTATTTCAATTACATTGACTCTGGTAGAAAAAGCCCCTTTGAGCTCCGTCACGGCCAACAAACTGAATGAATAAATGTAGCATGCACTACGAAATGTAGGCCCAATAAATTTATGTTGCTTGCACTAAAGCTTTGACAGGTATCATCTGGGCCCAGTCGCCTTGGTTTCATGCTTCTGGCCATTTCATGAAGTCATGTCTAAGTACTACCTAGGATTAGGCCACAAATGCGAGGCAATTAACACTTTTCTAGATGACACATTCAGTATTTGCTTAAGATGAACTGCCCTTTCGTGTAACTTGGCTGAGTATTTTCAGGCCCTTCCTTGTGAAGTCACAAGGACAGGGCTAACACAAGAGCTGGACCACTCTTTTCCTCGTTCTCACCTCGTTAAGTGTGGCATGACCATGGCAGCAGGACTGCTCCTGTTCTGACTTCACTCCTGTGGGGACGCCAGTGTTTCTCCAGTGTGGTCCCTGGACCAGCTGGATCAGGTCACCTGGACCTGCTCATTCCTGGCCTCACTCAGACCTACGAGATAAAAACCTTTGTGAGTGAGTCCTAGCATGTAGAGTTTTCACAAGCATCCTAAGTGATTATGATTCTTAAGTACTTTAAATCCAAGATCCATTAAGACAGATAAAGGAGATTCTTACACTTTCCTTCTGTAGTTTCTGAGTTTCCTGGGAGATGGCCAACTATTTGACAGCCTCTCACCCAAAGGCTGCCCTTCACCTCAGCCCTCTCCTTCCATAACAACCCTATGATGTGAGTCTTATTTACATACCTTGTTTTATAAATGATAAGACCACCTGCAATGGTCGGAGTTCTTAAAGCTCCACTGTAGCTCAAGGCCTTTAGAATGGGAGGGTCTAATTTGAGGGATGGTAAATGATGGTTCTAAATGACTTGCCTGCAGAGGAAGGGCATGACAAATTCCTGGCGAGCCAGGGGCAATGGCATCTCCAATGCTTGAAGAAGCAAGCCAGCTCTTGAGAGATGATATTTTTGTTTTTAAATTTTTTTTTTTTTTTTACATAAAAAGCATAACACATTTATAGGAAAAATAAAACATCATAGAAATGCACTTTGGGAAATGAAAATCAACAGTTAAATGTGCTCAATAGGAAAATGTTTAAATAAAATGTGGCACATCTCTCTTCTATTGAATTCTATGTAGCCATTGAGAAGATTGAAGTAAAGTTGTGCAACATGTTGATTTGATACATTCATACGTTACAAAATGATTGCCATCTTCATGTCAGCTAACACTTCCATCATGTCACATAATGTCCATTACTTTTTCTGTGGTGAGAACATTTTAAGATCTGCTCTATTAACAAATTTCAAGTATATAGTACATTATTGTTTACTATAATATAATCACCATCCTGTACATTATATACCCAGAACTTATTCTTCCTCTAACTGGCAGTTTACCCTTTGACCAACATCTCTCCATTTCCTCAATTCCCCAGCCCCTGGAAACCACCATTCATTCTACTCTGTTTCTATGAGTTTGGCTTTTTTTACATTCCACATACAAGTGATATCATGCAGTATTTGTCTTTCCACTTACATGTAGCATAATGCCCTCAAGTTCCATATGTCAGAATTTCCTTCTTTCTTGTGGCTGAATAATATCTATATCTGTACATTACATCTCTTTTATTCATACATCTATTGATAGACACTTAGGTGTTTCCATGTCTTGGCTATTGTGAATAATGATGCAATGAACATGAGAGTGCAGCTATCTCCTTGATACCCCATTTTCAGGTTTTTTTGGATATATACCCAGAAGTGGGATTACTGGATCATATATGTGGTAGTTCTATTTTCAGTTTTTTGAGGCACCTCCATACACTTTTCCATAATGCCTGTATCAATTTACATTCTCACCAATAGACAACAGGGTTGCCTTTTCTCCACATCCCGGCCAACACTTGTTATCTGTTATCTTTTTACTTATAGTCATTCTGACAGGCGTGAGGTGCTGTATCATTATGGTTTTGCTTTAACTTTCCCTGGTTACTGATGTTGAGTATATTTTCAGGTGCCTGTTGACTATTTGGATGTCTTCTTTGGGAAAATGTCTATTTAGTTCTTTTGCCCATTTTTTAATTGGACTTTTTTATTGCTGTTATTGAGTTCTTAATATATTTGAGTTTTGGGATATTAGTCCCTTATCAGATATATGACTTGACAATATTTTCTCCCTTTCCATAGGTTGCTTTTTCATTTTGTTGATTGTTTCTTTTGCTGTGCCGAAACTTTTTAGTTTTATGTCGTGCCACTTAATTGATTTCTGCTTTTGTTGGTTGTGCTTTTCGTGTCATATCCAAAATATTGCCAACACCAAAGTCAAGAAGCTTTTTTCCTATGTTTTTTTTCTAGCACTTTTATGGTTTCAGGTCTTCCATTTGAGTCTTTAATTCATTTCAAATTCATTTTCGTGCGTGGTGTTAAGAGTCAAATTTCATTTTTCTGCATGTGCTTATTCAGTTTTTCCAACTCCATTGTTGAAGATATTATCCCTTTCCTATTGAATATTCTTGGCACCCTTGTCAAATATTAGTTGACCACGTACGTGGAGGTTTATTTCTGATTTCTCAATTCTATTTCATTGGTCTACGTGTTTGTTTTTATTCTAATACCATACTGTTTTGATTATTCTAGTTTGCAGTATAGTTGGAAATCAGGAAGTGAGATACTGCCTCCAGCTTTGTGGAATCTAAAAAAAGTCATATTCACAGAGGCAAAGAGTAGAATAGTAGTTACCAGGAATGGGATTGGAGGAAATTGGGAGATATTGGTCAAAGGGTACAAAGTTTCTGTTATGTATAATAAGTTCTAGAGTTCCGATGTACAGAATGGTGACTATATAGTTAATGTGCAGAGGGTGACTGGATTCTATATTGAAAATTTGCTAAGAGAGTAGATCTCAGGTGCTCTCACCACATACACAAACAGACACACAAAGGTAACACACACAAAGGAGATGGATATGTTAGTTACCTTGACTATAATAATCATTTCCCTATGTGTATATCAAAACATCAAAACATTATATAAAATATAAAAAATGTACATATTTAGACATATTTTTCTTTCTAAATTAAATTTATTTAGATGACATTGATTAATAAAATTATATAGATTTCAAGTGTATAATTTTATAATACATCAACTCTATACTGCATTGTGTGTTCACCACCGAGAGTCACATCTTCTCCTGTCACCATGTATTTGACCCCCTTTAACCCTCTTCTACCCCACACTCTTCCCCCTTTCTGTCTGGTAACCATTATACTGTTGTCTGTGTCTATGAGTTTTTGTTTGTTTGTTTTGTTCCTTAGTTTCTTTCAGTTGTATATCCCACATATGAGTGAAATCATATAGATCACTACTTTTTCTGACTTATTTTGCTTAGCATGATATTCTCAGGGTCCATTCATGTTGTCACAAATGGCAGTATTTCATCTTTTCTTATGGCAGAATAATATTTTTTTTGTTTAAAAAAGACTGTCCATACTAATGGTTACCAGATGGGAGGGAGGTTGCAGGGCTGGTGAAAAAGGTGAAGGGTTAAGAAGTACAAATTAGTAGCTACAAAATAGTCATGGGAATGTAAAGTACAGTATAGGGAACATAGTCAATAATATTGTAATAACTATGTATAGTGTCAGGTGGGTACCAGACTTATTGGGGGATTCACTTCATAAATATATAAATGTCTGACCACTATATTGTACATCTCTAAACTAATATAAAATAATATTGAATGTCAACTATAATTGAAAAATAAAAATAATTTTAAAAAGACTATCCTTTCTCCACCAAATTGCCTTCGCAACTTTTCAGTTGAAAATCAATGTGTTCATCAATTTCTGGTCTGTTTGTCTATCCTGACACCAATAACACACTTTGATTATTTTAGTTTTCTACTAAGTCTGAAATCAATCCTGAAATTTGTTCTTCTTTTTCAAAGTTTCTTTGGCTATTCCAAGTCCTTTTTTTCTATATTAATTGTAAAATCTGCTTCTCAATTTCTAGCAAAACAACAACAACAACAAAACATGCTGGGATTATCACTGGGATTATGTTGAATTTATAATCAATTTGAGGAGGACTGACATCTTAACCATATTGAATCTTCTGACCCATGAAAAGATAGTACATCTGTTCCTTTATTTAGGTCTTCTTTAATTTCTCTCAACAGTGTTTTTGTTTTCAGAGTAGAGTTTGTTGTTCAATTTATCCTAAAATATTTCATATTTTTGATGCTGTTGTAAATGGTATTGTATTTTTTTTGCAATTTCCATCTCAACTTTCATTTGTCTATTACTAGTATGTATAAATACAATTGATTTTTGTGTGGGTATTGATTTTGCATCCTACAAACTTATTACACTCACTTATTAATTCTAGTAGCTTTTTTTTGATTCCATTGGATTTTTCTACAAAGTTGATCATGCTATCTGCAATTAAGACAGATTCATTTCATTTTCAATCTAGATGCTGTTTGTTTTGGTTTGGTTTATTATTATTATTATTATTATTATTATTATTATTATTATTTGCCCTGTTGCATTGGGTAGAACTTTCAGAGCAATGTTGAAGTGATGAGAATACATAGTCTCCTCTTGTTCCTGATCTTAGGGGGAAAAACAATCAGTCTTTTATTATTAAGTATCATGTTTGCTGTGGGTTTTTTATGGTTGTTTTTTATCACGCTGAGAAAATTACCTTCTATTGCTTGCTGAGAGTTTTTATTTTTAAAAAAAGAATGTTTTTGTTTTGTTTTGTTTTCTTCAAATTCTTTCCCTGCATCTATCGAGATAAAGGTAAAATTTCTCTTTTTTAGTCCTGGGATAAACCTCACCTCATCATGATATATATATAATCTTATATATTGTTAAATTCTATTTCCGAGGGTAGAGTCCATGTTTTACTCCTCTTCAATTATCCAGCCTAAGACAGTGCATACACAAAACATGTTATAAATGTTTGTTGAATCAAATGAAATTGGACCATGGCCTTAGCAACAGATCTTTAGCACTCTTACTTACCCAAGATAATGAAAATTCAGTTTTCTTGATTCTGTCTTCAAAGAACTTGCTGCTAAAGTGGAAAGGCATGACATCTTGGCCAACTCTCCCCCAGGCTTTGGACAAACATGAGATTCCTTCTAGAAGAAACCTGTCAATTTCTGTTTAACTGGAGATGAAATTTCAAAAGGTAAAATTCAGACAGTGCCATGGACCTCCAAATGAATTCATGATGAATGAGAGCCCCATCAAGTTCTCTAGTTTCTCTTCAGCAGAGTTGATTCAAGCCAGGCCAATACTGGTTGATGACAACTCTGTCCCTTCCTCCTTACGATGTTTTGCTGAACGTGGGTAGAAATACAAAAATAACTTGTTCTGTTCTTGGACCTGTAGGATCTTCTCAAGAGGTTCTATTGGCTGGCTGAAGTTTCTTCAGAATACCATAGTACTTAAGCATTTGGCTTTGGAATCATACTGCTCTGGATTTAAATCCCCACCATAACTTTTCATAACTGAGAGACATTGGGCATGTCTCTTTTTTTTTAATCTATCTGAACTTTTGCTCCCTTATTTAGAAAGTGAGGATAGCTTAAAAGCATACCTAGAATGATTAAATTGTTTCCAAGTAACTTAAATGCATTAAAAAACCTCAAGCATATTTGTAGGAATACGGAAACATCTAGCCATCAAAAAAAGTACAATTGTCAATGTTTGACATCCAATAAAAAATTCTAGGCATGCAAAGAAGCAGGAAAATATAAACTATAATAAGGCCAAAACAAAAAAACCCAAAACCCCAATAGAAATATATCCGTATATGACATAGATATAGAATTAGTACAGAAGAAAATTAAAATACTGAAATCTGGTTGGGGAGATGGATACATCAATAAATAATTATGATAGAGTGGACTAAGTATGACAGGAAAAAATGTGCATACAGGACTATGAGGGTTCATAGAGAGGGCAGTGATCTCAGCCTGGAGTTGGGAATATCATACAAAGATTCTTCAGCTTCATTTAGCTGTTGCATGAGCTGCATTCAGAGTTTCAAGACCTTTAATATTACACTAGACATCCCCAGGTACGTAGCAATCATGCCACTTTTTTGTTTTCATTGTTCTTAGTGATTCCAGAGTCACAATGCTGGGAATCCACTAATAGGAGAATGGAAAATTCCAAGTGGTGTTATGAATTTGCTCTCTCTTTGACATACTCTGTGACTTGAGTATGTCTCTGGGCCTTTTGGTTTTCATTAGGTGTCAATCTTGTGAATGCACTTTGAATCACCTGTTAGATATTAACAGCAGAAGTCAGGAGTTTTCCCAGGGGAATCACAGGGTCAGAATTTGTTTAAAGCAGAGTGAAATTCTCCTGAAATATGTGTGGAAATAAGACTTCATTGTGATTACATTCTACAGTACTAGAAAATAACAGTAACCAAGCTATGTTAAAAAGTAAAAAAGTATTATTACTATTACCTCTTAAAGCAAGCTATACTTATTCCTTCTTTTAAAATAAATTATGTTTCTTATACAAGTAACATGTTGATTAAAGTGCAGAGGCAACTACTGTTAGTTTCCTATTGCTATTGTCACAAATGACCACAAATGTATTTCTGTAAGCAACATAAACTTATATAACAAATTACCACAAGTACTGTGGCTTTAAGCACATACATGTATTATTATCTTACAGTTCTGGTGGTCAGAAGTCTGAAATCAAGGTCACTGGGCTAAAGTAAAGGTGACGACTGGGCTGGCTCCTTTTGGAGACTCTCAGGGCAAAATGCATTTCCTTGCCTTTGTCAGTGTCTTGTAGCCTGCCACATTCCTTTGCTTGTAACCCTCTTCCTCTATCTTTAAAAGGTATCACTCCAATTTTGTTTCTGTCGTCGTATCAGCTCCTCTGACTCTGACTCTCCTGCCTCCCTCTTAATAAGGACCATTGTGGTTATATTTGTCTGACTCAGACAATCCAAGATCATCTCCCCACCTCAAGACCCTTAATTTAATCACACTGCAAAGTCCTTTTTGCCACATATGGTAATATTCACACGTTCAGGGTATTAGGACATGGATATATTGGGCGCCCCATTATTCAGCCTACCATAACTATTATTGATGTGTTTGAGTATTCGTTTTTAATATTCTTTTTTTTTAAACTTTATTTTAAGTGTGTTCTTTCTTGGACCCATCAGCTCCAAGTCAAGTAGTTGTTTCAATCTAGTTGTGGAGAGCGTGGCTCTCTGGCCCATGTGGGGAATAGAACCCGCAACTTTGCTGTTAAGAGCTCCGCGCTCTAACCAATTGAGCTAACTGGCCACCCCCAATATTCTTGAAAAAATGTATATAATTCAGATTATTATCTCTATATACATTGGTATTATGCTTTTTTCACAACACCTTCTATTATTTGTCTATCCTATTTTTTTAAATAATGCTTTTTGAAAGCTGCATAAGTCTTCCATCGGACATATCATAATTTATTTAGCCATTACATTACTATTTTTAATTGTTAGGAATCTGGGTTGTAAGCAATATACATCCAACTCTAGTTGGTTAAGCACAGAGAGGAAGTTATTGGCTCCGGTCATCTCATGAGGGGCTGAACCAATAGGCTCCCTGGGATTCAGCAGGGCTTAAGGAGCCACTGAAACCAGGGATTCCAGTAGTGCCACGACACACCCATCTTTGTGTCCTTTTCACACACTCAGTGAAACCTACTTCTTCCTCCCCCCTCCCCAACACATGCCATGATTTCATCCACTGGAGAGAGGCTGGATAACCTCAAGTTCTCTATTTAACCTGGTCAGTGCAAGCCTCCTGACAAAAATCAAAACCCCAGTCTCCTCGGAGCCAGAATTTAATCCTGGGGATTTCATTGAAGGTCCTGGTAACATGGTCCTTGCTACTCAGAGTGGTTTACAGATCTGTAGCGTCAGCAACACTTCGGAGCTGGTTAGAAAGCCAGAACTCATGCCCCACGCAGGGCATCCTGAATCATAAACTGTATTGTAACAATACCCCAGGTAGCTGTCATGCCATGGACGTGTGAGAAGCACTATTTTGGTAACTGCCTTATTTCTCTCCTTCCATTTTTGTGGGTGTTGACAAAGCCCGTGTTGACTGAGTAGCCATCAAGTTTTCTATCTGGAAGGGGAATGGGTGAGGATGGTTCAGGCAGACAGAGTGGAAACAAGCAGCTCCACAGGCATTGAGAACCACACTCAGACATCCCATCATTATCTCTGCATGGCAGGTTCTTGCACCATGGGCAGCTGGACCAAAATGGCCAAAAGCTGCAGCTGTGTCATCCATAAGTTGTCTAAAGCATCCCCAGAAAATATGGCTTTGCTGAGTAAAGCTGGGATTTCTCTGGTTTGGACTCTATCACTCACCTGGCTTACCCCAGGGAATCAGCTAATTTGTCCTTCCATATGTTTATGATTACAGTAACTCAATGGACGGACAAGGGCAAAGAGAGTGTGATGCAATGTCATTTTGTTGGTTACCTGTGAGGATTTTTTCCATTCTACACAAATTCCCTGTGAGGACTTGCATGTGGGATTGCTGTGATTCTTCTCCTATTAAGAAGCAGGTAGAGGCAGACCTCATTTCATTGTGCTTCAGTTTATTGTGCTACACAGCTGTTGCATTTTTAAAATTATTTTCAGGTGCACAAAACACCATGATGATTAGACAATTGTACCCCTCACAAAGTGATGACCCTCCCCCAAGTTCACTACCCCTCTGACACCGTACATACATATTATAATACCGTTGACTATATTCCCTATGCTGTACTTTACATCCCGTGAGTGTGTGTGTGTGTGTGTATATTTGACATTCAATATTATTTTATATTAGTTTCAGGTGTACAGCACAGTTGTTAGGCACTTATGTAATCTATGAAGTGATCCCCTGATAAGTTCAGTGCCCATCTGACACCCTATATAGTCTTTACAACATTATTGGTTGTATTCCCCATACTGTATTTCACATCCCCATGACTATTTTGTAACTACCAGTTTGTACTTCCTAATCCCTTCACCTTTCTCACTCATCTCCCTGCCCTCTCTCATCTAGTAGCTATCAGTTTGGTCTCTGTAGCTATGAGTCTATTTCTGCTTTGTTTGCTCATTTATTCTGTTCTTTAGATTCCACATATAAGTGAGATCATATGGTATTTGTCTGTCTCAGTCTGACTTATTTCTCTTAGCATAATACCCTCTGGGTCCGTCCATGTTGTTGCAAATGGTGAGATTTCATTCTTTTTTATGGTAGAGTAGTACTCCATTGTATAAATGTACTGCAGTTTCTTAATCCCATCGTCTATTGATGGGCATTTCGTTTGTTTCCATATGTTGGCTATTGTGCACAGTGCTGCAGTAAATATAGGGGTGCATATATTTTTTTGAATTAGTGTTTTGGATTTCTTTGGATAAATACCAAGGAGTGGAACTGCTGGGTCATAAGGTAGTTCTATTTTTAATTTTTTGAGGAAACTCCATACTGTTTTCCATACAGGCTGCACCAGTCTGCGATCCCACCAACAGTGCACAAGCGTTCCCTTTTCTCCACATCCGCGCCAGCACTTGTTGTTTGTTGATTTATTGATGATAGCCATTTTGACTGGGGTGAGGTGGTGTCTCATTGTGGTTTTTATTTGTACTTCCCTGATGACTAGTGGTGTTGAGCACCTTTTCATATGTCTATTGGCCATCTGTATGTCCTCTTTGGAGAAATGTCTACAGAATGATTTTTAAATGGTCCTAAGATGTAATAATTTGAAATATGTATGTGAATCAATACAGAGACAATATGGACTTTGATATCAGTTATACCTATATTGTCACAGTGAAAAAGGATACAGAATCTTCTGTGCCTGGGTCCAAACCTTAGAGAGGATATTAGGATCTGTCGTATAAGATACTATTAGCTGCAAGTAACAGGAACCTCACAATCCAACCAAATAAATAATAAGGGCATTGATTCTCTCACCTAACACCTGTCCAGAGAGAGGGCTGCTGTTCACACTGGTTTTCTGAGCTGCATCTCTGTTTTTCTGCAATTCTTTTGTTTCTCTACCCTCCTCTGTGTCAGCTTCATCTTCAGAGTAACAACAAGATGGCCATTTGTTCCAGGCATCAGCTTTTACATTTCACTGGATAGAATTTCATCACATGCCCATGTATATACCAGTCGCAAAAGAAATGGGTTCTTCATGTTTGGCTTTGACAAACAAAAACATATTCTGTGGACTTGAAGATGGGGCCAATCTTTCAAGAAACATGGGATACTCAAAGCAGGATTCTGTTAGGAAAGAGGAAATGGCAGGGGCATAGTTGTACATGTAATAGGCAACCTGTTACAGTGCCTATTGCAAGGGGTCAGCGCGGCACCTACAGCCACAGAATTTGAGTAGTGATACCGTATTTCCCCGAAAATAAGACCTAGCCGGACCATCAGCTCTAATGCATCTTTTGGAACAAAAATTAATATAAGATCCGGTCTTATATGAGACCCGCTCTTATATTACATTAAAATAAGACCGGGTGTTATATTAATTTTTGCTGCAAAAGATACATTAGAGCTGATGGTCTGGCTAGGTCTCATTTTTGGGGAAACACGGTAGTGTTTTCTCTGAGGCTCTAGAGAAAGATTTAAGGAGAAGGAACCATCACCCTAACTGTATTCCTCATATTAATAAAGAGGTTTTTCCAGTGGCGTTTCTTGTAAAGCAGAGGAATATAAATCTTATGACCAGACCTAGAAATAACATCAGAGATACCAGGTGTTTTGAGGAATGAATCCCACCACATTTTCCTTCAGAAGAATTTTCCTTCATAATTCTTCAGATGGGGAGGCTGAACTTGGGAATTTTTAGACCATAGCTGGGACAGCGGTTGGGGGGTTGGGAGGAGGGAAGGTGGGGCAACAGGAGAGATCCTTGTATGAATGGAAATGTTCTGTGTCTTGACTGTATCAATGTCAAAAACCTCATTGTGACATTTCACTATAGTTTTGTAAGATGTTATCACTGAAAGAAACTGGGTAAAGGGTACCAGGAATATTATTTCTTTATTTTTTTTAATTTTTCAGTCACAGTGGGCCTCCAATATTATATTCATTTCAGATGTGCAGCATAGTGGTTAGACATATATATAACTTACAAGTTGATCTCTTGATCAGTCTAGTACACACCTGACACCATATATCGTTATTGCAATATTATTGAGGTATATTATTTCTTACCATGGCATGTGAGTCTACAATTACCTCAACATATAAAGCTTAATTAAAAGATTGCATTAAAGTAGTCTTTATCTCAATTACTGAGTTTTTTCACATCCCCTTACATTTTTCTCCCACAGCGAGTACCTTTCTTGCCTCCCCCTAGTCACATCCCAACTCAGGCTGAATGCTACTTTCCTTTTCTCTTTTTTCTTAAACAGTTTTTTTTTTTTTTTTGGTGGTAAAAATACTTAACAAACATTTTACCATTTTAACCATTTTGAACTGTACAGTTCAGTGACGTGTAAGTACATTCACATTGCCATGCAACCCGCACCCCATTTAGCTC
Organism: Rhinolophus hipposideros; assembly: GCF_964194185.1. NCBI lineage: Eukaryota > Metazoa > Chordata > Mammalia > Chiroptera > Rhinolophidae > Rhinolophus > Rhinolophus hipposideros. The sequence goes on along the minus strand of NC_138059.1, from coordinate 17,639,512 downwards.
TAGAACTCTTTTCATCTTCCCAAGCTGAAGTTCTGTATCCATTAAACAATAATTCCTCAGTCTTCCTTCCCTGCCCCAGCCCTGGCAACTATCATTCTACTTTCTTTCTCTATGAATTTGACAACTCTAGGTACCTTATATAAGTGGAATCATACAGTACTTGTCCTTTTGTGAGGTGGCTAGCTTATTTCAGTTAGCATAATGTTTTTAAAGTTCATCCATGTTGTGTAGCATACGTCCAAATTTCCTTCCCTTTTAAGACTGAATAATATTCCATTGTACGCATTTACCATACTCATTTATTCATTCATCTGTCAAAGGAGACTTGGGTTGCTTCCATCTTTGGACTAATGTGAATAACCACTATGAACGTGGTGTACAAACTGTTGTTTGAATTCCTGCTTTCACTTCTTTTGGGTATACGCCTAGAAATGGAATTCCTTGGTCATATGGTAATTCTATATTTAATTTAATTTTTGGAACCACCACACTGTTTTCCATAGCGGCCGTACCACTTTACATTCCCACCAGCAATGCACGAGGGTTCCAATTTGTCTACAACTTCATCAATGCTTATTTTTAAATTGAGATATGACAGATGTATTATAATCTTGTATTAATTTTAGACGTACAACGTAATGATTTGATATATGTGCATATTGGGAAATGATAACCGTAAGTCTAGTTAACATTCATCACCACACATACTTATAATTTTTTTTCTTGTTATGAGAACTTTTAACATTCACTCTCCTAGCAATTTTCAAACTTACAGTACAGTATTGTCGACTATAGTCACCATGCTGTACATAATATTCCCAGCACTTATTTATCTGCAATTTTGTACATTTGACCACATTCATCCATTTCACTCCGCCCACTCTCATCTTTGACAGCTACCAATCTGTTCTCTGTGTCTATGAGTTTGGGTTTTGTTTATTTGTTTAGCTCTCACGTATAAGTGAGATCATACAGTATTTATCTTTCTCTGACTTATTTTGATTACCACAGCTTTGTAATATACTTTGAAATCAGGAAGCTTTTAAAAACTCTTTTATTAAATTTATTGGGGTGACATTGGTTAGTAAAATTATATAGGTTTCGTTAAATCTGTACATTGCTTTGGGTAAAAGTAGAGAACTATATGATTTCACCGATATGTGGTGTATAAAACTGAAAACAACAAAGGAACAAGACAAACAAATGAAGAAACAAAAACTCATAGACACAGACAATAGTTTAGTGGTGACCAGAGGGTAAGAGGGGAGGAGGGTGGTAGATGAGGGTAAAACGGGGTCTAACATATGGTGATGGAAGGAGAACTGACTCTGGATGGTGAACACACAATGTGAGATATAGATAATGTATTACAGAATTGTACACCTGAAACTTGTGTAACTTTACTAACAATTGTCACCCCAATAAACTTTAATTAAAAATATATATGTTTAGGTTTCAAGTGTAAAATTCTACAGTACATCATCTATATATCACATTGTGTGTTCACCACCCAAGGTCAATTCTCCTGCCATCACCATATATATGACCCCCTTTACCCTCTTCTACACCCCTTTTCCCCCTTACCCTCTGGTAACCACTAAACTGTTGTCTGTGTCTATATTTGTTTGTTCCTTTCAGTTTTATATCCCACATCTGAGTGAAATCATACGGATCTTGACTTTTTCTGTCTGACTTATTTCACTTAGCATGATAATCGCAAGATCCATCCATGTTGTCACAAATGGCAGTATTTCATCTTATGGCTGAGATGAATGGCTTATGTTCCATTGTATATATGTACCACATCTTCTTTATTCAAGTATGTGTTGAATGACACTTCGGTTGTTTGCATATCTTGGCTTTGTTCTTCTTTCTCAAGATTGTTCTGGCTCTTCAGCATTTCTTGTGATTCCATACAAATTTTAGAATTGTTTGTTCTATTTCTGTGAAAAATGTCATTGGAGTATTGTTAAGGACTGCATTGAATCTATTTGTCACTTTGGATAGTATGAACATTTTAACAATATTGATTCTTCTAACCCGTGAGCGTGGAATATCTTTTCACTTAATTGATGTCATCTTCAATTTTTTTCATCAGTATTTTACTGTTTTCAGTTTTCAGTGTACAGATTTTTTTTTTTTTATCTCATTGGTTAAATTTGTTCCTTGGTATTTTATTCTTCTGATGCATTTGTAAATGGAATTGTTTTTTAAATTTCTCTTTCTGATAGTTTGTTTTAGTGTATAAAAATGCAACTGATTTTTGTATATTGATTTTGTATCCTGCAAATTTACTGAATTTGTTTATTAGTTCTAAGAGTTTTTTCATGGATTCTTTAGGATTTTCTATATACAATATCATGTCATCAACCAATAGAGGTCACTTTACTCCTTCCTCCCCCCCTCCCTTCCTCCCTCCTTCCCTTCCTCCTTCCATCCCTCCCTCCCTCTCTCCCTTCCTTCGTTCCTTCTTTCTTTCCTTCCTTTATAATTTGGATAATTTCATTTCTTTTTCTTGTTTAATTGCTCTGGCTAGAACTTCCAGTACTGTGTTGAATAAAAATGGTGAGAGTGGGCCTTCTTGTCTCATTCCTGATATTAGAAGAAAATCTTTCAACTTTTCACAGTTGAGTATGATGTTAGATGTGGGCTTGTCACATATGGCCTTTATTATGTTTAGGTATATTCCCTGTATACTCTCTTTGTTAAGAGTTTTTATTATGAATGAATGTTGAATTTTATCAAATGCTTTTTCTGCACTGATTGATTTGTGTATGTTGAACTATCCTTGTATCCCAGAGATAAATTCCACTCGTTCATGGTGTATAATCCTATTAATATGTGGTTTAATTCGGCTTGCCAATATTTTGTTGAGAATTTTTGTATCTATATGCATTGGAGATAATAGTCTATAGTTTTCTTGTGGTGTCCTTATATGGCTTTGGTAAAAGATAATGCTGGCATCGTAAAATAAGTTTGAAGTGTTCCCTACTCTCCTTTTGTTTTTTGAAGAATTTGAGAAGAATTGGTATTCTTCTGTGATTGGTAGAATTAACAGTGAAGCCATCTGGTGCTGGGCTTTTGTTTGTTGTTGGGATGATTTTGATTATTGATTCAATCTCCTTGCTAGTAAATGGCCTGTTCAGATTTTCTATTTATTCACGACTCAGCTTTGTGGTTGTATGCTTCTAGGAATTTATCAATTTTTCTAGGTTGTCCAATATGTTGGCATGTAATTGTTCATAATAATCTCTTATGATCTTTTGGATTTCTGTGGTATCAGTTGTAACATCTCCTCTTTCAATTCTAATTTTGTGTCCTCTTTTTTTCTTGGTGATACTTGCTATAGGTTTGTCTATTTTGTTCATCTTTTCAAAAAAATAGCTCATTAATCTTTCCTATTGTCTCGTTAGCCTCTATTTCATTTATTCCTGCTCTGATCTTTGTTACTCTCTTAAAACGCCACTTGCTGGTAAATGACCTTAGGTAAATAAATGATCATCCCTAAGCCTTCATTTTCTCATCCACAAAATAGGAATGACAGTACCTCCTAGGATTTTTGTCAGAATTAAACAAGAGAATGCAGATAAAATAATTAGTCCAGGGCCTGTGTATGGTAAATTCTAGTTAAATGTTAGTCATTCAATCACATTGGAACATGGTAACCAGAACGTCCATGTAAAAATGTGTGCACACGTTAGCAGGGGGTAGGTGTAGAAGGAGGATTAATTTATTTAATACCTCAATTTTGAAGTGGCATGGCCAGTGTGGATACTAAAGGGTGGGCTTCACGGGCGTACACACTGTGCAGTCTCACAGGGTCTCATGTTTGGTTTAATGTTCTGCTGTCACCATCTTGAAATTCTTATTTTGAACAAGGGACCCCATATTTCTTTTTTTTGCACTGGCCCCAAAATCTAGGTAGCTGGTCCTGCCTCCCCTTAATCAAAGGCTGACAGAACCACTGCCTCGTTTCCCGCATAGAGGAGACCGAAACTTCTTCCCAACACCCAGCAGCAGAGGGAGTAGGTTCAACTTGATCAGAGGAAATTCTAACCTGTTTTCTAACCTCATCTCTCTGACACCTCCTCGCTCAGCATGCTCCCCTAAGCAGTCCCGCACCCCCAAATGATGCCTACCCTTAAATGGAAACCTCCTTGGCTTTGTGAGTAGAGGTGGGGTGATCTATAGAGGGTTTTCCCTCCAACTTTGTGGGTTTGGGTACTTTTGCTTGATCATTTTTCATTAGGCAGAAGGATTTTGTGGGCAATATCTGGGCTCTGCTCAGTTACAGTAAGAAAAATAATCTGTGGGTCTTGAAGAAACAGGAGGCTCAAGTAGAGAAACATATAAAATCATTAAACTATCACTTTAGTGGTATTTCCAAATTGTCAAAACCACTCTGAAGTCTGTCTTGCTAACTAGAGGCATTCTTGGCGTTTTACAGACACTGAGTTGGAAGGAATTTCTCTGTGTGATGGCCGAGGTTGTAGCCAGTAAACGGAACCAGTGGAGCAATATTGCCCTTGGAGCCGAAGGGTTTGAATCCTGTTTGTCCAGGTGCAGCACTCATGTGCAAATCCGTCCACACAACCCCTCTGCCACAAGGGTCTGCTGAGACAGTCAGGTGTGCCCTGAACTGGTGGCCTTAGCCTTGAGAAGACTGCACTTCGTAGGAAGGTGTGGGGAACCAGACAGGCAGTCTACAGCTCCTTGTGCTGAAATGATGGGCCTGGAATAACAAAGGGAAGAAATCAAAACAAACCCACAGCCTAGGGGTTCCAACCAAGCTTAGAAGTGATGAAAGTGAAACGAAAATACAGTTGGAGTTCAAACTGTGGCTAGGGTTATGACAGTTAATAAATCAGCGAGTCTGGAAAATGTCAAGTCTCAACAATAAAATTAGGAAGCAATACTATCGTTCAGCTGGTGTTATTTTAAAAAAACAGTAATTATTAACACGTGTGCGTCTCCTCTCTGCAGATATGTTTTATTTGTTCATCAGTAAGGCTTGCCTTCTCCAGGAGAGAGAGTGGTATATTCATCAAATGAATCCTGCCACTTGCTAGCTATGTAGCTGTGGGTGGATTATTTAAGATCTCCGAGCCTCAGTTTATTCATCTGTAAATTGGATTTCATAATAACTTCTCTTTGGGTGGTGGTTTTCCAATATTTTGGCAGTAGCCTGGAGTAAGAAATAGAATCTTATATCACAATGCAATTCATTACACATATATCATACATGTATAAACATAACAGCTTTCATAAATATGTCCCATTACTACAGTTGACACATATTTTTGTATTTTTCAACGATAGTTGACATTTAATATTTTATATTAGTGTCAGATGCACAGCGTAGTGGTTAGACATTTATATAATTTATGCAGTGATCTCCCCCGATAAGTCTACTACCCAGCTGGCATTGGGTTATTACAATATAATCGACTATATTCCCTATACCGTACTTTACATCCCCTTGACTATTTTGTAATTACCAATTTATATTCTTCCTTCTCCATTATATTTTAAGACATACTGGTTGTGACCCACTAAACTGATTTCACAACTTAATGTTTCATAAACTTAAGGATTCCAAAATACCATGGTATGTTCACCTGCCCATTGAAGGACATAATATGTGTAAAGAGCCTAGCTCACAGAAGGTAGCCAATAAACATCCTTCATCCTTGGGCAGCCAAACATAACATTGGCTACCACCAGTACTCTGTGTTCCTATGATATCTGTATATGTAACGCTTACGTAGTTTTCATAACTCAGTAAACTAAACACCTATCACTGTGGGTTTCTCGATATCAGTGATGATTTGATCTGGGCCGATGAGAAACAATCGCCTTTGACTCTTCACCAACAAATGTATATGATCCTGGGTCATATTTAATCTGCCATGAATGAAACAACAATCTAAGAAGTAAACATTTATGAAAGATTACTACACATTGATTGTTAACACGGCCTTACATTTACATCAAACATTATACTTTCCCATGCATTTTCCCGTATACTATTTCATTGGTCCCTCACAATAATTCTCAGATGCTTCTAAAACAAAAGTTATGATTCTTTTTTTTGGATGTGATAAAACTGGGATGCAGAGGAATCCATTTGTGTTCTTGACCCTGGCTGCAGATTAGAATACCTCAGGGGACTTTGAAAATATAGCCAATGCCTGAGGTCCAGAGATTCTGATTCAAATGGTTTGGATGGAGCCTAAGCATTCGTATTTTCCAAAATGGCCTTAGGTTAGTCCAGTGTGCACTCAGGGTTGAGAAGCACTGCGTAACACAGTTCTGAGATTAAGATGCTGGTATAATAAACAAAACAAGGTATCATAGTATAGCGTATAGTATAGAGTAATTTTCACCGTGCCCCCCCAAGTCCCTTACTTCCCTTACATGTAAGTTAGAGAATCTGTGGTGGAAGGCAGGCCAGGCAATTTGTTCGCATCATTGCATGTATTCACCAGTTATAAAACAGTTTCCTAGAAATTATTCTCAACACTTCCAACTAATTCTGACTGGCTTGTTTTCTGAATTAGCGTGAACTCTAATGTCTAGCTTCTTCTTTCTCATCCTATCTTCACGGGTAAGCCTCAGGACGGTAGAGACTGTCCCGCTGTCTGAAGGCTGCTGACAATGGTAGCTCTTTCCTCATCGGCCCCACCACTTCTGGTTCTCTCCTCTGCTGTCACACCCCACAGGTTAGACTGTACTTGATTTTTTTCTGAGCTTGCTTCACTCATAGACTCTGAGTCCTTCAAAGCACATGCCATATTTTGGATAACTTTATGTAACCTAACCTTGCACTAGGCTCGAGCTGGGGCAGCGACCGCCCACATTTTGTTGAAGGAATAAATGAATGACTTTGGAGCTCAGAGCAGATCTGTGGCTCTGTGGGAGGACAGAGCAGAGTGTGGCCCTACTACATCTCCCACGCTGTTCCTTCTACCTCATAGCACTTTTGCTGGGAAGTTGGTTCTTTTTTTTACCATGCTATCAAAGGAAAATAGGTTGAGACCTGGTTTCTCTTGTTAACCATTAAGAAACCATAACGTATAAAACCTTCTGCCATAGGGTTCCTTTAACTCCAAGAGGGAGCTCTGATTTCTGAGCTCCAACAGCACTGCCAGCTGTCTTATATTTTGGAAACTGATACTACCCTGCAGAAAAACCAATAGCCTGAGAAAATAAAGCTTTTCAAGTGCACACTCCACTCCCAGGCTGGAGCTGGGTCTCTACACCAGGACTTGAGGTTCTGGCCAGTGGCAGTAATTATGATCTAATACATCAGACTGGTGAAGTCGCAATCCAGAAAATGTGGTTCTCTAAATCAACCAGGAAACTTGACTTATTTCTCTTTGCAGTTCAAATCCCACAGCTTGAGGATGAGTAAGTCTGATTGTTCCTGGTGCTGACAGGAAAGCAAAGGAGAGTATAATGTTACAAACATGAAATGTGTGTGTTTATTTCTTTCCCTTCTTCTTTCTCAGGAACATTTTTACATTTCATAGCCTTCTATTTGAACAACACATTTTTATTTTAAAAACTTTTTTATGTATCTGATCATAAATGCACTATAAGTACAGAAATCGATGAAAGATATGAAAAACTAATTACTCACTATAAAGAAACCATTGATAATGTTTTGAGGTGCATATTTTCAGTTCTTTTTTATTATGTTTGTGTGCATGTCTGGGAGTGTATATAATAATATTGTATGCAAAGTTTTGTTACCCAATTTTTCATTAAAAATATACGATGAACATATCCCCATTTTTTAATTAAAATTTCTTTTATCTTTAAATACCCCCTCAAGGTTGTCTTTGCCTAGTCCAGCAGTCTGTTCCCAGGAATTACTCACGGTCTTTGATACAACAGCCATGTCTTTCAGGGACATTTATGTCCTTTTTTGTTCATAGAAATTACACTATGTACTGTGCACAGTAGGTACTCAATGAACACAGTAGGTGCTCAATGAAATGAATGAAATTGAACAACGCACCGGCCTCCACAGTGAGCTGAAGTGTTAAGGTGAGCAGGAATGCATTTCACAGATGTACCAAGACCTCTTTCAGGAGATGAGGTCCCATCTTAGGGCAACTTTTCCACAAGACAACCCATCACTCTGGAGTTTGAGAGACATAGCTGGACATATTTTGTCCACTGGCACCCTGATATAATATGGGGCCTGCTACACTAGGGGTTTATTCTATAACTTGAAGCTTTCTGTGTCTTCATTTCTTCATTCACAATAATGATGATCCTAACACCCACCTCCCAGGGAGATGATGTAATGAATGTGAAAGTTCCTGGGAGAAGTTGTGAAAATGAGTTCTCTATAAACCCTCAGCAGAGTGGGATTTCTGCCCTTTGTAGACCACACATTAAATCACAGCTCTTTCTATTTCCCTTTGATGAAGAAATATAACCGAATGGGTATCCTACAAAAGACATTGCTTTTCCAAATTAAAATTTAGATTTCACTTATAAATATTTTTATTTATGTTTATGCCACATGCAACCAACACAACTTTTGGTCTCTTTGAATCTGGTTTATTTTATAATGGCATCTTCCGGCTGGAATTAACTTGCTTCTGGTGAGAGCTACCTCTAAGCATTACTAGACATATTACTAAACATACTAGACTCACTACTAAACATAACTTTAGGTTATGCTGACAGGAAAGCCTGCGTGGTTTACGAGGTCAGTTAAGTTCGCAAACTCCTCCTAGTAAAAGTGCTACATCCCTCATTGCTGAATATCACTATGGTCACCTTCCAAGTACTCCCCTTGGGAAGCTATGCACTGATGCCAGTGCCTAGTCCACCCTTCAAAGCAATTTTGGAACTCTTTTTCTGGAATGGCCATCAGCGCTGTCATTGTATTACCCTTGATGTCCTGAATGTCATCAAAATGTCTTCCTTTCAATATTTCCTTTATCTTTGGGTAAAGAACGAAGTCACTGGGGGCCAGATCAGGTGAGGAGGGAGGGTGTTCCAATACAGCTATTTGTTTCCTGGCTAAAAACTTCCTCACAGATAGTGCCATGTGAGCTGGTGCATTGTCGTGATGCCAGAGCCATTAATTGTTGGTGGAAAGTTCAGGCTGTCTAACACTTTCACGCAGACGTTGCAGCACTTCCAAATAGTAAACTTGGTTAAGTTGTTTGTCCAGTTGGCACACATTCATAAGAAGTCATCCCTGTGATATAATAAAAAAAGTTAGCAACATCCTTGCAACAAGTTCTCAAGCTTAATTGTCTGACCTTGTATTTATTTGTTTGCGTGTGCATTCATTCATTCAACAAACATTGAGCCCTCACTTTTGCCAGGTACTGTGATCGGTGTTGGAATAAAGGCAAAAGAGATTATCTTTGCCTCAGGAACTTGCCTTCCTGTGGAAGCAGACACATCAACCAACAACTATACTGCAATGTGATAGTACTGTAATAATACAGTAGCTATTTGCTGAGCTCCCACTATGTGCCAGAGACTATTCTGGGGGTGCCAATATATTGTGCACACACAGCACTTGCCATCAAGAGCTTGTAAAGCAGTGTTAGGGGGGAAAGTTACAATTTGATTGTTATAGGCACAGAGGCAAAGGCAGTTAACTTTGCCTGGGGGAATCATGGAAGACTTCTTGGAGGCCGTGATGTTTGAGCTGAGACTTAATGATTGAGCATGGGCTTTCCAAATGAAGTTTACGGGAGGTAGAAGCTATGAAGTAGGCTATATGGGAAAGAGCGGGCCTTCCAGTCAGAGGAAATAGCATCTGACAGTGCATGTGTGGTTACATATGAGAGAGTGGGAAGAGATGGAAAGGTCAGATCACAAAGGGATTTATTTATGTGTCTTAATAAGGAGCTTAGACTTCATTCTGTTGATGCTGAGTCTTTATGCAGAGGCTCCACATGGTAAGATTTGTGTTTTAGGATGATTTTTCAATAACAACGAGGAAAACAGATTTCTTGTGGGTAGGAGAGGGCAAGAATGTTGTCGGCAAGAAAGGGTAGGAGTCTGATCCAGTTATCCAAAAGGAAATCAATAAGTGCTTGAACTAAAAGCAGTGGTCTTGAGAATGGAGAAGAAGGGATAGATTCAAGAGAAATTGCAGAGGTAGAATCTATGGGTCTATAGGATGTTGGATCATTGGCTGAGGAGCATTAGACGGAGTGGAATTCTGAGTGACTGCTAGGTTTCTGGTTTCAGTTATTTAAGGGGTTGATACATGGTAATGCCATAGGGACCACAGGAAATGACCCTGGATCTTTCTTTGCTAATTTTTAGGTTGCTGTTTGAGGAAGCCATTATTGTCTATGGTATAGGTTGACTTGTGTGAGTCCTGTTAGGCTAAGAATATAGTTTTGACATATATACTTATGTAGACATATTTATATATGATAAATATATATTTACATATATATTATAGGTATATGCTGACCTGTATATATATATATATATATATATGTGTGTTTGTGTGTATACACACATACTGATCTGCATATATACTTTGTGTGAGTATATATATGGGTGTGTGTGCATGTGTATATACATATATATGTATATATGTGTGTATACACATATGTGTGTGTATATGTGTGTATACATATATGTGTGTATATATCCATATCCATATCCATATGTACTAACATATATACTGACATATATACTAACCACACTTGTTTAAGTGACTACCCCTGTGTTTAAGGATATCACTTTGTTTAATACCATGTTACTGCAGCAGTCCCGTGCTGAGGTTACATGCATGGGTTCTGGAGCCAGATTGGCTGGTCACAAGCACTGCCTTCATCCCTCACTTGCAGACTGAGCTGCTGGGAGTGATATCACTGCTTCCTCCCTGATTCTCCCCCATTTGTAAAATGGTCATAACAATTCCACCAGCGTCGTAGGGGCATGGTGAGGATGCAATGTCTTCATTCATAGTAATTCCCTTAGAACATGGCCTGCCTGGTACCTTGTAACATCGTAACAGCTCCACGATTATTATCTCTCATTGTCATGCCAAGAACATCTCCGTGGAACAGAGCCTGGAAGGGCTCCTGATCTGCTTGCCCAGCATTTACGCCTGTTGCTGCCAGGCAGAGCCCTTGCTCTGTGCCGGGTTCTGTGCCACAGGCTGTGCATGTAGTCCTTCCTTTAGTTGCACAAGAGAATTACCAGGTCCTACGTAGAGCATCATTGTCCCAGTGTTACAGATAACGACAGAGACTAAAGATGCGAAGCAACCTGCCCGAAATCACACAGATAATGAGTAGAGGAACCGGGATCCCCAGGGCTGCCTGGCTCTGAAGCCCTTGGACGTAATCCAGCCCGTTGCTAGGGCAGGGAAGGTGGTGACCACATCACTGAACCATTTCTAGAAGGACACTGGCTGGAAGGGCCTCATTATTCCAAAAACAAGAGTGACCTTGGTTCTCTAAGAGCGTAGCCCAGTGCCACGTCACAATGAAGTGCCATCTAGCAAGTATCCTTCTATTTTTAAGAGAATGATTATGCTTTTTCCTTTATTTTTTTCTCTTAGCCACCAAGCCCATCACAATCAGGTTTCCCTCCTCATCTCTCCTTTTAAGGATTTAGCCTTGCTTGTAGAAGCTTTGAAACACAATATCTAGTGAAGCAGGTTGCAAAACATTGTAAGAAGATGATCTGGAAAGGATTATTTTAAATGCAATTGCCTTGACTATGTTTCACTGAACCGTAAAAGCCACTTAGAGGAGAGAATCCTTTGAATACATATTGGTTGTATGCTCAGCTTATCCGTTTGCACATCGTCACCTTCACGTCTTGCTGGAACTTGGTAAATGTCAGGCCTCATCTTTCATTTTGTTTTCAATGAGATTCCTGCACATGCTGCTGCTGATGGCTCAGACCAGTTGCGTTGCCACTGTTCATGAGGCTTTCTGTAATGCACAAACATCACAGTTGCTCGATATAAGCATGGAATATTACTGATCGCACTGTTTTTCAATTGCAAGCTGAGACACTTAAGGGGAATTTACTCCTAGAGTAAGTTACTGAGGTACATTATTTCTAGGGTGCTAAAGCCTGAGAACTTTGCACCATCCCAGATCATCGTTTATAATCTCAGAGCAGACTCATATTTATAAGAACCTATTCTAGCCAAAAGGGCTTCTATAGACAGCTTTTCTGAGATTGTGAAAGTTCAGTTTCCTAAGCTTCGACTCTGCCATTGAAAAAAAGAAATATTTTTTCCTACTAAGCTACTAGCACTCTTGTAACCTCTTATATAATTCTCCTGGAGAAAGAAATCTGGCTTCCACCCAAGTCGGGTGTGCTGCTTTAGTTCAACTGGATGTTGAAAATCTACACATTAAAGGAAGATAAAACAGACAAATTGAGTCAATCTAGCAACAATCCTCTGCTTTTCTGAAAGGATTCACTCCCAAGATTCTTTTTTTTTAAATTAAAGTTTATTGGGGTGACAATCGTTAGTAAAGTTACATAGATTTCCAGTGAACAATTCAGTAATACATTATCTATATCTCACATTGTGTGTTCACCACCCAGAGTCAGTTCTCTTTCCATCACCATATATTAGACCCCATTTACCCTCTTCTAGGACTCTCTCTCCCCTTTACCCTCTGGCAACCCCTAAACTATTGTCTATGTCTATGAGTTTTTGTTCCTACATTTGTTTGTCTTGTTCTTTTGTTGTTTTCAGTTTTATATACCACATATCAGTGAAATCACATGGTTCTCTACTTTTTCTGTCTGACTTACTTCGCTTAGCATTATAATCTCAAGATCCATCCATGTTGTCACAAATGTTCCTATATCATCTTTTCTTACAGCCGAATAGTACTCCATTGTGTGTGTATACAACAACTTCTTTACCCATTCATCTACAGAAGGACAATTTGGTTGTTTCCATGTCTTGGCCACCATAAATAAATCTGCAATGAACATTGGAGCACACATGTCTTTATGGATAAATGTTTTCAGATTTTTTGGGTAGATACCCAGGATAGAGATTGCTGGGTCATATATGGTAATTCTATTCTTAATTTTTTGAGGAACCTCCACACTGCCTTCCATAGCGGCTGCACCAGTCTGCATTCCCACCAATAGTGTATGAGGGTTCCTTTTTCTCCACAGCCTCTCCAACACTTGTTACTATTTGCCTTGTTGGTGATAGCCATTCCAACTGGGGTGAGGTGATATCTCATTGTGGTTTTTATCTGCATTTCTCTGATGATTAGTGATGTTGAGCATTTTTTCATATGTCTATTTGCCATTTGGAGAAAAGTCTCTTTCGGGTCCTCTGCCCATTTTTCTATTGGGTTGTTTGTTTTTTTTGTTGTTGAGTTGCATGAGTTCTTTGTATATTTTGGATATTAGCCCCTTACTGAAGGCGCTCTTTGCAAAAATCTTCTCCCATTCAGTTGGTTGCCTCTTTATTTTGTCGATGGTTTCTTTTGCTGTGCAGAAGCTTTTAAGTTTCATATAGTCCCATTCATTTATTTTAGCTTTTACTTCCCTTGCCTTTGTAGTCAAATTCATAAAATGCTCTTTGAACCCAAGGCCCATAAGTTTAGTACCTGTGTTTTCTTCTATGCAGTTATTGTGTCAGGTCTTATGCTTAAGTCTTAGATCCATTTTGAATTAATTTTGGTACATGGTGACAGATAGCAGTCCAGTTTCATTCTTTTGCACATGGCTATCCAATTCTCCCAGCACCATTTATTGAAGAGGCTGTCTTTTCTCCATTGTATGTTTTTTGCTTCTTTGTCAAAAATTATCTGTCCATATTTATGTGGGTTTATTTCTGGTTTCTCAATTCTATTCTATTGGTTTATGTGTCTGTTTTTCTGCCAATACCATGCTGTTTTGATTATTGTTGCCCTGTAGTACAAGCTAAAGTCAGGGAGTGTGATACCTCCAGCATTGTTCTTTTTTCTTAGGATTGCTTTGGCTATTCGGTGTCTTTTGTGGTTCCATACAAATCTGATCCCAAGATTCTTTATATTAAAACTTTCCCTTGAAACTTTAAGACGATTGACGAAGCCGAATTTACACAAAACTTTTCAAGAGCTCATATGTTGAGGAAAGCACTGTTATTAGTCTGTGTTGTTTTGAAATCCTTGATTAGCATAGCTAGAGTGCAGATCTGAAAAAAAAAGCAAAATAAAAATCCCACACCTATATAAAAAATACGGTCTTTTGGCACAATAGATTACAAGCAAAGGAGAAGTTCATGAAATTATTGGTTTGGGAAGGAATGTATCCTCACATACTCAGCTGTTGTTCCCATATTTCATTTCCGTACACATTGATGTAGGCGTGGTGTCATCTCACGAACCGGAAGTTGGCTTGGAGGCTTTGTGAAATGTACTCACAAAGTACAAGTGGACAACACTGAGAGAAGGATGTGTTGCTTTGTGTTGTTTTCTTTTAAAGCTTCCATTTTATTGGGTGCTTATGGGCTGGATGATTTGCAAACTGCTTATGCACTTCATCTCACTTCATCCTTGTAAGAAATGGATGCAGCCAGACTTAATTGTCTTCATCTTGCCCATGAAAACACTGAGGCTCTGGGAGGTGAAGCCATTTGTCCATGGTTAATGAATAGTTCTTGATTCAAATCTAAGCTTGTATATTGTCAAAGGTCATACGCTGAGCCAGTACACTTGCCACTTGACCTCAACTGCACCTGCAGGCTGAACCACTAAGTTGCTGGGTGGAGAGTTCATTTGTATCTGTGTGTCTCTGTTCTCCAGCAGGCATACTGGGGGCAATGTATTTCTCTTGATTGTGGTGGAGGCCAAGAGAAATCCTGGATGTGAAGATGCTTTCACAGCACTTTGATGTTATGTGAAAAGTAACAATATAAATGTGAAGTCCCCCTCTCAAAGATTAAGGGTTTACACCACCTTGTATTGTGGTTTTGTGCATGTACTCCTATCTTCCTTGAGAGGCCAGAAATGTGTCTCATCACATTTTAATATACTGCATAGCATCTAGTCAGTCAATGGATGTGTGCTAGGTAAAGAATGAATGAATGAACAATAGTGTCAATGACTGACATGTTTAGAGCTCTTAATGTGAACTCAGGCACTATTCTCAATACGTTTTATATAGTAGACTCGTTTAATCCTTACAACAGCTTTATGTGTGGTAGGTTCTAGTAGCATCCTTCCCATTTCACAGATAAGGAAGGCATCAGGAGATTAAATGACTTGCCTAAGGACACAGTTGAAAAATGGGAGAGGACGGATCAAAACCTACAGCCTTTGGCTCCAGAACGTTTTTCCCAAACACTGTGCCCTAATGCTTCTCTATAAAATCCTGCCTCACCATTTCTCCCACTTCCACTGCACTGCTAGCCCCCTCTCCTACTTTTACCATAGCATTTCTCACAGCTGACATAATTTACACTTGTTTAATCATGTTGTTTTGGTTTCTTTTTTGGTTTGTATCCCCACACTAGAATGTAAACTCCAAGAGAGTTCTTCTTTGTTTACTGCTGTATCCCAGGCATATAGCTATGACATCTGACAATTAAGTTTGAGAACTTTGTTGCAACGATGTTGCTAACTTTTTTTTTTTTTTTGATATCAGAGGGATTATTCATTACGAATTTGTACCAACTGGACAAATAGTTAACAAAGTTTACTATTTGGAAGTGCTGAAAAGGCTGCGTGAAAAAGTGACATGACCTGAACTTTTCTCCAACAATTCATGGCTCTTGCATCACGACAATGCACCAGCTCACACGGCACTGTCTGTGAGAGAGTATTTAGTCAGTAAACAAATAACTGTATTGGAACATCCTTCCTACTCACCTTATCTGGACCCCAATGACTTCTTTCTTTACCCGAAGATAAAGGAAATATTGAAAGGAAGACATGTTGATGACATTCAGGACATCAAGAATAATATGACGAAAGGTCTTATGGCCATTCCAGAGAGAGTTCCAAAATTGCTTTGACGGGTGGACTAGGCACTGGCATCAGTACATAGCTTCCCAGG
This sequence comes from Rhinolophus hipposideros, assembly GCF_964194185.1. Classification (NCBI taxonomy): domain Eukaryota; kingdom Metazoa; phylum Chordata; class Mammalia; order Chiroptera; family Rhinolophidae; genus Rhinolophus; species Rhinolophus hipposideros. The sequence continues at coordinate 17,623,477 of NC_138059.1, read as the reverse complement.
GGGAGTACTTGGAAGGTGACCATAGTGATATTCAGCAATGAGGGATGTAGCACTTTTTCTAGGATGAGTTCGCGAACTTAATTATCACACATGAACTAATGATAAATACAGAACAGTGCCGGGCACATGGCAGGCATTGAGTAGATCTTCACTGGATGAGAGAATGATTGAGTCATGGGCCTATCTGTAAGCTCATCAGAACTGGCAGCTTTTCAGGATCATCCTGCTATAATTATGCTTGCAGTGGTGGTTTTTTAATTCAATATTGTAGAACGGTAGATAATATGAACAAATATCTCTGGCTCAAGGGTGAATAAGAAGTAATTCAGCTGAGGGGAGGAAAGATATAGGATGGTAGCTGGAAGGGGCATCAGTGGTGGGGGAACACGTCTGTGGGTGGAAAGATTTGCAGACGAAGGGGAAGGAACATGAGGAAAGACGAAGGGGAAGGAACGATGTGAATGGAGGTGAGTGGTGGCTCAGCAAAGGAAGAGAGGAACGGTTAAGAGCATTAGGGGAGGGGTAAGAGGATACACTGCAAAAGGGGGCATTGGCTGGTGATTATGTAGAGAGATTTGAAATGCAGAGAACTTGAGAGAGCTCTTACTGCCTGCCCTTGATCTTCTCAGGATAATAGCAGGGGGAAAGTCTCCACACATGACATTGAAGCCAATTCTGATTTTAAAAAAATGATGCCTGATAAAATGATGGTTTGCCACTACTGAAATGGGACCAGGGACCGAACTTCATTTCATTTAAGACATTCGTTTTCTGTAGGCAAGCAGTAACAGTGACAGGAAATCAAGACTGGCCTGTAATTAGTGTGAAATTGCTCTCCGTAAAGTGTTAGTAAAAGGAGATTGTATTTGATAAAGGGGCACTGACTTAGGCTGTTTGCATTGGCGACTTTTATAGCAACAAAGCAATTGCTTTTATGCTCTGAGGTCCCCTATGGGATCAACCAAAGATTCAAGCCTGGAAGAAAAAAGGACACCTCCCTTCACAAAGTGTGGTCACTGACTTTCTCAGACCCGAAGGACCCTTGTAATTCCTGGTTACTTGTGTCAATCAGCTGCTGCTCTTACGAAGATCACTGACTACGAATGGTGTTCTAGTCAACTTGAGATCTGCTTTCTATTTATTACTTGACATGTGCTTATGCACCCCCCCCCTTTTAATCTTCCCAATATTTTGTGAGACACTAATCTTTCTTCTTTCTTCTCTTACTGATAATTATTTATGTTCTCCCGGAATCTTCCTACTCAGGAATTCACTCCTTATGCTAGTTATCTACTGCTGAGCAATAAAATTACCCGCCAAATAGAGAGGCTTAAAAAGCACTAACATTTATTATCTTATAGTTTCTGTGTCAGGAGTTTGGGCATTGATTAGTTGATGCCTCTGTTAGGGTTTTTCACAAAGCTGTGATCAGAGTTTTGGCGGGGGCTGCCTTAGTAAGGTATAATTTACATCTAATAAACTGAATTTAAAGTATGCATTTTGATGAATTATACCAAATGTACACATCTGTGAAACTACTGCCAAAATAAATAGAAACCGTCCTTCACAACAAAATTTTTCTTGTGTCCATTGGCAATCCATTCTTTCTTTTGCTTCCAGCCCCACACAACCACTTACCTGCTTTTTGTCACTATTGGTGAGTTTACATTTTTCAGATTTTTAGGATTTTGTATAAACGGAATCATGCAGTATGAACTCTTTTGTATATGTCTCTTTTCACTTTCCCTAATGAGTTGATTTTGAGATTCATTTATGCTATCAGGTTAAGCCTTCTTTATTGCTGAATAGTATTCCATTGTGTAGATATACCACAATTTGTTGATCCAGCCACCTGAGGATGGAACTTAGGGTATTTTTTTTTCCAGTTTGGGGTGATTGCTAATTAACTTTCTGTGGGCATTTGTGTGTAAGTCTACATACTCACATTGATATACACTTTCATTTCTCTTAGGTAAATACCTAGGAGTGGAATGACTTCAGTGTTCAGTAGGTTTACTCATATGTCCAACTTATTCAGAAACTGCCAAACTGTTTTCCAAAGTATAGTCATACCATTTTGCATTCCAAACCACAGTGAATGAGACTTCCACTCATTCCATATCCTCACCAATTCTAGGTATGATTAATATTAATTTTAGTCACTCTAGAAAGTATATATTGTGTTATCTTATTGTGGTTTTAATTTGTGCTTCCCTAATGATGAATCATGCTGAGCAATTTTTCATGTAATTATTTGCTCTCCAAATCTTTCTTCTCTGGTAGTTCTATTTAAACTTTTGTTTATTTTTAATTAGATGGTTTGTCTTATTATTGAATTGTAAGTGCTCCCTATATATCTTATCTACAAGTCCATTGCTGTGCACACACACACATACACACACTTCTTCCTAGCCTATGGTTGACTTTTCATTTTAACAGTGATTCTGGAAGAGCAAAAGTTAATAATTTTGTTGAAGTTCAGTTTGTTGACTTTTTCTTTTATACTGCATACTTTCTATATTTAAGAAATCTTTGCCAAACCAAGTTCATTGAATATTTCCTCCTTTGTTTTGAAAGTTTTAGTTTTAGTTTTACTTAGGCCTGTGATTCATTTCAAGTTAATTTTTGTATATGGTGTAAGATAAGGGTTGGGGTTCATTTTTTGCACATGGCTACCCAATTACTCCAGCACCTTTAATTGAAAAGATTATCCTATCTCATTGAATTGCCCTTGCACCTTTGTCAAAAATCAATTGATAATATATCTGTTGGTCTATTCCTGGACTCTCTATTCCATTCTCTTGGTTTATTTGTGTATCCTGATCCAATATGACATTGTATTATTATAGCTTTACAATAAGCCTTGAAATCAGAAAGTGCAAATCCTTTAACAGTGTTATTGTTTTTACAAAGTTGTTTCAGCTATACTCAGTTCTTTGCATTTCCATATCCTGCTGGGCTTTTGATCGGGATTATATTGAATCTGTAGGTCAGTTTGGGAAAGAATAGAATCTTAACAATGAGGAGTCCCCTGATCCAAGAACACAGTATATTTCTCTTTTTCTTATGTCTTCTTTAAATTCCCTTAGCAATTATTTCATAGTTTTCAGTACACAGGTGTTGAATACTTTTTGCCACATATTTCCCCATGTAAAAAATATTTTTAAAGGTGATTATCAAATATATTTTTTTAAATTTCATTTTCTGATTATCTCTTGCTAGCATATAGAAATACAAATGATTTTTGTAGATTGAGCTTGTATCCTGCAACTTTGTTAAAGCATTTAAAAATCTATTTCTTAGGATTTTTTTACATGGAAAGTGATGTTGCCTGTGAACATAGCTGTAGGTCTTTTGTAAATGCCCTTTATTAGGCCGAGAAAGTTCCCTTCGATTCTCAGTTTGATAATTTTTATCAGGAATGCATTTTAGATTTTGTCAAACAATGCTTTTCACGTATCTATTAAAATGATCATATGACATTTTGATTTTAGTCTTAAAAAGTTTATAGTGACATTGATTTTCAAATATTAAAATAACCTTGAATTTGTGGGATAAACCCCATTTGGTTATCGTGTACTATATTTTTATATGTTGCTAGATTCAATTTGCTAATATTTTGTTGAGAATGTTTGCATCTCTGAGCGATATTGGTCTGCAGTTTTATTTTTTGTTGATGTTTTTATCTATTTTTCTCTTGTCTATTTTATTATTTTCTGCTCTTATCTTTATTTTTATTTTCCCTATTCTTACCTTCAATTTAGTCGGCTCTTCCGTTCCTAGTTTTCTAAGGTGAAACCTTAGGTCATTGATTTCAGACACTTATTCTTCAGTGCCATAAATTTCTTTCTATGTACTTACTTAGCTGAATTCCACACACTTTAATAATTTGTGTTTTTTTCTACCAGTTCAAAATAATTTCTAATTTATCTTTTAATTTGTGCTTTGACCCATGGATTATTAGAAATCCATTATTTATATTTGGGAGCACATTTTTCTGATGATTTCTAATTTAATTTCATTGTGATCCAAGAATATACTTGTTTTTAATCCTTGTAAATTTGTTGAATCTTGTGACCCAGAATATGGTCTGATTTGACAAATGTTTCATGTACATTCAGAAAGAATATATATTCTGTTGTTGTTGGTTGGAGATTTCTATAATAAATTAGACCAAATTGATTGATAGTCTTGTTCAAGTCTTTTATATTCTTACTAATTTTCTGTCTACTTTTTCTCACAACTTTTAAGATTTTATTTTATGATAAAATATCCAACTATAATTGTGAATTTGTCTATTTCTTTTTGAGCTCTGTCAAACTTCTTGTATTTTGAAGCTCTGTTGTTAAGTGCATAAATATTTAAGAGTCTATGTCCTTTTGATGAATTAATCCCTTTATCATTATGAAATGACTCTGATAACATTCTTACTCTAAAATCTAATGTGTTGGGTATTAATATAGTCACTCCAGTTTTCTTTGGATTAGTGTTTGCATGTTATATCTCTTCCCATTGTTATTTGTTTGTTTGTTTGTTTGTTTTTTTACCTTTAATCTATGCATGTCTTTATAGTGCAACTGGGTTTCTTGTAGGCAGCAAAAAAAAAAAAATTGGCTTGCTGTGCTTCTAATGAAAATTCTGTCTTTTTATCTTGATTTTTTTTTTTTTTGTATATAGCATGTCTTTATTATTTGGCTATTTTAAAAAATTTTTTTCTCTTTACCAGTGGTTTTAAACAGTTGACTATGATACACCTTGGTGTAGAACTTTTTATGTTTCTTGTATTTGGGGTTTGTTGAGCTTCTTTATGGTTTTCATCAAATCTGGGGAATTTTTGGCCATTTTTTCTGCCCTATCTTCTTTTTCAGAGACTCTCTTGATATATTAGGCTGCCTGAATTTTCCCCAGAGCTCACTGAATGCCCAGTTCATTTTTTTTTTTCAGTTGTTTTTCTCTCTCTCTTTCATTTTGGATGGTTTATATTACTACCATGTTTCTCTGAAAATAAGACCTAGCCGGACCGTCCCCTCTAATGCGTCTTTTGGAGCAAAAATGAATATAAGACTTATTGCTTCTCGGCCTTTTGGCTAAGATCAAGTGTAGTATGAATATAAGACCTGGTCTTATTTTGCTATCAGACCGGGTATTCTATAATACAATATAATATAATATAATATAATATAATATAATATAATATAATATAATACCGGGTATAATATAATATAATACAATACCAGGTCTTATATAATGTAAGACTGGGTATAATATAATATAATATAATATAATATAATATAATATAATAATGTAATACCCAATATTATATTATATTATATTATATTGATTATATTGTGTTATATTGTATTATATTGTAGCATATTGTAGCATATTATAGTATATTACATTATATTACATTATATTACATTATATTACATTATATTACATTATATTACATTATATTACATTATATTATATTATATTATATTATATTATATTATATTATATTATATTATATTATATTATGTTATATAGACCTGGTCTTACATTATTGTAAAATGAGACCGGGTCTTATATTAAATTTTGCTCCAAAAGATGCATTGGAGCTGATGGTCTGGCTGATGGTCTTATTTTCGGGGAAACACGGTATGTATTCATATTCACTGGTCTTTTCTTCTGCAGTGTCTAACAGTCTCTTAGTCTCATCTAGTGAACTTTTTATTACAATAATTGTGTTTTTCACTTTTAGAAGTTCCATTTTCATTTGTTTTTAAAAATTTACATGTCTTCACTTAAAATGTTTAACTTCTTCAACATATGGAATATAGTTATAAGTTTTTAAATGACTTTATCCACTAATTCTATAATCTTTGTTATTTATGACTCATCGTGTATCCCATTTCCCTCCCTCAAGGCATGCCTGAAATTTTTGGATTGGTTCTTGGACACCACAAATTTTACGTTGTTGGATAATTTTTGTATTCCTCTAGTCTTCAGTGTTTATTTTTTAAAAAAATAATAGGTTGAAGTTTTACAGTTTTACTTAGAACCAGATTGTTCCTTTCAGGTTTTGCTTTTAAACTTAATTATTAGGCACATGCAGAACAATCTTTAGCCTCAGGCTAAATTTTTCCCACTACCAAGGCAATCATTTTCTGAGGACTCTCCCACCCCATCCCCCACCTCATATAAGGTTTACCATTAAGGATGAAACACAAATTTCTCATTCATTAAAGGACGAAACACAAATTTCTCATTCCTGTGTGATCGTCAAATATTGATGCCCTGCTCCCTTTATGTGGTTCTTTTCATAGTCTCAGCTAGTGTAGTCACATACGTTTATTGATTAGTGTTCAACTGAAAATTCAAAGGGGACTGTCTATAGAATGTTTAAGTGCTTTCTTTGCACAGTTCTTTTGTCACAGGTGGGCCTGTGAATTCTAGTCACCTGAACCTCATCAGACTACCAGCTCCATCTTTTCAACTCAGAGAGACAGTCAAGATCACACCTGGATTTCCTCTCTCTTCACACCAGCATGGAAGACCTCTCCAAGCAATAAGCCTGGGCAATCAGAGGGCTCATCTCTTTTATTTCCCTTCTTTCAGGGTCCACTGTCCTGAGCTGCCTGATGTTCAATGTCTGAAAACTGTTGTATGATAAATTTTGTCTGTTTTTTAAATTTCATGTAGGAGGATAAACCCAATACCTATGTTCCATATTGTCCAGAAGGGGCGATCTCTCAGTGAGGTTTTAATTTGTTTTTCTCTTATGATGTGTGAAACTGAGAATCTTCTATTATATTTAAGGGTCATTTGAATTTCTTTTACTTTCCTATAAGTTCTTGTTCTATGCTTTTTTACCCCCATTGAGTTGTTGGTATTTTTCCTTCTCCACTTCTAGGAGCTTTATAGATATGGAGGTTATCCCCTCTTTTTTTTGTAAGCCTAGTCCAGTCTCTTGTTTGCGTTTCCACTTTGCTTATGGGTTTTTTATTCCATGCATATGGTTTTCATTTTTATGTAGTAAAAGTTATCAACATTTTCTTTTATTACACTTGGATTTTGAATCATGTTTAGGAAGGCCTTCCTGTGGCATATTTTTAATATCCTCAGAGCTACAATTCTCTGCCTGCTGAGAATGGATTTTATTTTTGCCAATAGTCTAAAAGTATTTGGAATGAAATCTGGTGAATAAGAGGGGAACAACAAATTGAGTAATGACAATTTTTATTAAATCATAAAGTTTCTGTGTAGTTAAGAGATTGGTTTCCATGTCAAATGCATACATTTTTCCTGAAGCTGATTCCAAAGTGGAATTTTAGAAACATGTGGCTGGATAATGTTTTTAGATATTAACTTTCCTTCCTATTGTAGTTCCTTCTCCTCTCCCCCTCCAACCCCCCCCAATAGCCCCCCTACACACACATTTAGGCAGGTAGTATGTTCTGTACTTTATGGCCTTGGAGGAAATATATGACAGAATAATTATGGGGTGGTAGAAGGCTCTAGAGAGGAATAGCCAGCCATGTGGTACCTTTAGGTAGAAAGGACTTCAGGCAGATATGAAGGAAAATTTCTGTGTCTCAAGCAACAGAGAACCACCAAACCCACAGAAGCCATCAGAGACGGACAGTGAACACCATATGGGTAGTCCACGTGGACAGGCAATCAGCTAGAGGGCCCCTCATGGATGATCTGACACTGAGGAAGACCCTGGAATTATGACAAATTCCAAAGCTGGATGGATAGAGACACCATGAATGATTGACGTGAGGTTTCCTGATTGTGGGGAGTCTTGAATTTGCAATTTAGTTTCTAGCAAATTACTGCATTTTACATATTTAGAAGTGATCTCCCCTCTTTACAAATAGTCTGAGCAATGGTTAACATCGATCTGTAGCTTTCCAAAGTGAAGGATTTGAAGAGTTGCATTCATTGGCCTGTCTGCTAAGGGGAGAGGGCGCATAAACTGGATTAGTGTCTGTCATCTTATCACAGGAGTTTTTCATTTCAAGTCCTCAGATCCCAAGGGATCTCTGACCTTCGAAGGTAAAAAGATTACTACTTTACAAACTTCTAATTGAAATATAGACTTTCCTTCTATTATCGATGGAGACATAAGCCAGAGGCGCATCAGCGATACACACGATTTCATCAACAACAGAAACCACACACAGTTTCATCTTACAACACGCGTGCTGGCATGTAACTCAGCATGTTGTCAGTCCTCCTTACTACTCATCACTACTTTAATTATGGAAGTTTTCAGACTTATTGCTAGATCTAGTTATTTAATTTGTTAATCAAGAAGCACTAGTATCACTGTCACAGATATTTTTAATATTTTGATCGTTCGCATTTCAACATAGTTTTCTTTGTATTCATATATTTTATTTTGCACCCTTGTACACATTATTCTGACATGCAATCTATAGGCATCAGCAGGTAGTCAAAAGTGTCCATGGCATAAAATAGGTCAGAAGCCCCTGTTTTTCTTAATTAAACTTTGTATAATTCCTGGCTGGAGTCACCTCTAGAAGAGATGAGATAGCAATAAGGCAGTTCCTCGCTTTTCATTGCCAGCTCCTCCTCAGCTGGAAGATTTGAAGATATAACTTAACTCTGAGAGAATCTGACCTTCTACCCTCATTTCCAGCTCCATAAACTGCAGGAGCCCAGTACTTGATCCTTCTGACATGACAGCTTCCACCAGGAGCAGTGCTTACTAGGTTTGGGGGCCTGAAACTTCTCTGCAATGGTTAGCTGATGACAGATTTGCCTCTCTTCTTTCCTTGTGAGCTGGTGCCAAAATGACTTTCCACCTCAGTGAAATAGCTTTAAATCTGACATTCTGGGCTGGGGGCCTCCTCTTTCATTTAATCAGCACCAACGCCATCTTCTGTCTTTGACTCTGTTCTATTCAGGGCACAGGGCCTGTACCCCCTCTCTTGCCTCTAACTCTGCCTCTGCCCTCCCAACACTCCTTCTTTTCTGTCCACACTCCCTCCAGCTGTGGTAGGTGATGATGGCAGCAGACCGGAGGGTTCCAGCATCCAAGCCTTGCAGGCCCCCATGGAGAGACGCTATCAGCTTTCACCGGCTGACAAAAATAATGGAAACGAAATCAGGCCAAAAGCAAAGTCCATGCTGAGTTAAAGTCTCTCATCTTGTCATTTTTTTTTGAACACAACACTCTCTGACCCAGAACTCTCCCTTCTCTCAGATCAACCCGAAGACAAAACTTTTCAGCGTCTGTTACCTGAGACTATTTTACGGCATTGCCGTTCTGTGTTCTATTTTAACGGTGGTAATGAGAACTACTATTTTACAGCTTATGATGTGCTTTCTTAGTTATGTTTGCATTTATCCTCCGAGCCATTGTGTACATCCAGTTTTTGTGCTCCCGTTTGACAAATGAGATATCTGAGCCCGCCCTGAAAGGTTGGAAAGGAGCTCTGTAAGGTGCTGGAATTGGGAGCTGACCCAGGACTTCTTCCTCCAGAGGCAATGCCAGTTCTGTTGCCTTGTAGTTCCTGCTATAGGAAGAGGTGAATGTGCCAACAGATGAGATATCTCAAATGTGTGGCTCGTTGGCTTTTGTGTTTGGAACATGGTGTTTTAAAAGAACTGGTGTGAGTTTCTGACATGTAGAAATTTGTAAATTTCCCATCAAAATCCAGATTCCTGACTTTTTCCCCACTTCGAATGAATGAACAGGTCTGGTTACCGGGAACATGCACTATACTGTTAGGCAACAATTTGCTAGAGCTCAGTAGTGGTACTTCTGGTAGATGGCGTGTGAATTGTCCAGGGTACTGCAGTCTCCACCACTCCCTATTGTTTCCCAGCATTAAAGCTGGGTGTCAGTTATCATTTATTATTCTCTTTGCCCTGTTTCTTATAGTGGATTTACAAGAGGAAAGGAAAACAATTCTTAAACGCACTTCTCTCTCAAAAATGGGGAAGTGAAAAGTGGACCTTGAGAACTTTATTTTTAGCCTTATTTGCCTGAGTTCTATGGGAATTTGGGTTGGTGATTTCTTACGGAGACAATTGTTCCCAAATCTGGATGCTCATTGTAAACATTTGGGGGAAGCTTTTCAAACGCACATGACTCTGGGCTGCACCACAGATCCACTGTCAGAATCTTCAGGAGTTGCCCCCGGGAATCTGTAATTTTTAAAAATTCCCCAGATGAATCAGAAAACTAATGATTTATATCTCAAAGGGCTTCTGTGTGATGTCCTTTTATGGAAAGCAGACTCCACTTTCCCCTAAGGCTTTGTCAACAAACAGTGCTAGGAAACCCAGGTAAGCCTGAAACTTCACCGGTAGCCCAAGACAGTCAGGTGGAAATGGTCCATTTGGAAATCATAGCAAGTGAAATATCAGTTGATTGATCAATTTTGCCCTATCGAGTCACTAACTAGAAAGGCATCATGAGACCATATTAGTGCCGATTCTTACCACTCCGTGGCTCTTTCAAAGAACCCTGTCCTGAGTCACTCCGAAAGGCACCTAGGAATCATTTAGCATTTTGGAGAAGGTGCTTTTTCTCCCTGCTTCTGGCATCTTTAACTGAAAAAACAAAGTGTAGAATGAGAGTTCGAGACAAAATCAGAGCTTCAACATTGGTTTCCTGAGTCCTGGATATTTTTCTTCCACGATGGACTTCATTTCACAGAATTAGCATTTTTTTTTTCACTGAGAATTTTAAAAACAAGATCACGATGGACTAGGTTGGGTAAATATTTTTTTTTTTATTGCCCCAAGACAAAAATGGAAAATTGGGACTTTTTTGTAATTTGCCACCACTTAACTAAAGATAAATTAGTTATAATGTTGAATACCTTGCCATCTCCAGCTATTGAAGGGAACCAGAAATATGTTTTCTTTCATCATTTTTAGGGTAATAACGGTAGTAGTAGTAGTAGATACTCTTTATTGATCACCAATTCTGTGTCGGTCATGCTCATATTTATTTTCTATACATTATTTAATCTTTACAGTAACACTCTGAAGCAGATATTTACTTCCACATGAGGCATTGAAGCTCTGAAATTTTAATTAACTTGGTTTATTCAACCACTATTTAGTGAGCAACTATCATGTACTAGGTTCTAGAGCACATAAGCAGCAGACCTAGGATTTGAATCTGATATTCTGATTCTCAAACCTATGTTTTTCAACAGCTCTGTGAAACTTTCCTGTTTTCTAGGTCTTCCTCTCATTTCTCCGTTGGGCTCTAACTTGATCCTCATTCCTACGTTGGTTCCCATAATATTTCTTTTCTTAACATTAGTGTCTCTATTTCATTGAATAAATTATCTTTTTTTAAATAGATAATTATTTTTTAAAATTTTTTATTGGGGAACAGTATTTTTCCAGGGCCCATCAGCTCCAAGTCATTGTCATTCAGTGTAGTTGGGGGGACGGGCGGCTCAGCTCAGCTCTAAGTCCAGTCGTCATTTTCAATCTTAGTTGCAGGGGGCGCAGCCCACCATCCCATGTGGGAATTGAACCAGCAACCTTGTTGTTAAGAGCTCGTGCTCTCACCAACTGAGCCATCCGACCGCCCTTTGAGTAAATATCTTGTCCAGGCTAGCTCTCCTGAGGCTGGAGCCAATATGTGGGATGGGGTTCATGGGAGAAGAATTGTGTTGAGGGGCCTGGGTCTGCATGCTGGAGGCACCTGCCAGGGACAGCACAAAGAGGCTGCTGGGCTGGGGAAGGTGTGCTGGACACGTCTCCATGATGCCAGGGTTTACCTCCTGTGAACAGATTTGGTGGGACCATTGTGCCATAAATCCAACAGGTCGCTAGTCACAAACTACTTCCACAAAACTTGGAGACAAACTGAGTGAACACATCAAGGTAGGAAATACCTTATATTCATTAATTATGACTCATTTTATTTTGGATTTATTTTTTTAAAGCAATTTTGCATATATGGTTTTATTTCACATTCAAATGAATTCTAGAGTATAAACAGAGATTCTGTACTTATATTTGATCAGGGATTGTTGATAACAGCTGTAAGTTAAGCTTCCCTTAGCCTCTGAAGAGCCCCTTCCTCTACAATGAAAACGTTGTAAACAAATTACGTAGATAATAGTATACATACTGAAACTAAGTTTGGGAGAGTATTTACATTATGAGTGTATCATAGTGGAAATGGTTCTAGGATAGGAAGACGGGTGTTGTGTTTGAAGATAAAAACTTGGTCTGGACCTCATTGGTTGATGAGGATGAGGGTACAGAGATTATGGGAAACACTGTCAAACAAATGTAAACGTTGGGGAGAAAAAATTTAGGGTGTTACTAGAAAACAAGATAGGCAACTTGAAAAGGAATTTAGTTATACGCCAAAGAGAACAACAGAAAGTTGGAACATTATTGCCCTAGAATATACTTTACAATATGATCCTTTGGGAGACCAGTGTATAATGTAGCTTCTTGGGAGGATAAGCCTGTATTATCTTAATAGATTTTTGATAGAATACCAAAATTGGAAAGTAACAGGGATATGCTTCTATTAAGAAGCAATTCTCTCACAACCCATTTTTCATTTTAATGTGCCTTGTGATTGCTTACTCAACACTCTTTGCTTTCTTTTTTCTTTTTCATGATGATCCTAAGTATATTTTTCCAAAATACAACCATGGGCAACCCCAAATCCATTGTTCTTCATTCTTACTCCTATGAGTGTTTCAGGTAATACTGTTCTTAGTATTCTGTGTCATCTTTTTTATCCTTTCATTTACTTTCTTGGCTGCCACAAGTCTCCCATTTATCTGTCTCATTTTTCTCCTGTCAGGCCATTCTGAGTGGTAATTTTTCATCCTATCAGTTTCCTTATCCCAGTGGTCCATTCATTTTCTTTAGCCTCCTTTCCCTTCCTCCTCCATATCCCTTCATGACAAGTACTTTCTCTGGTGAAGTTTTGAAGCATTTCAAGAGTTCACAGCTAAGGATGGTAATTGGGAATAGAATGAGAAGATGGGTTTATTTAATAGTTATTACAGGGTTTCAAACCAGTCAGAGTTTTTGGCTGCAAATGATGGAAACTCAACTCAAGTTAGTTTAAGAAAAGGGGAATTTATTGAATAACTTATCCAAAAAGGATATTGGTATAAAACAGAATGGAATGAATTACTGTAAGAACCAAGACCTCACAAACTAGAACAAGAATTCAATACCATTAGGCCAATGCCTTGCTTTTCTCCTTTTTTTCCTGATGAGTTTCATTCTGCAGACATGCATTCCTTAAGTGCTGGGAAATATACTGACTTTCGGTTCCAGATTTATATCCTCCAGCAGATGAAAGGCTTCCTCTCCCTGCCCCCAAACCAAGATCCATATATCACTTCCAGGGAAGACATCTGATTGGTTCTGATTGGTCATGTGTTCTCTTCTGGACCAGCCTCTCTGAGTCTTAGCCATACCGGAGTCATGAATGGGGGGTGGGGTGGTGGTGGAAAGGACTAGGATATGCCACTATAACTGAAAACCTAACAGAACCATCAAATGAGAGAAGAGTAGTTCTCTAAAGAAAAGGATGCTAGGAAGAACAACAACAACAAAAAAGTATAAACACTGATATATATATATTTCTCCTAGGGGGAAGGGAAAGGAGGCTATATATATATATATATATATATATATATATATATATATATATATATATAGCCTCATATACCCTCCTTTTCCTTCCCCCTAGGAGAAAAATACCATAATTAGATCATTTTTTCTTGACTTTTTGGGAGAAATATGTTAAAGAAAAATTCAACTGTGGGTTATATCAAAGAAAATATTGAGAATAATATGGAAACTCTTTTGCTACAGTGAAGGCACCCAGTGAAAAACTCAGAATGACTACTTTTGAAGAGCTGAAAGGGCCTCTCAAGACAGGAGAGATCTAAGAACATAGCATGTAGTGCTAGTATCAGTTAGTTTTTGCCGTGTAACACAGAATCACAAAATCTAGTGGCTTAAGACCACAACCATTTAGTTATTCTATTAATTTATTTACTCATATTCTAGCAGGCTTCATAGGATTCTCATGGATTGGAAGAATCAACATAGTTAAAATGGCCATATTACCCAAAGCAATATGCAGATTTAATGCAATCCCCATCAAAATCCCAATGGCATTTTTTAAAGAAATAGAACAAAAAAATCATCAGATTTGTTTGGAACCACAAAAGACCCCGAATAGCCAAAGCAATCTTAAGAAAAAAGAACAATACTGGAGGTATCACACTGCCCGACTTTAGCTTGTGCTACAGGGCTACAATAATCAAAACAGCATGGTATTGGCAGAAAAACAGACACATTGACCAATGGAATAGAATTGAGAACCCAGAAATAAAACCACATAAATATGGACAGATAATTTTTGACAAAGAAGCTAAAAATCTGCAATGGAGGAAAGACAGCCTCTTCAATAAATGGTGCTGGGAGAATTGGATAGCCACGTGCAAAAAAATGAAATTGGACTGTTATCTGTCACCATGTACCAAAATTAATTCAAAATGGATCAAAGATTTAAGCATAAAACCTGACACAATAAACTGCATAGAAGAAAACACAAGGTACTAAACTTATGGACCTTGGGTTCAAAGGGAATTTTATGAATTTGACTACAAAGGCAATGGAAGTAAAAGCTAAAATAAACAAATGGGACTATATGAAACTTAAAAGTTTCTGCACAGCAAAAGAAACCATCGACAAAATAAAGAGGCAACCGACTGAATGGGAGAAGATTTTTGCAAACAGTTCCTCCAATAAGGGTCTAATATCCAAAATATACAAGGAACTCATGAAACTCAACAACAAAAAAACAAACAACCCAATTGAAAAATGGGCAGAGGACCTGAAGAGACATTTCTCCAAAGAGGACATACAAATGGCAAATAGACATATGAAAAAATGCTCAACATCACTAATCATCAGAGAATTGCAAATAAAAACCACAATGAGATATCACCTCACCCCAGTCAGAATGGCTATCATCAACAAGACAAATAGTAATAAGTGTTGGAGAGGGTGTGGAGAAAAAGGAACCCTCATACACTGTTGGTGGGAATGCAGATTGGTGCAGCTGTTATGGAAGGCAGTGTGGAGGTTCCTCAAAATATTAAGAATAGAATTACCATATGACCCAGCAATCCCTCTCTTGGGTATCTACCCCAAAAATTTGAAATCATTTATACATAAAGACACGTGTGTTCCAATGTTCATTGCAGCTTTGTTTACGGTGGCCAAGACATGGAAACAACCAAAATGTCTTTCGATAGATGAATGGATAAAGAAGTTGTGGTATACACACACAATGGAATACTATTCAGTGTTAAGGAAAGATGATATAGGAACATTTGTGACAACATGGATGGATCTTGAGAGTATATTGCTAAGCGAAATAAATCAGACAGAAAAAGCAGAGAACCTATGATTTCACTGATATGTGGTATATAAACCAAAAACAACAAAAGAACAAGACAAACAAATGAGAAATAAAAAGTCATAGACAGAGACAATAGTTTAGTGGTTACCAGAGGGTAAAGGGGGTGGGGGGAGGGAGATGAGGGTAAGGGGGATCAAATATATGGTGATGAAAGGAGAACTGACTCTGGGTGGTGAACACACAATGGGATTTATAGATGATGTAATACAGAATTGTACACCTGAAATTATGTAATTTCATTAACAATTGTCACCCCAATAAATTACAAAAAAATAAAAATAATAAAAAATAAATAAAAAGACTACTTGGGAGCCCCCATAACTATAATTTTTCTCAAAGTAATTCTTTAATTATAAGGATAACACTGGAGGAAGGTACTTTTGCAATTTTGCAGGAAAACAAATTATCATATAAATATAAATAAATAAATATATATGTGTGTGTATATGTATATATTTCCTTTCTGCCATATCAAGAGATAGAGAGAGAGACAGAAAGAGACACAGAGAGAGAGAGAGAGAGAGAGAGAGAGAGAGAGAGAGAGAGAGAGAGAGAGAGAGAATGGATGGATTGGATGCAGGAAAAAAGAAAAGGCAGGGTAATTGAGGATGAAGGATTTCGAGGGAACCGAAGGACATAGAAGTTGATTACACTTTTACTTAGTAGGAAACCTCTTTTGAGGTTGAAGGAAGTGAGTTAAGGATGGATGTGGGAGGAGGAAAGTTTATAGGCTAGTGGTAGTTGTTGAGATATAGTGAGGCTAAGGGCTTCAAT
The DNA here is from genome assembly GCF_964194185.1 of Rhinolophus hipposideros. NCBI lineage: Eukaryota > Metazoa > Chordata > Mammalia > Chiroptera > Rhinolophidae > Rhinolophus > Rhinolophus hipposideros. The sequence goes on along the minus strand of NC_138059.1, from coordinate 17,607,243 downwards.
TTTCTCTTATAAATATGTAGTGAGTTATTTGCTAAGTGTAAGGAAGAAGAGGTGGATGAGTGTGAGTGGAGAATTAAGGGAGAGTCTTTTTAATTAGTCATTAAAAGTATAAGCAGTAGTCAAGGGTTTGACCAGTAGTATTGACCAGTGCTAAAGGCTGAAACCTATCTGTATAACTGTGTGTGTGTGTATGTGTGTGTGTGTGTGTGTGTGTGTGTGTGTGTGTGTGAAGGAGGAGGAATTTCCCTATCATCATTGGTTATGAAGTTTTATGCCCCACCTCAGAAAAGCATAAAGGGATAGGAGAGAATCAGACTGTAAGATGCCCTCTTGGTTGAAAATTGTACAAATGTCTCTTTGACTGCAATAATAAAATGACGTCACACAAGTTTGCCAGGTCACTTACATAAACACCCATCACCACCTTTGCCAGATGACATAATGAGGAAGAGCTTATTTCAGCTGAATGGAGCCTCAGTGAAAGACAAGAGCATAAATTCTCCCTGCCTCACAAAGGGCAGTGCTCTCAACTTTGAAACTGGGAATTTCAAATACAGCTGTTCTTTGAGAGTTAAATTATGTAATCAGCACAGAAAGGATGCAATGTTACTACAGAAACTGGCAGAATGATTCCTGGACCAAAGCCAGCTTTGGTTATCACCTAAGTGGTGACAGTAATGTGTTCGAAGAAAAAAAATAGGTCAGTTTGTCAGGAGGATTACATTAGTTGGGAAGGTGGAAAAAGCTGACTTTGGCAGTGGAGAATCAGTGGCCATTACGTCTGGAACACTCTGGTCCCTATGACAGGGACATCCTTGCTCTAAAACGGTGTCATTAAAGTATTTGGCTCATCAGATGCTGTCTCTTGCTCAAATCTATGCTCACCAAACCACTTTCTGAACAGAGTTCAGCTACATATATCTGCTGTAAGGTAAACATTCATTCAAGAGAAAGCCCAAATATCTATTATGTTTCAGGGTTACTTGTTTTGGTCTTGGAGATACAGAGGTGAATGAACAAAACAAAAATTCCAGTCTTCATGAAGCTGACATTTATTCTAGCACACGTGCACACATGTGCACACTCGTGCACATACATATTACATATTACTTTGTGGGTAAATGCTATGAAGAAAACTAAAGCAGAGGAGAGAGACAGGAGGTGTTGAGGGTGTTTCAGTTTCTGGGAGGGTCATCAGGTAAGGAGTCCTCGAGAGCTCACATTTACACAGAGACTTAAAGAAGGTGAGGAAGAGAACCATGTGGGCATCCAAGGGAACACTATTCCAAGCAAAGGAAATAGCCAAGATAATATTTCTGAGGTGGGATGGGCCAAGCTTGTTCCAGGTATAATGAGAAGGCCAGAGAGACTGGAGTGCAGTGAGCAAGGGGAAAGGAAGTAAGAAATAAGAAATGTGATCAGAGAGGTAATGGGGCATGGGAAGAGTGACGTTGCATGGGACCTTATAGTCATTACAAGAACTGGCATTTACTCAAAGTGAGATGGGAAGTCATTGGAAGGTTTTTAACAGGGAAGGGATGTGATCTGACAAAGGTTTTAACATGATCACTCTGACTTCTCTGTTGGGCAGAGTTTGAGCGAGGGAGTAGGCTAACTGGAATGGGAAACTAGTTGGGAAGCTGTTCCGGTGATCCAGGGAAAGACATGATGGTGACATGGGTAATAGCAATCAAAGTGGTAAACAGTGCTTGAATTCTGGCTATATTGTGAAGACAGAACGGCAGGAATCGTTGGAACATGTTAAGTGGGGTACGTGGCAGGAATTGAGGAGTAAAGGATGATTCCAAGGTTGTGGCTTTAAGCAACTCATAGGATAGAGTTCCATTAACTATGACAATGAAGTTACAAGAAGAGCTTGTTTGTGGGTGAAGATCAGGAGGTCAGTTCCGCACATGTTCAATTTCAGTTGTCTAATACGTATCCCAAGTGGATATATCAAACCGGCAGCCGAGAGTTCAAGATTAAAATCACAGCTAGAGATAGAAAGTTGAGAGTCATCACATGTGAATGCTATTTAAAGCCATGAGACTGGAAGAAATTACCAAGGGAATGTGCAGATAGAAACGAGATGTTCAAGGACTGAGTCTTGGGGGCATTCCAGTGTTAATAACAAGGAGATGATGTGGAATCAGCAAAGAAATATAAGAATGAGCTTCTGGTGAGATAGAAAAAAAAATCAAGAGAGTGAGAGTAAGATATCCCTAAAACCAGGTCAAGAATATATTTTAAGAGAAATGCGTGATCAATTAATTGTTTCAACTGTGAGAATGCACTAATTAGTTAGGCCAACAAAATTATGTGGGCCATGTGACTGTTATATTTCTCATTATAAGTTAGCAAATTGGATTTCTGGAGCAAATGGGATTTCTGGTTTAAGTCTTCTGTGGATCTAGAGCAATGAATCTGCTTTGGGTTGGCTGACTGAGTGTGTAAGCCTGAGGGCCAGACCTTGGGCTGCGGTGAATTCATGTCACCTTGTGAGGCTGTTTAGCAGTCCCTCTGCTTGTACTCTGGTTTTAATGATATTTCAGCTTTGTCACATGCAGAGTCTGCTTGGGAATTCAGTCTTCACATCTGCCTCTAACCAGCTTGCCCTGTCAGAGCTAACCTATTAGCTGCCATTAAAAGACATCCCATATGGACTGGGTCTGTCATGGAGAGGTTTTTGGAATCATTCCCACACACATGGTGAATGGTGCAAGAGAAACTATGGCCCTTATCACAGCCAGAGTTGAATTTGTGGAGTAGGAAGACTTGCCTAAGAACCAGGAAATTTTGGTTCTTGTTTCGTCTCCATCACTTAACTAAATCTATTATTTAGGGCAATTTACTAAACTTCTCAGGACCACAGTGTATCATCAAGATAGGTTAGAGTATGCAGCAATAATATATTAACATTGAAGTCTCAGTGGCTCAACACAACGAAGGTTTATCCCTTGCTCATGCTAATATTTACCCAGGTTTATGAGAAGGCTGTGTTGCCCATATCCACTCAGGGACCAGCTTGATGGAGGTTCTACCAACTAGTAACTTCCATGGTACTCCTACATTCCTTAATCACTTGAGCTCAAGGGAAGAGAGGGATGATGGGAGACGTGCATATGGGCTTTTCACTGTCTCATTTCTGCTTAGAGCCCACTGGCCAGAGTTAAGTCACAAGGCCTCCCCTAACCACAGTAGAACCATAAAATGTAGAGGAAAAAAATGGACTCTTTATTGACCATTATAGTCTATTCCACACTCAGTTTACACATCTGTTGATGAGGTATTAATAATAATAATAGAACTTATCTCATAGAGATGTTGGGAGAATTAAATGAGATAATCCACATGATGTGCTTAATGTAGAACCTGGCCCATAGAAAGTGTTAAGATCGATTCTACCCATGATAATTATTATTATCATTAAGTGGGCAATAAATTGTACTGTTACTATTGTTATTATTATTGTGTGATCCTCCTAAGAGCAAAAGGGACTGTATCTAAGCTCTTAACCATTTATCACATTTGGGCCAGGATGAAGGCATTCTACCCTGACCGTTGGCTCAGGACCAAGATAAGAGCCACCGACAAAAGATTCCAGGAAACTCATTTCTGAGGCAGCTGCCCTCAGCCACTGCCCTTGGCCTACCCCTTTTGCCAATACTGCAGGCCATGAACGCCTCTGTCAGCAACCCAGGAAGAAGTCTGAAGACATTGGAAGTCTCCAGCTCTTTCTTCTAGTTGATTTTCCAGGGCTCAGCATTCTTCCTACACATCTAGTCTCTCAGAGCGTGAGTCTCTCAGAGCGTGAGACGATGGGGCAGCTCAGTTTTCCTGGCATTAAGGTTCATGTGTAAATAGCTGGAGCCAGAAGGACATATAAACACTATGCTAGTCAGCAAGCAGACTTGCTGTTGTCTGGAAACGTTACCCAGCTTTCTACCCTCTGTGTGGTGTGTTGCAGAATAAAGATCCCACCGTGACCTTATTAAAAGCAGAGCGCTGAAGAGGCTATTGGGAGGCCATATTTGTTGGTGGACGTGGGAATGTGGAGGAGACAACGCTGAAGAAAAATGCTAGGTGGTCCTTCAGCCTAGAACCTGTAGGAAGTCCAGCAAGTTTGCTTAAGTTGGGTGAATCCCATCTGCCTGCTATCTTGGCTTTGCTTCCTTATATTCAGGCTTCCAAATCAACCCTACTCCTTTTTACTATCATGCCTTCATCTGTGCTATGCTGTTGTTTCTTCCTGGAACACCCTTCCCTCCTGTCTTCTCCTGTACTCCACCTGTGGAATGAAATCCCACTCATTCTTCAAGGTCTAGTTCAAATGCCACCTCACTGCTTCCTTGAAATCGTTGAAGGTGTAATTGCAAGGGTTATGTTTTCATATGCTTTTAGCACCTAGCATAGCATCTGGTGTTTAATAAATGTTTATCAAATTGAAAATCCCCCCCTCTTTATTAGGTTTATCCTCTAGAATATGTTTATAGAGCCCATGGGCTGTGACAAGCTTTCAAAAAAATTGGGGAAAGTTGTTTCTGCCCCCGAGTCTCATCAAGAAAAGCCTGAAGTACTGAAATCTGCCCAAACTTTTCAGTTCCTAAAACTTGCAATAATGAGCCCAATATATCAATCTTAACTATGTGCGATCCTCTTATCTTGCTGAAATTGACATTCAGATTAAGGCCGACATTGTCTTCATCTCATATGGCATCTCTTCTTCCAGGAAGTTGTATTATTACTTTAACTGCATTCATGGAGCACGCCCATTTAAAGTATATGTGCACATATATGACCTCATTTAAAAGTTCCCCATGCTGAGGCTTTGTAAAGTATGAGATAACATTTCAATGCCACTGCTGTAATTGAGTAAATACAGCAGTCTGTTATTTCAGCAGAGTCCATCTAAACACATTTGAGCTTAACAATGACACTCAGGATTACTAGCTGATTGTGGGGACAAAGCCCCCAAAAAACAGTTTCCAGGCTCTCGGCCTCACATAGAAAGGTGCTGGCTTGGGTAGTAAATGGCCATCAACTGTGATCAGATGGCCAGCAGCTGTGGCTAGTTGGCCATCAGCTGTAACCCGTAAGCCATTGGCCACTAATATAATGGCTGTGGCTACGCTAGCAGAAGAATGGGGGCTAGCAAGAGCGGATTGCAGAGAGGCGGATGCCGCCGGTGAGAATATAGTGGTATGACTCCCCTCCTTATGGCTCTGTGGGTGTTGCTTTTTGGCCTCACCATGTCCTGCGTTCTTATGTGGGGAGTGGGAGCTGAGACCCCGCTGGACGCCGCGCATGACAAATGGCGCAGCGAGCAGGGTCCCCTGCGCGACACTGATATTACCTCTCAAACAGCATGGATAAGGTGACACTGTTATTTCCGGGAAAGCAGAGTTCCATACCAAGAATTATTGCGGGGATTTGGAATCCCAAATCAAGTAATCCCCTGTGTTTTACCACTTATTTAAACTCTGAGGGCCTCTTTTCCAAATTGCTCGATGTACAGATATTTGAGCACTTTACCCAAATCTGGGGCCTTTGAATATTTGTTCTGATCCAGCCACGCCTGCTAGGTGGGCTCAGAATGATCTTTAAAGAGCAAACCCACCAGAGCCTCCAGCCTTGGGGCTTCTCCATAACAAATGAGGCAGGAGACCTGGGTGGTCGTCCCAGAAGGGATGGGTAGTGAATGTCCCATGGAGCAAATCTTTGCCCCTGGGAGATGGAAGCTGGCAGGTCAATGAGTCTTCCTTCCTTGTTAGTTTTTCTCCCTTGCTTCTTTTTTAAGGAAAAATGATGAGCTGTTATAAGAGATCTTTTTCGTATCAAAACAGGCCTGTATCTGTCCTCAGTACAGTTATGCCTTATCCGAAATATATGAAATATGAGGGGAAAAAATGACGAGCTGTTAAAAACCGTAAGAATTCATGTTCCACTCTTAAGACCAATATCTACAGACCCTGGCTTGATGAGTTATTTTATGTTCATCCTTTGCCCTTGGTGATGTTTAATACCATAAAAACGATCACACCCCAATTCAGTCACTTACTGGGCTAAGAAGTTCTGGAATTACAGCCAAGTTCTCCAAAAGTTTATAGTCAAAGTAGTCAAAAGGACAAGTAAGCAGATAAATTACAGAATATTTTGATAAGTGTTGTAAAAGAAGTAAAATAAAATATTGTAACAGAGAAGACAGGCAGAATGATTTCTCTGGAGGAATCAAAGGAGGGCTGATTTCTTTGGAGAAGCTGTCCGGATTCCCTTGAACTTAGGAGAAACCTTGCTCTGTGAGGGCAGGAAGGAACCATGTCTGTTCTGTTCACGTCAGTACACCCGGCAGCTAGAATCATGCCTGGCATGGGGTAAGGTGCTCAAATATCTGTGGCCTGAGTAACAATTAGTAGATATACAGCAATTACCACCGGGGGACACTGTGCTAAGTGCTTTGTTTGCATTGTATTATTTAACCAGTGCAGGAGCCTTATGAGTTTCTGCAGAAGGGAACCAAGACTTCGGGAAGGCAATCGCCACGGTTTCTGGTTAGGGGCGGAGCTGATATTGAACTTACCTTTCTCTTACTCTGATCCCATGCCTTCAATCACCAGGCCCAACTTACTCGATAAAGAGAATCCATGGATGTTTTAATTATTACTATGGCTGTAGTTAGTACCCATCCATTGGCTGGCTCCCTTGCTCATTTTCCTAGCGTGTAGGAAACTATCAGCAGCTGGGATAATCAGAATGGAAAATGAGAACCCCTTTGGCCAAAAGCCCTCTGAAAATAACACTGTACCAGTTTGCTCCACTTGGAGAGCTTCCTTCCATCCCTGAAATGTATGAGAATTTCCCACTAAACAGCTGTTGGCCAATAGAGAACTAATTAGTCTTAGAGTATAAATAATAGCTGATCAGGGAGGGCTCATCCTCCAACCAGTCAGAGCTCCAGATGCTGGCAATTGTTCAAAATGGCAACTCCAAGGCTAAATTGTGGTATCTGAAAATGTCAGCTGGTTCCTTGCCTGCCTCGGAACCACGGGAATGCTTGTTTAAAATGCAGATTTCTGGGCCAAATTTCAAGCCTACAGCTTCACAGTGTCCCGCAGGACTCTTGTATTCATAACATCTGAGAATTACGGCATTGCTTGGTTTGGGGAGATTTGAGGGGATGAGAGTTTTGTATCTAGGTTTAGATTTGTCTAGCCCTGCTTCTACACGGAGTTTCCCATTAGGTGATAAGCTTGTCTGATGCTTATACAGCAGTTATCGCACAAGATATTAGCAGGGCATCACCTGAAGCTTCAAGTCAAGTTAAGAATGATCCTTATGGGCCTGGAGAATCCGTGGGGAAAATAAAGACGGTGTTCTTTAAAGAGGAAGCAGCCAGGCTGTGGTGTTTGAAGCATGAAGCAATGACTGAGAGAAAGAGTCCAGGGAAATCTTGCTTTAGTTGACCCCAAATTGCTTTCCTTACAGTTATCACACATTGCTCAGTAGAAGCCAAACCGGAGGTGAATGGGCTGAATCTTTGATGAGCCCAACACAATTTATGTCTTTACCCCACAGTATATTTTTGCGTCCTATATCACAGGTTAATTGACCATATAGGCGTGGATTTATTTCTGTGCTCTCTATTCTGTTCCATTGATCTGTATGTCTGTTTTTACATGCCAGGACCATGGCATTTTGATTACTATATAGCCTTGTATAGTTTGATATCCGGTAGCATGATACCTCCGTCTTTGGTCTTTTTTCTCAAGATTGCTCTGGATAGTCAGTCTTTTGTTATTCCATATGAATTTTAGGATTATTTTTCATAGTTCTGTGAAAAATGCCATTGGTATTTTGATAGGGATTACAGTCAATCTATAGATTGCTTTGGGTAGTATATACATTTTAACAATGTTCATTTTTCCTATCTGTGAACATATCCTTCCATTAAATGTATCTTTTTCAGTTTCCTTCTTCAATGTCTTATAATTTTCCTAGTTTAGGTCTTTTACCCCTTGGTTAAATTTATTCCTAGGTATTTTACTATTTTGTTTGATGCAATTGTAAATGGAATTATTTTTCTAATTCCTCCTTCTAATATAGGTATATAAAAAGGCAACCGATTTCTGAATATTAATTTTGTTTCCTGCTACTTAACTGAATTCATTTATCAGTTCTAATAATTTTTTGGTGGAGTCTTTAGGGTTCTCTCTATATAGCATCATGTCATCTGCAAATAATGACTGTTTTTCTTCTTCTTCTCCAATTTGTATGCCTTTATTTTTTTTGTTGTTGTTGGATTAACATGGCTAGGATTTCCAATATTCTGATTGGAATCCATCGTCCTCTATTATATGGAAGAGTTTGAAAAGAACTGGTATTAATTTTTCTTTAAATCTGTGGTAGAATTCACCAAAGTGAAGCCATTTGGTGTTCGACTTTTGTTTGTTGGATAGTTTTTGGTTACTGATTCAATCTTCTTACCAGTAGTAGACCTATTCAGATTCTATTTCTTTATGGTTCCCTATTAGTAGGTTGTATGTTTCTAGGAATTTATATATTTCTCTAGGTTGTCAAATTTGTATATAATTATTCATTAATCTCTTATGATCTTGTGTATTTCTGTGTTTTTTTTTTTCATTTCTGATTTTATTTATTTGAATCCTCTCTTTTTGCTTTGGTGAGTCTTGCTAAAGATCTGTCAATTTTATTTATCTTTCCAGAGAACCAGTTCTTACTATCATATTGTCCCTTTAGTCTCTATTTCATTTCTTTCCTTCTTTCTACTAACTTTGGGCTTCATTTGGTCGTCTTTTTCTCTGTTTGATGTAGGCATTTATCACTCTGAATTTTCCTCTTAGAAAACTGCTTTTGCTGCATTCCATAAATTTTGGTCTGTTCTATTTTCATTATTATGTATCTCTAGAGTTTTTGATTTCTCTTTTGAGTTCTTCTGTGACCCATTGATTGTTCAGCAGAATGTTATTTAATCTCCATGTATTTGTGAATTGTCTAGTTTTATTCTTGTAATTGATTTGCCTTGTATATTTAGGTGCTCCTATGTTGGGTGCATAAATATTTACAAATGTTATACACTCTTGTTTGACCTCTTTGTCATCGTATAATGCCCTTCTTTGTCTCTTCCTACAGTGTTTATTTTAAAGTCTCTCTTGTCTGATGTAACTATAGCCACTCAAGCTTTCTTTTGGTTTCCTTTTGAATGGAGTATCTTTTCCCATATCTTCACTTTTAGTCTGTGTATATCCTTACATCTAAAGTGAGTCTGTTGTTGGCAGCATAGAGATGGGTCTCGTGTTGTTTTCTTTTTTTAATCCATTCAGCACCTCTGTCTTCTTATTAGAGAATTTAGTCCATTTGCTTTTAAACACATTTTTGATTGCTATGTACTTTTGCCATCTTGTTGATTGTTTTCCAGCTGATTTGTAGTTTTTCTGTTCCTTTCTTTTTTTCCTATTCTTTTCCTTTGTGGATTAATGATTTTCTTTAGTGGTATTCTTAGATTCCTTTCTCTTACTCGTTTGTGTATCTACTATAGCTTTTGCTTCATGGTTACCATGAGGCTTACATATAACAACTTATGTTTATAAACGTCTATTTTAAGTGGATAACTTAAATTTGAGTACATTTGAAAGCTCTACCCCTCAGTTTTGTTTTTAATGTTACATTTTACATCTTTTTATGTTTTGTATCCCTTAATGAATTACTGTATAGTTAATTGTACTTCTTTTGTCCTTTAACCTTCATATTAGCTTTATGAATGATTTATCCACCACCTGTACTATATGTGTACTTTTTCTAGTGAGATTTATACTTTCATATTTTCTTTTTAATAATCAGCACCCTTTTATTTCAAATTAAAGTTCCTTTAACATTTCTTGTAAGTTTGTTTAATGGTTATGAAGTCCTGTAAATTTTGCTTATCTGGAAAACAGTTTATCTTTCCAATTCTGAATGACAGCTTTGCCTGGTAGAGTATTTTTGGTTGGATTTCTTTTTTTCTTTCAGTATTTTGAATATATCATTCCCCTCCCTTCTGGCTCACAAATTTTCTGCTGAAACATCTGATGATAGCCTGTGGAGGTTCCCTTGTATGTAAAAAGTTCTTTTTCTCTTGCTGCTTTTAAGATTCTCTTCTTGTCTTTAACTTTTGACATTTTAATTATACTGTGTCTTGGTGTGGGTCTTTTTTGGTTCCTCTTGTTTGGAACTCTTTATGCTTTCTGGATCTTGATTTGTTTCCTTCCACAGGTTAGGGAAGTTTTCAGCCTTTTTTTTTTTTTTCTGTTTCCCAAATACATTTTAGGCCCCTGTCTCTTTCTCTTCTCCTTCTGGGACCCCTATACTGTGAATATTGGCCTGGTTGGTGTTTGTTCTCCTATAAATCCCTTAATCTATTTTCATTTAAATTTTTGTTTTAGTTTTTTCTGCTCTCACTTGGTGCCGTCTTCCAATTCATGGATCCTTTTTTTGTTTGTTTCTTTCATCTAGTGTGTTGTTTAATCCTTCTAGTGTATTTTTCAGTTCAGTGACTATGTTATTCAGCTCTCTGACTTTTTTTTGGCACTTTCTTAGATTTTTCTTTCCCTTTGTTGAAGTTCTCATTGTGTGCATTCATTCTCTTGAGTTCAGTAAACATCTTTATGACCATTATTTTGTACTCTTTGTCAGGTCAATCACATTCATTTCATTAATGATTTTTTTTCTGAGGTTTAATTTGTTCTTTCATTTGTTACCTATTTCTTTGCTTCTTTATTTTCCTTTACTCTCTGTGGTGGTTTCTATGCATTAGATAAAACAGCCACCTCTCCTAGTCTTGAGGGAGTGGACTCCTGTAGATGAAACTTATTGTTTAACCCTGCCCTTGCTTTTTGTTTTCTCTCAAACCTTTGCGATTGTCCAAGAAGCCTATTTTTTTTTTTTTTTTTTTTTTTTCTTTTTATAATTAATTTATTTATTAGTTTCAGGTGTACAAAACAAGGCAATACCCAGACGTTCATCATCTACATCCCCCACACTGCGAACCCCCCTCCCCCCATCCACCATCCCTCCGACCCCACACTGAACCATCACATTATATATATAAAATTATAGTTGGCATTCATTAATGTTTAGCTTCTGATGTACAATGCCATGATCAGGTATCCACAGTATCCCTGAGGTGGTCTCCCAGATAGGACGCATGTCCATCGGATACCCAACAAAATCTTTACAACATTATAGAATACCTTCCCCAAATTAATTTTCAAAAGGAAAACCCTGAGGCCATCTTGTGGTTACCAGCTGCTTCCAAATCCCTTCACCTTTCCCCTTATCCCCAACCCCCTCCCACACACCCATCTAACCACTCTCGGTTTTTTCTCTGCGTCCCCAAAACTGACTCTGATTAGTTCATTCACATAGTCTTTTCTTTAGATTCCATATATAAGTGAGATCATATGGTACTTGTCTTTCTCTTTCTGACTTATTTCACTTAACATAATGTTCTCTAGATCCATCCATGTTGCTGCAAAAAAATATGGAACGAAGAAGCCTATTTTTAATGCCTCTCAGTAGTTGAGAATGTGCCAAGACCTGTCAATGTTCCAAGATCTCACTCAGCACCTAGATTCAGGCTCATTGGAAGCCAGACCCTCAAGAAGCAGCTTGTAAAGTATTAGAAACATATACCGTGTTTCCCCGAAAATAAGACCTAGCCGGACCATCAGCTTTAATGTGTCTTTTGGAGCAAAAATTAATATAAGACTCAGTCTTATATTAAAACAAGACTGGATCTTATATTAATTTTTGCCCCAAAAGACACATCAGAACTGATGGTCCGGCTAGGTCTTATTTTCGGGAAACACAGTACAGTCCAGTGGGACAAGGTTAGACCAGTTTTCAGCCACGATTTCTTTGAATAAGTTTTTCTCCTCTCTCCTTTTTCTGGGATCCCTGTAATGTTTATATTGGTCCTCTTGATGGTGTCCCATAAGCCCCTTAAACTATTTTCATTTTTTTTTTCTCCTCTGAGTAGATGAATTCTGTTGCCCTTTGAGTTCGCTGATTCTTTCTTTTGCTAGAGCTAGTCTTTTGTTGAACCCCTTTATTGAATTTTTCAGTAGTTATTGTCTTCTGCTCTGTAATTTCTGTTTGGTACTTCCTGTCTAATTGAAATTCTCACTTTGTGCATGCATTGTTTTCCTGACATCAGTGGGCATTTTATATTATTTTGAATTCTATCAGATAAATCACTTAATGTATGTTTAATTAAGATTTTTTGATATTCATCTTGTCCTTTAGTTTGTAACTTATTACTTCACTTTCTTTGACTCTTTGTGTTGGTTTCTCTGCATTAGATAAAACAGCCACCTCTACCAGTCTTGAGAGAGCGGTCTCATGTCGGAGAATCTCATCAATCAGCATGACCCATATTCCTGGTTCTCTTAGACCTTTGCGACTGTCCAAGCGGCTTTCTTTGTTCTTAGTAGTTCCCAGTAGTTGAGGGTATGCTGAGACGTGTCAACAGTCAGCACCTAGATGCAGGCTTCTTGGTAGCTGGACCCTCAGGGAGCAGCCGGAAAGATACGTATTTAGGACTCACAGGAGGAAACTGGGAGATGGGTATTGTCTGCTCCCTCTGATTTGGGCCTGGGTCTGTAGCAGCGAGAGGACGTGTGTGTGTTTATATACATGCAGGCACGTATGCCTGCCTACGAGGTTTGTTTACTACAGTTCTGTGGGACTTGTGAATGCAAGGCTTCTTGGCTAGCAGTCAGGTGATCTGGGGGCCCTTCCCTTAGGCAGCAGCCACAAAAGCTGGGGCCCCAGACTTGTGGACGTACTCTTTTCAGGGAGATACTGGAGACTTGGAGGAGGCTAGAGGGAGAGGGTTGGGAAGTGTCCTCTAGTTTCCGTGGTCTCGGGAGAATCACCGTCAGCCCCTATAGGAGTGCTAAATTAGAAGCCTGATCCTTAGGCAGTAGTTTTTAAAGTATGCAAATAGGCCCCTCTCAGGGAAAGAGTGGGCGATGGGCTACTTTGCCGGCTCCCTTGCGCTGAGCCCTGGGTGATAGCCATGGTGAATGCTGTGGCACCTATTAAATATTTCTTTGCTTGCTAGTCGTGTGGGTCTCCTAGATATATGCCCACAGGCTTTTAGGGTTAGGTATTTTGGGGGGTCAATCCCTCGGGTGAGTCTTAAAAGTTGTGGTGGTAGATCTGGGGTCCAATTCCTTCACTCTTCAGAGAGAAGCTAGGGGTTGTGAGTTCCCTTCCAATTGCGTATCACTATGCTGGAGGTGGGCTTTATGGTGGGAGTGAGTGACTCAGCCTTTCCTGTTTGAATGTGGGCATTTTCTTGTTCTCCCAATGTGTGTCACTCCGCTTGTTGCTGGATTTCTTTCAGAGGAAATTGCTCCATTTGGGGTGTCCATGGCAGGTGGGGAGTTCACGAGCCTCCCATGTTACCATCTTAGCAGCCCAGGATCGCTCCCCTCGTAGGTGTTGCAGGCAGAGGGAAGAAAGTGCGCTGAAAGGCAGGAAATGTTCAGAGGGAGACCATCTTGTAGGTTCCTGTTTGCATTTCACCCAGATTCCAGTGTTTACAACTACTTTTAGTCTCTTCACTCTATTTTTTGCATCTAACTCTGTCAAATTCATATTCTGAAAACTCCATTTTCCAGTAGGAATCCGTGGCTCTAAACATTTTTACAATAGCCATTTATTGAGTGTCCACTGTTTTAGGCACTCTATTTCACATAATCTTCACAAGACTGCAACTTCACCAATACTTCTCCATTTAGTTGAGTAAATGGAGTCTCAAGGCCACCCTGGTCCATTTATTTGTGAATATGTTTACTTCTCACTTGACCTTTCTCTAATAAGGTACTGGTCGCAGCGTGTCATGAATTACTCGAAACCACACAGTAAACAAGACACACCTTCCAGGAGATTAACACCACACAAAGATTGTGGTGGGTGACCCATTACTGTATACATTCTTTCCACCCATGCATCCATTCAACTATTTTACATTCAGAGGGCAGCAGGAATCTGGCAAATGTTCTGCAGGGAGTTGAACCTAGATGTATTTTTCAAAGCTCTCTGGCTGACTGCAAAGGGCAGTGAGGTTGAACACCTCTGGTGTACAAGATCTAGCCCGTTCTATCTCCCATCTTGTTTCTATTACTTCCCCTCACTCACTTTGTTCTAGTCAGTGTCTGGTCCTGCCTTAACTTGAACAAGCCAGGCACACTTAGGTCCCGGTTTTTGCTCTCGTTATTTACTCTTTCTGAAGCACTCGTCCCTTACAAACCTGTTCTACCATTTTTCAAGTCTTTCTTTGCTCAGAACTTCTAAATGAGGCTTACTCAGACCACCCTATTAATACACGCTATCTTTCCGAATGTATTAATTTTCGACTTATGTGTATTGCTTATCTGTCTCCACGCTAGAATGTAAGCTTTATGAAGGCAGAGAGTGGTGTCTTGTGCATTCTTAGACTCTAAGCACCTTGCATAGGTTTAGGAGTATTATCTTAAGATTGTGCAACATTTTAATGTGATGCTAAAGCTGTGCTAATTCGGTAGCCAATAGTCACATGTGGCTACTGAACATGTGAAAGGTAATTCAATTAGTTGTAAAGTACTGAAGATGTAGAAAGTGAAGGAGCCACTTACCAAGATAAAGCATTAGGGGATCTGAAAGAATAAGTCTGGTTAGTTCAGTTTTAGATGGATTGAGGTACCCTAGGGTCAGAAGGGTTTAGAACCTTGCCCAATCATGTGCACCCGAGTGATCTGAATAAAACCAATGTTCATCCGTCATACAAAGGTTAGCTGCTTTTCAAATTGCTTTTAGCTACCTCATAGGACTTTCACGACTCCTGGAAACAGGTGTGGCCTGATTTTCATTAGAAGTAGGCCTAGATAATGAAGTTTTCTGAGTTTTAGACAAGATGAGAAGCTATTTCCAGACCCCTGGCCAATTGCTTTCTACTGCACCCTTCTAGTAGCTCTGTTTGAGGATGGAAATCAAGACAGGATTATACTGTCTCCACCTAGGCTTTTAAGTCCTAGATTAAATACTCATGGTTCTGCTGTTATCTAAAATAAAACCATTTCACTTTACTTACTAGGCTGAGTCACCTTAAAATCTTTGCAAGCTTTTCATCATCCGAGAATGCTTTCTGGACTACCCCCATGTACTTTGGCATGCGGTATTCCAGGCTCCCACCACTTTCATTATTAGATTATAATTCTTTATTAGACTTTACCACAGGTGGTGCGCCCTCAAAGCTTCTTTGGGTTTGAGGGTAACTGACGCTTAGTAAACACTGTTGTCCCTATTATAAACAGCATCAAACTATGTATGGTTTAAGCCCTATCTATCCTAAGCATGCAGTCTTGGCGTTTTAAAGCTCATTGCTGTGGGTGGGACAAGTCAGAAGCCTGAATGTAAAGGTGGGTACATTCCAATTTACTGAATGCCGTGGCCTTCAGCAGGCTTTTCAGATGAACCCAGGGATTTCCAGAACATACTTATTGGCTAAGTCTGTTGAGGGCCCCCAGGATATACAGCCATAGGCATGTCATGATTTGTATGTATGTACTTAGTTAATAGAGATATATCTGTGCCCCTTAAAAGTTCTAACAGTTCTGTCAGTTTCAGATCACATGGCTCTTCTGTCTTTCTACTTTAGTCTTTCATTTTTTCGCCTGAGACCTTTTGAAAAATTCACTTAGTATTTGCATAGATAACTAGTCTAGATACGGCAAACAAAAAGATGAGGCATAATTAACTTCTTTCATCAATGTTTCTATGGGGAACACCACTAATGGAATAACCAATATCCCAAAAATTTACAGCTTATAACACAACTTTTATTAGAAAAGTTATACATAACATAGCATCAACTATTTTCAAGAACAATATTAAACCCAATAAGCAACAAAAACCAGACTAACAAAATGTGTAACAAGAAACTAATGACCTTCCATAATCAAACATTCAATTATCTACAATGTCTTTTTACAAAGGGAGGAAAATCCATGGTTTACAGGCACATCATATTGAAAATAAAGCTGCAATAGCAATTTTATACAATTACCATTCTCAAGAAAATGAATCATCAAACAGTAATTACGAGTTCACAAATTTAAAACATTTCACATAATTTTAAATTATTGGATATACACTGAAATTATGAGTTTCAAAAGTGATTTTTTTCCCCACAAAAGTGCCAACACTTAAGCTAGAACTTTCAGTGTATTTTTGCCCTAAAAAGTTAAGACATGTTTTGATAATCATAATAGTCACATAATTTCTGGTGCTATCTGGTCTGTTAATAATAATAAAGCCTTTATCTAGATGTGTTTTTCTTCACTTAAATTATAGGAAACCGGATATAGGATTTCTGTCGCAAAGCTATTAAAAAAGTTCCAAACACAGGAGTGTGCAGCGTTGGAAAAAGAGGTCAGTAATAAAACTTATAATAAATATCAGAGAAGCCATTAGTTTTTACAGCACTGTCCACTCAATGGTTCAACGAGGTGTATAATTTCCCATAGGTCTGTCCTTTTAGTTGGCATAGCAATTTCTATTTTCATGATCTGAATACTCAAATATATCCAAACGTTTTTTAAAACTTTGATTTATAGCTCCTGGCAAGTCATAAATGTTTTTTTAAATTCATTCTACTCTAAAAAGCCTATTTTTGCTCATTTTAGAGCCTCACTAAAACAACAGATTTCAGGATAGTAAGGTTCATTAAAAAGATTCAAGTGGAATGATTTATAAAAGAGAACACTTTAAATCAAGTTCTATCTTTTTGTAGTTGAAGGGGAGTAGTTAAAACACAATTTCACGCATCTCCTTGGTCATTATGGAATTCTACTTTAAAACACATAAGAGGACAATCTGTTTTGGGCACGATCTGTAAGTAAAGTGGTTACCAAGATTGCCGATGTTACTGATGAGAAAAGACAGTTTCTGTCAAAGACTCACAGCACAGTTCTTAATTAAACTGTCAGGCATTTTTCCTGTCAAGTTTTCCATTTCCAATGCAGCAATGGAGAACTAAGACAAAAATCCTGACTTTCGACTGGTACTCAACATGATCACATGCGCCAATATTGCACACATCTGTTCTGAACTGCTGAAATCATCTTCTGAGTGCTTGTTTTCTCCGTAAGAACACAAACACGATCCATACAAGCAGTTTCCCTTAAAGATGAAACTGACAGATTTAAAATACTGGAAATGAAGAAAGAAAAAGGCAGAGACTTTGTACAGACAAAAATCTAAAATTTCTGAAAGGGTTTCGTGTGCCCTACACATGGGGGCAATTTGTACACACTAGTGACATGAACACTAGCTCTAATGCTTCTAAGCTGCTCAGATAATGTGGAACCTCGGTCCAGGTGTTGCAATGATGTCACTGTACGGTTCTTCCTGTGTCAGCTCAATGGCTTGCTGCTTTTTAAGAACCAAGAAACTGTAGAACTTCGCTGCGGCTTGCTTTCTGTTCGTGTTTCGACATAACTCAAGCAAACTAATAGATTCAGCTCCAGTTTTAGCAAGAGCTCGCTGAAATAAAACAAAAAAAGGATCAAATGAAATCTGCAAAATAAGATGCTAATTGTGGATACCAGAAAAAGCACACTGCGTATTCATCCTGATGGGGGCTGGGAGTGGACTTCTTTGAACAGCACGAGACTGATTCTCACATTAATGGAGAAGGTAAAAGCAAGTGTACCACGGCATGTCTAAAATCACAAATCTAAGAAACCAGGAAAGTTGTTCCAGCACTATTAAAATGACTCATTTCTCTGGACATGTAATGTACTCTAATAGTAAAATCTAACACTTACTTACAGTTGCTAACTTATTCCAGCTATCCTTTGAATTATTTTAGGAAACCTCTGAGCAACTTGTCTGGTATGTCATAGATGCTTAAGATACCTCATATCTATCTGACACCTTAAGGCCCAAGTGGTGACATCTGACACTACAACAACAATCCCACAAATTTAATGATTCAAACACATTAAATTTGCTTAACCAAAAAATAAGATATAGACACACAAAGGAGTAAATCACCACCCCAGTTCTCCTTTGCATAACCACAGTTACGTATTCACCTGGATACCTTCCAGGCTTATTACTCTGGGCCTAACAGTTTATGGATTAAAATAGACAGATGTGGAAAAAGTGCCACAATGCTGGTTCTATAGCATGTAGCCGTTTTTGGAGGGGCAATGCCCAAGTCTTTGATGAAGACTTCGAAGACTACACTGGCATACCTGAAGACCATGAAGCATCTGCTGAGTCCTTTTGTTCCATCTTCTTTCTTCTTGATCCTGATCACCCCCTGAAGCATCTTCATCCTGAAGGAAAACGACCCCCACACATTAGAAATTTCTGTAACACCGAATGTTCTAAATTAACTTAATAGAAATGAAACCTGCTGCTGCTAAAAAAAAAAAAAAAATCACTTAGATCTAGTATGTCTTTCTTAAATTATAAAAGAAAGTACTCTACACCTGCAGGCAAACATTTGGCTGAATATGTGATTCTGTACTGGCCTATAAGGACGTGGTCTATACATATACAGCGAGGTCCACAGACTACTGCTGGTGGTTATTTGGCCCCTATTAAGGTAAGAACTTGTGTTGGGACATAAATCAACTATGCCCACAAACTAGCAAAAATGAATAAGCAGTACTAGTTTATATGGTGTTTGAAAAGAAATGGGCTACAACCCATAACATATATATATTTCACTTGAGCCGCCTAGCTCCTAGTCACTGCTGGCTAGCTACCTAAATGACTGTCTAAAATTGGTGTGGGCAAGAGCTGAGATGCTCCCAAGCTATGCTAGAATTACATACCGTGTTTCCCCGAAAATAAGACCTAGCCAGACCATAAGCTTGAATGCGTCTTTTGGAGCAAAAATTAATATAAGACCCGGTCTTATTTTATGTACGACCTGGTCTTACATTAATTTTTGCTCCAAAAGACGCATTACAGCTGACTGTCCGGCTAGGTCTTATTTCCGGGGAAACACGGTACACCACGCTCCAAGGAGCCAGAACGAAGGAGCTTTACACATAGTCTGAGACAATAGCGCACTCTAGTACATAGGCTAGAGTAACTCTGGGACAAAATTTTGACTTTAAAACAATGTAAGGATCATTAAATCCTAAGGACTAAGTGGCCATGAACTCTCTGGCTGGCATAATGATAAATTACAAATTTATCAAGTCTTGGAAGAAATTTAGAAAGCTTCAATGCTATCTGGACGACACTTTAAAATAAAGGTCTACATAAAATATTTGACAGAACATCAAATAGAACAATAAGTATTCTAAATCTTATCCAACAACCTCAAGACCCTGAACAGCCAAAACATGTCTCAGGGACAGGAAATCCATTCCTAAAGCACCTCTACTTTTTTAAAAAGCAAGTCATTCAAGCCTTCAATCTATTTTAGCCAAGTCACATCCCACCCCAGTCTAATGAAAACAAAACCCACACAAATGAAAAATGTTTGGATATCTGATTTTTCAGGCCATGGAAAACAATTTAGAAGTCAAGCGAAACAAAAAAAAAAAAGTGAAGGGCAGGCCCATGTCCTTCAAAAGCCCCTGAGGAAGCCAATGAGTTACGTAGCACAGTATAAATTTGATGTTCTCAATGAGCTAGATTACTAAGAATTTGGTTACATTTTCCTTCTGTTCAAGCTTTTTTCATCGCTGATGCTAAACATCAATTATGTCCAATATGAAAAGTAAAAGAACTGGCTTAAGACTTTTGCTAAAGCTGGAATGGAATATATTCACTAGATCTCTATGTTCCTTTACCTCCTCTTCTTCATCATCTTCTTTCTCCTTCTCTTTCTCCTTTTCTTTTTCTGGCAGAAGTTCTAACTCTGGAATTAACTGACAGATATTTGGAGGCTCTTCTGGGGGCAGTTCTACAGGAGGCATGTCCATCTGCTCTACCTGCTGAGGCTCAAAGCAATAAAAACAAGGCAACTTAAGATTTACATTTAAAGGGTCTCTTCTTTTAAAGTTTTCAAAATGGAAAGAAATAATCAAAAATTGATTATACTATATGTATCTTTTATTGTAAAGCTACAACATTAAAGCACTGTAATTTACAAAACAAATTAATCCATTATCTTATTTTTAAAAATCCACTTTTGTTCTAGAATACTTTTTAGAAGTCAAATAGTTAAGTCTACGTGACACATTTGCAAATAGCAAGAAAAACTATAAGCAGTAAAAATCCCAAGAACTTTCTGTAGTAGCATTTTAGGGGAAAACACACAAAACAGAACTCACTGACTCCAGGGCAGTACAAAAAAACTTTACCATCAATTAGTCTGGTACTGTCAACCATTACTGCATAAAACTGCTTTAAGGTATCACAACTAATCCTTGAGTTCTTACAGCAGCAAATGGGAATGGAGAGACTATTTTTCTGGGTCTATCTCTTGAATTTCCTTCCTCTCAGGCTTAATATTAATATTTGAGAAGATTGAAAAACGAAGTCTTTCCCAATCCCAATCCAAAAGAATGGCAAGGGAACAATTACTAGCAGAGTGGTATTAGAATAACCCACTCCACTCAGTTACCTGTTCCCATTCCTATTCCTGAGCTCATTCAGAAAAATACTCTTTTGACAACTCCTTACCACCAGAGGGCACAGAGAATTAGTTCTTCAAATTCACAGAGAATTATTGGCAGAGTATTCTTCCAATACCTCTTGATGAAGGCTGAACCAAGAGTCCAAGGTTACCCAAGAGCTTCCCTTTGCTCAGATTCGTTTATTCTACATACTTAGGGTTGGGAAGTCCTAAACCAGACCTCACCTCCTTTGTACTTAGTTTTCCTAAGTGACTTAATGGTAGCTAGCTTGAGTGAAGTAGCCAGATATTGCTTTACTTTTTTCTCAGCAATTTGAAAAGTGTATTTTGTTACTTAGTAACGTAGCCTAAAACTACCTAGTATTGAAAATACGCAGGAATGTTTGCTGAAGATTAAACCAGAAACCGGAACAGAATAGAGAGCCCAGGAATAAACCCATGCCTACACGGTCAGTTTACAACAAAGAAGACAATATACAATGGGGAAAGGGCCGTCTCTTTAATAAACGGTGCCAAAAAAACTGGATCCCTAATCTCCTATACCAAACACAACATTCAACTCAAAATGGATTAAAGACTTAAAACCTGAAACCATAAAACTAGAAGAAATCATAGGCGGTAAGCTCCTTGACAATGATCTTGGCAATGATTTTTTATTTTTAGATCTGACATCAAATGCAAAAACAACAAAAGCAAAAATAAACAGGTGAGACTACATCAAACTAAAAAGCGTCTGCAAAGGATACCATCAATAAAATGAAAAGGCAACCTACAGAATGGAGAAAATATTTGCAATTCATATACAGAGGGTGCCAAAAAATGTATATATCAAAAAAATGTATATAAAAAAACCTTATTAATGGTAATAATACATACCAGTAACAAAAGATGAATGAATACGAGTCAGATATGACTTCTGCAATACAAAAGGTGCTCAAAGTGGTAAGCATCAGCATAATTTTAATAGTTTTTTCCTTTCTTAAAATGTGTATACATTTTTCTGGCACTGACAGTATTTTAGGTATTAACCCCTTATCAGATAAAGAACTCATAAAACTCAAGCATTAAAAAAAAAAATCATTAACAATGGGCAGAGGATCTGAGCAGACATGTTTCTGAAGAAGATACACAGATGGCCAACAAGTACATAAAAAGATGTTCAACATCACCAATCATCAAGGAAACGCAAATCAAAACCACAATGAGATATCACCTTAGAATGGTTATTATCAAGAATGGTTATTATCGAGACAAGAAATAAGTGTTGCTGGTGATGTGAAGAAAAAACGAGAGAGCCCTTGTGCACTACTGGTGGGAATGTACATTGGAACAACCAGTATGGAAACACTTTGGAGATTCCTCAAAAAATTAAAAATAGAACGACCAGCAATTCCACTTCTGGGTGTTTATCTGAAGGAAAAATTGACTACCTTGAAAAGATTTCTGCGCCCTCATAGTCACTACAACATTATTTACAACAGCTAATATATGGAAAAAATCCTTAAGTGTCTGTTAATGGATAAAGAAAATGTGATACACATATAAAATGGAGTATTATTCAGCCATGAGAAAGAAGGAAACCCTGCCATATGCAACATCATGAATGAACCTTGAGGGCATTATGCTAAGTGAAACAAGTCAGAGAAAGAAGTCCTATATGACATTACTTAGATGTGGAATCTAAAAACGCCCAACTCATAAAAGCAAAGAGAACGGTGGTTACTGGGGGAAACGGGAGATGCTACTTAGAGTGTCACTTCTAGGTGTAAGAAGTTCACTTTAGGTCCCTGTGAAGCAAGACTATGCAAGAGTCAGAGAGACTGAACATTCCTAAGCACCTTCTCTCACTTAAGGCACACTGTGCTCACATCCTCGGCTACTCCTCTTCCTCTCTGGACCCATTCCTTTGCATTTTCTGCCTAAACCAAGTTGCTTCAAAAAGGCTCCTTAAGTAACACTTACTACCTTCCTTGGTTTTACAATGAATACCCCTAAACATCGTGAAGGAGAGAGGTGCTTACTTACAGGGATCACAGGCTCTGGGTCAATTTGTCCTGCTTTTCGCTTAACTCCCTGAGGTGGTGGTGGTGGCATAGCTGACTCATCCAAATTTGTTCTGCTGGTCTCCATTACTGACTCCTGGAGGCGGCTTGGCTCTTCCAAAATGGGCTCATCTGCATTGTGGTCAGATGAAGAGGAGACTAAGATCATACAGCCTTAAACAATTATTTTAGAACCATTTCTTTTTAATACTAATATATCAAGACATAGGTACTTTCTCTAATGAAGATGGCTGAAAAAAATTTTACCTCCACAAATATTACTCAATGTATAACAATACACTCAAAGATGGGAAGGGGCCTGAGAAGGACAAGTCCCACCTCCTGTCCAATGCAGGACAATCCTTTAGCAGACTATCACCCAGCCAGTCCTGAACACAGAAAGCTTCCTCTCTAACAAAGCAGTCACACAATAAGGCATGTATTTCCCCAGTTACAGGCGTAACTGTGGGTATACGCCTTTGTTCCTGATTTCTTTAACTATGCCACCATATGGGGAAATTTTAGGCCAAATGTTTACGTCAACTTCGTCAGGGGACTATTCCAACACCACAGACCGATAACATCGCGCTGCTGCTGCTGCTGTTGCTGGTCCTCTCTGGGAACCTCTGGATTTTCAAATTCTTTGAGGAATTCATCCAAATTATCTGCCTCCCCTCCTTTCCTCCTTTTTCTCAGATCTTCTGGAACTAGAGGTGTAAGACAGCGTGTGAAGAGCTATTAAAAAAAAAAAAAAAAAGAAAAATAAAGAAAAAAACTCAAGTATAAAATAAACCACATTAACTGAACACCCACCACTGACATTTCTATTTTCCGTAAATTTTAATATA
Source organism: Rhinolophus hipposideros (assembly GCF_964194185.1). Lineage (NCBI taxonomy): Eukaryota > Metazoa > Chordata > Mammalia > Chiroptera > Rhinolophidae > Rhinolophus > Rhinolophus hipposideros. The sequence continues at coordinate 17,583,706 of NC_138059.1, read as the reverse complement.
GTTGTAATCAGGGTATATATAATTTAACATGATTTCTACTTAATGTTATAACATTCCCACTTCATTCCATCTTATAATGATTTTAAATACAGGATTTCAGATAACTGCAATAATTTTGGAAAAGTTGAAAAGAAAACTTTTTAATCCACTGACTTGTAACACAGAGGTAACACTTTTAAGTTTTAAATTTAATTGCCTATAGTTTATTTTCATACTGCTACACTTAAAACTTAGTCTAACTGGATCATTTCAAACAGCTTTACAAGTGCTTTTTCCACTTAATATTATATGGTACTCTTATTATTATTTAAATATTTTTAATGATTGCATAATATTCCACTGAGTGAATATAAGTTTTGTGTACATATATATTATATATATATACTACAAACATGTATCTCACACTTGAACTATTTTTCAGTATTTTAAGTTTCTTTTTAAAAATTAACTGTAAGTAACAATGTAATGAACATCTTCGCAGAAATGGCTTTTCCATATTTTTGAATTATGTAAAATTTCCTTTTCCTTAGGAAAAACTCCTGTGTTTTTTTTAAAACTTAGTACTTAGTCAAAAAATATAAATCTTCCAAATATTATTTGACCGTACTTTCTATAAATAGCAGTTAACCGTAGCCTTGCTGCTTTGATACACTTTAGGATACAGTAAAATATGAAGTAAAATCAATTGGTTCTATGCACATTTCAACTTTAGGAATAATAATAGCCTAAAGAGCATTGTATCACTCATGAGATGCCTCAGATCTTGCTTTGGAATACTCTGGAACCTTAAGTGAGCAGAAAAGGGCTTATTCTCATAAAGCCAGAATTCTTTATTGTGGGGAAAAATAGAACCACCACGTTTTTGCCAGAAAGCAACACCTAAAGATTGCAGACTTGAAGCACAGTACATACTAAGGCAACAGAGCAATTTATCATAGGAGGCTGAGGAGAGAGAACTATTATTAAAAATGTCAGTAGCTTTTTAGAATATGGCAAGTTCATTCTGCATCTTTTAGAAATGCAGGTGCCACTCAACTTATCATGATCTTTCAGATCAAGTTATGGTCAGTATACTGGGATTTAAAAAAGTAAAAAAGAAGGTACCACATAGTTGAAAAACAATTGATCACAGGTTTTAAAAATATTTTTTTAAATGGTCAAAATGTATATGGAAACAATTCTGCAAACTATCTTACCTTCAGTAGTCTGTTATTCCACAAAGGCTGGGCAGGTAAAGAGAAGAGTTTTTCCACTCCCCCTGTCTCTTTCCACATCATCAATTTCTTGGTGGGTGGTGCCAGATCCAAAGTAGTAACAATGTCAGAATAATCACTAAGTTGGGCTCTAATTGTCTTACTATCCAACTCTTTGACACTGTCAACAATTAGCTTCCTCTTTCGCTTGGCTTTTGTTTCCTTGACTAGAATGATTCAAAAAAAGAAAGAGAGAAAAAAAGGCATTTTCCTGAGTGGGCAGCATGAAACACACAACAATCAGACTTGGTCTCGTTGTATCCCCTGCTTTTCTATACACCTACCAGAAAAGTGAAGCCTCATGAGGGCAAAATGTATTTTAAATGAGGTTCCCTAAGCACCATGTGGACTAGAGGCTAGCATTCAATAGGTGCTCAGTAAAACTTTGCAGAATAAATAATTATGTATTTAGTACAAAATGAGTAAAATAATTCAAGCGCCAATACAATATTTGCCCATGTACCTGTAAATTGTAAACATGGAACATATCACACTTGGGCTCAAGTCCTGGATTCTGCCACTTATTAGCTGAATGACCATTAAGAAAAGTGAGTTTCATCTTGCTTACCTCTTCATTTTCTCATCTGAAATATAGCCAACCACTTACAGGAGTTACAAACTACTTAGTATACTAGTACAGACTGAGTCCTCCATAAATGGTTACAGTTACTATGAATTTTATTGAAAGTTATAATTCATATATGGCAGTTGTACAGGCAGCTTGATGAAGTGAAACAAGCCCAAATCTAGTCAGAAAGATCTGCAACTCAAATCGCAGACACTTTTTTGTATATTCATTTCTAATCCTTACTAAAACTTAGCAAAATAGGTAACATTATCTCAATTTCTGAAGATACAGAAAAGCTCATGAGATTAGATAAATTCCTTAAGATTTCATTCTGTCAGATATGTTATATCCCATAGGTTTTTATATATAAAATATTCATAATTTGGTTCAAAATTCAAGATTCAAAAAGATGCCAGAGTGACCACCTTTGTTTAACCCCTGTTCAACAGCTACTGAGGAGTTTCTCACCCTGAGTAAAAGTTCAAGTTCTTCAAACAGCCAGCCAAGCAGGACTATCCTATTTTGAACAATGTAGTATATCCTCCTTACCTCTGTTTAGAGTTCTTTGTAATATTTGTCACTAATACAGTATAGATTTACTGAACTACTCATGTATTTAATTAGTATTTAAGTTCCATGAGGATAGACTTGTTCATTGTTACATTTTTAGTTCCTAAACAGTCAGGTACACAGCAAGCACTCCTTATAAACCAGAAGTTCAAGTCACAAATAATTTTTGCTGATCAGATTCTAAGTAGGAAACCGAAAAGGTTAATCTTGTTCTACTTAAAATAACTGTTATCTCAAATTATACTGTAACCAACTGCAAGTATTCTTTCACACTGTACCCATAAACCACCTAGAAATTTTAAAATTTCACAACCATATTATGTATCTCAAAATGCCTTTTACTCACAAGTAATACCACCAATTAAATGTTTTGCTATGTTTCTTAATAAGGACTAAAAGCAACAGACTACTGCTTTTAGAACCTTTGATATTTCCAGCTTAAAAAAAAAGTGTTTTTAGGTTTTTCTAGATTGTAGCACAACTATACAGAATCTAGAACTTTGAAAGATAATTAGTCAGTCTTATACTTTACTGTAAAACACCTTACAATGTTATACATAACACGACCTGCTAGCACTTTGGGAATCCCAAAAGACTAAGATACATCATTAGCAGAATACTTCTATCCATTCATGTTTCATAGCAACTTGTACAAATATTCTGTAAGATACTCAAATTATATTTGAATTAAAGATTCTGATAGATGACTGTGACAAAGGAAAAAGCTTAGTTATCTAAAATGTAAGCAGATTAGTGGGAAAGAGCCAGAATTAGGACCTTATGTTCTAAGTTTTGTTAAGTCATAAAGTATGCTCACCAGTGATATCAATGGGTTCCAAAGCAAAGGCTTCTTCCTCATTCGGAACAAGTGTTGTTTGATCAGTCATAGTTGGCATTGGTTCAACAGGATCCACCGAATCAGGACTGTCAGGCCCACCCACTATAAAAAACAGAAATCTGGTCACAAAAGGCTTGGGCATTTCATGTATATCCTACAAGTAGAAAAAAAAAATCCCTCTGAGAAACGGAAAGAAACCTACTGGTACCAAGAAAACAATTTTCTAGTTATGAGGACATGCTGCCCGAGTTGAACCCTACTGGCCAAAAAAAGGGGGGGGGGGCATAAAGTTAAAATCCAAAGAGAATCAGAACTAGTAATCAATCATAAGCACTATTTTTAAGCATATTCATAGTTCATTAAAAGTTGGAACTTTCAGTCTGTGGTCTTCTATGTCATATCTTTCTGGATATCATATAGTCATGCCCAGATCACCGAGTATATAATGCTTACTTGATACGTTATCATCCTCATCCATGTCATCATGTGCAGGCTGTTCTGGCAACATAACCCCGGTCTCAGACAGGGCAGGGGGGTCATCAAAGATACCGCCATCATTATTACTAATAAGTTTGTCATCTAAAATAGGGAATGTAATTTAGTTATAATTTATAAAAGAAATGCTAAAAGGACAATAGCAAATCACTGGAGAAACAAAATTAGGTTAAAATGAATTAAATTTAAAAATTTCAATTTGTATTCAATTTGCATGTTTTTCCTCAAAGCAGTGTACAAAATTATAAAACAGTATATAAAAATATTTCTCATTCCCAATTTATATTTTCTAGCTAGTATCTAGGTGATATATTTACTTAATATAGATATCAAACACAAGCAGAGCAGTTTTAAGAACTAGTAAAATTTAGAACTCTAAGACAATCACCTTTAAACAAAATCATGGCTTGTTACATTTTTAGGCTATAGTTTTACAGAAAAATTTTACTGACCCAAATGGTCACAATTCATACATATATTATATCTAAAGAGTTACTCAATACCCAGAATTACCAACTGCTCTACTCTAAGAACTGAATACAGAAACAGTTAGAATTAACCAACTTGTTGTGACCTACCTAATATACCACCATCATTTCCTTCTCCAAAATTGTCATCCTTGTATTGGTCTTCATATTCTAAATGGTTAATTTTCTCATTGAGATTGCTGGTGCTCTGTTCAGGCTCTAACAGGAGGTTAGAAGCACTAGTGCTTACTAACATGTCATCATCTTCGAAAGCGCTGCCTTCTCTCATTATCTCACGATCATCCATTCCAAAGTCACCTGAACAAATTTTAGTCAGTCATTAATTGAAAAAAGAAACATCAGTTACAAAAAAAGGTTAATGATTTATTGTAATTATGTCACATGTGCTTACTGAAGTCTTGTTCATCCTTAAACGACAAAACATATAGTTCAAACTTTAAATCTTTAGCATCTATATTGCATAAACTGATTCTAGGGCATGACTAGCGAATTCAACTGTAAGATCCAAATTTAGGTTATCCTAAATATGTTAAGTACATCTAAATGTGTGTATCTGTTAGGTTGCATTAACATTCACAGATTTAAACTTTCTTGTTTTCCTCAATAAAAGGATTTGGCTTGGTACCAATTTTGAGTACTATTCCAAAAGAATAGTATGTACACAATCCAACTATTCCAAAATAATTAGTTTAAAAGCGCACATCACTATAATGTTGGGACTTTCTCCACTCATCAATATATAGGTTCTAACACTGTGTACAGGGAGCAAAAGTAGGCAAAAGATGAAGTTTGGTGCATAAATGGAAATGATACTATACACTGGTAGGAAGGCAAATTCTTTTCCTGATGAAAATGCATAAGATGAAATGTTGTCTTTCTTTCTGTGAATGTGACATGTCTGGTTTTCTTTTTCAAATTGCTAGCAGTGCCAAACATAATTATAACATTACAGCTAGCGGCTAGTGATTTGCTTCTCTATTACCAAAATCATTTTCTTGTAGGATACTGATGTTCCCAACTTCTTCTCTCATGGTTATCTCTTCCACTCTACTCTGGTTCAGGCTGAACTGCTGGGCCACATCAATGTCACTGTAAAAGAATTTCAAATAAATTTTAGTTTAGTTTCATTATATTTATAAGGAAAAAAAGCAATTTCCTCTATAAGAAAAAAATCATATACACAACCTATTTAGGTTTAGAAGCCTTAATATTTAATTATAAATAAATACAATCCAAAAATCTGAATAATGAGTTAGAAGTTAATTGTGATTTTCACTTAAATTTTAAAGCCATCAATTACCAGTAAGCTAAATATCATGTTGAAATCACTATGTAAGGCAATATGGTATATAAAGGAAAAACTTAGAAATGCATGGAACAGGCATAGCTTTTTATCAGGGCCCGGTAACTTACAGGCTGTGTGAACTCTAAAGTTACCTGGCTTTTCTGAGACTATTTCTTCCTCTAACAAATAACCTTTCATACTGTTTAAAAATATTAAATGAATTAAAAAAAAACCCCAAACATGCAATGTTAAACACCAATGTGCAATATCATTGGCCAAATTCAGAATGTAAAATGGTTAAAAACAAATCACCAGGTTCGGTTAGCAAATAAATGGCAATGAAAAAACGTTAAGAGGGATGCAGAGCGGGTACAAATTCTTAAGAGAGACTTGTGAGACATACTAAGCAAGTTCAGTCTGCAGATTTTGTAAGGACCCTAACTCGAACAAACTGGAAGAGGAAAAAAAATGGCCCTATATGTCAACTGGGACATGTGAACACTGATAGGATATTATATCAAAATATTACTATAATTTTCCTAAAGGTATGATGTTATTATGAATACATTTTAAAAATTCCTTACCTGTAAATTAGAGATACATACTGAGGTATTTACAAATAATATATGTTATTTGCTTTAAAATAATCCAGTAGGGGTTGGAAGATAAGTTGGGGAAATACCTATGAAATAAAACTGGCAACATATCGATAATTAAAGAAGGTGGATGATCAGTATATGGGGTTTATACTAATCCCTGTACTTTCAACCATGTTAAAAACTCCATGATAAAAAAAAAGTGTAAGAATAGTAAAGAAGCAGTAAAGCAGCTAGACAGTGCCTAGTACTAATTAATACACACACAGGTCAAATCAATTAATACATATACAAGTCAAAATAAATCAAATTTAATTAGGAGTCATAGATCATTTTAAAAAGCAGAGAAATTTGTCCAAAAATAAAGGGTCTTGGTATAGAGGGATTCTTGGTTGTCAGTTGTGTTCATCAACTACTTGGAAAGTTAAAGTCACATTCCCTGTCATGGTAATGACAGCTGGACGTTGAGGAAAGATATACCACAGTACTCTGCTAGAATGGCCATCTCTACAACTTTCTCCTCTTAAATGTGTGTCGTGACAATGACCTTTTCATTTCTTCATAGAAAATTATATCATGTTTATTTAAAAAAAAAAAAAGAAATTGTGGCTGAGTGTATCTTGGTCCCAAAAAATAATGAGGTCCCCTGAAGAAAACTCATGAAGTCAATAGTTCAAGTTTGGTAATAGTGTTATGTAAAGCACACACCTGGACAATTGTTCAGTTTACGTAAGCTTTGGCCTAAGAACATCAGAATTCTTGTATTTTAACTGTGTTAAAGTTGACATCTTCTACACTATTTTCTTCCAGAAAAAGCACTTTTAGGTTATGCATTTCATATTTATACACTATCCTAAATAAAAGTATGTGTATTTCAGCTAAATGTTAATTCAATGTCCAAACATTCCACGGAAAACTGTACATCTGGAAACCAATATGACTTTTTTGTAGACCAAGTTACCAATTAAAAAAATAAAAAGTGGGCCGGCCCGGTGGCTCAGGTGGTTGGAGCTCCGTACTCCTAACTCCGAAGGCTGCCAGTTCGATTCCTCGAGTCCTGCGAGGGATGGTGGGCAGCGCCCCCTGCAACTAGCAATGGCAACTGGACCTGGAGCTGAGCTGCACCCTCCACAACTAAGACTGAAGGGACAACAACTTGACTTGGGGAAAAAAAAAAAAAAGTCCTGGAAGTACACACTGTACCCCAATAAAGTCCTGTTCCCCTTCCCCTAAAAAAAAAAAAAAAAGAGAGAGAGAGAGACATACTCTAAGTCAGGCAGTGGCTGATCAAAGTCATGAAATTCTTCAGGTAAAGTAATAGCATTGTAAGCAGCTTCTCGATTTTCCTCAGGGAGGTCAACAACACCTGGAAAAGAAATGGGAAGCTTCAAGGCCTGGCTACATCATAGATTATCTAGGGATCAAAGGAAGGTCAAGTCAGTGTAACTTCCTAAGGTTATATTCTAAAAGGTTGATAATATATGCAGAGTACCTTGAAGTACAAGTATTTTTGTTTTTCTGTAATCATAAGCTATATACTTGCTTTACAAAAAAAGGTCGAAGCACTAATTATGCATTAAGCTAATTAGTCTTTGAAAGGACTTATCAACAAATATAATACGTTTTTTAAATAAGCATGAAATTTTTGAAGAGGAAAAGGAATGATTACAAATAAGTACCTCAAATGTTAACAGGAGTTGGTAATTTTGGGAAAAGTGAAACTAAAAGATTTTAATTTTCTTTATACTTTCCCCTATTTTTCAAGCTGTCTATATAATATGCATTGCTTTGAAAGACAAAAATAAAAAAGCACGTTATTTAAATAAAATGCACTTAGTAGCCATGTGTTAGAAATCACTCAAGTATCACAGCCTCTGCCTAAATTTTATTTTTAAGTAAAATCTTAGATCTCAAAAATTTCACTGTTCATATAATACAGTACAAGTAACAGACTATAACCTCAATAGAAACTAATACATAAGGCATCTCTCCTATACATTTAAATTAATTAGAATAAAATTTCATCAATACTTTAAAAAATTACAGAATGATATATGAATTTAGCTAAATACCTAGTAGTTACCTATACAGATAGAAGTTTGGTTGCTAGAGTCCAGTTTTAGAATCAATTACTACCTAAAGTAAAATGTCAAAAAACTAGAGAACATTTAATAAATTCTCAACAACTTAAGTTAAAAATAATTACATAAGTATAAATAGAAGTAAACGTTTCTCCCTTGAACCAGTGCCTGTTCTAGCCACGCCCTACTTTGAAGGGTCCCTTGTATTGAAATTAAAACAAAACATGCTGATCTAGAATATCTTTTAGCAGTGTTTCACACTGAACACAAGAAACTTAAGAAAAAGAAAAAAAAACGTCAATACCTGGCCGAAAAGCCATCTTTATCTTAATGAATGCTTCATTACAGTCTGCAAGGAGATATTTGGCTTTTCTGTGATAGATTCGAACTACTCCCAGTAAGAGATGTCCTGATGTTCGGAGCGCCATCTTTACCTGTAAATAAAACATTACTATTAATTTAATTTATAGTTAATTTTCTGGTTTTAGAGGCATCACACTTCAAAGCTTCTATTTTATGCAATTTATAAGCAGTTTTTACTTTATCTCTTCAGATTTTTTATCATTTATTTGAAGATACCTCATAATTACCTATATCCCTCACTGCCTTTACCTGTAAATTCCCTGAACATCCCCAAAGGATAGACTAGCAATAATTCATACATTAACACAGATGTGAAGGTAGCTGTGATGCAAGTACTAAGGTGTCCCATGGATCGTTGTCATTAGCACATTAAGAAGTATGTGGCACTTTGGGTTGCTAATCCAGAGCAGAGCCATTGCTCCGTGCTGGCTAACTGAAATGATTTTGTTTGGGAACAGACCGTCCCCAGCCTCGAAGGATGACCGATTGTCTCAGTCGTCTCTGCTAATGTTTGTCCTTGAGTGGACATGTAACCTAGTTCAGCCAAGAGAGGTGTAAAAGTATGTCAGAATTTCTAAGAAAGATTTGCCCATTAAAAGAATGCCCCTCTCTTCCTTCTCCTTTTCCGTGTTGTGACATAGGTAGGGCTTGCAGTCATCCTGTAACAACGAGGCCCTAAGTATGAGGACAAAAAGCCACCAAACTAAGAACAGTGAGTCCTTGAATGACATCACTGAACCGCTTGAATCTATCCTAAATTTTGCTATTTCTAAACTTCTAATTAAGTAACACTATTCACTTCCTTATTGTTTAAGACACTTTTCACTGAGTTTTTATTACTTGACTGGAAAGCATACTGGTAAAGGTACCCATCTTTTTCACAAGCAAATACACTCCTCCATCCTGTTTTTGTTGAGGGAGAACTTGATCAACACTATGTGGGATGAGACACAGTAGTTGGGAAAAGAATGAGAGAGTTAGAAAGATTCAAAATTCCCCTGGCTATAGTAAGAAAAATTTTTGAAAGAATAAGACAACATGAACTCAAACTCTCCCAGATCGTTTTCCAAATCATATCATGAAATTAGTAAGTTCTAAGGTAGCCAAGAACGTTACTAAACATTTGCTTAACTTATGAACAAATTACATTACTTATAAAACAAAACGTTATTTTTTAAGTTATATGTGTACTCTCTATAGCATCTAGGAATTCTATCTATAATGACTCGGGCTCTATATTTATGACTTTGTGTGACTTGCAGCATAAATTATGAAGTTTACTGCTATAAATTTTTAGGTGTATAAAAGTATAATTTGTGATAAAGTCTAAGACTTATCAGATGATAAATCTCTGATATGAAAAACAATCCCTATTGAAACATTGCTCCTAATGGAAAACGAGAATCTACTTTCATGATGTGGTCTTAGGAAATTTAAAATTAATATTGACTGCACCTTCACCTAAGAAAGAAAGAGGGAGAGGAGAAAAAAAAAACTTTGCTTGCCATTATCTTATTCAGACTTCACCATCTTTCAAAGTGATGTTTGGGCAAAGGCTTTCTTTCTGGATTAGTTTGGTTCAGAGTTTAGCTGCTAGCTCATGTTAAGAGTGTAGGTATAATAAAAGAACACAGGCTATATATCCAGGGAAAGCTCTGCAGAGGTTGCCAGTGGTTGTGCCACCCAGAGAGAAGGGAAAGGATGCAAGAAAGGTATGCAGTTGCAACTCAGTCATATGTCTGACACTTGCTCTCAACAATTAAGCCAACATTTCCCCATAACAGGAACTGCACACCAAGAGCAAACATTAGAACTTTTCAGGTCAGTTTACTCTGTGGACATATCTATCACAATACAACAAAATCAATCATATAAAAATTCACTTAGAAATCTATGGTTCTTAAAGTAAGTTATTCTCTCATATATAGTCTACAATCTTTTACATTATTCTCGAACCTTATGTGTGCCTTCTTTTGCAGCTGTTGGTGCATACCTTCATATATCAGATCGTCTCGTACTCTTTTGTAGTGTCCCTAATAGACTACAAAGTACTCTGCACATACTATGAAAAAATGTGTGGTCCTTTTAAGCCAATCATGTTCAGTATTTGCTTACAGATGTTAAAGATTAGCCACTTCAATTTCATATATCAATTTCAAGAAAGGAGCTAAATTTTTCCTTTTCTATTCACTTATCTTGGTAAGCATACCTAAAATAAAGTAAAAAGACATGTTCCCATACAATTCAACCAACAGTGCAAAGTGGTAAAACAATCTCCCCAAAACGCAAATTGTTAGTAATATCAGAAATCTAAAAAAATAAGTTTATTATCTCCTGGCCCATCAATTATATACCTAAACATCAATATTAAGGAAAGACTTATAGATGTGAACAAAAGATTTAAAAGGCAACGTTTACTAAATGGTTATTTTTTAAAAAGAGGGAAATGAAAGAAAAACTATAATCCTACCACCTAGAGAAATCTTTAATAATATTTTGGTATGCCGTCTAGGCTTTTATGTGCATGTACTCATGTTTTTCTTTTCATGTGTGTACATAAAAATTACATCACATTGTTTTGTAGTGAGGCTGCATTTACAAAAGGCTCTGTTCGTAACATTGTATTTTTTAATGTCTGCATTGTAGCATCTGAGGAATTAAAATTCAAAAAATTAGAAAAAAATATGGATTATCAAAATCAATCAATCAATCACACACAAACTAATCAATTACAGGTCCATAATCCTTTATCTGGAATCCTAGGGGCCAAATGTGCTTGGAATTCAGAGCTCTTTGAATACTATAAAGGTAATAGAGTACATATGCCATGTAGTAAACATTCCTGGGAGAGTCTGGAGCAGCCTCCCATAATCCTACACATTAGTATTTCTGTAGTAAATTTATGAGTATTCAAATGCTCTCGTGTCAATTTTGGTCAAATCTGTTTCTGCTTTTGGTACTTAAGTTCTGTGAAATATAAGAGACTGTGATACTGTACAATGCAACCATTAAAAATGATGGCAGAGCTATGAACAGAGCTTTTTCTGAATGCAGTCTTGTTACAAAACACATTAACGCAGTATTTGTGTACATGCATAAAAAGGAAGAAAAATTACGTGTGAAATACATGCAAATAAAAGTCTAGAAGACATATCAAAATACTAACGGTTTCTCTAGGTGGTAAGACTATTGGTCACTTGTATTCCTCTGTGAAGTTTTCGTTTTAATAGTTTTGAAATTAGTATTGTCTTAGAAATAACACGATAGAAATGTCTTTAAAACCAATAAATTTCACTAGCTACAATTCTAACACCAGTCAAAATTCCACAGACAGAAACTTTATAATTCACCCTAATTCAAAATGCAAACTTTCACTTCTCCATGTAACTTTTCTGAGCAAGTCTTTGCAACATCCCTGCTTTATTCCTCTGAGAACACCTCACTCTTTCAGCAACAAAGAACACTCTTATTTATTTAACACATTGTGCCAGCATGGTCCAAACTGCCAATTGTAAGCATAGCTCCCAATCCCGGTCCAGACTGTGGTGATGTGGGATGTTGTCACAAGAGGACATTAGTGCATGTATGTACAAATACAAGGTCAAGATAAGACCTTTAGAACACAAATGTTGCACACACATACACACACACACACATCCCGCAAATTATATTTAAGGATTTCCTTTGAGATTAGCCCTTCATACATTTTTTAATATGTCTGTTCTAGTGAAATGCTAATGTTAGATGTAATTGTGTCTGTGTGTTTTAAAGGTCCTTTCTAGGCAACACAAAACCCCCATACCATTCCAAGTTATATTACTTGTGAAATTCAAGGGTGGAAACCACTGCTTCAGAACAGTTTCAGAAGATGTTAATAAAAGCTCCTTTAGGAACAGAGTACTCAGTAAAGAAGACAGAGAAGGTTAAGGACATACATGAAGCTTCCAATCTAGTGGGAGACAGACAGTAATGAAATATTTAGGGGAAGAGCACAGCAAGTTAAAAAGTTCTAAAGTGGGGGAAATGCTGGTATCTTCAAGAATCAGCAAGCAGGCCTGTGAAGCTTAGGGGTAGCAAGTGGTATGGATACTATTCTGCTAGGTGGATAAGATAGATCTGTCCCCTGCAACCTTTTTGAATTAATGGGTCCTTAAACTTTGAGTATTTTGTAAATTCCTAAGTGAGAAACACCCACACACTTAGTTCAGTATAAAAACATTTAGAAAGCCAAAAATAAAATATTTGGACCCTACCATATCCTTATCTAACATTAAACAAGTAAATGAAAATGTCTGTGTATTTGTAGATTTTTTTAAAGGGAAAGACTATCAAACTGGAATTCTGGCTTATCTATAGATTCTCTTTGCCTTCAATATCCATAGATGCCTACCTAAAAAGTTGTTTTATAGAATTGTACCTTGCATATCAATAAAGAAACGACAAAATAGACAAAAATATGAACATCAAACATACCTTTGGTGAGATGATACTCTCCACACTGCTCTCTAAATTACACTCAAATACATGGGCTTTGGTTAGCTTCTTATCCCAGTGGGCCGCTAGCCAAATTTTGGCCAGAGGCCCTCTTTTGCTGAGGACAAAATGTGCGTAGAACATTGTTGTGGTTGACTATGAAACAGGAAGAAACCTGAAGAGGAAAAAAGTTAATATAAATACCATGAGAATTGGAGTATTTATCATAAGAAACCTGAAAATAAAATTTTCTATTATTGATATGAGAACTATGAAAGGCTTGAATTAAATATAGGATGTATTAAAACAACAACAACGACAACACAACCTACTGCTTTAATTTGGGGAGGACAAGAAAAAGACTCCAAAATAGTAAGAGCTGAAGGGAAATGGGACAAAAGAATCAAATTACTTTCATGCCTCACTGTCATCTTAAAATAAAAGTGCTACTTTTTTTACAAAGTAAAAATTGTCATCAGAAAACTCTTATATTTTTTTGAAGCTCTATAAAGTGTTAATTACATTCCTGATTACTGACTGTGGAAATAAAGTCTGCTTCTGGCCAAAAGCTAGAGAATATATTCTTCCTGGCAAGAAAAGACTGGCCAAAAAGAAAAACACTCAGGCACAAATATTATTACTCTAATACACAATGGAGGTAGGAACTTCCATTTTTAGAACCCCATTAAAAATTGAGAATCTTGGCTTTATACAGTAATTACTAGCTCAGGATGAGCACTATGCTGAGCATTTCATATTCCACCAAACACAAGTAGGTGTGCTGGCACCATGATGAGAAGTTTAGAAAAGCGGAGGCTTAAAAAGGTAAAGTATTACATACAGTTTTTTCAACTCAAGAACTAGAAAAGCACTTATCTACTTATAATTTAACAACTAAATTCAGGACAGTGATGCAGTATAACATTTATCTTATGATTGAAATAGTCTCAGTAGAAATACAAGTATGTTATTCATATTTTATCTTCCTTTCAGCAATCTAATGTATTAACATAAGAAAAAAAGGCAGCCTTAAAACTTCAGGTTGGAGTATATTACCGAGTTTCCCCAAAAATAAGACCGGGTTTTATATTAATTTTTGCTTCAAAAGACTAATGCATTAGGGCATGTTTTCAGGGGTTGTCTTATTTTTTCATGTACAACAATCTACATTTATTCAAATACAGTCATATCATCCTCTTCTGGAACATCGTCATAACATACTAAATGCGTCTGTCTGTCTGTCTGACGATCTTAACTGGGGCTTATTTTCGGGGTAGGTCTTCTTTTCAGGGAAACACGGTAACTGTGTAAATTGCTATTTCCCTTATTTTATTTTCCCCTTTCATAGATTTTTGAAAGTCCATTTGCCAAGTGAATTTCTATCTTTTTCTAATACGTCCGTGACTAGAATAAGATACACATCATGCTTTTACAGAAATAAACTCAAGCACACTCATAACACATGAAAAGTACTTAAAAAGTTTGCAAACCCTTTTTATTTTGAAGTAATTATAGATTCACAGGGAATCCCAGAAATAGTACAGAGAGGTCCCACGTACCCTTTAACTAGCTTTCCCCAATGGTGACCTCTTACATAGCCATAAAACTATCAAAACACTGACGTTGGTACATGTGTGTAATAGTTCTTTGCTATTTTATCACATGTGTAGATTTGGGTAACCACCACCCAGGCGAATAAGATACAGAGCTATTTCATCACCACGAAGAGCTCCCCCTCTCTAGCCCTTGCCATATCCATTCCTTGCTCGGTACCACTCCTAAGCCCCGACAACTACCACTCCGTTCGTCTCTGATTTTTGTCATGTTGAAAATGTTGCATAAATGGAATCATACAGTAAGTGACTTTTATAGAATGGCATTTCGGACTCAACATAATGCTTCTGAGATCCATCTAAGTTGTTGCATGTATCAATAGTATGTTCCTTTTTATTGCTGAGTAGCATTCCATGGGATGGATATTTACTTAGCCATTCACCTATTGAAGAACTTTTGGTTGTTTCCAGTTTTGGGCTATTTCAAATAGAGCTGCTTTAAATATTTGTGTATATAGACTTTATGACAACCCAAGTTTTCATTTCTTTGGGACAAATGTCCTGAAATGTGATTGCTTGGTAGTATGGTTAAGTGTATGTTTAATTTTAAAAGAAACTTAATACAACTTCTATCAAAATCCTACTGAGATTTGACAAGTTTTTCTAAAATTTATGTGGAAAGGTAAAGGAATTAGATAGTTAAAACTATTTTGAAAAAGAAGATAGTGCGAAGATTTAGTTTAACCTAATTTCAATACTTAGAATAGATTCATAAAAATAAGTCCAACTGATATTTCACAAAGATGCAAAAGCAATTCAAAGGAGGAAGACCAGTCTTTTCAACAAATGGTACTTGAGGGAGTGGATATCATCCATAGGGGGAAAAAATCTTGACCCAAACCTCACACATTATATAAAAAGACAATTCAAAATAAACCACAGCCTTAAATGTAAAACTACAAAGTTTTTAGGAAAAAAACATACGGCAAACCTTCTGTACCCAACGCTTGGTAAGAATTTTTACACAGCACAACAAAAACATGTCCCATAAAAGGAAAAACCCTGATAAACTGGTCTTCATCAAATTAAAAACTTTAGCTCTATAAAGGACGCCACCAAGGATGCAAAAACAAGACACAGAATGGCACAAAAAATTTGCAAACCACGTATCTGACAGGGATCTGATCTAGAATATATAAAACACTCTCAAAACTTAACAGTAAAAAAATCCAATTAGAAAATGTGCAAAGAAATGAGAAATTGCACAGAAGGGAATATACTGATGGCAAATAATAACAAGAAAAGATGCTCAACATCACTGGTCATTAGGAAAATGCAAATTAAAACCCAATGAGGTATCACTGTACACCTATTACAAGTTAAAATAAAAATTAATGCTAACACCGAGTGCTGGTGAGGATACAGAGAAGCTGCATTTCTCATACACTGCTAATGGGAATATAAACTTTCTTTTGAATTAGCTTGAAAAAAAAAGATTCAGAGTAAGTTAACTCTAATTTTCATGTTTTGACAATGAGACTGCAAATTTTAAAACTAGAACTTTGCTTTTTTTGTACTTCCAATTAAAAACTGTGCCCATTCTTTCCAATGATGTACAGAAAATAAAGAGTTAAACGCATCACAGGCAAGAGATTAACTGCCTGTCAAAAATGTTCAGGAGGGCAGAGGGTGGTGGAGCAAGAGTAATTCAGTCAGGTTTGCCTCATCTCCAGTTTCCATTATAGCAAAGGATCCTGAAATTCTGACATTCTCTGAAGGGATCATTAATTGCTAGGAAAACCTTCTCAAAAGGAAAAATAAAACAGGCTTCATTAATTGCCTAATGTTGTGAACACTTTCTCTCAAATGTGGTTAAAAAGAGAACTAAGGAATACTAAACTAGGAAGAATTCAGATCAAACACTAAAGTAGAAATATTAAATAATAACACCTTACGCATGTGTTACGTTGTTTCCCTCTCAGCAGTATTTTATAGATCAAAATATTATGATTCCCATAATCAAATAGAGCCTCCCATGTTGCAAACAGCACTTTGACTTCAAGCCTTAAAGTTTGTTAGCACAACAATTAAGCTGCTTCTATGGCATTATAAACAAAATCTACAGGATTTGGAGAAACCCAATAAGGCAGTATGTTCTTAGAAATACAGTCACTGTCATACACAAGTCACAAGTTTTACTACCTAAGATATTTGAGTTCCAAATAAAAACTTCTATAACGCTACCTGTTGCGTAACAACTACTAAATATGTGCTTAATGAATAATGAAATAGACTACACCAAGTGATCTAATACTTGACATATGTAAACAATTCTGGAGATTTTAGAAATTAAAACAGTTCTCAACAGGTGTCGTAGCTTATGCCAGCATTTCAGTTGCTGCCCAGAGCACCATGCCTAAAATATCCCAGCTATGCCCAGGCAGATTCCTAAATAGATGCTTTCCTGGCATGGCATGGGGGGTAACTAAAGCAGAGTGGTGTTAAAATTATTCTGGGAAACGATTAGCAAGAGGAAATCACCCTAATAACTAAAGGAAGCCTGAGGCACAGTGCTGCATCAAGTATTGGCTTATACCTAAATAAGGAGAAAGTGGAATCATTGTTGCCTTTTAAACCACTGTTTCTCTTATGAATATCAAACTATACCCAATTTTAAAACAAAAAAGTTGATTAATCTCTGCAGGTTCTGAAGACTGAAAATTCTGCTAGTCCTTTACAAAAGGACTGAGCAGAAAGCCTGCCTTTGGTCCCACAGTTTAGCAATTTCATGATTTCTCAATTTTTTTCTAAAGCAGTAAACAACTTTTTTTAACTAGTCCTAAAAAATAAAATTTAAGTCTGATGTGAAATGGCAGAAAGATTGGTATTTTAGAACATACTCAGAAAGGCAAAAAAAGCAGGGGGTGGGGGGCATTTTCTTCAAGATCTTTGCAAAAAAACCAGTCAAACTACAGCTCATGTTTCTACAATGATGTTAGTCATTATAGAATTTCAGTCATTTGTTAGGAAGCAAGGCCGGACACTGACTGTATAAACTGGTATGACCTCTTTGAAGAGCAATTTGTCAACATCTTATGAAAATTTCAAACACTCATACTTTCTAACCAAAAACCTGCCAGTAATGTCAAAGATATACATACTTGGAGATGCATATTAATAACACATTTTTTTAAAAACATTCTTACTAAGCTCTAAGTGTTTTATGTGTCCATTCTCCTCATGACAGTCCTACAAGGTAAATTTATACCTGCCCATTTTACAGACCAGGAAACAAAGAGAAGGTGACGATAAGTAATGTGCCAAATGCTCACTAGTATTTAATGCAAGTGATACATGAACTTTAGAACCCACGACTCTAACTACAACACTATGTTGCCTTCCCAGCCTGACTTTTAATAGCAAAATATTAGCAATACAGTAACCTACGTGGGCGGCAATAATGGACTTTTAACTAATACAGCCATACAACAGACTTCTATACAGCCTTAAACACGATATATGTATTAAAAGAAGCGCCTCGCTACATATAAATTACGTGCAGTTGCATAAGCATAAATCTGTAGAGTACAAATGAAATTAATGACACTGGTTACCTCTGGAAAGTAGGTCTGGAAAGTGAGGCCTATCTTTTTGTACTTTTTTTTTTTTTTAAACTTTGGGGCATACACATACATCACCTATCAAAGTAAAAACTATTATATTGGGAGTCAAGACCCGATTTTGCTTTGCAATTAACTAGCAAGTTAATTAATCTTTATAGTTCACTTTCCCTAACTACATAAACCAGGAAGGTTGAAAATTCGGTGATCTACTACCTTTGGAAAATGTCAATACTTCAGATAAGCATGGAATTATCTTTTTGGAGGGCTGGAGGAGTGTCTCAGGGACACAAGGTATTTCCAAACCTGCTCACTAGAGCTCCCCTCCCTTCTGGTACTAACATTCTTTGAACAAGAATTTTTTACAATCGGAGAGTCGCAGGTTCAAATTCAGCTCCCTCCTTAGTTGTTCTGTAATGGTTAAAAATTATTTAACACCTGAGTCTCAGCTTTCTCTATAAAATGGGAATATTTACCAAACAGAATTATGAGAATTAAACAGAACAGCATGCCTAACACAGCGCCACTGTAGATGCAAATAGTAAGTTCGGGGGGGGGGGAGGGGGGGGGAATCACACAACATATGCCATCAGCATGATCATGCCTAACAATTTTGACATTAAAAAAAACACATAATCTTTATTTCTCAAGAATTAGAAATTCCTTCTGTATCAATCTATAAAGAAAAAAATTTCTCAGAATTTTTGTGCTCCAATGAATAGGAATTTATCAGGAAAGAAATTCTCAATGTTAAGAGTACTTTAAACATATACCACTCTAGGTGGAAAGTAATTCTAGACTAATGTGTTGCCTTTATAAACACAAAAAAAAGGTAAATGAAGGTCATGCTCTACCAAGTTTATTTTTGACTTGTGTATAAAAAGCACTATGTCCATTAGTTACTAAGTGACTTGCTGTCACCTCAACTACACACTGTTACTCACTGGATGTGACATAGGCCTCATCAATGTCTTTTCAAAACCAATTACTGAGTTACCTCCAACATAAAACAAAGAAATTTAACGACTCTACAACTTGGGAAAGCTTCTCCAGCCTGTCTCCAAAATTCTGCAGACTCCCACAGCTCACTGGCCTTTTCCATTCATTTTAAAGAAGATAGGAGTTTTATTTCTTTTTCCCCTGGAGTTTAGTGGTTATTCCAAACCGTGCTCCCAGGAGCAAACATGCACTTGCGCTTGCAGACAGAAGTCGTTCAACACAATCCTTTCCCGGGAACCCTTGACCACACAGCCGCGCTCTGGCACCCTGAAGACAGCCCCGCAAATCCTACATCAATCATACGTCTCCACGGTTGCCTTTCCCACTTGCAGAATGCCGCTAAGCCCGGCAGCACCACCCGACCGTCCCGCCCCACGACCACGGCAATCATTCGCATAAACCTTTCTCAGCGGGGCCACAGACACGGCGCATCGACCAGAACACCCCTCCCCGACACGTCCGTGCGCCACTCAGGACCCTTCCCCGTTAGGAAGGTCCGGGGGAAACGCAATCACGCTCGTGTCCTGAGAAGCAGAAGCACCCTCCCTGGGTCGCGTTTCCTATGGGTCTGTCCCACATTTCATAGTCCCAACAGGAACGTCTTCCTTTGGGGGAAAAAAAAAAATAAAAAAAGATGAGCAGCAGCAGCAGCAGCAGCCGCCCCGGCGAGGGGCCCGCCGCGCCCCCCGGCCCCACGCCGCGCGCACAGGCCGGGCCCGCGCGTCCGCGACCCCCGCACTCCCACGGGGCGCCGGCGCCGCCGCTCCGAGCTGGCACTGCGGGCGCGGGGCCCGCCTCGCAGCCCGCACCCCGCGTCCGCGCAGACAGCCATTTTCACCCGGGGAGGAGGCGGCCCGGTCCCCAGAGCGGGCTCGTTCAAACCTCCTCTCCTCCCTCGGCCCGCGCGGGGCGACGCGGCTTCCCCAGGGACCCGCGGAGCGGCGGCTTTTCCGACCTCGCCGCGGACCAGGACCGTTTGTGACCGAACAGGCGAGGCTGCGGGTCCCCGTCGAGGGCGGGCCCCGGACCCAGGACCCCGCGCGGGCGGCGGGGCTCCGAGCGGGGCAGCCCGGCCCGCGTCCCCGGGCGCGGCGACCGCCGCCCGCTCCCGCTGCCCTGCCCGGCCGAGTCCGGCTCCCCGAACGCAGGACGGCGGGGAACGGGTGGGGGGAGGGAGCCGGAGAAGAAGCAGGGGTCCGCCGAGCACCTTACCTCGCTCTCCGCCGGGAGTTGGGCGGGTTGGGTGGCCTGGGGAGGGGAAAAGGGTCGGGGGAGGGGGCGGGGAAAGGGGGGGAGCCCTGGTGAGGTGTAGCTTCGGAGCAGCTCCCGCCGCCGCCACGGCCGCCGCCTCCTTTCCGATTCACTCAAACAAACAAGATGGCTGCCGTTACGCCGCGACTCTTCCTGCCGCCCAAATCCTCGGTTCAAATCGGCAGGATGTTTACGGTCAAAATGGTACCTGTGCGCCTGCGCAGTGAGCGTAAGACCCAGACGGAGCGACGCAGGCGCACTGACCATTTCCTTTCCTTGGGACCCCGCCTCCTGGTTGTACAGCGCCGAACTGAGCAGGCGCGAGGGTGATGCTCTTGCTGGAGGGTCTTCCAGCGTTGTCAAACTGGAAAGTAGCGCAGGCGCAGTGCTTTGCCAAGGAAGTGATTTAAGTTCCGGCTTTATTGCCCTGGTTTTAAAGGAAAGAACTGGCGTTGTGCAGTTCCGTGTGTCCCTGACACGAAAAATGTACCTTAATGGTTCTTAGCGACGAAAGTAACATAAAACCCTTAAGCAAGTCCCATAAAATGTAGGGTCTCATTCATTCAAATCGACCTGTATCGTACATGGTCCTCTCTGAACCACACAATGTGATAGGTAGGATCTGGGATATAATGATGACTACAACAGAGAGTCCCAACCTTCATGAAGCTTGCAGTATAGCCAGGAAGGGATGTTACATTTTCTAGAAATAGTTATTTGTGTCACGAAGCAGAAGCCAGGTATAGAGGGCGACCTGACATTGGGGAAGTCGGGCAGTGGGAGAGAAGGTCTTCCCTGAGAAAGAAGGTTGATTCCAGGAAGAGGGAACAGCATGTGCAAAAGTCCTGTGGCAGTAGAGAGCCAGATGGGCATAAAGGAAAAGAAAGCAAGCCCATGTGTCCGAACACTAAGGGAGGCTTCTGCATTTTAAAAAGACCATCCAGGTATGCTAAAGAGGACTAAAGTCAATGTCCAGATGTAATTTGTGTTTATTTGTGTTCATTTGTTTTTAAGGAAATAAAACTAAAGAATTGGTGACTGATTCCTTATGGGGTTGTGGTAGGGGGGTTGCAAAGCGGATTCCTCCTGGTTTGGGGCTTGTAGGATTACATGGACTACACTGGGAAGACATACACTGAGGGCAGATGGAAGAGGTTTATACGAGGGTTTTGTTTTGTTTTCTCGCCCATTTCACGTCAAACTTCAAATTCTGTCATTCGCTGCCTTAACTGGTGTCTCTACCTCCAGACTTGTCATCCTTCAGTCATCAATTATCTGCAATGCAGTCAAACGAACCTTTGCAAAACACATATCTGATCACTCGCCTCCTCTTCTATAAAATCTGTAGCTTTTAGGCTATTACTCAAAATGCTGAAGATGATACAATGATCTAGCCCCTGCCTCCTGCTCCAGCTTCCTCTCTTGCCCCTCTCATCCTCATGGTCTTTTCAATTGTCAAGTGCACCCTGAGCCCTCCTGCCTTGAGGTTTTTGCATTTGCTGTTCCCAGTGCTTAGAACTGTCTTGTACTTCCATGCCTTCTCCTTTTGTCTAATTCTTGACCTTCTATAAATTAGTTAAAAAGTCACTTCCTCAACATAGTCTTCCCTTATCCTCTGTATTACTGAGGGTAAGATTATTACTGTAAAAAATGGTCCCCTTTCTGCTCCAAATTCCAGGGCTTTACAAAAAGGCCCTGCCAATTACCACTTATATGACCAGGGGTGTCTTAACTCTGTGTTTCTTCTGCGTTTCTCATTTGAAGTTATTGTGAGGATTCATGAATTAACACATGTAGAAGCACTTGGAATGGGGCATGGCATATTGAAATAATTTAAGTTATTTTTATTACTATTTTCATTGTTATTATCACCATTTTCCTCCTATTTTTTTTCCTTTCTAGAGAATGGCATCCAGAATTAGATAGAATCTTCCTAGCGAGAGTAGAAGATAGTGAGAATGTAATTTTTTGACGTGGACACCTAATACTTTTTCAATCCAGCCCAATCGTGTGTTAGTTTTTAAACTGCCTTTTTGGAATTTCTTAAAAAACAGAGGAATAATTTATTTCTCTGTCATAGTTTCTGAGTGTAGATGCATTTTAAAGTAAAGGAATATGCAGAAAAGCTGATACTATTTGAGCATATACATTCCTCATTATCACCAAGAATTACCCTTACATGCTGGGTCCTTCCAGGGTTTTTAACAGTTCTGTCTTTGAAGGATGATTATGAAGGATGGATTTTGGGTTCAAATTCATCTCTTTTTCCTCCCAGGTATTTTACCATATGTAATTTACTTAACATCTCTGGTCTTTGATTTCTTTGTAAAAATGGGGATAATACTTTTCATGACTGTTGAAAGAATTAAATGAGATGATATATATATATATATACATATATATATATATATATATATACACACACAGCATAGTGCTTAGAACTGAGTAATTACTCAGTAAATTGCTCTTGTTCCTTCTACCTCCTGAGTAATGAAATAGCTAACAAGGTATGGCAAATATTTACCAGATATACAACTTTTAAGAACATCATCAAACACACGGACACTCCAAATGCCCCTCTTAACTATGTTTTGCTCTACGCCCATTTGTAATCATTATTTGAAAAAGTTCTTCTCTCTTACTGTCTGTCGCTATATATCTATCCCTATCTCCATCGCTCTACCTCTCTATCTCTCTGTCTCTTACCTTTCTGCTTTCTCCAGTACTGAACTTCCAAGGTACTACCACTTCTTTTCTCCTGAACCATTTATTCTCACCCAATAGTTCTCCATCCAAGCCCAACTTCCCTTTCATGGATTTTTATATAGTTTCTTCACATACAACTCTAGTCACCTGAATCTGCTGGATTTGGTTTATTTCAACAAGATATCTATTCTGCTCTGGCTTGAAGTCCCACCCTATTAACATATTCATTCATCTCCTTATACTAAAATGTCGAGTTAACTTTTCTTGCTGCAAAATTTAGCTGCAGTCAATATTTTCTTTACTTGTAAATACTTATTAAATAAATGTACATTTGTCAATTTAATAACTGTGAATTTGTTTGACTAAAATCACAGCAGGCCAGATTTAAATTACAGAATTAATCTACCTTCAGTTGAAAATGGACTGCTTTTCTGATTACTTAGTTGATGACTTGTATGGTTGATGACAATCACTATCTGAAACTGGAAGCTGCCACTGTCTTGAGTATGTTTGTAAAACAGCTGTGTTCTTTCTATGTCTTATTATTTCATGATGACACACACAAAACTGAGACTTTCTGTGAAATAAAAATTTACAGAAAGTGATGACCAACACCCAGTAGCAGAGTTGTTTAAGATTTACACACCATTTTGTAGACTGTTCCTCTGAGTTGTCAAACTTTTAAAACAGAACAGAAACAATAATGTAGCAAGTAGGAGGGATCAGATTAAGAGAGAAATAGGCAAATGATTTCCATGAGTATTTCAATGTTAGTAATGGGTGAGCATTAAGTATGTTGCGCCAGAATTTTTTTAAAATTGTACTTAAAGAAAAGTCAAAGTATAAAATATTTGTTGCATGTAGTTTCTAAAATTCATTAAAGAAAAACCCAGAAAGAGTGAATAGCCTGTTTAAGATTTTTGGGTTAAACAGACAAAAATGGACAGAAAGTAACTGAAAAAAATTGTAGATTCTGTCTTTCCTTTAAGTGTCAACAATATTTTTTCATCCCTAAGAGAGATGGTAATATTTTGATTAACAAGGAAACAACATTTATTTAAGGACAACAATCATTGTCAAAAATGTTATAACTAGGCACGGAAATTATATAAGGAGGAGAGGGATTAAAGACAAAACATCAGTACTGAAATATCAATTCTTAACATATAGGGTTTTGTAGGCCATTGAAATGATAGATTTCATTCACAGTCACATGCTCAGCTTCAGGATTTGAGTCAGGACTGTGCTCTGGAGAAGGGCTGCAAACATCTCTGTCAAGGCTGCATTAAGGGTCTGCCCAGCAGGTAGGTGTCAGCCAAGAAAAATCACCAGGGCCCAGGAGCGGGGGCCCAGGGAGGATGCCAGTCACTGGGCCACGTGGGGCTGCGAGCTTGTCAAGGCTGAGGTTGAGAGCAGGGGAAGCTGCAGAGGCAGAAGCTGGGTCAGGGTCTATGCTAATCACTGGGACTTTTTTCATAAATTTCATTATGCTGACAACATTTCAGTACCATGAGCCATGGTAGGTCTTTAGCTGGGAGTTTTTGTCATTGACTATTATGATGCATTTCTTCTATTTTCAAGCCCATCATCTCTTATGTAATAATGCAGCATCTTTGAGAATAATGGGTACTTATCCAAAAGCAGATGGATATTGCTTCCTCGGAACCCCTCTAGTCATTCCAGAATGCAGGCATTTTTGTTATAAGGGAGTATACATTGTTCCTTCCATTCTGCAAAATTGCTTGCTAATCATAATAGGGCAAGCCAGGAAAATAGGGTTGGGGTAGATCTCCTAAAACCTATGCACCAAAGAAATAAAAAAAAAAATACAAAATAAAAAGAGGTAACAATCCTAATAAAAAAATATTTGCAAACTTAAAGACATGTTAAATTACCACTAATCAAGAAAACAATATAGCAAATATAGTACTTTGCCTAAAAAGGTGACAGTAGTTTGATGGTAGGGGTGTAAGGAAAGGCAGAAGCTGCTGAGTTATGAGACGAGGACAAATTGCACAGAGATGAGAAACCCCGTCAGTAAGCATTTCAAAGACACAGCATGGGCTCACCCAAGCCAAAAGGTGACCTGATGTGAATGGGCATCATGTACAGTCCTGTGTACATGGCCTGATGCTGAGGTGTGTTAATGTGCTTTGCATTATCTTCATGGGGGTAAAAAATAATGTGCTGGGGGAAACTTGAACTAGTGTAACTTCCATGTCATTTGGAAATCACTCTTCTTTCTGCTAATCGTATGTGAGGAATTAGCATTTTATAGAAATTCACACTGTAACAGAACGCTAAAGTTGAGGTTTTATTATCAGAGAGGTCTAATATGTTCAGGGCAGCATGGCACATAGTGATACTTTTCTAGTTTAAGTGGGTTTACAACTCATCGTGAGATCTTGCTAAAATGCAGATTTGCATCCAGTGGTTTGGAGTGGGGCCCAAAAATGTGTGTGTGTGTGCGTGTGTGTGTGTGTGTGTGTGTGTGTGGCAAGCTTCCAGATAATTCTGAGGCTGCTGGCATGTGGATCACATCAAAGGGCAAGAATAGACTTGGAGCCAGGTAGATCTGGGTTTGCATCATGGCTCGTCCATCTAGAGGCCGTGTGACCTTGAGTAAGTTGCTCAACTTCCCTAAGGCTGTTTTCTCATCTGTAAAATCAAGGAAATTATAGCTACACCCTTATTGTTGTGGTGTTCATTACATGAGATGACATATCTGAAGCATCTAGCATAGTGCTTGGCACATTGTTTGAGTCCAGTAAATAATAGTTATTATTTTAATATTACTGCAGTAACCATTATTGATATTTGGATATCGAATGACATCCTTATTTTCCTCAACATATTTACTATTCTTTCCTTCTGAGATCTACTGATTTTCTCCTTCACTATTGATCATTATTCTGTATTGAGTTCTAAATTGAGTTTAGTTATAGAACTAAAACTGAGAATTCCATTCCAACATAATTCGCCTCTCTTTTTTTTCAATGTGGCACATGGCACCCAGCTAAACAGATTACATTTCCCAACCTTTTTTGCACTTAGATTTGGCCAGATTAGTATGTTCTACTCAGTGTTATGTGGGCATTCCTAGATTTCTTAAAAAGAAGCATTTCACCCTTCTTCTCTTTTCTCCATCTTGCTGCTTGGAACATGGATGTGATGGCTAGCGCTCCAGCAGCCATACTGGACCATAAACACAAGAATTATGCTAAGGATAGTGGAGCAGTGAGATGGGCAAGCTTGGAACTGTCATGTAATTCTTCAACTGCCTACCTCCAGAGCTCTTTTATGTAAATAAGAAATAAAGTCATGTCTTGACATTTTTGTTTTTTTCTGTTATTTGCAGCTGTATCTAATCTTCATTGCTATGAACACTTACTGGTTCAAGTGCTTTACATGATACAAGGGATATAAAAATGAATGTCTCGTCTCTAACTTCAAGTAGCTCAGTATTCTATGTCATATAGATTAGTTGTCTTTCATAGAGTACTATTTTATAATTTCATTGGGAGAATTTTATCCCCTATAAACTTCACTTTGAAGCTCTCTTCCTTATTATTTTTTATTCTGATAAGTCTCACACCAAATATGTTCTTCCAAGTCTTTGTCATATATTCCAGTCTTCTTTTAAAAATAACATTTTAAACCATGTGTGTGGTGGGGAGGGAGGGAGGTATCAGCATCTATAAATCAGTAGTGGTAGCCAGCTTTTCCAGTATCTTTTTGCTTTCACAATCATCACCTTCATGGTGGAAAACTGAATTTACAAGTATAAGCCTAAGACATGGCAGTTACCTATTCTAGACTTTAGGCTCACTGGCAATACTTTGCAGGTTTCCCTTAAAGGCAGCATTTCATGTTATCTGAAATTGTTAGTGGTTTGTAAGTTTGCTGAGTTTTGGAAAGCTTTCTATATATCTCCTTTGAGATGCTGCCTCCAAAACCTAACAGCATTTCTCTTTGGTCATGTCAAGTCTGTATAGAAAAGTCTCTGCACACCTCAGGAGAATTATCATGTGCAATGGTTATGGATTACTCCTGGGATAGAGTTTGCTAACCAATACCTTTTCCTTCTTAGCATTATAATTGAATACAGGTAACTAGCATGGCTTCTCTCAATGGTCCAGAATCAATCACCCTTCATGGACAAAGGTGCATCTGACATAAACTCTTCTCTTTTATTATGCATTGTGTACTTCTCGTATATAGTTAACTGGATTTAATTTATGTTAAAGTGTTACTTCAATCACTGGTAGGATTTTAAGTTGCAGAATAAATGTTTTCAAACTGGACAAACTCTTTGTCCACTAGTTAATGAAAGGGAAGGCTCAAAAAGATATCAGGCGTCATTGCTGCCGCCATGCCCGGAGGTCTCCTTCTCGGGGACGAGGCTCCCAACTTCGAGGCCAATACTACCATCGGCCACATCCGTTTCCACGACTACCTGGGAGACTCATGGGGCATTCTCTTCTCCCACCCTCGGGACTTTACCCCAGTGTGTACCACAGAGCTTGGCCGAGCTGCAAAGCTGGCCCCGGAATTCGCCAAGAGGAACGTGAAGCTGATTGCCCTTTCAACAGACAGCGTTGAAGACCATCTTGCCTGGAGCAAGGATATCAATGCTTACAATGGCGAGAAGCCCACCGAGAAGCTACCTTTTCCCATCATTGACGATCGGCATCGGGATCTCGCCATCCTGCTGGGCATGCTGGACCCGGCCGAGAAGGACGAGAAGAACATGCCTGTGACAGCTCGTGTGGTATTTATCTTTGGTCCTGACAAGAAGCTGAAGCTATCTATCCTCTACCCAGCTACCACCGGCAGGAACTTCGATGAGATTCTGAGAGTCGTTATCTCTCTCCAGCTGACAGCAGAAAAGAGGGTTGCCACCCCGGTTGACTGGAAGGATGGCGATAGCGTGATGGTCCTTCCCACCATCCCTGAAGAGGAGGCCAAGAAAATTTTCCCCAAAGGAGTCTTCACCAAAGAGCTCCCATCTGGCAAGAAATACCTGCGCTACACGCCCCAGCCGTAGGTCTCCCCAAGGCATTGGCGCTGGAGCTCACAGCACCGAGAGCTGGAGGGTGCCACCTGCCTCTCAATCTTTCCTACAGCAATTCCAGAAAAACATCCCCATCTGATCACAGCCAAGGTCTTTAGGTTGCTACAGTACTGGCTTATTAAATGAAAATGGCACTAAAAACTCCGTAGGGTTCTCTGCTCTGTGCCTTCACCAGCATTCTGTCCTGTTTGTGTATCTCAGCCCTCCGCTGGCTCTCTTTGAAATACATTCTGTATTTGAGACGCAGATCTTGCTGGATCTCTGCAGGGTTTGTAAGCAACAAGGTAGATCCATTGGTTGAAAAAGCCCGCTTTGCTCCATCATGGAATGACCATCCGTTTTTCAGTTGTTCTAATCGAATCCTCTCTTCTGTTCCACATTTTGGGGAGCAGATCTGTAGATCTCTTAGTTTATAACCCAAGAAATTAGTAATCCAGATATTCTCCAGTATTCAGTGTTTTGATCACAGCTAAGGGGAGAAACTTTTCAGTTCTGTTGTTTTCCAGTAGATAACTGAAGTGGGAAGAGCTGGGGGGGTCTTGGGAGATCTTTAAATATTTTGCTAACAGAAACTTTTCAATACGTTTCTACCAAAAGAGGGAAGGTACAGAAAAGCCTCCCCTTACCTGCCGGGAGGAGTAGCAGAGGTGTGAGCAGAATGACAGTGCCGTGTGCCTTTTATGCAGTCTTTTCCGTGTGTTGGTCTGCTCCACTGTGATGGACACCAAAGGGGCCCACCTTGGGAGGGAGGAGAGGACGACTGGAATTGTTTTATTATAGAACTATTCTTGCTGGCAGGGTGGGTATTTTCTGAATTTTGCTTTTTGGGGATCTAGCCAATAAATCCTTTGTTAAAACTGGAAAAAAAAAGATATCAACAAATTATTTATTTTAGGTGTGAAAATGGTATTATGGTTGTATTTTAAAAGAATGTTGTTATCCTTTAGAGATGCATACCAAAATATTGAAAGGTTAAGTGATAGGATGTTTGGAATGTATTACAATATAATCCCCCAAAAGTAGGAAGAGGAGTGGGTGCGAGTATAAATAAAACAGGATTGGTTATGAGTTGATAATTGTTGAAGGTGGGTGAAGTGTATAGGAGGGATCACTTTAATTTTCTCTCTTTACCTTTGCATATGTTTGAAATTCTCCAAAATAAAAAGTTTAAAAAATTTTAAAAATGAGATGAAGACAAGAAGAAAAATTTTTAACCTGGAGACTTCTAGTCAAGATGACAGAGTAGGAAAACACTGTGTTTGCCTCCTCCCATGACCACATCAAAATTGCAACTAAATTATAGAACAACCACCCTTGAGAACCACCTGAAGACTGAACAGAACTCCTATAACTAAGGATACACTGAAGAAGACAGGTCAATACTGGTTAGAGGGACAGAGGGGTGAACATGCTGGTCCCACACTTACATGTAGCAGTTAAGAAGAAGGAGGGCTATCTCAGCTGCAGAGATCCTCACTGAAAAGCAACAGGTGCCAGCTCCACACCAAGCTCCCCAGCCTGGAGCATCAGTGCTGTGAGAAGGAGTCTCCACAACATCTGGCTGTTGAAATCAGCAGAGACTCTTCCTCGGTGAGATGGAGGATGGCTGTAGTCCCACGCATCCTCTTAAAGAGCCCAAGCATAGACTCGCTCACTCACAAACACTCATCCTGAGTTCCAGAGTAGGGGCAGAAGCTCAAAAAGCACCAGGGGCATATGGGGAGGAACTTAATTGTCTGGCTCCAGAGAGAGGGCTGCTCTATCTGTGACTAAAGTGCTGGCAGGAGCCATTGTTCCTTTGTTGAGCCCTCCTCTCACCCAGCGAGAAGATGCAGGTGGGTGCCAAATCTGAGTCTCCATTAATTTGGCTAACATGCTCTCACCCTATACTGGCGACTCTCTGAGAACTCCCCACCGCACCCAATTCACACACCTAGCCTGAACCTCTTTCAGAGGCTAATGCACACAAGTGAGTGGACTGGGGTCATGCTGCAAACTTTCCTAAAATCTCTCAAAAGTCCTAAAACGTCAAACAAGCAGCAGCTGTTCTTGGTGTGCCCTGTACTTTCTGCTAAGCAGCCCCAAGACCAGCACTAGTGGCAGCCAGCCTTAGTTCACAGCATAACCACTCCTAGGCACCTCCAAGCCCAGCACAGGCAGCGGTCAATGGCACATCACTTTGTAGCTCCTACCAGGTGGCCCTAGGCTAGACACAGGCCCTAGGCTGACATTTACCTGCACTGGAACCCCTCCCAAGAGGCCCAAGAACAAACATACCTGGTGGTCAGACCACGCCAAAGCACCATCCGGTAAGCACCATAAACAATACACCCAAAGGGTACACTCGGCAAGCACCAGAGCCTGGCTAAAGTGAATCCTGCTCGGTGGGGTCAGCTCCCAAGCAACAGCTTGTCTGCTATAGTCAGGCCAATCCTCACAGCCAGTCCGCCTGAGGATCAATCTCACCCACTGATATCAAGGCTCAACTACAACAGGAGGGCACACGCAACTCACACAAGGGACACTCCTGGAACATCTGGCTCAGGTGAGAGGGAGAATGTGCCACTGGGCTCCACAGGACACCTATTACCTAAGGACACTCTGCCAAGACTGGGTGATGTAGCAGATCTATCTAAAATATAGAAACAAACACAGGGAGGCAGCCAAAATGAGAAGACAAAGAAACATGTCCCAAATGAAAGAAAAGGACAAAACTCCAGGAAAAAAAAACTAAATAAAATGGAGGCAAGCTATCTACCAGATGCAGTTCAAAACACTGATTATAAGGATGCTCAACGAACTTAGGAGAAGATGATCTCAGTGAGAACTTCAAAAGAGTTAGAAAACATAAAAAAAGGTATAGAAAACATAAAGAACCCATCAGAAATGAAGAATATAATAACCACAATGAAGACTACATTACATAATAGATTAGATGAAGCAGAGAATCAAATCACAATTTGGAAGACCAAGCGTAACAACATTTGCATCATAGGGTAAGAGAAGAGAGAGAATAAAGAATTGAAAACCTATTTAAAGAAATAATGACTGAAAACTTCCCTACCTTGCAGAAGGAAATAGACATATAAACAGAGTAAGTGCAGAGAATCCCAAACAAGATGAACCCAAACAGGCCCACACCAAGACACATCATGATTAAAAAGGCAAAGGCAAAAGACAAAGACAGAATCTTAAAAGCAGCAAGAGAAAAGCAGTTGGTTATCTATAAGGGAGCTCCCATAAAGCTGTCAGTTAATTTTTCAACAGAAACTTTGTATGCTAGAAGGGTTTCACAGGAAATATTCAGTGATAGAAAGCAAGGACTTACAACCAGAATTACTCTCCCCAGCGAGGTTATCATTTAGAATTGAAGGAGAGATAAAGAACTTCCAAGACAATAAAAAATTGATGGAGTTCATCACCACCAAACTAATATTACAAGAAATGTTAAAGGGATGCCTTTAAAAAGAAGAAGAAAATAAATTAAAAATATGAATAAGAAAATATCTCACTGAAAAAAATTGTCACGGACAAAGGCATAATACAAGCAGTGGATCAACCAACAGTGAAGCTAATACAAAGGTTAAAAGGCAAAAATAGGACGATCATGTGTAATTACAACAGTAAATTAAGGGACACACAAAGAAGAAGTACAAAATAATGACAAAAACATAAATGTAGAGGTGGTGAGTATAAATGGCAGTGATTTTAGAACGTGTTTTAACTTAAGCAACTATCGACTTAAAATAGACTGCTATAAACACAGCTTGGTATATATAAAGCACATGGTAACTACAAACCAAAAATGTACAAGAGATATGCGAGAAATAAAAAGAAAGGAATCCAAACACAATACTATAGAAAGTCATCAACATACAAGAGAAGAGAGAAAGAGAATAAGAAAGGAAATGAGAAGAACTATAAAACCAATCAGAAAACAATTACTAAAATGGCAAAAACTACATACCTATGAATAACTACTTTAAATGTAAATGGATTAAATGTTCCAATCAAAAGATGAAAGGATAAAGAAGATGTGGTACATATATTCAGTGGAATATTACTGAGCAATAAAAAAGAATGAAATCTTATCATTTACAACATGGATGGATGTAGAAGGGATTATGCTAAGTAAAATAAGTATGATATTGTTTATATTTGGGATCTAAAAAAAATTAATGGACAAACAAAACAGAAACAAACTCAGAGATATAGAGAGCAAACTGATGGCTACCAGGTGAGAGGGAATTTGGGGGATCGAGTGAAAAAGGTTACGGGATTAAGAAGTTCAAATTGGAGCTTACAAAATAGTCAGGAGGCTGTAGAGTACAGCTTAGGGAATATAGTCAATAATATTGTAATGACTATATGTGGTGCCTGGAGGATGCAAGACTTTTTGGGGCTATCACTATGTAAATTATGTAAATGTCTAACCACTATTCGGTACACTTGAAATTAATATAATATTTAATGCCAACTGTAATTGAGAAATAAAAAAAGTTAAAAAGAATAATTTTAACCATAAAAAGCAAATTTGCAAAGTGTCACAGAATAATTTTCCACCAGAATTTACTCTAGACCATTTGGAATTTATAAAGTATATTTACATGGAACCATCCAGTTCAACAAGTTATTCATCTGTTTTATTTACCAACAATCAGTTGGAAATAGGATTTCTCCTATCTTGCTGTGAGAACAAATCAGTGAGCTTCATCCATTATGACACTACGGAAAGATGAATAGGGATGAAACCTAATTGATATTTTAATCAACACATCAATTAGTCTCTATTGTCTTCCATATTTCATGTTGCTTCCCTACTATCAATATTCACTTCTTTAGCACAATGAGACCATGAGTATCAGTGGCAAAGGTGGGTCATTATATCATCTGTCAATGATCTAATAGATCAGTGGCAGTCTTCATCTATTCATCCTGAGGTAAACTCTGCCACCTTCCACATCTGTCTGGTAACCATACAACTAATCATCCATTCAACAAGCATCTATTTGATAATTATTATATGATAGCATTATCTTCAATATTTTAAAAACTTTCCATTAACCTCACGTCCTCTTCTAGCCATTGCCCCATTTCTCAGCAACCTGTGCAACAAAACTCCTTGAAAGAATTGTTCATGTTTTCCACCTCTAATTCCTTCCCTCTCATAATCAGTCTTTTTACTGTGGTTATACACACACACACACACACACACACACACACACACATAAATTCACCATTTTAATCATTTTAAAGTGTACAATTCATTAGCATTTAGAAGTTTCAGGTGTACAATTTAGTAGCATTTAGCTTTAATTTACATTTCTTTAATGACAAATTACAATCAGTATCTTTTCATGTGCTTGTTGACCATTTACATATCTTCTTTGAAGAATGTCTATTTAAATACCTGGACCAGTTTTAATTGGCTTGTTTGTCTGTTGTTGAATTGTATGAATTCTTAACATATTCTGGATACTAAACATTTATCAGATATATCATTTGCAAGTATTTTCTTTACTTTGGGTCATTCTTTTTTTTTTTTTTTTTTTTTTTTAGTTTTATTTTATTTTATTTTTTTTTACATCCCTCACACCGTGAACCCCCGTCCCCCCATCCACCACCACCCCGACCTCACACGGAGCCATCACATTATACACATAAAATTATAGTTGGCATTCATTAATGTCCAGCCTCTGGTGTACAATGCCATGACCAGGCATCCACAGCATCCCTGAGGTGGTCTCCCAAACAGGACACATGTTACTTTGGGTCATTCTTGACAAAGGATAGCACCTAAAAATCTCAAAAGTTTTAATATTCAATTGAATGAATTAAAAGCAATGGAGTTTTTTAAAAAAATGTACTTTGCCTATAGGCTCATTATTAGAAATAAAAAATATTTCAAACCCTCGAAATATAGGCAATAGCAGAGGCCAGTTCTAATTCCCAAACGCTTCCACAAACATTGAAGTATTTAGATGTGCAATTTAGTTCTCAGACTGAGAATCAAAATGTTTGGTTGGAACCACAATTAAAATAAATGTTAATGGGTGTAAGGAAGCACACCACAACAAAAAGTCAATGACTCTGAGTCTTTCCTGATTCCTGGACCTTTGCAAAGTAATATATATTGATTACATTTAACGTACTGGATTACCAGGATCAGAAATTTGGTCTTACATGCTTGAAATTACAACTGATGAGTTGATTTATTTTAGAAGTCAGTAGGCTCCTGACATTTGCGTAAAATAAAGCTACCCCATGTAGAAAGTCTATGAATGACCTAGAGACAATGTGTCTGTCCAGGGTATAGCCAGGAGATAGAACCCACTCAGTAATTTGAGTGGCACATTTCAATATAAAGAATTATTACCTAATAATGAACTAATAGCAGGGATTAACTACTAAGGGATAAATTATTTATAATGAACTAATAACAGGGGATTACAACTTAGCCATAAAGAGAACTGTATAGACTACAAGAATAGCAGATAGGAGAAGCTACTACCTGTACAGCTGAGGCTAACAGTCATGGAAGGAAAAGTGATATTTTTCCTTCCTTGTTGGGAGGAGGCCAACACTGACATCCAGATCCTATGAGAGAGGGTGTGGCTGTAGCCTACTTAATGGCAGACAAATTTGCTGAAGTGCCACCAGCCACGGCTGGCTGGAAACCACCTGTGTTGGGGCCTAAGTGAAACTAGCTGGGAATCAGTTCTCTGGGCTGCTGCTGAAACCAACTGGGAAGCCACCCTCTTCAGAGTGAGACTCTGAAGTGGTGCTGGCAAAACTTGCTGAAGCATGAATGCCACTGGGTGTCCCCTACGCTGCCGCTGCCTGTCATCCAGAGCCGCAGGAGCAAAAACCACATACAAGAAACAGGAAGAGCCGCCCTTTCCTCCAGCAATGTCCCTTCCGCACCCCCTACTGACAAAGCCTAGCATTGCATCAGCTAACGAAGTGTTTTCTTAGTCCAGCTCCTGGATCACAAAGCAAGACAAAGAAAGGCGGATTTGGAGCTGAGAGACAATAAATTGATAAGTGGCACAGACAGTGATCTGTGACTATTGGAGGGGAGAATCCAGGAAAAAGATGGTTTATGAGGAAACATTTCAGAGGTGGTTATTTATGCAACACATGGCAGCAGTGTGATTAATTTGAGAAAAAGCTTAGTGATGGCTGAACAAGGAAATCTGTAAGAGTTAAAAAATTGGTATGTTTGAGGATAACCTGAATTTGTCCGCCAAAAATTTCCCCAAACAGGAACTTTTCTCTTGGAACGGACCCCAAGATAATGTCAAAAGCAGGTCCTATACAATTAACTATGAGTCTAGATCACATGTTCTGGATAAAGTGTTCTATTAAATGAATAATTGATTTTGTTTGTTTTGTCTGGGAATACTGTGGTGAAGGAGCGTTGAAATCAGACTGGGCCTGTTTTTGAGGATCTAAAAAAAGATACATTTTTTCCTTTTAGGGGCACATCAATTAAGAACGCTTTTTTTCTGCAAGTAATAAATAACAGTGGTTTCGAGAATAGAGAACATTTAATTATCTCACATAGGTTACACGGAGGAAGTAGTACTGTAGAGCCTCTAAGACCAGTATCTTTTACAAGGTCTGACAATTAAGTTCATGAGCTCATCCTGGAGAAAGTGCTACATGCTCACTGCTGAATATCACTACGGCCACCTTTGAAGTACTCCCCTTGGGAAGCTATGCACTGACACCAGTGCCTAGTCTACCCTTCAAAGCAATTTTGGAACTTTTTCTGGAATGGCCATCAGAGCTGTCATCATATTACCCTTGATGTCCTGAATGTCATCAAAATGTCTTCCTTTCAATATTTCCTTTCTCTTCGGGTAAAGAAAGAAGTCATTGGGGGCCAGATCAGGTGAGTAGGGAGGCTGTTCCAATACAGTTATTTGTTTACTGGCTAAAAGCTCCCTCACAGACAGTGCCGTGTGAGCTGATGCATTGTCGTGATGCAAGAGCCATGAATTGTTGGCGAAAAGTTCAGGTCGTCTAACTTTCTCATGCAGCCTTTTCAGCACTTCCAAATAGTAAACTTGGTTAACTGTTTGTCCAGTTGATACAAAATAATGATCAATAATCCCTCTGATATAAAAACAAACTGTGCAACAGTGTTGCAACAAGTTCGCGAACTTAATTGTCAGACCTTGTATATCTTTCTGCTCCGTCATCCTTAGAACACTGGCTTGTTGGTTCATAGGTGGAACATGGCTCCTGTTGCTCTAGACATCATTTCACCATTTAAAACAAGAAGAAGGGAGAAGTTGCCCTGTGCATCTGTGCTCAGGAGACATTATTGGCCTTCGACTGACAAATATTTACTGAACCATCACGTGTGTGGCAATGTGTCAGGCTGTGGAATTTAATGATACATTAAAGAAGGTCCATTCCCAGGCCTTAAGCAAATTCTGCAGATCCAAATATGAGAATTCTGTTCTAGGATTTCCTTTTTCACCCTACATATGCTGCACTCTGCACAGAGCAGGGTCTTTCTCTAACCCCTGCCCACTCACAGCAATTCCTCTGACCTGAATCTTCCTGGTACATTTTGGGTGTTATCCTATTTACATATCAGGATGCCAAAAACATGTCTACAAGTGGACACTTTGGTCAACGTTGCTCAAAGTTCATTCGCCATCATCAGAAGTGTCTGGACGCTGATGGGAACAACTTTGAGCACCTCTTGTCATTGCCGAAGTCAAATGTGACTCGTATTCATCTTTTATTATCCATATATATTGAGAATTACAATTTTAATAGTTTTTCTTTCTTAAAATGTGTACACATTTTTTTTGGCACCCTCTGTATATGTACTACATATTTAGGACAAGATTTTATATAATGCTGTTTTGTGACCGAATTCTCTAATATAAAATCCTTTAAAAATATAATTTCTCCTGATGGTAGTAAAGATTTTTCTCTCTTTTCTCTTCTCTCTTCTCCCTTTTAAACCTAATAAACTATTATGCATTTAACATGAAATTCAATATGAAACTAATATTTTTAAGGGGCATTCTCTTTGTCGTTAGGATCC
Organism: Rhinolophus hipposideros; assembly: GCF_964194185.1. Classification (NCBI taxonomy): domain Eukaryota; kingdom Metazoa; phylum Chordata; class Mammalia; order Chiroptera; family Rhinolophidae; genus Rhinolophus; species Rhinolophus hipposideros. Next base: position 17,546,423 of record NC_138059.1, on the reverse strand, counting down.
ATTTTCCATTTGAACAGTAGTTAATTTATTGTTGACTTTGATGGCTAAGAGAGAATTTCTCTTTTCTTTTAATAACTTTTAACAATAACGACAATTTCTCATTATCTAACTTGCAACTTTAGAAGGGATAGTTCCTTCTGTACATTTTTGGACCAATTCTTAAAAACTCATGGAATAATTCTTTAAATACAAAAACACACACACGTGTGTTAAAAGTGCAATATAATCATCTTACACTTATTTGATAACCTTGTATTACTTTCAAATATCCCTGAAAAAATATGTTAGCCCTAGTCATCCTTTGATTCCTCCTACTTCATTTACTTTCTATATTATGGAATTTCCTCTTACCAGAAATGTCTCTTCAGAGGAGCAGGCTGTCCTTGGCTTGCCTGTATAGTGTTATATAAATAATGGAGATTTTCCCCCATGCTGTTTTTCTGAGATGGTTTTCTCTTCAAAAAATGTTTTCAGATTCAAGAGCAAACTTCACAGATGTACACAAAAATAAGTAGATGTGGAAAGTATTTAGCTGCTTCAACAGAATGTGCAAAAGATAGGAAGCAACAGCCAGACCTCCAGCCTCTGATTGTCCCAAATCACACAAGTCATCAACTGAGTAATCAGAAAAAGAAAAAAGAACCATATGTACTTGAAAGAAGATTTGAATCCATAATATGCTCTGTAAATTCACAATGAATGTTTTATAACCAGCCGATTTTTTTGTGACTTGAGTTTCCCAGTACAACATATCCAGAAAATTCCACAGAAATATCATACAGGACACATTATACAAAGTGCTCCAATATTGAGATGCAAGATTTTCTTGCCTGTCGGGAGCAGTCTTAACAGATATCGATAGCAGGTGCAAACTATTCCAGGCAGAGGGCTGGGCTGGAAAGAATATATTTATTCATCAGTTCCAAAAATTCATGTTTCTGAGAGAGTAGGAGGAGGAATTTTTGGGACTGAGTAGATTTTTCTGTGTCATTGAAAGAGGGATCGAAAATTGTTCTTCTTGTTTGTAGGATCATATAAACTTGGGCTTGACGTATGGTTCTTATTTAGTGTTCCTGATACTTAGTGTTCTTGTAAAATGGAAATATAATATTAGTATAAATATAAATAGTATAATATACATACAATGGTCAGGGCTCTATTTTAGATAATAGAAAACACTTGGATCATCGAAGATAGATTGGATAATGATTGTGGAGAATAGGTGGCTTTAGTTGTGTCTCCAAGAGCAGTGACTCCCAGAATATCAACCGAGAACCACCCTCTAAAGAAAGAGCTACCTCTGCAACTATCAGAAAGCTGGAGAGTCAGGAAGACATTGTTGGAACACTTGGTTCCAGCAACACACCTTAGCTATGGATAGAAGTTAGAAGCTGCCATGGGCATTCGAACACCAGAGCCAGATCACACCTACTAAATCCACTCTAGCAAGATGTATGTTACCGGAATCACCACCTTTCCTTCCTTTTATTTAGTAAATGAATGCAACATGAATTTACTGAGTACTTATTACAACCAACAAGTACAATATATAATGCATTAGAAGGTGATAAGTGCAATGGAGAGAAATAGTGCAGAGAATGGGAGTAGAGAGCATTGAGGGGGTGAGGGAAGGCACAATATCACAAAGTGATATTCATTGAAGATTTGAAGGAAATGAGAGGATGAACCATGTGGGTCTCCAGGCAAGGAGTGTCTGGGAGAGGGAACAGGAAGTACACAGACTCCAAGATAGGAGCTGCCCTGGAAACTTGAAGAAACACCAAGAACACAAATGTGGCTGGAGTAGAGTGAATAAGGGGATGAGTCCTCTGTCAGAGATTCACTCTTATTCCAAACTAGAAATTTATTCAGAGATCCCGCAAGTAATTTGTTGCTTGGTTTTGCTATTGCGTAATTTGAATGAGGATATTTAAAGATTTGGATAGAATTCAAACTAATATATGCTTCTTGAAATGATAGAACAGATTTAGTAGTAGCAATATATTTGAAGCTACTTGCTTTCAAATAATATTCTGTGCTATTAAAGATGTCATACGTAGTTTGGGGGTTTTCTCTTTATTTTTTAAGATTTTTATCATCATAAAAAATTGAAAAAATACACCTCTGTCTTTGATGTAACATTTTTTGTGTGTGAAGAATTAATGAGTTACATGATTGAATTCTACCTTTTGGAAGATTCTTACAACAGGTTTTATCTTTATTATAGTTCAGTTATTATATCTGAAGAAAATCCGAGTATAAGTTGTCAGATGCATCATTGAAACATGTCTTAAACGTGGAGAATAAAAAGTAGTCTGGCTTTGACACACTACTTCTTTTCAATGAAAGGCTGTAAATGAGAAAATAAACTCATTTCCGTAGGAGAGAGCAACGTACAGCTATCTTCTTTTGACAAATATTCCACCCTCCCAAGTAACACACATATTCTAGGAATGCCAGTTTTTGTCTGAGACAAAAGTGATCTTATTGTAGAAACCATTGCTTTATCATTATAATCATATATCCGTGTAGGGATTAAAAGGAACATATGGGAAGTGGGCTGAAGAGAAAACTAACAGGAGACGTCTAAGAGAGAGAAGGCATTAAAGCAGGATTTCTCAGCCTCGGCATTACTGCCATTTTTGGGCTGGACAATTCTTTGTTGTAAGGTGGCAGGAAGCTCCCTTCCTCACACCATCACACTTGGTTCCGTCCTCCTGGCTGGCTGTACATGGCCAGGAATATCAGTCTTCAAAAATCACTTTCAAGTTATGGTTTCTCCAGGAAACATAACACTGATGGGTTTTTTTTTGTTTGTTTTTTCTTTTGCTTGGTTCAAAGGCACGTGGGTAAATTTGCACCTGATCTTGTATGTTTCTTTTATTATTTCTGTTTATTTTTTATTTAATATTTTAATTAAAATTTTTTGGGGGTGACAATGGTTAGTAAAATTACATAGGTTTCAAGTGTACCACTCTGTAATACATCATTTATATTTTTCTAATTCAATACTACTACTAATAGTAGCAATTGATATTTATATAGTGCTTTGTCAGCCACTCTTGTAAGCACTTTTGGGTTTTTTTTTTTTTTTTGTATTTTAAGACTTTGGGTTTTTTTTAGAACAGTTTTAGGTTCATAGCAAAATTAAAAGGAAGTTACAGAGATTTCCCCCATATCTCCTACTCTCCCATTATCAACATGCCCCACCAGAGTGGGACATTTGTTACAATAGATGAGCCTATACTGACACAGCATTATCACTCAGATTTCATAGTTTACATTGGGGTTCACTCTTGGTGTTGTAAATTCTGTGGGTTTGGACAAATGTATAATGACATGTACCCAGGTATCATACTGTGTATTATCACTGCCCGAATCTTCCTCTGGGCTCTGCCTAGTCAACCCTCCCTCCTTTTAATCTCTGGCAACCACTGATTTTTTTCATTGTCTCCAAAGTTTTGCCTTTCCCAGAATGGCATATATTTTGAATCATACAGCATGTAGCCTTTCCACATTGCCTTCTTACACTTAGTAATACACATTTAAATTTATTCCACGTCTTTTAAAGGCTTCCTAGCTCATTTCTTCTTAGCACTGAATAATATTTCATTGTCTGGATGCACAACAGTTTATCCACTTATCTACTGAAGGACATCTTGGCTGCTTCTAAGTTTTTGCAATTAGGAATAAAGCTGCTGTAAACTCTCATGTGCAGGTGTTTGTGTGGGCATAAGTTTTCATCTCCTGTGCATAAACTCCAAGGAGTTTTAGGTTCTGCAATTGCTGGATTGTATGATAAGAGTATGTTTAGTTTTGTAAGAAGCCACCAAACTATCGTCCATTTTTCATTCCCACCAGCAATGCATGTGAGTTGCTGTTGTGCCATATCCTTGGTAGCATTTAGTGTTGTCAGTGTTTTGGATTTTGGCCATTCTAATAGGTGTGCAATGGTAACTCATTGTTGTTTTAATTTGCATTTCCCTGATGATATATGATGTGGAGCATCTTTTCATTGGCTTATTTGCCACTGGTACATCTTCTTTGGTGAGCTGTCTATTAAGATCTTTGGCCCTTTCTTAAATTGGGTTGGTTTCTTATTGTTGAGTTTTAAGAAATCTTTATATATTTTGGATAACAGTCCTTTATCAGATATGTGTTTCACAAATATTTTCTTTTAGTCTGTGGTTTGCCTTTTTAATTTCTTGATAATGTCTTTCACAGAGCAGAAATTTTTTTATTTTAATAAAATCTAGCTTATTGATTGTTTCTTTCATAGATTTGGTGTTGTATCTAAAAAGTCATCACCAAACTAAAGGTCATCTAGATTTTCTCTTATGTTATCTTCTAGGAGTTTTATAGTTTTTGTGTTTTACATTTATGTTCCATTTTGAGTTCATTTTGTGAAGAGTGTAAGTTCTGTGTCTCGGGTCATCCTTTTTAAATTTATTCTTTTGTATGTGAATGCCCAGTTCTATCCCCATTAGCTGAAAATCTAAGCATTTTTTATGTGTTAATTTATTTAATCCTTATGAAAACCTTAGGAGTTAAGTATCATCATCGTTTCCATTTTACAGACAAGAAAACTGACAGCCAAAGCTTAGTAATTATCCAAGATCACTAGGAAAAGGGGAGGTTGTATTTGAACTCTGAAGTCCAGTTTCATAGACTGTGCTTTAACCACTGGGCTAATGATGGTAATTCTTGCCCGTAATAATGATGATATTGATAACCACTTTTATTTCTTGAACATTTGCTGTGTTAAAGGCACTTTGACAGGTGATAAATGAAACTGGACATCGCATCATTTAGTTTCTAGAGAGAAACAAAACATGTGCATATATTATGTATATTTATATATAATATGTTATTTATTCTGATATAGGTAATATTTTTATACCATTTCACAGATGGAGAATCCTAGGGAGATTTAAGTCTCTGATAGTAAGTGACAGACTCATTCTTTGAACTGGATCTGTCTGACTCTAACCTATGGACTCAACTGTCAGTTATACCTACTTAGCTTTTAGAAATTTGTTTTTGCCAGTGATTTCTGCTGCATCTGGCAGGTCTTTTCTAGTACTAGCAGTATCCTTTGGGAACAAAACAACTCTTTGTAGCCCAAAGATGGGATCAAAACCCTAATATCTTTTTTTAAACTGTGCAATTTCAGCACTTCTAGTGTGGTTTACAACTCATTCCAGATTGCATTTATTACTCTGATGGCTTGTTCCAACTACAGGCGATAGAGAAGTAGACTATTTCATGAAATATGGGATAGCAGGAGGAGTCTTTTGGTTTTCTAATGGGGAAGTACAGGATGCCAGCAATAACTTCCCATGTTTCCATTAAGATATATTATTGGTGCTTGCATTCGTATAATTGAATTCATAAATTTATATAGAATCATAGTCATTTTCTTCATCCCAGAAGTCAAAACTTTCCAAGTAGGAAAGCAAACTGACTTTCATGTAATATTCTTAGTTCATTTATGTTAAGGAGTCTTTTACTATCTGAGGTTTTCTGAATGTAGCTCAGAGGCAAATGAATCTTTCACTTTAAATAGCACGACACATCTGGGAGTTAGTTCTTATCTGTTAAATTAGTAGCTTATGGAACTCCAGTTCCATACAGCTTGTCCTAAATTCAGGGTAAACTGAAAGTCCTTTTCCCTGATGGGGGAAAAAAAAACATAAAAAAAACCCACTTTACCGATATGCTAAAATTGGTTTTGCTAAAGCTCGCAATTTGCTCATGGATTTAATTAGGTGATTCTCATTTTATTTTACTTTAAGAAGATGTCTCTATGGGATGAAGTGAATATATATTTTTTTAACAGAGCTATGACGCAGATAAGAATTAGTTATTAGTTACCATCAAAGATTGTTGATTCAGTCCTTAGACTGTCAGTCGGAAGTGACCTGAGATTAAGAGATACTTTTTCTTTTTTCTTTTTTTAAATTAAAGTTTACTGGGGTGACAATTGTTAGTAAAGTTACATAGATTTCAGGTGTACAACTCTGTATTACATCACCTATAAATCCCATTGTGTGTTCACCACCCAGAATCAGTTCTCCTTCCATCCCCTTTACCCTCATCTACCACCTCCCTCCCCCCTTACCCTCTGGTAAGCACTAAACTGTGTCTATGAGATACTTTTCAAGAGCTCTCCTTGGATGGTAAGAAATGAACAACTTTCTGTATAAGTTCTCCCCATTATATTAACAATTTCACCTTTTAGAATTTAAAACAAATGACACACATCAAGTTCTCTATTAAAGACTTTCTAGAATAAATACTCTGCGAAACATTTTCTGTGGAGAATTTATTTCATTAAAACTTACAAGCCCAAACATGCAATTCCAACATACAAAACTGTTTCCTTTTGCTCTAAACATAACACTGTTCTCCAGATGGGGTCCAACCTTCACAGAATAAAACTGATTTATCCCCTCTCTCATTGTAAACCTTTAATGATATAGGAGACCCAATTATAGTCCAAAATAAGAATGTACTGAGTATTAGCTGCATTTAAAAATAGGCTGAGTTCATATTAGTTTTTTTTCTGTATCCTAGTTTTAATCCACACTAAGCTTACTGTCAATCAAAGATCCTCTGATTTTTAAATTATTATTATACCTGCTGCTGCTAAGTCACATCTTCCTTTATTTGTGTAATTGTTTGTTACATTCATCCTTAGCTAATTTGTTATTGGTACATTTTCGGTTAATCTTAGTTTGTATAGATATTGTTCAGTTTTCATATTGTCCTTAGCGTCATCTGGAATTTTTTTTGGCTATAACTCTATTCAATTCATTTACAATCAATCATGAAGCAAATAAGAAATATTAACCAGACAGCATCAAGATGTTCTTATCTAGTTAATGAGGAGTCAATATCTAGTTAAAGCAGTTAGATTGATTCTATAACTTTCTGTGTGAGTACGTGTGTGTGTATACTTAACTTTAGTATTAACATACATTTTCCTAAATTACAAGAGACTAATCCATATACTAGAATGCCAATGGATCGATTAATAACAAGATTTAATTGCTATGACCAGTGTTATCATGCCCGACAGCTGAAATTCTCCTTCTTATTATCAAGATACGTGCAATCCAATTCAATAATCAGAAAATTGCAAAGAGTGACCTCAGCATCATGGTGGAGTAAGAAGACATCTTCATTTCTCCTCTTAAAGTTACAAGAAATAGGACAACCATAATCCTAAAAAAAGATTCCCTACTCAACAAACAAACATGTCTGAGAGATCCATGCATTTAGTTACCTGAAGGTGGACATATCAAAATGAGCAGGGGAGTCAGGATGAGGGAGGGGGAAAGGACAGAGACGGGAGCCACAGACACAGTGCCATACTTGCTGTGGCCCCAGCTGAGCAGTAGTGGTGGAGGTGTCAGGCTGTAGCCTACACTCAGCAGCCTGGAGGGCTGGAGGGGCAGAGCAACATTCTGGCTTCAGTGGCTGGTGCCCATTATGAATAACCCAGTGGTGGGGGAGAGATGTGGCACAGAGATGTGGCAGCCATGGCCTAGAAGCCACGATTACCAGGGAGAAAAGAAAGCCCCAGACATGAGAACTGCCTCCCCTCTGCCAATCACCCTACGCCTACCCTCAAGGCACAACTGGGTAGAGGCAGGTGGGCCACCTCAGATACCACAGAAAAGCTGGCAACCTCTGGTTACCAGAAGGCAGCACTAGAAACTCACAGATCTGGAGCCCCATCGTCTACCCTTTCTCACTATAGAGGTGGTAACCTGGTCACAGAGAGGACTCCCCCACCTCCTCAGGGAATAAGGGGCATTTTCCATGGCTGAGGGGATACTGCCCCACAGATATCCTGAAAGTCCCAGTAAGGCGAATCAGAGGGAAAAAAAAATTGTGCTATAGCGCCATCTACTGCAAAACAAAAGAAAGGCCTCTACATATCAACTTGCTGAATTGTTCAAAGCAAAATAGTACCTATAAAAGAAGAGTTTAATACCTCAAATACTTAGGCAGAGAAACAATCCATCAAGTTCCATGAATAACCAAGGTAACCTAATGGTAATCACAAAACAAAAATGTAGAATTGAGACATGTAATATATATAAAAAGGAAACGGAGGAAAAAAAATCATAGAAAATCACCAAAATAAAACAGCAGACAGAAACACAAGGCAAAAGAAAACAATGGAGATACAAAGTTACCAGAAAACAAAAGACAAAATGGCAATAGAAAGTCCTCTAATATCAATAATTACCCTAAAGGTACATGGACTGAACTCATCAATCAAAAGGCACAGAGTAAAGAGGTGGATTGAACAAGACCCAACTATATGTTTCCTTCGGGAGACCCATCTCTGCTACAAAGACAAACAAAGGCTCAAAGTGAAGGGGTAGAAGTTGATACTCCAAGCAAACGGCATCCGGAGAAAATCGGGGTAAAGGTATTTATATCAGACAAAATAGATTTCAGGATAAAAAAGGTAACAAGAGACAAATATGGACATTTTATAATAATAAAGGAGACAATTCATCAAGAAGCCATAACACTTATCAATATATATGCTCCCAACCTCGAAGTATCGAAACATATAAAGCAATTATATGACCTAACGGGAAAAACTGACAAACTACAATTATAGTAGGGGACCTAAATATCCCATTGACAGCTATGGATAGATCATCCAAACAGAAAATAAGTCGTATTAGCCTTAAATAACACATTAGACAAAATGGATATAATCGATATTTACAGAGCTTTCCATTTCAAAATGACAGAATACACATTCTTCTCAAGTGCACATGGAACATTCTCAATGATAGACTATACGTTGGGGCACAATACTAATCTCAATAAATTTAAGAAGACTGAAACCATACCAAGCATATTTTCCAGCCACAACTGAGAGAATGGTTATCTAATCTCTGTTGGAATACAGAAAATAACATTTCATAAAAGTCACTGAGTGAGAGTCAGCTGGGAGGATGGATGACTAGTTTCTCAGAACAAGTCTTAAACCCATTAAATCTCAAGAGAAGATTGCTTATGCATTTTATCAGGATGGATAATTTCTTCCCAGAGGCAGATTTAGAATAATGTTACAAAATTGGGTCTGCCCCATACCATGTTTTGGGCAATTTTTTTTTCACATAGAGTAATGGGGTTTTATATATATAAACAACCCTGATTTAATATATGTATATATATAATTTATATTATATAATATGTAATTTATATTATATAATATGTAATTTAAATTATATATGTCATTTATATTATATAATATGCAATTTAACTTATATAATATGTAATATATATATATCAAGACTGAACTGAACTATATATATATATATATATATATACACATACATACATATGTATGTGTATATATATATATAGTTCAGTTCAGTCTTGCTAATGAACCCACATTTAGCTCTTCATCCTTGGAGATCACAGGTATGTATTTATGAGGATATTAGAGAGAAAGAATGTGTGTTTGTGTGTATATATATATATGCTCCACCCTATCTATGGATTCAAGATTAGGGAAACTGCCCTCAAGCCCTGTGATCAATTATGACAAGGCAGGTGTTACAGAGCCTGTTGAAACAACACAGGACGAATGCAAGTGCTAACGACATTACATTTCAAGCCAGTTAGGGCTAGTTCAAAACTATGAAGACACAAAAGACCTGCAAGATACTAAAATTGTGGGGAAATTGATTTTGCCTAAGCAAAATGATATGTGTCCTGAGCAACAAAAGAAGGCAATTCATGAGAAGGGTTTCTAACACAACTGGGTTTTAATGCCACGAATCTGATTTGTTTTGGAAGCAGATCCTTTTTGGAATATTTATTTATCCTTTTAAAGATATACATAATGCCATTTAAATAATTTTAACTTCCTATTTTATAGGAAACCTTGATTTTTGCCAACCTAGAGTATGATGAAAATAAGACTTTTCAGGAAGGTAGCTCCCAAGAGGTCAACAAGAGATTATTATGTACATTTATCTAATGCAGGGATCATGCTTAATTTGTTTTTGCTCAGTAGGCAGTTGGAAATCTTTTGTTGGGTGAACTTACGTGATAAAGGAGAAAGTGTCTTCTGAAGTTTTTTTTAATCTCTGAGGAGCTAACCAATATATGATACTGTGCCAACAGGTCACAGTCCTTTGATGAATGAATGAATGAGTGAATGAATGAACGGAATTATCTACTGATCACCATCTGAGAGCTGAGGGCTCTGAGGTCACAAAGGTGGTTCCATTACTATAACCGTGTTTCTTTTGTCTTCAGCAACCACTCAATATTTTTTGGCTGACTTAAATGGAACCTCATCGCTGCTTCCAATGCCTTATCACTTCACATTTCCTGTTCTCTTTTTAACATCTCATTTTAACTAAAATATTTTACTTTTTCAAGAAACCTTATTACTCTTTTCTTTCTATTTTTTAATGGCTTCACAACAGCTATTAAAAAGACGAGAAGAAATATATCGATGTTAAAATGAGATGTGATTAGAATCGTGTTTTATGATTTTTAGACGTTTCTACTAGTATGCATTAATAAAAATTGCAAAAAATATCTTACACCTGAAGTTTACTTGCTTTCTTCTTAATTCCTGTGTTTTCTCATACCCAGAGATACTCACATAATTTCCAAACCCTAGGCCCACACTTAACATAGACTATAATAGATATGTTATAAGAATTGTAGAGTTGTAAAAGGAATTCAGTACAGCTAGAATAAGATTGGACTAGATTTTATGATTCTACAACATTCATTCCACAGCCTACATTTTTTTAAAGGCACATAATTGGTGTGCTAAATCCTGAGAAGAACAAAATAAATAAAATGCTGTTCCTGTCTCCATGGAGCTCTTATGTAGGCGAGTACATATATCATCTAAAATACTTGCAGTGAGTGCTAGATAAGTGAAATTCTTGAGATGCCATGGAGTCAAGAGGATGGTGTGGCTCATTTTACCTCCCAGGAGGATCAGAACATGCTTTTAAAAATAGGCAACTGACTCTTCTTCAACTGAGTCTTGAAGGGTTGAGAGTTGTGAGGCAGACCAGGGAGAAAGGTTCAGTTCAGGTAAAGGGAAGGGGACCTGTACAAACTTGTAGCCAGTGTCACAGATAGCCATGGTAGTCACGTAGTCAGTTCAAATTCGGCAGCCGTCACCATTTCTGGCTTCCCTTGACTTGCTAATACTGAAAGGAAGTGACTCTCTCAGAGGAACTGTCAATCATCAAAATGCCTGAGACCCACTAGAAGAGCCTACTGCTTGTACCTATGTTCTTAACCTATTAGAATCTTCTTGACATCAAAAAACTGGACGTGAGGCAAACAGTCCTTTAAATGTAGGTTCTAGAGTCAGACTGCCTGGCTTTACATTTCTAACCCTACCATTTTGTACATCTTCAAACATGGGCAGATTACTTCTCTCTGCTTCAGTTTCCTCATCTGTACAATGAGGATTGTAAAAGTAACTACTTCACAGGGTGCTTGTGAACAGTGCAGGATAAGAAAGATCATTGTGGCTGCACTTCCAAGGCTCATCCCCCCATAGCGTTTTTGTCAATAATCCTGTTCTCTTGATGGGTGTCAAGCTCAAGAGTGGGAGAAAGTAGAGTCACTTACTATACTCTTAAAACCTCACTCACTTAAAGCTGCCACGTGGGGTAGAAAAGATCTATAGTTTGGTTTCCTAATTAGACATATTTTTTTTTTCTTGGAAGATGACATGTTAACTGATAAGAACATTCTGATTGGCTTGATGGTTATATTTTTCACTGCACATTAGCAGATGGCTCTTTTGGTTGATCAAACCAGAAAGCAAAATTGTGGCTCATACTTTCTGGAATCTATTTGAGGGTCCAATAAATTTCCTCTAGTATAGTGTCTCTCTCTAAACATGATATATAAGATTTAGTAAGTGTGAGCCTTTCTTCCAATGCCAGCATTATAAATAGGCTCTATCTTATATTTTTAAATTTTTACCAGAATGGAAACACTTCTACTTAAATTAAAAAGCTAATAGCCAAAGGTATTCTTCCAGGATTTATTTTAATTATTAAGTGTCTCTCAGTAGATATTTATGATTCTTGGATGATTTAATCAAATTTTGTCTTGCTAAATAACTACTTGAGATTATGAAATCCCGTAAAAATAATTTATTATACTAATTAAGAGACGTTGTAGTGACATGTTTAATAGTAATAGGAATCAGACAGTATTATAAAGGATGGGGTGAATATATAATATAATGCTATTCATGACCAAAATTTGTCTTGATTCACTTTCTAAAAATAACTTAATATATTTCATTTCTCTGATACTTTTATTACAATTCTCTATGAATATCATTTAGCCTAAGAAAGATATTTCATTAATTAAGCATAAATTGTAGTATGTCAAGGCAGGAAATGCTAAAGTTATGTGTAAGTGTTAACAGATCTGAGAGTAAACGATAAAAATTAATCTCACCAAGATGCCAATTATAAAAATAAATTACATGGATTGAAGAAAAATGTGAATGTCAAATAAAAAAGAAGAATTGCATTCTAAATCTAAGGCAAGGTGGGTGGGTAGAGCTGAGTTCTAGATAAAGAAAGATTTCAGTTCATAACTATAATTAGATTTAACTTGAAACCAACAAATCTCAATTTAAATTCTTTCTTACCCCGAGCGGCAGTCAATATGCATATGTCTCCACGTCATGATGAAAACTGTCAAGAACGACAATGGAAGATGAGTTGAACTATCATGAAGTTTCTCCTAGAATGGAATGCCATCCATGTGAAGGGAAAGAAGACAGATTAAGTTATTGTGAATCAGATATTTTCTCCCCTGATATTTTAAAATGGTTAGTATTTAACTATGAGGTTGATCTGATGGAGACACCACTCCCAGTGACCCCTGACCATACGTACTTATTTGCAGGTTTCCTGCCTTGTGGGCTGGTTGGGTCTCACTCATCTCTGTATTCCCAGTGCCAGGCAGGATGCCTCACACATTGCAATAAATGGGCAATAAATGTCTGCTGAATTAAGAAGTAGTTCAATGGCAAAACTTTTTTTAAAAAAACAAGTATTTAGATTATTTTATTATTATGGGAAAATAGATATACAGATTAAGCAATGCCTGCCTTTGTTTATGTTTTCTCCAACAACAACAATGATAAGCATGGCTGGAGCAGTTATTATACACCTGGTGTTGTGCCAAAGAGCTTTGACTATATTTGTGTCATTCAGTTATCTCAAGGCCTATGATGGAGACATTATTAGTCACTTTTTAAAATTAAATATTTTGCGTGACATTGGTTAATAAAATTATATAGGTTTCAAGTGTACAATTCTATAATACATCATCTAAATATTGCATCTTGTGTTAACCACCCAAAGTCAAATCTCTTTCCATCACCATATATTTCACCCACTTACAAAAAAAAACACTTTAGTTTTTAAAGCAGCTGTAGGTTCACAGCAAATTGAACAGAGATTTCCCATATACCTCTGCCCCCACACATGCACAGCCACCCCCACTTTCAATATCCCGTACCAGAGTGGTACATTTGTTACAAGTGATGAACCTGCATTGATACATCATTATACATATATATCAGGTCTGACAATTAAGTTCACAAACTTGTTGCACCAGTGTTACTAACCTTTTTTGATATCAGAGGGATTATTCATTATGAATTTGTACCAACTGGACAAACAGTTAACCAAGTTTACTATTTGGAAGTGCTGAAAAGGTTGCGTGAAAAAGTTAGACGACCTAAATTTTTCACCAACAATTCATGGCTCTTGAATCACGACAATGCACCAGCTCACATGGCACTGTCTGTGAGGGAGTTTTTAGCCAGTGAACAAATCACCGTATTGGAACACCCTCCCTACTCACCTGATCTGGCCCCCAATGACTTCTTTCTTTACCCGAAGAGAAAGGAAATATTAAAAGAAAGACGTTTTGATGACATTCAGGACATGAAGGGTAATACGATGACAGCTCTGATGGCCATTCCAGAAAGAGTTTCAAAATTGCTTTGAAGTATGGACTAGGCACTGGCATCAGTGCATAGCTTCCCAAGGGGAGTACTTGGAAGGTGACTGTAGTGATATTCAGCAATGAGGTACGTAGCACTTTTTCTAGGATGAGTTTGTAAACTTAATTGTCAGACCTCGTGTGTGTGTGTGTGTGTGTGTGTGTGTGTCTGTGTGTGTGTGTGTATATACACACATATGCATAGATTATACATACATTAACATACTCATTACTAGCTTTGTGACTTTGAAGAACTGTTTAAGTCTTGTCTTTCTAGTTATGAAATGCAAATCATCTTTCTTTCTCAGGGAAGAGAACATGATTTTCTTCCCTCAGTCCCAGGAACTCTAATCTCGCTGTGTGCAAGGCATGGTGTGAGAGAGTTCTAGAATAATTCCAGGAACCAGGTGGGAGGGGTCCTGGAGCCGATACACAGGGTTAGTAAGTGAGAACTGGAAATCTCAGGTTCCCAAGGTACTTTATCAAAACACAATAGGAAAGCTGACTCCCACCAAAAGAGAACACAATAAAGACCGACCTCTTCCCCCAAAAGAACAAAATGATAAAGGGAGAAAAAAAAAAGAAAATCATTAAATCATTGAGAAAACACTGGTGGTCATGTTATATTCAAAGATGTTATCTTGATTAGAAATTGCATTTCTAGACATTTATCTTAAGGAGTGAAGTAGAGTTGGGTATAAACACGTGCGAACAATGCCAACATCTGTAGTCTGCTTGCAATGTGCCAACTGCTCTGTAACGTGGTTACTGTCTCAATTAGTCATCACAACCACACTGAGGCTGGTCCTCATTTCATGAGGGAAACTAAGGCTCAGAGCAGGAACTGGCCCCACGTCATGAATCTATGAAGAGTCTCTAGGTCAACCCCAAATCTGATGATCCTGTGCCCATTTTTCTTTCAAATAGCAATCTTTGGGGGTTCCACTTTCGTGTGTGTGTGTGTGTGTGTGTGTGTGTGTGTGTCTTTGTGTGTGTTTCAAAGTAGTTTTGTCCCAAGACACAACCATGGTTTTGATGTTAGTTATATTTCCCTAAAACTAGTTTGAACACATTGCATCTACAATTGTCTCAGAGAAGCTGGCTGTTTGATAAATACAGTTATCAACACCTTACTTGAAAGACTAACACAACAACGGTCTGAAGACAGGGCTGTGAGTGTTGAGTAGAACAGTTTTCAGGGTTTGTCATGGAGGAAGGACTAGTGACCAAACGGACTCTTGACCTCAAATACCTTACTGATGGCATGGGATTCCTGCGTTTGATCTATTCCAACACTTGTGGCATCTGAAAGCAGTGAGTCTTGTAACTTACTCTTTATCAATCACTTATTAATCACTTATTAAACCGATGAAAATTATTTTTAATACCACTTATGCAATTAACATAGCCGCTGAAGTAGATATAAATAAGCACACCTCAAGGACACGTTAATCAACTCTTAACCACGTGTTGCAAACACGACTCATTACACAAACAAAAAATAATTTTTAATAGTGCTTGTGTTAGCACACCCTCTTGTGTAGCTATCAACAAGAATACTTTAGTACTAAATAATCTTCTTACAATGTTGATTCCTTTTAGAACATTTCTAGTGCTAATTAATTGTCCCTAGGATGTGGATTAAAGATAATTTGCATTATGATACCAAGTGAAAGCCTGCGCACGCATGGACACCATCCCAAATGCTTACACTGAACTGATGCAATGTAAAGTAGATTGTCATACAGACCACAGAACGGGCTTAACAAATAGGAACAACCAAGATTTTCATTCCGGTGTTACTTATAATAATAATAAAATTTATTTAAGTCCTTACGAGCAATGGCATTGTTTTTTTAAAAAAGAATCCTGATTTTAAAAGAATCCATTCTCAGATTTATCAATTGCAGCACTTTGACATTTTGGCCTGGAGAATTCTTTGTTGTGAGAGATTGTCTTGGGCTTTGTAGGATATTTTAGCTGCGTCTTTGGTCTCTATCCATTACATGCCAGTAGTACTTTATTTCCCCCAGTTGCGCCAATCAAAAATGCATTGTCTCTGGACAATGCAAAATGCCCACTGGGGCAAAATTACACATGGTTGAGAAGTGTGAGTCTGCAGGATGAAATATGATACTGTGAAGCTAATGAAATATGTTATAAAGAATTTTACTGATCTACGAAAACGATAATATTTTTAATGAAAAAATCAGGATATAAAACAAAAAGTAAGTCTAACCTTGATTTATGAAATATAAAAATGTCTATATGCATTGAAATATAATAAGAGCTAAACATTTTGGGGTGTTTACTCTGTACCAAACGTTAAGCTTTCACATGTTTTATCTATTTAATTCTCAGACTAACCTTATGAGGTTGCTGCTGTTGTTCACCTCATCTGATAAAGAAGGAAACTGAAGCTCAGAGAAGTTAAGACACGTTTAAAGATGATACCATAATATTTATTTATCTCTATATTTTCCAAGCTTTCCTCAATAAACATTTATTACCTTTAATCAGACAACTTTAAAAAAAGACATCATAGAATTATAAACCTTTCTTTTAGAGAAAAAAATACATTGAGCACTTTCCGACTGTTTCCATCTAATGCCTATACTTGCAGCCTTTTTCCTTGCCTTGACTTTTTAAAAAATAACATTTTTCTCTAATTATTTGATTACTGAACCATGTAATGAAGACTCTTCCCCACTATTCTAGCTCAGATGTATACTTAATGCTTCACCTTAAAGCTTTGCATCACTGAGATAAAACCTTGATGAACTCTTTCTAGGGAACGGAGGTTCCCAGATTCCTTGAAACATTTTTTTTTTAAACTTGGAATTAGCTAGAAAACTCAAGAATCATTGTTGAAGGTCTTTGGAAAACATATCAGCCAATTTGCACCTCCTTGGAGAAAGGCAGAACAAGTGAAAAGAGCACTACTGTTCTTTGAGGATGGAGCTTCCTTGCGGCTATGGAGGGTTGGGTTTCTGAACATTCATGTGTCCTGATGGACACAATACTGACGATGATGAAAGGTAGACATTCTGACTGCAGGGTGCTATTTTTATGTTGCTTCTTGCCCATCTGAGGGTTATGCAAAGTGACAAACCCTTTCTGATCATTAATTAAGGCATTTTCGGTGGACTGCTTATTTATGTTATTCGTCTGCTGTGGCAGAAAAGAGTCTTCAGGATTGGCTTCAGCTTACTCTTCTGACCTCAACTTTTTTTGGCAATTGCTCCAAGTTCCCAACCCTCATTCAACCTGCATTGCTTATCTCCTCTCCTTCTATTTTCCTAGAACCCAGTGAACTACTATCCGAGGTTTATCACAGTGACATCAGTGGAAACTTGTCAAACTTAGTAAGCTTCTTCTGTCTGGAAGTAAGTAGGGGTTTGGTGATGAATACGTATCAATGCTGAGTAGTAAACATTACCAAAGCTCCCATTGTTTTCGTGTATTTTTTTAAATAAAAATTATCACATAGTATTTGACTCTAAGCTTCAAAGTCAAGTCCTAAATTATGGAACAGGCAGTTCTATTTTCCAGTCCTTACAAAACAATCACCAAGAAGACATTTCTCAAAATATACACCAAACACGCAGTTTTCATGTGTATATCAAGTCCTTGCCCAATACTCTCTTCACTCAATACTTTTTCTTGATGTGTAAAAGAAAAAAATGTGTAAAAGAAAAGTAAGGGAAATAAGCCAGACATGGAAAGACAAACTCTATGATACCACTTATATGAGGAATCTAAAATAGTGAAACACATAAAAGGAGGCGCTCATAAAATGGTGGTTGCCAGGGGCTGGTAGGGAAGGGGAGGCATTAGTTAAAGCCTACAATGTTTCAGTTATATAAGATCAATAAATCCTAGAGATCTACTGTACAGCATAGAGCCTATAGTTATCAACTCTGTACTGTGTACTTAAAATTTGCTTAGAGGGGAGATCTTATGTAAAGTGTCCTATCACAAATAATAATAATAATAATAATGATGATGATGATGATGATGATGATGATAATAATAAAGAGGGAAGGAGGAAACTTTTGTAAGTGATGGATATGTTTATGGATAGATTGTGGTGATGATTTCATGCATGTATACTTATCTCCAAACTCATCAAGTTGTGTATGTTAAATTTGTATGTCATTCACACCTCAATATATTTTTAAATAAAGAAACAGTTAAAAAACTTTATAAGCTTGAAATAACAAAAACTATATCAGAATGTTTGTGTTCCGGAACCTGGTGTAGTTTAGCTCAGTCATCTGTCTCAGGGTCTTTCATGAAGATGCAATCAAGGTGTTGGGTGGGGCTGCAGTGTCATCCGAAGGCTTGACTGGGGGAAGATTTATTCAAGCTCACTCATGTGGTCGTACCAAATTCAAGTTCTCATGGGCTATGGGACTGAGGGTTTGGTTCCTCACTGGTTGCTGACCAAAGGCCTCTCTTTGAACCCACTTAAAATGGTCCTATCCTGTTTCTAACAAAATCCTGAGTTGCTTTTCAGAGATAACAGACCAAAATTTTAAGTCATGCAGCTGAAGAATGTGCAGAGGAGATAACTTTGACCTCTAGCTGCACCCAGAATCAAAGTCTCGCCCCCTTCCCTCTGGAACCAAAAGACTGGGACATAACTGGAACTTGAACACCAGAGCCCTTTCAGAAGCAAAGTGTCGGCTGTCCAGGAAGATCTGGCGCTGAAGCCCCTTACCATAAATGGCCAAGTTCCAAGTTCCTTCAATCAAACTTCCCTGCCAGTGCCTTCACATATCTGTTCCCTTAAGTCCTTAAAAACCCGCCCAGAACTCTGAATCAGGGAGAGAGATTTGGGCTTTCTCCCCACCTCTTCCTTTGGCTGCCTCTTGAAATAAACTCTTTCGTTGTTGTATACTTGATGCTTTAATGATTGGTCTTACTGTGCATAGCGCATACAAATTTTGTTTCAATTACACCTCTCTTACTTGCTACATGGCCTCTCCATCCGGCAGCTCATGGCATAGCAGCTGGCTTCCTTCAGAACAAGACAAAATTTACAGTCTTTTTGTACTTAATCTCAGAAATGACATCCCAATCCAGGGAACCATTTTAGAGACTGCCTACCTTAAATACTAAAACTGTTTCTGGTAATTATCACAATTTCTATTTCAGTCATAAAAGAAATGCATTTGTTATCATAGTTCTTTGCTAGGGTGCTCTTTGAACACTGCATTCTACTAAGTACAGCTAAACAAACATACATGCTGATTGAATAATATTTCAGTTTTACTAAAAAGCAAGTTCAGTCTTAAAGATGGTAACAATATTCTTTGGCAGATATTGCTTCCTAAGTACTTATACCTTTTCATAGAATTGAAATTGTCAAAGAAAATAGTTAACTTGTGTATCTTACATTAATATATATTTATTAGAGTGGGTGTCAAAATTGTTCTGTGGACAAATTTTACATTTTTCTATTTCTCAAAGCTCTTGCATATCACAAAAGGTCCTGCAGAAAAGTGCCATAAGTTTTCTAGTTTCTGTATTTTTCTGGTGTCATATTTTGTTGAATCTTAGAGGAAAGCTGTAACTGAAATGTCTTTAAGATACAGGGCATGAAGACAAGATAAACAGTCAAAACTATCTTAAAAGAAACATATCCCATTATATATTTTGTGTGGAAATGAAGCTGTGATGTTCTTCTCAGGCTATAAACTGACAGTCTAAAATGATATAATATCATGCATATGGGCTTTTATATATTCTCTGTCAATAAAAAAGTTACTGCTATCTATATTTCATACCTGACTTTGGTAATTCATTTAAATTCATCTAATAAAAGAGCAAATGAATTTGGACAGTTACTAGAACTTTTCGGTGCCTTCCAATCACTAGATTTTTCTTGTTTGAGGCAAATTAGCTTTTGTATTTCTCTTCACATATGATTCAGTAAAACTTCAATTTACTAGGCCTCAGTCATCTGGATGCTAACATCTGCACTCTACTTTTAGGAAGAGGAAATAAATCAAAAGGAGAATTGGATATCTAGGCTTTCGAAAAGCAAACACACCAATCTCCTTGGATGATTACATATGTTTATTTCTCACTCAAACTACACATGCACAGCAGGCCAGCTTCCTTCCTGCTCAATGATACCTTCATCCAGGACCCAGGGTGAAGGAACTGCCTGCCCTGGGACACTGCTGGGAAACAGAAGAGGGTGGGTTGTGTGATGGCATCTAAAGATTTCACTGGGAAATTGTACATGTCCCTTCTGCTCACAGTTCATTAGTATGAGCAAGTCCTATGGCTCAGCTGATATCAGTGGAATGGAGAAGTATAAGCTTCCCACAAGAGGTAGAAAATATTCTGAACAATAATATGACTCACCGTACACAGTTAGAGGATATGATTGAGATGACTAAACTGGTTCCCTATGGTTGCTGACAATTTAAAATGGTCATCCAATCCACTGGAATGGGCATTATCTAGCCTGGTTATACTGTTATAGTTCTATTCTGACTCAGTTTCCCTTGGAATCCTAATACTAATTCTCCTATATCTTTTAGATATATAACACCATCATGTTCATTCATGCAGCATTTAGAAACATGTCCCTATGGTAGAAACACAATCACATCCTTTATGTGATAAGCAGGAATCACATTTTTGAGAGGCCTACTTAGTTCAGTGCATTCCTGGGTCCTTTAGTTAATCTACTTAAAAAACCAAGTGAGGAGGAAAAGATTATTTTCATTTTACTTGTGAGTAAATCGACTCAGAGAGCTTACACAAAGTCACACAGCCAGCAAGGGGTAAAGCTGGGATTTGAAACCAGCATTTTTGACCCCAGAGTTCTGGCAAATTAAGCTAGACTACATTGTGGACATTCCACAACCAAAAAGGAATGTTCGCCAACTCTTCGTTAGCAGAAAATGTAATGACCACATTCCTCACTGTCTTGCAAATGGCTCAAACCACTAATCTGTTCGCTAAAAAAATAACAAATATTGATATTAAGGCTTCTAAGGAAAATCTCCTTTCTCTAAAGCCTAGAGAAGTATTTTTTCTTTTCTGCACAGAGCACTCAGGGACATTCTGTTTGCAGTGGGAACACACAGAGCCCATTGCTTAAAAGAATAACTGTTCGGAGTGGATGGCTGAAGAGGATGCAAAGAAGTGGAACTAGATCTAAGGTTCCCAAGGCATGTCTAAAGGACACATAAAAGAACTGAGATCTGGGTTTCTCAGGGGCAGGGAACAAAAGGAGACATGAGTTGCAACAACAGTAGATATTAAGTGATGAATTTATGAGATGAGATGAGGTTGTTTTCATAAGGAATTTCAGACTTGTTTTGCTGCTGCTCCTCAAGGAGTATGATCTGTGCATTCAACCTCCTCCTGGTGTTCAACAGAACCGAGAGGTAGCCTGCTTATGTTATCTTCCAAAAGATTTATAGTTTTGATCATTTAGGTCTACGAGCATTTAGATCTATCACCCATTTTGAGTTAATTTTTGTGAAGAGTACAGGTCTGTGCAGATTTCTTTCTTTTTTTTTTTTTTTGCACATGGAAGTCCAGTTGTTCTATTTGTTGAAAAAGACTCTTTTCTCCCTTGTGTTGCCTTTGAGTCTTTGTAAAGATCAATTGCTATATTTATGTGGGTTTACTTCAGGGCTCTCTATTCTGTTCCATTGATCTATTTGTCTATTTTTTTGCTTGTATCACACTGTTTTGATTACTGTAACTTTATAGTGAGTCTTGTAGTCGGGTAGTGTCAGTCTTCCACTTCTGTTCTTCTCCTTCAATATTATGTTGACTATTCTGGATATTTTGTCTCTCCATGTAAACTTTAGAATTGGTTTGTCAATATCCACAAAATAACTTGCTGAGATTTTGATTGGATTGCACTGGGAAGAACTAACATTTTGACAATATTTAGTCTTTCTATCCATGAACATGGAATAGTTCTCCATTTCTATAGTCCTGTTTTGAGTTCTTTCCACAGAGTTTTCCTCATATAGACATTGTGCATATTTTTTTATATGTATCTAATCATGTGAGTAGATCTTCCAGGTCCAATCACATCCAGCTTCAGATGACAGAAGTTTTGGCTGACATTTGACTATAATGTCATGAAAGTCCTGGATGATGACCTAAGCTGTCCCAAATTCTTGCCCACAGCACCCATGAGAGATAATAAACGCCTATTGCTGTTTTAAGCCAGTAAATTTTGGGGTGAGTTTTGATGCAGCAATAGATAACTAATAATTTCATAACTCAAATATCTCTGCATGCTATATTCATTCTAGTTCCCAATACTTTAATGCACTTTATAAATGTAAAAGAAAAAAATTATTGTAAATTTCAAGATGGACCACAGCTAAAAAAATTCAATCTATGGAAGAAAATTATTAATTTGTGGTAAAACCAGTCTGTTTTAAAATACCATTTTATATTTCTGGTTTACTTTTGCAGCATGAATACCTTTTATAATACTTGGTGCATAATAAGACATTAAATAAATATTGCTTTACGAATGAATGAATGAATGAATGAATGAATTTGCTCCTCCAGGCTCTAAGCTTCTGGATGGCAAAAATTGTGCCTTTCTCCTCTTTTAATTTCCCTTACATGGTACAATGCTTAACACTGACCACACACCATTCACTATTTGCTAAATTAAATCAAACTTAACTGAAATTCTTGTTGAAGTTAATGATCTGGAGATGAGAAAAATCATGGCAGAAAATTCATTTTAAACATTTATTGACTAGTTATATTATTATATAACTAGTTATATAATATATAATAACTAGTTATATAATATAGTTTATTATATATTAAACTATATTGACTAGTGCTGGTTTTCAAGTCCCATCAACCTATCATCCAAAAAAATAACAAAAACCCACAAACCCTAAACTTATACTCTGTTGGTTCCTGGTAGACTATATGGGTGTTCCTAAGTTTTACCAAATAGAATACACCTTCAGATGTTCCTAGAGAATCTTGATGAAACAATATACAATGATAACTTTTGACTGTGCTATTGTAAGGTGTGGAATTTGGAATTTGGCAGGTTGACCAAAGAGGCCTGGTAACCTGTATTCCTCCTTATTCAGTGGAGCCTTAAGAACATTTCAACAGAGCTGAATTTTATGAGAATTTGGAATTTGAATAGACTCATGCAACATGTAAATCGAACAACTTTTTTTCCTCTTTGGGAGGTATACCAGGGTGTGTCCCAGTGACTCAGAACACAAGCTAGATTTCCTCAGATGACCACGTACCAATTTTATGATCTTTGGCATATAGCTTAACCTCTGTCTTAGTTTCTTAATTTGTAAAATTCTGAAACTCAGAGTATCTATCTCACATGGCTGTTGTAAAGATAAAATGGGTTAATACATGGAAAGTGCCTGGCACAGAGTAAGCACTAATAAAAATTAGCTCCACTGCCTTTAATGCCCATCACAGACCTGGAACACTGCAGGTAATTTCTAAATCTTTTCTGAATGAACAGTAACTCTAAAAGAGTACATCTCTGTCACTTTTTTGGGGGGAGGGGGCGATAATTGTATTCTATGATCATGCAAAATTTTTGTTTACTCCTTTTTAGAAATTCTCCCTTAGCTCAAAAAGAGGCAATTGATTATGTTCATTGAGAGAGGATATACAAGTAATATTGACACATGATTACACTAAATTGGGAATTATAAAGTAACAAGCTTTGGGATAAAAGGAACTTTTATTTTTCATTTTAACCCTGTCATAAATGTGACAGTTGCAGAAAGGGGTCAAGTACAGAAAGAAGCACGGAGGTCAGCATCCCAAGTGCCTCCTGCATTGTTGGGCTTATGGAAAAATCATCTTTCTTACCGCAAATAGGGCTGGCCAAGTTTCCCCCACATGACTGAGGACAATGCCTGGGAGAGGTAAGGGGCCTAATTAGACTTTCTATTGGGGATATAACTTGTCACAGTGCCTGGCAGACAAGCAAGCAAGAAAAAAAAATATTTTAAAGGGATGAAGTATTAAATAATCAAGGCACCCGGGGCAGCAGTTATGACAAGATATTCTATTCTACCTTTGTTCTCAAACCTTCCCTCTGCACTTGAACTTCAAGCTCCCTGGAGGGATCCAAGTCTTCCCCTTAGAAAGACACTACAAAGAACAAGAAATGTGGTCCACTTGAAATAGCATTTCGGAGTTACCCACCGTAACCACTTGGTTTGCTGATAACGAGGGGAAGAAGGACAGAGATGAGGCTGAGAGAAATGGAGCGCCTCTTGGTGGCAGGGCCACGGCGGCGCCCCACGTGGCAGTGGCTCCGCATATTCCGTTAGTTATCCCCGCCCCGCCCTCTCCATCTCTCGCACTAGGAAACAAGGCGTTAGCAATACCTGCCCGGGAGGCGGGGACCCGTTGTCCCCGCGATGGGCCTCGGGGACTTAGGCCGCAGCAGAGAGAGGGAATGCCCCGGGGGCCCCACGCGGTCGCCGTCAGAGTCGGGCTTTGGCCCTCGGTCCCGGCCGCCAGGACGCGGCTGCAAGAGCTCAGGCGGCGGCTGGTGCGCGCCTTCCAGGGTGCAGTTCCGCGCGGGGCCGCCAGGGGCTCGCCTGCGGCGGCGGCTGGGGAAGAGCAGAGGCCGGCGGGCGCCGAGGGCTGCTTCGCGGGGCTGCGCGCTGAGCGGGTGAGCGCGCCCTGGCGGCGCTGGGACGGCACAAGCCTTGGTCCTCTCGTGGGGCTCCGGGCCGCGGGCTGCGTGGCCCCCTCCAGGGATTGCTAGACCAGACGAGCTATTCAGGGAGGGAGACAGTGAAGGTGTGCAGCCCGGGGCAGCGAAGCACTGGTCGCCGATTGCCCCCGACGGTCGCCTCGCGTCCCCACGAGGTGGTGATGCCCCCCACCTCCCCAGCAGCTCCTGGGAGGGAACGCGTAGTGCAGGATCCGAGGTGCTGAGTCCACCAGCGACCAGCCCAAGACCCCAGTCACCCCTCCCACCTTGATATGTTTTTTCTACCCTATAGAAAGTTCCCTGTAGGGAACTCTTATATGATATGGGTCGTGGAGAAGGAAATTTCCATGAAATTCATTCTCCCACGGATTGATGGAGGGAGTCCACCAGCAACTATTTCTTTTATTTCGCAAGTTTTACTCTTATCGTTCCCCTTGGTAAGAATTCAGAAAACAGGAAATATTATGTCAAGTTGTATTTAAAGTAGCCTTTAAATATTGGGCAGGTTAGGTCCCAAGGGTAAACAGAAAAGAATGTCATTTTAGATTACTGTTGTTATTATTATTATTTTTTAAATTTAAACAATTTCCAAATGAGACACAATTTGAAAAGGGCAAATGAGGAAGAGCAATTCAAACTTTAAAAGGGTGTTGTCTAAGAACATGTGTGCAGGGAGATTTGACTTGGAAATTTCTACTCTTTTGCACTGAATACTAATAAAATACTCACTACTTTAGACCTGATTCAGCCATCGGTAAATTTATTTAAGAACCTTAATAGAATATTTGTCTCACTTCTGAGTTTAAGAATGTCAGTGAGGTAGTAAATTTAATTTTACCCGTGTTAACAATTTGAATTTGACAAGGGATGTATTATTTCTGAGGGAATCATTCTGAAGAAACACCTGGTTTTCTTCCTGCAACTGAATAGTTGGATAATGGAGATACCTCATTGGTAGAAATACCTACCTGGATGGGTGTGCTGTGGGCCAAAAAGCAAACTGGAAGGCTGAGTGAGACCTGTCCTAGCCCTCTCTGTGCTGTTGACCTAGGATGTCACCACACCTCCCTGCATCTCAGTTGGCTCATATTTGAATCAAATGAAAAGATGATATTTAATAAGCTCTGAGACACCTTCCAACCTTAACGTTCTAACAAGTCTCTTTATCAGTAGGCATTTCAGGCTATTAATGTATTGGGAGTGGGGAGGAGGGGGAGAATAAAATTCCAAACAATTGAGGGTTCATATCCTATCGTTAACGTTTACAGGCTCTGCTTACTAGACCTCCCGGCCCTACAACTTTGGAAATGTTAATTAGCAAGTTTGAGTATGAGTTTACTCGTCTTTAAAATGGAGATAATAACCTCATAGGACTGCTTTAAGGATTTGAGATAATATTATAAAGTGCTTAGCACATAAGCACTATTCAGTGGCTCTTATTCTAATAATTATTATTATAGACCTTGGAGATTGTACCAAAAGCATGACAAATACATAGCTTTCACAGATCCAGAGTTTTTACAGAAAGGAACCAGAGAATGTCACACTTACACAGGTGATATGTTCTGGGGCTACAGACTATGGTCAACATCTTGGCCAACCATTCCACCATGTGAATGACTAGTCAGGAAGAGGCAAAATTGTGTGGATGCTTTAGTTTAACATCATTATGAGAAGTGGCAGTTTCTGATAACGAGCCATTAACCAGATTTCTATAGAAATCGTATTATGTGCATGTATCATGTATTGAGTGGTAAGGAGCAATGATGAACAGGTTCAATTAATTTAAAGTTGTGTTGCTATTTATGCCATTATATGTTGTTCAAAATGGTCTTCTTAGTGGAATGCATTGATTTCTAGGGTCTGTGAGTGGATTTCAGAGGTTCTATATACCTAATACTGTATGCAGAATTTTGTATGTGCATAAAGTGCATTTTTTTTTTAACTTCAGAGAGGGTTCTTGGTTTTCATCAGCTTTTCGAAAGGATCCATGATGAAAGCAAAGTTAAGGAAGCCTTGGTGTTTGAATTTCCTAAATAGGTGTGAATTACACATACTTTACTTAAGTGGTAAACCATTGTCAATCATTTTACTCCTTGGTTCTTGACAGGAAATTAGATAATGGATATCATCAATTCATACATTCAGTCATTCATTCACTTAGTCTTTTAACAAACACACAGAGAACCGACCAGGTTGTGGGCCCAGGCAGTGCAGTCACAGTTGGGGATACAATTAGGAATATGAAACAAATTGTACCCTCAACCATCAGTCTAGTCTAGTCAGTGTGCTGTGAGAGGCACATGTACAGAATTCTCTGGAAGCACAGGTGAGAGGCATAAGGGAAGGGATTTCTTCTAAGAAGAGGTGGCATTTGACTGGGTTCAACAGGAAGAGGAGTAGCGAAGGGCATCTTTAGCAAAGGGACAAGATGTGGCTCAGCCCCGTGGTTTTACGTGGGGACAGGCAAGGTTTCTGACCAGCGGCAGTGGGGTCTAGTGGGAAGAGAGTGCCAGGAATGAACCTGGAAAAGGAGAGCAGGATTATAGAGCATCTGTGCCATACTGGAGGAGTCAAGCTTCCTGTCATCAAGGTGCAGGGACTTTTTGTGCTGCTGTTCTGTCATTACTGTTAATGTTTGTTGGCTGGATGCTCATCTACTTTATTCTTTATTAATTCTTGCTATCAGAGAATATACATCTTTCTTGATATCTTATTTTCCTTTCCTGTAAAGTGGCTCCAGAGAAATGGCTCCAGCAGATGAAGAATGACAATAAACGCAGTGGAGGAAAACTAAAAGAAAATTTTATCCAATGACCTTATTTTGCTAATTGGGAAGGGACCACCAATATTTGCTTTTTGCCAATAGAATGCCCTGATGCACCCTTGGGTGGTTCTGTTGGTGAGGTGACGAAGGGTTTTAAGCAGACAGAACAAGGTCCTCACGAACTGCATTAAACAAAATACTAGTTGAAGAAATTTGCAAATAGTTAATTTTCAACTATAATACAAAGGCAATATTGGACTAAGCGTTGTTGGTCAGTCTCTTAGGTCAACTGCCCAAGAAATCTATTTTTTAATACCTGAGGACCTTCACAAATTCCCATTGGAGAAGGGTATAAATCAGCCTTGCTGTATAGCAGATTTCACCCTAGAGTGAAAATTGTTAGATTATATAAGTACACAGAACTGTACATGTGCCTCTAAGGTGTCGTTAGATGTTTTTGCTCGACAGGCAGACCATTTAAAAATCCTAAAAACTTGAAATGACAAGTAATCAAGAAAATGAACCCAGGTGCGGAATGCTGAGGTGGCCCTGGGCAGTTACCCTGTAGCTCAGAAAGCTCATATAGATAAATGATTTCATCGCAGATCACATGCCATTGCTTGAAAACAGCCTTCCACGCACAGGAATTTTTCATATGGACAGCTTTGTGCATCAGCTATTTTTGTTTTCATTTCAAGGCCATTTCAAAAGCTATTTGTATATCTACATTTTACTTTGTCACACAGAAAGTTAAGTTTTATAGTCAGGCCCACCAGAACTGGAGAATAAGATGAGAAATACATCTTTCTTGATATCTTATTTTCCTTTCCTGTAAAGTCCATATTTTTCCTGTGCAGAGAACAGTTCCATTTGATCCATATCTCAGGCTAATAAAAATCCTTATTCTTTTTCTAACTTTTAGCTGGAAATGCGGTTCCAAAATCGTTACCTGGTCAAAACTTTACTGGGTTTAAACATGAAAATGCAGCAGTTGAAAAAGGAGTATGCACTAGAAATTGCATCAGAATCTCAAAGCTCAGAAGATAATGCCATAAATCTGGAATGAGGAAATTGAAGATCTGAATCCTAAAATTAACATAGACACTTTCAAAAACAATCCTGAAAGTAACATTGTGGATGCTCTGCATGAGATTTGGGGGATAATTTGTAGACTGCAAACTCTGATGCCACAGGAAGGGGACAGAAAATATCTAAGAGAGAGGAGAGGAAAAATGATGTGTTGTCATTACAAAGTGATGTATTTATTGTTTCAGCTGGGAAATAGAAGCGAAACTACAACGTATTGAAGAATGCCTTAATGCCGATTTCCAGCCTCCTACCTTACGCCAACTTTCTGGCATTCCCTGAACTTTCAGAATCTGCGCCTCTTTTTGTTTCACTTGGTTATTCTTGGTTTGTCTGTCCAGTTTGCTATGTTGTATCTCAGCCCCTGCCCTTTTTTTGTGTGAATTACTTCTGCCTACATTCCAACCGTGCCTGTGGGGACAGAGCCAGCAGTGCAGTTTCCAGGCTTTCGGCCTCACGTGGAAAGGTGCTGGCTCAGGTAGTAAATGGCCATCAACTGTGATTGCATGGCCATCTGCTGTGGCTAGTTGGCCATCAGCTGTAACCTGTGAGCCATTGGCCACTAATGTAACTGCTGTGGCTACGCTAGCAGCAAATGGGGGCTAGCAAGAGTATGCTGGCTGGCAAGTATGGATTGCAGTTAGCAAGGCGGAGTGTGGGTTGCAGATTGTAGAGAAGTGGACGGCAGCTTGTGGATAGTGTGGCTCCTGCTTCCTGTGTCTCCAACCCAGCGGCCAACCAGAATATAGTGGTATGACTCCCCTCTCTATGGCTCCGTGGGTGTTCCTTTTTGGCCTCACCATATCCTGTGTTCTTATGTGGGGAGCGGGAGCTGAGACCCTGCATGACACCCTGCGTGACAGTGCCCCTTCAGTAGAGTCTGCGATTAAGGGTGTCCACCTCCTTGGATATGGGCACACACATCAAGAGAGGTTGATGAGCTGGTCCTTGGGAGTTTTTGAACTAGAATTAAAGGAGTAATGAGTATTTTCTTATGGCAGAAGCTATGGCGGGGGGCGGGGGGGGGGTGTTTAAAGTTGCTGGTGGCCTCCAGGTGAGAAAGTGTGAGCTCTAATGAAGGGGGTTGAAACTAAACTACTGAGAGAACAAAAGGGGATGGAGAGAGCTGCTTTTCCCTGGGGCTGAGCTGTATGAAACCCAGTCCCTTGCTGTCACTTGGATACATGAATATATTCTAGTGTCCTTCTAATAAAATTTCCTTTTGCCTAAGTCAATTGAAGTGGAGTTTTATGACCTGTATGCAAAAGCTTCACTACTAATACAATTCTCTTGTTAAGTCTTTAGGAGTTAAAAATGTTCTCGTTGAATTAGAATATCTACATCTACCCTAAAAGTGCTGCCTTCTTGGTGCAAAAACTAAAGTTAAAACATTTGCAGATCTAAGTGATACTCATAATGGTCATTATCTGTAAAAATAAAAATTAATTTATAAAATATATGTAATTTTAGCATTGAATTGACAATAAAAATTAATTCTTAGAGACAGAGGACAACAGAATGGATGTGGTCTTCTCTTAAAATCAGTGCAAGTTGTTTTATGTGCGTGAGCATTTGAGGTTATCTGAACCAAGTTTAGTTTGTCCTTAACTTTTTTTTTTTCCAGTCATAATAAGTGAATTATTCTAGCCCTTTGGTACTTAATTTCTTCCCTTTGTAGAACTGAGGTATTAGTATGTTCAATTTACAGGACATTGTCGATGAGTTGTTGGCAGCATGCTAATAAGCGTCTTACTGGATTTCTTGAGACATTCTGCATATGAGTTCTTGGCTTATCAATATGTGGATTGGTATCTTAAATTTTATCTGTAAAACAGATTTCCTATATCTCTTCCTCAAAGCTATCGAAATCCTGAGGAACGAATTGGTGGACTTCCTGGTGATCTGTTCTTTGAAAAAGATTCTACTTACATTTTGGAGCAGTCATTCTCAAATCCATTTGAAAATTTAATGTTTATAAATTGTTATGATTTTGTGTTTAGAAAATACTTAGGATTCCTTCTAGAAGCTCAGTTCCTTACAGAATCCAGAGAAGCTGACATTGGTTAGTACTGACATAAATAATTCAGTTATACTGATACTGTCTTCTATTGGGAATCAAAAGAAAGAAACTTAAAAAGGAGAATTTCTGAAAAAGGGATGCATTGTTTTCCACTTTTCCAGACCAAAAAAAAAAAAAAAAAAATGTCCTCTAATGTATTATACAGTTTTTGGTCACCACTTTTTTTCTATCTTCCGGCAATAAACTTTGGATCGCTGTATCTTTTAGGAGTGACAGATACAGAAAAAGAATAAGAAACTCTTTGTTTCAAAAGTGTCTTATTTTTGGAACCCCTAATCAGTGGGGTTGGCCTGTGATATTAGCTGTCAGCAGGGAGATACAATGAGAGCTTGATTCATGGGACACTGTCATTATTAAATATTTTTTGCTTTGTTTTCCTTCTTAAAGTGAATTCTGCTTTCATATGATACCCATCTCCTGTTTTTATTTTTAAGTAGCAAAAGCCAGATTGTTTTCATCTCTAAATATTTTCTTTGCAGAGCACTTAGCTGTTTGTTGTTCGCTTGCTGGATTCTGGTCCTGTCATCAGAGGCACATGGAAAAACAGCGGGGACACTTTACTAAGGGATGTGGGACATGCCTAAGATGGATATATTTCTCCACTTCCCAGGGTGTTTAAATAAGCTAGAGCAACAGCGTGACATTTTAAAGAAATACGAGGTGAGAGGGACCAAAATATTGCCAGCTGGAGGGGAAATGAGAAAATAATTATAACCTAAAGTATGCAACAGGGAAGCAGTAACTGAATAAGCCAAAGAAAGTAGAGGGTTCATACCAATCGTGGAGAGAGAGGGCCAAAAGAAGAGAAACTAAAAAGATACTTTCGGAAGAAAACATGGTGTTCAGGTTTTTCAAATGACACAATTTCTCAAAGCTTTAATTATGGGGGGATAAACCATGTTAGTAGGAAATGGGCTTTCACTATACGATACTTGTTCAACACCTACCAGTGAAGAGGTGCCAAATTAATTATAACGATTAGGAGCATTATGCAGCTTGTTAAGCATTAAATCCCTTTACAGGTGGCCTGAATGAATCCACATTTTGTTTGGCTTGCCAAACTACTTCTGCTGTAACAGGTGCTTGTAGCGCTGGGATCCCAGCCTATGGGTAAACCTCTGATGGCTGAGCTTGCACCAGCATGATTACAAGAATTCCATCTCTCCTTGTCCCTTCCCTGGCAGGGTACAGGGCCCTGGTGCAATCATCAGCTCTGTTTACTTAACACTGTAATCACTGCTGAGTCCCTTTGGGCTTTGGGCCTGGCACAAGGCCCTCCAGGGCCAGCTGCTTTCTCTTGGTTGCTTGCGTTGTTGCTACTGCCACCACTGTCGCCATCTCTCCTGCCTCTTGGCCATGTTATTAAGGAGGGTTATGGGAGGATTAGACATACGGGCAGGTTTAGCATTGAGCCTGTGCCACCCTGCCAACCTATGGGTCTGGCAGTGTCTTGTTTCCCCTGAACTAAGGGCAGTATAACTGCGAGAGGGGTACACACCTCTTCCAGCAGCCCGAGTCAGGCACTGCCTGTCAGAGGACCACGTACTTCTCGCTGCTTCCTGATCCTGGCTCTGATGAATGTTGGGAGTTAGGAGGCGCCACCTCTTGCTTAGGAGCAATAGTGCCACCTTCTTGCTCAGCTGGGTCCTGTGCAGGAGGGACAGGGCAATATCATGATAATGATGCAACTCGCAGTGATAATGAGTTACCAATCCTGTGTCAGGCATGTGCCAAGAACTCCACGTGGATTAGCTTATTTAATGCCCACAATGATTTTTAGGTACGTAGAACGTGTTTTTGGAGTCATTTGGCCTTGGTATTTAATCCTGGCTCTGCCACTTGCCAGCTGTATGACCTAAAGAAAATACCTTTGAATACTTTAGGTCTGTCTAAAGAAGCTGGTAAAAATGGTCCCTGTCTTATTTAAATCTTAAGGAGCCCAAATGGAAGAACCCTGAAACAGGTCTGGGAGACTGAATGAGTGGCGAAGGCTCTTCTACTATCTCTGTGCTTCTTCCTTTCTTATCTTCAATTCTACATGATCATACTACCATTGTGGACTCAGACTTTTCCTGTGCCT
Organism: Rhinolophus hipposideros; assembly: GCF_964194185.1. Lineage (NCBI taxonomy): Eukaryota > Metazoa > Chordata > Mammalia > Chiroptera > Rhinolophidae > Rhinolophus > Rhinolophus hipposideros. The sequence goes on along the minus strand of NC_138059.1, from coordinate 17,513,620 downwards.
CTTTCTTCATCACGTCTTTATGTCTAACACTCTGCTGCCTGATCTGTGTTGTGATGTGGACTCTTGAGTCTCCTCTGCTGATTGACACACTGATTAGCCAAAATTGGGAGTAACACCAGGGAGCTATGACATGAACAGTAACGGCTACATACCAACCCCTGAATCTGCCTGGCACACAGTGCTATGTGCCATTTAAAACTTCATTGTCCCAATAGCACTGTGACGTTGGAACTATTGCTCTTCCCATTGTATAGAGGAGGAGAATGAGAGTTGGAGAGGCTGTGCAACTTGCCATAGGTTACTCAGCTAGCAGGTGGAGTTGTCAAGATTCATGCTCAGGGATGGGTGTGGTCTGGCTATTGAGACCCTCCGGAAATAACAGAAGCATGCATGAAGTGCTAGGGATACTTTCTGCAAGGGTCACATCAAGGCTTCATGGAGGGCATGCCCTCAAGTTATTTGTGTCCTCAGGGGAAAAAAACAAAGCCCTCATTTTTGTGTCTCACATTCTACATAAATGAGTTGGATGATTTGGGACAAATTACCCTACTTGGATCTCAATTTTCTCATTTTGAAATGAGAGGAAGAGTGGAATTCGCCTCTAAAACATTCCTCTAACTTAGAAACTCTATTCCATTCTAATCCTGCCTCTTGGCAGCTGGATTCTTCAATCACTCACCTCTGGCTTGCCCCAGCTTTCTGTTACCTGTGGGAGCACAGTGGACCACTGACTGTTTATTATCATCTGGCCCCTGGCCATGAAATGGACTCTCCCAGTCCCAGCCCTTTCCCGGATCATGGCTCCAGCTGCTGCAGCCCTGATGATGACAGGGGTCCATTCTTGTCACTCTTGGATGCCTCTCAGCCCTTTTTCACCCACACCTTGACTGCAGCCAGAGGAAAATGTTACATTTGCAAATCAGAGGCAAACAAGTATTGCTCAGACCTTTATGTGTTAGATGTTAGAAGCAGCCTGGTGCATTGCCTGCTGTGGCAGATGCTGCAGGCTGAGAGCTGTGCAATAGGTTGTTAGAAGTGCAGCCTCTGGTGTCAGGAGATCTAGCTGGATTCTTGGCTCCTTCACCACCTCGCTATGCTATTGAACGTCTCTGAAGTTCAGTTTGTGTCTCTTAAACATAATGATCACACCTACCCAGGGAGCTTGTTCTGAAGAGCCAATGGATTAATATGTGTGAAGTACTGTAGTGTTTATTATTATAATGGCTTGCCCAGTGAATGTTTTACTCATCCTTCTTGCCTATTGGAAGTGCCCAGTTCCAAGGTGGAGAGGAAGAATGACAGTTTCACTTTTCCCAGCCCCTCTAGGAGCTTAGGATGGCTATGGAATCCAACGACGTCCAAGAAGACATAAGGGGAAGTTTGTCGGGGGCGTTTCTGAGGAACATTTTTCCTTACAAAAGGAGAGATAGGGGTAAGATCTCTTCCTTCTTACCTCTTCCTTTTGCGCTTAGGAACCTTGTCACATGAGGTTGTGAAGCTTGCATCTGCTGCAGCCACCCTGTGAACACAGTGGAAGATATATGGGTACTTTGAAGAGGGGAAGATAGAAAGATGAAAAGAAGCAGTGTCTTTGATGGTATCACTGAGCTGCTAAGCCAACCGTGAGACTGACTCTGCCTATGGCTAGTCCTGATCTGTGAGGTGACAACAATATTCAAACCCAAATGTTTAAGCCACTTTTATTTGGGTATTTGTGTCCTTGTACCTGAAGCATCCAAAGGGACACAACTGAACTCCAGCAACCTCCTGGGATGAAGGTTCGGGAAAGTGTGCTGTCTGATTGCAACTGTGGCTGTCATCAGAAACGATAAGCAAAGGATTCCAGAGACATCATTTGGTTGCTGAAATGTTCCATACACCCTTTAGTGAGGATTCATCCTATGCAATAGGAGACCATTTAAAGCATAGTGGAGGGAGACTCCTTGGGAACTCTGGAATTCGCAGTAAATGTTCTGACTGTTGAAATCATTTTCCAGTGCTTGCCCTCCATTAAGGATTTCCAAACGCCTGTGGAACCTACTACCTATTTGATTCTGTCAGAGAGGCCGCTTTATTTTCCAGCAACTGAAAGAAGTGGGGATGAAATAATTTCCTAACGTGTCCCAGGTGTGAACTGGCAGCAAAACACAGTAAACAGTTTGTGAGCTCTTACATTTTTATGTCACAGAGTTTAGCAAACTGTCAAAAAACAGCCTGAAATGGAGTTTCTACAAAAATTGTTTCTAAATTGGTACTGAGGATGCTGGTCCCTCTAAACTACAGGATTCAGTTAGAAATGGTCAGGCAAAGAAATTTCTAAAAAGGGGAACCCTCGTGCACTGTTGGTGGAATAGTAAATTGCTGCAGCCATTATGGAAAGCAGTATGGAGGTTCCTCAAAAAATTAAAAACAAAACAGCTATATGACACAGCAATTCCACTTTTGGGTATTTATCCAAAGAAATCTAAAGTACTAATTTGAACAGACATATGCATTCATTGTGGCATTATTTACAATAGCCAAAATATGGAAGCAACCTAAGTGTCCATCAATAGACGAGTGAATTAAGAAGGGGTAGTACATATATACAGTGGAATATTACTTGGCCATTAAAAAAAATCTTGCCATTTGTGACCACATAGATGGACCTAGAGTATATCATGTTATAGGAAATAAGTCAGAAAAAGACAAATACCATATGATTTCACTTATACGTGGAATCTAAAAAACAGAATGAACAAACAAAACAGAAACAAACTCATAGATACGGAGAACAAACTGATGGTCACCAGATGGGAGGGGTTTTGGGGAGATGGGCAAAAAAAGGTGAAAGGGATCAAAAAGTACAAATTGCCAGTTATAAAAATAGTCACCAGAATCTACAGCACAGGGAATGTAGTCAGTAATACTATAATAACTATGCATAGTGCCAGGTAGGTACTAGACTTACCGGGGTGATCACTTTCTAAAGTTTATAAATGTCTAATCACTATGCTGTACACCCAAAACTAAACTAATACAATATTGTATGTCTTCTATAACTAAGAAATTAATTTTAAAAAATCCTTCCCCCCCCCCCCCCGAAAAAGATTTTAAAAAAGTCTCAAGATTTCAAGATGGAATTGTCAGGTTGCTGAAAGCATGACCAATGTCCTCTGAAGTCTACCAGCATTTGTATTGACTTTCTGGTTTACAGTTTACTCCAAACCTTAGAGTTTACCAAGTGCTTTACAGTATACAATCTACCAGGTGCTGTCATAGACAATAGCTCATGAAACCCACACTAACCCTCGGAGGTAAGTATTGCGTGAAGCTGTTAGGAGCAGCAAGAAAGCTTGCCTGTCTGATGTTGGAAACATCACCCTCACCCTGCTTCCCAAGATGTCGCTCTCTCTAGGTGGGCAGTGTTACCTCCAGGAGGAAGACCCAGCTCTGAGCTGAACTTGCTATGTGATAGCTGGAGAGTCACTGATGTCTCTAGGCTTCAATTTCCTCATTGGAAAAGTGGGGGAGAAGGGGCAGGTTGAGCTCAAAATGATCTTTAAGACTGTCTGGGTTAAGCGTCATTGCCTCCAACTAATGCTTTTTGAAACAATGTTTTCACCATTTCTTTAATGTGAATTAGCTTAGGTGGTGATAAAGTGAAAATACTGAGCTTTAGAGTGTTTAGAGTGAACAATTAAAGAGGGGAAGGGCATAGAGAAAAAAAGAAAATTGCTAAATTTAAATTCTTTGTACCTTATAATTTGGCCTGGAGTATAGATCGATAAACAGTATGAATCTAAGAGTCCAAACAGTCTTTGTTTCTCTCTATTCTCTCTTTCTCTTCTTCCCTCCCTCCTTTCCTTCATTTCTTCCTTTCTTTCAGTCAACTTTATCGTTGTTCCTACTGGGTGTCAGGCACTATTCTTGATACTCGTTGAGCATCAACTTTGAAATAAACATCTTGTTGAGTGCTGAATGCAGGACAACAAATGTGAGAGATGGGGATCTAACTCTCATGGAGCTCATACTCTAGATGAGGGGGCAGATAATTCAATAAGACCTTAAAATATAATGTGGCAAATACTGTGACGGGGGAAAATTCAGAGTTCTAAGGGAATACATAGGAAGCACACTTCACCTGGATGTGACGGGAGAGGAAAGGCTTCCGGAAGCACAGACAAGAGAAGGCTGTGGAGCAAAGAGGAGGAGCAGACAGTCTTCAGTAGAAGCAACTGCTCATGGGAAGTCCCAGAGGTGAGCAAAGTCATCATCAACTAGGAGGTGAAAATAGCACAGTATAGTTGGAGGTGAGAAGGCAGGGGTAAGATGGCCAGGAGGATGGCTGGAGCCGGAAGCAGGGGGGCTCTGTGATGACAGGCCTTGCAAGCTATGCTCTGGATTTCAGACTTTTTCCATCATAGCAAGGGTAGCCGTGAAAGAATATTTTTAGATTTAACTTTTACTATAGTAATACATGTGTATAATACATAAAAAATAATAGAGTCTCAAAGTCTTACACAAAAACTATCAGTGCTTTAATGGCATTTCTCTGCCCTCCCCCACCCCAATGGTAACCACTTTCAATTTTTTTTATCTTCTATAAATAATGTGAATACTTCTTTCTTTTGTTGATTTTAGACGTTCTTTCCTATTATGACAAAGGAAAATTTTAGCTCTCTTATACCCCCTCTCTACAATCCCTTCACTCTTCATAATATTAGAACGTAGGGGAAAGATTGTTTTTCGTAGATGTCCACAGAGAGTTCTCCATACACAACACAACAGTAGGGGCAGCAAATGGTTGAATTTGATCAGATGTCAGGTATTTTTAAAACAACTCTGTAAGTTCATTAGCTATTTCGCTAAGTATTTTGGGATAATATGTGTGTGCTCATAATTTCTGTCTCCTTGTTTAAGAAACTCTCATGGACAGAATCTAGAGGAATTCTACAGAAACTGAAGCAATCACATTTGAGGAACTGATGGAAATGCAGGTTTTCACATCTTTCATAAGAATTTAATGTGAGGAAAATCTCCTTTTTGATTTTTGTCTTAAAGAATGTAGAAGGTATTAATGCTTGCTTGCGACTTGTTTTACGCTTCCACTTGTCATGGCTCTCCTATCTTAAACAATGAGTATTCTTAAGATTTCCTCAGTATCCTTTGTACAAAAGAAAGGAAGAAAGGAGGGAAGGAGGGAAGAAAGGAAAGAAGAAAGAAAAAAAGGAAGAGAGGGAGGGAGGGAGGATGGAAGGAAGGAAAGAAGACAAGAGAAGGAAGGGAACAACTATTTGTTTATTCAGTCACTCATTAATTCAAGATATAGTTGAGTTTTCTCTACTTATGTATATACAATATTTTGTTTTAAAAGGATTTATGGCAACCTACAAAAATATATACACTGTAAAGGCACAAAGAAATAGACGAATGAGAAAGTGGGAGAAAGAGAAATAAAACCACAACACAGTTGACACCAGGGCAATGTCAGTATTTGAACTGTTGTCTTGAATATTTGTGAGTGAGTGGTTGAATATTGAGCACTAAGCTTCCAAACAGCTAACAACAATAACATCAAAAAGATAATTTAATCTGTTTAATTGGTGTGCCATCAAAGACAAATTGTTTGTAATATAGGTGCCTATGAACTGAACAAGCTAACTCATTTTACTGGCTCATTAACTGCAAAGCAATTAGGTCCAATGAAGGCTGCCCAAAATGATGACTTCTGGCTTTAGAATAGTTGAACAGTAGGTCTTACAGAGAAGTAATGAAAAAGAAGGACCAATATTTTGTGTAGGGCATTTGTTGGTTATAATATTAATTCCAAAGAAGTCATGCTACCTCCATATTTCAAAAAAATGGTTATTTTAATTCTTATAAGTAATCTCCCTTTTCTCCACCTCAATCCTAACCTTGTCATTCTACATTGATGTCAAGACACTCACCCCATCATAGCTTTTATTCTCCCAACCCGTTACTAGACTGTTCTTACTGATGCCCGTTCTAGTCATGGCTTTAAAGTCATGACATTTTATGAGCATCAATAGCCCAGGAGTAGCAGGAGTTTATTCATTTTAGCCAATAGATCATTCATTGTCACAGAATTAAAAATTAAAGAGAGATCAAGAAAAGTCATAAAAATTTCATGTTATTTCTAATTTAATTCACCAGCTAGGAAGTAGTGTAACCATCGCCATGTCTTAAAGGCACTGCTTTTCTTGTAGGACACTGACCTTCAGAGATCTGGTTTCAGTTTATTGAAGGGTAACAGACATACCATTTTATGAAAGACTTAGTGCATGAATAGGGTAATAATTTTGGAGCAGTATATACTTACTTTAATACCTGACATAGAATAATTTTGGAAATCCCTCCCATGTACCAAGGCAGAGTGTAAGGATCACAGAAAAAATTGCAAGTGTTAAGAAACTCAGAGTCTGGTGGGGAAGGAAGACAAGCCAGCAAACATAAGATATAATGTGGTAGCGTTAGTATAGGGATTGTATAATACTACCTATGTTTAGGTATAAGACTTAAACTGGGAGAGGGAGAGGTCAGGGAACTCTTTGTTTAAAAACTTAGGAGATTTTCAAGCTTGGAAGGAAAAAGCTCACTTCATGGAATTGGGGAAATTACTTAAATTGGGCTTCATTTATGCTTTGGAAGACCAGATCTGAAGTAAATCTTGAGGCTGTCTATAAAGTTTCCCCCTTAGATTTCAGGCAGGCTTGTCGGTATATACTTTCAGAAATATGAGAATGAAACTTACTCAAAATATTTCTTTAAAAAAAATTGTGGTAGAATACACATCAGACTGACCATGAGTGACCTTTAGTACATTCACAATGTCGTGCAACTATCATGACTACCTAGTTGCAGAATATTTTCATCACCTCAAAATGAAGCTCCACGCACTTGAAGCAGTCACACCCCTTCCCCCGCATTCCCATTAATCTGCTTTCTGTATCTATGGATTTGCCAATTCTGGATATTTCATATAAATGGAATCATACAATATGTGGCTTTCTGTGTGTGGTTTCTTTCTGTGTGTGGTTTCTAACCTAAATGACTTCGAGGTTCATTCATATTGGGGCATATATTAGCATATACTGTATTCATTCCTTTTATGGCAGAATAATATTCCATTATATGGATAGAGCACATTTTGTTTATCCATTCATCAAGCGATGGACATTTAGCCCTACTTTTCAACTATTGACAATGGTGCTGCTACAAACATCTGTGTACAAGTTTTGTTTTCAGTCCCCTGGGGTATATAACCAGGAATGGAATCACTGGGTCACATGGTAATTTTATATTTAGCTTATTATGGAACCACAAATTGTTTGCCACAGCAGCTGCACCATTTTACTCAACTTATTTTTAATGAGAAAGTATTTCTTTCAAGGGTACCCTGTGCCTTGGTAATTTATTCTCCCTCCCAGCTTCAAAAGATTGTTCTGAGGACTAATAATCTTTGTGAAACTGTTAAAGGCCTTTTGAAAGAAGCCTTTAAATAAATTAAAGATATTATGCACTCAGGCATTCATTACAGTATAGTTTGCAAGGAGTTTGATAGTTCAATAAATTTACATGAAAATCTGTAAAGGTGTGTGCTTTTACAATCTTAGAGGACTTGAAGCTGAAAGGAGACAAATTGAATTGAATTAGTTTGCCTCCCTTTGAACTGTTTTTTTCTAATGAGATATTGGAGGCATAAAAAAAAGTGCAATCCTTTTGAGGTACAACCACACGATTTCAGTTGTTAAATCCATTAATTAATTTATCTCTATTCAGGACATTCTAATGAACTGAAACCCAAGATTGCTGTTAATACCAAGCAGAAGCAAAAGCCTGGCTGAACAGATGACGTTTGCTGTGTTTTAGCAGACTTTAATAACGGTTTCTGAGAGATACCCAAGTGAAAAACAAATTAGAACTATTTTTTTGTAGCTCTAGACAGTGTTTTAAAAGCTTTTCTGAATGGGGAGAGATAGCTCCTCTTACATATTTGGCTTGCACAGTGCTTTAGGGAAGCTCATAACCTAGCTAAGTATTTATGTAGCCCCTCTCCCCATAGCACCTGGGTTCCTGGATGCCAGACTCTCCGAGAAAAATCAGTGTCCTAGGCTTGAATCAATCCACGACTTGTATAACAGACCAAGTTGTCAGCAAAAGCTCACACAGCAGGCACAGAAGCCAAAATAAGATATCAAGAGTTCTGCCTCTTTCCAAATTGCCTGATGCTACACATCTCTCGATAACCTACTCACGCTCCTCATTGGGTAAAGTGCTCTGTGTACTTTACATACTTTAACTCAGTGAACACTTGTGAACAAGTTTTAACAGTATCAAGTTGTTTTCAGTACCTATCATATGTTATGCATTTTGTAGTTCCTGTTGTAGAGCCTCATAACCGTGTGAAGTAGATAGTGCTTTTCTGTTCATTTTAGAAATGAAGAAACTGGATCTCCGAAGGATGAAGAATCAGCAAAGCTGAAACACAAACTGAATGCCAGCTTATTCTGAAGTCTGAGCTCTTGCTAATATGCCAGTTGCCTTGTAATAAATAAGAAGCAAATGTAAGCATAACAAATATTAACAATTAAAAAAATATGCTCCTCTAAGTCAAGATATAACATACATTAGATTCTTTAAAAAATGTATTGCATGTATGTGTCCACTACTTAGATGTCAGCTGAAGTCACTCTGTTATTCAAGATTCAAATGAACTTGACCGCACCCCCGACCTTTGGTGTGCTGGGAGTTCCACAACTTCTCAGGATTTTGAAGGGCTTATGTTTCATCTATTCACTCTGACTTTAAACTCCAGCTTCTTCTGAATGCATTCCGTTTACAGCACATTCCCTTTTCCTTCCTCTAGCTGTCTCTGCTAGTGGAATGAAGAAAAAAACTGACTGGCTCAAGTCAATTTTAGTTTAAATAACATTGTATTCTTCCTTTCTGTGAACCTTGAGCAGAAGGCTCCCTGAATCACGCTTGTCATTAACCAGCTTTTTACTACTGTGAAAGCTCCTTCCTAGAGGTTCTTCCCTAAGAATGTTTTTAATTCTTCATAAGGTAAAGTAAATTGAGGGTGAAGCTGAGGGCTTAGTACGAATCACTGGGAGTCTATAGAAAGAGTAGGTGCAAGAGATAGAAGAGACTTGAGAGGTTTGTGACTGTAACATCTGTGTTTTACAGTTGAGAACATAGTGAATCAGAGTGGACTCTGGTTTGCTCAAGTTCAATGGCTATCTGTCTGTCTATCTATCTATCTATCTATCTATCTATCATCCATCCATCCATCCATCCATCCATCCATCCATCCATCCATCCATCCATCTCTAGCTGCTTCTTTTAAACCCTGAAAAGTAATAAACAGCTGTATCCTGTCATTGTCACAGAGAAAAGTAAGGGTATGCCTTATCTAAAGGACCATCATTGCGACTCAAATAAAAATCCCTTGGGGTCAAGTCATATATATATGCATATATGTATGTATATATATATATATATATATATATATATATACACATATATATATATGTATATATATGTATATATATGTACATATATATATATATATATATATAATGACTTTTATTCCAGACTCCACCTCGCTAGCCAGATTTCTATTCCTGTTTTGATTGTATCTGCCTTCCTCAGGCCTCTTTTAGGTGACAGATGGAGTTTCTAGCACTCCCAAGTTTATCCAGCCCCCCGGGGACAGAAGCAGTAACTGAGGACAGAATCCTGAAAGAAAATATTTTGCCTTCAAAGCAATCCTAAACTATAATAGTTTAGTGGTTACCAGAGGGTAAGGAGGTAGGGGGGTGGTAGATGAGGGTAAATGGGATCTAATATATGGTGATGGAAGAAGAACTGACTCTGGGTGGTGAACACACAATGTGATATCTAGATGGTGTATTACAGAATTGTACACCTGAAACCTACGTAACTTTACTAACCATTGTCACCCCAATACACTTTAATTAAAAAAAAAGGCAATCTTAAAAGCCTATAATATCTGAGTCACTTTACAGGATGTCATCCTTTTTCCCAGCTTCATAGACAGAAGCAACCTCTCAAACGGTCACATTTTAGGTCCTCAAGGATCAATGAATTATATAGACGCTAATGAATTTGGCCATCGATAATCTGTTTTATAAAATAGAAATGAGAATATCACTATTCCTAGGGTGACATCAGATTCTAGTAAAATACTTGCCCAATTGTAAAAGAAAATTGCTAAGGAAATAAGGGAGGAAAGAGTGATGTTTCTCAGTATGAAGCAATGACAACTGAAAGCCCATCAGTGCCACAGAGGCAGCAGACCTGAGTCCCAGAAAACACTTTATTGCTAGTTTCCCATCCTCTCCAAACACATCTAAATACAATGACCAAGATTTGAATGAAATGAGTTCTCTGACTCATTCACCAAAGGGAGATTCAGGACACTTTGCAGTAATCTAGTCTTGGTCCCTGAATGTTTCTGAGTGTTCAGCTGCTTCTTTTAAACCCTGAAAAGTAATAAACAGCTATATCCTGTCATTGTCACAGAAAAGTAAGGGTATGCATTATCTAAAGGACCATTATCGTGACTCAAATAAAAATCCCTCGGGGTCAAGAATTGGACTTTTAAAAATGAGGAATGAATACATGTTTAAGATTTCTCAGTCTTGAGTGATCGTCTAAATTTAAAAACACCAACAAAACCCACAAAACCGGGGTGATTCCAATTTACAGCTTATATTAAAAAGGAGATGGAAGAGAAGAGAGGAAATAATGAAAAGTTAGCCTAAAAACATTGAAGAGCAACCAAGTATCTTTTCCGTGTGATTTTTAAATTGCTCGGGGAATGAATTTAATCTGCACTAGTGTATATCGACTACTTGAAGGACGTTATCCAATCATATATTTTCTTTCATGTTGCCATGGAGACTGTACACACAGGACATTGATAGTTAAAAAGAGTGTGGTGCGTTCTGATTTCTATGTTGATCAAGCTATATTTCACCTTGATAACTTCAAAGCATCAAGTGGAATTGGAGTTTGTAATCTTCAAAGTGTAGTATGTATTGATGCTCTTTACTGACTACATTCCCCAGCTTTTATTGCAGTTAAAGGTGGTCATATAACAAAGTTTGGACCAGTGACATGTGGGTGGAAGTGCTATCTGCAACTTCCATGTCACTTCCTTAAAAATCAATCTAGTTTACCTAGACCCTCTTTTCCTTATGGAAGGGAAATGGCAACTAATGAAACCATATGGATATCAGAGCTATACCACCAGCATTAGACTGCTTAGCTCTGGGATAGTACATGAAAGAAAACTAAACTATTTATTTAAGACACTATGTTTTAGTATCTTTGCTATAAAGCTTAACCTGTAATCTACTTACTATAGAAATGAGTATCCAAAACTACTAGGTTGCTGCCATGATATAAACCTAAATTATGTTCCCTGTCTTTGTGGTCAGGTAGAGGCAACCAAGAAACCTATTAAGTCTGGAAGGCTTGTGACCCTTCTGTAATGCCGTGGGAACATGTTTGGTAAAACTGTCATCTGCAATGATTTGGGCAGAAGACCCCTTAACTTTAGAGAAGTTGTTAGAAAAAGGTAAACTCTCATGTATTTTGACTTGCTTTTAGCAAGATTGTAGAAGAAAGAAATGAGCCTAGGAAAAAATTGGCAAATTTGTTAGTGGTGATAAAAGGGAAGGGAACTGTGCTAATAATGGAGGCTTTCTCTGCCTTTAGTTTGTAGTCTAAATTGAAGGTCAAGAAACTTGGGGTCTGCAAAGTTGGAAAAGTCAACTGTATCTGTACCTGATGCAGTAAGAGATAAGACTCATTTATAGCTTTTCTCAAGGGTTCCCATTAAGACTGTTCAGCTAATGGGAGGTAGCTACCATGTTTCCCCCAAAATAAGACCTAGCCACACATGAGAGCTGATTGTGCAGCTAGGTCTTATTTTCAGAGAAATTAGGGTATGACCCTCTGAATCAGGCCTTAACATAGCTGTTGTTGAAATAGAGGAGAGGAAAATGGGCTAAGGTAGAAGCTAAAAAAGAAGGGGAGAGAAGCAGGCTTAGGAAGGTTTTTTCCCCCCCAGAAGAAATCTTGGGTATGACTACTTTCACATGGAACCAGTGGCACGCTGGTAAATGGTTTATAACGAATTTCATGTTTAAAAAACAAAAACCGTCTTGATTTTTAGTGTCTCCTGATTTCCATGGTGTAAATACTCCTACGGTGGCCTATTTCAAGCTACCAATATGATGCCACTGATCATGTGACATTGGAAAGAGAGGCGCACAGTAGGTTCTTGCAAGCTGGTGCAAGCCAGACCCAGCACAGCACTGCACGGAACTGACGGGAGAACCCAGGCAAACTTCTGAGTCTGGGGAGTCGTTGTAGTAAAAACAAACAAACAAACAAACAAACAAACAAACAAATAAATAAAACAAGCTTGGCTTACAAAGGCCTGAGAATTTTCTAGTCCCTAAAGAATCCATCAGGCTTTCAAATTTGCAAAAGCAGGAAATGCATTGTCTGGAAGGGCATACCTTCCAACACCTTCAGATGGGGCCACAGCGATTAATGGATAAGGAAGACTCACAGAAGGCAAAGCCAAGGTCACAGACAGCAATAGACAGGAGTTTCATTCCTAGAGATCACAGACCAGGTTACTTTCTTCCTTGCCAGAACAGGAGGCACAATTACTGCATTAACAGGATGGCTTCCCAGCTGTGGACCAGTGACTCCTGACTGTTCCTATTTTTTTTCCTTTTCTAAATGGTTTTTTTTTTATTGTGGATATGCTTTTCTGGCTCTACCACTGTCTATTGGATGTGTGCGTGCCAGGAAAGGGGATAAGTGCAAGTCACCTGTCACTTGTTCCTAAGTCACTGGACTGCCAGGAGCCAACCTCAGACCTGATGCAGGTCACTGTGCACCCTCCAGGGATTCTGAAGGTGGGACAGGATGCAGGAACTGGACGAAATCTGGATTTATTTCCTTAAAGGAGACAGTAACGGTTTTCTGTGAATTGGATGAAGAGTGATCAAGAATGAATGACCAGCAAGAAAGAATGTGGAAGAGATCGATAATTAGCATCCTTTCTCCCTCCCTATCTTCTTTTTAGTAATAGGATCTTCCTGAGTTATAGTTGGACACGTGGACTCTCAGGCCATAGACATCATTTCCCAGGCTCCTTTGCAGCGGGTACGGTCCCATGACTGTGTTGGGAGCAGTGAACATGCGTTGAAGAGATATATACAGCTTTCAGGTCGTCTCCTTGTTATATATATATATATATATATTGCCAACCCCTGAGAACGTGCATGTCAAAGTGCCCACAATGCCATCTCAGACTCTTGCCACGCTTTTGTGATGAGAAATCTGAGAAATGACCCATCTTGAAAGAGATGAGCAGTCCTCTTCTTAATCAAATGATTCCTTCAGAATCTTGCCCTATATGGGTAACACTTCCTCCTTTCATGCTTTATCTATCCTTCCTCTTTTAACTCACTGAGCTTGGTTTTGAGGACTGGAGTTCTCGTTTGCTTGGCAAGAAATAAACCCAGCTTAGTTGTTTCAGCTCTGGTGGCTGTCTTTTTATCTGCCACCCTGGGAGATAAACTGCGTGCCCTGACTTTTCCTTTTTTTCCTTTCTGCATGCTGAGAACTGGTCAGCACTTGGAGAACCCTGGAGGCCACGTGTTGAAGAACGCTGAGCTATCCTGCCAACTTTGGCCTGCTGTCCTCTGGATTGTCCTGAAAAAGAAAAATAACTTTCTTATTTAGACCACTGTATTTTGACTCCCTTTTTATACCAGCGTAGCCTGTTCTCTACCTGGTTCTCAACATAAAAGTCCTGGTCTTTCAACATATTGGTTATATATACAAAGTCTTAGCACAATGCCTTGCCGTATGTATTTTCTCAGTCAATGTTTGCTATTATTCACAGTAAACATGCCTGTTGACTGAATAAATGAAGAATATGTATGTAAAATCTATATTACCATTAAAAGATGGTGATATCTTTTTTTGGGGGGGAACTTTCATCATAAATGGAAGCAGATAAATAGAAAAGCATCGGCCATGTAGCACTAACATTATTTTGATCCTGCACTATGCTTGATGCTTTTTATACAATGTTTAACAAGAACTATGACCTCTCCTTGGCAGGCTTTGAATCCAAATGAGATGATCAGTAGCATTGCAAACCCAGGAATAAAACACAGGTGGGTCTGACTGGCAGCAATTATTGCTTGCTCCTTTTTCCCCTTCATCTCTCTTCTCTCTTATCCAGTGTGCAAGAGATGAAATATAATATCTTGCCAAAAATGTTATAAAACAAAGCCGCATGCTGTGTATTTAGGACAAATATGTCCAAGTGTTGAGGCACAATCTGTACTGCCCCTTGGAGACATTCTGCACATAGAATGATCCCAGATCTTCTGGAAATTTCTGGGACCAGGCCAGTGGCCTTGTGAATGCTTCACTATGTACATTTCTTTTATTTTAGAAACAACTGTGTCTCATCATTGCCCTACCTACAAAGGGCTACACCTTTTTCTTTTCTTTTTAAAAAAAATCATCATAAAGAAAGAGAGTTGTATCTTCTTTAAGTATTAATTCTGGGAGTGATTCAGTTACAATTCATTCTAACATCACACATTTCCAAAGAAAATGTAAAAATGTAAAAATGTGGAGCAGAGAAGGGAGAGAGTCCGAATGTTTCAGGGAAATGGAGCCTTTCAAATCCCTGTCATTGGCTTTCCTTTCTGCTGAGGTCAGATAGGACAGGAGATGAGTTGACCTGTGATGATTCTTCAATGCATCTTTGGGAACTGTGGCCTCAGGCCATTCCTGGAAGACATTTGTCAAAATCTTGAAAGCCTGTGATTAAGTTTCCTTATATTGTGCTCAGGCAGCTAGCTGAGGAAAAATGACGGAACCTCTGAAGGCGACTCCTGAGGTACAGAACAGAAGCACAGGACAACCCCAGTGAATTCTTCACGTTTATGTACTTGTCGCAGGAGTGGTGAGCTTCTCCCTCCAGGACTACTGATGTAACAGCTCTTTCAAGATGCTCCCACCTGTGAGAGCAGTCTGGTATCATTTGACTAGACATTTTTGCCCAGGGGTTTCGTTGCTTGAACTACACCAATGAAAAGCAGTGCTCTGGTAGCAGAGATAAGATGAGAAGGGAAATTAAAAACTTCCATTAGGTGAAGACAGGATCATTTCTAAGGGGACAGAATGCTTTGGAGGAAGGAAGAGAAGAAAGCATAACTTCAGGTTGGGTTTTTCTGAAAATCTGAATGACCCACACTCAAAAGGATGTTATAAAAACAAGGAAAACTACCGCAGATGTGATTTCTTCATCACTGGTCCTTCTGAGGCACGGGGACTGCTGAAATTTCCAATAAATACTTACTGCCTTAATTTTATTTTAACAGCCTTGATGTAAATTGATGCAATACATTTTTTATTGCTTTTGGATTAGCTGTTATTATGTTTGGGTTGTGAAAAGAACACATATTTTTCTTAGAATGGGTTCTGCAGAAGCTGAGCCTGAGATGGGGATTCTGGTTCTGTTGGGGGAGTGCTTTCAGGAGAAGAGGACTGGAGATAGCAGAAAAGGGAAGAGGGAAAGGCTAAGCAAGGAGATAGTCCCAACTGGTGCTACGGACTGAATGTCTGTGTCCTCACCATACTCGTGTGTTGAAATCCTAACTTCAAAAGGTGACAGTATTTGAAGAGGAGATTTTGAGAGGTACTTAACTTAGTGTCATGAGGGTAGAACACCATGAATGGGATGAATGTCTTATATAAGAAACTCCGCAGAGATCCTGAACCCCCTCTACCATGTGAAGACACAGAGGGAAGGCACCAGCTCTGATCCAGGAAGCGAGCCCTCACCCAACCATAGTAGTACCCTGATCTTGTACTTCCAGCCTCCAGAACGGTGAGAAACAAATTGCTTTTTTTTTTAAAAGCTAGCATCTGTGGTATTTTTATTATAGCAGCCTGAACAGACTAAAACAACTGAAAGCCAGCTTCAGTTTGATTCCACAGGAAGTTGTGGAGTACAATAGTAACCACAGAGTCGGTCCTCTGTTGAAGCAAGGAGTCCGGCCCTCACATCCTGTGTCAATGGTCATTGGCTGAAGTCTGGGGATATAAATTGACTCACTGGCAAAAAGACTTCCATTTGGGCAAGGGCGGTTGTCCAAGGAAGGGGGCAACAGTGAATTATTTATCTGCCAATACTAATAGCAACTGGGGGATGATTCTACAGCCAGTAAAGGGGATAGAAAATTCTATAACACAACAGAACAAGGTAAAGAATGAAGTCAAAACCACAAAACATCTTCCTATTCAAAGGCAACTACCATCACATTTAGGTAATGATTCTTCCAGACGTGTCTTTGTCCCCCTGCCCCGTAACGAACACACATGAATACATCCATTTGCTGCCATGATTTTCCCATGCCAATCACCATAAAGACACTCCATTATTTCTGATGGTGTCATAGGATTCCACTATTCTTTAGTTAACAAATTTTTAACTAATAGATGTTCCAATTAACATTGCTACATAACAAGTCACCTTAAACTTAATGGCATAAAACAATAACCATTTTATAAATGCTTGCTGACTCTGAGGGTTGCAAATTCAGGAAAGGTACAGTGAGATCCTCTGCTCAATGATTTCTTGATTTCTTGGCCATTGACTGAGATTGGAGGTGACTTAAATCGCTGGACTTCACTTCCATGTGCAGTACCTTGGGGTGGGGGGTGGTTGGAAGGCTGTGCTAAACTGGTGCTGCTCACTCAATGGTAGTTGAACTTTTTTTTTGATAGCCTTGTGCTCCAGAGAACCAGGTGGAAGTTGCATGGCCTTTCCTGAGTTAGCCTCGGAACTCACAAAGCATCCCATTTTGGCTCATGAATAGTGAGACCTGATTAAAGTGGAGGTGAAGTAGAGCCTTACTCTTAATGGGAAAAAGGTCAAAGAATTTGAGGTGATTGAAAAAGAAAATCTCTGCAGTGAACATTTAGGTTGTTTCCTTTTTTTTTTTTTTTTTTTGTATTTTGGAAGGATCCCCCCCCCATGTTTGTTGTTAACAATGCCGCTATGAATATATTCTTACACCATCTTTCACACTTGAAACATTATCACCTTAGAGCAAATTCCTTAAGTGGAATTCCTACGTAAAAGGGCACATGTATCTATAAAATTTACATTTACATTGCATATGCTGTCTAGAGAAGTTACATCAATTTATACTTCCATCAAAAGTAAGGGATTACCTTTGTGTGTTGTGTGTGTGTGTGTGTGTGTGTGTGTGTGTGTGTGTGTGGTCCTATGCAAATTTTATCCGTTTAGATTCATGTAATCACCACCACATTTAAGATACAGAACTATCTCATCAAAACAAACAAAAAAAGTCTTGCTCAAAAAAAAAATTAAAAAGTCATTCATGCTAACCATTTATAGCCATACCTACCCCTACCCACCGTCTCTAACCTCTGGTAACCACTAATGTTATGGTATATTAGTGGAATTAGACAACATGTAATCTTTTGGGATTTTTTTCCATCCAAGTTGTTGTGTGCATCAAAAGTTCATTCTTTTTTATTGCCGTGTAGTATTCTATGCTATGGATGTACCACAGTTTGTTTCACCTTTCACCTATTGAAAGACGTTAGGGTTGTTTCCAGTTTTTGTCTATTATTAACAAAGCTGCTGCGAACACATATGTACACGATTTGTGTGAACATAAAATTTCATTTCTCTGTGATAAATGCCCAGGAGTACAATTGTTGGGCCATATGATAGTTGCAAGTTTAGTTTTTAAAGAAATAATCAAACTGATTCCAGAGTGGCCAGTGCCGTTTCCACTCCTACCAGCAATAGATGAGTGATTCAGTTTTTCCATGTCCTCACTGACTATTGGTATTGTCACTATTTTTCATTTAGGCATTCTTTTTTTTTTAAAGTGTCAGATATGTGCTAAGTATTTTTTTTTAATTAAAATTTATTGGGGTGACAATGGTTAGTAAAATTACATAGGTTTCAAGTGTACCATTCTGTAATACATCAGCTATATATCACATTGTGTGTTTCTGATAGGTATGTAGTGATATCTCATCGCAGTTTTAATTTGCATTTTTGCAAAATACATATATTTTCCATCTGTGTATCCTCTTAAGTGAAATGTATGTTCATGTCTTTTGCCCTGGATTATTTCCTTCCTTCCTCCCTCCCTCTCTCCCTCTCCTTTTTCCCTCCTTTCCTCCCTTCTTTTCTTCTAACTGTTTTGTTTTGAGAGTCATTCATATGTTCTAGATATAAGGCTTCTGTCTATAACTAATCTGCAAATGTTTTCTCTAAGCCTGTAGTTTATCTTTTCACTCTCTTCATTGGGTCTTTCACAGGGGAAGTTTTTGATCTTGATGTAATCCAATTTATTACCTTTTCTTTTATGAATAGTACTCTTCTCATCAATCCTAAAAACCTTTCATTTAATGCTTTTATCCCACCAGTTCCAAATGTAAAAGTAAATTTATATGGTCAAATCTGTTGACTTTTTCATTTATGGCTTATGGGGTGTGTGTGTTTTAGGAAAAGCCTTTCCCACACCCAAAATTATAAAATTAACTGATGCATTATTTTATACACAAGTCTTTTTTTTACTAACTAGTTTTTAAATTATAAAAGTAACACGTGCCCATTTAAAAATTTCAAAATGTAGAAAGGTAAAACTTGAAGTTAAAAGTTGACTTACTTCTGCCCATTTTATATTCTGGGATAGCCACTGTTCATTAATTCTCATATATCTTTCTAAAGTTTCTCTAGCACATAGAAGTGTGCACACGAATGAACACACAAACACACACACACAACTATTTTTTAAACCCAAAGGGGATCATAATGTATATACTGTTTTGTAATACTTAATGTTTCCCACTTGATGTATCTCTCCACAGAAGCACATAAAGATCATTCTCATTATGTTTAACAGCTGCAGGAATAAGCCATAATTTATACAATGTTTCTCCTAATAATAGACAAATAGGTTTTTATATGAGTTTTATTTGCTATGCTAAATAATGCTGCAATAAATTTCCTTATACATTATTTTGTACAAGTATTTATGAAGAATAAGTTCCTCGATGTGAATTCTTAAATTACAGGGTAAGTGATTTTACAATTTTGATAGTATTGGCAAACTGTCCTTTAATAATGGAGCATCACAATGCACTCCTGCTAACAATGTATGGAAGTGCCAATTTCCCAGTATCCTCACCCACTCCAGAAATTACCCAGTATTTTATTCCCTGCGTATCTGAGAAGTAAGAAATGCTTTCTGGTTTTTCTGCATTTTAAATAGATGGAAGAGGTGGTGAATATATGTGGTACATGTGCCACTGTGAAGTTGTTAAGGAACCCTGTTTTAGCTTTCACTTTATCAAATTCAAGTTCTTTGGAATATGTGCCTACTAAGGTTTTATTTATTTATTTATTTATTAAAGATTTTATTGGGGAAGGAGAATAGGACTTTATTGGGGAACAGTGTGTACTTCCAGGACTTTTTTCCAAGTGAAGTTGTTGTCCTTTCAGTTTTAGTTGTGGAGGGCGCAGCTCAGCTCCAGGTCCAGTTGCCGTTGCTAGTTGCAGGGGGCACAGCCCACCATCTTTTGTGGGAGTGGAACCGGCAACCTTGTGGTTGAGAGGATGCGCTCCAACCAACTGGATCATCCAGGTGCTCAGTTACAGCTCAGCTCAAGGTGCCGTGTTCAATCTGTTGCAGGGGGCGCTGCTCACCCTTGCGGGACTCGAGAAGTTGAACCGACAACCTTGTGGTTGAGAGCCCACTGGCCCATGTGGGAATCGAACCGGCAACCTTTGGAGTTGGAGCACGGAGCTCCAACCGCCTGAGCCACCGGGGTGGCCCCCCAACTAAGGTTTTATAACGTAAAAGCAAGGACATGCTTCTACAGCCAGCTGAGATGAGTTTTACATGCTGGACAGCCAGCCACTTTCTATGTTGTGTGCTGATGACAGAAAGATTGAGATTCCTCAAGGGGTCATCAGGAGGAAATACCCCACCCACCCTAGTTTAGAAGTCTGACTATATCACTGAGCAGTTTCCCAGTGAGGAAGGATTGTCTGTAAACAGTTTATAGTTTACAGTTTCTTCTCAGTATTTTTCATGGTTTAGTCATCCATTCATCCATTTGTTTATTTAACAACTATTTATTTACCATCTAATTTGCACTGGCCTAGGGCACTGGAGATACAAGGATTGTGTCCAGTGACCCAAGCCTAGTGTGGGGATGGGGAGAGAACAGAATAAACAGGTCCTCACAGCTGTCCACTGAGAGCCTTCAAAGACTCCTGAACAGGGAGTCAGGCCAAGAATGAGGAAGACAGGCTTAAATCCCAGACTGATGAGCAGACGATTGGATAGAAAGGGCAATTCTTCCTATTGGAGATTTCAGAAGCTGGATTGAAAATTTAATTAAAATTCAGATTAAAAGTTGGATCAAAACACTTAATTTTCCATGGATGATCTGCAGTGGGAATCAATCACCAAGTCAGAAGGCAGGCTTAAGAACAAAATTAGCAGCCTTTCTAGTACAGTGTTTGAAGAGAATTAATCAGTCACATCCCAGCCACAGAAGCTGCATGGACAACAGTGACCATTCTTTCAGTCATCGGCAAACGTTGTGCAAACCTAGGAAAAGGGCCAGGCAGGCACATAGGGGTTTATAAATAGATGGTGTAAAGTGAATTTTCACTGCAACTTATAAGGGTGGCCCTTACTAATGAGTATTTTCTATTTTTAAAAAACTGATTATGGTGAAGAAAAAAATATAGATCTGAGAAAAATCGAACTGTTCTACTTTACATCATATTATTCTTCTTGTCTCACCACCTTTCATTTTTCTAAGGAGAGATCCTAAATAAAGGAATATGTAACATAGCTTTTTGCAGGTCTATGTACTCTTTAGTCTTTATATAGTACAACACATCTTTAAGTAAAAGACCCACTATGATACCCCACCAACAATAACACATTATTATAAGACAAAAATCAGTTCATGGAGTTAGAAATAGGATAAGTATTGCCCAAGTCAGAGAATTTCGGTCCTATTCATGTCATTGAACTTCTTCTAGAGGGCATCTTTCTGAACTGCTTTTTATAATGAGAGGAAGGCTGTGTTCAGAACAGAAAATTAAAATACGCATCTTCCAGGCTGGACTTGAGGTTGAATTCCACACCTCTGAAGTCTCTGTGTTCTTCTTTCAAGTCTGGAATTCCAGCATGAAGTTCCATCAGCTATTTAATGAGCATCAGATCCAGGCATCTCATCGCCATCTGCTAAACAGAAAAATCCATTGCCTGGGAACTATGACCTAATAGCTATGATCTGCTAGGTGAAGTTTGATCTAATACTTTAATTAATTAATTTAAATTTTTACTGTTTTGTAGGTGCTGTCTTTCTGCTCACCCTTAAAGTGAGATAACCCCATTTGACACTTTACTAGTGGAGGTTGAGGTCCATGTTTTAGACTCATACCCCAGGACCACTCTCCTCATCTTTGGGATCTCCCTGTCCCATGACTTGCCCCACCAGGTCTCTGCTCTGTCCACTCTTACTCTGACAAACTCATCCAGGCAGATGTGACGATGGGTGACCTTGATGGGCAACATTTTATGGGACATTCTGGAGGTAATATCATAATCCAGAGGAGCTCATGACAAGTGATTGGAAGATTTCTTTACAGTAAGCTTCACTTTGAATGCTGTTACATTATACTGCATAGTCAGCTGACATGGTTAAATACTATGGAAGTTCTCCAGCCCCATCTTGCATGGGTAATATCCTTCCTCTCATCACGCCAAATCTCCTTTTTGTATGTATGCTCCATGACGTCTCTTGCTTTGGGGCCTTCCTGCAAGGTGTTCCTTCTTTGGGAGTGGTGCTTTGCCCCTACCCCCCCACAGTTATCTCCTATTCATCCTTTAAAACTTGGTTGAAGAGTCACTCCTCTAGGAAGTCGGAATTTTTGACTTTCTCTTCCATAAATTATTTTTTTAGATGATTTTCCTCTGTGCTTCTTTAGCATCGTATTCTTGTTCCTCTCAGAACACTTGTCAAAGACCTGCCTATAATTTTGTTCATCCAGCAGAAAGAAAGCCCCAATGAAAAGTAATCATTCATGCTATCATTGTTATCATTACTATACTATACTCCTCAGTCTCTAGTGAAGCCACTGGCATACAGTTAGCATTTGATAAATATTTGTAGAAAGACTGGATAAACTCAGACTTGCATTGGGAACTATACTTGCTTTCTCTGTTGCTTCCTCTGGATTATGTCAGGGGGAAGTGATCTCCATCTTCCTAAAGCCTGTAATACTCTCTCCCATTCGTATAGACTTTTCACTGTGTCCTCTGATTTCTGTAAATGTCTCTTTCTATAGATTATGAACTACTTGAAGGCGGTAATACTATACTATGAAATTCTGTAGCCCCTACAAAGTCGAACATAAGTCATGGAATAAAATACTCACAAATAATTTTGAATGAATAAAAAAAGGATAAACAGTCATGTTCACATTTTTTGATTCCTAGAATTATAGGATATTTTTGCTGAATTAAACAGGGAGGAGGGGATGAGTGAAGATATCCTGGTAACTCTGGATATGCTGGCAACTCTATCCCCTCAAGAGGGACCATTGAATAAATGCTACAGTGTTTGCAGAAGCCCAATGGCAAATACTGTGGCAGTGTTTTTCAATGCTGGAAATAAAATAAGAAATTATGTTAGACTTTTGTTTACACATCATACTGTCAGCACGAATGTTCTCAGTTAGGTGCTATGATTAAATATATTTCATAGTAATAGAAGGCATCTTTAAGTTTTCTAAAGTACATTTGGATTCCCAGTTTGGTGACATTATGGTCAGTAGTTTCAGAAGTGAAAATAACTTAGTAAGTACCAAAGTTGCTCATTTCTTTTCCCATCTACCTCACCCTTGGACTATTGACATCTGATGATGAACGTGAAGATGTATAATCAAAAAGTGGTGATGAGGGCCCACCTGGTGGCT
Source organism: Rhinolophus hipposideros (assembly GCF_964194185.1). Lineage (NCBI taxonomy): Eukaryota > Metazoa > Chordata > Mammalia > Chiroptera > Rhinolophidae > Rhinolophus > Rhinolophus hipposideros. The sequence continues at coordinate 17,490,489 of NC_138059.1, read as the reverse complement.
CAGGCGATTGGAGCTCCATGCGCCTAACTCTGAAGGCTGCCGGTTTGATTCCCACATGGGCCAGTGGGCTCTCAACCACAAGGTTGTCAGTTTGACTACTCAACTCCCGCGAGGGATGGGGGGGCTCTACCCCCTGCAACTAAGATTGAACATGGCATCTTGAGCTGAGTTGCCGCTGAGCTCCCGGATGGCTCAGTTGGTTGGAGCGCATCCTCTTAACCACAAGGTTGCTGGTTCGATTCCTCAACATCCCACCATGTAACACAGCAACTGGACCTGAAGCTGAGCCACACCCTCCACAACTAAGACTGAAAGGACAACAACTTGACTTGGAAAAGTTTTGGAAGTACACACTGTTCCCCAATAAAGTCCTGTTCCTCTTCCCCAATAAAATCTTAAAAAAAGAAAAATTATAGTTAAAAAAAAAGTGGTGATGAGACATGAAAACAGCCTAAGTGCCCTTCAAAGATGACTGGGTAAAGAAGATATGGTATATATACACAATGGAATACTACTGTGCCATAAGAAAAGAAGAAATACTGCCATCTGCCACAACATAGATGCATCTTGAGAGTATCATGCAAAGTGAAATAAGTCAGATGGAAAAGGACAAGAACCATATGACTTCACTTATATGCGGGATATAAAACTGAGGGCAACAAATGAACAAACAATAACTCATAGATGCAGACAACAGTATTGTGGTTACCAGAGGTGAAGGGAGATAGAGGATAAAGCGGGTGAAGGGGTCAAATATATGACAGAGGGAGACTAGATTCTGGGTGGTGAGCACAAAGTGCAATATACAGATGATGAATCTTATATACTTATATAATCTTATAGAATTATTAACCAATGTGACCCCAATATATTTAATTAAATAAAAAATGTAGTGATGGATGAATATGGTAGTGAAGTGCAGTAGGACATGGAGTTGTGTGCAACTCAGGATAGAGATAAGCATAATGAAGAAAACATGTTAGTCTGTACTAGGAGACTGGATCAGAAATACAATCCCTCCTGGAAATCTACTGTGGAGAACTTCTTCCTGGGCCTCGGGTCATTCTTCTGTTCGCATATGCTGGGAATGGCAAATAGTTTTCAACTTGTGTGCCAATGATTCTGATTAATTGATAATGAAAGAACTGCAGGGCTACATTGGATAAAATGAGACAAGAATCTAGAAAAAGACGTTGGATTTGTTTTTATTTGCCTTTTCATGCTGGTTCCTAAAATCCAGATTTTGGAAATGGAAACAACTTTTGCCGCTCGAAGGAGGTGAGGCTTAGTCTCTTCCGTTCCCCTTGAGTATGGCTTCCAAAAAGTAGTGTAGGGAAAGGGAAAAATATAACTCTACAGTGGAAGAAACTGGCAAATACTGCCTAACCAAATGATCAAAGGGAACATCTCCAATAAGTCATGATGATATCCTGTCCTCTCTGATATGATATGATAAGGGCAATTCACCTCTCTGGTATTCCTCCCCAAAACCTATAACTCCAAGTTTAATCATGATAAAGCATCAGCTAAACCCAAATTAAGGAGTCTTCTCTAAAACATCTGACCAGTATGCCTCAAAACTGTCAGTCATGCAAGACAAGGAAAGACTGCGAAACTTTCAGAGCCAAGAGGCCTCTAAGGTGACATGATATCTACATGCAATGTAGTATCTGGGAAGAGAAAAAGAACACTCGTGGAAAACTGGTGAAATCAAATAAAATCTGAAGTTAACAGCAATGTACCAATGTTGGATTCTGGGTTATGACAAATGTACCGCGCTAACGTAAGATACTCACATTAGGGGAAACTAGGTGAGGGGTACGCAGGAACTCTTTATCATTGCAACTTCCATAAATCTATAGTCATTTTAAAATAAAAAAAGTTATTTAAAAATCAACCAACTAAACAATTTGTTAGAGAGGTATCTTATCCCTGTATGTTGTGTGTGTATATGTGTGTGTGTGTGTTGTGTATACGCTAACACTTCATTCAAATATTATAGTGTTAGTATATTATAGTATACTGAAGTCTAGGCTTAAGGATTAAGATTGTGGATGAAAAAGGGGCCATATACCATACCTGACAAGCTCAGAGGAGGCCTGCATAGCAAATTCAGAGACCAAAATTAACCACGTAGAATTGTCTGAACATAAAAATTCCTAACTAAAAGTGGGTCACAGCCAGTAGTCACATCCTTGGCTTGTAGCTTCCTTAACTAACAAAGGTCAATCTTCACCTTAAGTGAACCTGCCTATTGTCACATGCCCTTGGAATGTCGAGTAATCCCTTTTTCTGGACCCCTCAGGCCAGAGCAAGAAACTACCGAATCCTTCATTGTTGTTCTGGTTCCTTGATTACCATCTCTATGTGATGTAAAATACTGTTAACTATCCTGTAGCCACTAATGTAAAAGAAGTATCTATCTCTCCAATTTACTTTTTATCCAATCACAGAGATTTCCCTCCCCCCTCATCCCCCTTTGCTTTCTCCCACCCCCTTAAACCACCATTTCTTGGAGCATTTTATCAATCCATGGAGATTTTGCTTCCTGGCAATTGTCAATTTGGCTCAAATAAACTCTTAAAATCTTTCTCTTAGGCTGGATGTTTTTTCATCAACAAGATTTTATCTGGGGAGAGTTTTTTGAGGTGAGTGCTATAGGTGACTTGTTTAGTTATCATATACCATCCTACTTTTGAGTCTTTCTCACCTTACAGTAGTTAGAAGAACTCCATTCCCCTCCTCCCCCGCCACCCATTTTGTCTTCACAAATGAAGTACTAGAAGAATAGTTGGCATTTTTCTATATTCCTTGCATTCCCTTTGCTTTCAAATACTAATTTCACTAACTTTTATCAAGAGTCCTTTTTTGACGTCTACCCGCATTTTCCGATGATGTTCTGAACTACTCAACTTTCTTTTCTTCCAGTTTACTTGGCAAAACTCAGACACACTTTTATCAATCATGGCATCAGTTGTGACTCTTAACCTTTCAACCAAAGAACAGATTTGGTGTGACAGTAGGTAAGTAAATGCAACCCGGATAGCTTCTTTTTTTCCTGCTGATATTAGTTGGTACACATTCATAATATTTGAGTTTAGATTCATCTTCCTGACTAGAAAACTATATTCCCTTGGACTTCTAGCCTGAGAAATCATGTAAGGGGTCCATTGCTACTGTGGAAAAAGGAGAACATTTGAAGATGCTTATCAAGGTCCATTTAATTCCACAGAAAGTGTCTGGGCCCTGAATACTGGCAGTGCCGGGCCGATAGCCTAGAATAACTTCCTGTTCTTCAATAGCCATAAAATTAACTTAAAATTTATGGTTCTGGTAAATACTTCTGGTTTTTTATGTGTTATTTATTAACTAAGAATATTTCACTGGAGAGATTTATTTGACTAAAATGCATTGAAACTACTTGCATCAATAAACTACATTATGGGGAAACTTGGTATAAATTATATAGGAGGGGATTCAAAAATAACAAGGTGACAAAGCTTAGAGAAACCTGTCATCCCATGGCTTCCCTTGATTTGATTTTTTAGCTTATTTTAACTTTTAGGCCAGAACGAGAAAATGGTTCTGTTGGAAAGTTAAAATGAATATGGAAATGAGGAATTTCTGCAATGACAGAGTAATTTATGTCAGACTAACCCTTCTGCTGAGAACAACCATAAAAGTTGAATTAGAGCACACAAGAAAAAGCAAAAAGCAGATGTCTGAAAATACTGGAAAGTAACGAAAGTGACCAGAAGTATGGGGCTAAGATTCAATAGAGAAAGAACATACATCATAAGCCCTAAATTTATCATGGTTTTACCCCAAAGAGCATTTTCCTATATTCAACATGAGGTTTAGAAACCAAGAAAAAGTGGTGTCCTGTAGCTAGGGGCAGTCTCTTGGATGGGAGAAGACAAAAACTAGAGAACAGGACTACCAAGGCAGTTGCAAAACAGTGAGCCTAAGAGTTTGTATGCAGTCTCCCCATAAGGCATCTACGTACCAGTTACAAAGGACTAAATGCATAAGGCAAGAAGCTCAGACACTAAGCAGAGAGGAGGCGAAGAGGTTAGTTAATACAGAGAGAGGAGACTTATCTTGTTTTGGACTTACCCTATTGTCATAAACATATATAAGAGCTGGAGAAAATATGTGAAATATCAATTTGAAGCCATTGGATAGCAACCAACACAGAGCTTTAATCCTTAAGAGAAGGAAAGATTAAGAGGTGATCCCCACATTTGTGAGGCTTTCTCCCTGATAGCAGCTTACAGTTTGCAGGGCAAGAACATGCAGCTGAAGCAGAGAATTTTGGTCTTGCTAAGTGAAGAAGAGAGAGACTGAAATAGCAGACTGCCAACAGGACTGGGCTTTGGTAGCATGGTCCCAGAGAACAGGCAGCCAGTTTATTGGGGAGAAAGCCCCTCCCCCCAATCTGAGTACTCCTCAAAACTGTCAAAGTCAAGGAAAGACTGAGAAATTGTCAAGGCCAAAAGGAGTCTAACGAAAGGGCCTCCCCCTTGAATGCATGGCCTAACCTTTAACTACAGGTAAAGGGTGCAATGTTTAGAGGCTTAGCAGAGAACAGCTGTTGTGAGGCTTGAGAGCTGAGCCAAGATTTAGAGGCTGCACAGGGCTGGAGAGACAGAGTTGGAGGTCAAAATCTAGACCGAATGGAGAGACCTTAGGAACACCGGATTTCAGTTAAGACAGTGGAAAGGCCATGTTTCAGTCTTAATGACAATGCCCTAAGAGTACGGGCAAAACTAAAACCAAAGACCCACGTTGACAAAGGCTAGAGCTAAGCCTTGACAAGATCGAGGTGATTTGCTTATAATTTAACTGTCTACCAGAACACACTTAACATTCTTGAGAAGAAGAAAATCATTCAAAGCATCTACAATATTTAAAAAATTTCTGGCACGCAAAAAAACATGAAAAGTGATCAATAAAGCAAGAGAAAAGGCAGCATTAGACACAGAGATAATCCAGATATTTGAGTTAGCTTTTAAGCATTTCAAACAACAATAATTATTATATTAAAAATAGAAGAAAAGATGGAAAAACACAAAAATATACACAATCAGAATCTATAAAAAAGAAACAAATGGACATTGTAAAACACAGTGTCTGAAATTAAGAACTTGAGTGGATTTAAAAGCAGAATGGACATAACATAAGACTAGGAGACTCAAAGATATGTTAACAGAAAATATCCAATTTGAAAGACAACATAAAAAAGGATATAAAAGGAAGATGAATAATAAAACATAAAATTAACAGAATACATCAAAAGGTCGACATAGCTATATTGATAGTCCCTAAAAGAAGAGAGAAAATGGAACAGAAACAATACTTCAAGAAATATTGACCAAGAATTTTCCAAATCTGATAAAAAGACTTTACCGCACTTATTCAAGAAGTTGAGTGAATAACAAACAGAAAATAATACAAAGAAAACCGCACCTGGCAAACTATAATCAAACTGCTAACCTCCAAAAAGAAAATCTGAAAAACAGCCGGAGAGAAAAACTACATTTCAATCAATAGTTGAATTCCTAATGGAAACAATAGAAGCCAGAAAACAATGGAATGACATCTGTAAAAATCAACCTAGAATGCCATACCTAGCAAAATAATTCTGAAAAAATGAAGGCGACATAAATATATTTTCAGACAAAATGAAGCTGAAAGACTTTGTTAGCAGCAGACTCACACTGCAAAAAACACAGTGAGAGTTCTTCCTGCTAAGGGGGAAAAAAAAATGCAAGAAGGAATGAAGTATATCATAAAAGGCAATATGTAAAGAAGTATAAATGAGTATGGACAGTTTATAGTAATAAATTATTTTGTGATTCATAACATCAATAAAAGTAAAATATGTGACAACAATAGCACAAAAGACATAAAAAGAAAAATGGAGATAGGCTATTTTCATTTCTTATGTTGTTTGGGCAGTGGTAAATGTAAAAACATAAAGTGTATGATAAAAGAATAGAAAGTATACTGTAATTTTAGTGTTACCACCATAAGGATGATACCAGAAGGTATAATAAAATAGCTAATAGATGAGATACAATAGAATATTTAAAAGACTTGATTAATTTTGGTTACTTCCATGTCTTGGCCACCATGAATAATGTTGCAATGAACATCAGGGTCCGTATATCTTTACGAATAAATGATGTCAGATTTTTTTGGTAGATACCCAGAAGAGGAACTGCTGGGTTGTATGGTAATTCTAGCCTTAATTTTTTGAGGAAGCCTCCATACTGTTTGTCATAGTGGCAGTACCAATTTATATTCCCACCAGCAGTGTATGTGGATTCCTTTTTCTTCTCAAAGTCCCCAAAACGTATTACTTGTCTTGTAGATAATAGCATTCTAACAGGTGTGAGGTGGTATCTTATTGTGGTTTGGTTTGCATTTCTCCAATAGCTGGTGAAGTAGAGAGCATTTTTTCATCTATCTGTTGGCCATTTGTATGTTTTCTTAGGAGGAGTGTCTGTTCAGGTCCTCTGTCCATATGTTCATTGCAGCATTATTCATGGTGGCCAAGGCATGGAAACAACCAAAGCATCCTTCTATAGATGAGTGGAGAAAGAAGATGTAGTACATATATACAATGGAATATTACTTGGCCCTAAGAAAAGATGAGATACTGCCACTGGTGACAACATGGATGGGTCTTGAGATTATCATACTAAGTGAAATAAGTCAGACAGAAAAAGTCAAGAACCATATGATTTTACTCAGATGTGGGATATAAACCTGAAAGCAACAAATGAACAACACAAACAAAGAAACAAAAACTCATAGACATAGACAACAGTTTAGTGGTTACTAGAGCGTAAAGGGGAGAGGATGGTAGAAAAGGGTAAAGTGGGTCGAATATATGGTGATAGAATGAGAACTGACATTGGGTGGTGAAAACACAACGCAACATATAGATGATTTATTATAGAATTGTATACTCGAAACCTATATACTTTTACTAACTAATGTTGCACAACAAATTTAATAAAAATTAAAAAAAAAAACCCAAATGACAATGATTGTGTACTTTCAAAATAAAAGGTCTTGAGTATGCTTGCACACACATACAAAAAGCTTGGTTAATACATAGAATGCAGAAAGGAAGACTAAAGGAACAAACAATAGATGAAACAGAGAAAAAAATAGCAGAATGATAGACAAACTCAACTGTATCAATAACTATATTAAATGTATAGGGCTAAAACATGACAATTAAAACAAAAAGACAAATGTCAGATGTGAGTAACAAAAGAAAAAACTAAACTACACGCAGTTTGTAAGAACCACATATGAAATCAAGATATAAAGTTTAAAAGCATGAAAAAAAAACATATACCACACCAAAAAGAAGAAAGCTATATTTATATTACTCAAACTAGACTTTCAGGCAGAACAGTGTAAGAGATGACAAAAGATATTTCATAATGACAAAGGGTTGACTCAATAGGAATAGAAAACAATGTTAAATGTGAGTGCATCTAATAACATAGCTTCAAAATATATAAAGTAAAAAAGTAGCCAAATGAAAGAGAGGCAAGTCTATAATTGTAGTTGAAGATTTTAACACCTTTCTAATTGACAGAAAATGCAGATGGAAAATCAGTTAAAATAGAGAAGATAGAGCAACATAATTAATAGACTTGATCAAATCAAAATATATAAAATACTATACCTAATGTCATAGCTAAAACTGCAGTGTATACTTTCTTTTGAAGTTCACGTGTATTATTTAGAAAACGTCATACTCTGGGACATAGAAAAAAACTCATCAAATTTCAAATAATTTAAATCAGCAGTAGATAGTCTCTGTCCATTTTGGAATTATGTTAGATTTCTAAACCAGAAAGTATAAAATATCCAAATGTTTGAAATTGAGAACATAGTTTTAAGCCATTCATGAATCAACTGAGTGGAATAGTTTTATCTGAATAATAATGCAAACACAATATATCAAAACTAGTAGAATGCAGATAAAGTAGTGACAGAGAGAAATAAATAGCTTGAAACGTATATATTAGAAAAGAATATTTAAAACCATTGGTCTATTATCTAATTTGATAAGTTAGAAAACAAAGTCAATACAAATAAATATAGAATATAATAAAAATAAAAGCAGAAATCAATGAAACAGAAAACAACTGAGAAAATCAATAAAGTCAACATTTAATTAATCAGGAAATCTTATCAAATTAATGATTGAGACTGATAGGAAAAAACTAATCAGAAGAGCAAAAATAAGAAGGAACAATAGTAGAGAGCCTACAGATAATATGAAGATAATAAGAGGGTATTATGAAACATGTAATAATACCAGTAAATGTAAAATTTTTAGATTCAATGAAAAAAAAGTCTCTTGAAAAACAGAATTTTTCAAAACTGATAGAAGAAATATAAAATCTTAATATTCATATATGTAGTAAATAAACTAAATCTATAATGAAAAATCTTCCTAAAACAAAAGTAAAACTCTAGGCTCAGATAGTTTCACTGGTGAATTTTTCCAAACTTTTAAATAAGAAGTAAAATTAACCTCACAGAAATGGTTCAAGAGATTATGAAATAGAGAGTATATGCAACAGTTTGACTTCTCGTATATTGCTGTGGGACTGTAAGCTGGTGCTTCCAGTTCGGAAAACTGTTTAGTACTATCTGTCAAATAAGAACATACGTGGGCCCCTGACCATTTTATGTTACTTTTAGATATAGACCCAACAGATATGAGTACCTATGTGCATCAAAAGGAAAGCCTAAGAATATTCATAGCGTCATTATTCATGACAGAAACAACCCAGATGTTTAGGCAGCACCAAATGGATAAATTGTAGTCTCGTCACACAACAGAAAACTATACAGCAAAGAAAAAATTAAATAACAGCTATATATTTCAACATGGATGAATCTCACAGAAATACTGTCAGCTGAAAGAAGGCAGACACAAAACAGCCTAAAATTCTGTTGGATTCCATTTGTTTATGTTAATGCACAGGCAAAAATACGAATGCTACTTGGAAGAATAATTCCAGGAAGTAAGAAGAGAGAGACTTCCAGACTGCTGTAATAAGCTGTACCTTGATCCAGGAAGTTATTCCACAGGTGGGTCAAACCCTTTGTGAAAATCAACTGAGTTGTAAACTTAAGATTTGCAAATCCTTCTGTGTGGATGTTACACTTCCATACAAAGTTCTCCTCTCCTGCCCCAGAGCAAAGTAGATCCTCAAAATTTTAACACGCATAATCCCTACTACTTGAGGCCATGGAAAAATGATGTGAATGTGTCTTAGCTGGTAGTAAGAAGGGATCTCTTTAAAGGAATTATGAACTTCATTATGGAGGAAGATTGCAAAAATGTAACACGACTAATGTTAATTGACGACTTTTTTCCCTTTTTCTCCTTTTGTTCGTTGTGTGTGTGTTCCCATCTGTAACTAGTAAGTACATGGAGGGTCACATTAAATGCCTCTTCAGTGGTAATGACAAAGTACCCAGGAGTACACCAGACAGAGAGCTGCTCTAGGAGAGAGCTCTGTTTCTAAACGGATTCTGTCCCACCTGGCAATGGTTGTGATGACATTTTTCTGCCTCAGAACGAGGTTTGATACGTTTGTACGGTACTGGGAGATGCTTGGGTATGGCGAGCTCTTGAAATGCCAAGAATTCATTTGAAAGAGACATGGGTTTTAGACCTAAAGGACTCTTCAGCTAGATAACCCATTTAGGGCCAAGTTTCTAACCGCGGTTTGTCAATTCACAATGATACCTCACAGGTGTAAAAACTTCATTTTCCACTAGGTAGCTGTGACTCCACTGGCAGCATATAGCAGATTTACTTTTATATTAATATGAAAGCTCTGTCCCCTTACCTGGCTGTGTTATGTGAATTTGGAGGTGCAGGCCATGGGATATGTCTGTTTAGGAAGCTCCTCTGGTGGCTATGAGGGACACTCTGGCTAAGACTATACGGCCAGAGCCCAGAAGGTAGGCTGACGCAATGGGCGCTGGATGTGGCAGAGACATGGGGTCTCAGGGGTGTGGTATTTAAACAGCCATATGTCCAAGGTTTCATATCCTCAAAATACAAGTTTCTAATAAGTAAAATGGAGTGTAAATATTTTCATTTTTAGACTTGTAAAATGTTAGTTCTGAAAGGGGTCTTAGAAACTGTCCCGTCCAAAGCTCTCATTTTATGTGAGGAAACGGGGGCTCAGAGACTGAGCTGGGTAAGGACTCTCTATCAGGCTTTCAGTCCTACACACTTGGAAAGTACACATTTTAAATGTATCTTTACCCAGGTTCTCACAACTTTTCTATACTCCTTCTCCTTACCCCTAATCCTCTTTCTCTATCTCTGCCTCTCTCTTCTCCATCCCCCGTCATAGAGGGCAATCTTACCCTCATCCTGCGCAGGTCTTAGGCCACCACACACATTTGTACACAGGTAAACTCCATGTGTATTGTTCTGTGAGATGCAGGCTTGTGAAACACACTGGTAGCTGTATATTTATTTGGTAGCTATGAAACCTTGAGAGTTGGATGTTTGCAGGTATCTATGGTTCCTACTCAGTGGTATTTGGAAAGGCATATAGTACATTCGCCTCAGGAGAAATGGGCAAAAGCAAATGGAAACATGGCACAACACCAAAAATACATTGTTTGTGCTGTTTCCTAAACAGAAAATTATTTAAACATAGAAACCTGGAGTGCTTCAAGGTGGAGGTGTCCTTAAGCATAAGTTCACCTTTCAAAGTACAATCTAGCAAAGAAATGATATGTTGTGTTTGTGTCTCAAAAGAAGCTGCTGACCAGAATGATACTTGAGACAGTTTCTGGGAACCTGTTTGCACATTTGAACGGCCAGAAGCAGACTGAAGATGTGAAATAGGTTTCCTAATACCCCATCCCACTCTTACCATTTACCTTCAGATGCATGATCATTAAGAGGGCAGTGGGTTACAAAATGAAGAACTGAACAGTTTGCCTGTTATTCTGCTGATAGTTTTTGTGAGATGGAGGCCCAGAGTGCACTTTAAATATAATTTATAATTCATTGCACATGAACCGTAAAATGCAAAAACATTAATTTTTACAGCTCTCATTATTTATGATATTTTCCCTGTCCTCTATTAAAAATGTTTCTTCATGAGATGTGTAGAATGTTCACAGATGCCAGATTATTTAACGGGAGCCTTGATGAACAGTTATGATGATTTAGCCATTAGAAAATTAAAACAGTCAAAAACAGGACAAATTGTTTCTGAGAGGTTTTTCCATTGAATTCAAACCAGAACAGGGGAATAAAATGTATTTACCGGAACCTAATTGCCAAGTGAAATTGACCTAAAAATAGGACTTTGAAATTTTAGTTTAGTCAAGGTCCATAGCAAAACACCTTAGACGATGTTTTGAAAATGAGGAGTATTTAATGGAGGAATTTCCTTGGAATGAGGAAAAAGGCAGAAATGTGATGAAATGAGACCCAAGACTTGTGAATTATCTAAGAGGCTGCATGGAACCATGTATTTTGCTAGATATTGGGGATATAAAGTGAAAAAATAGGGTATCTTCTCCCCAGAAGTTCGTAGTCCAAAGACAAGCACAATGGAAATGATATTATCCTTTGGCTGTCGCTGTAAAGGAGCCGAGTATGAAGCGGAATGCATGCCAATCTCTGTCTGTGGGGAGGAGACTTGCCAGAGTTGGGAACTAAGCAGAGGCTGCAAAATGACAGGTGCTTATTTTTGTTTGACTTATACAGCATGTATAAAAAAGAAAAAATGGCAGGAGAAACCCATTAAGATAAGGCAGTAAACTGATGCTTTGATGTATCCAAACATCACCATGACAGAGATACATGTAGCAGATAGAACTAGATTCAAAAACAAGGCCAATATAGTCAAGACCAGAAGTGGAACAGAAACGTGAACAGGTACTAGGGCTAGAGGGAAGATGTGCTGTGTCCTCACCTGGCCATGGTGGCCTGAATTTGGCTTCCAACTGTCTTGGTAACTTCTGTGTTCTTCTCAATATCGCCTTAGGGCCTTGAACCTGCAGTGGGTTGAATAGTGTTCTCCCAAAATTCATGGCCATCCAGAGCCTCAGAATGGGACCTTGTTTGGAAATACGATCTTTGAAGACGTAACTAGTTAAGGATCTTGAGATGAAATCACCCTGGATTTAGGGTGGGCTCTCAGCCCAAGGATTGAGATGTCCTTATAAGAGCAGGAGGACACACAGAGACACCTAGAAGAGAAGGCCATGCGAAGACAGGGCAGGGATATGGGAGTGATGCAGCTAGCTGCAAGCCAAGGCATGCCGGGAGCTACCAGAAGAAGCTGGGAAGAGGCAAGGAAGGTTTCTTTCCCAAAGCCTTCAAAGAAAGCATGTCCTTGCTGACACCTTGATTTAGGGCTTTTGGTCTCTAGAACTGTGAGAGAATAAATTCCTATTGTTTGAAGCCACCAAGCTTGTGGTAAATTATTACAGCAGCCCTAGGAAACTAATATACGTATCTCCCAAACCTTTTTAAAAAGACCTTGTTCTGGACTGGTGGCAGGGTGCGGGGGACATGTTGAAGCAGATGTAGAGGGAAGTGTGTAGGGGCATGTAAGAGACAAGTAAGGACAGAAAGCAAGAGGAAGAGAGACACAGATAGAAGGTGAGTGAGTGTGTGTTCACATACAGATGTGAGATAAAGAAAGCCCAAACCCAAACCAAATAACTGCCTTTCAAAACAAGCCTGCAAATGTGAATTCATAAACACGTGAAGAAAACTAGCTTGAAGCAAAACAGCCAACAAAATCAACTCTTGGGACATAAATGTACTACAGATGTAGTTAATTCTACAGCAGGGCCTGACATAGACTTCACTTATTTATTCCATTAATGAGATTTGCCACATTTATGATTTTACACCATAAATTCTGTGTTCATTTATATTGATATACGTTTCAAAATAATTATGTTAAGGACACTCAAAGAGATAAATTATGGTTTCACACCCACGCAAAGAAAAGGAAATTATGAAACAAAAACAAGCTGAAATGAAAAAATAATAGACAGATATGAAAATTATTATTTTATAGGACTTTGTTAGCTGCCAAGAGAACAACAGAAATATTTTCCTGCAAGGTTTCTGTCCGTGAGAAGGTAGGTCCTGGGAAGATTTCTGCCCTGGGAGCTAGGATGACCCTGGACATTTTGGTTGCTGGGAGCTCCTAGATGGGAAATCTGATCCTTTGAGGGGCATGCTGGCACTGACTAAAGACAGAAGCAGGAAAGGGCAAAGATTTTCTCTTTCATTTCAAGCTGCTTCAACTTGTACCTCTATTTTAAGTGGTCTGACTCAGACCTAAGCAGTGCTAGCTCTTGTACTCGTATTATGGACAGAAGTTGTCATTTCTTGAAAAGAACCCTAGCCTTTGAGTCAGGAATGCGGCTGATGAGGTCGGGGTGGGCAAGCAATAGGGGGCAGACGGGCACAAATTACCTGGACCCAGTGGTCTGGCCCTGGGCTCGGGCACATATTCAAATCCTGTGTAAAGGTTCCTATCCATTCCTCCCTTGCTGTGGGCCCTGACCCTTGACAGCCTGGGTCAGGCTAATAGAAATTTTGACCAGCTTTTTTATAAGGATCAAATGAGCTAATCCAGGCACTCCTCCTTGGTTAACTCTAAAGAGTGACAGAAGTGTATACATTGGAAACTTTACATGAAGAACAACTATTTTATCTCCTCCAGTGTGTTTAGCTTTGTGCCTGCATCTAGGCATTGATTGACTTGAAAAACGAAACTAATTGCAATGTAGTATATTAGTACAAATTCTTTGGCTATATCTACACCACACTCTAATGTTAAGATAGAAAATGAAAAAAAGGGGAGAAAAATCACCATATTTTGGAAAGTAAAACAGCCTAGAGATTATTATGAAAAGCTGATACTGTTTGGGTGCTCTGTGGCAGGAACTGTTCTAAGTGGTTTAAAAAGTAGAATGGACTTTGGAGTCACATGGCTTGGGTTCTGATACTGACACCCACCATACAGTGGCTGTGTGAATTCTGATTGGTTATTTAACTTCTCTAGGCTTCATTTATTACATATAAAATGGGATGACAATGGGCGCATTGTAAGGATTACATGTGATAATACAGTGTTTAGTCACTACTTCTGAATTACGTGAGCTAATAAATTTCCTTTATTGTTTATATGATTTCAGTAGAGTTTTTCTCTTAATTGCAACTAAAACCATCTTGGTATAAGTATTGTTAGTATTATTGCAACATGCCAAATGACGGACTCATTAAAAATGATGATAAATATTGACAAAATACTATTTTATATTAATATTGTTGGAAAATACTCAGGTGATTAATTTTTCCTTTTTCATGTGAACACTTAAGATTAAAAATTAGGCTAAGATCATATTTCTGAGATAATACAATTGAGCTTTAGTCACACTGACTGGGAGATGGACAAGAAAGAAAATCAAACTGGAAAGATCCGATTCGTGCAGACAACCTCCATTGTAGGAAACAATAATACATCAGCTATTATTTATTAGTCACCCACTGTGTTCCAGGTTCTCTGCTAGGTGCTTTGCTTACATTTTCTTTCTTTCTTAGAATTATTTGCTATGAAGAAACAGAAGCTTAGAGAGCACAAAAGCTCCGCATAAATAAGTGTTGCATGTTAGTTGACAGCCTAACTATATGCAAAACCATGGTGCAGACCCGTCTTCTTTCCTTCAAAATCTTTGCTCCTGTCACTATGCCTCATTGCTTTCATGCGGCAAAATTTCCACCCCACTGATCAAATTTTTTTTTTTAATTCTCAAAAAAACCTTTTTTAAATTTTCCAACTACAGTTGACGTACAATATTATACTAGTTTCAGGGGTACAACATAGTGATTAGACATTTATATAACTTACAAAGTGATCACCCGATAAATACTCATCTGACACCATACATAGTTGTTACATTATTATTGCCTATATTCCTCATGCTATACTTTACATACCCATGACTCTTTTGTAACTACGAATTGTACTTTTTTTGTTGTTATTTCAGGTGTACAAGAGCATGTAATAGTTAGACATTTATACTCCTCGCAAAGTGATAACACCTCTTCCCCAATCTACTACCCCTCTGACATTGCATGTAGCTGTTAGGATTCCACTGACTCTATTCCCTATGCTGTACTCCACATCCTGTGACTATATATATATAATTGTAGTTGACATTCATTATTATTCGGCTTCAGCTTCAGGTGTACAGCGCAGTGGTCAGGCATCTATACCGTCCATGAAGCCCATTGATCAAATTTATAGGATTGTTATCTGAGGCAAGTAGCTGTCAACTGAGAAAGTTTAGCGTCATCAGAGTAAATTCCTAATTTAATCACATTTACCTTCCCCCCCCCAGAAGCTAGACTTCTTAGATTGTTAATTACCAAGAGCATGAGATATATAAACTCTAGGTTGCTAAGCTCAAGTAGTTTGTAGCCCTCAAAGGAATTCTTCCTGTTACAAATTGCATGCTTTATATTGACATTCTAACCTTTCCCCAAGGACTTTAAAAAGAGCCGAAACCTTGTATTCCAGACCTACACATGGTTATTCCAAATAAAGTCTTGGAATTCTTGCCCAACATTGAAATGACTATAAAAATACACCCCTTTCAATTTTTCTTAAAAAAGAAAAAAATGTCTAGAATAAAAACTTGCAACTTATAATGAGGTTTCAGTAAATTTGGTGTTGATAGAGGCTGTTTTTAGTATCCATTAATTGCGAAATTGCAATATCTTGAAATATGTAATCATGCTCAGATCATTCAACCTGAAATTCATATAGTCTAAAGTTTCATAGGCATGTTTGAAGGGACAACTATATATCCTGTTTAAGTCAGAGACGTGGTGGGCAATATTGAAAATTAAAACTGACTTTTGGGATCTGAGCTGTAGCCAAACTCAGGAGTGTCTCATTGTCAAATCCATGTTTATACACTTCCCATCCTGGGTTTACACAGCTCTTTCCAGTTCAAGGGGATATTAATGGTCACAACAGCCTTTTAAATTGCCTTTTCCATCTGCCCACATTCTCATTTTTGTTTGTCAAGAGATTTCATCATAAATTTCCCATCACAGCTAAAGGACATGTTACTGTAGAATAACCTTAACCAGACAATGGTCTGGGAGATACATTTTGAATGGATCTTTTTCTCAGTCCTCTTCAAAAATAGTTCTGTCATAATGTCTGGTCTTTGAAGAAAGTCCTGGGAGATGTATACTCAGCTAAGTGCCTAGGATGCTTGGTAGAAAAATAATTTCTTTCAGGATCCTCGAATTCTCTGACATGAGTCATCCAAAGTAAGAGCTTTAGACAGCTTCCATAAATATGTTCTCATCTCAATGGACAGAAAGTTCTTCTCATCCAAGGACAAATTGGTACCAGAAAAATAAAGCCGAAAGCAAATGCACTTCGTAAGGTACCAACATTTCATAGTGAATAATCATTCATTCATCAGATGATTGGAATGCTATCTTTAAAAAGAGAGCAAAAATTATGTGAATAAGGGAGTTTTCTCTTACATTAAATAACAGTGAAGGTTATGAATCTCTGCACTCATTAGGACAAGAGCGTACCAAGTGTAGACTGTTTTCAGTTTTATTTTTGTTGTGTTTTCTTCTGGGAAACTATACAACAGAACAGCATCACATGCCATCTTTCATTGACTATTTGACCTTAGCAACTCAGTTATAAACGGGTGTTTTTGAAAACTATTCAAAGGTTCATCTATTTTTCTGAGGGCCTCCCCCTAATCCTCTGATATAGGGCCTTCCTCCATTTTCAAAATAACAGTTTTATTCAGAGATAAATCTCATATCACACAATTTACTCACTTGAAGTGTATAGTTCAGTGTTTTTTAGTCTATTCACAGAGTTGTGCAAACATTACTGCAATGAATTTTAGAACATTTTATGTCTAAAAATAAAACCCCATACTCATTAGCTGTCACTCCCTACTTCCCACTCCCACCCTCCTACCCCTGGGCAACCACTAATTTATATTCTGTCTGTATAGATCTGCCTATTCTGGATAGTGCATATAAATAGAATCATACAATATGGTTTTTGTGTGTGTGTGTGACTGAGTTCACTTAGCATAATGTTTAAGGCACATCTATGTTGTGGCATATATCGGTACTTCTCTCTGTTGTTAAATATTCCATTATATGGCTATACCACATGTTGTTTATCCATTCATCAATTATTGAAAATTTAGGTTGTCTCTACCTTTTGACTATCACGAATAGTGCTGCTCTGAATATGCACGTACGAGTCTTTGTTTGACTACCTGTTTTCAGTTCTTTTAAACATATACCTAGATGTGGAATTCCTGTGTCATACGGTAACTCTGTGTTTAATCTTTTGAGAAGCTGCTCGATTGTTTTTGAAAGCAGCTACGCCATTCTGCATTTTCACCTACAGTCATTCTCTTTTGAAACACTTACCATTATCAATTATTTTTTCCCACTGCTAACTTGTTCAATTCCCCCAGTTCCTCGTTTATGGACAGTTTTGTGAAGAACCTGAACAGTTCTGCAACCTAATCTCACCAACTTCACAAAATTCTGGACCTTTATCAGGACTCGTGATTTCTCTTTGCAATAAGTTTATCCTCTAGGGATAGATACAGGCATCCAATTTTCATATTTCTGGAAACAACTGCATGAAATAACTATTATTAACTGCAATTTCACAGGGAGCATAGTTAGGCTCAGGTGAGTTAAATTAGGTAGGAGGTAGCTGAACCAGCAGTTGAACTGGGATTCACTTCACGGGAAAAGTAATAGGTTTAAGGACAGTGTTACCCAGAGGCGCGACTGAACCTCTGTGAGGCTACCTCACTTATTCCTTCCAGCAACTCTAAGGGACTAGTACAGAAGTCTGTCTGAGCTGCAAATAATAGAAAATGTCACTAAGTGTGGCTTAAGCCATTGCGGCTTATATGTTTTATATAATACGAAGTCCTAGGGAAGGCAGTTACAGAATTGGTTCAGCAGCTCTGTATTGTCAGGGCTTCTGAGTCTTTTTCAGTGTGCTTCTAATTGCTTCTCCTTCGTGGTTGCAAAATGGCTGCAGCAACTGCAAACATCATTCCCTCATTCTGTCTATTCGCAAAATAGGATGGAAGGGAAGATGTTTCTTTCTTCTTGTGTGTTTCTTTCATTTTATTGGGGAGGAAATTTTTTTTCCAGAAGAGCCTTGCAGAGGTCCTCTGACAATTCAGGGGCCAGAGAGGAGTCACGTGCCTACTCCTAATTATAAGAGAGGCTGGGAAAGCGAGTGTTTGGCAATTTCAGCCTCTAGATCGTGTGGAGGACTCTTCTGATTTGGAAAAAGTGAGGAAGAATGGCTGCTAAGTCAGCAGTTCACCATGTCTGCTGCTGTTGGGAATTAATACCCCTAAATTAAAGATGAGAATCCTGAGGGTCAGGGATATTAAGTAACATAACATCACACAGCTAGTTATCGATAAAGCAGAGACTCGTCAGGTAATTTGAATTCTCAAGTCTGTGCTATAGCACATGGTCTTTGAGGAGATATGTCCTACTAGAAAAATGTATCCACAGGTAGATAACTAGCATGCTTATCATACTGCTGCAAGTAAGAGAGAAATAGATGGTTAAAAAAACATTTACTTTCCAAAATATAAATTAAGATTATTTTTGTTTGTGTCAGAAAACAGGTTTTGGAGGTATTTGTTTTTTGATGAATTATATAATATATATTTTTGGCTTTATACAAATGAAAATCTCTCTTCCTCTCACCTTGTTCTTCTAAAGTGGATTATTTGGGGAAGATGTAAACTGAGATTCCAGAGTTGGAAAACTGCTCTTGAGTTACTAACATTCTGGATTTTGGCTTGAGGGCAGGTGAACAAAGTAATTTTAGTATTCCCTCAGCCAGACTAAAGCATTTTTTCCTTCTGAATAGCCATGTGCTTACCTGGCAGATGAGCAAAGTCCCCTGGTAAGCCACTTTCAATTCCTTCCTTCGAATACGGTTATGATGTGAGAATTAGCGAGATAACACTAATAGAGTATCTCATTTGACCCTCATAGCAGTCTCATTGGACACAGACAGGTCTCCATTTCATCCTTATGAAAAACTAAGGCATAGAGAGATTCAGTACCTTGTCCAAGGCCACACACTACAAAATAGTAGAACTGGGACATGGGCTACTTGATTCCAAAACCACATTCTTAATCACATACTACTGTTGATATAAGAAACATCCAAACCTGTCAAGAACTTTTATAAGAGTTCATTTGAGGCAAACTGATGACGTGTGCCAGGGAACAAGATTTCAAATGCTCCAGAGAATGACAGTTTTGTAGTTCCTCTTTATGCATTTGAAATTCAGGAGAGAATGTAAGGAAGATTACATGGAGCTGGGACAAAGCAATTAGGGATTAGATTACAGGATACTTGAAAAGATTATGTGCTCTCTTGACGGTGGCTTATTTCAAAGATGTTTTAACCTAGATGCACAGAAACAATGGGCAAAGATACACCTTTTACTAAAATGTTCTATGCTTGAGGCCTGACTCTTCACCATGACCTGCCCAGTCAGCAATTTACGGTCAGATCACCCTGGGAGGTTTACTTCCCACAGAACCTCTTTTTTCGTCCACACTATCTTCCCACTACATCACAATACTATTTCAACTCCATGTCTAACAATCCAAGATGAGAAAAGGTTAGTACTAGAATTGTGATTAGTGAATAGATATCTTAGGATAAAATTTGGGGTTACTTGGATCAACTTTGTCTCAACCCAACAATATGAATAAGGACCGTGTTGTAGTTGGAGAACTAAAGTTGTACCTAGAAGTACATTGTCTACTTCAAACTCTTAAGTATTGCAGGGAGAGGCACCATGGATAACTTTAGCAGTAGATAATCCCAAAGAAAATGCGATATTTTTTTGGGGGGGGGAATGAAGCTATAGCCTCATACAGAAACCTACTGAGAGAAGCACTTACACCAGAGATATTCAAATGACTCCCCTCTGTACCTGTTTCCAAAGTCCTATTCAGAGCAGCCTACCTTTAGTGTAGGCTGTAGAAACTATTGGTAAAACTGACGTATCAGATGGCCAAGAATCTCTAATCCAGAGTGGGCTATCTCCAGCACCTGAGGTTCCAATAAACTCACAGATGCTTCTGGTCTTGTTTGCAAAGGAGGTGGTGGCCGTTCTACTTCATGTGGATTATGTGACTATTTGCTAGGAAGGAGCCATTTATCCCAGGGCCCCCTTCAACTTCATGTCACGCTTTGTGTAGTCCCATGTTGTCTTTGGCACAAGTGCCTAGTAGTACAATGGCACTCGCTCATGAGACCAAGTATTTGTTTGTGTTTTAGTTCCTATTTTCCTCTTTACTTTTCTACCTCGAGGCCATGAACTCCTTCCCTTATGAGCCCAGTATTTTTGGGGGAAGTTGTTGTCAAGTTAGGCCCATACCTGGAGCCCATGCGTGATATTTTCTAGTTTTGTGATACTGGACAATTTACCTACTTCTCTAAAGCTCAGTGTCTTCACCAGTAAAGGTAGAATAATGTAGAGTTAGCTGAGGGTCAAATACAATCATGTATCTTGAACAAATAATTGTGCTACCAGTGCTGGTTTCCTACCCTCCTCCCTAGTCAACCAGTTAGTCATCTAAATCCCCTGTTTGGAATTTGCTGGTAAACTTGATCATATTTACATGGAACTGCAATAGAATAAAAAGGCTGAAAGGGTTGTTGTTGCCCTGGACATCAGTGACTGACATTAGAGAAAGAACTTTGAATGGAATTGAAAATATCCTCAAGTCAATGAGAAGAGATATTTGGGAGAGCACGGGGGCCTTTCTGGAATTCCAGAAATCATAACACGGGGGTCAGTCTTTCCTACTGAAAAACATTGAGACAGAAAAGGAAAAAAAAAAAGACTGTCTTCTGAAAATTCTAGAAAGACAAGATAAAGTTGAAGTGCCGTCCAACGACTAGATGGACACAGTGATCTTCGTT
The DNA here is from genome assembly GCF_964194185.1 of Rhinolophus hipposideros. NCBI lineage: Eukaryota > Metazoa > Chordata > Mammalia > Chiroptera > Rhinolophidae > Rhinolophus > Rhinolophus hipposideros. The sequence continues at coordinate 17,469,382 of NC_138059.1, read as the reverse complement.
TCCTGTCTTTCTTATGTGATTTCTGTTGCAACTCAGATTAATATTAGGGATTGGTGACTGTCTGCCTCTTTATCATACCACTGGACTCAATGAATAGCTACAATTTCCCCTTGACCTAAGAGTGCAGGACTCCATGGTTCCTCGTCAAGTAAACAATTTGTATCTAAACAGTTTCTGATATGCAGGCAAGTTAGATGTTGTAAAACTCCATGAAGGAGAAGCTGCCAAATTCAGGCTGTTTATCACCCAGTTTAATTTGCCAGTGAGACAGGAAAGAGTAAACCAATATGATGAAGGCCTTCTGCTCAGCTTTGTAATACAGAAGATAAAATATTCATCTTGAAAAAGTGTTGAGTGGGTCACAAGTCACATAAAATTATGCTACCTTTCTGAGTATGTCATGGGAATAATTTTTTGTCCTCTGGAAGTTGCTCATTTTCAAAACATCATGATTCATTGCACAATATCCCTTTGGAGTTAACCAGGCAAAGTCAACAAACTAGATTTGGAGAGGTAGTTTATGATAAAAGTCAATAGTGCAGGCTTTGAACTTGTTTTAAGGTTGGTTCCCTGGAAACAGAATCTAAGGTTTGTGCATAGGAGTTTTAGTAGGGGTACACTTGGGAACAACCCGTGTAAGGAAGAGAGGGAAGTAAAATTGTACAGAGGACAAAGCTGAACTCTGATGCAATTGCAAGAAAGGCCTCCAAAGATCCCATGGGGAGTTCTTTGCAGTCTTCAAAATTGAGACTAGGGGGTTGGACTTGGTAGCTTTTATCAAGAGGGTACAACCTTGGGCAAGGCATCTGCCTTTGTCCAGAGAGCTTCCTTTGCAAAGGGAAATTCTGGGAGAGAGCACTTATAAGTCCTCAGTAGCTAACACTTTGGCCAGTGTCCAGAGTGTCCAGTACAGGAGATGAACTGGCCTGGGTTAGAATCTGGATGCCCCATGGTCCAGTAGTTGTGGGAATCTGGGCAAATCATTTAAATCTCTGAGACTATCTCACAGAATTTTAAGGTTCAATGAGGTTTACTGCTTAGTAAAGTGCATAGCATATAGGTGATGTCCATAAATGTTGCCATTATTATTGCAAGGTGCCCTATGATAATTATTAATTGTGCCCTTTTTCCGGAGCTCTATATTCATGTATCTAATTGCTGACTTTTCATATCTGGGTGTGTCACAGTTTCTTCAAACTGCACTCTCCTATACTCAACTCTTTTTTTTTTTTATTCTAGTATTTTTTTTTTATTAGTTTCAGGTGTACAAGACAAGGTAATACTTAGACGTTCATCATTTATATCCCTCACACTGTGAACCCCCCTCCCCCCATCCATTATCCCTCTGACCTCACACTGAGCCATCACATTATATATATAAAATTATAGTTGGCATTCATTAATGTTTAGCTTCTGGTGTACAATGCCATGGTTAGGCATCCACATCATCTCTGAGGTGGTCTCCCAAATAGGACACATGTCCATCGGATACCCGACAAAATCTTTACAACATTATTGAATAAGTTCCCCAAATTAATTTTCAGAAAACCCTGAGGCCATCTTGTGGTTACCAGTTGCTTCCCAATCCCTTCACCTTTCCCCTTATCCCCAACCCCACCCCCCGCCCATCTAACAACTCTCTGTTTTTCCTTTGTGTCCTCAAAACTGTCTCTGATCAGTTCATTTACATATTCTTTTCTTTAGATTCCGCATATAAGTGAGATCAAATGGTACTTGTCTTTCTCTTTCTGACTTATTTCACTTAACATAATGTTCTCTAGATCCATCCATGTTGTTGCAAATGATAAGATTTCTTTCTTCTTTATGGCTGCATAATACTCCATTGAATAAATGTACCACAGCTTCTTAATCCAGTCATCTACTGATGGGCATTTCGGTTGTTTCCATGTCTTAGCTATTGTGTATAGTGCTGCAATAAACATAGGAGTGCATACTGATTTTTGAATTGGAGTTTTGGATTTTTCCGGGTAGATGCCTAGGAGTGGAATTGCTGGATCATAGGGTAGTTCCATTTTCAGATTCCTGAGATCCCTCCATACTGTTTTCCATAGTGGCTGCACTAATCTGCAATCCCACCAACAGTGCACTAGCGTTCCCTTTTCTCCACATCCACGCCAGCATTTGTTGTTTGTTGATTTATTGATGATAGCCATTTTGACTGGAGTGAGGTGGTATCTCATTGTGGTTTTTATTTGCATTTCTCTGATGGTTAGTGAGGTTGAGCATTTCTTCATACGTCTTCTTGCCTTCTGTATGTCCTTTTTAGAAAAAATGTCTCCTCAAGTCCTCTGCCCGTTTTTTAATTGGGTTGTTTGTTTTTTTGGAGTTGAGTTGAGTAAGTTTTTTATAGATTTGTGATATTAATCCCTTATCAGATATATCATTGGCAAATATCTTTTCCCATTCAGTAGGATCCCTTTTTGTTTTATTGATGGTTTCCTTTGCTGTGAAAAAACTTTTTAGTTTGATGTAATCCCACATGTTTATTTTTTCTCTTACTTCCCTTGCGCGAGGGGATATATCAGTGAAAATCTTACTCCGGGTAATGTCCATGAAGTTTCTTCCTATATTTTTTTCTAGATATTTTATGGTTTCAGATCGTACATTTAAGTCTTTAAGCCATTTTGAATTTATTTTTGTATATGATGTAAGGAGGTGGTCCAGCTTCATTTTCTTGCGTGTGTCTGTCCAGGTTTCCCAACAGCACTTATTGAACAGACTGTCTTTATCCCATCGTACATTCTTGCTTCCATTGTCGTAGATTAGATGGGCATATAGGCATGGATTTACTTCTGGACTCTCTATTCTGTTCCATTGATCTATGTGTCTATTTTTATGCCAGTACCATGCTGTTTTGATTACTGTAGCCTTGTAGTATAGTTTGAAATCAGGTATCGTTATACCTCCCACTTTGTTCTTATTTCTCAAGATTGTTGAGGCTATCCGGGGTCTTTTATGGTCCCATATAAATTTCAGGATTATATGTTCTATTTCTGTGAAAAACGTCGTTGGTAGTTTGATAGGAATTGCGTTGAATATGTATATTGCCTTAGGCAGTATGGACATTTTAATTATATTAATTCTTCCTATCCATGAACATGGAATGTGTTTCCATCTATTTATGTCTTCTTTCATTTCTTTCTTCAGTGTCGTATAATTTTCTGAGTACAGATCTTTTACATCTTTGGTTAGATTTATTCCTAGATATTTTATAGTCTTTGACTCTTTTTCTTTACTCCACCCTCAGGCTGCAGTCTGAGAGAAGGAGGGTAACGCATATGGAGAAAGAGCTATAAGAACAGGAACAAGAGAAAGAGTGAGAGTGAATGACAGTGAGAGACACAATACCTGACGATCTGCAGACCCTGAAGCCAGTCCTCCCCTGGACTTTCCAGTAATGTAAACCAATTCTCTTAGTTTTGATTAAACTAGTTTTCATTGGGTTTCTGTCACTAAAGATCAAGAGTCTTGACCAATGTTTCAGGTGTTGTCTTCCTTGAGTGAGTGACACTAATCTTTGAAGTTTGTCCTCGTATTGGAGAGTTGCTTATAGTGCCAAGAAGCTCAATGTTTGTGAGATCCCTAAGGGAAACTTCCAAAAGGGTAGACAGCTTCCAACGAAACACATCCACCCTGCTTTCCAATCCAAGCTTGTGACAGAGAAGTGTGGAGAGCTAACAGCAGAAGTGGCATGTTGCCAGCCTCAGGGCTTTGAACTCATTGATTTCGAGTTTGGGGTGGACCTTGCATAGCTCTGGGATGGGGTGAGTGTAACGTTGCACTATTCTTGGGCACGGCTCCCCAAAAGAGTATGCAATTTTATGTGGGAGGGGGAGAAGCAGGGATGACACTGTTAGACTTGTTTGGGAAAAATAAGATACTCAATCCTCTAAGCCTTTTTAAAAAGGTTGTATGGCATTTTGCCTATTGACAATCATCTAATGACAAATTATTTTTAATTCTTCAATAAAACATAAACAGGGATATTACTGGATAAATATTTTTCAAACTTCTAGTTGACGTATATTTATGAACGTGTTAAGTTGAATTATTTCAGAAGACTTTGTATAATGTATCTTTTATTAAATCAGAAAGTTCCCTTGTTCCACACTCTAGTTCAATAGTGATTAAGTAGATAGAGTAAAAGTTTTACTCTTTGTAAAACATAGAGAAATTGTTTAGCTTACTTTGGAGAGAATCCAAAATAATTCACAGGCTGCTTTCTCCTCTGAGCTTTTGTACTAGTTGCCCGTACACATATCTTGCATTTTATATTTAGCATACACTGCCTTGTATTTTAAATTACTTTTTTAAAATTTGAAGTATATATATACAAAATAAAAATGTCTATAAAATTAAAGATGGACAGAAACACAAAGATTTCTTTTCCTGTTAGTTTTCTTATTTTTAATTCATACAGACTGTTTTGTTCCGTGTTTTGTTAATATTATTTGCTATTTTAATAACAGCCAATTGCAATATTTTAATAATCTTCCCAATTTTCTAATTCCAAAGTTAATTTTCCCATCATCATATATGTATATGTATATGCATATACATATACGTATATATAATGTATGCATTACTTTTATACAGTTTTATACAATATGTGTATACTATATGATATATATATATATATATATATATATATATATATATATATATACATGCACACATACTTTAATAAGAACCACAAAGGTAGGTCCAGTTGTTACATTGATTTAGAAAGGGGAGAAGTCTGTGGGAAGCTCCCTGGGGCCCAGGTGAGTGACCCCAGCCTTTTCTAGCCAACAGTATTTCTATCCATAGACCAAGGTTGTCACAAAACAGTAATGTGTTGCCCTATGATGTCACTAGGTGACAGGAATTATTGTAGGGGACCATGGAAATATATTCGGTCTGTTATGCCCGAAACATCCTTATACAGCCCATGTGCTGTGCGTCTTTCTCTATGCTCCACTCCAAGGAAAAGCTCCTTTGAAGGTGGATAATATAAATGGTTTGTCTTTGTTGTCTTGTAGCACTTCCTATGTGTGCTCAATGGAACATTATTGGATGTTATTAAAAAGATGGCGGTCTCCTGTCAAACCAGTTTGTAGAATACAGGGTCTCCTGCACAGAACATTTTTCTCATGGTGCCTCTCTCAGGATTACTAGTTCTTGGGATGCACTTTGGGAGACATGCCTAAAGTAGAATATATTAAACAGGAAATATTAAGTACAACAGATGACTCTAAGCCATACTCTTCTCTTCAAATGGTCCTAATTGGTATTACATTTGATTTCACTAGTATTCTAGAAATGGGTACAATTGAGATAACTGTGGAGTACTTTATTGAAAATTCAGAATCATGTGTAGAAGTACTTGTGTAGTAGGTCCACTTTGAGCACAAGTGTGGGTGTCTCACAATTTGGGAGAAAAGGAAGGAGAAATAGCAATGGAATTCACTTGAATAAGAAGAACCAGGCGTAGACATTAGTAAGAGATAGGGGATAATACTGGGAGTACCGACTATCTTAAATCAGGTAAACTAATCCTGGAGAAGTCACCCATCTTTCCAGACCAGGCAGAAGCAACCAAGAATCCAAGCTGGGATATTGAATAAAAAAGGAATAGGTGCCCAGGAAAATAGTTTGGGGAATAAGGATCTAGGCAACAGATCTGGTCTTGAGCACAGCACACGCTTAATACATAGTTATTGAATAAATGGACACTAGAGCTAATGAAAAGTTGATCTTTAACCGAAGGCTTTTTGAGCGAGGGCGTTTTGTGCATTCTTTCTGCTGAGGGTCAGACATGTCATCAGACTATGGGTGGGCTGGGCTTTATGAGGAGGAAAGTTAGGTCAACTGAGTTGGGGGAGAAAGGGGCATAGAGCACAGCAGTTCTCAACTGAATGTCCAAGCTGAGGTTCCTGGACGTAAACAAATCTCTCAAGTTTCTCATCGTTCCTGTTGAAATGTGCCTCAGCAGCTGCCAGTTCCGTTTCCACTTTGGGTTGCCTGTTTTGTCACTGAGAACAGATACACTCATCATTTGAATAGAGAATATTGGTAGATAGCACACGTTTCACAGACATTTACATAGCAAGTTTACAACCAACAGAAAAATTGCTCTGATAAATATACGAGGCAAGAGATTCAAATGTGCAAATACACCTAGGGCTGAAGAGAAAATGTTTTCCTCATTTTCTCTCTGTCATAAGGCTGGATGCTTAAGACAGCATAAAAAACAATTATGCTTCTTTCCCCATTTATTCTGAAGTTTTACAGTTCATTGTTACAATAATATTCCCATCACTTTTTAAGTAGATTTAAAAAAGAGCTATGCTTCTAATCCATGCTATGTAATAGTTTCTAGTGTGGTCACAATAGGATAAAGCTGATAAAATCAGGGAAAAACAGTGAGGTTTCATGTATTGTTAGATGGGTAAGTGAATCAGAGTGCCTTGGTTTATACCCTGGCTCTGACACATACAAGCTGCATAACCTTGGGTAAAATCACTTCATTTCCTATATTTCAGTTATTATATCTGTAAAAAGAAGCTATAATAATAATGGTGTTTCTCTTATAGGGCTGTTTAGGGATTAAATTTACTAATATGTGAAACACACTTAGAACTGTGCTTGGCACAAAGTAAATACAAAAGAGTATTAATTATTATTATTAAAAACATTGTCACAGGGGTCAGGGGCTTGGTTTAGCTTTCTCTGCTTTCTAATGTCAAGCTGCTTGCAAGCTCTTGGCTTCAGTTTCTGAAGCTACTAAATAATATTAGAAGGCAAGTTTTCCTCACCCCTCTACTTCATTTTTGTCTCATTCTCCTCAAAACAGTATCTCATTTAGGTATTTGCCCTGTTTATAGTTCTTTCATTCCATGAAAATATTTAGGAAACACTTATTCTGTGCCTGGCACAGTTTTAGACCCAATGGAAGCAAGGCAAAAGGCAATACCAAATGGCCAACTTGACCTGGAAGCACGGGGAAAAAGATTGGAAAGGGGTCTTGTCTTGTGGAATTGACATTCGATTGCAGGAAGGTAGTGCGAATGAATGAGGAAGGAAACATGAACATTCCAGAAGTATCTGTGAAGAAAATAAAGCAAAATGATATGACAGTGACTGAGTAACAGAGAAGTCTAAATTTGATTGGTTTCCCAGGCGAGGGAAGACTTCCCTGAATAGATTCTTGGTTGGGGGAAGAGATGCAGCAGAGGTGAGGGTTGTTTTGTGTTGTTGATAAGTTCGTTTTGGACTATCGCTTCCTGCCCAGCAGAGAAGTTATCTAGGTCAGTATTGTCCAACAGAAATAGAACGTGAGTCACTTACATGCTTTTAACGGTTCTTGCAGCCATATTTCAAAAAGTAAAAAGAAATAGGTGGCCTTAATTTTAAAAATATATTTTATAAGAATATATCTAAAATTTTATTTCCATACACAACTCTATGAAAAAGCACTGAAATAGTTTACCTTCTTGGTTTTTGGTCCTAAGCCTTTAAAATGTAGTGTGCATTGACACAGCACATCTCAACTCGGACTCACCACTTTCCAAGTGGTAAGCAGCCACAGGTGGCTAGTGGCCACCTGAACAGCACAGGTCACAACCACAGGTTGATCAACGGGGGCCCTTGGGCCAAATCTAGGAAGCCACCATAGGTTGTTCATAGGTTTGGTTGAAAAGGGGAAGAGGGGTAGTGAGCCAGTGAGTTGGAGAAATGCTGGGATAAAGAAAATTAGTATTGGTCTGAATACAGAACTTACAACGTCTACGCTTTGTGAGTTTTCTGGAGGGGACGAGAGTAGTCAGCATTTCCAGATTTATTTTCAAAATTACAAAAATAGAATTCTCAGTGAATTTCCTTAAATGGCTAATATTCTTTGGGCTCATATTCTAAGCTGAGAATATTAGATCCCTTACATAGATAAACATGTAATAAAATATATTTGAAGTGCATGGATGAGTGACTCGATAGTGAATTAGGGACTAAGGCACCACTGTCCTCCTTCCAAATGGCCAAAGGGAATGAGCTGCAGAAGCCCAAATACCTACTTCTACTTCCACTCACATTCTCTTGGCCTGTACTTTGATTCAGGCTGAACGATCCTATTTCTCTAAGGCAGACAATCTAGTTGCCTTTTCACAAGAACCACAGTTCTTCAAGTCTGAGAAGGCTTTTAATAAATTAAACAGCACTGGCACATGCCTGAACTTCTGGGAGCCCTGCAGCTTGTTACGTTTCAGGAGAAGCTGCTACGATGCTGAAGATCTGATGGGTACTCTCCTTCGGAGAAGAACGTGGCAGTGGATGGCCTGAAGCTGAAGGTTGCAGAGATAGCGCCAGGCTCTCTGCAGTCTCTGGGCTTTCATAATGTCTCCTGGCATTAGCCAGTGAGAATGCTTCCTTTCCTCCTCAGGGTTACATCACATTCGTTTACAGGATGGAGTTGTACTTTAGGAGTTATGTAGGCAGTCGGAAGGGAGATGCAGGAGGGGGACAAGGAGAGAGAAGTACAGGTCTCCGATACAGAGAACAGTGTTCATTCAGTGAACCTTGCTGATTGCAATCTCTTGGCTGACTTCTGTGGGTTTCGGTTATAATTAACTTCCATATATTTTATCGGGATGAGTGACTTATCATTTTTAGAAGCTGGTACTAAGTGATAGTTAACACTATTTATCTTTCAAATGGGCACATTTTAGGGTGATGGATAAAGATAAGTTAAGAGCATCCACATAATCTCATCAAACTTCCATTTATTTTTTTCCTTTTAAGAAAACATCGGGAAAGATTTCACCCTCCCCCGCTTCTACTTTTGCTCAGCAGAAACTGCAAACGGAAATGCTTAATGGAAAGCAAGTATGCCCTTAAGAAATTCTTGTGTAAGAGTTTTTCGATCAATAGCCAGACTAATCCCACATTCCCAGAAATTGACCTTCCTCTTTCTGTACATGGTACCTTCTCCCTTAGGGCGGAAACAGGTTTATTAAGTGATTCACTGCAGGAGAGTGGAAAAAGCTCTTAGATGAAATATCCAAAGTTTTGGTTCTAGCCTCTCCTAAACGTGCAATCTTAGAGAAGTTACTTTGTCTCTTGGATTCTCGTTTCCCCTATCTGCGGAATTGGGGGAGCAGAAGAGAGGAAACAGTTCAAATACTGTGTACGCGTATCGTGTATAGTGCACTTACAGCCTGCTATGCCCTGTGCTGTATGATCTCCATACTTTATCTTGCTTAATCCTCAGAGAATAAATGCAGCAAGACAGAGGTCTTCCCTTTTTGAAATGATGAACTTGGGATCTAGAAAGATGAGGTGACTTGTCTGAGGTCACTTAGGCAGTACGGCAGCAGAACTTTGATTTGTGCCCAGGTGTAATGGACTCCACAACCCAGGCACGTAGCTACTAGACTACACTAATATTCTGGTTGTTGTGATGAAAGAAAAAGATGTCCAAAAGCATGTTGTCATTGGTAAATCCCATAAAAATGTGAGGGATTATCACTGAGTAGCACCCATAGTGGTTACTGAGGGCTTGTTCCTGCAGGAGGTATTGAGAGTGAAAAGAACAGTATTTCATGATGGGGTGGGGTGGAGGCATTGTCCAAAACAAAATGGCTCGTACTTGGCTATTGTCAGAAGGAAGAAAGTAGAATATAGGAAAGGAATGACATCTTCATCTTGGCCTGAAGATCCCGCTTGGTCAACACTCATCTACCACTCCAACACCATCTCCTACCACCCATCCTGGTGCTCCCAAGGCTCCATTAGCAGCTTGATTTTTTGGTTTCTTCCAAGCCAGGCTCTTTTCTGTCTCAGGGCCTTTGCACTTGCTGCTCTTGCTGCCTTGGAAATTATTCCTATAGCTGTTCCCTTCCCATTCCTCAGGTCTCATACCAAATGTCAACGTCTCAGAGAAACCCAGACCACCCAGTTATTTTCCATATATGTTTACTTGTGAATTGTCTGGCTCTTCTGAACAGAAACCCTTGTTCACTGGGCTATATTGGTGACTCACACAATGCTAGACTCTTACTAGGCGCCCCATAAATTAGTGTTGAGTGAAGAAATTAATGAAAGTGCTTTAGAGGAGAGCAGCAAAACCCGGGCAGGGTTCTGAGTCAGACGTTAACCTCTACTCTTTAGTCTCAGCCTGATTTTTACTAATCATTTCTATTTGAAGAACAAGATTAGACAGTTCTTATCTCTTCATTTCTGAATAGGTTTTTCCTTTTGTTCTAATGTTCACCTGCCACCCTACTTCCTGCCACTGTCTTTGGAAAGGTGTAAATTATGGGAAAGAGTAGCGTCTTTGGAGTTACACAGAACTGGGGTTAAGTCCGAATTCTACCATTTACAGTGTGACTTTGGGTGTGTCACTCAAGCTTTCTGAGCCCAAGCTTCTTCATGTATAAAATACTGTATACAATTATCCATGCTTAAATAAGATGTTTGCAAAGAACTTATAACACTGTCTGGCATTTTTATTTTTTTTGTCTTGAAGGATACTGTCTGTTAGGTGGCTATCATTTGATTTGTTGGTGTTGGAGGGAAAAAAAGGTGCAGGAAGAGAGGAAGAAGAAGAATTTTTGAAGATATTGTGATTTCCTGGAGAACAAAGATTTTGGTTTGACCTTGTATCAAAATCATTGATACTTGCTAGGCTATTAGGAGACACAACAAATACAAAGAGAAAATTAGGTAGTGCTACAACAACAACAACAATAAAAACACCAGAAACTTTCAAATCTTTTATGTAAGGCAACACTTAAACCACTGCCCTGAAAATGAGTACAACAGAAATTTCATGAAATGGGTCAAAAGGGAAAAAAAAGCTTAAGAAGTACAAACACAGCACCACTGAACACATTTCTGGGGACCGTCTCCAATCCCAAACGGCTGCCCGATAGTGCTGGGAACCTTGGGATTAGGTATCATCCGTGTCCAAGTTCATCAAAGTGTATGCATTAAATATGTGCATTTTTGTATATCAATTATACCTTAATAAAGCTAAAAATCAGAAAAAATTAGTCAGCTTTATTGCTTTCTTGGGGTTTTCTGAATATATGGGTCTCTGCATCTTCTCAACACATTCAATTTCTTCTTTTTTTGTAACTACGACTAAATTAGGAAAACTATTATGAGGAAGGATGCCCTTTTTTTTGAAGTAGAAAAAATTATTCATCCAAAATTGAACCTATGAAAACCTAAAGTCTCTGAGCTTCTGAATCCATTCCTTTTAGTTTAAATCAGCAGGTGGAATACATATGACATACATATGATGAACATATATGTATATATATACATATATATATATATAATAGTCATAGACCCATAAATAAAAATGTATATATGTGTTTATCAATAAATCACAAATATAATTAATCAATAATGGTTATTAAATTATTGATCATTTTGGGGGAACAGTAAAGGATATTGTTAAAAACAAGTTGAGATGGTCTCAGCTTATCAGAAAGATAATCAGGACTAGTTTTCATTTGCTCTACTGAGCAAATAGTATCAGTATTGTTTTATTTTATCCCATATAACTATCTGGGGAAAAAAAAATCAATGTTGATGGGGGGGAAAATGCATTCATTTAAAGAGATATTACATAGCAAGGCCAAATAAGGGTAAAACTGCTATTTCCAATATTTTCTAAATGGGATTGGTGTCCTTTGCCCGTGGTGTTGAGCTCATTCATTTTTCTAAGGCAAACTGCATTGGCTCTGCCAGGATTACTCACTGTTTTCTCCATTTATTCACAGATAGTACCATTCCAATGATTTAATTACCTTAATAATAAGATAAGCTATGACCCTTTATAAGACAGATAAGAATGATAAGGTAAGCTGTAAACCTTCCGATTGGTTAAAGGGTAGACATATTACTTTTGATAGATAGGCCCATGCAATTGTCATAAGAAATTCAACACTTTATTCTGGTAATCGATTCACCTTCCAATTGTGAGATTTTAGTGCTGCTAGTGCATAGACTATTTACTTTTTTTTTTTTTTAAAGAGAATTAAACTATACTTAAAGATTCAGTTTGAGAGATAAATCTTCAAGCTCAGGACATCAGAGCAACTCTCCAAAAAAACAAAACAAACAAACAACAACAACAAACCAACCAAACAAAAAACACATCACCACAGAAACTCTTTTGTTTAAATAATTTTGACTTGCTTTGAAAACTAAAGTGAAAGCGTGAAATTCATCCACCCATCCTCCTCACACCCCCGTATCATCCAGGTACTTTGCCAGTGGATCAACAGTTCTCCATTTCCTTCACTCCCTGTAACGACTCATGAAACTCAGTGTCTCCCACATAAAGACAAACAGCCAATGTAAGGGAAAGATAATCATAAACGAGTACATTATTGAAATTGAATGGAAAACCAATGTTAGGACACGGTTTTTCTTCTCTACAACATTTTCTTGTGTGTTTGGAGTCCTCTCACACTGTGAACAGATTCAAAATGAATCTGTTGTCCACTGTACACCAGAAGCTAAACAATAATGAATGCCAACTATAATTATACATATATGTATAATGTGATGGCTCAGCGCGAGGTCGGAGGGATAGTGGATGGGGAGAAAGGGGTTCACAGTGTGAGGGATATAAATGATGAACGTCTAAGTATTACCTTGTCTTGTACACCTGAAACTAATAAATAAAACAAAACAAAACAAAACCAAAAACCCCACAAAATGAGCCAGTCCAATGTCAGAGTATTTGACATTGAAGAAAAAAAAAATCACCCTTTGAGCAGTCACTTGGAAACCAATTATTAAACAAGATGAAGGGGATGATATTCCAAATACAACAGCAAGATTTAAAGGATGGAAGTTCCCAAAGGTTGCGATGTTTGTTGGTTTGATTTTTAAACTGAAGCACTTATGCCTCACTTTTAAATTTGATGGCAGATCTGAGACATTTTCTGAGCACAGAAAATTCCCTGCAGATTATAGCCTGAAGAATAGCTTAGAAGCAGCAGTAGAGCAAAAGAAGAAGTGAACCTGAGCTGCTCATTGGTTTATGAGAGGAAATGTAGTTATACATCAATAAATTGCTAATGGCTACGGAAGTGGTCAAAATTTTAGGCAAATTAGCCATACTTTGCCATTATTATAGGCATTTCTTGCTTTTGAAAAAAATACCTCACCCCCCACAAAAACAAAACAAAACAAAAAAAACCCCACAGAAACAAACAACAAAAGAAAACATTTTCATTAGGGAAAGATGCTCTGCATGTAAAAATATATACAGTGTTTTCTGCTCTCCTAAATTTATTGTTAATTATTGATCAGGCATGTTTCCTACTTCCCAGTTATGGTTCTCATGATCTGTTGCCTCCCATAGTTCTCTTTATGGAAATTTATTAATGTTACCAATGTTACCAGTTCTTTTTGAGTAAAGCCAAGGCATGGTCAATGTCTGAACTTGATCTCTTTGGTCCTTCCTCTTCTTTGTCACACTGGAAGGAATAAACTTCTGCCTGGACACAGTTGTTAAATGTGACAGGTTTCCAAAAGAAGTCTTTAAGCTGTGTCAGAATAATCTCCACTTTTCTAAATTTAAATTCACCTGAGGATAGAGCACCGTCAAGGTAGGTTTAGCTTTTGCTAAGTTATTCAGGTAGTCTGGAATGTAACACTTTTGAAAAGTTGCATGGACTCACCTAGCAAACACTCATGAAATATACGTACTTGAAATTCTATTTACCAATAGGAGACTACTACTGTTATTAAAACCTAAAGTTCTCTCTCTCCCTTAGTAACTCTTGGCCATTTTTCAGGAACACGCCCAAAGAAGAATAGGGAATATTGTCACAACAATGTGTGCTTTCCCTGCTGAGAACACTTCTTGGAAAATTCTCAAGAGAAACAGTCTACCCAGGGCTCTACAAAGAACCAGAAACCATACTTTTTTTTTTCTTCTTCTCAAGGCTACTAACAAAAAATCCAGATAGTCTCAGGATTTTGGTGATAAAGATTTTGAGGTTATAAGTGACCCCTTCACTAGAATGTTTCATGAGAGAAAGTTGAACTATATTTTTTCCCCAGGTACCAAAGTTGAAATCCCTAAAGCTTCTCATTAAGAATCACATTAGGTAGAAGAGGGTAAACCGGGGCAAATATATGGTGATGGAAGGAGAACTGACTCTGGGTGGTGGATACACAATGTGATACATAGATGATGTATTACGGAATTGTACACTTGAAACCCATGTAATTTTACCATTGCCACCCCACTAAATTCTAATTTAAAAAAAAAAGGAATCAGATCAGGCCACATTTAGAAATGCTTACTATGTTCTCAGGACTACATTAAGAAATACATGCAACTTTTAGGCATTTAATTCTCTCAAAACCTTACAAGGCAGATCTTTTCCAGGAGGCCCATTTTACAGGTAAGAAAACTGATACTTAGAGAGAAAAGGCAGTCACCCAGGGATGTTTTATTCCAGAGCTTATATGCTCTACAATAGAGTATTCTAGGGTTTTTATAAATGCATTTAGAAATTCAGAGAAATGTCAGTCTGCTGTCTTAAATCTTCTAAACAATGTCCCCAAATGTAAGTCACACATTGATGAAATGTACTTGATGCCAATGCCAAGGCAGTGTGGGCTCCTGATACCCCAGAGGACCCCCACTGTCAGGAGTGGGCTGCTTGCCGAGGGGACAGCAGCACACTGGAAGGGCCACTTCGGTTACTTGCCGGTGTCACCCTCTCATGCCCACGTTCACACACCGTATTATTTCTAAATACACTTGATTATTTAAGGATTCCCTCACATAGGTCCTTCAGTTGTGTACTCCCAAGCCTTTGATCACAGCACCCTACATCTCAGCCCATCCCTGAGGACCACATTCCTACTCATGCCTTACAAGGCAGCTGAAAATCTCTCTCCCTGTCAAGCCCTTCTTCGGCTTCTGAGCAAAGATAAACGCCTCCCTCTACGGCATCCCTGTAACACTTTTGCCCACGCCCTGTTCTCAGCCCTTGTCAGAGCCTAACACAATTATGTGCTTACCATCTGCTTTCCTCGCTGGATCATGAGTTCTCTGATAACTGGGATCATGTTTTTTAATCAGCGCATAACGCTGGGTACACAGTAGCAGGCAGTTAATGTTTCTGCTCAATGAATAAAAGGTTTAATACAAAGACATTTATGAAGACGGTGAAAGGGTAGTTATTTTGCTTTTCGACTTCTAAAAGCCAGCTGTCTCATTTGACCTTACACTATTTCTCACATTTACAAGACAACGAACATATTTTGAGCATCTGCCTGTCAACAGAACAGCTTCACCAAAGTTTCTCAAGGCCTAAAGCTCTTTAGAAAGCCTTACCAATATCCTAGGAATTTCTGGCTGTTTTGTACATGTATACCATTCTTTTGGTGGGTTTCCTGCTTGTAAATGTCTGAAGAACGCCAGCAATCTTGGGAGGTACTGGCAGAAGAGGCCACATGAAAAGAAGAGATTATAGCTCTCTGGAGATGTAGTAAAATTAGGGGTAAGTTGGTGAAGCTGCCGTGGAAAACAGTCACGTGGTCCCTTCAAAAGTTATACACAGAATTACCATGTGACCCAGCAACTCTACTTCTAGGTCTCTCTCTCAATGAATTGGACACAGGCACTCAAATCCATGCACAGGCATGTTCACAAGAGCACTGTTCCCACTGGTTAACAGGTGGAAACAGCCCAAATGTCCATCAACAGGTGAGTGGGTAAACGAGTTGTGGTATATTTATCTACACAAGGGAACATTATTCGACCATCAAAAGGAATTAAGGGCTGGTACATGCTAACCCATGGATGAACCTCAAAAATATCACGCGAGAGAAGCCAGACACAGAAGGTCACATAGTATATGATTCCGTGTATATGAAGTATCAAGAATAGGTAAATCACCAGAGGCAGAAACCAACTGATAGTTGCCAGGGGGTAGAGGGAGCAGGCAAGATGGGGAGCAACTGCTTAACGGATACAGGATTTCCTTTTGAGATGATGACACATTTCGGAACTCGATAGAGGTGGTGATTGCACAACACTGGGAATTCACTTTAAAACGGTTAATTTTGTGGTATACGAATTTCATCTCAATCACAATAAATAAGATGGAGGGGTTAAAAAAAAAAGTAGAAAAGGAGGTCAGAGTGAAACTATGTGAGAAAGTCTCAGCCAGCTAACTCTGGCTTTGAAGATGTAGGAAGGTCAGAAGCAAG
The DNA here is from genome assembly GCF_964194185.1 of Rhinolophus hipposideros. Classification (NCBI taxonomy): domain Eukaryota; kingdom Metazoa; phylum Chordata; class Mammalia; order Chiroptera; family Rhinolophidae; genus Rhinolophus; species Rhinolophus hipposideros. The sequence continues at coordinate 17,453,131 of NC_138059.1, read as the reverse complement.
GAATTGAGGGCAGCTTCTAGAAGCTGGAAAAGGCAAGAAACGATTCTCCACTAAAGCCTCCAGGAAAAAATGCAGCTCTGCCATTACCTTGATTTTAGACAGTGAGACCAGTGCTGGGCTTCTCATCTACAGAACGGTGAGATAACACATTTGAATTTTTTCCAAGCTAAAAAAGGTAACAAAATATCATGCACTGGCCTCCTGCTGAAAAGAACTTCAGTGATCTTCCAGTGCAATCCTGATGAAAATAGAGTGAGAAAAATTACGTGACTTTCCATGGGCACATGGCTAGTTGTCCTACAGCCTTCAGAAACCATGTCTTTCCGAAAATAAAGAGACAGGAAGGGAACAAACAATGAATGAGGTTATTGTCCTAATTTTATGAGAGGAGGAACAGATTCACTAGGATTAAAGAACTTGACGAAATTCTCATATCTAATACTGTGGGGTTTATTTTTTTAATATTTAAAAAATACCAAAGGAATGCACATACATGAATGATAAGAAAAAAAAATCACATCACAGAGGAGAGAAGGGCTTATGATGAAAACCATCTGTTTCTAATAAGCCTCAACTCCAGGCCTGATTCATTGCACTATACTTTCTTCTTCTGTTTCCCATATCACATAAATATGATGCTATGATGCATTAATATTTAACAAATATACATAGTACTTATTAAGGGCTTTACAAAAAATAACTCATCGACTCTTTATAACAGCCTTAGGATGCAGGTACTAGTATACGCCCTATTTTACAGATGAGGAAACTGAGGCACGGAGTAGTTAAGACTTGCCAAACATAACACATCTAGAAGGTGCTGTGCTGGGACTTGGGACAGTCTGGCTTAAGATTCTATGCTCTTGACTACTACACCACACTGCTTAAAAAGATAGCCTCATTTCATAAAGGAGGAAATAGGGCACAAGGTGGCTAAGGTAGCACCCCTAAGTATGTGACCAACCTATGATTTGAATCTAGCTGGGCTCCAAGGCCGTGGTGCTTTCTGCTAAATCTTTCTGCCTCAGAAGGGGGCTGTCCATTGAAGGAATAGACCCTCATGACTGCCTTAACCCTGCCTGGGACCAGAGAGGAAACGTGGTTGAGTATAACAGAGCTTTCTAGCACACCTTTTTTTTTTTTTTCTTAATTTTTTTTTTTTTTAATGTCAGGAAAACAGATTTTGTAGGTATAGTTTTTATGGTAACATATTTTCTTGGAGTCTTAAAAAATGAAAATCCCTTTTATTCTCCCTTAAAAAATAGGTTTGGAGCAGAAATCTGTGAGCTGCCCTTTAATGTGCTGTGGTTTTCCAGGAAGGCTGGTACACAGAGTGTTTTTAGGCATTCTCTGTAGTTCAGATTAGAAGACCTCAATCCTGGAGCTACATTTTCTCCTACCTCACCATAGTAAGTTTGCCTCTTTCGGAAAACACTGTCTCGAACTCAAATTTCCCTTACTGCTGATTCTCCTTTCTCTAGACAGAGGTTTTCAAACTCTACTGTGGAACTTGAGTGATACTCCTTTGGTGATACTTCTAAATTGTCCATGGTGGGGGGGGGGCAGGGAGAATAAGAGGCAAGTGGGCAGTGGGAAGAAAAGGCCTGTGTGTGGTTCAGCTCCCTCCTCCCCTCCCCACCACTTAACCCAGAGATCCCAGTGTTGATCCTATGGATATTCCCACAAAATTTTGTTGGAAGAAAACACTTTATAGAGAAAATACCCTAGTGAGTACTGAAGAATATGTAGAACTGGAGGAATGAGGTTAAGAAGGGAATAATAATAATAGTAAAAGCCCACTTAAAATAATGAGAAAACAAGGCATATACATCTAAGGTAGGTATCGAAATTGTATTCCTTAGTCATGGGAAGATTCTGGAAACTGACCACTCATCGAGTTGGTAAGGGGAAAACTTCCCTTTAGTGTGTGCATTCTGTGGTGGGGGCGCCAGGACTGCACTGGTGAGAATTTAAAAGAGACAGTTAGAAAAAAAGATCAGGTGGAAATTAAATATAACAAAACCAAAGTCTTCCTTCTGGGGAAGGAGCTCCTTAATAATTGAATTCACTGTGGACGTTGCAGGTGAAGTCAGAGAACACTCGGAGGAAATCCAAATGAAATTTTCACTGGGATGATGAAAAACACGGAAGAACTAGACTGCCACCCTGAGGCTGGATACTAAGGAGTAGAGACTGGAGTGCTACGGAATGTTTGCAGCTGGGTATGGCGTCTATCGTGGTGTCCAGACACCCTGAAGCTGTTCTATTTTCCGAAACAGTAATTTTTTTAAAAAAGATTTTATTGGGGAAGGGGAACAGGACTTTATTGGGGAACAGTGTGTACTTCCAGGACTTTTTTTTCAAGTCAAGTTGTTGTCCTTTCAGTCTTAGTTGTGGAGGGCGCAGCTCAGCTCCAGGTCCAGTTGCTGTTTCTAGTTGCTGGGGGCACAGCCCACCATCCCTTGCCAGAGTCCAGGAATCCAACTGGCAACCTTGTGGTTGAGAGGATGCGCTCCAACCAACTGAGCCATCTGGGAGCTCAGCGGCAGCTCAGCTCAAGGTGCCGTGTTCAATCTTAGTTGCATGGGGCAGAGCCCACCATCCCTTGTGGGAGTCGAGGAGTTGAACCAGCAACCTTGTGGTTGAGAGCCCACTGGCCCATGTGGGAATCGAACCGGCAACTTTTGGAGTTGGAGCATGGAGCTCTAACCGCCTGAGCCACCGGCCGGCCCCTAAACAGTAATTTTATAAAATGTATCTTAAACAACAATGTGGCTACATGGTGAAACAGTGAAAATAATACAGAAAGGTCTACATGATAATTTAAGGTTCTCATTTTACTCCTAAATTGTGTGTGTGTGTGTGTGTGTGTGTTTGGAGAGAGAGCGAGCGCGAGAGAGCAAGAGAGCGAGAGAGAGAAAATACATTATCATTTTTATTTTTGTCTTTCTTATTAGACAAAATGATCCCAACGGGCAAATATTTTTTATCAGCTCTGATACTTCTTTACTTCCACATATTCTATGGTGTTCAAGTCCCACTTCACTCCAGAATCTCTTCTGATACTGTAGCCATATTACAGTCTGCCCTGTACCTTATACAGACGTGTGATGCAAGTGTCTTGGACTCATGCCTTCCCGAGCTCTAATTTCTGAGGACAGGAGAAGACACTGTGGAGGTCTTCAACAATGTTTTCTACCCAAGGGGGTCTCTTGATGGCTATATTCCCAGTGGAGTCATCTGTAAGTATCAGCTGAATGAAGACACTGACTTGACTACGATTTTGGCTCTTCTATCCTTGTACGATTAGTATGCATAGGACTAGTATGCTGAGTAAATACTAAATGTTTAAGTGTTGCCTGGGATACAGGGGAGAGTCTCCAATGCTATTTTTTAAAATGGATTTTAGATGTCCTCTTACCTTTTCTGAATCTTTCTAGGTCTTCTGGTAAACTATTTTCTTACCACCCTGGAGAAGATGCTTCCTTTAGGTAATGATGCTAATATTTCTGCCCTAACATCTGAAATTCAGGTTTTACTGTTTTCCCCCCTATGTCATATAGTCTATGCATGTGCCCATGGACAGTATACACACAGACACACACGTCCCTTTCTGATCATTGCTGCTTGCTGGGTTCGTGCCTTCTGAGGTCATTTTCCTGGGAGCTTCTAACTAATTCAGAACACAGAAAAGCTCTTAGATATCATCTCACACGAGAGAAGGAAGCAATTTGTGACCTAACAAGAGGGTTAACACGAGCTGGTCATAGTTTAGTGAGTTTAATTACTGGAATTTCTATATAATATCACCCTAAATGACATCTGGGTTGGAACTGAACATGAGATTCCTTTTGGGTGAGCAAAATAAAACAGGCCATGCAAACCTCTGCTCTGTCTAATCCTTGAGCCCAATACACATGGGCTACAGTGACATTTCTGGGACTAAGATGAGCTTTGTAATCAAACTGCAAGACACAGTTGGCAGTAACTCCTTTTAACAAGGAAGCAAAATATACAGTTGGAAAGCGAGAATGGCAAATGCCTAAGTAAAAGATCAAATAAGTCTTTCTTTTCCACACCCCTCATTCCCTGGGTTAATTAATACCTTTCTTTCTCCCTAGTAAATACTGGCCCCAAATGGAAATGAAATTTATTGTCACAAACATTGTGAACTGGACTAATTTCACATTTGCTTTAATAAAGTCAAGTGTAAGCACTGACTTAATGGCAGGAAGCCGGGTCTGATATAGAAGATGAGATAACCCCTTTCCTCTCAGTGTGGTCCATGGACCAGCATCAACAGTATCATCTGCAAACTTATTAGAAATGCAGAGGCTTCGACCCTAACACAGACCTACTGATCAGACTATGCATTTAGCAGGACTCCCAAGTGATATCTATGCACAGGAAGATTGAGAATCACTGGTTCCTCACGTTGCTTTTCTCCTTTAGGGCATTCTCCCACATAATAACTCAAAGACCATTTGCCTGAGTAGCGTCAACCGAAGACCCGAGCTGAGAAATTTCCAGCGGCACAGAGGGGAATGCACGAATGCATGCCACATTCCACGGAACCAAACAGAAAGGTGTGCCATTTGTTCTGACTGTTTTATTGCCCTCAAACTCTGCACTCAGCTTCTTGCGGGGCTTCCAAAACACGAGGATTCCATGGAAAAATAAATAATGTAAAGGTGTTCTAAGGCTTTTGGCAGCAGAAGGAATTTCTAGTGGGGCTCATGTTGAGGTGGGGGTGGAGAAGGAAGGAACTGTGACATATAACACGAAAGCAAGGCATTTCTAAACCTTTGTCCAGACTTCATCACCTTAGCAGGCTGAAAAAGGATGGATTCTAGGATTTGTCCTTAAGAATTTCTGACAGTTTAGCAGACGAGAGCCTAACTATTTTGAGCAAAGGACTCGTACACACTGGTTGCTTTATGTCTTCGCTATGTGCGCTTTAGTTCACCGTGAGTTGCATCAACCATCTCCAGTACGATATATTTCAGTGAGTGTCTTCCTCCCCTCCCCCTTACAGTATTTTCATTCAGGCAGTAGACGGCTGAAATATTGGCTAATGAAGGAAAACAGATTTCCCAATGAATCGTTCTACACTATGAAAAAATGAGATTAAAGGGATGGCTAAACTAATTTCAGGTTATTACAATCTTCATCTCAAGCCTAATTCTCTGTAGTTTCACTCCGGGTTTATGGACAGAAATTTAAAGCCGGTACATTTTATCATCTGTATCATTTAGTCCCCTTTTGACTGAAGCTTTACAATGTTCTCCGCAATTTCCATCCATGAGAATGAATTTCACCTTTTATGACATTCAAAGACAATTATGGTGTCTTTATGAAAAATGAGGTCACTCTGATACCAGCAATAAAATAACAATGTCCTAATGCCAAGAAATGTATTCATTGTATCAGTCGTTTTTCAGCTTTTCTGGTTTTGCTTTGGAAACAGCAGAAAACCTTAAGAGTTTTAATTTGTGAGCTATCAAGAAACACGGTCACAGCACTTTACATCTTCCTTTGGTTGAATGCTCAGGAAATGGAGCAGAATTAAGTGACTCTCCCACGAACAGGCAGGGTTATTTGGCCAATGCCTAAATCACACAGGATTTTGCAGACTCTCATGCATATGTATACATGAGGTGGGACCCTGATGGGGAAATGTATTCTCTGGTGCTGTCTGGTTTGGAGCCACAGAGCGCAGTGCTGTTTTAATTCCTTGCTGTTAAAGTGCTGCTTTGTATTGCCCTCTGGAAAATACAGAATCCCTGTTAAAGTGCTGGCCCAAAGTCTTCCTGGAATCAGGAAGAGACAGAGCCTGGGATCTCTCATCTTCTTAGGTCCCACTATTTTCTTGTGATAAGGCTGCTGAAACTTGGATTAGGCTAAATTCTAGTGGCTTTTGAGGGGGTATTCATTTTGTATTATTAATCGGTCAATTTATAGAGTGGCCTATTCCATACAAATCAACTTATGAGACAGAGTTGGAATTACATGAATAGAGAGACACTAGAGAAGCCATCCTAAATCAGGTGATCAGAATAAGTCACACAAGTGAGAGGAAACTGGCATATATCTAGAAAAGTGAGCCACATACTAGATTGTGCGGGAAAAGTACCAACTGAGTGATAAAGGTGGTAGGTAAAGATAAGGCCAGATTTTAGATGAACTTGACTGCCAAGCAAGGATATATAAACTTGATCCTGAAACCTATGATACTCAGATATTTTTCTCCCCTATAGAAAACGTAATACAGATGATATTGTGACACATTCCCATGAGTTACTCAGATTTGCAGTTTTCCGTATTTTGTGATTATAATTCTCCACTCACCCCCAATTGAAAACAATATATTGAAATTCAAATGAATGAGCAGTCTCAAAAAATAATAGATTGGATCCATAGTTATATCAAAAAGTAAATTCTTCAATACCCATTGATGATAAAAACTCTCAACAAATGATTATAGAGAGAACATATCTCAACATAATAAAGGCCTTATATGACAAGCTTACAGCTAATATAATCAGTGAGGAAATGTTCAAAGCTTTTCCTTTAAGATCAGGAACAGGACAGCGACACCCTCGCTTTACCACTTTTATTCAACATTGTATTGGAAGTCACAGCCAGAGCAGTTAGTCAAGAAAAAGAAATAAAAGGCATCCAACATGGATAGGAAGAAGTAAAAATGTCACTATTTACATAAGGCATGATATTATATATAGAAAACCCTAAAGATTGTTAGAATCAACAAAAAACTGTTAGAATAAACAAATTCAGTAAAGCTGCAGGATACAAAATCATCATACAAAAATCTGTTGTGCTTTTATACACTAATAATGAGCTATCAGAAATAGAAATAGAGAAAGCAATCCCATTCACAATTGCCTCAAAAAGAATAAAACACCTGGGAATAAGTTTAATGAAGGAAGTGAAAGACCTATACACTGAAAACTATAAGACATTAATTAAAAAAAAAAAGAACACACAAATACATGGAAAGATAGTGTGCTCATGGATTAGAAGAATATTGTTAAAATGTCCATACTACCCAAAGTAATCTACAGATTCAATACAATCTTTATCAAAGCTCCAATAGCATTTCTCACAGAAACAGAACAGGCAATCCTAAAATTTGTATAGAATCACAAAAGACCCCAAATAGCCAAAGCAATCTTGAGAATAAAGAACAAGTTGGAGGCATAATGCTCCCAGATTTCAAACTGTAGTACAATGCTGTAGTAATCAAAACAGTATGGTAATGGTATTAAAAACAGACACATAGATCAATGGAACAGAGTGGAGCATCAAGAAATAAACCTACATATATATGCTCAAATAGTTGACAACAAAGGAACCCAGAATATACAATGGGAAAAGGACAGTCTCTTTGGTAAATGATGTGGGGAAAACTGGACAGTCACATACAAAAGAATGAAACCACTATCTTACACCACACAAAAAAATAAACTTAAAAAGGATTCAAGACTTGAATGTAAGACTTCAAAATGTAAAACTCCTAGAAGAAAACATTGGTAGTAAGCTCCTTCACTTAGGTCTTGATAATGATTTTTTTTTTGAACCTGACACTATAAGCAAAAGCAACACAAGCAAAAATAAACAAATGAGACCACATCATACTAAAAAGTTTCTGCACAGCAAAGGAAACCATCAACAAAAAGAAAAGGTAACCTTACTGAATGGGAGAAACTATTTGTGAATCATCTACTTGATAAGGTGTTAATATCCAAAGTATATAAAAAACTCGTACAACTCAATAGCAAAAAATCAGCTAATCCAGTTAAAAAAGAAGATGTGAATAGACTTTTTCCAAAGAAGACATACAGATGGCCAAGAGGTACATAAAAAGATGCTCAAATCACTAATCATCAGGGAAATGCAAATCAAAACCATAATGAGATATCCCCTCACACCTGTGAGAATGGCTATTATAAAAAATACAAGAAATCACAAGTGTTGGTGAAGATGTGAAGAAAAGGGAACCCTTTTGTGGAAATGTAAACTGGTACAGCCACTCCAAACAGTACGGAGGTTCCTCAAAAAGTTAAAATAGACCTACCATATGATCTAGCAATTCCACTTCTGGGTATTTATCCAAAGGAAGCAAAAATACTGATTTGCAAAGATATATGTACCCCCTTGTTCATTGCAGCATTATTTACAATAGCCAAGATATGGAAACAACCTGTATCCAACAACGGGTCAATGGATAAAGAAGATGCAGTATATATACATACAATTGAATATTATTTAGCCATAAGAAGAATGAAATCGTGCCATTTGCAACAAAATGAATGAAACTTGGGGGCATTATGCTAAGCAAAATAAATCAGACAGAGAAAAACAAATACCATATGATCTCACTTATGTGTGTAATCTACCCCCCACACCCCCAAAAAACAAGCTCATAAATATAGACAACAGATTGGTTATTGCCAGAGGTGGGGGTGGTGTAGGGCAAAATGGGTGAAGGCGTCAAAACGTACAAACATCCAGTTATAAAATAAATAAGTCATGGGGATGGAATGCCCAGCCACAGGGAGTATAGTTAATAACACTGTATTGCATACTTGAAAGTGGCTAAGAGAATAGATCTTAAAAATTCTCATCACTAGAAAAAAATCTTGTAGCTATGTAAGGTGATGAATGGTAATAGGACTCACTGTGGTGATCATTTTGCAATGCATACAAATGTTGAATCATTATGTTGTATACCTGAAACAAATATAATGTTCTATGTCAATTACACTCAATAAAAAATAAATTAAAAATAAAAACAATTGAAAAGGAAGAATTAAGGACATTTATGAAATACTTGATATACATTGTATCATACCCTTTTAATGTTGTGGAGAATTTTTTAAATAACAGTTAATTATTGAGATATAATTCACATACCATATATTCACTTTTTAAAAGTGTATAATTCAGTGGTTTTAGTATATTCATGGAGCTCTGCAACTTTTATCACTATCTACTTTTAGAACACATTTGTTACCTAAAACAAACAAGCAAACAAAAGACAAACAAACATTACATATTCATTAGCAGTCACTTTCTACTGCCCTCATCCTCTCAGGCCCTGGCAGCCACTGGTTTTCTTTCTGTCTCTATGATTTGCCTATTCTGGGTATATCATGTTTAAACAAATCATACAAAATGTGATCTTTTCTTGACTGACTTCCTTGATTTACCATGGTGCTTTCAAGTTTCACCCAGATTGTAGCATGGACATACATTATTTTTTAAACCCTACTACAATCTTATAAGCTAGGCATATTTATCTATTTTACTGATAAGGAAACGGAAAAGTTAAATACTTTGCCCAAGATGTCAAAAAGTCAGCAGAAAAACATTCAACTGACGTCTCTCTCTGTGGTGCAGCCATTTCCACCATGCCACGCTGAGTCTCAAATGCCTGAGAGTTCACTGTATAATTTTTAAGTTGAAAAATACAATGCCTTGTAGTATACCAGAGCTAGCAAAATAATCTTTTTTCTTCCTGTCTCTATGGTCACTAAAGATGTGTTTGAGTCCAAGGGCAGGGAAACTGGTCTTCTATTCCCATGGCTTCCAGGACAACCCCAGTACTTCTGAAACTGTGAGCACAACTCAAAACAAACACAATTCAAACAACTCAACAACTCCCAACAAAAAGAACACGATGCGGCTGTCTGCATGCTACCGTACAAACACGTAGCATCAGTGTGAATTCTTTCCGACAAGAGAATACTCTGTATCTCAGACCAGCAGGCAGTCTAGAACGAAGCTCAAATAAGAAAACAACAAAAAATGAACAGAAGCAGCCTTCAGTTGATCAGAGTAACTCACCACCCAGCTGCAAGGGAAGCATGCTGGCGCTAGAAGCATAAGCCACAAACACATTTGGGATCTCCCGTCCCATCCCAGTCCAGGACTCAGTCTGATAAATTTGACTTACTAGATCTAGTAGCCAGTACTTTTATCCTTGATGGCTCAATTCTCGTGGCCCGTTGATCTTCTTGCTTCCAGTGTGTCCCCCAGAAGCACCTCCAGCATGTACGTGGATGAATGGTCCCATCATAAGGGGCACATCCTCAGGACACAAGCTGCCACAGACATCTGCCACACCTTGACCAGTAGGGCTCAGAGCCCCAGTGCTGGGGGCTTCTTCAAGATACAAGTATGCCTGTGTTTCTTCTTAAGGGGAATCACTCCCGGCTGGTCAAACAGGGCAAAAGCTACATATGTTGAGATTTTTTTTAACTCTCAAAGTTAGGAGGTGGCCACATTATCATTAATTTTTAAAGTTTATTGCTTTTTAAATGGTGTGACAACTCTGCTTGTGGTTTGAAACTGGCTAGGCAGCTGTCTAGGGGAAAAGAGATGGGAGCTTTTAAAAGCAGCACCAGAACACAACTGATCTTAATTCACCACAGAAAAAGGAAGGTCACAGAAGATTCTTCTAAAGCTTGTAATTATAGGCAACATTAGACTTCACATTACATTACCCCAAATAATTTTTTAAAAATTCGAAGGTCAGAGAATAAATGTAAGGATTGTAAATAGGTGACCAAAATATAATATTTCTTAAAAGAAAGAAAAAGTTTCACAAATTTCAGTGTCTTTTTAGTTCAAAAAAGATTTAGCTCACTAAATACTGACGAAGCACCTTCCTGCTACAGGCTGTAGGATAAACTAAGGCAGGTGGAGACACTTTTCTTGAGGCGCTTGTGTTCCTCGGATGGGGGTGGGGAAGGGTCTGATTCATCCACTGGTCCTTATATAACATTAGAACTGTAATGATGAAAGTTTAGGGTGCTTTGGAAGCCCTGTGAGAGTCATCTCATTAGGACTTGGCCTTGGGACTTGACAAACCTATCAAAGGAAGTGACAGATTGAGAACTGGAGAATACGGTAATATTAGCCAAGTGAAGAGAGGAGGCAAAACTGCTTTAAAGCAGAACATACCTGCATACACAAAGGTCTGGAAGATAGAGCGTCATGACCGAGAACTTCCCACTGTTTTGGGGGCTTCTGTCATAAGCAACAAGGCGTCATTATGGGAGGAAGAGCATCAAAAGTTAATATTGTTTATTTATTGAACAAACAACCAACTACACATTGGAAGCTGTTTGTCTTCATTAAGTAAGCTATTATTTGGAGGAAAAGAAAGGCAATTGAGAATCCAGTCATGGGACCTTGAAGCCAACAGGCAAATTTATCACCTTTTAAAGTATGCCAACCAGTCCTGAGAGGATGGTAACAGCCGCTGATTCTTGTTCAATAAATAAACAATTTGGTTTGGGGATAGAAGGCAAAAATGCCCTCAGGGGCTATGACTGCTCCCCTGTGGCCCATCAGCGGGCCACAAGCATTGCTCCTGACACCCTGAGTGTAGTTTTCAGAGAAGAGGTTTGTCTTTGGGATATAATTATTTGGCCCACTTAATAGAAATCTCAAGCAGGTCAACCCTTGAAATAGGGTTCTCTCTTTTTAGCAGAGTTTGAACAAAAGGAAACTTAAAACCAATTAGAGGGAAAGAGGAAACCTATTTCTGTCCTTTTGGAGACAAAAGAGGTAACACAATTGGTTAAAATTCAAGGGGAATAAAATCCTCTTGGGGTCAGGGGAATATTATTGCAGGAAAGGAGAGCCTGTGCTTCAAACGCATGCTTGTGCTGCCATCTTGTGTTAGGAAGGCTTCTTCCCCTTCAGGACCAGCTGGTAATTGCCTGCTGTTGCAGCCCTGCTCCTCCTTATGGCTCCCTCAGCAAGATGCATTAAACAAATATGAGGCGGGGTATCCAAGAGGGAATTTAACACTTCGTGACCTGCCAGGAATTAATTTTCCTACTGACAATATTCCCTTCTTCATCCTTTTTTCTTCTTGAAGCAAAATTTCATCCTCTCAGCAGTCTGCTGGGGAGCCAACCCAGCCTTGAGGGAGCCACAAGTTGACCTTTTAAAGCATGAGGGAGGGCAGTAGTTTGGACCATTAACCTTACTCGTCCCCTATAGGAAGGTCCTAGTGTGTGTGCTATGGAAACCTCCTTTTTACAGCTTGAATGCAGGAAAGCTGAAATGGTCTGTCAATAAAGTGATGGAAAAATATATTGCCATCTGTCTTCCCACCGAGCTCACCTTTTATTGTCCTCATCCTATATTTGAAAGATTTTCACACACCCAACCAATCAGCTTTATAATCAAACAATGAACGCATTACCTCCTTGCTATTACTCAAAGAGGCCCCTGATGGCCGAGGCAGGTTTCTGGTTACCGGGACATGACAAACACAGCCAGCCTGGGTTAGTATCATTCCAGCCCAAAGGGAAGAGATGTGATGTTTTGGAAGCTTGTGTGATCTGATTGTGAATAAATAGGCAGTATCTATTAGGCTTTGGAAATACTGAAAACAAGCCACCCACTCCCACTCCCATCATTGAAGAACCAGGATGGAGACTGTGACCTAGAGGGGCTTACTCCAGCCGTCTTCAGGGTAGAAGCGTGACACAGACGCTGCCCTCAGCAGCAGCTCTTTTAAAACATGGCCAATGCAGAGCTGTGAAATGAACAAACATCCAGGAGACGAGCCACCTGCTTGTTTGTTTAACATTTGGACGCTAATGTGAACCGGAGCTCACAGAACTTTTCAGACCAGCCGATTCCCCAAGATTGCTGGCACTGTGCCTTTATGCCTCTGGTTTTTTACCCTTGTTCAAGGAGAGCCTGAATGACTTTTTCTTTTTCCTTCTTCCCCGCTCCCCACCCCATCCTTTTTTTTTTTTAAGGTGACAGAGGAAAATAATCCATAGAATGAAAGCTGGTTTAGTCTGAGCTGTCAATATCCCTGTGACGGATGGATGGTATATGAGAAAGTCTTAGGAATGAGCAGAGGAAAAAGAAACATTTCCTGAGCCCTAGAGGGCAGGATCAGAGGGAGCTGTTGTAAAAGTTCCTCCTTTGCATTTTTTCTGAGCCTGGGCATAAAAAGAAGGAGAAATGTCAGACCTTAGCCTTATGTACTCTGGGCTCTGGGGCTGATGCTGGAGGTAACTGGGCCAAACTGCTCAGAATTAGAGAGCGCAGTCCCCTCCATGGGCAATTTGATGAGCCTTCTACTACTCCCGTAGATATTTCCCTTACCATTACAGTCGCTCATATGTGCTTCTCATCTCCCACTCCAAGGCCCAAGTGAATGCAAACATATTATTTGGAAGGATACAAGTTAAACCCCCAGTACAAATACAGCACATAAGATGTACCTGGCACAGAGTAGGTGGTCAAGAATTATTTAACTTAATACATAAATTAATGAATGGTACATGAATAAGTGACGAGTCAAATGATTGAATAGGTAAGTAAATAAGGCAAGGGAACTAGCATTTATCAAGCACTAACCAAACTTCTTTTCTTCCACCCAAGTTATCACAATAAAAATGGGGGCTATTCTAAGAATCCCCATAGACTGGAATGGAGTCAGAACAGAAAGCTCAGGAACCGAGAGAAGGTTGTGTCCTTTCCTCAAGGTCTTTATCTTTTTCTGCATGTCTGCTTTGTTCTCCTTGTTCTACGGCTGCCATCTGCAGTCTCCATTCTATGTATTTTCTGCTTGCTCAAAAATTATGCCTACCCATGATTTTGGCTTGCCATACCACCAAAACTGTCATCGTGCTACCTTTTACCTTGAATTCCATTGTTAACAATTTCAGCCTCCTCTTTTCCTAAATCTCAATTACGGAGAGAAGAATTTGATCAGCCCAACTTGCTATTTTGTTTATTTATTTTTGAGCCAGACCAACTGATCATAGTTGCTGACTAGCCTATTCGTTGTCTGCTTCAGGGTCAAGTGACTACCTTGGTCCAATGGTTGTGGATGAGTGGAAGGTGGGATCCCAGATCACCAACATGGACGGTAGACAGTAGGGGCTATACGGACCAGATTTCCTTTTGGGGGGATGTGGGAGGGTGGGCACTGTAAGCATCTCTGGCAATCTCCCGGATGCCAAGTTCTGATGAAAGTACTCTCCCATGTGATCTTCACAACTTTCTCCTATTTCATCTTCATGATGAGCTTTTGAGTATAGCAGGATAGTCTGCTTTCTAGATGAGGAAGACAAGGCTCAGACAAAAGTAACCTGCTTGAGACCCCAAGCTATTAAATGATGGGCCCTGGATTTGATCCAAGGCTCAAGCTCTGTCCCCAGTTCCTCCCTAAACTAGAGGGAATAGGAGGTAAATAATTATAAAAATTCTTTAGGGTCCAACATGGTGTGGGAGGTTCCAAACCTGAGAACTCTTCCGAGGAGTATGATTTGGCCGAGTTTCAGGGTGACTGACATTAACTCACAAGTGCAACATGTAGGATGACCTTGGAAAGTACTACATCTAGTCCCTCACTACCTTTATGACTAAGAAGTTAAAAGGATCAGGATCTGAGAATGAATCTGCTGGCCATGCATCTTTAGGGCTCATTGGACCTCGGTAGATCACATTCTCTCCCAAGGATGGTCATATTGCATATGTTCAGTGTGACTGATCAATCTGGAAAGTATTGATTAAATGTGTTCATCAGATGTGACGTCAAGAGGCCAGTAAATGGATGATTATTGGAACAAGGATTGGATGGCTGGCTTAGGAGGGGCGGTGCAGGGAGAGGAGAGAGGACCAGAACGGCATTAAGATGTTTTCTTTTCTCATGTTTTCTTCCTATATCCCTAAAATTTCATTTCAAATGCTTTAGCTGCCATCATTGTTCAAAAATACATCTTTATGTACGTATCATGGTAACACTTTATGCTTCCCATCCTTCTGTAGAATTGCCTCATCTATCACTAAATCCTGCTGATTATGATTATTGTTTAATGTCTTAAAAACAGCCTGACTTTAGTTTTCCTAACTTTCTTCTTCTGTCTGGTTTGGTAGGATGGCTCAATATATTGTATGTATTTGATCAAAAATGCTGATCATTGTGTCCCTACTGCCTGACAAAGAGCCTGGCATGGGTGTTCAACAAGCATTTGTTGAATGACTGAGGGCAATAAATCCTCAGCCTAAAAACATAATGTGCATTGCTAAAAATAAGGCTGTACTATTCTAAGATCATTGCCCTTGCAACATTCCCTATTGGATTAAAAAACAATCTCAGTTCCTTTTTTTTTTTTTTTTTTCACGAGGTGATCATCAGCATAGCAAAAAGAGAAATTAATCTCGATCATAATGTACTGTCTTCATGGCCATTGTGAAATTCCCACCAATGTTGGCCTTACTGAAAAATTTGAAAGGGGGCTTTTAGAAACCTGTGCCTTAATTTAAAAGACTGTAGATTTTTACCTGCTAGTATCACCGTAGGAAACTTCATGAAATTTTAGGGCAGGTTAAGTAAGATAAAAATGAAGCCTTTGTAAACTATAAGTCACTAAGGAAATACAAGGTATTAACAACATCAATGATAATGACAACCCCAACTAGGGAGATTTTGGGGGGTAGATAGGGCTTCTTTGTACTCCTCAAATGAAAACGTACTTCTCAAATGAAATAAAGACATATTTCTACTCTGTCTCCCTATATCAGCTTCTAATGGTGTCTTAGCTCTCCTGGTGGTTACAACACAACGCTGCCCACATGTCAGCCACTTGTAACTAATACAATTCTCCCAATAATCGTATGAAGTAGGTATGTACACAGTTATGGAAATAAGTGAAGAAATTCTTTACCTTTCCTAAGGTTGCAAATAGCATGTTTTATTGGCTCGCAGGTGCTAGGCTACCACCTAGGTGATAATATTGGAATACATGCTGCAGTCAAGCCTTCACAAGACTCCTTTTCTATCTAGGAGGTTCCAGCTACATGCATTGCAATATGAGACTGCAGAGTTCCGCTTGTTATTTTCAGAGCCACCAGTCATTTGGAAGCTTTGAAAATGCTTTTACAAACTACCGTCGTCTTTACCTATGGCCTGATGTGCGTTCCCAAGTGGACACTGTACCCTTCTCCTTCTGAAAACACAGAATAAATTCTTTAAATCACTTCAGAAATGATAGGTCTTGTTATCAGAATGAGTAACAACCCACCTGCCTCCCTAGAAAATGGCTTTTCCAAAAGTGAGGGCTGATATATAGCTGCTCACGAGGATGGCCCACGGTGATTAAGAAGAGCGAGTCTATTGTCACTCACAGAGGTGGCACCGTGTGGCAGTCCCCAAAAGCTGCCTCTCTCGCTCTGAAAAGCAATCTTCATGATATATTGGGATGCTTCATATGGGATCTATTTTAAGTGTTCAAAGTGACCCTGGTTTGTGTCTTTTCATCCTCCTCCCCCCGCCCCTTTCTGGCACTGTATCTTTCTAGTTCAGTATTTCTGTACTGAAAAAAAGAGTGCAAGTGTCAGGACCTTGCACAAATTGTACTGACTTGACCCTTGGAAGGCAACAGCATGCTCTCTTCCAGATCATTACTTTTTATTACCCTGCCTGCCACATCTCTGTAAAGGAGGGAGAGCAGAAGCTTGCCCCTGGCTGAACGAGTCTGTGGCCAGACCCTGCTCTATCACGTCTCAGAGGGTGTGTTCATCATCCGATCAGACACTTGAGCAGGTTCAACGACAGATTTGCTTTATGCAATGCAACAGTAGCCTTGGTGGTGGCCAGCAGTTCTCTAAGAGCCAGGTTGCAATTAATCATGCAAATGAAGTGGGCAAGAGCTTGGATGAATGGAAATCCACTTGAGGAACTTCTCCTCTACCACCCATTTCTTACCAGAGGAGTTAGCCCAGAGCAAAACAGAGTGATTGAAGTCTTACCTGCCCTCCCAAAACTCCTTGTCAAAAAGGCTAATGAAGTCACAGGTCTATGAAGGAAGTGGGAGGATAAGGGGTCAGTGGTCAGACCTGAAAGACACAGGTTCTAGTCAACCTCTGCAGACAGGTTGTGGCAATAACTTGGGTGAGTTACCTGCATTCATTTGCTCAGTCTTCTCCTCTATGAAAGGGGACTAAAATTACTGAGGATTTGGTTTCTGATACCCATGGATAATTGTGGATGAAAGATTCAGAGAAAAGGCATAGTATTCTTGCCAAATATGAATCCCAATGTGGTCAGAGAATGATCCAAAATGATAATCTGATTTAAAAGTAGAGACAGAAAGAGGGAATGCGGTTTAAGATTTTTAGGATGGAATAGGAGCCAAAAGGAAGGGACAGATTATGAAGTGACTTGATTACTATGGTTTTATGATTTTGTTAAGATTGTTCTGACTCCCTGGCATGACAGTTGAGTGTGGTACCAGCCCCTACGGGGTGTTTGTTACGTTTATGGGACTGTTCTGATCATTACAATGATCACAGAAGCTCTTAGTGGATTGGAGCAGAAATACTATGAATCCTGAGATGTATGGAACAGTCTTGCCCAAAAGGAATCGTCCTGTAACCATGGACCTTTTGAATGTCCACTTAGACATTTATTAGATGAAAAAAGCCTATTTATCATTATCTAAGCCTGGGAACTAAAAATGTTTTCATTAGCATGATACGTAGTTTTTGCATAGTTTAAATAAACTGTATACTGAATTTTCTAAGACTGCAACTACTGTATAAGTTGAAAGAACATCACATTTCATCTTGTTCAGAACGTCTTCAGGATTTGTTTATTTCAGAAAATTACATCACCAATGGCAACGCTACTCCTGATGTATGAGTCGCCAATATTATAGGCTTGTGGGTGAGCTAGGTTGAAGCAGTGGGATTCTTTATAGAGGGGCAAGCTTCTGCTTATTTCATTTAATCCTCCAGTGTTATCACCTCCCAGCTGTTAGTTTCTGAAGAGAAAATGATTTTATTATAAATTATTTTCCTTTTTATTTCTCCTTCCTGTTATAGTTAAGCCATTTTATTGATTTTTAAAAACATTATGTGTGTAAGTTGGTTCTATTATCTCTGAATTTCATTTCGGGATAATTAAAGGGGTGTTAAGCCTCTTCTTCTGAATGCTGAGTTGTGCTTCGTCATAGTTTTCCTCACTTTCTAAAAATTTCCTCTCTTAGGGATTCAATATTCATTTCCTATATTCTGGCTTCCATCCATACTGATCCAGTCAGAGAATCACGTCTGAGTATATTTAAACTCCAGTTATAGACTGGATCCAGGTTTCCTCTCTATCACATGCAAATGGAGGACGCAGACAGAAAACAGAGTTCGTGGTGTCCATACCCACATTCTGGGATGTCTTGAGCCATAGCCCTACCCCGCTGTTACGGGAGCCTCTCTTACAAAAGGCTCTATTAGCCCCGTGGCACAAATGGGGAAACCAAGACACCGAGAAACTAATGACTTTCCTAAGGCCTCAAAGCAAATCAGTGGCAGAACTGGGATTGAACTCCATTCGGTCTGAAGTCAAAATTTGCTATTGTCTTTCTACCATGGTTCATACCCTCCCGTATGAAGGCAGTGAACTCGCATAACAGTGATTTACTGATGAGAATGCCTGAAATAATTGCTCACACTTGCATGCATGGATTTTTCATGTTTTAATATGTAGTTGCAAACTCCCATTGTAGTTGATCCTTCCTGTAAGTGGGAGAAGACTGAGCGAGTATCGGTACCCACGTTAAAGAGAGGAAGAAGGTCGTCCAGAGCTACGCAGCTGAGCACTCAGTGGCAGGCCCACTACTAGAAATTTCTGGGTTAACTCTAACCTTACACTCTTCCCACCACATTGCACTAAAGATTCATGATTGATATGGACATTTTTAAATAAAAAATAATTGCTAACATTTAACAGATAGTGTATGGCAGTGCTACTAAGTAATTTGCATACACCATTAAATTTCACCTCCAAAGAACTCTGTGGGGTTGGAACCTCATTTTGTAGGTGAGATAACGGTTAAGAGCAAATGATGTGACGTGCTTAATAGCATTCAGTTCATCATCATCAACACACAAGCAGACAGAACACCCGAATTTCTGCCTTGCTGCACTGACAGTCACTCAACAGGTTTCTAGCTGTGACCACAAAGAAACGTCTCTCCCCTTCTATCATGGTAAGACTAGAATAATGGAGGGGAAGGGCTAAAAGTGTCAGAGTTATATAAAATATTATTTAGATGTGATCTATTCCAGGACAATGGTAAAGAATTGCCAAGGATAGGAAAAAATTGAATTTCATCCCAGCGTTAGCCAGTCAGAAGAGCCTGTTTTCAACAATTTGATAAAAAGTGTTAGCAACCAAATCTCGTGGGGACTCTGTATGGTGTTTTATTCAGAGCCCTTAGACTTACACCAGATTTTCCACTTAATTCTTATTTTCTCAAAATATTTTGATGAGGGAGAGAAAAAATGACTTCTAGTGTAAAAAGGGCAGACCTTGATCTCCAGTTCAAGGACCCTGAAATTCAGTGACTGTGAGACTCCGCCAGCTAGTGAACCTCACTGGACCTTAATTTGGCCCTCGGTGAAGTGGGGTGGATAAAATTGAACTACAAAACCACTTTGGCAATAATGAGCTTCAATCAGCGCTTGGAAATGCCTGGTTCCCAGTCCCTCTCCAGGGAGCAGAGCTCAGAAAGCTAACACAGGAGGGCAGAGCAGATAATTTTCAGATAGGGCTGGCGGGGGACCATTGCCTTCTACTCGGTCTGCTTTCTAATTGAAAAAGGATGACAGAGAATAGAAAGGCTGCGGTGTGAGCCCAGAGGTTCTGCCATGTGGGTAGAAATCTCCTTGGTTATATGCTTGTGGAGTGCTCAGCATCAAATCCCCATGCCCTTACTCTTAAATTACAGCTACTGAAGAAAATCCTAAATTGGCTTCCCCAAAGGCAGCAGCAGGTGCTGGGCTGCATACATTGCATGATTTCTAATAGCAGCAGCAGCAATCACAGGACCAGCAGGGTCCCCTCTCCAGTTCCTTTTAGGATGTCATTTTGATTTAGATTCCAAATGTCACTTAAAGTCTACATTCTTTGTTTGCTATTTCTCCAATTAGTGTTTCTTTTCTATACGCTGTGTATTCTCACCCCAAATGTGATCATCATTATACTTCCAGTTCAACAGAACTTGTGGTTATTTGAGCACCCCACATGAAGTGATGAAATCCTGGAAAAAAGTTAAGTGACCCCTAATATAATAAATGTGTAGATAATGTATCTATATCTGTCCTTCAGTAAAGACATATAGGAGAGGCTGGTGTACTAAGATATTAGGAAGGAGAATAAAGGAATTCTACATATATTTGTTGGTTATTAAAATGTAGATCAGTTGCCCTGTGATTGAATCCATATGTGTACATATCCCAATGTCCTCTCGTGTTGACTTGTGAGCTGCAGCTTAAATTTTCCTTCAAAAAGGTAGAATGTCAGATTTTCTTTTTTCCTGTGAGCATCACTAGCAACTTATCAGACAGACTGGCGGATATAAATACGATGCAATTGAAAGCTTGTTTTTATTTGTTCAATGTTTATAGTGCCATCATCTATCTGAAAAGATTGGTTCCTGCCCTTAGGGCCTAATACAGTCTAAGTTAGGCAGACAAGAAAGTTCAATCATAAGTTACCTAAAGGAGAAGGCTGCTAAATTTTAGGCGAGGAAGGAAATAATTCAAGCAATGCAGTCTGTCTAGCCCTTTCTGCAACTGAGGGTGAGAAGTGGGTCTGGATCCATGTCTGATCGGAGGCAGAGGAAGGTCAAGTATAAATCCCTGACCAAAAGAAAGGACTATAAGACTCAACACAGGGGAAAACCAATCTCTTGTCAGGTCTAAGCCAGACATAAAAGGCCAGGAGATTCTAGCAACTGTCTCAGTTTTCTTAATGTGTCGACAGCAGTCAGGTCCAGAAAGACATAGACTAAAACAAGCCCAATGTCAATTA
Source organism: Rhinolophus hipposideros (assembly GCF_964194185.1). Taxonomy (NCBI): domain Eukaryota; kingdom Metazoa; phylum Chordata; class Mammalia; order Chiroptera; family Rhinolophidae; genus Rhinolophus; species Rhinolophus hipposideros. The sequence continues at coordinate 17,432,256 of NC_138059.1, read as the reverse complement.
GAGGACCTCTTGTACATGACAGAAGGATCATACCATCTCTAATCTTCCCCACCTCCAGACGCATGCACACATACACACATGCACGCACATACATGCACGTCATACACACACACACACACACACTCATAAATGTCATATCACACACACACACACACACACACACACACACACAACCCTGTCACCCAATCCACTTATTTAATCTCTAAATATGTTCAAGCATTTTTCCTCATTAAAATATAATCTGTTTCTATGGAGTATTAGTGCCTTGTCCTGATACAGGTCAACTGGATGTTACTGAGCTCTTCATTGGTTAGAATGCATTTCCTGACTTTTAGAAATTTATATCCTTGCTATTTGGCACCAACTTGCCATTAATAGGTACAAGGAGTCCTTAAAATAGAAAAAGCTGAGAAGATGGTCTACGGAAGCCTGCTTTTTAAAAAAAGAAAACTACCTTTCATATTTGAATAGTTTCTTGAAAGACGAGACTTTCACCGAAAGCTCTGGAAATGTGAAGTAAGAACAGCTAAGTGCTAAGGAGAAGGAAAATAATATACTTAGATATCTGCCAGACGGGGATGATCCTAGTGATAATACCCGTTTGAGCTTCAGCCCAAAGTGGGAGGAGTGGGTAATAAAATGGATCAGTGCAGCAGCTCCCCCTACCGTTCTAAGCTCGAGTCTCTAAAATTAAGATTGAAACAAATGAAGAGGGATCTAGAGACTTGGATAAGCTAGATGTTCTTCCTAGTGATCTGACTCGTTCCAACTTTTACAATAATTTCATGAACATAAATGACAGCAATCTGGGGACCATGCAAACATGTTTCAAGAAACGGATTTTGGTATTTGAGAAGTCTGTACTCTGTGCAGTCCATTCATTTTCCAGATAGCCCTATTTCTGTTGACTTAAGCCCTCCAGTGCAGCATATCAGTGCTTTCCCCGTATTACCAAAGCATGTTTTCACATTACAGTGTAATACCTAACCGAGGACAATAAAATTAAATTAATTATTAATTATTAATTATTAATATTATTATTAATTATTAATACACCTTCAGGTTTCTGGGGTCCTAGTTCTTTCAATCTCCTCTCCTGGTCACCATGACTGTTATTCAGTATGATGCTAGCCAGTGAGCACTTTGCCAGTCACTCCTTCCCATCACTTTCCATCACTAAAAGTGGTAGTTTTGATGGAAAGGATTCAGGCCAAAGTCAGGACTCTGTGCTATGCATGCCTTTATCATTCCTCGTCACTTTTGTAGGGCATGGATCTGTGTGTTTGTCCTTTCTAATGAGCACCCCCCTGATCCCCAGAGGCTGGGTAAGTCCCAGAAGCAGCACTACATGACCTGCCCCTATCTTATTTCCCCAGTGTTCATTGCTTGGAAGAATGGGTGGCCACACTTAGATGCTTTTAAATGGAGGGAGCCATTGCTGTAAAGTGAGGGGAGCAGAAATTCTGGTCAGATGACACGGCCTAGAGTTTCATTAATAATTCTGATACTGTATTGTGTGATTTCAGACACAAGTAATTTTAACTTTGGAGCTATAGAATCTAACCTGTAGAACGAGGATAGCACTTTATCAGGAGTTGGAAAACTATGGTCCATGAGCCAAATGCAGCCCACCTCCTCTTTTTGTATGGGCCGTAAGGTAGGCATACTTTTAAAAATTCTTCAATGGTTGGAAAAAAGTCAGAAGAAGCATAAAATTTTGGAACATATAAGAATTAGATGAAGTCCGAATTTCAGTGTCCATAAACATTTTATTGGAACACAGACACTCATACCTTTACATATTATCTATGGCTTTACATATTATCATTGTGCTACAATGGTAGAGTTGTTGACACAAGGTGGTTGAAACAAAAACAATGTTCCCCCCCAGCCTAAAATTGATACTATTCAGCCCTTATGGAGAAAGTTTGCCAATCCCTCAAGTATACCTTCTTTGCCTTACTTAAAAAACAATTTGGTGAGAAAAGTACACAAAGCTTGTGAAAGAATGTTTCATACTACGGAATGCTTACAACCCTGGGAAATTATTATTATTATTATTTTATAACAGAATTATATTTATGGGAGTCTGAATATCCAAGAGCATGACTAACTGATCCCTAAACAATTTGACTCTGCAGACTTTGAATCGACTGGATGGATGCATTGTTAGTTGAGACATGAAAGAGAAAATGATGGTTGCTATTAATCTGGCTATAATGAAAGTTGTTCCTTCAAAAATACAGCCAAGTCTCAGCCTGGGAAATGCATTTGTAACAGAGTTATGTTAACAAAAACCTTAGACTACCATGCCACAGTGATGTAGAAAAGCATAAGAAATCTGTTCTTTAGTTGAGAATTTTCCAAATGTAAAATCCTAGCTTAAAATGCAGTAAAAGCAAGTGGCTTAGCAAGAATTCTTCTACTATTTACAGAGTAATGAGCTGTGGAAAGAACTATGCAATTGGCAGGTTTTGTCTTGGACAACCCTCTTTGCCTTGAGGCCAACTCTTGATATTCCCACTCTCCTACCTGTGAATAATATCATGCCTGAACTTCTAAGCAAAAGCCCAATTTTGGATCTTTCTTCATTTCTTCTCTATCACATTGGTTTAGTTGGATGATAGATAGTTGTGGTGGATAAATCTCAATAGACGGGTTGAAGTCCTATTGTAAAGTTACTTGAGTGGCAGGATAAAGTGTTTGTGCTTCATTCCAAAGACAGTATGGTGTTTCAAAGTTTTATAACTGGGAGTGGGTAAGGAGATGGCGCTATATTTCAGGATGATTAATCTGGTAGCTGTTTGTAGAATGGACTGGAATGGGTGAAAACAGAGAGATCAATAGGGTAGTTTTCCCAGGAGATTGGGCAAAGAGTAATGAGGCTCTGAACTAGTTTGGAGGCAGAGGGGATGAGGAGGTAATAGACATGAGAATCAGTGTAGAAGCAACTGATTAAATGTGGGAGCTAAAGATGAAGAGCTTTGAGATACAGATGCCATAAATGGAAGCTGGGAAATTAGCAAGAGGAGCTGGTTTTGGAGGGAGATGGAGTTTGGTTTGGGTTATGTTGAACTGAAAGCATCAAAACAGGACATGCTGATTAAGTGGCCAAAACAGCCAATGGAGATGTTATTCCAGAGTCCAGAGCCCACTCTCCAGAGATAGGTATGAGATGGGAAAGGAGAGGAAAATAACCAGCCCGTACAAATGTGGGTTTGACCCAATAGGATCGCACGCCTACTTTTCTCCATAAAATTCTTTCTAGTGGCCACCCCATTTCTGTTGTTTGTCCTGGAAATTGCCCTCCTCTTCCCTCTGCCCTGAGCACCCTAAAGTGATCATCTATTCTGACACAGAATGGGGGTCTGCACCGAGCTCGGATGCCAGCAGCAAGAAAGGAAGTGAGTAGGAGCAATCTAGGAAGCTAGAGAAATATTTCAGTTCATCTGAAGAAACCTGATGAACAAAGGAAAGAACAAGTGAGTGATATTAGTACTAGTCAGAAAGGGAAATAAGAGGAGACTATGGCATGGGCCATGTTCGCAGAGAGATGTGGGAAGGAGTTGATGGTGCTTCTTTGAGCTCACCGGGAAGATGTCACAGGGATGTGAAGTGACCCTACAGCTGACAACTTTGTCTAGGGATCAACAGTAAATTACAGTGCGACCTCAAGGGTATATGCAATCCCAGCAATTACCGAGGAGGGATCCGTTCAGCAAGGGCGATCATAGGACACTGATCAAAGTAAGAGAAGGGGACACAAATTTTATCATTTGATGTCAGCAGGATGACTCATCACCTAGCAGTAAAAGGACACTATCCCAGTGATCAAGGTAGCCAGAGAAAAACACAAGGATTTCCGTGTGGGAAATTGATACCTTCTCTCCCTGCAGCCTGAAGGCCATGGGAGCCCTCCTTCCTCCCTTGTTCTGCTGTCTTGGAGAAGAACAAGGGAAAAGGAAGGAAATCTGCAAGGGGAAGGAACTTTATTTGAACAAGATTGGATTATGTGAAGATGCTGTTTAGTTTATTGGGGTGGACCAAGTGTAATAGATAGAATTGATTTTAAGTCTTCCCTCTACTATTCAATAAGGGCTCATGAGAAAGATTAGATGGACTCTGGGCAATGAAGAAACTCAATGTCTTTACACATCTGAATGTGTGTTTAGTTTTTACCTCACTAGGTTAACTGTTTTATGTTCATGTGCTATTTCAATTTTATTGTCGAAATTTTAAAAGCTTGAATGTCTCCTAAGAAGTTACCTGAGTAAGAAAAATGGCAAAAGTAAACTGCAGACCCTAACTAAAGAAAAGTGGGAAAGATGTCCTCTGCGAGTGAAAAAGGTATTTCTGGACTAAACCTGGACATATATTGTAAAAACCTTATATTAGGTTGGTACAAAAGTCATTGCGGTTTTTGCAATTACAATTTTTAAACTTTTGCACCAACCTAATAGTTACATACACATATATGTCCATACTTAGCAATAATGTGTGTCTGACACTTGTGAGTTTTTTGCTGATAGAAAAATGTGTGAAAAGGTCATATAATAAATTGCTTATTTGGGACATAAAGAGGAAAAGTATAATTTATATTAATACAAAATAGTTTTCCTTTTAAATCAAATAAATGAATGGGCCCTAAATTATTAGCCTGCTGGTGCCCCTGTATTGTTATTTATATAGCCCTAGTCTAAGATTTAGAATTTTCTGCAGGCACTAGCCATGGAAGCATCTTGCCAGAGGCAGGGGACTTGTCTTAACCTGAACACCTGCTGTATTGTCTGGTCTTCTGTCATCCCAATATTTTTGGAATCACCTCCTCTTGATTTATAACGTAACCATGGGAGCAGGCAATTTGTTCCCCATGTTCTCCAGTTGCACGGCCCACGCTGGACAGATGACGCAAGCTGGGGCAATCGGTTCCTTCTCTAGAAATGTTAAAACTAGGAAGGAAGAGAGCTCTCTCAGTCTTGTCTGTATGGCTCATGCATGCCGTAAGGTGCAGGATGGCAGACAATCCCAGGTTTTCACATGGGATCAGATATAGTGGTTGTGGGAGATGTCTTTTGAAACATAGCACCCGCAATTATAAATGTGGCCAGGGTTAGCAGAGCCCGGTCTGCGTGGTCCCTCAGCAAAACTCAGAAAACTGGGAAGTTTGCCACTGATGAATCCCCATCACTCCATTCTGGTACTACTCTCCTCTTCGACACTTCATGTGAGTCCCCCATTTGCTCTTAATTGACTTTTAGTCACTGCTGTTAGCTGTTAATTTATGTGTTAGTGGAACATGTAACACAGCACACAGGAAGGTTTTAGCTTGGGGGAAAGAGATCATCTTTCTATTTCTCACAGGCCCATGGGCTATCAAATTCTAAGCTTCAGATTGAGTGGGGCTGTAATGCGGGGGTAGAGACCCCAAGCCAAACCAAGATGGGGCTGAGTGCAAGAAGGGGAGGCTTCTTGTCCCATTGCTCAGTGGTCCTGAGGAATTAGCAAGCTGGTTAGAAAGTTCTGTTGTTTTTGTATTCAGTCCACTGAGGCTCCCTACTCTTTGCATTGCTTATTGATTTCCTATCTTCTTGTTCTAAAAGCTTGTTCAGAGATTTTTAAAACAAGGCATGGAAAAGTGGTGGAAATAGCTCTTTTCTTGAAGTCAGGGCTATTGTGAACCAGACATTACTTTGCTGCTGTGGTTTTTACCACCCGGCATGTTCTGGCAACAGAAGGATGATTTTCTCCTAAGGAACCACTCTGACCCCACTCTCATTCCATGTGTTTTTGATGGAGCTGACTCCCAGCTTAGTGTAAGCAAGTGACACAGACTAGACCAATCAGAACATCACAATCTCCTGACTCAGGTGACTGATTGAAGACTGGTCACATGACCCAATCAGTGTCAATGAGATCCAGTGAGGTTTGTGGTAGGACCCCTGGGAAAGACGCATACTTTGTTTTTCCTTGTTTGTGTCATGTGCTCATCCTTGGATCAATCACTCTGGCCAGGAGAATGTGATGCTCTAACTCACCAGGTCAGATTATGCGATTTCCATGGGACCTTCTAATCCTACCCTTTTAAGTTTGCAAATAGATTGGCTTTCAAGTTGAACAGAAATCCATTTTAACAGCACAAGGGAAGTCTACACAACTGGAAGTGGCCATGCACTCTTGAGGACTCAGATTTCTTTGACACCCTGAAAATGCACATGCCTACGGATACAGTCTCACTCGGATGGAGCTATTCAGTCTTTTGTTGAAACTTAGAAAATATTAAGCAATCATTTTCTAACTTTTAGGGACTGTGTATGAGCAGTGTAGTACTTTTATTGATGGCCATATCCTCATTTCTCCCATAACTCATCACAGAAAGACAAGATGCTACACAATGTCCTAATCCCACTAAATGTTCTTTTTTAAAAATGATATTTAACTGAGCAGAGGGAGAGAAGTGAGGGGCTTCTTAATTGAAGGTGATTTTAGGCTGCTAAGTTTCACCAGTTAATAGAATACTCTAAATTGACTACAGTGGTAAAGCATAGGACAATTGTATAAAAACATACCTACTATTTTCTAGCAGATCAGAAATATCTTGGACCTTGTAAGACTTTGAACCAATTTATTTTTTTACATAAGAAGTAAAGAAATGTTGAAAGTCATTCCTAATGAAAACCCATCTTTTTGTTCTATTATGCATTGATGAAAGAAGTTTCATGATCATTAGAACGATTGAAGTCTGGATTCTTTTTAATGAATATTACATTTCTACCCATTAACAGGAGGCACTGCAGCCGGACTCGAACCCAGTTTGCATTCCCTGTAGTGTTTCCATCAGGGGTTCTAGGAGTTAACTCCTCTGAGCCTGTTTGCAGTGTTATGGGAGGAGTGCTTCACCAGCAAAGTGTAATGTCTGGCAAAATAAAAGCAATGGGCTTCAGATTCAAAAAAGACAGGCTAAAAGTGAGCAAATGGGGTGATTATTCTAAAACAAGGATGATCATGGCTTTAATTAATTCGAGGGACAGTGATGCATTTTCTGCCACTTCATCCGTTTTCCACATTCAGCATTTGGGCATTTAATTACTGTCTTCATCTTCTCAATTGTTTCCCTACTCATGCTGTTCCCCATCTCAGTGGGCGATGTTACCTTCTCATCAACTGCTTACAACAGAAGCCTGGCCATTGTTCTTGGTTCCTCTTGTCTCTCCGCTTCAATTCTCACCTTCTACTCTATCTCCAAAATTTATCTAAATTTCCTTCCAACTACCTCTTGAATCCTCCCATTTTTGCCATCCATTCTGTTACTTTCTTGGCTCAGGGAATTAACCATTGAATACTTTCATAGTTGGGTATACTGTTTTATTTTTGTTGTTGTTTGTTTGTTTTCTTTTTACTTTTTAATTTTATTACAGAATTATGCAAACCTTTTATATAAAAAAACAACACAAGAAATATATGCACAGTGAAAGAAAACGATAGAGTAGCTACAATCCCATCTACATTTCAAATTCTTACTAAAAAGGAATTAGAAATGAGACTATAAAAAGCAAACAAAATTGCTTTTTTGTTTAAAGTTACATCGACTTTTGCAAAACCATCTCACAGTGTTCCAAAATTAAAAAATATTGGGGATATTTGTTTTCAACCAAAGAATTATTTCAGTAATTATCAAGTACCACCTTTCAGAGCATTGAGCACATAGCAAATGCTAAATCAATAGTTGTTCAGTTGAAACTAAAATGACAAAAATACTATCATCAGAAGTGAACATGTTATGGGAAAGAATATCCTGATGACCCTCAGGGGTCAATGGACCCCAATTTAGAGGGTCAGGGGTTACATCTAAAATTTGTGGAGTCCCAGAGAAGAGCATAATGGAGCCTTGGACAACAAAAGTCTAAATATTTTAGTTTTAAATCAAGTTTACTTGAAACGTTTTAGCTTTATATCTTGGTAAATATATCTTCATCATAACTTGGAGAACCAGATTTGAATTTTAAACTACTGAGTGCTTCAGACTTCTGTTCTGGAATATATGACGGTGCTGGGAAAACCCACAGGCTGCCAGCTTTGCCCCCACAGTACCGTGTCAAGTGCTCCTAGGCGCCTTGCCTGTCTAGGGATGGGCACACCGGCAGTGCACAGATTGTCAGTGCACAGGGGATGGACCCAAAGAAGCCCTGGAAGTGGGTTTACTCTTTAGTTGTGGTGTGGTTTACACATATAATTTAATTCTATTAATCACCTCTTGCTCTTAAAAAACTAACACCTCTTGATTTTTATCCACTTACATGTTATTCTTTCAGGTTCTGTTTCTTCATTTATTTCCAGGAGAGAACTATCATGCTCTGTTTTTTCTGCATCTGTATTAGAGGATACAAGTGAAATAAAGCAGTGGTCCAGAGACATGTGGTTCTTACAACATACCAATCTGTTAACGATACTGAGAAAGAGTCTGCTCAAAAATCTAGTGCCTCAAACAACACCAATTTATTTTTTCTCACAATTCCGGGGGTTGGCTTTGTGGTTCCACTGCTGGTTTTGCCTGAGCTTGTTCAAGTGGCTGCATTCAAGTGGAGGGTCAACTGGGCTGCACGGTCCACTATGGCCTGACACACATGCCTGGCTGTGGGTGCTGGATGTAGGCTCAGGCACCCACTTCTCCACAGCTTTTTATCCTCAGGACACTAGACCTGCTTCCTTCCATGTCTGATCAGGGCAGCATTTCAAGAAGGCAAAAGTAGAAGCTACAAAGTCTCCTAAACCCCAGTTTCTAGGATCCCCATAACATCACAAATGTCACATTCTATTTATTGGTCAAAGCAAGACACAATATTTAAGGGGTAGGGAAACACAACCCACCTTTAGATAGTAGTAGTTACAAAATACTGTGGCCATGTTTTCCCAATCAGCCATAGGATCTTAGTTTCTTTCTTTGTTTACCTGAAGAATAAATTATTAAAAAGTATAATGTAGATGGTTTCAGCACATTACCTTTCCATTCTATATTTCTGTCTTCTTAAGTTTAAAATAATTCATTTCAGATGCCAATGGTGGGTTACATAAAAAAACTATGATTTAATAATCACAAAACAATAAGAAATTTAGGCTTCTAAGATTTTTTATTGGAATTTCACCTATGAATTTACGCTTTAAAATAAAAAAAAAAAACAGATAGTAGTAGGTAATAATTCATGGCAATAAGACATATATACCTAAAACAACTGGAGAATAAGTTGACACCAGACACCTTATTTCAAATAATCCCTTGTCAATGATTCCTTGTAAAAGAAGAACCAGGAAAAGAGAGAAACTCACCTTACTAGAGAAGAAGTAAATAGTAAAATTGAAAGCATGTTCAATATTACTACAAATAAAAGAAATGCAAATTAAAATAGAATAGATGTTTCTTCACCAATTGAAATGGCAAAATTAAAAGTATAAAAATGTCCAGAATTGGTGAGTTTGCACTGAAATGGGCACTCGCATGTATTTCTGGAGAATTTAGCATATGTACCAAGAACTTTAAGAGTGTGTTTAAATCTTCTAATCCAGTAATTCTAACTCTAGGAATGTATAAGACAACTATGAGATAAATACAAATATAATGATATGTGAGGATATTTAGATGAGAAAAAAACAATTTATATGCCTCAAATAAAGTATAATACATCCTGTTGATGAAATGATACAAGGTCATAAAAAGTTAAGCCAGAGGAAAAAATAGCTTAATAACATGGAAAATAGCCATTAATGTAATGTAACTAAAAGTTTAAGATTAAAAGTAATTGTATACTGCATTTCTGAATTTAATATACATACTAGTTGTTATCTTTTTGCCGGCTTCCCCTCAGATTGATTGTTCCACTCTTGTGTGCCTTGCTAAGTGCTCTGAGAGGCTGACTCTATAGACTTTGTGTGTTTATTTTTTTTAATTAAAGTTTATTGGGGTGACAATGGTTAGTATACTTACATGGGTTTCAGGTGTACAATTCTGTAATACAGCATATTACATTGTGTGTTCACCACTCAGAGTCAGTTCTCCTTCCATCATCATATATTTGATCCCTTTCACCTCATTTATCACCCCTGACCCCCTTACCCTCTGGTAACCACTAAACTATTGTCTGTGTCTATGAGTGAAATCATACGGTTCTCAACTTTTTCTGTCTGACTTATTTCACTTAGCATAAGAATCTCAAGTTCCATCCTTGTCACAAATGACACTATTTCATCTTTTCTTATGGCAGAATAGTATTCCCTTGTGTATATATACCACATCTTTATCCAATCATCTATCAAAGGACACTTTGGTTGTTTCTATTTCTTGGCCACCATAATCAGAGCACACATATCTTTACAGATCAATGTTTTCAGATTATTTGGGTAGATACTCAGGACTACCTTCCATAGCGGCTGCACCAGTCTGCATTCCCACCAATAGTGTATGAGGGTTCCTTTTTCTCCATAGCCTCTCCAATACTTGTCATTATTTGTCTTGTTGCTGATAGCCATTCTTACTGGTGTGAGGTGATATTTCATTGTGGTTCCTTTTTGCATTTCTCTGATGATTAGTGATGTTGAGTATTTTTTTTATATGTCTATTGACCATCTGTATGTCCTCTTTGGAGAAATGTCTATTCAGGTCCTCTGCCCATTTTTTAATTGGATTGTTTGTTTTTTTGTGGTTGAGTTATATGAGTATCCTCATATTTTGGATATTAGCCCCTTATTGGAGGTGTTGTTTACAAAAATCTTCTCCCATTCAGTTGGTTGCCTCTTTATTTTGTCGATGGTTTCTTTTGCTGTGCAGAAGCTTTTTCGTTTGCTATAACTCCATTTATTTATTTTAGCTTTTACTTCCCTTGCCTTTGAGGTCAAATTCATAAAATCCTCTTTGAACCCAAGGTTCATAAGCTTAGTACCCATGTTTTCCTCTATGCAGTTTATTGTTTCAGGTCTTATGTTTAGGTCTTTGATCCATTTTGAATTAATTGTGGTACATGGTGACAGATAGCAGTCCAGTTTCATTCTTTTGCACGTGGTTTTCCCATTCTCCCAGCACCATTTATTTGTGTTTCGAGAGCTTCTTCATCAGAGGACTTCCAATTGGACTATTCCAGTTGGTTTTGGCCAATGGAAGACACTAGCATAAGATTGGAGGATCAGAGAAGAAAGCGATCTGGTGTTTGATTTCTTCCCCCTCTGGTACCAAGTCTATGGGTCTCCATGACTACAGCTCCTGCCAAGTAACTCTATTCTCCTCCCTGTGGCTAAGGGGTGGTAACAGCTTCCCACTTTCACTATTCTCTGTGTGCCTCACTATCCCTCGTTTAATTCCCTAATCCTGTCCACACTTCTGAAAGCAGTGCTTTCATCAATACTCTTCATTTGAACCATCTTTATTGGAATTTGTTTTTCTACCAACTCAGAATGTTCTCTAACCTAAATATATATCTTTTGTGAGAAACTGGTTAAAACTTGTAAGTAAGCGGTTATTTATTTCCTCTTAAGAGGAAAGAGTTTTGAATATTTGAGGTGAAATGGTATTGAGTGGGATAAACAGGATTTCAGAAGAAATGTTTTTTGTTTTTTTTTTTGATGTGTTATTGAAAACATTAACAAGAGGGTTTTTTTCCTCTGGATGGTAACATAATAGTTGATTTTCATTTTCTTCTATATGTGTTTTTTTTAGTATTTTTACATTTTAATTTTAAGTAAGACTACATTATAAAAAGAAAACAAGATAAAGATTTTCTAAAAAAGGGACTCTTTTAGATGAAATTGAGCTAATGTGCATTTTAGCATGGTTTATACCACACTCACACTTTGTAGATTTCACTGTAGTTGAAAATACCAAAATTTTATCATTTGGTCTTCATAACTGTGTGAAGTGAGTGGGTAGCCATCGCCACATCCTCCTGATTTTACCTACTAGGAAATGACAGCTTAGAGAATGAAAGTGATTCTCCCCAATTCCACAGTCAGCAAACAGAGTTGGAAGTTAGGTCTTCTAACTCATGTTCAGTTCTTTTCTACAATGTGTATGTTGTGTAGGCCCAACTTGTGGGTTGTACCATTATTATAAAAGCTGATGATGCTTGAACTTTAAGATTTTACTTAGGAAATGATCATATATATTTAAATTAAGGCATTTCCCATCATAAAAATAAACATGCTCATTTGGAAAATGTAAATATTGTGAATGCATTATTTTTTATTTATTAAATTTATTGGGGTGACATTGGTTAGTAAAATATGTGGATTTCAAGTGTACAATTCTGTAATACATTATCTGTATATTATATTGTGTGCTCACCACCCAGTTCTCTTTCCATCACCATATATTTGACCCCCTTTACCTTCTTCTACCACCCCACCTCTTACTCTCTGGTAACCACTAATCTGTTGTCTGCATCTATGAGTTTTTGTTTCTTTGTCTTGTTCCTTTGTTGCTTTCAGTTTTATATCCCATATATGAGTGAAGTCATATGGTTCTCAGCTTTTTCTGTCTGACTTATTTCACTTAGCATTATAATCTCAATGCATTATGTAAAAGCCTATTCTTAATGACACTGACTGTTAGAATATGCTCATACTTATTTATTTTTGTTAATTTGTAAGAGGTAATATTTTTTCCTTAATATCTAGCATATATTTAATCAAGGATAAAATTTATCAAATCACCACAGAAATACTGTCCAATTCTTTATGTTCCTTACTTTTCCTCACTCTCCTTTACAACATCCCATTCTTCCCTACACAGTATTTTTATTTTTCCTAATCATCTACCTTCTATTTTATTTTCCTCACTCATATTTCATGGATCTATCTACGTCAGCTGTTTTGTCAGTCTCTACATGAAAGGGACACAAAAAGGGAAGTCCAACTGAGAACATCCTAATAAACCAACAACCATCTATCTCCACCAAAGAAAAAATTTGCTCAAATCCCCAATCCTACTTTTCCAAGGCTATGGGGGCCCTTCTGACCCGTTTTTGGTATTTGCAACTCAAAACTCCATTTCATGTATCCAAACTCCAGAGTCTTTGTCCACGTCAAATTCCCATTACATTTGATGGCATCTTTGGGTATAAAATACATGGTGTCTGACATTTATGTGTGATGTGAGAGTGGTGCTGTGTCCGGAGCTTTCTTTCAGTCGCTGAGACTGCCTTATATCTTTTGATTTCTGGATCATTTTGCTGCATTTCAATAGCCACCATTGTGGTTCTACTTGAAAAATGTTCATTTTGCACTTTTTAAAGTAGATGCAGTTCTGCATGGCTGAGCTCATTCACACGACTTCTAAGACTGGCACTTTTTGTTAGCAGCATTGCTTTTGTTTCCTTCTCTTGTTCCTTCACTGCTTTTTTCTAATCCACAAATAGCTCTTGCTTTTTGCCTTTTAAACAAAGTGACATTCTGTAAAAAATGTCTTCTGAAATACTATTCATCCCGTTCAATAGCATTTTACCTCAAATATTCAAAACTCTTTCCCTCAGGAAATTATAACCTCTTATGAGTTTTAACCAGTTTCTCATGTGAGATGATGTTTTAGGTGAGAGAATATTCTGGTCTGAGTCACTTGTCTCATAAACCCCAATGGCTCAGAGGATGACACTGCTCTTCTGTGATTCTGTGCCTACCTAAGTTCCCTGTCAACCCTCCGCGGAGAGTCCAGAAGGATGACATGTGAGGTCTGACAGTCCGCTCGCTCTGTCCTTTCTGTGTGTCTATGATTTAATATAAATGGCATAGGACAACTGAATTCTTCTTGCCTCAGAAGAGCATACAGAGGGCAACAGAACACTTGGTTCACTGAGAAGCTCTTTTTTCCCTGTGACAGGAGGTGGGAGACTTCTAAAAGTACAGCATGAAGGGGCAAATGCCCACTGTAGGAGGAAGGTAATAACTAGCTGCAGTACTTTCAGAATGAAGTGGGCGTTAAGTTTGTGAGTGTTTAAGTTGTTATGATGTTAGTTCAATGGAGAATTTGGAATCTCTCTCTGCGTGATTAGGTTTACCCAAGTTGGAGAGCATGGTATTTAGTCCAATGGCCTTTCCATGGATTTGCACACAGTGGTTTTACTCTGAGTCAACATAGAACATTGGAGTCAGAGAAGCTGAGCCCCGGAATAGGCTTGTGTGTTCATCTGTAAAAGGGGAATAACTGCTCTGGAACTACCTTCCACAGATGAGGTATTATGTGGTGTGTGTGCTTAGAAAATTGCCACATACTATACATACATACAGGTGTCCTTTACATACGAATGTAAAGGATTATTATTTCAGCAGGCATCAATGTTCTAGCTATTGCTGCCCCTAATACATTGGCAATCTTCAAATCCTTATTGCCAACCCCAGTCTCCCTTCTGAGCTCAGATCTGTATTTTCAACTACCTGCTCAATTCACTTTGGTATATCTCAAGGGATACTGTTATCTTTTAAAGCTGCTCTTCCTCCTGTATTTCGGTTAATAAAACTGCTATATTCCTCATCACTTAAGACAGATTTCTGGGAAGTATCCTCCACTTTCTTTGAGTAAGACCCATGTATCTACCTCTGTAATATCACGTAACTCCATCTAATCCTCTCTGTTACTATCTGTGTCCTAGGTTAGGGTCCCTGCCATTCCGGAATAAACCGACTTCTTGGTTTAGGATGAATCTCTTGAAATTAGGCATTAGCTTTTATCTCCCAAATATGAATATAGGGAGAAAAGCAACAGTAAGGATCAATACTTCGAAATTCCTGTCTCTTGTGTAGTGGAGGAGTTCCAGAAAGAAATCAGTGTATACTACAATTTCAGTTAGTACACTCAATTTTCTGCAACAAACATAATCTAGCAAGTGAAAATTCCTATAGCAAACAAATAGTGAGTACAATATATTTAACCACAAACATGCAACACAAGCTTGAAGTAACCTGGAGATTAAGGATTATATTCCATAGGAGAAAACTACAAATCTTAGTGGTGAGAAAGCAAAGTATTATAGGAAATTATTGTCCTCCTTTTAGCAAACTGGCCAGAATTTTAATTCTAAAATAATAATACATGCAGTACTACAGGTTTCATTTTGTTCACTGTACCTGACTAATTCTCTTTGTTTATCATGCTTTTCTGCTAATGGGCTTGCAAATATTTTTCAACTTTCTTCCATATTTTTATAACAAATCATGATGTTTAGCCTAGCTCTTCGCAGTCTCAAGGGCTCTTGTTCCAACAACTTCCCTTCCTCTTGAGATTTCTCAGAAAATTCAATTGTGATATATGCTCTGTGCTCAGCTGCAATTTTCTTCAAATTTGAATCAAAATTTGGGTGGTCTTACAAGTCCCTATTTCTACATAATCTTTTACTGGACTATTTAAATAGCCTTTTTATTGGTCCTTAGCTTCACCATCCTCCAATTCATTCTCCAGATTGACCCCAATGATCTTTCTAAAATGCAAGGGTATTCAAGTCACTTTCCTGTTCCAAACCCTTCAGTAGGGTTTGGAACCCTACAGAATGCAAATGAAAACCCTTAGCGTGATATACAAGTTCATCTATAATCTTGTCTCTCTTGTATCATTCATGTCCATGTTTTTCCTTATCCCATCTGCCTCAGATATCTTCTATTTCAGCCTTTGAAACTACTTGTAATTACCTGGATACACCATGTGGGTTCATGTCTCTGTACCTTCACCTGGAATTCCCTCTCTCACTACCTTCTCTTGCCCTTCCCATCCTGGCAAAATCCTGTGCCATTCTTTCCACCGCCTTTTTTGTATTTAAAATTTTTTTTTCAATTTGAAATAATTTGAGACTTTAAAAAGTCACAAAACATAATAGTACAAAACATTCCTGTTTCCTCTTCTGGGTTTCTAAGTGCTATTCAATTATATCATGCCAGGTATGCTAATAAAGTTTGTCCCAAGCCATTTCCTACCAAAGCATTCAGGTAACATCAACTTTCAAACATTTCTGGTTAAATAAGTGTCTCAAGAGAAGGAGTAAATCTCCTTTTCTATATTTACTGAAATGGAAGAGCTCCTGTTTTTTTTCCTTTGGGAGGGCAACAAAAAACCAAAGTTAATCAGATATGAAATTGGGTTCCTCTACCTTTTCGTGGTGCTTCAGAAATTTAAACTACAGAGAATTCTAAGAAATGCAGTGACTCATCAAGAGGAGTGAAGAAAATTGCAAAGCTATCTGCCATAGTCATCATACCACTTGTCTTGTACTCTGATTACCTAAGAAAGAGAGAGAGAAAAAAAGGACGAGGCACCTGCAGGAAGAACCAGTCTGTAATTAACAAGAGGGAGTATTTTTATTTCTCCAACACAGAACTATTACAGTTTTTAAGTTTGGGGTCTGTTTCTTCTCCTTCTCCTTCTCCTTATCTCTCTTCTTCTTCTTGTTTTTAACCTCTTCTGTTTCTTTCAAACTACACTTCGTGCTCTCTTTTAATCATTATCTCATTTATCTGTCTCCACTGGACTCTGATCTCTTCAGGAAGAAGGGTCAAGTCTTAGTCATTTTCCTTTTTTGGCAGCACCTATTCCAGTGCCTGGCAGAGAGGAGGAATTCGAAGATGTTTGTTGACTGATTGACTGATTGATGAACTACATTAGTGAAGTGTGGCAGAAATGAACAAAGGTGGCCTTGAGGTTTGTGAAATATCTTTAGAAGGGACATTCTGACATTTAAAAAAAAAAAAAAGGTCTATTCTGGTGACAACACTGTAGGGTATGTTTTACTTCTCTAAATCTTCTTGGCTGACATTGCTAATTACAAGGCATTTAAAGAACCACTGGGATGTTTTTGAACTCTGCAAAGTTATTAGCAGATGTAGCATGTGAGAAAACACCTGTCTCTCCCCCCAACCCCCATGCATCCTGAAATGGTGGTGTTGTGTCTGTCAGGCACTGGTACCATCCCACCCGTGAATTTTAAGGCTTAAGCTCCAGGTCTGTTTTGGCTGTGGTTCCTGAATGAGTGTTTCTGTTTAAGACACTGTATTCTTAACAAATCTCCAATTTTCAAGTAAAGAAGCACCCCTAAAACTTTTCATTAAAATAACTAAAGAAAGGAGACAGCTTTTTTTTTGTTTTCTTTTGGACAGGGCAAGTTTTAAAATCTAAACATGAGAAGCACCATTTTTCCTTCTCCATCAACCCTCCATGAGTCTAAGCATCGAAGCAGAGACTCTTCTCAGTGGGTTGTCTTTTAAAGTGACTCTGGTGGCTTGGCTGTATTGGCCACTCGGGGTTTAGTCACCCTACACAGGTTAGGCTTCAGTATCTCCTGAGGAACTTGTTAAAAATGCAGATGTCAGGGCTCTTGCCTATGACGACCAATGGATGGTCTTAGATGGACATTTCAGCGTTTCTGCACTTCAAGTTTCTAATTCTTTTCACCATTCTGAAAAGGAAAGAGAATCTTGGGATGGCTTGCCAGACTCGATCTCTGTGCTTATTATCTCTGACGCATAAAACGAGATACTTTTCCAAGTAAACTTTTGTGGGTGTCTCTTTTCTTTAACGTCTTAACTGTCTCAGAAAGAGTAAAACGTAACTTAATTCGTGTTGTTTTTATCTATTTGATTAACACTCTGTTACTCTTGGCATATGATTTTGATTTTATTTTAAGGTCTATGGTCTTTGGAGCCAAAGAGATAAGAATAAGAATAAAACAAATAATAAGAGTACAGTTGACCCTTGAACAATGCGGGGGTGAGGGGTGCTATCCCCTCCTTCATGCAGTCAAAAATCTGCATACAACTTTTTTATATTATTATTATTAGTTTCAGGTGTGTGTATAACTTTTGACTCTCAAAAACATAAGTTGTTCCTGGGTATCTGCAGGGGATTGGTTCTAGGACTCCTGCAGACACCAAAACTGGGGGACGCTCCAGTCCCCTATATAAATGCAGACAGTCAGCCCTCCGCATGCTGGGACACCCAACAGTGGATTGTGGATTGGAAACAGTACAGGCACTTATTGAAAAAAATCCACGTATAAGTGGACCCACGCAGTTCAAATCCACGTTGTTCACATATACATGTGTTCAAAGTGTCAGCATCCACACTGGCTGAATGGGTGTCAACAGCTTGAAAGGAAATCCTGGAGACAGGAGCAGAGCACTCTGCCAGGTACCAATTGTTCAGCGTATTGGCAATACTTCTAGAGCCAGAGTCAATGAAGACTAGGTCTACATAATTGGAAAAACATGCTTAGGAGAGCCTCGGCCAAGGCTTTTCATGATATAATGGGTTATTTTAAGAAGTGCTTCATCACCAACACCTTTCATGGCACAGAGCAGGATATTGTGTGAAGGAACTTGCGTATCGATGACTCGAGTGGAAAAGTGAGAAAGATTAGGACTCTGAATTTTCAAGAAGGAACAGGAATAGCAATTTCCTTCACTTACATTTTCCTTTTTATGTGTGCCGAAAGATGATTTATTATAAAAGAATCTGTTTAATTAAGCTGAAAGCATTCTCCCCATCAATATAGTATAAAATTCGAAGTGATAAGAAAGCCTTAGGTTATAATCAGCAGCATGTTTTTCTTTCTTTCTTCGTGGTATCAAAATAATGGAGTTTCTTACCACGGACGCACTCATATCCCACGAAGTGAAATTCTGACAACCTAGAGCTTACTGCTTCCTTCAATGTACCAGACACTTCTCAGGCATGGCGCATATATTGACTCATTTAATTCTCCCCAAACACTATGAGATAGGTGCTATTGCTATGCTCATTATACAGAAAAGGAGTAAAGTCACAGAGGTGTGACTCTGGACTACTTTCTAGATGTGGGACCCAGGACACTCTTCTCTCTGACACTCAGTTTAAAATGTGGATCTTAAAGCCCACCTCACAAGACTCTGATGAAGATTAAATTAGTTGATACTAGATTAGGCCACTACCGTTATGACTCATTTAACCCGTTATGACTCACTTAACCTACATAATCTCTTTAAAGGCCCAATCTTCAAATGTATGGGGATTAGGGCTTTACTATATGAATTCTGGGGGACATAATAACAAGGGGGAATAATGAGGCCCTGGTGAACTGGAAAGTAAGTGCCCTGTCCTTTAAAAGAAGAGATGCTACTACCCAGCCCCCATCAGTTACGACCACAAGGAAGGAAGGCCCAGCATTGTCAGGGTCTGATTTTTCAACTCGCACTTGGAATACACATTTTTAAGAGAAATATGCCAATTTTTAAAATTGGCACCTGATTAAGAACTATGTGGCTGGCTGGTGGTTTGTGAAGTCTGGTTTGAGTAGATAATAACAGTAGGTTTACAATGATGGCTCATTCCCTTAGCTTTTCCTGCTCCTCACACACTCTCTCTCCATCCCTCGGTCCTATTTCAGTGGAAATACTCATGGAGCCTTTGAGTTCAACTGAAGTAGTAACCCAGCCCTAGTCATCCATGGGGTCAGAGGCCATTTAGTTGTCATACATTATCTCCGAGTCCCTGAGATAGAGTGAATAGAGTTTTGAGAAGTCAGCTATCTGTCACCAAATTTATAAACTATAATTTGCTCACTAAGATAGAAACATATAGCTATACTTAAGGAATCAATAGTCTCAGTCAATTATTAAAGTAGGCTAATAGCTACTGTGTGTCCAAGGACTAATGCCATATATGCAATGATCCATACTCTGTTTTAATTATAATTGGTCTAGGTTATTAAAGTACAGGGCGCTATCTAGATGAAGTATGTAATGACTCCCTAATGGTGAAAAGAAATGTGTATATACAGGGATAGTAAGAAAGAATCAAGTGATTGAAAGAAAAAAAAAATAGCTGATCACAGAAAATGTTCTTTGAAGGAATTTTAAGATTGCTGAGTCCCAGAATTTCAAGGTTTTAGGTACTAGAAATTCAACCAGGTGGGGGTTAGGGACCAGTCAGAAATATCCCACAAGAGGCAACTGGCAGGTGTCCAGGCATGAATGTTTAACACGATGACGTAATGCAGGTAATTTGGATATGGACCCTGGAACTGGTTGGGTAGTCTAACTCTAAATGTGTGCCCTTAATTGTAAGAAGCTTCTGTACAAGGATGTCAAAGACAATTTAAAGTTCTTGTCGATACATAAGAAAGAAGATTAAGACATTTATTGGGCAAGCCTACAAGACAGACTAACTTCAAGAGTCTGAAGATTTTGGATCAGAAATGGTGAATAAACTGACCAGTCTGGAACTACCCTTTCTTCCTCACACATGAACTGGGTCAAGTCATGGCTTTTTAGAGAATGTTCCTCATATTTGATGTCAAAAAAGAGAGGATTAACTAAAATCAGATACCCCATTTCCAAAACCAAGATTATCTTGGAAGGATGGGTCTGTTATACTTGGTTCTTGACTGCCTTCTCACCCGAGAGATCCCAGGATTACACTTATGAAACTCTTTCATATCTTCCTGGGAACTAACTACTATGAATGACCAGCCAGTGTCAGGAAACTTAATCCTGGTGAGAGATGACAAGTGCTTCCATTAGGGCTCCACTGCAGAAAAGACTACTCTGGTTCTTGGGCAGAGGAATAAAGGAAGGAACCTGGAGGGCTATATCCCTTATAATGTTTTGGCCACTGCACTCTAATAATGGGTTCCTCCTTTAAAAGTCTTGCCCAAAATATAAAAACTCAACATGTATACCAACTAGCTACTGGGTATCTCAGTGTGGAATTTTCCTCACAAATCTCAAGCTTGCTCACTTCGACAGGCACACCTCTCACCTCTCCCCCTCTTACACCCTGCCGTCTGGACACAGTTATTTATCTCTTTGGATTTTTCTGGACACACCGTGTTTTCGTTTGTACCTGGAACTTTGCACTTGTTCTTTCTGCATGGAACCATCTTGGTAACTTCTAGTCAATGGTTTAGGACTAACCTTACGTATTAACTCCTCTGAGAAGCTTTGCCCTCACTTATTCATTACGCATTCAGCAAATATTTATTAAGGACCCACTCTGTGCTAGGAGCTACTAAATGCCTGGGCATGGGTCTTATGTCAGCCCCTAAGCTGTCCCATAGACCCAGACTTAGCTCTATACACTTGTCACATTGTGCCATCTTTACTTTTCATGTAAACTAGACTGAGAGTACCATCTGGGCAAAACCAATATCTTATCGGTAGTTTTATTGCAATACCCAGCTCAACGCTTGACATTTAGAAAAGGCATTCAGAAAATATCTCTAGAATGAATGTATGAATGATCCATTTCTTCTCAAATCCTTTCTTCACTTTTTGAACACAAAATAGTCTGGTTAGGTTCACAGTTAATCTGAAAACATATTTTGTCTTTTTTTTTTTTTTTTGCCATTAGATTGGTGGAGCCCCTTCATCTCAGTAGAAGCCTGACCACCTGCTCTCAAGCTGAAACCACAGCAGGCCCTCCAGAATCTTTATCTAGCTCTTCCTGACGTAACTAACCTCTCTAGCTTTGATGAATCCAGGACATAGTAAGCTAAAGCTCTCTTCACATGTCCCGAGAAGTCCCTTTTCTTACTGTAATTCATCTTGAAAGAGTACTGACAAAGCCAATTTCAGGGCAAAGAAGTGTGCAATTGTGCACATCCTGAAGACAAAGACATGTGTCATGTACAGAATCTCCCTTTTCCTTTTCAGAAGGCTTTGTCCTTTATTGCTAAATATTCATGTGGTTCCGAGAGAGAAAAGCTTGATTTACAACCAGGTTTCAGTTGCTGCCCTACCTCCTTAGCTGGTTTTGGCATTCTCACAGCAAGCATGTGATAAAACTCAATAAATATTTATTGAATTGAATTTGGCGGTAAGGGATATGAACCCTGTAGAGTCCCACAAAGCCACATTCGTCAGGAACTATGTTAGTTTTTTAATCAGTTTAGAACACTTGGGACTAGAAACAGGATGGATAAAAATTGGTCACAGAAATTCTTTGTGATGTATTTCCCTCATGTCTTTCTCCTCTTTACCTCTAGCCACATAGACAAACCTTTTGAGATAATAAAATAAAGGCATTTCTATGGGCTATGTGAATACAATTCAGTTGACCTAGTCTTTGGTGTTAGTTTTGGGTCATATCGAATAACTAACATATCCTGTGCATCACAGAGTTGAATGAATGCTCCCGGGGCTTTCAGGGACAGGTGATGGTGTTCAAAGTTAACAGAAAAGACCAAGGAACCCTATCACATCTTTTCTTACTCTCTTATTTCCCTGTATTAGCCAATCACTTATGTGGGAAAGATTGGGCAACCCATTGTTCCTTTTTCCCCCAGTTTCTTTATTCAACCTTAATTATATATATAAGCCAAAGAGAGAGAGTATTGGTAAAATTATAACAATAAGTGAAATAAAAACAATTCAGTTAGGTTAGTGCAGTGTTTTCACTGTCCCGATAAGAACAAAGAAAACAATACTTGTATAAGCTAAGAAATACGAATTGCATAATTTCAGTGATTCTGCATATTAGCTAAATGCTTTTATATTTGCATTTAGAAGTGACACTGCAGAATATAGACAGTAAACTTCATGCGGATAATTTAAATTTTTAATTTTTCTTACTGAGAACAAATTAAGCAGCAGATTAAAAAAATCACGAGAAGTTGAGAGAGAAGATGTGGAAGAAAGGGAAAGTATTGTGTCTCAATACCTATAATAACGTTTCCCCCTGGTTTTCAAGTGAGACCCCTACAGTTTTATTTTTCTCTGGGAACAGCAAATTATGTAGCTGGCCCAGGTTACTAGACTGATGATGTGAATATTCATTTACTCAAACAGCTATATTCACTGAGTGCCCACTAGTACCTAGACCTAAAGAGATAGATTAGATAGAGAAGGATAGCTGATACCATAAAGTGGAAAGTAAGAAGCTCATCTAGGAGGCAAAAACAGGTGCCCTTAAGGTAAGACTCTGGAACAAGTTCGGGAAGCTCCTCCTGTTGCCCCTGAGACACTGAGGAAAGGCCTCCCTGAATGCTGCCTGGAGCAAGGCGCCATTTTAGCGTTGGTGGAACCCCCTTGGTTGGGATGTGAATGAGAGATAATTTAATTGAATAATCAGTGTCTTTCACAGGCTGTCCGGCTTATTCTGCTCCTAATATTGCTTGCACTCCATTGAGAGATGTGTTTCAAATGTCCCCTAGGTTAGCTCAAGGTATCAAGGAGTAGACTATTAGCCCAGGTCAGTCCTCCATAACCATCCTTACAAGGAACTGATATAATTAAGCTTTGAATACCAGACTCTTAAAAAAGGACTGCTGCCTTGAGTTTGGTAGACAACCTTCCCTCTTCCCTAATCTCCCACCTTGGTCATGAGGTAAGATAATCTCAAGGCCCAGGTATCCCCTCCTTCTCTTGGAACGAAAGTATAGCTGGTGACAACTATATCTGTGACTTGTCTTAGACCATGGCTTGACAGCTTTTGGACCCACAACTTCCGCAGCTTACTTAAAAAGAAAATTCAAGGAGCGGTTTGAATCTTCAACCAAATAAGCCAAATGTGCCCCCATTCTTATCAGATTTTATCTGGTTATGGTTCTTCTAGAATATTTCTCTCCCACTGCTCCTCAGTGGCCCATATCCCCCCAAGTTGTTCGATCTGATGTGGAAATCTATATCATATTGACTTCTACATTTTTGAGGTTTGGTCATTGCTGGGGGGGTCGGAGGGTGCTAATTTTTATTTTCTCAACTGTTTTGTCCTACTGGAATAACATTTAGTAACACTAGGAACTAAAATTTTCTTGAGGACAAGATTAATTGTTAGAAAAATGCTCTGTTTAGTCTTAGAATGGTACTTGCTTGACATAAACTTGGCATTCATTCTGCTTTCCCCATCTCCCAAACCAAGTTAATCACAAAGTGAATTAAACAACAACACTGCACAAATGTCCCATGGGATAATGAGATGGTCAAAACCTCTCAATAAGCCTTTCTAAAGTTCTACTGCTTCATTCACTCAGTCACATATTCAATATTTATTGAGGGCTCTCTGCCAGGTAGTGAGGTAGATACTGGATGTGAATGATGCAAAACAGAGTTTCAGCCTTCATCTCATGAGGAGCTCAGCTCATCATGTAGCAGGAGACACAGAAGATTATCAACTCTTCATACATTAAATAATTACAAGCTGTGCTTAGTATTATACTATGAAGTAAATGTATAAAAACTCATAGTATTATAGAACAGGAGGTCAGACCTAGTTAGGGGAAGAGGGTTCAGGGAAATTTTTCCTAAGGGTGCAATGAGCTCAAATACTAAGCTGTTGCAGAAAGAGCAACAGCTCTCAACTCTTTCTTTGCCCATTTTTGGGCTCATCCTTTCATCATCTCTTTGTCTTACACCAGTAATTCTGATCATTGTTGAAGCCAGGGATTCTGAAAAGGAGATGCATGAAGTCTTGATGTTATAGTTGCTGTTCTGCGTAGATGGGTTTTGAATTTTGCCCATTTCCAGGGGTGTGGCCAGGGAGGAGAGAATTGCCTTGTCTGCCATAGTGCTCGGTTTGGTAAATACATTAGGCGAGGACTGCCGCTCCTCATCCACATGTGTGGCGACATTACTAATCAATAGAAGCACTTGTTCTTGCTAAACCTAGATGAATAACTCTTGCAAAATGTCCAGGTTGTTTCTGTCAAATGATTAGAATTTCAGTGAGGAAGGAAACCTACTTGCCATTCCACATCCCAAAGCCAGTGGAACACAACTGGTTAACTAAGCTTGGGGCAATTGGATGCTTCTAATGTCATGGATCTGCCCCTGACTTATAATTCATCTAAACTTCAGGTCAAGGAAATCTCTTCTCCCAGATTTCTGCAAATCATACTTTAACATGGTCCTAACCTCTGGGTCTTAAGCACATGCATAAGTTATTAAATTAATAATGTCAACTGCTTAGAATAGTATTTGGCTCCTAGTATTTGAAGAAATAGATTAAAATAAATGCTAATTAATAAGCAATAAAAAATATCACTTTAAACTCTCACTGTTTTTGTAACATTATTATTAGAGAAAGGTCACTACTCTCAGGGAGCAGTGAGTGAGGAATAAAGGCAGAAACATTGCAAAGAATAGGGGGATAGCATATTGTCATGTAGTGTGGATAGGCTTTTCTTAGCAATATTTTAACCTCCCATTCTACTTGTTTTTGAAGATTGAACTCCCCACCGCCCTCCCAACCCCCACAGAAAACCATGGGGTTCAGAGTCATCTGGCCTGTTTGCTTTGCTGGTGACACGAGGAGCTGGGGATTCTCAGAAAAATTACTATGGCCCCTGTTTTGAAAGAACTCACATCCAAGTTGGGCGGCACAGAAATGAGGAAAATAAGTGGATCAAGTAGACCCTGTCCTTTCCTTCACAGATCTTGCAGTCTGGAAAAGAAAGATGTACTAAATAAATAAACACATCCTTAAAATTTTATATAATTCTATAAAGCTAAGTCACAAGATGCAAGAGAGGGAAAATAAGGAGGCCTAATTTAAAATTGGAGTGTCTGGTTAATGAAGACTTCTCTGAGAAAGTAGAGTGTAAGCTGGAGATGGTCTCATTTTTATATGAATACGTGCTTTGTGGGATGAAGTTTTCAACCAGGCATTTCGACAGTTTCATCACATAAAAGGTCATGAACATGCATTCTGATTAAGCAGGATGAGTTGGCAGGCTTACCTCTCTGTCCTGACCTTGGCGTAAGAATGGAAATGTTAGAACCGTTCTACTCAAAAGCTCTGACAGAAGATGAACACTTCGCTCCTACTCTAACTTTTATCTTCTTATGGAATCAGATTTTTGGGAAATAACATAACGTCCCCCTTGCCCCAAACCTGTGTCAGGGGTAAACTGGTATGAATAGGCTACATGGTCATTGAATGATAAGCAGTGCTCTTGTGGGAAGGGTGGATGGCATGTTATAATCAAAGAAGAAAAGATGTGTGTACTCAATTGTGTTGGAGCTATGAATTTGGTTTCAGGTCAGAGATGTTTGGGTTATTTCTTCGCATACACTCATAGATACATGTTAATAACATAAACTTCTGTTGGGAATCCATGTGAATCTCCTTGTATTAGTGAAGGCCTGGGGCCACTTCTTAATCTTATCAATGGCTGCACATAATAGATCCTCAACTCATGTTAGTTTGCCTCATTTCTGCACATTTTCCCCCCAGGTACAGCCTGTTACTTAAAGACCCAGAGAGTAGAAAAGAGCCTACCGAACCATCTAGTCCAGGGGCTTATCCATTATATTTTTAGGGGCACAGGCCCCATGGAAGACTATCCAGAGGGTGAACAGATAGACGGACTGAGCTGTCTCAACTCCCAATTCCAGCCATGTCATTTTTGTCCACTGAATTCAACTGGAGTTACATATAAATGTGTTTTAAAATTTTTTTCTAGTGCTAAAAGAATGTTTGGAAACCATTACCAGTTCTTGTCTTTGTTTTGTAGATGAAACAGCAGCAGAAAGGGGAAATGGCTGGCTCAAGGCCACACAGAACACGGAGTGAAACACAACCCAAACTCAGACCTTCAGGCTCACAGGGAAGCCACTTGAAGTTCTGTTCTCAGAACGTCCTGCCACTAGCCTCCACTCCGTTCCAGGGAAAGCAGCTTTTTCTAGGGGATTTTTGCCTTGAGAACATCACAGTTAAGAATTTCTGAATCTATTCATTTAGGATTGAATGCTCACAGTTGGCTGGATGTTCTAAGACACTGCTGAATACAGAAATAATTGAGAAATGCCTCCAGACAGAAAAAGGTCAGAAAGTATGGGCAGAACTAAAGCTGAGATTCAAATAGGAAAAAGTGAAATACCATCTGGGGAGAGGTTATCTGAAATGGAGACTAAGGGGGCTAGAAAAATCCTGGAAAGCCAGCGGCAAGAATAACATGGGCGTACTGGGCTGAACAGCACATTTGTGTTTATGATGGGATCCAGTAACAGAAAATAAAGAGACTGCTTGGGATGAGGCACAAGAAAACACCAAGTCACAATATATTAGGGAGACTGTCCCTCTGGTCTCAGGTAGTAGCCATTCTTAGAAAAAAGGCTGTTCCATTTTGTTGTCTCAGCAGCAAAGGATCAAGATGAATTAGAGGAAGTTCTGAGCCTAGCAATGAATGGGATGGATAACTGGCTTCTGGGGAAAAAGGCAAAAGATGTATAATGTTTTTTGGAGGACTGTCATAATAGTTTCCCATTACAATGCTAGTAAACTAAGACACCAAATGGGGAGTGAGATTACTTGGGTGTCCTGAGATTTAGTGGAAAATGATTGCATATAGTTAAGAATATCAGAAGATAGTTTAAAGTCGGGGATAAAGTTCTACTAGAGAGAATCAATACATCAGCAAATTGAATCACTATGCCAGAAGTAGGAGAAGTTTAATATGAAGTAAGATATGCATCTTTCCTCATAAATTCCCAGCTATGGGATGTCTGCAGCTAAAACATTTTGTTTTCCCTTGAACAGTCTGTGTTCTCTCCTGATGGTCTCTGCACCTGCTGTTCTTTTGTCTACATTAGTCATTGTCTACTGCCTCTCCCTCCTCCTCAAGACCTTTGAATGACTGGCTCCTTCTTAGTATTCAGGTCTCATGTCTCAGTTAAAATGTCACCTCCCCCTTTTTAAAAATGAGACTTTGACTGTCCAGGTAACTTGACAAATATCACGCAATGTCTTACTCCACGACCCAAGCTTTTCAGTCTCAAAACTGCTTTACTTGATAAGAAATATATATTTCAATTACAGGAAAAAAAGTTTATGATATCATAGGAGACACAGATATCAGAGCCTCTATCTTAAGTCTAGGAAAGTTCAACTGATAAGAAAGTACCTGGTGACTAGAAGTCATCATTTGGGGTATTTTGAAAAAAGCTTTATGACAAACAGAACCTTGTGAGAGCCACCAGTTTCTAGAATGCCAAATGGATGGGCTTTCTATAAATTTTATCAAAATAATTTAAATAGGATCCCTGAGAACTAAATGACATCAGTCTCTTCTTGGAAAATGAGTACACGTTAACCAACTAGAGGTCTTATTAATAAAATAATGAACTCTGAGTACTATATTATTAAATAAGACATCATATTTGTTTTGGAGCCATACATTGAAGTAAATGTATGCATGTTATACATACTGTACGTGTCTCATTTACTCTTTACTACAACTCTATGAGGTATACGTACTAAAGTTATGTATCCATTTTACAGATGAGGGAACTGATGTTTAGAGAGGTTGAGTGACTTCCCAAATGTAACACTTAGTAAATAATTTATTAATTCCACAAATATTTATAGAGTACCATCAGGCTTTCGGTCATGGGAAACAATCTTTATAAAGCAGTGTTTTCTGCAATGATGGAAATGTTTGATAATCTGCGCTATTTAATATAATAGCCACTAGCAACGTGTGGTTATTGAACACTTGGTGTGTAGCTGGTGTGACTGAGGAACTAGATTTTAATTTTCATTTAATTTTAATTAATTTAAATTTGCATTTAAATAGCCAAATGAGGCTATTGTATTATGCATTGTAGTTCTAAATTATACAGTTTCTTTTACTAAGCTCTAGAGATAAAGTGGATTCTGACTATTGCTTCAGAGAAGGTTAGAGTAAGAAGGGACTTTAGGAGTCATTTGGTCAACCTTATAGATAAGAATGCAGAAGTCAAATGAGTTGCTCACATCAGCTAAAGTTAGCCACAGTCAGGACCCAGAGCTTGGATCGGCTAACTCTCAATCTGGTGTTTACTTCCGTAGCTTGTACTGACTCCCCCTCTAATTAGACCATTCTGTTTTCCACTTGGAATCTCTAAACCATTTTGACAATAATTAACAAATGCATCTAAAAATGGAACGCAACCCATGCACATGGTTTCAGAATGATAGCATCTTGCCTGCACCATGGCAGAATGATTCGGCATTTGATCCTTCAGAAACCAGTTAGCACGTGACATGCCTATCACGTCTGCAATGATGCCAATGAGATGGTCTCTCCAGTCATGCATGACCCCCATATGCTTTACTGAATAAAAGAAACACCATTTTATCTGCATAACACTTAGTCACCAGTATTTTCTTTGGAGGAAAATGCCACTTGGTTTATAGGAAACCATTTTTGACATAACACCTTCTTTGATAAATCTCTAGGTGACAGAAACAGAGGGAGCAGAGGATCCTGTCTTTCTCACATGCCACTGATTAACTTGCTTGTACTACGAGTCTGTTCATTGCCACACTGCAAAACAAACAGATGTATATTAACTGTACTTTTGCCTGGACATGGTCCTTGTTAACATGCGTTGGAAAGCATCGTGCCCTATGCCGAAGCAGAATGTCATATTGACTCTGCATTTAATTGACTATCAAAGAACACATACAGGTCGGGAAGCACTCGGAGGGAAGTTTGCCTTTGCTCTTTTTAAATAAAGTAAATATCAAAATAATGGCGATTAGCTGCTGCGTGAATGAACCTGTCTTGCCATGCTCATTGGATGTGAGGAGGAGACTGCAAGTGTCTCTGAGACGAGAACGACCGAATAATATCATTCTAAACATGCTCTGCCAATGACTGAGTTTCTATCACACTGATCACTTATTGAAGGTGAAATTCTTATACTAGGTGGAAATGAGGGCTGTTATTTAAGGGAAGAAGATGATACTATCTCTTGGTGCAGAGTTTTATTATTTGGGGCCAGACATTCCATCCTCTCTCTGTGATTGACAATAACAGTCCAAGTTCCATCATTCCTATGAGAGGTGACTCACCCATCCATTGCTATCAAAGAACCAAATTTAGATTGGATATGTGAACCATAAGCACAACTCCTCCACATCTGCTCAGCTAAAACCCAGCAATTACTAACACTGAAAAATCAATGGGATAAGGTGAGCCATTACAAAATCAACTACAGTTCAAAGACAGTGGTTTGGGGGCTGGGATAAGCATTTTTATTTTGCTTTTATGGAAAAGTCTCATAAATTATAATTAATGCATCAGAACCAAGTCAATCAAAATGACCTCTCCTTCACTCCCATCATCTTTACCATTCTATTATTAACCAGCTTTCTCTGAAATACATAATCAGGGATCTATAGGGTTACCAACTTCAGGGGAAAAAGTTCTAAGGATGTTTATTTTTTAATATTTATCAGCATCATTTTTGTATTTGTATGATGTTTCATTTTGATGAGCAAAACTACATTTCTCCCTAAACCAGCTTTGGGGGCATCAGTGTAACCATTAAAACATTTAAAATAATCATTCGCAGTATGAACAAAATATCAGCCACCTCCTAACAATACTTCACGTTTAGAACTTTTATGAAAATTAATGGGAGTTTTGCCTGCACAAGAACTGCTTAATGGGGAATCTATAGAGAAGGCCAACATTGAAACAGGTAAATTAAAATCAAATGCTCCCAGAAGACAAGAATTAGCAGAATTGTGTTTATAGTGATTATGTAATAATGGCCACAGCAGGTCTAATATGTTACATTCAGACTTTTCCAATTTTATTTGTATGAGAACTTTTTTCAGAAATGGCTCCAAAGAGTGAATTGCCAGTGCTGCTTTAGCAAGGGAGAGGACAACGTTCAGAGGAGATGCCCTCAGTGCCCAAGCTGAACTGATAAGTGGAGAATGATACCCCTCATTGTCTCAGGAGATCCTCCCAACTATCCTTCAAAAAAGTTTAGAAAACTACCATTATCCCTCCTTCACAGATGATGAAACCAAAGTGAAGATCAGGTATGTAGCCTGCCTCACTCATGCAGCTTCTTCATGACCGATGGAGGATTCCAAAAGTTGCCGAGAATCCTTGAAGATGAGTGAATAAGCATGGAGCCAGTCCTGCTGTCTCCACTCTATGAGAAGGTAAACCAATTCCCAGGATGTTGAGCAGCATTTCTGAGAGTTGAGCAACACAAGACCTAAAACGTCCTTATCTGCTCCTTTATCCAATCATTATTGAGCATCTGTTGTGTACGATGCTGTCTAGGGCCTGCTGGCTATTTGAGGATTTAACAAGCCTACATTCCTGGTTTCGGTATCACCATTACATTTGATAAATTTATTTTCTCTGTGCCAGTTTCACTCTCTGGAAGGTCATCCCATGGCTCTAGCCTTCATTCTCCTAAACTGGATATCCTACAGAAAGAGCATATGTCTTGACTGAAGGTTCCAGTAAAAGTGCTGTGGTTGAGTTTTATTGGATTGAGCTGTATCATGTGCCTGTACCTCAACCAATCACAGTGGCCACAGAGGGGCTGAACAGGCACTGGCCAGGCCTGTGTCATACTGCTAATCTTGAAGGAAGGGTTGTAAGAACAGCTCCATATAAATTTCATTAGTATGAGGAAGGAATGATTCTCCAAAGAATATTAAGGTATCATTATCAGAAAAATGAGAGAATAATGATAGGCAGGCAAAAACTATTCTCTAGATATGTTAAAATGCTCTGCATTTAATAAATGGGAAAATTTAGGCTAGAGAGGTTTAATAGCTTGACTAAGAAAAATATAGTAATGAACAGTAAGGAAAGCGTCTTTAACTTCTAGCTCCTGAGAAAATATTCACAGACATCTATTACATCCCTGATCACTGAGGTCAGGAAGAAGTGTTCCATTCACCTTTCAATTCATCCACTGCAAATAGGGAAAAGAAAAAAAAAACAAGAGAAGTAACTAAACAAATTTTATAAACACCCAAGAGCCCTGAGTATATTTTGGCTGGAAAGATGTTTGTTCACTTGTGTTTAATGAATGGCCCCTTATCTGACAATGCTGAGACACCCATTTAAACTACAACATCTGTATTTACATTTGCTGAAGACACGCTGTTATTAAGTTGAAAAATTGCTATCTCAACAGTCTCGTATGCTTTCAACTTTGTCGACCAAGGTAAAAAGTCTTTAACAAAGAGCCCTAGTGCTGTTAAGGACAAATACTGAGAATTCAAAGGCATTCTTTTGAGGGGATGATCTAAGGAGAATTACCACCTCACAAACCAGTCAGGAAACTGTTTCACTGAAGAGCCAGCTCAGCATTTACAGTGATTAAGACACATAGAATTACCCTTTCTTTATTGACTTTCCCAAGTCTTCTCTGTTTTGAAAAACAAAACTGATGTGCAAAGCATTTTGTTCACTTAAAAAATGAATTTTTGATTTTTTTTATCCCCATTATATCTTATAAGATAGGTGTGCCTGGTGAGATTATTAGAATAAAAATATATTGAATTAAAAAACAAAAAAACAAAAACAAAGAACCTCCCTAAGGAGATGATAGATGTGGCTTCTATTGATGTTTGGGGTGGGCCCCAGAAAGAGATGCTGAGACTTGTCCAAATTCTTTCCACGCCTCGGAATTTTAAAGGAATTCAGCAACATTAGCTTTAATAATAATAATAAAAAAGCCATCAAATAGATGGAAACTATAGTTTAATGCTGTGCATTTTGTCACCTGTTTGTTCTGAATAACAGAGCTGAGGACTTCTTTCCAGCCCTGTGGGTGTAAGTGCCTAAAAGATAAAACAAGCAGGAATAATGGCGTAAGGTTACCATGTGTCATAGTGCACTGGTGGAGAATGGTGACCTAGAGAATGGCAAGATGTCCTCCCAAGGGTGGCCATCAGATGTGTAGAACAGGATTGTATAAAGTTGAGAGTGAAGGATCTGCAGGAGGTGGCTGGATACCAGCTTGTACATAGGGCATATACCAGGTCATACATGGGGCATACATCGGGCTATATATGGGCCATACACCAGTTCGTACATGGGGCATATACTGGGTCATACATGGGGCATATACCAGGTTGTACATGGGGCATACACCGGGTTGTAAATGGGGCATACACCAGGTCGTACACGGGGCATATACACCACTTTGTACATGGGGCATACACCAGGTCGTACATGGGGCATACAATGAAGCTTCATCCCTTGGGGGGAAAGTGCACCAAGCCCCACAATGTCTGAGAACATCAGGGAGCTGGCTGAAAACGGTGTGTGTTCTTGGCAGCACTAGAAGTCAGTGACTATGGGAACTGGTGTGGTGTTTGTGTTTCTAAACCCAAATTTATACCTGTATCTATAATTCTGTTTGATTATATAAGGAATAATCATAATTCTAATGCTGCATGTACACCACCTCATTGAATCCTCACAAGGGCACTAAGAGATGAGATAGGCAGGTTAGGGCAGGTATCATCTTTCTCATTATACAGATGAGCATACTAAGGTCCAAAGATGTCAAGTGATTTGCCATAAAAGAAGCAAGCATTAATTGTAGTCAAGTCCATGAAAATAGAGCCAGGCAACACAGCATAGTAATTAATTGCTTAGACTCTGAACTCAAACGGGACTTTTTATCTTGGTTCTCCCATAACTGCCATGTTACCTTAGGAAAGCTACTTAACTCTGAGCCCCAGTTGTCTCAACTAGACATGGAGTTATGATCAAACTCATCTTTATAGGTGTTTGTGACGATAAAATTAGATATATGATTTAGCACAATTTAGCAGGAATTCTGGCACAAAGTATTTGACAAACGTTGTTACCTATTGTTACTATAGGCAACAATAGTAACTGTTTCAATACAGTTTCAATACTATGGTTTTCAAGCAGATTACCAAGCTAGGACCCAGATATGAAGGGAGCCAGTTGTCAGAAATAGTGTTCAAATTAGGGACTGGGTTTTGGAACCAAGAGGAAACGTAATTTTCAGAATTCAGACAAAATGTACTACCAAACTTACTAGTCGACCTGTCTTGCTTGCCTACTCACCATCAATTTCTTCTTTTCTAAGTAATAGCTCCTTTGGGGAACTACTCCTACCAAATTCTTGGTAACTGTGCTTCAGTGGAACTCTATTCTCCTGCCCAAGAGTTGGCGCTCAACCAGGCTTGGCTAAAGAGAAAAACATACTCTCTGGCTATGGTGATTGATTTAGCCTTGGGCAAGTGGACTAAGCTAACCAAATTAGAGTGAACCCTGGGACTTTTGTATGATGGCTAGAAAAAGATGCACTCTCTTTCCGCTGGGGCTACTGAGCTACAAGGTAAGTCCAAGGGACTGGAGGTCATCTTGCCACCCGAGGAGACACCTTCTTGGCAGTGAAGTCAACCTGGAAGAAAGCAGAGCTAAAAGGTGGAGGGAAACTGAGTCCCAGTGGTTGAAGGTAGCTGCACAGCAAACCAGCTCTGCTCCTAGGGGAGGCATTTTGCTCTTTATGATTAAATAAATTTTGATTCTCAATTCCAAAATGTCTTTCTTGCTCAATATCTGCAAATGTCCTGGATAATGGGTTTAATCCGTGCTCCAGGTGAAGGAGAGGAGACTACAAGCAGTAGCATGTGGGCCGAGTCCAAATTTATACCTGTACTTGTAATTTGGGGGATGGCATTCCATTCCTTTCTATTCTGGTTATTGCCCCCTTCCCTCCAATTCCACTTCCTAAAAAATGTAATTGCTGCTAGGAGTTTGTTGAGATAACATCACTCATGGGTTGATTTATACCCGGCAAGTGCCTGCACGCTCTCCTCAGATAGATTCAAAGTGTCGGAGTGTCTTGTGCCTCAGACCTTGAGACGGTTTTCCTAGAAAATGGTTTAATGTGGGTTGTTTTGTTCTCTCTTACCAACGGTTCAAAGCATTTTAATTAAGCTCTGTTTTATTCATCCCTTACTCTTAATAAAGCCCTTTATTTCACAACTCAGTTGAGAACAGTTAAATATTTCATCTGAAGCACAAACCCCCATTCACCACACAGTAGCGTTGTGCAGATAAAGGAGTTGTGTATATGAAAACCCTCTTGAGACTCAGCCGGGTGACACGATCTGGGCTGAGAGGCAGGAATCCTGGGCTCTAATTTCAGCTCTGTTGGAGAGGATGGCGAAACTCAGACTTCGTTTCCCAGAGCCAAAATGAGAATGCTGAAATTGGTTTACTTCATTGAGCCTTGGCAGGAAGTCTGAGGGAGACAATATCTTCAAGGCACAAAAAGTACTTGGAAAAAAAGTCATCATATTACTTAAGGGATCAAGAATATATTCTGATGGATGCGAGCACTTAAGCAAAATGTGTTCTTGTAGACTCCATAGCTAGCACAGGACGAACACTGGGGTGTGTCCCAAGGACACTTCTGCACTGGAAGTCCTTTGTTTTTACCATCGCATAGGATCACACGGCGTTCTACACAGGAAGTGCTTTGCATGTCTCACTCGCTGCTCAATTAATTCATCAGTCTGCTACTTATTTCCAGAGTGTTCTACTATTTGCTCGGCACTAGAGAAACTAAACAGGGGTCAAGCATGGCTGGTCATTCGTAATTTCATTAAGTCCACAAATATTTATTGAGCACCTATTATGGGTCAAGCAGTGGAATTATAAAGGTAGGTTAGCAGGGTCACTGCCCTCTAGCACCTCTCTACTCCCACCCAACAGTGGTCTTCAGACCAGTGGCTTCAGCAACCGCTAGTTTTTTAGAAATACGAATTGCAGGTACTGCCTCAGATAAACTGAATCAGAATTTGTGTATTAACAAGACCCTCAGGCGATCTGTATGCATATAAAAGTATGAAGAGTACAGCATTAGGAAAGCATATGTCACAGTACAGTTTAGTCTGAAAAGAACGAGCTAGTAGTCTAGAAACCTAGGTTGCCAACTTTCTGCTCTGACGTTCACTGTGGAACTGTAGCAAGTTACTTATCTGTGTTATAACTCAATGCATTAGCTTCACAATGAAGATGGCAGTATCTGCCCTTTCTCTCTCATGTGCTATTATGAAAGTCAGAAGAGAAAATATTTCCAAAAGTGTTAGCGCTATTCAAAAGTTAGTCATTGTTGTTATAGTCTTTAAGGTTTGGAGATATATCTGTCTATCTATCATGCCTGGCTGCATTGCCCAGGAGCTGGAATTTGATTCTAATTTAACAATATCCTGCATTATGACTCTATGAGAAGGAATTCTTATCTCTAGGTTTCAGAGATGTGAATAACAGGTTTGTGAAGGTGCCAGCCTGCAGTGAGGTTTTAGTGATTTTTAGCTATATGTATAACAGAAATGGTTATGGTAGACTTTTTATATATTCAGCTCATTTCAATAAAACTTACTGAGAGCTTGACTACTGGGAAAAAACACTGAGTATGGAAGGTTTGGTTTTGGCTCTCATGAGTGTTCATGTTTGGAGGATGATGTAATAAAATAATTATAATTCATGGTAGAATAACATCTAGGGGCTCTGAGAGAGGTTCAGATAATGGTGAAGACATGGCTAGATTTATAAAACAAGAGATTTGTAAAACAATAACATGACAGGTTATTTAGACACTACAATGTTATCACCTGCCCCTTTGGCAAAGTGTCGGAGCAGTGGGGTTATGACATACCCACATGTGTTGGGAAAAACTATTACTAGATTATTAGAAAGTGATGACCCAGCTCCAGTGGGAATGAACACCTACCTGTCCTACTAGCCGTCAGAGTCGAGAATTCAGACACAGAACACTTAGGAAGAGGTCTTTATCTCCTATAGTTTATCGAATTTCTCTAGGAAAGTGCTGTCGTACTGCCCGTCTACAGCAAGAAATCATTGTTAGATGAAATTACATTGAGATTTGGATGAGAACAACATTGCTAATGTTTGACTGACAAGAACCATTGCCGAACCCCGACATTCCTGTTTCATACCCCCTCATATCTTGCCCCTCTGAAGTGTTATTAAGAGTCCTCAGCACCTCGCTGGACCCCAACGGGGGGCACACTTCACATACGGTGATGACGTAGAGTGGAAAATCAATCTGGAGGAATTAAGTTTCATTATTGAACGCTTAGCCGGTGGGGTAATCACTAGAGTTAATTCCCCCATCAAAGGTTAAGCTGACCCCTGTCAGCTTTAAATCCCTGGCCTTCCTATTGCATGGTGTTTCATTTTTAAAAAGTGAATTAATTGGCTGTTTAGTGAGCCAGAGGCTCAAGCTTCCTACTTCTCCTCACTCAGCAGATTTTCAGCTCTGTGAGATTTGGAGACTGGACGCTACTGAGAGGACCAGCGGGGGTTGTGACGGAAAACTATCCTTGTGTAGCTTATGTTTCCCCAGCCATAAAATATGCCAAAGCTGTGTGAAAATGACCAAGCCAGTCCTCCAGAATGACTGCCAGAGGGGCCTCAAGCAACCTCAGAAATGAGAATGAGAATGAGGAGATCTGAATTATATTTTAGGTTCCCCAAGATCATAATCTTCTTTGTTTCTCTCTCTGGCAAACCAGCAAGAGAACTGCTCTAGTTAGCATGTGATGCAGACAAATTTGTCACTAACTAAAGGTTCTGTCTGCCAAGTATCATCCCTGTCTGCCATTCTGTCCTCCCTTTTCCCATCAGTCTTCTTTTGCAACTCTGTTCCTTTTTGGGGCACTCACTTCCTTTGTGCACCCTCCACCCTGGACCCCCTTGGTCACATCCCCAAGCTCTTCATCAGGTTTGCATTTTTTTTTTTTTTTAGCAGCAACAAGTATTCACATTACAATTATCCTTTCATGAGTATAATTTTGTGTCACTCCACAAACAGACACTGAGCACCTACTATGCATTAGGCAGGAGACAAACAAGGTCCTTTCTTTCCCTGAGATTCCTTTTGGGTGAGGGAGGCAGATGTTGGCCAAACAAACAAATGAAATAGGTTCATTTCCGTTAGCAACAGGAGGAAGAAACAGAGCTCAACCGTATATGACTGAAGATAGGGGTGAGGGTCGAGAGACACTCTCTATAGAGTAGTTGAGTAAGAGCTCACTGATGCAATGGGAGATGAGCTGAGGCCTAATCGATGAAAGGGGCCAGGCATTCTGAGATGTGAGATGTGGAGAGGATCGTCCCAGACAAAGGAACTGCAGATGAAAAGCCATCGGTGGCTCCAGATTTTTCATCCAAGAGGAATTTTGGGGTAGGCTGATAGAAACGGTGGTGGGGGTTTCAGGACTTATCTGGAAGCTGCATTTGCAGAGTAAGAGCATTCTTTTTGCTTATGTCGTGTGCTCTTATTGTGAAGGGCTTGGGGAAGGTTTGTAGAGATTTTTATGGAAGGGGAAGAGCTCCCCTGACAATGGCATATGTGTGACTTCTGCTTATAAGGCTATGACTGAGATACAGTGCAGGGTAGAATATGAGTAATTCCAAGTATCCTAGCTATAAGTCCACTCTTTTCTATTCTGCTCCAAAAAACATACCAGAATGCATTAGTAACATAATTATGGGTATTATTGTAAAGTATGCTTTGATTTTTGCATTAAAAAATTAGAATTAGAAGTGTGAATTATACATTACTCCCAGCACACCTCACAAACTGGTAGGGAGCCTGGCTGTCCTTTCTTCTTGCCACCATCAGCACCGCTTCTCAGGTAGCTATTACGGTGAAATTGGAAACATTCTGATGGTTTAGTTTATGTTCAAGTGTCTGTAGGAAATAGTGACTTCCTATGTTTATTCTCCAGGTATGTGCATTTTAGTAGGGGCAATGGTTTCACTAGTAGGAAGTGCATGGACGTGGGTGAGTTCAATCATGAGTCAGGCTTTCCTGCAAAAGCCCTTCCTAGAACTCCTGAAACTCCTCCATGTAGCTCTTCTCCACCCATATAGTGTTGCCTATGATCCTAATGTTTTAGAACACTGCTCCCACTCCCTACTACTTTGTGGCTTTTAGGCTCTTGAAAATTAGCATTGATTTTAGGTGGTCAAGACATGGAAACAACCAAAGTGTCCTTGATAGATGACTCAATAAAGAAGATATGGTATATATACACAATGGAATACTACTCTGCCAAAAGAAAAGATGAATTAGTGCCATTTGCGACAACATGGATGGAACTTGAGATTATTATGTTAAGCGAAATAAATCAGACAGAAAAAGTCAAGAACCATGACTTCACTGATATGTGGGATACAAAACTGAAAGCATCAAAGGAACAAAACAAACAAACAAACAAACAAACAAAAACTCATAGACACAGACAATAGTTCAGTGGTTACCA
The DNA here is from genome assembly GCF_964194185.1 of Rhinolophus hipposideros. Lineage (NCBI taxonomy): Eukaryota > Metazoa > Chordata > Mammalia > Chiroptera > Rhinolophidae > Rhinolophus > Rhinolophus hipposideros. The sequence continues at coordinate 17,393,237 of NC_138059.1, read as the reverse complement.
GAGGGTAAGGGAGAAGAAGGGTGGCAAATGAGGGCAAACCGGGTTAAATATATGGTGATAGAAGGAGAACTGACTCTGGGTGGTGAACACACAATGTGATATACAGATGATGTATTACAGAATTGCTCACTTGAAACCTATATAATTTTACTAACTATTGTCACCCCAATAAACTTTAATTTTAGAAAAGAAAATTAACAGTGTGATACTCTAGGAATGCTTAAGACTCAAAAAGTAATAAAAAATAATTGGTAGTTACCAACATTTTTATTCTTCTAGAAGACCTGTCCTCCAAAGAATTTCTATTCATGTCAATTAACAAGTTTCTCTTGAATAATAACAGAAAAACAATAACAACTATAACAACAGCTGATACAAATGGTGTTTCCTGTGTGCCGCGCTCTATTCTGAGACTTTACTTATGTTGACTCATTTAATCCTTGCAATAATCCTGTGTAGTACTATTGCCCATCCCCATTTTATGAAGGAAAAAAATGGAGGCTCTTATGCTAAATTCACACACTTGCGAAAGGGTGGATATTTGGGAACTCTGAAATGTAACAGTACTTCAATAAGAGCTTCAACCATGGAGTCACATCCCAAAGGATGTGGTTTATTAATCACTAAACTAATTTCTGCAGAATATGCCAAAGGCTTCCACTGTTGGGGAGGAAGATGTCTTATCAATAAAATTTATTCTTGTTAGAGAGGGCTGTGAAGCTGCAGAGAGGTTTTAACTTTTAATTATTAAAGAGTGAAATAGAATTTCAGATGAATCCCTTAGAGGTAATTTATATTGCAATGTTTTATGTTGCTTTTATGTACAGATGTCAGGAAAGATGGCTCTACATGAATATTGCAGGATTAAGGGAGGGCTTAAAGTTCAGCTCCAGAGATGAAGGTCTCTCTGTCTTCTCAGCAGGGAGCCACTAGCATCTCAAGACCAAGATGATGAAATCTTCATTGAAACCTTAAAGGTTAGAGGTAAAAAGCCTTTCAGACTAAATATTTGGCTTCTAAGGTAAAACTGCAAATCAATGCTAATACCGTGTTTCCCTGAAAATAAGACCTGGCCAGACCATCAGCTCTAATGCGTCTTTTGGAGCAAAAATTAATATAAGACCCTGTCTTATTTTACTATAATATAAGGCCTGGTATAATATAGCATAACATAACATAACATAACATAACATAACATAACATAACATAACATAACATAACATAACATAACATAACATAATATAATACCGGGTATAACATAACAGAACAGAACAGAACAGAACAGAACAGAAAACTGGGTCTTATATAAGACTGGATCTTACATTAATTTTTGCTCCAAAAGATGCATTAGAGCTGATTGTCCAGCTAAATCTTGTTTTGGGGGAAACACGGTAGCAGGGTCTTTCTCATCTTCTTTATTTTTATTACATTAGCCTATATTCCTTCAGAATTCATTTCCTGGAGGTCACAAACTATGTAATTGCTTCTCTTATCCTAATTTCTTAAAGACTTTCAGCTTTTGCAAATCTAATTCAGAAACATTCTGGGTTATTTTTCTAGCTTAGATACTATAGCTTCTCTCAAAAACAAAAACAACACAAGAACACCTTACAAAACAATAGCTGCTCACAAATAAAATAAAAGCAACATCTGTCATCATTGGTCCTTTAAAACTGTAAGTTGTCTTTCTAGTTTCAACTTTTGACAAACAACTCAAAACACCTTTTCACAGACAGGTCATACGGTTATTTCAAATACTGTCTAAAACCTCTAGAAAGAGATTTGATTAAATTGGAAGCACAGATGACTGATACTCTTAAAATAATTGCTGCCTTAGTGACTCAACATGTGATCCCTGCCATTTATTATTACACTTTTAAGTGCACTAATCTAAATTAAAATCTTCTAAGATCAATAACTCATTTTTTTTTAACTACTGAGCATTCTTAATGCATTGCCAGACCAGATAAGTCATATTTTCAGAACTTGAACGTCTATAATGTAGATTTGGAGTTATATTTTACTGCAGGCTCCCTTTTTTGCCCAAATATATTAAAACAGATCAACCATCCCAAGTGTAAATGTCTCTCAATAGATCTTGTTCCTTCTCTCTGCATACCTCCTCACTTGAAAGATATCATCATTTTCTTTTGAGATGTGAAACTACTCCTCAAGCGGGTCTTTTATTACCTAACAACAATTGGAGTCATTCGTCTTTGCATTGCTATCAGGTGGTGGTAAAATTTTGGTGAACTTATTGAAAGAAAAATTTGTCAACAATTCAGTTCAAGGTGAAACTCACTCTAAGGTGAGGTATTGGCAATCAGGCAAACACCTCTGAGATTCTGAGACAGGTCTGAGGTCCACGGGGAGTCAGAGTTGGGTAGAAATATGACTGTCCCCTTTGGTTGGGCTTCCATGCCAAGGAATACAGATGCTCTAATTTGAAAAAAACAGATCCAAGCTTTGATGAACTGTACCAGTAAGAGGGTTTCGAAGGAGGTTCCTGATCGGCTCTACTTATAGAAAACTGAATGTGATGCTGATAAATGGTGAGATTAGCAATACTTTCAGAGGTCCTCTATGTTCACAGAGCAATTCGAAACCTGAGCTGCAATTTCGAAGCAACACACTTGCTTCATCAGTGTTGGTTAGGGAAGCATTTGAGACCTACTTACTCTGGGCTAGAATTCTATCTGAGTCAGCCCATGGTAACGCTTCTCCATCTGCATAATTTCGACTGAGTTTTCAAACAAGAAAGGAGACTCCTGGTCAATGCCAGGGCTCTGGCTGCTGAAGTGTCCCTCTCCATTTGTCGCATCCACTTTAGTCAAAGAGGAAGCTAAGGGGAGTGAGAGAAGAACATAATCTCTCAAGAATTATTCCACCATCTTACCCTGACCACCCATTCAGCCATTCTTTCCTCTGTTCTGCAACCCTCTCTGCTCCCCATTCCCATATCACATCCTCTGATCCCAAGTGTGGTCAGTAAGCCTACATTTCATTGCGTGTGAATAATGCCACATAACAACCTACACTTACCATGCTCTCAGGAGGCTTAGAGTCTTGAGAGGTGGTAGCAGAAGGCACAGTGCTATTTAATATGAAATGTAAGGCATTCTTACAGTATCACTTATGATATGTGGACTTTTACTGAAAAGGAAACCAGGCTATTAGATTATTTGGCACTGCTTAATTGGGTGTTTATACTCAAACTAATTACTTGTTAGTAACTAAGGCTTAGAAGTGGTTACAGACGGGCTTTTGTATGGCCTGTACTCACTCCAATTGGTTTATCGTAGAATCGTATGTGGGAAAATGAGATTAAGAAATCTATTTGCAGCTGCAAAGTTTAGGCCCTGGCATACTTTAATAACCGTACTATATCCTGAGTTTGTGGAGGGCTAGGCAATATTCTAAATACTGTTCATACATTATCTCACTGAATAATGACAATAATCCAATAAGTTGGATGCTATTGTAATCATCGACTTTTAACACATAAGGAAACTGATTAAACCACTTATCCAAAGTGACCTAGCTTATAGATGGCAGAACTGGGATTCAATCCCAGGTTTTTTGCTCCCAGGGCTCATACCTTTGACTGCTGCCATACAGCTTCTCCTTGTCTGGACTCATCACAGCTTTCAACAGATGGGCTCACCACCTAGGAGGATTCTGCAACTGAGGGCTGACATCCACTGTGAGCCCCAGATAAACCCGTAGTCAAGGCAGGCGGTTTTAAACATTCTCATACTGTCATTTAGTAGGACTTGCACTCGAGCTCTGGGTGCTCCACTGAAGACCTCTGAGCTGCCTGATCCCTCACTGGAACCTAAGTCTCCTTTCTGACAGATGAGTATCACAGAGCCTAGCAGCGTCTTTTGTGTCCTTGTTGATGACCACAATTTGCCTTTACTCCACGGAGGACCTCAGTCTCCATTCCCCTCCATGGAGCTCTGTTCCTCCTCATGGAAACCCTTGCGTCAATTGCTCTCCAAATTGTGACCGAGCTTGTTATGGCTTTTTGACATTGTACTGGACATTCCTCTCTACTGTTAGAATATATACTCTATAGAATTGGAGTATAGAGTTGGTCACCATAGCAATGTTAAGACTAAGCCAATTGCTTGGAACAGGGTAGGCATGCAACAAACATTTGTTGAATGAATTAATGGGAAATCTCTGTATCTTCTGTCTCACCTGAGAGGGCATACCTCAGGCCAGGCTCCACCTCCCTCACCTTCACTCCTTGCCATTGGAAAATTAACCATCCTATCCTGGGACTAAGTTTTAATATATGACAATAGACAGAACGTGTCAACATTTAAACTCTCGCATTAACTCAGATGACACAGAGACTAAAGGTCTATTCTCCTGACCCTCATGTTTTAAAAACGTGATCTTCCTGATTTTATGCAATGCATAAACAGACATCAAAATGAGATTAATGATGATATTTGCATAAACGGGTTATTAATATTAAAATAAAATGATGAATCTTTAAATGTAACATTAATTAGAAACCTGAACTAATTTCATTATTAGCAACTAATATCTTGGGGACATGATCGTACTTGAAATACTGAAAAGAATTTTTTTTGTACAAAGTAATATGTACAAAGTAATATGAACAGAGTATTCATATTATGTACAGAGTAATATGAAAATTTCATAACATAAAGCAATATTTGGCTTTTAAAATTATACTCTATTTAAAGCAATCATGTATTTCACCTTGTCATTTTTAACAGATTTTTTAAGGGCTAATTTACCTACCATAAAACTCACCTGTTTTATGAGTACACTTCAAGGATTTTCAGTACGTTTACATAGCTGAGCAGGAGCCTTACGTTCTAATTTCTGAACACCATATGTCACTGTTAATGTAGCTCACACACAAGGTAGTTGCTTATTTTAATTTCTCAATTCACTTTAAGATATGATGGTACAAACCACAGAAAGGACCCTGATGATGTTGGGAGCTACTGATGAAGAAACTGAACAAAAAACCTGCGCTGGGTATTGGCTGGTACAAGTGTGTACTGAGTTGCTGTGGAGAACCTCCCTTTCTCTCACTTTTCCGTTTATGCTTGAGAAGCAAGTGCCTGATTAGTTTTAACTTGATAGGCTCTTGATAGGGGCTGTTCGAAGCAGAGAGAAAGCAGGGGAAGGGAGTGGATAAGCAGAGGGACCAACTGATCTCCATGAGCAAGTTCTCCAAAAATGGTGCCTTTTCAGGCCCGGAGGCTCACAGAGAACATTGTCAGAGGCTAGAAGTGCTGTAAATGCTCATCCCCTGGACAGTAATACCTGGTCTGAGGGAATGCAGTCTTTTTCCAGAGAGAGAGAGAAGTACAAAGGATTGTGCCATGCCTTCTCACTGAGAATATTGCCATTAGTTAGAAGAGGCTAGAACCTGCTGCAAAAACAAAGAAGCCACAGATCTCAGAAACTTACAGCAACAAAGATTTGTTTCCCCTGTCCAGTGCAGGTGAGTAGGGAGGCTTTTGCTCATTCATAGTTGTCATTTAGGCACCCAGGCTGACACAGACTCAATTTCTACACATGCTTTTGTGGTTGCCACAGCACGGCAAAATCAGTATGGGGGAAATCTCACACTGGCATTTAAATACCTCTACCAGAAAGTAATTCATGTGACTTTCACCTTCAATCCATTGGACAGAATTTATAACATGACCACATCTTAAGAAGGCAGAGAAGTCCTCCCCTATGTACAGAAAGAGAGAAGATTTAAAAATCAGTGAATGGCAGTAAATATTGCCACGTATATCGTACTATTTAACTAAATGGGGGGGGGAGTCAAGATACTAAAATTTTAGCATCAGAATTCTTTTTAGTGAGAGAACTCTTCTTATTTGGGAAAATATCTTAATAAGCATGTTAGTATGAGGGTTGAGAGCTAACGAACTAGGCAACTGAAGATTACTTTGGAATTACTCTGAGTGTGGTAAGTTTAAGAATTTGCTATGGTTCCAAGAGGAAGAGACAAGAGTAGAAAAAGAATGAAAAGATAGAAGTCAGTGAGATGGAGAGACTGAGACAAGGTAAGTGAAAGAGCAGGGAAAACCTTAAGCCTTCTACAAAGAAGACTGAAGCATCTTTTCAGAACAATGATGACTATAGTTTCAGTTCAGACTTTTCACAGAGCTGCAATTTAACTTCCTCCTTCAGCTTTGCTCTCAATCTTCAGCAAGTCAGCTACATTCTTCAGTACACTGTGTGTGTGGTGTGCATAGATTTTCCTGTGAAAAAATGAAGAAAAGTTTCTTTTCTGATTTAATATACATAGAAGCAGAGGCTGGGAGCCAACACCCTCCTTGCTGCCAAGAAAGTTGCCAAAATACAGGGAAGACTTTAGATTTCTATTGACAATGGAATTTGGAATTAAAGCCGAATATCTCAAGAAGCCAGGAGAGTCCCAGCTTATTCTATGAGCGTATACCTAAGATTTTTATCAGGAGAAGAAATGTGGGTGTTTAAGAAAGCTCTTTGTTGCATTTCCTGAGATTCTTGAATTTGGTCCCCAAATAAGGAAATGGAACTTGGTCTTATGGGTTTGGGTTCTTTTCCTTTTTCCCTTTTTCCATTATCTTCTACTTTTCATTGTTCCTTCTCATCTCACATGAAGAGATATCAGCCCAGATTTGTACACATTAATGTGATCAGAGGCGGAACCAGTTCTTGCCAATAATTTTCATCCCTACTTCTGGAGCCTTAGATAACCTGTGTATTGTAGGAATTTCTTTTTAGCTCAGGGGAAAAAATTTACCAAATATTGTGTGAATGGAGATAGGCATGAGTAATTGGTGTTATCAATGAGGTATTGTGGAGAGTAAGGGATATCTATCAGCAATGGTGCTCGAGGCTTGGAAAATAAATGTGGTGCGGATGCTTGGAAGTATAAAGCTTCCCGCTAATATTTTGCCAGATGGTTGTGCTGTGCCCTCTTCTAACTTCAGCTGCAATTATAAGGAAGATAACATAGAAAAATAAATATTTGTGCAATGACTGGGAAAGGTCAATTAGTTTTGCACCAATGAGAAATAATGCAGAACTTCTCATGTCTTATAGTAAGTTGGTTCTCACCACCTATATTTTAAAATGCATATATATATATGTATATATATATATGTACTATCCAAATGCACTTAGAAATTTAAATAGCACTTGAACAAAGTGTTTTCTACAAGTTTTAGTAAAATAAATAAGCAATAAATTTCTGTATTTTAAGAGGAAAAAATAATTAAAACAGAATCGAGGTGTGTAATAATTTAATTCAGTAAATGTCAGAGTTGCTTCTATAATGCATCAGCTTTCATGACTTTCTTCTTTCTCTTGCTGTCTTCTACCCCTTCTAGTAAGCATATATATAGCAAAGACAATGTCAGTTAGCAGTGCAGTTTCAAGCTTAATATGCCTGCCAGCTCCAATTTTTTTTTTAAGGCAGAGAAGTCCAGTCTTTATAGTTTTCCCTACATCTTAGTTGACTTGATAACTAGATCTGAAAGTCCTTTGCGATATTTTTTTCATATTTCATCAGTCAAAATTGCCTATCTGATTACAGACTGGTTTTATATATGAAGTATTCATATGGATATCCTTTATTTATTAATTATTGTTATCTTTATATGTGGAATTCATTTTATATAAAGTATTACATTTAATTTTTATAACAATCCTATGACAAAAATCTAATTATCCCATTTTATAGATAAGGAAACAGGTTCAGAAAGGTTATGATAACCCAGCTAGTGAGTAGAGTCATACCCAAGTCATTATGAGTGCAAAGGTTTACTCTGAATCACTATGTAATAATTTCTCATCAGTGTGCTCCATCATCCATCCATCCATCCATCCATCCATCCATCCATCCATCCATCCATCCAATCATTCATTCTTTTATTCACTGATTTCTAAAAATTGTATTATTCACCCATGATACATCAGATACTCTATACCAAGAACTTGGGATACAACCGTGTGAAACAGCAAAGCTCTTACCCACCAAAAATTTACATTCTTGTAGGAGTGAGATCAGAAACAAACAAACAATACAGACAGTGATAATGGCTCTGAAAGGAATGGACGGGAGAAGGTGGATATGGCTGAAATCAATCACACTGCTTTTCACAGGGCAATCTGAGAAGGGCTCTCTGAGTAGGGGATATCTGATCTGAGATCTTCAGGATGAGAAGATGGCATCCATGTGCCCATGCAGAAGGAGAAGAAGTGTTCCAGGAAAAGGAGGCAGCACTGGGGAGGTGTCTGAGAGGGCCATTTTGACTGCCCATTTTGAAAACCAGGTGACTAGTTCAGTGGAAACTACCCATAATTATTCGCCATGCTGCTCTCTAGTACAGAGGCCATGGGACGTAGTCTATGGTTTTTGCTGATTACAGTAAGGCCACTATTACATCTTTAGGTGTTCATTTTAGATAAAGAACTCTAAAGTCTATTTGTAATGTGTACCACATTTATTTTTGAAACCTGGGAGAAAGAAGGCTCAGGTGAAGTTCTTAAAGGAAAATTATGGGCAAGTCTTACTTCTAATTAGTTTTTTCACATTACTTAATGTCTTCATTAAAATACTTCTTTTGGTAGCCTTCCCATTTCCTCTCATCTACTGAATCATAAGTTGCCGACTGTAAACGCTATGCTGACGAGTAATAACTGAAACTTTCTGTGCAAGAGATCTTCTATGTAGAGTGACAAGGATAATTTTGCCTTTAGGGTGTTGGAAGAAATATTATTTCTTTCGCACTGTCATTGCTTCAACGATTAGACTGAACCAGAAAATCTTCACCGTCTTGTAACGTATCTGTGAAAGACAGGAAAGTATTTGCATTCACATGACAAAGTAAATGTTTCATTCTAAGTTGCCTGACTGTTCAGAACAATGTTATAAGCTCTGTTGTCTGTAATTTTCAGGCTCCAGAGAGTGAGATTTCCTTTTTACAGCCACAAGAAACTATAAGATAATGTATGATCTGTGACATCGTTTTTGATTGACAGAGTCAGACCTAATAATGCAAGGGGCTAAGCTAGGAGTTTCTAAGTTCTAGTGTTGGCATTGAGGAGAACTGGAGCTGATGATATGCACTTTGGTTGTCACTCTGTTCAGGTTTTGTGACTGAGTGTTATAAACTCCAAGTATAAATATATTGGCTGTACTGTGTGCTAGTTTGTGATTACTATGGTATGTCACCAACACTGAATGAATCACTTTTCAAAGCCGTTCTTTCTTAGATTACAAATTCACAGGGAGCAGGAGTTGTGTCTAGGTCACTAGAGGCTGGCATGGGCTTAGAGCTTAGTGTTAGCCATAGGAATTTCGTCAAGACTTGGGAGGAAGAGGAGGATGGGGTTGAACTGCCAATTGTTGCGTTGAGCTACATCTCCGAGGGCATCTTGGTTTCTACTTTCACTTTTATGAAAAGCAACTTCTGTGAACATTTTAGCCTGTTCAATTTGCTGGTAATCAAGACAGGAGGTAGGACATGGAATTGTATGTGCTGACTCACTGAGGAGTTATGGAATAATGGCCACAACCATCAAATCTTCTTGGTCCATAGGTAGACAGCTCGGAGTCTTCCAGCAAAAGCAAAAGGAAAGAAAACAGCTTCAGTTATCGATGTTGCCTTAGGATTCACCAGACAGCAGCCTCATAAAAATTGGGCAGATTTGCTTTGAAAAGGTGTATGGGAAAGAATTTTTAGGTTTGTGAAACTAATGTATATGCTATGATGGTGGATACACAGCATGACACATTTCTCCAAACCCACATAGTGTACCAACACTGAGAATGAACCCAAATGTAAATTACATTGGGTGAAATGCTGTGTCAATATAGGTTTATCCTAACAAATGTACCATTCCAATGGGGATGTTGATAATAGGGGAGGCTAGGCACGGGTAGGGGCCAGGGTATATGGGAAATCTCTGCACCCACTCAGTTTTCTGTGAATGGAAAACTGTGGTAGAACATAAAGTCTATTAATAATTAAGAAATGACATGTAAGTAATTAACTGTTGACAGGCTTATAAGTCATTCCTAAAATATAATTAAATTGGACTGCAAAAAAAAAAAAAAAGAAAAAGAAAAGGATGTGTGTGTGTAAGTCTATTTGTGCCCAGAAATGTACAAGGAATTCTATGAAGATATTCAGGGTATTATTAAAATTGATTTATTCCCTGGGTCTTAACATGGGTAGGAGGACTTATTCTCTACCTTCTCGAACTTTAAAGATATTCTGCTCTGTATATACATGTTACTTTTTAAATTAAGAATATGTTGCAAATGTTTATTTAGGTGCTATTTATCTTATGGTACATTTACAACAATTTTATCCATAAATGACTTCTCAATATTTAACACATTTAACAATGTTAAAACTTGGGAAGTGTTTTGTTACCTCTGAAGGAAGAAAGGGATTAGTTTTACGTACAAGAGTCTTCAGAAGTGGCCGAGTACTGTCATTCAAATTTTCCTGGTTAGGAGATTGGGGCAGACAGAAGCAAACTTATTCATTGACTCACTGAAAGTCAGTAAAAGGACTGAATCAGAACTTGCAGCCCCCAAATCTACCAACTGGCTGCATTCAGCATGACAACATGGTCAATTTAAAATGGTGGTTGGGCTGGATTCAGGTGTCAAATAAGTTAGCCTTGAGGAGAAATATCCTCAGAAAAGAGTTTAATACACAAAAATATGCCATATGTCTAAGCCACTGGGTTGAAATTAAATAGTCACATCTTCCCAGCAAAGAGTTAGAATTAGCAGCAAATGACCATGTGGATTAAAATGGAATGCCCAAGGGCCTTCAACCTGGTCACTCAACAGTGGAAAGGATATGTTTGAGCAGACAATGAATCCAACGTATTCAAACCTTAGGACTATTAAGTACACTTCATAGTTAGGGACCTGGTCTTTATTAAAAAGTTAAGGAGAAATGACTATGCGGTACAAAGCTGATTATAAAGAACTACTCCTCAGTGGTTGATGGTAACATCCATAATAATGATGATTCTAAGACGTGATGGAGACTTAGTATTCATTGGGATATTACAATAATCAGAATCGAATTTTTCCTTGTTTCCTTCAATAGAAAATGGCTAAGGGGCATCTGAGTTTACAATTGATCAGCTCTCTTGGAAACTAACTTGTGATTAGGAAGTGCAGGTGATGCCCAATCCCATTCTAACCAACTTCTATGAAAAACTGTTCATACTGTTTTGTCATATTGATTATTGTTGCATAAAAGTAGTATAGGAGGACATCGTTATTGTCTGTATCTTAAATATTATATTTGAAGCAGTTTAATCTGAATGTTCATAATGTTTTAAAGTTATTCTGTGAGTGATGAAGTATCACACTCCTGGTGAAGACTCAGAGAAAAATCTTAGTTTTAAATTCTGAAGGTTCAAGGGGAATATCATCCTAGGCACAAAAGATTTTTAAAAATCTGTTGCCAAATATATTTTCAATAATGTGTTAAGTGTTCTCTTGTTATAACAAAATAAATATTTTTCTTTTCTTTTGGAGTTTGCTGACTGAGAGAAAAATGGAAGAGCCCATCACCTCACTGGCCAATATCTGGGTGACTCAGGAGAGTTTAGGTTGCAAAAGGTAAGATGATATCTCAGTTTGCATTGGACACAAATTTCAAAGAACTCATCCCCTGATGGTGAGTGTGAGATTTGCTACAATTGGATTTTAGCAGCATTTTAAAATGTAGGCTCACTGGAAGCAAATTCATTAATACCCAAAGAAGAAATGAATTAGTTGCAATGTCTTGTGTGTGCTTCGGAGCAGAAAACCCAGCTGCCGACCCTTGATGCATTTTGGGTTTGACATGAAAAGCAATGGCTCAGTCTCTCAGGGGAAAGCTTCCAGGCAGCTTCTGTCATCTCCTGGACTATCTCCTGAGAAGCAGTCTTGTCAGTCTTGAATCAAATAAATCCAGGCTTCAAGATTTAGAGAAGATGAGTACGCCTTTGCTCTCTTGGCATTCATCTGGGGACGTGCTGTGAAATCCCTCTCCTAGGAGGAATTATGGGCCCCTCAAGACCTTTCACTAAAGGAAAGTAAACTGTACTGATGAAAATTAAATGGTGGCATTCTAGGTAATGAAAAGAGGGCTCTCATTTTTAAATTCAGGAATTTAGTGCTTTAGTTTTTAGTGACTGTTTTTAGTGGACTGTGTATTCGCAGATAAAGGAGTTGGAATATTAAAAAGTAGTTTTTTCTCTGTGCTTCTTATTGTAAAGCCTTAAAATCATGACTTTGGTTCTCGGAGCTCTCTCTTGTTCACAAATATAAATAAAATAAAGAAGAGAGACATACATAGTTGTGAGAAGGTGAAGCCAGCAGAATAACTGCTTTGGAGTTTGCAAGACACGGTCCAGCATATCTAGCTCAGAGGGTGCATTTAAGGGTTAATTAGTTTAAATTTGCAGGTTGGAGACGGAAGTGTGGGATGTAGAGACTAATCAATCAAATATATATTTCATAAACACTTTAACAACCTAGCCCTAATATTTCCCCCACCAAACCACTGCTAGTTTTTTTTTTTTTTTTGGTATTATTTATTTGCATTTATCGGGCTTAATAAATCTTTCTTTTATTGTTTTAGTATCAATATTTTTTCACGTCTCTCTTTTTGCAACAAATACAAATTGTATTTGCACTGCAATATTTCTACAGCTTAATCTCTTTAAAAACCAAAATGGCAAAAAAAAGAAAAGTTATATAGTACAAATTTATCAAGAAGAAAATAAAATTCAAATGGCTTTCAGTCCATTTTCAAGTAAAAGCATAAAATATCAGGAAATAGTTTATGTTTTATACATGTTTACTTTAGATGAAAATGAAATTTTCATAATGTTCTTTAAAATACAATCCAATTAAATTGCCAGTGTCTTTGTGTTCAAGTTCCTGGATGGAACTTTTGAAAACCTCACACTACGGTAATAACCATAAAACCACCTTGCTAAGGAAATGGTACCCAATTTAGGAATAATATCTTTATAGTCTCTGTGGGAATACACAAATCCAGAAACTTTAGTGGATGATTACACTGATTGAGTTTGCATTTTATCTCCTGTTGTGCCAATAAAGAGGACGCATTCTGCATGGCACTGGACTGCTAGCAGGCGATATGAAGCAGGCATGAATCCTTTATAGTAGAAAGTTGAGGCCAGGGAATTTGCGGGATCTACCCAAGTCATAAGACTTATGGCAGGTTCGAATCCCCAAGTCTTCTTTCCAATAACCTCTACCCTTCCTCTTTGGTTCTTCCATTCATGGGCAATTCTTAGTCTTCTGCTGAGCCTGGGACCAATTTCTCAGGGACAGCCAAGACATTTTACTTAGACAAGACTAAAAGTCCATAGCAACTCACTTGTATATAAAACAGGTTATATGCCGGATAAATATGCTAAGAATTTTTATACACATTATCTCTTTTACTCTTCATCAGAACTCTCTAAGATGGCTTCTATTAATGCTTCCATGTTACAGATAAGAAACTGAAACCCACTGAGGCCAGGTAACTTGTTCAAGGTCACCCATAAAAGAAAGTGATCAAACTAGAAACTGAAACTAAGTCTAATTTGAAAGCCCATCATTAAACCGCCTCACTATACTGCCTGCCACTCCAGTCAAACAGGAGCGAGGCAAACAGGACGAAAACTCCACATTATTTAAAAACAAGCACAAGCACATTTTTCATGTCTTTTTTTTTTTTTTTTTAAGGATAGGTTTCAACAATGGCAACGGGAAATACTTCTGAACTATTTCTGAAATGCAAGTTGGAATTCTGGGGATGCAAATGCTGAGAACGTGGTCCTTTAGTGTCTAGGGATGATCAGGTGGTTTTGCATAAACACACACATCCTTTCTGCAAGCGAAATAGCAAACAATGTGTAAGACACCTGTGTAAATTATTTTTGCATAAGTATTAGCTACTGTTTGTAAAATCCTATTAAGTCATTGTTGCCGACAACAGCTAGTACTGAGGAGCCGAAGTAGTTCTTGGTTGTGGCAGAGATGTTCTTGGGGCTGACAGAATATTTATTCCCAGAAGTAACTGTTATAAATTGCATTTTGCCCCTTCGGTTGCTACAAGCTTGTGATGGAGAGTGGGCGGAGAGGACAACCTATAATTCAGGACGGCTTGGAAACCGGTTGCCTAGGAAACTGGGATGAGCAGCATAATGTCCACCAAAATCAACTGTCAACAAGAGAGGAGATGTTCTTTTTTCGTCTGTGTTGCTTTCCAAACACAAATTTTGTGACTCTTGTGGAATCTTAGGGCCACTGGCCCTTGGTACGCAGTGCATGCCAAAGTGGGCCAAAGGTGAGTCTGGGAGGGTGGAAATGTTTCACAAACGTTGTGCTGACAATACACTGGGGGTAGGTAGATAACGCTGTCGTTAAAAAGAGTTTGAAAGAGGATAAAGTAACCAAGAGGTGAACAGTTTACATAATGTAACATGCAGGCATGTTCTTGATCATAACTGATCTTCATCTAAATGTACTGTAGCAAAACTTACATGTTTTTAACGTAAAAATTTTATTTGCTGTCATCTGCTGTTCTCTACTCTTATGCTACTTGCATCGGAAGCTTTGGTTTATAGTAAAGTAGCTATGTTCAAGGGGGGCACTTGGAAATTCACAAACCTTTGATGAAAATAGTACCTACTTTCCCAATACTTTTAAAATATGCACACCTATTTTTTATTTTTTAAGTGTATCATACATGTCCACATACATATTTTATAGGTGTGTAGATATGTGTGCATATATATTTAAGTCAAATAATATGAATTGCTTATTGTAGGCAATATTGGGCCTATAAAAATGACAATTTTATATGGTTCAACTTATAAATAAAAAGGAAAGATGATAGAATACCTGTTTTTCTTGAGCAGTATTTTTTTGTCCTTTTTTTGCTTGGGTTCCCATTCTCTCTTTTCCCATCTCTACCTTATCCTATCTTACCCTTCTCCTATACCTCACTCTATCCTGGCCTCAGCACGCAATCTACTTTAACAACATAATATGTGTCCCATAGGCATAGAATCATAAAAAGACATAAATATTTCTGTACATCCATATACATGCTAGTGACAAAACTCATTGTACAGAATCTTAAACTTTCAGATTGTTTTTTCCTGTTGATATCTATAGCCAAATTCTCTCTTTCTTATATTTGAATATTGCTCATCTTCTCCTCTTTGCACTTGTCCTTAATGGCTTACAGCCTAATTTTAAGTAGTTTTCTCAGTTCTTGATATTCATTTACTCGAATTCTATTTGTCTCATATGTGCTAGAGATGACAAGTAATTCAAGCTGTAAAGTGTGGCAATGTGTCGCATAGATGGATTAGCAATTCTTTTCTGGGTTCCTACTTTTGTCTCCACAGAACAAACTATTATTTTGCAAAGTTAAGTATCCGAAAAGGAATTACTTTGTTTTTTTATTCTGCTAACACAAGGCCCAGAATTTCTCCTGCAAAGGAAAAATGGCCTCCCAGAGCCACTTCTCTGGTCTCCATCTGTCAGGGCAAAGTTAACAATCAGTCAGGCAATAGGGTCATATGAAAAGACTTTAGAATTAATGCGATAGATGAGAGTGTTGGAAATCTTCCACAAGAAGTACAGCTTCAACCACAGATGTGACAAGCGACCCGAAAGCCTCACTCTCAGACAAAGGCGATTCTCTTCTCACTGCCTATTGCATTTGCCACTAAAATCTCATTCTCCTTGTGGGGACAATATTTTTTAGGTCATGTGGGAGATCTCTGCTCACCAAGATGGGCCAACTGTCAAGATACTGGGCCATTGGACTATTCTGGGACTACACTACTCCGAGTTTTCTCACTAGGAAGTTAGCGTTGACTAACTTAACTTCCTAGAGGAAGAAGGAAAGGAGGGCTTGGTGGTCGGATGTATGCCCTTTTCTCCCCTCTGCACACCCCTGCACATGTCTGGACAGGTCATGGACACTCTGACCCTCACACAAATGCCTGCCATTTAACCAGGATATCGTTGTTGGGCTAGCATATCTTTTCTTATTTGGAAAGGAAAGTTCTTTGCAATGAAATAAAATGTTGATTCCTAAGAGGTTGTGGTTGAAGGTCTCTGGGAATAGATCAGAAAATTCCATTCCTAAGAGTTGTGATCAGTTTACCTCACACGGCTTCCTTGAGTGAGACTTTTATCCTCAGCGGAGGGGGCCCTGGTCATGGAGAACACAAATCATTCCAATTCTTCATGGTTGCGGGCTGTTGTTTAGAAGCTGAGTTTGCCCTCTGCCTGGCTGTCAAAGGGTTTCAAAGCTGCTGCACCGGGAAGTGTTTCAGATTAGAGACTTAGTTAATAATCACCCATGTAATCACCCACTGTTCAGTACTGCAATCCCCAAATCGTCCTAAGAAAAGAGAAGTAATTCCTGACAACTGCTTAGCGTCATCTTAGAACTAAATGTCAGGATAAATGCTTTTAGGTTGAGAGACAGAGAGAGACAGACTTCCCACCTCAAATAAAAGGAAAGGAAAATAAAGGAAAAAACAAGATTATCACACAAAAAGGTAGCTGTTTGCAGATCACCCAGGTGTGCTCTGAAGACCAAACGTCTACATCAGCAACAAGTAGGAAACGCCTGAGCTCCTCTATCTTTTAGAAAGCACAATGGAATCAGATAGCATGGGAAGTGTGCAAACACACACACACACACACACACACACACACACACACACACACACTTCATTTTCCTACCTGCAAGTCTCCCTAGGAAAGGAGTTTCTGTGGGTGAGAGAATGAGGCCAGGTGATATTCCAAGGAGGCTGTCATTTTAGCAGACCTACCAAGAACATTGATGTAGGAGGCTTGTTATTTTAAGTCCCGGAAGAATTTTTTTTTTTTTTGAAAGTGAATAATTGTAATGCTGCTTTGCTCCCAAACCTGGACAGTGAGTTAAAGAGCAGCATCAACAACAATAAGAAGAAGAACAACAAGAATAGCAAAAGCCCTCTTATCCTGGCCACCATGGAATTTCTTGAAAGAACTTATCTTGTGAATGACAAAGCCACCAAGATGTACGCCTTCACACTAGACAGGTAACAGACATCTGTTTCTGCTTTACAATTTTCTGTGTCTTCAATACTCAATAAATCCCTAAATCTTACAGTTTCAAAATTGGAAACTTCTTCTGTACAACTTGGGGGCATTTTGTAAAATTTTATAAACTGTTGGCTGACTTGTACAATTCATATCCTGAAACACGCAATACTCTATTTAGTTGATGTGATTACTTAAATAGCCTAAGAGCATGAAGGACACTCTTCATGAATGTATTTTTCGCCTGTAGATTTCCTTACGGCAAATAGATATGTACAATCTAAGGTGTTTACTTTTCTTTTCCTCAATTATTCCCACTTTTAAGATGGTTAGTAAATTTTTATCAAGTTATATTTAGAAAGAATTAAGGCTTTTCAACTATGTGTCAAAATTGTAGTTAAATTGATCTTAAAATTATTTGCTATTTTCTTAATCATGTAATACCATGATCACATATACACCCCTGTAATAAAATTAGCTGAGTTTAACGTACTACGTGGTTCTAGTACCTTTTAATATTTCCCACAGTGCCACGTGCAATACATTTATTCTTTTTCCCTTATTTAAAAATTTTTGATTGAATACACCTGGATATATAATGGAGAAGAAAACAGTCCTAGTCCCAGATCTCAGTCCTCTAAAAAACTTTGAGTCTAATGTGGAACAAAAAGTCAATTACAAAATTGCACATAAGTGCCATTCTGGGGCATTCAATGACAGTACCTCAAGGGAACCTAGCTTTGGGGGCCACAAAAATCTTTTCAGCAGTGATAGGCCAACCACTGAAAAATAAAAAAAGAAGTTAGAGTAAGGTTAGAAAAACCCACACAGGAAGTAGAGTTAGGAAAAGATTTTCAGACAGAGTTAATTTCGTGCTAAAAGCAAACAAGCAAGAATGAAAGTTTGGTGTGTTTGGGGAATTCAATCCAAGTGCGGAGCAAAGAGAACACACTTGGGGACATATCAATGAATGATGAAAAATCTGAAATGAATTCATGTTAGGAGCAGAATTTAAGATAATATTTACCCGTTAATAATATGTGTCATGTTCGTGTTTGTTTCTTGGAGCCAAATTAATATTCCAAAGAGTAGTGACACTGTTTGATAGCATCTAATGTTTGAGCAACTGCAAAGGGACTTTCTCTTAGGATATTTATAATTTTGCTTAAAAATGTATGACAAAGAATCAAGCACATCTATTATCTCACCTTATAAGAATTCTTTTTCTTAGAAAATAATTGGAAATGTGATTTATTGAGATCACAAACAACAAAGCTTTATGTTAGGTCAGGCAGACATTTTGGACAGCAAATTATTAACACGAGGGATACTGTTATTATAATAGAACATCTCTACATTATTGAAATAACGGTATTTCCCTTCTCATTAAAATAGACCATTAGTGCTCTGTTCCACAAATAAAGCGAACCGCTTTTAGTTACAGGGTCTCATTGGCCTCATAAATGGGTATGATTTTCAGGATATGGTGATGATAAAAAACGTCAAACTCATTTTCCTTTTCTTTTCAAATAAACACAATTAAACCTGGAAGAGATTATTTATCCCAATCCGTTATTTTACCATTAGGAAACTAAATGCCAGAGAAAATATATGCCTTTCTTCGGGTCAGATGTCTGGCTATGGCAGAGTTGGGATCTGGACCCACGCCTCCCAATGGTGAATACAGTGTTCCCTTTCCTCCTCCATCTCTTCCGCACACACACTTTCATCATGTGGTCTCCCGAACCCTTCATCTATTTCCTCCTGAGGTCACATGTACCTTGATTTTCTTACTTATTGACTTCTTTTCCTCACCTTCCCTCAATCTCCTTTCTCATGTATTTTATTCTGTCTCTATTTTGTAGATAACTTTGTCTACTGTCAGTTCTTTTCTTTTCTCCTTCCTTCTCTTTTTTACTTATCGTCAACTTTCCATTTAAATTGCTACCAGCTATTAAGAGACTGAACCTGGAGGAATCTTTATTCTCTAATTCCACAAAAGGAGTGTTTCATTTATCTATTGCTATGCAAAACTACTCCCCCCAGACCTAGTGGCTTAAACAACCATCATTTTATCGCTTAAAATTCTGTGGGTCAGGATATGGGCAGGGCTCCAGGTGGAGAGAGCTAGGTTCACGCATGAGGTTGCATTCTGCTGGTGTCTGGGCTATGCTAAAAGCTCACAGAAGGCTTTCCTCACATGTCTGGGGTCTCTGTATTGGATGTGACTAGTCTTCATTCTCTTTCCCTTGGCCTCTCTCTCTCTCTCTCTCTCTCTCTCTCTCTCTCTCTCTCTCTCTCTCTCTCTCTCCGTCTTGTCTCATTTTATCAGGTTAGCCTGGAGGTCTTCATATAGCAGTTCGGGGTAGCAAGAGAACACAGTGGGATTGGTTGTTCTCTGACAGGTCTTAGACAGCCTAAGCTCAGAACTGGCAAAGCATCATTCTTAACACATTTGATGGGTTTAAGTAAAGTCCCAAGTCCCAGATTTAAGGGGCAGGACAATTGGTTCCATCTCTTGATGGCATGTATACAGGAAATGTTGGATGTCATCTTTACAAACATTTTACCACAGGAAGTAGTAATATTAGATCCTGTAGGTGCTGTAAACACTACCCCCTCATCTTCCAATTCCCATTCCAGTGATGGGATTTCCTCTGCTTTGGGCTCCTGTAGCAAAGAAATACTTGAATAAAGTTGACCTACACAGTCATTATGGTTTTCTTGGTGCTGAGTAGGAGGGGTCAAATTTCTCTTTTTCCCAAATCATTTATTAAAGAAATGCAGGGATGTGAGGGCAAAGACAGATAGGATGAACAAATTACTGGAATCTGTTCAGTATGGAGCCTTACGTGTGTGTGTGTGTGTGTGTGTGTGTGTGTGTGTGTGTGTGTATGAAGGATGGCAAGACTTCTGGAACGGTGATATGAGGAGTTCAATGGAACTCCTTCCCCAGTGAAACAACCATTTAACTGAAAAAATTAAAGAAAATCCTACAATTTAAAGTCTCTGGAACTTGTCTTAAGGCATGCAGCTCTCTGAGAACTATTTATTCTAGAAAACCTACTAAATCTCAGTAAGAAGCAAGAGTCTGTGGCATTTGAACCTTGACCTGTTCCATTAATCTCCCTCTTCCCTAAGCTCTGTGTGACGGAAGCTCTGCTTTGGGTAGGTGTGGCTGAAAGACAGAGATCCTCTCCTCCCGGCTTCCTTCTGAGGGCTACAGTTCACTCCCTAGGGCAAAGGTTGCTGGCATCTCTCCTTGCCCCAGCTCCATACTTCAGAACCTCCATTCAATGCAAACAGGGACAAGAGGCCCTTTCTCCACCCAGTCCCTACTCGTAGAGCAAAATCTCTAGTCCAGGAGCTGCAAGGTCTTGAACACCCCTGCCCTGATTCACATACAGGATGGAGGTTCTCACTGATAGAGCAGAACTGTCACTGCCAGAGAACTAGGTCACTGTTTCTTCTGCCAGTTCCGGTGCCACTGCAGAGGTTTTACCTACGGGCAGAAGCAGCCCGTGAGAACAGAGGGCTATGCGTCTTTCCCTTAGAGAACGGATAAAACATCAGCTAAAAGTTTATTTGGAATGGAACACAGGATTACAAGCATAAGGGCACTTTATTGTTGAAAGCAACAGACGATTTTTGCTGGTGAGCAATCAAGGGAAGTAAGCTGGTTGTTCCGTGAGAGCAACAAGCTAAATGGTAGACCAGCTGGAAGTTTAACAGAAATGACCAGGGAAACAGAGAGGTTAAAAGAGCCCCCTGGAGTTGGCACAAGCTAAAAGATTGGCTTCAAATACTATTCTTGTAAAGGACTGAATCTTATGGACTGAATGTTTTTGTCACCTCAATGTTCCCATGTTGAAGCCCCAAATCCTATGTGACCATATTGAAGACAGGGCCTTGAAGGTGATGATGAGGTTAAATGAGCTCATTAGGGTGGAGCCCTGATATGACAGACCTGGTGTCTTCATACAAGAGATACCAGAGATCTCTCTTTCTCTACTATGTGAGGACACAGTAAGAAGGAAGTCATCTACAAGCCTGGAAAAGAGTTCTCACCAGAAACCAAATTTCCCAGCAACTAATCACAGTCTTCTAGCCTCCAGAATCATGAGAAAATAAGTTTCGGCTGTTTGAGCTACCTCATCTGTGGTATTTTGTTATGGAAGCTCGAGCAGACTAATGCTGGACCCTACTTTCACTGGATCAGATTGTGGAGTCATTTATGCCTCAGAACATCAGGAGAGCAATCCTCAAACAACTGAGGGGTCAACAGCTGGATGTGATGCCAATACTTCACAGTGCGACCAGGAGCAAACCTGATTAAAATGATCTCCATTCCAGGGCACGGCTGTGGGTAATGAAGACAGTCTACGTGCCTAAAGCTGCACTCTAAAGAATGACAATCAAAGCTGCACACGCAGCTTTTAGAAACAGGCAAAGGAAAACATACAAATGAAATGAACACATACTTCCACCAAACCTCCTATGCAAATTCTCACAGAAGCATTACGCAGAAGAGCCAAAATAAACGAAACAACCTACATGCCATCAACTTAATAGGTAAATAAAATGCATATTCATACAATAGAGTATTATTTGGAAATAAAATGCAACAAAGTACCAATGCTACAGCATGGATGAAGCTCTTGAAAACAGTATGCTTAATAAAAGAAATCATTCAAAAAATCACACAGTATAAAATTTTCATTTATATGAAATATCCAAAATAGGCAAATTTTAGAGACAGGAAGTAGAATAGCGGTTGCCTGGGGGTAGGATCATGTGTAAGGACATTGGGACCTTACAGCAGTAAGCTATTGGATATGAAGTTTCTTTTGGGGGTGACAGAAGTGTTCTAAATTAGACTGTGGTGATGGTTGCCCAAATCTGAGAATATGCTAAAACCCATTCAATTGTATACGTTACATGGGTCATTTGTGTGGTACATGAATTATACCTTAATAAAACTGTCTAAAAAAAGGGGTGGGGTATAGGACACTTAGTCTGGGACAATAGATTACATTTTAATCTATAAACATTTCTAGTCTCTATTCCCTTTGGCTTTCTCCCCTCAAAACATTTCTTTCACATCACTCATTTATTTCACAAACACTTAATCAAATAAATGGTCTCCATGTTTTGCTTCTCTGCACTCTAGCCTTCCAAGCAGTACCCAAAGTGGTCATTTTAGAAATATGAACCATATAATGTTACCTCCCTGCTCAAAACTTTCCAACTTCCTCCCTTTAGACTTTAAAGGAAAACATGCTGTCATGCAGGATGGCAGGCGGGGTCTCAGCTCCCGCTCCCCACATAAGAACGCAGGACATGGTGAGGCCAAAAAGGAACACCCACGGAGCCTTGGATAGGGGAGTCATTCCACTGTATTCTCACTGGCGGCTGGGTTGGAGACACAGGAAGCAGGAGCCACACTATCCGCAACCTGCTGTTCACTTCTCTGCCAACCAACCAACCCCACTTGCTAACTGCAATCCTCTCTTGCAGGCTCAGCCACCATCTTCTTGCTAGCCCCCATTTTTGCTAGTGTAGCCACAGCAGTTATATTAGTGGCCAGTGGCTCACTGGTTACAGCTGATGGCCATCCAATCACAGGTGATGGCCATTTACTACCTGAGTGAGCACCTTTCCACGTGAGGGCAAGAGCCTGGAAACTGCACACCTGGCTCTGTCCCCACACATGGTTAGGACGGTCTGCAGAGTTCTGCATGATCTGACTTCTGCCGACTTCATTGACTTCATCCAATTTCACTCTTTCTTCATACCACAGCAGTCACCTAGTCACCTTTCTGTTCACGACAAGCTTTTGAACACAACAAGCTCTTTCTCGCCTTTGGTCTTTGGCACCAGTAATGCCCTCGGCTTGGGATGTTCCTCCTTCACTTGGGTCTGCTTCTGGTTGTCCTTTGACTCACTGCTGAGGTATCACCTCTCCAGAGGTGCCTTCTCTTTCCATTCTATTCACAGCAGCCTCACCTTTCCTCTCCCAGTCACTGCCCATGACACCACACAGCCATTGGTAATGTCAGCTGACTTCCTGTTTGTCTCGCTCGGCCGGGAGATCAGCTTCTTAGGTCAGAACTTTGTTTCAAAGACCATGGCGTCATTAGCACCTCTGAGAGTGCAGGCCTGCAATCCATGTGTTGAATGAATGAGTGCACATGAAGTGCTAGAAATGCAGTGGGACCTAAGCTTTCGTCTCGTTTTCTAACAGCAATCGTGGGAGAAGTGCTGTGAAAGCACGAAGGAGAAAAGTGATTTTATGTAGTCCGCGTGTGAAATAACAGGGTGGAAAGATTTCCCAGCTCCATTTTACAGACAAAGAAACAAAGGGGTTTGACTTCTACCACCAAACAAAAATACAATACAAAATAAAAATAAATGCTTCTCCAAGATCACAAAATAAAACTCCATTTTCTAATTCCTATTTAAAAAAAAAAATGAACGCAAAGTTCTAGGTCAATGACACCAAATTTTCTAATGTATCCATATTTCTCTTCTGTTTCTCCCCTTTTATCTCTTTGATGCTACTGTAAATTTCTCTACTCTGGCCTATTGTTTCTGCTCTTCAAAGCCTCAACTATAGTTGAATGTGTGGGAATCTATGGTGACTTATTCATGGGCAGCAAACTTACATTTAATTTTTTGATGCATCATAGCATTTGCTTTTTAGAACCTTCTTTTAAAAATTATTGGAATTCACATCATCTTTCAGCTCAAAAGTCTGTACTGTATCTAGAGACACTTAGACCACTTTGCTCGAATGAGTGGACAAAGAATGTATTTTAACTCTGGTTCTTAATTTCTTTTGGAATTATAGATCCCTTAGAGAGCCCAGTGAAGACCGTGGGCTCTTGCTTCCCCCCATAAAATACACACACACACACACACACACACACACACACGCACGCATACACGTGTGCACACACGTGAATGCATTGCATCCAATTTCAATGGACCCTCTGAAGCCCACTTCTGGATTTCTGGTTTAGTGTTTCAGGAAGCAATATCAGCTCAGACTGTGTCTACATTGGTTAATCTTAGGTCTAGGATGTGAAGTAGTATTTGAATTGGCCAGGTATCTTGCATTTTCTTTTGGTGGCATGGTCCACAGGCTGTGCTCCTGGTAGTATCCTTGCATTGCTCTACTTTCTGAACTGCTCCAGGATAAGTTCTCTGTCCTGGTCACTTACCACCTGCTTTTCTCTGGCCACAAGATTCATGAAAAATATAACATTCAGTAAAGCTTCTTATGACCACAGTAAGCCAGGGGTCCTATAATCAGTGGCAGAACAATTGGTGACCCTGTCTTTCTTGTGCTGCTTTCTTAGCACAAGGAAAGGGGGGAACTCCACCATGGTTTCCTATTAGTTCTCAGGCTCCTCTGTATTGATGACCATTGATGAGCCACCCTACTACACTGTATGGTGGTTTATGATCAGGATACTTTACAAAGGCAAAAGTTTATGGATATAAGTACTCTTTGTGCCTCTTGCCAAATACCTCTTATTCCAACAGGTTGTTTGGAACTGCTCAAAAACCTGAGTGATAGTAACCTCACTGGTACAAACATTCTGAGATCAATTTGGCAATACACATCAAAGTCCTTAAAAATGTAGGCACTCTTTGACCCAGTCATTTCCCTTCTAGGATTACATTTTAAGGAGACAATAATATATTGAGCAAAGATTAACTATAAGAATATGAATCGCAGAGTTGCTTATATGAGCAAATAATTGGAAAAAATGAATTGTCCAATAATAGGAAATCAGTTAATTATGTTGTGACATATCTACATTAAATTTCATGGTCTGTATATGTTAGAAATAATGATGTAGAAATTTAATAAATTGAGAAAATATTAACAATGTATACAGCTAAGAATCAGGGTCCAAAGCTATATCTTCGGTAAGAGCCTATTGGGACACTGTCATTTCATCAACAATCCATTCCAGCCCATCCCCTCTGAGTTGCAGCCATGTGATGTGGGGAGCATTTACCCCACTCTCAGCTCTAGGAGTCAGCATAGCTGGGGGTAGCTAACCTTCGTATTGTAACAAGGTCTAAGCCAATTAGGCCATCCATATGCTTCTGGCTATAGAGGGTGGTTTTCATTTGGCCAAATCAGCATGCAACTCAAGACTCTGGTTTAGCAGTTGGGAACAGGGACACTCTCTCTCCCTGTATAAGAAAAAGCAAGTCTGTAGCCCCAATCTCTTTGGGCAACCATCCGACTACAATGTGGAAAGTCAATCCGAGGATGAAGCACAGTTAGAACTGCAAAGCAATGGGTCTGGTGCACTGATAAAATTACCTGAAGTCTGATACCTCTGGATATTTTCAGTTGCAGAACCAATAATCCCCGTCTATTAATTAACCTAGCATGAGCTTCATTTTCTGTACTTGCAATTAACACCGTCCTAATTAATATATGTTCTTTAATTATGTATAAAAGTGTATAAATATGTGTATGTATAAATATTACAAAGCTAACCAATGACATATCAATAATAGTTGTCTCTTGCAGGTAAGGTTACCATGGATTTCCCCCTCTGCTTTGAGCTTTTCTGTAATTGCATATTTTCTATAGTGATTATACGCTATTTCATTCAGAGAAAAACAGATATCTAATGACAATTACAGTTACAATCATCATCATCATCTAAGACCAAGTCTTCAGATCTTTAATTCCAGATGGTGATAAGACAAACTAAATAGCTCTTCAAGTGAAGGCTAATTTATTCCTGTTTTTATACCCTTCAAAGCCATGAATACAAAATCCTTAATTCTAAGAATCTTATTAACGTCTTCTAATAAGTTTATTCAAAAAACACTAAAATCTGATTAGTTCAAAATATGTAGACCTGTGGACATGCATCAGTAAACACTGGTTTTAGGTGTACCAATGTTCAG
The DNA here is from genome assembly GCF_964194185.1 of Rhinolophus hipposideros. Lineage (NCBI taxonomy): Eukaryota > Metazoa > Chordata > Mammalia > Chiroptera > Rhinolophidae > Rhinolophus > Rhinolophus hipposideros. The sequence goes on along the minus strand of NC_138059.1, from coordinate 17,367,148 downwards.
GTGGAGAGGCAGTATGGACGTACTGTAGTGGAAAAAACACTAGGCTTGAGATCCCAGCTCAGCCATTTCCTGGCTACTTGACCTTAGCCAGTTAATTAACCTCTCTGAACCGTAATTACTTTAGCTAAGAAACAATGAGGTTAGACTAAACGTTATCTACAACCTTTTCATCTGTGGCATTCTCTAATTCTATAAACTGCTCTAAATAATTATTTATATTAACATGTGAACAGAACTGATATGTACTGGTTGCTTTAGGAAGTATGTTTCAACTCCCAGTATAATTTTGCTTGGTAGAGAATGACTGCACAGCTGTTTTAAGAAGGTTTCATATGGACTCAGCAGGACAAAGTACTACGACCTAGTAACAATGTTGTGATGGAGAACATGACAGTGATGGCGGGCAAGAGTGGGTATTTGAATCATTAGGCTGGTCGTATGCACACTTCTACCACTGTTCCCACCCCCTTTTTTATTTGTCAGACAGTGTCCTATGTCTTTTCAAAGTGAAGTAATTGGGAAGGAAATGCATCAAAATGTATCAGCTTCCTTTCTCCTGTTCCTTTGATATCTCTTAATTGCTGACGGTTGAGACGAAATAAGAGTTTGACTGAATACAAGCAAAACTTTTGGTTGTTGATATTTCATAAGGAAATTTCTTGCTTGTTCCTTACACTTGATATTTCTAAGAATCATCACTTCCTAGCTAGTTAGCAACTGTCCTAATAGTGGTTCAGAGACTGGGTAGGGCTGTCAGCGAGGTGTTTGCAGCCACATTCACTTTTCACTTCTGTCAAACTCATCGACAGTGTGGAACTCCAGCAGAAGACCTTGAATAAAAATCAATGTCCTGGAGAGAAGCCAGAAGAGCTGGAGTCAGGAGCCATCTATCACTGCCATGGCAACTCCAAGGCTGCAGAGAACAGGGTAAATGAGCAACAATACGCCAAGTGGAAACTCTGTGCTGCTTCGGGAATATGCTTCATTTTCATGATCGCAGAGGTCGTAGGTGAGTATTTCTCAAAGAGACTTCTCTGATTAAACAGGCAAACAAAACCCCGCATCGTTGCAGGAGTTTCTTCTTTTAAAGTAAAAGAGTTTTAAAGTAAAGAGTTAATATTTTCTGAAAGTATGAAGTAACAAGGTGCGTATTGTAGATAAGTAGGAAAATAGAAGGAAATAAAAATTCATCACTATTCCACCTTTCAGTGATAAGCTCCAATAAAATCATGGAGTATTATTGTACAATATGTTTTCTACTCAAAGCTCAGTTTTTTTTTAACATTACTGAGAGAGTACTGAATGCTTTTGACCATGCCATCAAATACTCTGCAAAAACATTTTTATGCCTGAACAATATTCTATAGTACACTCCACTGTGATTTACATAATCATTTCTCTATTGATAGAAACTTAGGGATTTTTTTTTTTCCTGCTTATGGACAATGCTGCAATGAAAACTCTTGAATCAAATTCTGCCTGCCTTTCTGGTTAATCCCTTCAAAGAGATTCCTAAAAGTGGAAATAATTGGTTGAAGGACATACAATATTTTTATTACTTCTTGACGCGTCTTGCCAAAGTGCTATCCAGAAATCTTGAAGCAATTCACATGTCTGCCAACTCACATGAGAATGATTCTCTCTCCAAATCTTTACCAGAACTTATTTTAATCTTTAAAAACTCTTTGTTAATGTATAGGTGAATATGCTTATTTTAATATTAATTTCTTCAGTTGTTACTGCTAGAATATTTTTGCATGTTTATAGTGATCTTTATTTCCGTTAATGCATTTCCTGCTTGCTTATTAATGTCTGTTGCTCATTTGTTTCCTGAGATAATTTGTAATTCTCTATATTGATCTCTGAGAACTCTTTATATAGTTAGGATATTAAACTTGTTATATTTGTTACATGTACTTTTCCAGTTTGTTGTTTACTTTTTAATTTTTTTAAATTTTGGGTTTGACTTAGAGAAATTTATAATTTTACATAGAAATTATATTGAACATTTCATTTTGAACTGATTTCTTTTACTACTCGTTCACTATTTTAGTACTTAATAGGCCTCCCTCAGCTACAGAGAAGGTAAATACCATTTTGTTGTTCAATTTTTTGCATTTAATTTTAAATTAATGTGAAATTAGATATTCTCTAAGGATTGAAAGTTTTTTTCCTAAATAGCTAACAAAGTTTTCAGCATCATTTATGGAATAATATTTTCCCCATTGATTTTTGATGTTTCTTTTATCATTTATCAAATTTTTATAAACAATAGGGTTTCATTCTAAGGTGTTTCACTGATCTATGTTGCTAATCTCTGTCAGTAGCAATATACCGGCGGTGCCAAAAAAATGTATACACATGACTTGTATTCATCTTTTGTTATAGCTATATATTGAGCAATACAATTTTAATATTTTTTTCCTTTCTTAAAATTTGTATACAGTTTTTTGGGACCCTCTGTATTTAAGTAGTGCAAATTTATATGCTATAATATCTCTTGTTCTTTCCTTATTATTCCTGTTTAACAGACAAAAGGGCTATTCATTTCCATTTATTATTCTAATTAAACATGAGAATCATTTTGTTCATTTCCCTCCAAAATCTAAGAATGATTCTATTGGTATATAAATTAATTTGGGAACACAAATCTCTTTAAAATACATATTCAGTTTTCCCTCTAGGAATATGGTTTCTCCATTTGTCTAAATACTCTACATCTCTCATCAAAGTTTTGTGGTTTTATTTCTTTTACTTGTTTGCTTTAACACAGAGACAGCCTATTTCTTCCTAGAGTTATTTATAGTGTTTGGTTTACTCTTTCCAGAGATGAGTGGGGTCTGACTTTTCTCGTGTTCTGTTTTCTAGATGGTTACTTTCTGTATTCTGGAAAGTTTTCATTTTGTATATTCATTTTATACTCAACAGTGCAAATACATAAAATATTATCATCCTAAATGTATCTCAATCCATTTTCCTTGGTTCCTTTCTCTTCCATTCTTTCCATCCCAGTAGATAACCCTTTCTTGTGCAAAAACCATACCTCTCCTCATTTTCAATAGTTACACCTCTTCTGTATGTTTCATATTTGTATCATGTTAAATGATATTTTATGCTAAATCGAGTATTATGTTTAGCTATTTAACTCTTAAGTAATATGTTTCCTGAGGGGTTAAGTATTTTTATTATGTTAATGAAATGCTCTCCTTGTCCTGGTTTTTTCATTGTTAACAGTCAAAGATGAATGTTGACTTTTATCAAATACCATTTAAATTTATTCTGTTAAAATCTTTTGATCCATTGTTGATGTGTATTATACTCAGAAATTACCTAATATGATCTTTGCATTCCTGGCATTATGGTGATGATAACTAATATTTATTTAATGCTTACTATGTGCCAAGGACTGTGATGAGTGTTTTCCATTGTATTACCTTTCTTAATCCCGTCAAAATCCCTGAGAGGTAGATCCTATTATAAAGTGCAATTGCATTTTATAGTCAAGGTACCTGAAGCACAAAGAGTAAAGTCCTCTGCTTTAGTAACATACCTGCAGGTGGGCAGGCAGTCTGAATTCCAGGGCTCGGGTTCTTAGGCTCTCACTATGGCGCCTGCCAAATTGACTGTGATGGACCATTCTATCAACGATCAATCTGAGTCACGCCTATTTTCATCAGGATTTTTATAGCTTTATTGATGCTGCAAATTTAACTATAGTTTTCTGTTTTGGAGCAATTTTTCCTAAATTTTTGAATCAGTTATGCATATAAAAATGAAAAGCTTAGTTTCAATAATAGCTCTTAAAAAACTGAAAGAGTATATATAATATTGCAATTATCTCTTCCTTTTGAAGAACTGCCTGATAAATCATCTGGCTTTGGAGACAGTCTTAGAAATAATTCTTTGATATGTTTTTCAGTTCCTTCCTCCGTAATTGACATACTCAAAATTTCTACTTCTTGAGTAAAGTTTGGTCATTTATGTTTTTCTAAAATCATTCATCTCATTGAAATTTTCAAATTCATTATCATGCAATGAAATATGATAGTTTCTTATCGGTATTATTTATGCTACCTCCTTCCTCATTTGAATATTAGTTATATGTTGTCTCTTCTCTTCCCTGATTTAGCTTGATAGATGTCTACCTATTTTATTAATATATTATTTGTACGTATTTTCTTGAATATATTATTATTTTAATTTTTCTTGTTTTTTATTTCACAAATTTGGCTTTAAAAATCTTTTTTACTTCCTCTATTTTGTTTGGTCAGGGTTGTATTCTCATGGCATATCTTAATATCTTACGGTGTATTCCTCTTTATTTTTTTCTTTCTTTTTATTAATAATAAAATCATGTGTAGCTATGAAGTTAGTCTAAAGGTTTGGATATGTAATGTCATCTTATTATTTTTTTCCAAAAGAATTTTTAAAATCCCTATAAGCTACCTGGCATATAGTATCATAAGCTACTACAACTCTGTTACTACTGTTACCTGTTATGCTATGTTACCAATATTTTAGCTTCATTTTCTCTCTATTACACAAAAGGAGAACTAAGTGAATAACAATCTTAGACTGGAGGGAAATGGAATCTGCTAAACTATTTCTTTTGTACTATAATCGTTAGTAATCAGAATTAATTGGTTTCTTCAAGCTATGGAGTCTTGTGGCCTATACCTTAAGACTTTTATAGCTTTTCAAAACTGGAAAAGAACTTAGACCCATCCAGTCCAAGACAAATCCAGGGTTGTTAAAAATGTTCTTCCAGTCAGTTTACAAACATAATTGATATACACAATTTCTAGAGCCAGAGTAAGTCTTTTGAAGGAACTGATTTAGTAGCTTGGTTGAAGCTGCAATAATTTACTTTCAGCCGTTCCAATCTGGAAAAGTCCCTTTGGAAACCCACTGACATCTATGCCAGAGTGCTATTTCTTTTTTTATTATTAAAATTCATAGGATTGTAGACAATAATCAATTGTTAATGTAAGAAACTGACAAAATAAAAAATCTGAAAAACAGGATCCATTCAAAACATGATTTGAAAAGGTCATGTTCTGGAAATTCATAGCCTTTCAAATAAAGTCCTGGAACCATCCCAAGCGAACACAGTTCAGGAAGATGTAGAAACTGGCTTGTGTCCTTTACTACTTTCTTCCTCTGCTTTTCCCTGAATCCATGTGGAGGCTGAGAATCAATGGCATCTTCTCCTCAGCTGATGTCTAAATAGTCAGAAACAAGATGTCTTCCATTCACAAAAGTTACTTTTCTCCTTGTCCCTTCTCTTATATCCTGTCACTTGGCTTTTACAATGACTTATATTTTTAGGGGGGAAATGGGAAGCTATTCACTTGGAGTGAGCAAATCAATTTCTTCCTTTCTTTCTGATTCTTGATAACTAGACTTTGTGCTCTGACCTCAGTTTAGAGTCAGAAGAAAATGATGTTGTCAGTAAAGGAATTAAATGGATACTGACAATCATTTGGAATTTGAGCTGCATTTAGTTTGAGCTGATTTCCCTAAAACATTGCTCTCCTCAGGTTAATTCTATCTTCAAAATTCTTCCATGATTGGGGCAGCCAATTAGCTCAGTTGGTTAGAGAGCTGCGCTCTTAACACCAAGGTTGCCAGTTCGATCCCCACATGGGCCATTGTGAGCTGCGCTCTCCACAACTAGATTGAAACAACTACTTGACTTGGAGCTGATGGGTCCTGGGAAAACACACTTAAATAGATAGAAGTTAAAAAAATAAAATTCTTCCATGGCTCCCCTTTGCTTAGTTCAATCCTTCACAGAGATTTCCCCATCAAGGCAAACACTGAAAATTTTACTGAACACTGGGAAAAACTGACAAAGATGCTTATAACAAGAAGAGGCTGGTTCCATATGTGCTAGGCCCCATGTGGCTGCCCCAAGTAAAAGAGATCTACATATTGAAAAGCTCTGGTATCCCAGACAAAATGAAAATTTCTTACTTTAGCTTTCAAGCCATTCCACCATCTGATGGCCAAAGTGACTACAAATCTTTTTCTTTTACTATTTCCCTGCATGACTCTTCTGTTTCAGCTATTTATTCATCCCATGCAAAATAATAATTGTTCCTTCAAGTTTCTGTAGCTTTTGCTTATGCCTTTTTATTTGAATGCAAAAGGCATTTCCTCATTCCCCACACTCATCAAAACCCTGGCCATGATTCAAGACTCCAACCCACAGCTCACCTCCTCCCTAAAGCCATTTTTGACCATATTGGAGAAAGCAATTATTATTCTTAGATCACTTCTGCAGGCTACGGGATTTGAGCAAGGCTTTGGGGGATAGGTAGAAATTGAGAGGTGGCTTACAGGGAGATGAGAAGGGCCTTTAAGATGGAGAAGGCTGAATGAGAAACACTGATTATTATTGTGATTCAGGAGGTAGGCAACATATCTCGAAAAGTCTTCAACAGGACAGGACACGCGTACTTGTAGGAAGCAATTGAAACGAGTCTGATGTGTCGCCATATTTGGGTGCCATTGTAGGCAGGGGATGCCCCTGCTTATTCAGCAAGCTTTCTCCTACTCATTGCGTTCGTACAGCTCTGGTCCTCCTGGCCCACATACCTCATGCTCATTGGCAGCTGTAAGATGCCAGGCTGGATTCATCAGTGTCTCTGGGACATTATATAGGGAGGCTGGGGGCGGGGGGGATCTCATTTTCCTCTACAAATACTGTGCTGAAATGACATGAGCCTGGAGCTTCCAGAGGCCCACTTTTCTTGTCAAGGGAGGACGTCTGTCTTCATTAGGACAATAGAAAACAATGGAGAGAGAGCAGAGCCCTAACAATATTTTTTGAACCTTAGGGTTAGGCTGCACCTGATCCAGTCCTACCCAGATTTGTCCTAGGTTATTTGAGCCAATAAAATGATCAATTTGTTGTTGTGGTGGTTGAAGCTGGTTTGTTAGGCAGTTATACCTTACAAATGAAAGAATCTATGTAAGGCAGTGGTGTGGGGTAAAACATGGTCAGCGGGGAATAAAAGGAGAATGGTAGTTGGGGGGGGGGTGGTCCAAGAAGGACCATGAGGCCTGGCTGTGGAATCAGAATTCATTCTGCAGGACTTGGGGAGTGATTGACATTTAGAACAGAGGAGATCCAGGTCGTAGAGCTGTGCTTAGAGAGTGCAGAGCACAGTGGAGGAAGGAATAAAAGAAGTTTATATGTATCAATGTGTCCATTGTGAATGGGCCTTTGTATACTCTATCCCTGATAACCTGGGACTCTTTCTGACGGCTTGTTAAAATTCCGAATTGTGGAAAGTGACATTGCAGACGTAAACCTGTATCCCACTTTGCAAAGACAGACATACAGACACAGTGCACTCATAAAAATAAGCTCAACTAGGGCCGTTACTAGAAGAAATTGAGAGTGGTCAGGAAAAGGCGTGTTGAGGCAGGACTACTTGGAGTTAAGCAAGGATGGAGGAAGTACCAGGTTGCTAGCCAGAAATGCAGAGCTGGAAACAGGCTGGGTAAGATGGTAAGTGTCTCAGAGTAAAAAAAAAAAAAAAAAAAAAATGATCAGTAAGTAAAAGACACAACTGGGTGGTGTGACAAGCGTCACTGACAAGGGAACTTACTTTTTACTAGAGCCCGGGTGTTTCAGCGGCTTAGACCATTTCTAGTTTTTGAGGTTCCTGGTATTAAAAATTTTAAGAAATGTCCAAATATGCCTATGCACACTGTGGTATGTTTTAAATACTTGTTAAATAATAATGCCATGAGTTTTTGACAAGTTATATAGGATAGTAATTCTATTCATAAGACAATTAAAGAATTTTTCAAATATAAATTAATAGCATGCAATAGTCCAATAATGGGAACCAAGGCTAATGTTGTCAGATAAACATTTACTTCTTTGAATCCTGTCCCTATATGCGTTCTCCACAGAAAACACCATGTGCAATCACCACCAACTCTCTAAATGGGAGGTGAATATGAGACCCCAGCCCAGTGGATCCCCTGATTTCCAACTGTCATCTTCACCCCACAGGCCCTAAGGAGTGTCCATTTCTAGGACTTAGTCCTTAGCGCTTCTCCAACCTTGTTATAAGTACATTGCTGTCTACATCTTGCCAAGTATTCTAGAAATATGAGGACGACCGCCCCACTTCATGCTTTTATCTTAATTTCCTTTGGCTATTACTGTTGTGTCTTCACCTCTACTTTCCCGTCCCTCCAAGTCAGCCTCCATATTGCCAGCAAAGATCTCTCTCTTAAATACAGATCTGAACACGGCACAACCTTGCCTCAAAATCATAAGTAGATCCCCTTATCTTATAGGATAACTTTCAAATTCTTTAGCATGACATATAATGCCCCACACAAAGATCCCAAACCCACCTTTCCTGTCTCATGTCCTTCTGTTCCTCCAAAACGCCCTACCTCCTGCTTCTCCACAAAAGTGCCACGTTCTTTTATTTCTCTCGGTTCTTGTGCCTGCTCTCAGGTCTTCCTGAAAAACCCTTATCTGCTAGCTAATTCTTAGCCTCTCCTGGGAAAATTTCCTTAGTGTCCCCAATGAGAGTGATTTTCTAATCCCCTAGCCCATTATGCACGTCTTCAGTATGGTGTTAGACAATGAGATCACTGAAGAGAGGGACTGTGATTTGTTTAACTCTGTTTATCTTTGTATACTCTATCCCTGTACCATGCATAGTAAGGGCTCAATAAATAGTGGCTGGAAGATTGAATTAATTGTCAGCAATACCCCATGGGTTCAGAAGGAAACGGAAGTTCAGATGCAGACTACCTCCCTCCCGCAAACAGTTTGCTCCATAATCACTCTGCATGATTACCCAGGCTTCTGGGGGGCTCTAAGTAGATCTGATGGTTGCAAAATGGTTCTTGGTTCCCAGACCTCCATATTAATATACCTCTTCCAAAGCAAGCTCTTTTCCTTTCTCAGTTGTCCCCTGACTCAGCTGAGCTTGTTGAAGAAACCCTGAAAGACTTCATTTCCCTGCCTGAGGCTACGATTTTAGCCCAGCACATAGAATCATCACCATTATTCATTGCTGAGATTGTGGCATGCTGCTTATCTGCATGCAGTCATTTTCCAGGCAAGAAATAATGCATTATTAACACAGCTTAATTATCAGGCCCCAGTTTGGCAGATAGAGCAACATCAGAGGGTAATTGGAAGGAGAGCTGATTTGTTATCAAAATGTTACTTTTTGGCTAATGAATCATTCTGATTTTTGCACTGACAGCTTAGTAACAAGCTTGAAGACTACTTTGCTTCAGACCATTAAACTTTGACAAACCAGTTATTAACTACAGCTAGAGCCAGCAGTCTGTGGGGATTATTGCAATTACGAGCTACAGACGTAAATTTTTGAAATCATTAGTCGACAAGGTGAGTGCTGATGGAGGGTCTGATGACTGACAGTCTCCATGGCTTTTTAACACAGAAGGCAATAAACAGCTGCTGGGAGGACGTATCAGTCAGCGAAAGCTCTGTGCTGGGAAGATGTAGTGAGAGCAATAAAGGTTATTGCTCTCAGGCAATAAGCCCTGTTCGAGAAGGAAACGACAAAGTTTTCCTTTGACTTCAATTTTGGAGGCTGGAGGTCTTTTCTCAAAGGAGAACTAGAGGGAAATAGAGAGAGCCCAGCAAAGGGAGAGACAAGTCGAGCAGCACTCCATGGCTTGAGTTCTCTTCTTATGCTGGCATGATTGGATTATTGTTGCACTCAGGAATCCCATTGGGAGGTGCCTGCTCCTTCTCCTTACTGCTCCCACTATTCATAATAGGGATCTCAAACTCAGGTGGAGAGAATATACATTAGGAGAGCAGAAGGAAGAGGTAAAGACTATGGTAAAAGTACAAGTCAAAAAAAAAGAATAAATAAAAACCCATCAGTGGGCCAGGTTGTCATCTGGTTTACAGACAAAAGTTCAGATCCTTAGTTTAGAGAGTGAGACCCTTTGAATTTGGCCTGCACCCCTCCAGCCTCATCTTTTTATATTGCCCTTTTTGAGTCCTTAAGCCCCTGTCACACGGGGATGTTCTCCAAGTGTGCCCACACTTTCCAATCTCAGTACCTGTGCTCCCCTAGGAATAGCCTTGCCTCAGAATTCATTTCTACCTGTTCAAATACTATCCACTCTCTGGGTCTCAGTTTCTCTACCTGTCAAATTGGGAAGAAGTGGATGCAATCCAGATTAATTTCTCTTTTAAAGCTCTGTGCACCTGTGGCATTTTCACCATCTCTTGTTAGTGTGCATATGAATCTAGTTGCCCTGGGGCCCTAATATGAGCAATATTCTGCACCCCCTAGGTGGCCACATTGCAGGAAGTCTTGCTGTCGTCACAGATGCTGCCCACCTCCTAACTGACCTGACCAGTTTCCTGCTCAGCCTCTTCTCTTTGTGGTTGTCTTCCAAGCCCCCCTCCAAGCAGCTGACATTTGGATGGCACCGAGCAGGTACAGTTTATGGATTGAGTATTCATGGCACAGTAGTGCCTCAGAGTCAAATCAAGGAGAAAAACAAAAGGGACAAAGCAAAGCTTTGCTCAAAGATCCCTCAAAGGCATATCTCTCTGGTGCATGGGATAAAACAGACATGTATGTTGGAACGTTTTCACAACGTTAATTCAGCGAAAAGCCAGGTGAATCATGCTTCCTCCACTCCAATGGGACAACAGGAACTCATGTATCACTTTGGTAACCACCCCAGCCCAACGGTCTCAGCATGTGGTGACTGCCATGATATGACATATTCACTCAGTTACTCTGCATCAGAGAGAATATGGGATAAAGCTCCTACCATTTTTCAAAGTAAGGCACAAGAAAGCTGCAGAGGTGGAAGAACTTCTTACAGGGGAGTCAGGAATAGAAAGTGAAGGAGAACTGTGCACAGAGCAGGGGTGGTAGACATGCTAACACGGCCATGCTTCACTGAAAAGTGTCCCTATATAGACCCCACTTCGTAGACTGACAACCGTAGGGCTGTGGTTTTTCAAGCTTAGAATAACAGGAAGTTCTAATTTGATACCAATTTGTCATCGTGGGTGTTTTGAACCGCCTTTCCTTTAACATCCAGTGAGATAGAAATAAGGCAATGAACATCAATAGAAAGAGCTTGTGACAATGGGATCTGAAGATGCCTTTGCATTCCTTAACAGAGCTATGCTTGGAAAACAAGTACTTTGGGCTGAGCACCTGCCCTTCGTCTATATAAATTATTCCTTGTACTTTACCCTTTCTGATACCGTTGGTCCAAGCTGTTTTGTAAATGCAGGATGTTTTGTAAATACAGAATTTAGAATACTGCTTTGTACTTTCTCATCCTGGACTCATGAGCACTGCCATGCTAGAAGACCAGTGCTGTTCAATAGAACTCTGCTTCAAGGGAGATGGTCTATAATACAGAGTATAATGTCGCTATGGACACTTTCAATGCGGCTAATGCTACTGAAGAACCGAAGTTTTAATTTTACTTAATTTAAATTTAAATAGCCACATGTGATTGATGGCAACCCTATTAGGCAGCTCCACTATAGATATAGAGGTGGAAATCAACTAGCGCATCCAATATATAATTTCATGGATAACCTTGTTTAGGAAGAAGCTATGTAAATGACTGAAGTCTGGGAAACATGTGACATTGCTCTACTTCAAAGGGGTCAACATTATGGAATGTGCCCGACCATTGACTTACAGAATGTGTCTAGACCCTTGTTGGTTTTTAGAATCCACTTTCAAGGTTGAGTTACAGATCAGGGTGAGATATTAAGGAACTCCTGTGTAAGCAAAAGTTCTTTACTCAGCAGGCAGATTGAACACTATCTTATCTTTAAATATTAATGTAAAGGTTTTCATTCTGATGCTTCTTTTCCTTACTGTTGCTCTTAAAAATGCAGTTAGAGTGTTGATCTACCTCTGAGTTTTTCTCTGTGTTTATGGTATGTTGGGTTAGCAAATGAAACTCATTTTTCATCAAGTACCCTCTGAAGCCTTCCCTTTTTACTATTTTAATCCACAGAAGGTGCTCGTACTAGCAAGTTGTAAACGTTTTATGGTGAAATTAAGTTTCTAAATACCTTTTACTCTTTGTGTCTCCTTATTTCATCTCCTAATAAGTTTCAATCACTTTAGCACCTGCTTAAAGTCAAAATCCCCAAGGAAAACAGCAAGGGTAGGCAGCAATTAACATGCTTTAAAAATTTGCTGAAAATTACTGAGTAACCTGGGGCATAATGAACTCAGATGCTGGTGTTTCATGAATGCAACATCAAAGTCCCTCATCTCAGTGCTAAAATCCATCCAAACGTTTGCTTTGTGAATCACTGAGTGAACTAGTTTGAAAGGTTGAAGCCTCTTTTTTTTAGATGGGTGGGGAAGGGACATTAACATCTTATTAGTCTTGAGGAGGTTAAGGAGATTTATGAATTCTTTGTGTATGGCTCTCTGTGTGCTTGAATCCTTAGAGATCCTTGGTGCCCTGCTGTCCATCTTCTGTGTCTGGGTGGTGACTGGTGTGTTGGTATACCTGGCGTGTGAGCGCCTGCTGTACCCCGATTACCAGATCCAGACGACCATGATGATCATTGTTTCGGGCTGTGCAGTGGCAGCCAATATTATGTAAGTCCCACACCTTCACTATGGAGCCGATCTTTTACTCTGTCTGGACACAGATGTGTTCATTGTTGTTGTTTTTATTTAATTCCTCCACTTGTAAGGATAGTAGAGACCTCACAGTGTGTTCAAATGGCCCTAACACTGAAAATAAGGCTGGTTGTGCTAGTTTAAAGTCAACAGTGCTTTAATATCAGCTTCTAACTGCTACCATTTTGAATGCTTTCTATGTGCCCAAGATTGTGCTAAGGTCGTGTGATCTACAATATCAAGCTGAATGCTCACAACACCCCTGCTTTACAGGTTAGGAAACTGAAGCTCAGTGAGGTTAAATAAATTGACAGTGAGGTAGTGTACAACCAGATTTGAATCCAGACCCACTGGACTCAGAATCGAGCTCCTCGCCATTCTGCTCTCTCATGCATAGTATGGTGCCATATGGGATGTGATTTACTCCTACTCAGTTTTTATTACATGAACACACTATGGGTTCCCAGAGAGCTGGGTTGGAAAGCACCTTAAATTTTATTTACTTCTGTCCTCTTTCTACTTTTCAATTCTCTTTTGCAACATGTCTGTAAAATGGTCATTGGTTTCATATATTTTAATAGAATAACAGGGAATTTATTTCTCTCAAAAGCATTCTTTCTTATTTTTGCATCATTCTGACTGCATGAAAATTCTTCCCGTGTTAGCTAAACTCTCTCTTAATTTTCTGCCTGTTGGTCCATTCTCTCATCCCTTCAGTCTAAACTCATTCTTAAGGAACATGTCATCATGTCCTACTGGACGTGTGATCATTGGCATATGGGTCTGCTCTTCCCAAAATGAACCACTTGATTGCTCATGACAATGGGGTTTTCAGGCCAGGGCTCTTGATCCTTTGGGTTAATTTGCTCCTTCCCGTTTGATAGTCTAATTCTGGGCAACCTACTTAAAACTGTGTCATCTATATCTATCTGTGTATTTACGTATCTATCTATCTATCTATCTATCTATCTATCTATCTATCTATCTATCTATCATCTACCTACGTACCTACCTATCATCTCTGACAGACAAAATACGGCCCCTCAAAGACTTCCACATTCTAATCCTTGGAACTTCTGAATATGTTAACTTACATGGTAAAAAGAACTTTGGGAATGTGATTAAGAATGGATTTTGAGATTGGAAAATTATCCTGGATTATCTACATAGGTTCGGTGCGACCACAAAGGTCCTTATAAAAGAGAAGCATGGGGTTAGAGAAAAGATGCTGCATTGCTGGCTTTGAAAGGGGCCTGGAGCCAAGGAATGTAAGTGACCTCTAGAAGCTGGAAAACATAAGAAAATGAATTACCTGCTAGAGCCTCCAGTAGGAATGAAGTCTTCCACACCCCTATATACACTTATATTGTTGTAAGCCACTAAGGCTTTGTGGTAATTAGTTGCAGCAGCAATAGGACACTCATCCACTGTCTACGTATCATCTATCTGTCTACCTCGCAATGCAACGTGATACACACTACGCTGTAGGCTTATACATGAAAATAAAGAAGACAGTGATAGCAGAATGGCATTTAAACTGTTTTGTTGTTGTTGTTTTGTTTTGTTTTTAAGAGAAGGCACAAAGGAATCTCTCGAATTAGAGGAAAATCTGAGAATGCATACCTTGAAAACGCTCCTCAGGTCACTCTGATACTTTCACCTTTTGCTTGCCTCCATTCCTCACACCTTAGTTTGCAAACTATTGCTCAAAATTGTCTGTGCTAAACAATCAGCAGAGTGGTATTTCATCTACTGTCACTGATGAGGTCCCTATTTCCACCCAGTTATCTTGAAAACGTGTTTCACACTGACCCTGGGGGCATCAATGCTAATCTATCACCACTAGGAGACAAGCTGGAGCACATGTCCTGCTGACTGGGGGTCAACAGTATCATCTTTGCATAAGGAGAACGATATGTACACAAGGCAGCAGGAAAAATAAAAATATTAATAATTTCTGGAGAGTCATACACGTATATCCCATAAGTTGTGTCAATACTACACGAAGATAAAGGATCCACTTAGCTAACTACCACATTCATCTGGACCCTTGATGATTGAGTATGACTTTCTCAATAGATATCATCCACATTTTCTTTTTTGCTAACTGCTTTTGAACTTTGACTTTAATTTGCAGGTGCTTAGAGAGACAAGGGAACTGAAAAGTGTTGACTTCTCTGTGCAAGTAGGTAGTTATTTATGGGTAAGGATACTGAGTAACTATAACCTTTTCTCCCACAACTGGAATTATAGGTTTCAAGTGCTGCTAGAGGCTGTGTTGTCAGAATATAGAGATATCAAAACCACAATTTGGAAACGAACACATTCCTCGCAGGCCCAAAATCAGGACAGAAGTTCTAACAGCAGTTGCGAAGGGATTCGAGGATGAGGATCATTGACAGAGGCTAAAACTACTGCATGCTAAATTTTCTCTGCCTGAAACATTCCCTCCCCTCCTAGCCTTTTTACCTCCAACATAACCTTTGAAATCCTACTCAATTGCTTTGTTTCTCCAACTAAATCAGACTCCCTGTTGTACTATATGTAAATGGTAATTCCTAATTGAGGGTGAATTTCTGCCCAAACACTGACAATATAAAAACTGTACATATGTAATAATCAAATCTTGGTGGATAGCTAAATCTGCTTCGTGGTGGTGGCCTGAGATTTAACTCTTTAAATGAAAATAGACAGGGATACATGGTACTAAACAATAATTTTTAAAAATCTTTGTTTGCACAATGTACAGGAAAGGTTTCTAAGCAAAATACCCCTTGTTGGCCGTCAGTAAACAGGTACTCATTTTACCTTTGGTCTAATACCTCTTAAAGTTATAGAAAAATAAGTCAGGTACATAATTTATAGTGCCTACTATTTATCTCTTTGACTTGGGTAGGAGATATTACATTTTGCAATATGTCATATATATATATACATATATATATACATTTTTAATACATTAATATATTTTAGTCTCTCGATAAATAGCTATGTCAATACTAAGCACACCATTGGCCATAAGGAAATTATTCAAATTTCAAATTCTCATGGAAATGAGTACAATTAAGGAAATAAACGATTAAAAATCCAATCCTGATAAAATTCAGTATTTCTTATTTTGTTTTATCCCTTTCTGCTGCTTTTTGCTTTGAAATCAGTACACTTAATTAAGCTCCCATCAAAGCTCAGCTTTAAGCCTAGCTCAGTGCGTGACATTCAACAGAACCCCAATAAATATTTCCCCTCCCCACTGTCAAACGCTTGGCTTTCACCTAAGCAATGATGCTTTCCAGTTTTAATGTAGAACACAGTAACATTAGGTGAGTGGAAGAGAAAATTGAGGTGAATCTTCATTGTCTATCCTTGTGTGAAAAAGTTTAAATTCTATGATACACTTGTATTCAAAATTAGTCCAAAAGAGTACACTGCAAAGCATTAATAGTTCAACTATCTGCCATTTTGGATAACACATGCTATTGTCAACTCCTCTATTGTGCTGCATAGTTTTTTAAGAGTTAATCTCATGTGTACTGAGAACACTATTCTCTCTTTCAGGCTAAGTGTGATTTTGCACCAGAGACGCCCTGGCCACAATCATAAAGAAGTACAAGTTAATGCCAGTGTGAGAGCAGCGTTTGTGCATGCCCTTGGAGATCTATTTCAGAGCATCAGCGTGTTAACCAGTGCACTTATTATCTACTTTAAGGTGAGCATGTTTGAGCTTACTCACTGTCATAGTAATTTTGTCGATTAGGTAGCACAGAAGCTGACACCTTCCAATATTAACTTAAACAAGGGTGGACCGCCTACATTTCCCTACACAAACTACTTTGTAAGGTTTAAACAAACAAACATTCGAAGACTGAAACTTTAGACTTTCCAAATTCTTAAGAGCTGTGTGTTTAACTGTAGGGCTGCCAGTCTTTTAAGAAAGTACTTGTAGTTCCTTTTGTCATGGGGTCAAGAAGGACCGCAGTGGAACCATGAATACCTTAAGGTCTTGGGGTGCAAGCAACAGAAAAGATGTCTAGCTCCTTTAAGCAAAAAAAGGAATTTATTAGCTGAAATTTATTGGGTATACTTCCAGACAGAAATCAAGGTAGAAATAAGGGTGACTTTGGGTATCTAGATTTCAGAAACTATCCAACTTCTGTCCCTAGACACCACACTAAAATGAATGTGACTCAACTAATGTTTTTTGTTTTTTTTTTTCCTCTTCTTGTCACTATGCTGAAGATTTGTATTTCCGGGAAAGGTAGTTTAATTGACCTAACATGGGTCTTGTACCTGCTTGGTTGGGGGAGGGTACAGCATCTGCCTGACTCTCCCACCAATATCACCCACAATAGGGGAGAGGTAACTTCTCTTTAAGATGTCAAAGTGTTAATGGAAAGTGGGAATGAATTCGGGGGGGGGCCTCCGACCCCAAACGAATGTTCACTACAGATCTCTAAATGGCAACACCGAGATCTACCAGAGGTGGGTTGGGGTGGAGGTAGAAGGGTAATGGAGAAGAGCATTTAGCGCTGTTTGCATCATGGCGCATGTTTGCATTTAGTTATTTTTACTAAAAAATGAAAAGGTAAATATAAATTACAAAGACATTATCTGAATTTGGTTGTGAGCAAATGCTCACTGAAAGCTTTAAGTTTAAAACAAAATAGTTCAAAATTGTATGGTTAGTGGAGGTTGAGACCATTCTTGATAGGGTTAGGTTGATGCCAAGTTTCTTGGAGATTATGAGGCACAGACTTGTGTGGCACAAAACTTCATCAGAGGCAGACTAACAGGTGTTTCACTATTTAAGCTAAGGGCTTCAGTGATGAGAAATGCAAGCATGAAGCCTCATCTCTTACTCTTAGGACTGTATCAAAGATGCCTGCCTCAAGTATGTGTCATACTTGGGAGGGAAAGAAACAAAGTAACCCCAGTCTGCCAAGACCAAACTCCAGCTGTACCTTGGTCATATGTCACCTCTGAGCAGATAACATGCTTTCTTCTTATCATAATTAAGGCTGAAAAGTCACTGAATATCATGTAAATTAGTGCATATTTTCATCACACACACTGTATTTCTATTAATTCCAGAGAAGTTAAATCAGGCCTCTTAAAAAACACTCAAGGATATCTTTCCCTTTCCCTCCTAAATTATGAGGAGAGCTTGTCCTTTACTCTCCCTTCTTCAGTCACTGGTAGTTTAAAGCTTAAAAGAAGGATTGAGTATTTGGGAAGTCTTGCCTCTGAGTTGGATGTCAAGTGTCAGGAGGATGAAAGGATGATGGAGAGAGAAAGAAGCAGAAACGTTTACTTATTTTATTAATCCCATTTTCTGCAAAGGAGGCATACATTCAAGTAACCAAAGTCCTTGTATTTTCTAGCCAGACTATAAAATGGCCGACCCAATCTGTACATTTGTCTTTTCTATACTGGTTGTGGCCAGCACCATCACTGTCTTAAAGGACTTCTCCATCTTACTCATGGAAGGTAAGAATGATTTTATTATTATTCCTAGGAGCCATGTTTTCTCATCCCTATAACCACACACACAAAAAATGGCCTCAGGCATGCTCGTAGAGAAAATTTAAAATGATAAGGAATTTTCGTAAAACCAAATATTATCATTTTTGGCTTCTATTTTTCCTCCAGCAACTAGTAAATGATATGGCTCAGTGTAGAAACAATATGTACAAACACTAAAGATAAACATGGAGGGAGATATTGCAAAAATATTAGTTTAATCCTAAATATATGGAAAAGACCTATGAAAGACTGCATAAATCTATCCTTCAGGCGGCGTTGAAACGATTCTGAAGGACTTGCCTAAAATCCTTGTAAGACTTGGCCAGCAGTTCTGCGACATCAGAATCACTTGGAATGTCTGTTACAACATGGATTGCTGGGCCCACCCATATGGTTGCTGAGATAGTAGGTCTGGGGTGGGGCCCAAGACTGAATTTCTAACAAGATGCTGTTGCTGCTGGTCTGGGGACCACACCTTGAGAACCACTCGGCTAGTCTTTTCATGCCAATTAGGAGATTCCTACACGAGGGCACTGCCAATGGCACAGAGAAAATTAAATCAGGACTAGAGGTTTGCATCGTATCAAACATTCAGATGATGAAAAATATCTGATTTTTTTTTTTTTGGTCTAGCACATTTTGATCTAAGATAGATGTAGTCTCAGAGTGCAGTTGCCTTTAAAACAGCTCCCATGTCCTTAGTGTTTACTGCCAAGTACACATTGAAGGGTTTTGTTCTCACTGGGCACTATGATTGTTGGCAGATGATAGTGTTGAAGACAGTGAAACAAAATGGAGTCAAACATCACTGAGTAACAAGCGAATTTCCCCGCTCAGAAGGGGACAATATTTAGTTTGTCAAGTCCCGGATACAACCCTTTCCTTTCCTGGTGGCCAAGTACTGAGCTGCAGCTGTTGTTATTATGAAACTTATTGACTTAAAGGGGGATGAAAGACAAATTGGTGCACAATCTGAGATGACTGTATTCCATTTTTTCTATCTCTCAGTATAGATCTTCTCTGGTGACTATCTTTCTTATCTTACTCAAAGAAAGGAGAGCTAATTATTGAAACTCTCAGCTAACTCCTATATGGAAGATGTTTAATTTTTAAACTAGGGTTTCAAATTAGGTTACCATAAAAGGATACTTGTTTTTGGTACAATTTTAAAATAATACAGAAAGGTAGAAAATGAATTTTAAAAGTATCTGCATTTTTCCAACTTTGAATTCTGAGTGAGTCCTATTCATCAGGGGTAACACCTACTAATGAGTTGACATATATGTTTCAAAAAATATCTATGCACTTATATATGTACATGTTATATATATGTATTTATATGTGCATATATATAACACATGTATACCACAACATATGTTTTATACATATATATGTACATGTATATATGTATATATACATATATATATATGGAGAGAAAGAGAGAGAGAGAGAGAGAGAGAGAGAGAGAGAGAGAGAGAGAGAGAGAGAGTATGTGTATGCATGCATATTTTTATATAAATGGGATTCTGGATTGACACGTATTTTGTCCTGCACCTTGCTTTTTCACTTGGAGATCTTTCTATATTAGTACACACATAGAAACACTCCCCTCTTTTATATAGCTATGAAATATTCCACTCTATGCATGTACTTGCTTATTGATGGACATTACAAAAAACGGTGTAACTACCATTCTTTGACATATATGATTTTAGCACTTGTATTATCTATGGAATAATTCCTAGAAATGATATTGCTATTGCAAAAGTTATATGCATTTTAAAATTTGATAGTTATTTCCGTTTCTACCAAAGATACCATATCAGTTTCTTTCTGGCCAATAGCATATGGCAGTGTCCATTTCCTCACATCTTCACCATCATTGAGTATTATCAAACTGCTTATTCTTTTCTAATCTGATAGGTGAAATATTTTATCTTATTGGTTCCATATGTAATTCTTTAATTATGAATGATATTGAGTGATTTTTTTATATGTCTATTAATGTGGGAAATTATTTTTTAAACACTAATTTGAGTTTTTTCCTGAATGCATTAATATTTTTATAGACTCTCCCTCAGGGGGCAAATAAAAGGTTTCTAGGATGTGATGGAGCATTGAGGTCAATGGGAGCATATCCTCTCGCTTGTCAACATTATTTCATAGAGTAAAATAAGTAATAACACACTTGTGTTCTCCATAAAAGGAAAGAAACAAACGAGGAAAGAGAGACAAAGGGTAATGGGATTATGACTTCATCACAAGGGTCTTAGATGAATGACAGTGGGTCTTCAAAGGGTCAAATGAAACGCCTCAGAGATGACACACTCGGCATAATAGTTAACTTTAGGTCACAATACCCAGAGGCTAACACTTGCACAACACTTCAGACTCAGAGCATGAACTTCAGATTCTGACATCGTACTCATCTATGTGGCCTTGGCAATGCTTTTTAAAAATAATTAGTTTCAGGTGTATGAAACAATGTAATAGTTAGACATTTTTACCCCTCACAAACTGATAACCCCTCTCCCCCAATCTACTACCGCTCTAACATTGTACACAGCCATTACATTTCCACTGTCTCTATTCCTAATGCTGTACTCCAATTCTTATGACTATATAGATATAATTATAGTTGGCATTCATTGTTATTCAACTTCAGCTTCAGGTGTACAGTGCAGTGATCAGGCATCTACATCATCCCTGAGGTGGTCTCCCTAATAAGACAAGTGTCCATCAGATACCCTACAAAATCTTTACATTATTGATTACATTCCCCAAACTGTCTTTCGTATCCCAGTGGCAATCTTGTGGTTACCGATTGTGCTTTCTAATCTCCTTACCTTCTTCCTCATCCCTACCCCCTCCTATCTAGCAACCCTCAGTTTTTCCTCTGTCTCTGAGACTGTTTCTGATTAGTTTGTTCATTTATTCTAGTCTTTAGATGCCACATATAAGTGAGATCATATGGTATTTGTGTTTCTCTGTCTGACTTATTTCACTTAGCATAATTGTCTCTAGGTCCATCCATATCGCGGCAATGCTTTTTAACTTCTCTGACTGTAACACTGATAACTAGCTCTTAAAGTTCTTATAAATATTAAAATAAAATAATCCCTATAAATTAAGTAAAAAGTGCTTAGCACAAAACTTGACTTATGGTAGGTTCTCAATAAACGTATGTTATTATTATTACAACATAACACCCATGACTCATACACATTCTACAGCTAATCTGAGACAAAATCTCCTTTAACTTTTTTCTGGTTCCCTGCGCTTTGTGCAGCTCACAGGATAAAAGAATGTGTTGATCAGCTTTTTGTTATCTCCATGAAACAATATGAAATGGGATTAAAGGAAACTCAAATGTACAGAATTTTAAATTGGCCCCAAAGAGGAAATCCCCAAGAGCAAGGTTCTTAAATCCTGAAAAAAGGGGGATTAAGGATGCCCAATTCCTTTAAGTAAATGCTTCAACTCTGCTCATGACAATCACCTGGGAAGCTTTCAAAAAATATTTATGACCAGGCTCCTTATCCAGAGATTCTGATTTAATTGACTGGGGTGGGGATGGCTTTGATGGTTTGGTAACATGTAGCCAAGCCTAAGAACCACTGAAAGTAGAACCACTGCCCAGTGGCTTGTAAATGTTGGTGCGATGGTTCTCAACCTTTGGCTGTGTGTTAGAATCACCAGTCGAGCTATGAAAATACTGATGCCGCGTGCTATCCCCAGAGTCTGACTTAATCTGTCTTGGGTATAACCTGGTCATCAGGATTTCTAAAATCTCCTTCAGTGATACTAATGTGCATCCAAGGTTGACAGCCACACTGAAAGCATGTAGATTTCAGAGCCTTGTCCATAGAAATTTTCTTCAGGAGAACAGGAATGGGGCCAAGGCATATTTATTTTTAACAAACAAACCAGGCGCGCGCGCGCACGCGCACACACACACACAACTGAAGTAGAGGCTAAAAGGTGGTCATCCTTAGAAATCTCTTCTACTTCATTCTCTTTGGATAATTCTCAGTTGATAGGAATTCACTATTGCATCCAATGGTTTTACCATTGTTGGCTGGTTGGGTTGATTTAAAAAGAAAACTTTATTCTATCCAAAAAAAAAATTCTGTCCTTTACAATTCTAACAAACCATTGGTTCCTTCTGCAGCTAGCCAAAGCAAGCGACTTCACACTTTCATATCCTCTCATCTTCTATATGACAGTCCTTGCAATGTTTGAAAAAAGTGGTCCTACTTCCCTTAGCCTTCTCTTCCACATGCTAGAGACACCCCAGTTCCTCTGGCCTAAAAGCATAGCTGATTGGCTGCCAGACTTCCCACTTCTCTTTGTGTTCCACATTGTTCCTTTAGAAATCAGAATGACAGTCAAACAATTACGTTCTGTGACCTGGACATTAAACCCTAATAATGTACCTAAATTAATGGACAATTTACAAACCAAATAATAAGGCGCTAGTACAATATTAGGAGTACCTATTAACACAGTTCACTAAATGATCTGATGGATAACTAACATTTGTATAGGATTAGTTTACAAAGGGCAGTTATTTTCTGATTTGCTCCTCAAAGAACTCTGTGGGTTACGTATTGTTCGTACCACCTCTATGTTATTACAAATACGCCAAGAATCAGAGAAGATCCAAGAGTTGGGTAAATTTGAAATACTTATAGCCACAACGCTCACCTGGGATTATTTGATACCAAACCCCATGTTACTTCATTTTGCTTCCCGGGTATATGCAAAGATAATTGGGAAAAGCAATTATTGCTTGAATACTACACCCTGAAAATGAGAAATGGTTACCGTGGTTGATTATTGCATAGTAAAATCTGCAAACATGTTTCATGAACTTTTGATGGATGGAAAACCCTTTGAAAGAGGTGAATCTGATTTGTGAACATTTGAAATAAGAAACCATAAATGAAAGAGGGCAAGTTGATATTTGGGTGAGGATTCTGCCACCCTAATTAGCCATCTTGATGAGCTATTTTCAGTTGAATAACAATAGCTCCTGCCCCTTCCCTTTTGTCAGGTGTGCCAAAGAACCTGAACTACAACAGCATGAAAGAGCTCATGTTAGCAGTGGAAGGGGTGGTGTCTGTGCACAGCTTGCACGTCTGGTCTCTGACAATGAACCAAGTGATTGTCTCCGTTCACGTTGCTGCAGGTCAGTGAGTTTTGTCAATGATCTGGACAAAATTCGGTCCTTGTTCTGTGAAGTCAGTAATTGCCCTCCTTTTTGTAGAGCTGCCCTTAGTGTCTGGGGCCTGTCAAAACAACTGTAAAGTGTTTTGTATTACCAAGAGCCTTTAAAAACCATCCCCCTTGTCAATGTTGTCATGGCAACTATGATACTGATGCCATCCCTGGAGGCCAACTGAAGTGGATAGAGAGTAGAATAAAGGGATAAAATGTCACCCAAATTTCAAGACCTTAGACTCTAAAAATTAGATTTTGCTTGTTTGACTTGGTGCCCAATCAGCTAGTTAAGTAATAGGGATGATTTCAACAATAAATCTTCATTGAATATCTCCTGTGTATAAGACGCTTTGCCTATCGCTGAGGATAGAAAGATGAGGGAGACATAAGTTCCATCCATAAGGTTCTAACAAGCTAAAAAATATGCTGGTAAAAATTAATGGTGTCTTTTTTACTGGATGGTTAGAAATTCTGTGACCGTATGAGATGATTCTTAGGATGTTGGGTTTATTGTAAAAACTACTTTCTCAAGTAGAAGGTGATTTTGTCCATGATATGTCCTAGAACTGGGAATGAGGGCAGTGGGAGGTATTTCACTGCCTCAGGAGACAGCTCAGGCCAAGTGTGACATGTTAGGCCACTAAAAAAATGAACTTCAAGAAGTTACTTAGAGACAGGAACACGGGTGACAGTCATTTGAGGACTTTGCTTTCTCAGACACCCTCATCTTTGCTGGGAGGCTCAGATCTGGCTACAGAGAATTCACACCATGCACTACACCAATATTTCACTGTAAACGGAAGAATCTAGTAATCAGGTTACTATGGAGGGAACTTTATAGCCTCTTGATATCTTTTGGGATAAGAGAAAAGGTGGCAGTGAAGGTTGCTACACTACGAAAAGTCTTGGAAGCTCTAAATGCTTCCTACTTCCTGTCACTAGCCTTGATATATATTCTGATTAGAAACAAGGGCTGTAACCCAGAGATCCCTGGGGACTGCTGAGCAAGGCTGTATAAGAAATAACAGTTCTGTCTTGGCTTTTTCCAGGGCTTATCTCCCCTTCTATACTCTGCTCCTAGGAGTGCCAGTCCCCAGAGAGAAAGAACTGTGTGCAGGAAGAGCTCCCATAGTGACAGGGCTCTTTGCTGCACTAGAATTTCCCCTGCCTTGTCTGTGTGAATGTGGC
Organism: Rhinolophus hipposideros; assembly: GCF_964194185.1. Lineage (NCBI taxonomy): Eukaryota > Metazoa > Chordata > Mammalia > Chiroptera > Rhinolophidae > Rhinolophus > Rhinolophus hipposideros. Next base: position 17,342,564 of record NC_138059.1, on the reverse strand, counting down.
TGATTGTCAGAGCCAACCTGGTTCCTTCTGAGCACTCTGCCTGGGCCCCACCCCACAAGGTACTTAGTTGCCTACGTGTATGCTATCGGTACCAGTCTCAGTGTAGTTCCTTTTCAACAGCAGCCAGCCGGGACAGCCAGGTCATTCGGAGAGAGATTGCCGAAGCCCTCAGTAATAGCTTTCCAGTGCACTCACTCACCATTCAGATGGAATCTCCAGCGGAACAGGATCCCGACTGCCTTTTCTGTGAAGACCCTCAGGACTAGTTTAGTCACACTGTCAGCTTCCTGAGTGTGACAGACCACTGCCTGCTACTCTGCAGTTTCTGGACCCTAAGAAAGAAGGAACCAAAGGAAGAAGTCTGAGAAAATCATGATACGGTACAATGCACATTTTAGCCTTCTTTATTTACCTCCATCCACCATGAATAAAGATGCATTTTGATGCATCCATCAATTGGATTCTCAACTCATTAGCAGCTGTGCTCGATGATAGGAGTGTGTATAGAGGTCACTCCCGACGGGGGCTGAAATGACAGCTGTTTGTAAACACCACAAAAATGTCATTGCCCTTCAACACTGCAGCCCAAGGCTGAGTGGGTAAAGATGAACTCAGGAAAGTCTGATCAGGAATCAGTGGCAAAGAAAAGAGTCACAAAATATCCCCCAAACCTGAGAAGTGAACATAAAAAGAGCTAAGTCAGGGGTGAAAAAGAATCTGGAGGCATCATACCCCATTAGAACGTGACTTACAGACCAAGACGTCATAGGATTTGAGGGAGTAACTCCCTGTCCACCAACATCGCCATTCACTACCTGAAGACATGTCCTGTCTATATCTTGCCTACAAATTATGTTGTCAGAACTCTGAAACTATTGAATTATATTTTACTTCTCTGTATAAAGTCATGGACAAATAAGAAAATGCTGAAATTAGTGCTTTTTGAGTGTTTTCCGATGGTGTGACCTAATAATAAAAGAAAATGAGGAGGCGCAGAGAGGCAGCGTATCTATCCCAAGTCACATGGAAAATAATTTAGTCCAAGAATTACAATAAGAACCTCCCAGGTCTTGAATAATATTTATGGAGCAGCAGCTACTGTCCAATTATTATGCTGGGCTATTTAGATAGGGTAACTCATTTCATTCTAAGGATAACTCTGAGAAGTTGGAATTAAAACTATCATAGTGTAGAGAAAGACATAAGTCTCACAGAGGTTAAATAACTTAAACAATACCATTTGTTCATTCATTCAAAAATATTTTTTGATGCGGCCTATGGTCTTAGCATCGGGGAACCAAGCTGATCTACCCTTTGCCCTTATAGAGCTCTCTCCCTTTTGTGGGGGAGACAGGCATTACATTAACCAACACCACCAAGAATGGAATACAAATAGTGACAAATGATGAAGAAAAAAGAGAGGCTGATTTGGATTGGGTGAGGTTAATGGAGAGCCTCTCTGAAAAAACAGCACCTGAATTGAGACCTGAAAAAAAAAAAGTAGGTGATAATAAAATGAACTGCAGGAGGAAGCTGGTTCTTAAAGAAGCAAGATCATGAGTGGACACCCTGAAGAAAAAACCGGGTGTGCTTGAGAAACTGAGGAAAACCCTTGTGGCTGGAGGGTACTAAGTGAGGGGATGAGTTGGAGGACGTGAAACAGGAGAGAGAAGCAAGTCCAAGCTGGAAAGTAGCTGAAACCCAAATCTATTTTATCCAAAATCCCATCTATGCTTTATCTTTGGACACTTTTATTGTTTAGGCTGTTTCTTTTTGACCAAGTGATCTGCATTGACAATCAGCCATCGTTTCAGAATTACATGCAAAAGATACATCTAAGTTCTCAAAAGAATGGGTTGAATAAATTGCTGACTTTAAAACTAAGTGACTGGCAGGGCTTTATTTATGTATCCTATCCTAGGTAGCACTCAACTTGTACCATGTCTACACAAGAGTCTGGCTAAGGATAGAGGAAACCTGAACTACCCGAAATGGTTGTGGGCTGACCTACCAAAGACCTTGCCCCAGAGAACCTGAGTTATGCCAGTGACAATGGGGATATGAAAGGCAGACATGAGTGACGTGGTGGAAATAGGGAACTCTGTGGTAGAGAAATGAATACGAGGGTGAATTAGAAACCATGGTTTCAGTGCCTTTCGGCTTCCTCCCAGATCTGTGACCTTGAACTTTTACTCAGTTTCTCTGAGCTTCAAATTCCTCATCCAAAGAGAGGGATTCTATTTTTGTCCAGGGGTTACTGTTACAATAACATGAGATCATAAATGTAAAGAACAGGGTTTTTTTTTTTTTGCATGTATGTGATAAAAGTGAGTGCTCAACCAACAAATGTTCTTTTCAATCTAGGGTTTCTCGACCTTGGTATTATTGACATTTTGGGTCGGGTCATTCGTTGTTGTGGATTGTTGGGCCATGAAGACTTGAAGGTTGAGATGGCTGCCTTTCGACAAGAAGCCAGCAGGATAAGAAGTAACTGTAGGCTGCTGCTCTCATTCCAGGTCCATGCCTGCTCACTTTCCATTTCCTCCATCAAGGGCGCAGGATAATTTAATATGATTTGTCTGAGACTAGGACATTCTTTGGGCTCTGTTTTACTCCTAGACAGGGTTACTGTATCTTACAACCAGAAACACATGCTCTTATTATTATTTTTTGCTCTTTTTGCCCCTTTGTTAAAAAAAAAAAAAAAAAAAAAAAAAAAAAAAAAAAAAACCGAGGCAGAATGTGTCTCCTTCATCCAGGCCCAGGCGTGGTTTTCTCCTTTTATTTTCCAACTCCTCGAAGCACAGAGGTAAGTGGTAAGTTAGGCCAAGGGCTTCTCTGCAGATCTTACCATCCATCTCTACATCTTACTCCTTCTTTGCAAGGGGTGAACAGAGTGTGCTGTTCTCAAGATTTAAATTGAAATAGTAGAAAAGAAATAGATAGCTCACTTCAGCCTCCAGTCCAAGCAATATTTCACTGGGTTATTGGATCCTGACTCAGATATGAGTGATGTGATATTTTGAATTGTATTCTGCTATTATTCTTTGTATCACCACTTCTCTTCTTCACAGGGGAAAGGGGTAGGTGGCAAGGCCAGATTTCCTCATTCTGAATCCTTGATTATATAATACCATCTAAATTTCAGTCTTTACCTCTAACAAGGAGAAGGAGCCATTTTGGAAGGATATAGTAAGTTCCATTTTGAATATGTTATCTGAGTGTGCAAATGACCATTGGGCAGTTTCAAATTTTGGTCATAGACCTTAGAATAGATAACTTCCTGGGATTTTTTTTCCTAGTCTGAATTTGGACACATGTATGAGTATACAGAGACGCCTTTTACAACTAATCTTTATTTCCTTGTCACATTTTGGCAATAAATCCCTCCTACTTTTAAATCGTAACCTGTTTATTGCAAAACTTCATGCAATTACTGTTCAAGAGAAAATCTTTCCACCTACAGGAGTGCTAAAGCACTGGGACCAATTGAAGAATGTGGTTGTAGAAACCCCGAGATCTTCAAGAAGAACCTACAAAACATCTGAGTTGACCCCAGCAAGTTGGTTGGTGACACAGAGTATTTAGATGTTTACCTACACAGAGACATAAGGTGAATGCAAGTAATTCATTTGGTACACAAGCTTTGTGTGAGCACTGTGCTTGGCATTGAATGATAAAGAGGAACTAGGCACAGTGAGAGCTTCTAAGCCCTGACTGTAAGTCACATGTCACCTGTGGAGAGTAAATTAAAACAAAGATGTGCAGGTCTACACCCTGGAAATCCTGAGCCAATGGGTCTGGTTTGGAACATGAACTTCTTTATTTTTTTAAACATACCCAGAGATGATTCTAAAGAATAGCCAGAGTCTAGAAGAACCTCATCCAAAGGTGGTCCCCCACTGAATGGGGGATTCAGACACTTACCCAGATACCTACAATGCCATCCTGAATTGCAAGGTTGCAATGTTGCAGGTGGGGCATATAGGGAGCAAAGAAAAAGTGACGAGGGTTGTAGTGTGGGCATGGCCATTGAGGCTTCATATCACTGAGGTGACAGCCACGCTGGCCTTTGTATTATATGTGGAGGTTCTCCAGGTGGATAAAGACAAGGGCATTTTAGATCAAAAGAAGACTGTGCAAGGCACGCTATGTGCGTCTGTTAGTTTTTAATTTAAAAAAGCAGAATATATGGGGCAACAGAAACTTTCAACTCTGTGGCTTTTAAAACGATATAATTTGTGCTACTTTAACATTATGAATATTATAGAGAACAGGAGTTATGTCTTCGATGGTTTTTATATCATTGTCAGCATCCCTCAGGAAACCTAGCAGGCATTGGTAATTGTTAAGGCAATGGCTCCGGGGCGAGATGTGGGCCTTGTCATTATTTTTCATTTGCATTTGTATTTTTCTGAAATTCTGAGGGCCAAAAAAACATTGACTTTGACGGAGGAGGTCACATCTGTGCTATCTCTGAGAATCAATCAGTGCTGTTGAAATAGCTACTTAGCATTCTGCTGACAGCTCGCCCTGCTCAGTGGAGACAAATAGACTCGTCCGCCACCTCCATAAGCGCGCTTAGGCAACCAGAATTAGAGCCACTCAGGTTTCTAATGTCTCCTGCCTCAGGTGGCTCTCAAAATGGAAAGGACAGCTCACACCAAATCATTTTCTCCTGTCCCAAGGGCCACTGAATAGTTTTGCTTTTCCACATTTTGCGCAGGACAGAACCCTTAAGACCAGATGACCTGGCAAACACACAAATTCTAGTGTAATTGTTTGCTCTGCTTTCTTTTTGAAATCATGTTTATCTTTCATTTTATGTCAGAAACACACTGGATGCCAGGTAATCATGAGGGAAGGGGAGTTGCAGGTCAACCAAAGGAATTGCCCCCAAGCTCCATTTCTGCTATTTCCCTGAAATTCTACTTCTTTGGTTAGCTAGACTGAAAACTCTGGAAGGGAGATGTTTTGGTGACAAAATGCATAACAATCTGCAACAGGGATTTTAGAATTTAAGGATTTAGGTTAAAAGAGCAGCTGGCACCAAGGGACTCTATATGCCAGGCAACAGTTTGGAAAGTTGGCCTCTCCCTTTGCCCTTCCTTGGCATGGTCAGAGCCCCAGGCTATGGAGTTTACTGGAAGAGTGCAGAATTCTTTACTTTGTGGCACTGAATTCTCTCCAGCTATCAAAGCATTAATGATCTTTCATGTCTTTCAAAGCAACACACTTTATTCTTCAGAGCACTGAAATCAACCAACTTGACCACCAACCTCCATCCTTAATGCCCTTCTCTGTCATCCAGCACCCAGTCAGCATTTATCTCAGGCTCTCTGGGGATGTTAGGGCCCATAAAAGAAATTGATGTGTTCCATATGTTTGGTTACAGATGTGAAATGGGAATGTTGAAGGACATGAAGGAAAGAATATGTATACTTTGGACATCAGTTCAGTAGTTTGATTGCCTGAATTTGAATGTTAGCTCTCAGTTTATTAGCTCTGCGACCTCGAGCTAGTTACTTAAATGCACTGTCCCTGTTTCCTGATCAGTAAAACCTCCCTATTCAGATGTACGAGAACTGAATGCATTAGGACACTTGAAGAGGTTGGACTTATGCATAGCATGGAGTTAGCACTCAGTAAATACGCACTATTATATATTGTTATAAGCAGAGTGTGTATGTATGTGTGTACAAACACAGAGATTTATATCATTCCAACATTTAAAAGGTCTTGAGTCATCAACATAACTCTGATAAGAGAGTGACAGAAATATTGGTGAGAATTAAGCAACCCTTTCTCTCACATGGAGGTTTAATGAAATGAAGGCAATTGTTTGACAGAGCATTACCTAGTGACAGAGTCATGAATTCATTAAAATAGTTGGTCTCTTTCTGACACGCTCTGAAAACGTCTACTTTTACCTCTGAAGTGAAAGCTGAGTTAGTCCCTCAAAGTGCATCTATTAACAAAGTATAACTGTCCAGTTCAATGAAGGTAGAATCTCAGATCTCCCAGAACTCTTATCCTGTTTTTGTGAAACATCTCTTCCTGGTTTCTCTCCTCTCTCCCCACCCTTACCTCTCTACCCACCCCACCCCCTTCCCCCTGCTCATATGTAGACACGACTTACTTTCCTTCTTCTGGTCTCTAAATTGTCCTTGGCATATCTGGGTCATTTACTTACCTGTTAAATTTTACAAGCCAACAAAGGCCTTTAGCACTCTAGTGTCAAAAAAAAAGTGCTTCTAGGCATAAACATTTTATAGATTCTTGGAGAATGTTGCTCTCCAGCTCCATCCCCACGCAATGAAACATGAGTCAGACAACTCCATTGCAAAGAGACAAGTCTCATTTTCCACTATTAGCTTTAAAGCACCTTCAGAAAATGATTTTCTCAGCTCATCTCCCTGCATTCCTGTTTTGGGTTCAAAGGACAATCTGTTTAAATGACTAATTACAAAAATCATTAAAGGCACCAAGCAAATGTTGTCTTTGAATGCCCACCTCCAAAGTTTTACAAGTCCTGCTTGCCGTGACAGTGATGAAACCACTTAATAGTCCAGCACAGGAGGATATTAAGGGAAAAAAAAAGATGACCATATGTGGTTCAATTTCCTAACTTTCAGATTTCACACTTAACGTTTGTCATTCTGTTACTAGGCACCTGTTTTAATTATTTTAAAAATGCTAAAGTGTGTTGTTTAAAACAAAATCAGGAAAAAGAGAGAGTTTGGGGTAAGTCATCATCTTATCACTAAAATCTTGGTAGAAAATGTTTCTTGTAACACCAGTCAGGACTGGAACGAGAATACATTCCTTCACTCAATCTTTTCGTGGAAGGAAGGACCCATTTGGGGAGCAGATTGGATTAAGAGAAATTGAAGGTGATCTAAGAATCAGGAGCACTTCTGAATTCACCCTGGTCATTGGTATGAAACCCCAGTAGGGGAAGAAGGTGGTGGTCAAAGGCAGAGGTAGCCCTTGATGGTTATAAAAAACAAACTTGTGCTTCTTTGACCATAAAGTCCAGGAAGTGATGAAAGATATCAAGCTGAATTGTACCCTTTCCAGGTATGTCGGTCAAGCCCTGGGAGACATTGTATCAATATCATCGCCCTATATTTCCTTTCTTCGAAGGGGTAACCATTTGCTACAGACATAATTGTCCTATTTGCAGCCATTAAAACCATGTGGTTTTTGTTTACAGTCCAATGCTACCATCAAATGTTATTTCCCTAGGTCTGTAGAGTTTAGGAGTGTTTGGGGACATTCCAGAAGAAGAAAGGGCACCAGCTGTACTGAAGATATTGTAAACCATGGTGAGTTATCCTGTACAATAGAATCAGGATCAGCTATGCCTTTGGGGTCTTGTTTGAAGTTGAACTGCATTCTTCAAATGGGAATCAGTAGGAGCTTAATAAACTAATGCCCTGTTCCTTTTCCATCTCTTCCCCTATTTTTTTCAGAGATGAATAGGGCACTTTCTTTGGCATATATATGGGCTTTATTAACAAGAATTTCTTTTCTGTCCCATTCTCCACTTCAAATTTTTCTCTGACATGGCAGAAGTCCACAATCAGAAAAATCTGAGTATCCTATATTGACATTTTATTAGAGCAATACTTCCTATGAATAATTAATGGCCCAGAAAGATGAAGCCAATTTTTCTGGTTTCTACTTTCTCATACAGTTCAGCACCTTGTATGAATTTCGATGGGAAAAGGACAGTTCAGATTTCCCCAGCTCGGTAAGCTCTGAATTACTAAACAAGAAGCAGATCCTCTTTCCAGTTAACCTCCAATTGCTTATAAACATAAAACCAAGGAGAAGATTTTCTAGGATCTTAGACTAGATCATATTTAATGAGAACTAAAGAAAAGATTCTAAGAGAGGCGTTATGATCAAGCACACCTACTGAGGATGTGCTCTTATTTTTCTTCTTCTTTTCCTCCTTCCTTTTATCATCATCGTTATTATTTTGATAGCTTTTAAATACCCTAGAAATTACCACTTATATCCCAAATATAGAGGGTGTTTCACCTGAGTATAAAATTTTGCACAATAGGAGAGATACTTCAATATATAGATTTTGAAGAAAATCTCTAATCCTCTACCCTGGGGTTTTCCACTAATTAATTAATTCATGTAATTCATTTTCAACTCATTTTAAAAATATTTATTGATCAACTACATTTCAGACACAGAGTCAGGGAATTTGATATTGCTTTAGTTATGTTTATGTTAGTCTATAAGATTTTTATTCATAACAGGATTAAAAAATGTCTGAATAACCAAATGCTGGAGGTCCTAAAAAAATCCTAATATTTATGTACTAGGCATCACTTCTCGGCCTTTTGGCTAAAATCAAGTGTTATATACTAGGCAGCAACTCTGAGAAGTAAACACACCTGCATTGCTTCTCCCTTTAAAAATATATTTCATAAAGGTATTGCTTAGGTGTAATCAAATCATGAACTTAGTCACATTTCCTTATGAAATTTTACTGATTGTTTCAGAACCTGGAGTATTTCTCTTCACTTCTTTCTCCAACTACTGGGACTCAAGTGCCTCTCATGTATAAGAACAAATACTGGCTAAAGGTTTGAGGGGCTTGGAAAGTTAGTGTTGGAAAGGTTAGAATAAAATACTTAGGAATGAATTTAACCAAGGAGGGGAAAAAAATCTGTAGACTGGAAACTATGAGATTGATGAAAGAAACGGAAGAAGACACATATAAATGAAAAATATCACATGTTCATAGATTGGAAGAAATAATATTGTTAAAATGTTTATACTACCCAAAAGTATCTAGAGATTTCATGCAAGTCCTATCAAAATTCCAATGGCATTTTTCACAGAAATAAGAAAAACAATCCTAAAATTTATAAGAAACCACAAAAGATACTGAAAAGCTAAAGTGAACTCGAACAAGAAGAACAATGTTGGAGGCATCACACTTTTTGATTTCAAAATATGACACAAGGTGAGAGTAATCAAAACGGTACTGTATTGGCATAAAAACAGACATATAGACTGCTGCAATAGAATACAGGTCTCAGAAACAAATCCATGCATTTATGGTCAACTGATCTTTGACAAGGTGCCAAGATCACACAATTGAAAAAGGACAGTCTTTTCGATGAATGGTGTTGGGAAAATTGGAGATTCACATGCAGAAAGATGAAACTGGACCCTTACATCACACTATGTACAAAAATCAACTCAAAAGACTTAAAGCTAAGATGTAAAACTGTAAAAGTACTTGAAGAAAACATAGAAAAAAGCTTCTTGACATTAGTCCGGGCAATTATTTTTTTGTTATAACCCCAAAAGCACAGGCAACCAACGCAAAAATAGGCATGTGGGATTGCATCAAACTAAAACGCTTCTGCACAACAAAGGAAACAAGACAACCTACTGAATAGGGAAAAATATCTGCAAACCATACATCTGATAAAGGGTTAATAGCCAAAATATATAAGGAACCCAACTGAGGCATTTTAATTCTTCCATATGTTTCACTGTAAACACTCAATATCTGCATTTAAATTCTAGCCTTAGATTCACTCAGCTCCCGGTTCTAACCCAGTACATATTTGTAGCTGCATAGTTTTGGCCACATTATGAAGCAAAGTTAAGTTTCTCACAATAAAATGGGGATGACGCCACCTATATCCCAAGGTTGTTGTCATTATAGATAACTAACGGGACACTCTTGGCCCTGTGGATTGCTCATACCATGGACTGAGAACATACAAAGTTTTATTCTCTCTGAACTAGATCCCTGTTTTTAAAACACGAACTTGTGTTTTAACCACACCAACGGTGTCACAGAAGGTATGGGTTCTTTATTTTAAAAAGTAAAAATTATTGGACTTATTTAAAGAGTGACATGCTCAAGTACACCATGACCAATTTTCTGCCTCATATCAGGGGACTTTGAAAAATTAGATTCATTCTATTGCATATACAATTATTTTAAGAAGTTGATAGAAATAAATAAAAAGTGGAAAAGATAGAAGGGGGAAAAAGTAATTTCAAAAAAAAGGAGTGGGGCGGTTATCATGCAAATTAGTAGGGCCTGACAGCATTTGGACGGTGTTTATAGCAAATTGCATCGCGATAATAAATATAAAATGCTTAGCATAGTACCTAGTGTGCTAGAGCATTATCCCAGGTAATGGGATAAGTGTAAGTTTCTTTTCTATTGTGTACAGAAATACAATAAACTGGGAAAGTGAAGACATGGCATAGAGAATGAGATAGGGCAGAGAGAAGGGTATGAGATTGGGGATGATAGAGTAAAACCGATTCGTAAATTACACGAAACCTGGATGGATGACATCGAAATAACGCGATGCAAGCATAATACCAGATGGCCATTTCCCTCCATACTTAGCAAAGTCAAACAGAAACTGGGGTATTTTAAATACCAATGCCAATGCAGGGCAGAATTTAAGTCACTCTGAAACTGCTTTTGCTTTTTCATCCACTTGTTTATTTAATAAGCATTTAAGGATTGTCCATTAAGTGTCAGGTTCTGTGGTCAGCATGGGGATCCAGGAGTGAGGATGACACTCACATTCTCGTGAGGGACACGGGCAATAAACAAATAAATAGAGACCTAAATAATACATTTTCAGATAGTGGTACGTGGTATGAAGAAAATGAAACCAGATGATATGGTAATGACTGACCTGGGATCAAGGGAGGCAGTTATGAATAGGTGACATTTGGGCTGAGCCTGAATGTTATAAAGGAGCCAGCCATGCAAAGTGGTGGAGGGAAAAGGAGGGAAGCATGAATGAAAGCCCAAGGTAGGAAGAGTGTGGCATGTTTGTGGAGAAGAAGAGACGTCAGTGTGCTTGACTGAGCACAGTAAGCAAGGCTGGGGGAAAAGGGACGAGCTGGGCTGGAGTAAGTAAAAGCCTGTGGGCCACGGTAAGGAACTGGCATTTTAGTAAACGCAAAGCTCTTCACTGGATGGGAGCTTGGCTTGCTGCAGTTCTGCAGGTTTGTACCATTTGGGCAAATCACATTCTAAAATTATCAAAGATTTACCCAGTACCCAAAAACCCCTTGTAAACAAATGCTTTGTTTTTTTGAAACACACACACACACACACACACACACACACACACACACACACACAAAGCAAACAGGTATACTCAGGCATAGTCCCGACACTCAGTGTCAGGAGAATCATCATTTGGAGGTGGATGGGAGACTAGATGACTAGTCAGTCCCGTCTCTATGCCCCTAAGGTACATCTCTCTCTTTTGGAGCCTTTCACCTGCCTACCATCACCAATGTTTAAACAGAATTATAGTAAAATAATAAAATAAGCTCACACTTGGCTTCCTTCCTTCCTCTCTCTCGCTCTCATTTTCTTTTCTTTTTTTCTTTTTTTGGTCTTTTAAGGCATGGCTTCCTCCTGTGGGTCTACAAGAGCTGTCCCTTTGCTTCATGCAGACACCCACCATTGACTTCAAGACCCATATCCTATCCAAACCTGATATAGGACAATCTTGTCCCAGAGGAAGAATTTAAAAGTTTATTAACCAAGTACTTAGGTACAGTGCTTCTTTGCAAACCTTGTTGCCTTTTTAAAAACTAAATTGTGATAATATACATAACACACAAGGTTAAAAACCTCTCAGTTGGGGTCATCTGGCCCAATTTCATTTTCTGGTTTCATCTATTATCATTTTTCCCAACTATCCTATAGGTATAATAAATACGTGGAGCTTCTCATTGTAAACAAGTAGGCTATATTGGTTCATGGCTCTGCACGTTGGCTCATTCCCTACCTGAAATACCCTCTCTTCTCTTCTGCTCCTCCTTAAAAACTCATATTCTACAAACTTTCAGTTATAAGACATGTAAGTTCTGGGAATGTAATGTACTACATGGTGAGTTTAGTTAACAATACTCTACTGTATATTTGAAAGCTGCTAAGAGAGTAGATCTTAAAAGTTTTCATCACAAGAAAAGAAATTTATAACTATGTGGTTATAAATCTGGGTGTTAACTAAACTTATGTAGCAACCATAAGTTTAGATGGGTGTTAACTAAACTTATGTGGTAACCGTCTCACAACACGGACACATATCAAATCGTTGTTATATACTATAAACTTGTGCAATATTACATGTCAATTTCATTTCAATAAAACCGGAAGAAAGCAAACAAACTCTCCTATTCATCCTCCAAGGCCTTGTCAAAGACTGACTGTTTCCGAAGCTTCTTTGACTTCCTTCCCTCAGAAGAGTTACCTAGTTCCTCCACCTTCTTTGCTTATTCCACACTTTGTACATACTTGCCACATGCCACGAAAACAGTTATTTACAATTTTGACTTTGCCAATTAGATTTTGAGTCCCTCAAAAGCAAAGGTCTTTTTCTCATTTAGTTTTTTATTCTCCGCCAGAACTCATCATTGTACCTGGCATCTACTGTGTTTCCCTGAAAATAAGACCAGGTCTTAAATTAATTTTTGCTCCAAAAGATACATTAGGGCTTATGTTCAGGGGATGTCATCCTGAAAAATCATGCTAGGTCTTCTTTTCCGGTTAGGTCTTATTTTCGGGGAAACACGGTAAGTAATCAGGTGGTAGTTTGTTGAATGAATGATTCTAGAATATATCAACTTGTAAAATATAGGTGTGGCTTATGGATCCCTGCTTGAGCCCTTAAGGAAGTCAGGCAGATGGGCGTAGATAGTAGGAAGTGTAGCAGGACAGGTGTCCACTTAGCCAATTCTGTCACTGTACATTATTCACTGCTGATTCTAGAGTTTATCAGAAATAAAATGAGACTAAGAAACTTGACCCTTCTTGCTCCCTTCAATTGTTATAAATATCGAATGGGACAGCATGGTCAAAAGCACTTTGTGAACTGTAAACCATCGTAATCAGCAGTTACAATTACTAACTGCAGGGATTACCACATGGCACCATATTGTAGAAATTGTACAAGAGATTTACCTCTTTCCACAGGACGTATAGCTACTCCTTCTCTCCAATATCCAACACATCTAAAACACATCTATACACTATTTGCTTGTCTGACTTGTGGAGAATTGCTTGTTGAGGTCTCCCTGTAAAACTACTTAAGACTGTGAGGTTGCAAATACAAAATCTAAGGAAGCTGAGAAATAATTCTTCTGGGACTCAGGTCGGCAAACGTTGACCGAGCAGCTTTTATATGCCTGGCACTGTAACTGGGGAACTCTAGGTAATTCAGTGAAAAATGAGGCAGAGATTTGGATCTCAAGTTTCCCCCAGCACTGTAGACAAACTTTATAATGCAGGGTTTTTTTATTTAATTTTTTATGTTAGTTTCAGGTATACGAAACAACATAATGAGTAGACATTTACACGCCTCATACAGTGATAACTCCCCCGCCCCCAGTCTACTACCTCTCTGACATCGTGTACAGCTGTTACAATTCCATCAACTATATTCCCTAGGCTGTACTTTACATCCCATGAATACATACATATATATATTATAGTTGACATTCAATATGATTCTACTTCAGCTTCAGGTGTACAGGACAGTTGTTGGGAATCTACACCATCTATGAATTGATCCCCCTGATAAGTCCAGTGCCCATCTGACTCCATACATAATCTTTACATTATTGATTATATTCCTTATACAGCATTTCACATCCCCGTGACTCTTTTGTTCACAATAGCGAAGACAAGGAAACAACCGAAATGCCCATCAATAGATGACTGGATAAAGAAATGGTGGTACATTTATACAGTGGAGTATTAGTGTGTCATAAAACAGAATGAAATCTTACCATAGCATGCAGGGACCTGGAGAATATTATGCGAAGTGAAATAAGTCAGACTGAGAGAGATCAAATATCGTATGAGCTCACTTATATGTGGAATAATGCAGGGTTTTAGTAGGATGGTGTCCCTTAACTTGTGGGAATGTGAACACAGCTAGACCTCTCTGAATTCCTTTTACCTGGCTGAAAGTGGTACTGGAACAAAGAAAGCAATTACACGATGAGTTTTGTGACTTGGAATAGAATCCCATCGCTCACATGTTGGCGGACACAGCTTCTGTACTATTGTTAGCTTAGAATTCAGGACACTTTTAGCCATCAGATAAGTTGTAGAAAGGTTGAAAGTTAAAGAATGGGTGGTTCTAGATGGCATAGGTTGTTCAAAAACAGCTTGCCCACTTTCCTAATATGAAAGGGAATCTGACATCTATTCCAGAAGAAGTATTACTGGAATGGCAAAGCCATAACCCCCCAAATGTGTTCAGGCCTCTTAAAGTGAGGGTTTGGCAGTAGTGTGTATTCAAATTCAAATCCAGGTCTTGCTTTATTATAAGGGAAAAGTCTCTGTTTTCCATTGGATCAATCCAGCTGACAGGAGTGAGATGAGGCAGAAGAAAAATCAGCAACCTGATTGATGTGGGCTCCTACCAGTATATATAACATGCCTCTTTAGGAGGAATTAGACAGGAGGGCTTGGAGAATTTCAATGTTAAGTGGATTAGAAGCCAAATAACTTGGTTTAGTCAGGGGCCCCACAGGTTTCCTGGGAGCCCTGATTGCACTGGTCCAGATGGCCTTTATTGGCTGTGCTGTTCTCAGCCACATATCCAGCCAGCTTCACACTTCCATCTCAACTCAGAGTGGGAGAGGCTGCCCTCCTCCTTCTGTGCTCCCACAAATGCTTTACTGTCTCGGTGCTCAGTGAATGTTAAATAATTAAAATAGCAATAAAAGCCCTCACTTGGCATATCCCTTCAAAAGTCTTGGGCAGGAGACAGGAGGGAGAAAACAGGGCCCAACCTTTTTCTTATTATAAATGATGATCACAATAGTGATACACTGTTGATATAATATCAATAGTAATAGTACCTGGCAAGTTGTCAGGGATTGGGATGGGAAGTTAAATACATTTTTTAAAATTTAATCCTAAAGAAGACTTTATGATGTATGTACGGTAACCTCTATGGTATAGGTTAAGTGACTCGCCCAAAGCTAAGGAGTAAGATTCAACACTAGGTTTCTGTCATTCCAAAACACATGCTCTAAACATTATGCTATACTCCTCTCCCAGCTCATTTCTCATCACAGTTACTTAAATAATGTGAAAAATGACTTGAGGAGCAAGTTGGGGCCTTCAATTCCCTCATTTGGCAACAAAGGAGCAAAACAGCTCAGTCGTTGTAGAAGGTAAAGTGATGAGATGGGGGCTGGAGTGAGAACACTAGAAGAAAGTAAATTAATGCTATTTTTTTGTGTCCTGTCTTTTGATCCCACTACCCTAAGGAGTAGTGAATTTTGCCTCATTTGAGAAAGCCAAGTAAACTAACAGTAATGATGAGAATGATGACCACGTAGCATCAGAGAAAAATTTCCCAGCTATTGAGTAACAGTCAAAATATTATCAAGGTTCATTAGCTACAGAATTGTAAATGCAACTCACATATGCTCTGTCCTGGAAACAGTGCATGTCTTAAGAAGCTTGTTAGTCTTGAATATGCTTCAATTTATTCTCCTTAGAGACTGGGGAACCAGAATTTTGTTTATGTATGTATGTATATACACATATGTATATAAATATGTATATAATTTTTAGTGGGATAGGTGGAAAATTGTGTTTGTGTTTGTATTGTGAATATATTACTTATTTAAAAGATAAACTTTGAAAGGCAATCACTTTCAATAGCTTAAAATGCTTAATTAAAATACACTTACATCTATAGAGTTCTAGGTCCATAGCTTTGAATTTTCTATATACAAACATATGCAGAACAAAATTAAATAATTAGTTTTTTCTACTATGGTCCCTTTATTCGTATACTCAGAAACTGGGTGGGGCTGAGTTTTATCTAGAATTTCCAAACAGGCCCATTTGCATATGAAATTGATTGCACAGATCATTTGTGGGGAAGAAAAGCTCAAAACTTTCAATACTTTGTAGCCATCAGAGGTAGGCTGCAGTTGCCAAATGATTCACAACCACAATAGGGCCCAAGATCTGGGTTTGACCTTGTGCATCTCATATTAAAATTATTACACTGTGATATCAGGAGCAGAGCATAGGATGGTCGGGCAGGTGAGAGGGGGGAAACTGTCACTAAGCAAAGAAGATCTTATTATTAATCCAAGGCTTGCTGTGAGGCAGGAGATTCAGGGAAGGTATATGACAGCTTAATGGAAGTTGCTGAAATATGCACTGCCTCCCATTTTTGCAGAGCCTCTTAAGTGCAAAATGTCTTCGAGGAATAGAAAGTACTTCTGCCAGTGATGTTCACATTTGTCAAAAGGCCCCCTCCAGCATGTATGTGCCCAAGGCAGATAGATGGCCAGTGATTCCTTCTTGAAATCTTTGTCGACTCTTGTTCGTTCACATGAACAATATGGTATCACGTGAACTGATATGGCTGATATATGGAATACGCTTACCAATCCGCTCTCCTCTGAAACACAAAGCTAATCATTAGAGGCAGTATAGCTCTGGGTTCTGGAGCCAGACTACCTACGTGTGACTCCCAGTTCAGTTTTTTGCTGGTTGCCTGACATCAGTTACTGACATTTTCTAAGGCTGAGCTTCCCCAGCTATAAAACAGGGATCATCAAAATATCCACGTGGTAGGGTTGCAGAGTCAAGATATATAAAGCACTTAGAAGAATTTCTGACTTGTTGTTATTATGTCACGTCCCAGTTTAAAATCTTTCATGAGACTTCTCAGTACCCTTAGAATAAAGTATTATACAAAATGGAAACCATGGTTGACAATGTCTTTCATGATCCATCTCTCCAGCCTCCTCTGGGACCTCTCTCCTTTCCCTCTGTTCTTACCCAGCCACATTTCTGTTCATCAAAAGTCCCAGCTTTCTCCTTCAGGACCTTGCATATTCTATGCTTCTGCCTGGAAGATTCCCACCTTCTTCCTTACAGGAACTTCTCTTTCGTAGCACGAATCGTATTTATAATTAAATACAAATTTCCGCGTTTTAAAAATGTCTGTTCCTGCTACCCTGCATTGACTGTAAGTATATGCCAGTGATGAACATAGTATCTGACACTTAACAGAGGCATTGAGAAATATTGGCTTAATAAATGAATTAATAAATGCAAGCCTACCATGGGCTGTGATTGGTACCTTGTGTCTCACAATAATAAATATAGCTCCTAATCTATCAATAGGGGCACAATCTTATAAGTCTTCAGATGTCTTTTGGAGGGGATAGATAGGTTTATGGTGTAGACTGTGGTAATGGTTTCCCAGGTGTATATGTGTCTCCAAACTCATCAACTTGAATCCATTAAATATGTACAGCTATTTGTATGTTAATCATTATTCAAGAAAGTGTTGTTTTGAAATTCAACTATAATATTCCTAACATTCTTCTACTTAAATATAACCTGTTTTAACATGTTTTTTAATAGATCCCAGTAGCTGTTTATGTGCCTTTCTCCCCAGTAGGGGAGAAAGTCAGAAGCCCATGGCTGAAACATTGCATCTAACATAAAGCATACAGAAATGATTTCATTAAAACGAATTTTAAAAGATTGGCTATTCTCTGTTCCACACACCTACCTGCTCTGTAAATAACAAATAACTACTATTACTAATGCATGTATAATATACGAGTATATGAACTCAACTAGAAGTTGACACTTTAGGGGTGTTGTTACTTAGAATTATCTGAGTGCTGATAATGCCCAAGGCCATGAGCACAGCCCCTGACCTCTCTGTGCCGCATGCTCGATAACCAGCTATGCCAACTGCTGCATGTCACCGGTCACTTCGTTCTGCTCCTTTGCCCTAGTACTTGTCAAAATGCTTTCTGCTCAGGATCAGCCTATCTTAGGTCACCACATACTCCATCTAATGTGTCTTTCTGCCAAGTTGGGATCTAAGCTGTATTATGCTGCTTCAAATTGGGTGTATGGTTTGCCATTATCAGTGTTTCGGCCTGCCCTTTGTAATGCCGGTTCCCTACGAGTAGGGGCTTTAGCATCTGTAGGTAAAGAAACCAAACTCTTGGTCCAATGAGTGCGGCCTAGCACTTGTGCAACATGCAAATCAGCATGTTAGTCTCTTTTTGAACCACGTAGAAAAGGAGTCATGAGCCTGAACTTTGGAGTCAGATGGACTTAGGTTCAATGTGTTGGACCCTCTGCCATGTGTTGGCTGTATAATTTAAGAAAATCTGAGCTAGTTTCTTCATCTTTTCAAAGAGCTATCTTAGCGTCCCTGGTGGTCTAGTGGTTAGGATTCGGCGTTCTCAAAGAGCTATCTTATAGGCTGTCAACCTTTTGACACTTTCAATGAGACACTGTCTGTACAGTGATGAACCTGGTGGCCAGTATTATTACTACTATTAGCACTAGTACTGCCATTACTACTACTACTACGATTATTACTACTGTGACGACTCTGATGATGACGACGACTATTATTTCAGGTTGATCCTGAGCTGACTGAACTTCACCAATCCATACGACACATGGCAGGTATCCAGAGACTGTTGTCCTATAATTAAAAGGACCTTAAAATATCTAAATAGATGGTTCTGTCCTCCTTTGGGAAGCCTTCAAGCAATTCTTCAGAATCTTTATGCTAATGGAAGTGCTGTGGTTCAAATAATGTTGAAGGGAAGAGGGCAGATGAGAAGTAAGGACAGATGAAAGACTTGTAAATTGAAAGTTGTACTTGAGAATCACAAGAAGCCCTTGCTATTTAGTCTGCAAATTATTTTGCTTTTTAAATTTCCAAAGAGCTCAGCTTCACCAACTAGCAGGTCAGCAGGAAGCAATATTTTGGTGAGTTCCTTATGTATACTGCCTGTGCATAATAATTCATTTCATAAAGTATATAAACACACACGTATAAATCCTTATCCTTATGTATAAATATTATATAGCTTCCTGTGTGGGGTTTCATTTTCAAAATGACCATTTTTCGCACTAGATAACTTTGTTTCAGGGTTATCGGGGACAGTGGAGAACAAAGACAGAGTCTGATAGGTTTCTGATAGGTTGTTATCCATCCCCTCCTGTAAACCCTCCCATTTGTGGCTTTCAAATGGAGGACCTTCCTCCTGGTGATGGGGTAGGTCCAAGCTTCTGATAGAATTCCAAGGTAGAGGAGCACATACATGTTTTTCATCTGGATGGCTTGTTTTAATTTGTAACAATTGGGCATCAATATGATGATAAAATGACTGGTCCAAGTCTTGAATACCAAGTGTTAGACTCAGGTTATGGTAAGACTTGTCTTATTTACCTGTGGGGCTTCCCTGGTCACCTTTTCTGGACCTAGGAAATACTGCGGTGCTGATTTTTACATCTTACAAATAGCTTTTATTTCAGCAGAATTTCAGCCTGAAACTTACATCTAGCAGTATCTGCCACCATAATAGGAAATTTATAGAGATGAATTTATGATACATGCAAGTACATAGGTGCATAAATATATATACACACATACATGCATATGCAAATATAACATACAAAGACAACACATGTAAACACACATATATGTGTTTATTTATCTATGAAGAGGATGTCTCATACAAATACATTTATATAGTTTTTATGTATTTACTTTATAAATTTCACAACTTACAATTTCTACGGCTGTTCTCAACCAGATCAGAGATGGGAAGGAATCGTCCACAAACACCCCTCTATACTATACCTAAACCTTCAAATTAATATAAATATTTCTTATAAATATTAATACTTATTTATAAGTATTATATATGTATATGTATGTGTGTGTATATATACATACATATATATATATATATATGTATATACATATGTATATACATATGCATGTATGATTGAAAGAGAAGACCAAACATAGAAAAGCTAAGTTAGGTTGTACCGTTTCTTTCAGTCATTATGAGCACTCGTGCTCAAGTGCAGGAGTTGAAGGCTAGAAGCTGTTGGTTTGGTTTAAAAGTTCTCTCTCTCAAAGCCCTGGCAGTCTGATCCATTGAGTAAGATCTGTATCTTATTCAGCACTATCAGGATACCCCACTCTGGGGTCTAACAAACTGTGAGCCTTGGGAATTTGTAAGTCCCTTTCTTGAAAGTCCCCACCAATGTCAACATAAGCTAAAAGTTGAATAATGAAAAATGATTTCAACATCTAAATAAAAGACAACTGTAAAGGGTTCCAGTACACAAAAGAATAACTTTACCAATTGTAACACATATCAATGGTTTCTGGTAACCATGCCCTTTACAAAGAATCTGTTCACATCTTCTATAAAGAGGAGAAGTCTTCTTCCCCCCCCGCCCCCCCAGTCCTTGAAATTGGACTGATTTGTGACTTGCTTTAGGCAATGGAATGTAAGGGAAGCTAAAGAATGCTAGTTCAAGTTTAGCCCTTAAAAGGTCTTGTGGACTTCTGCCCTCTTTCTTCCTCTTCTCCCAGGCTAACTTTCTAGAGAATGAGGCACGTGGAGCAGAAAAAGTCAACCTCGTTATCTCAGATGAAGCACTGGTCATAGGAGAGAGGCCATTATAGACCAGGGGTCCCTAGCCAACCCATCAGCAGACTTAAGGGTGAGGCCAACCAACGTCAGCCAAGTTGAGAGAGGAGAACATCCCGATGACCCATAACATTGTAAGAGATAGTAATGGTTATTGTTTCAAGGTACTTAGTTTTGGAATAGTTTTTACATAGCATTATGTAGCAATATTAATTGATATAGCCAAGTGTCTAAAAATTTGGAGACAGAGCTATAGACAAAATAAAGATAAATTAATTGTCAGAGGGATAGCTGATCATCAAAACCCTGTTATTTCTTACTCTGTTGAATATAATACAAGAGAAGAATGTGGGTACCAATAGCTAAAATTATCTTTCAGTCCTAAGACTTTAAAAATGGCTACTTAGGAAAGCACTGTCTAGTGTGTCCTCAATCCTGTGATTCTAAGACCTGTCTATGACTTATGTGCATTTTTGCCCACTGTACAAAACTCGGGCAACTCTCAAAAATGTTGAGAGTGCTGGAGCACAGGCCATGAGAGTCTCATGGGGAAGTCAACTGCTCAGAATGATACATGATTCTCACGACTCAGAAGTTAAGTTCTTGGAACTCAGAGATTTTGTATGCAGTTGGACACTCCCCACTTACCAAATAAACACTAAAAAGAGGTTGTTTATTTATTACATTCAATATCAAATGTTTAAAACCATTTCAACAACTCAAGATGGGAAGTAGAAGGAGCTGCACACTGGAGTAAGGCCCCTGGGACTTGGAGTAATAGTTTGATGATAATATCCAAAGCAAGTTCTAGAGTCCTCACATCATAATTATAGAGATGCAGGTCTCCATGTAGCCCCATGTCTCACAACCCACTTGGGGGCTGTCTGTGCCAAAGATCAGGGGAAAAATGCAGCTTTCCCACTTCTCACCTATAGAGAAGTGATGTCTCCTGAGACTGCAAGCTGTAATCTCTGTCCATTTTCTCCACTTGGCTTACTGGTCAATTCCAGGACTCTCAGCTATTTGTGACTATTAGGATTCTGCTGTTTTCAACCTCAGCAGCCTTCTGTGGATGGATACTTAGAAGTTTCCAGCACACTAAGTATGACTTCTGCTGTCTTTGCTCTTTTGACATGAGGCGAAGACAACGTGTTTCATTCCAGATGGTGTCAGTTTAATCATTGGCACCTAATGTACCATGATACACTAATGTTGACCTAGTGTACATTATGGGTAATTTTCTGAGATTTTTGCTTTGGAAAGGAGAATGGTGAACAGTTTGGAGGAAAAAGAAAATATTTGTAGTAGCATGAAATCTTATCTAAGATTTTTATTTCTAAACTGGCATTACATATACAAACATTATCCATGTAATAATAATATTAATCTTTTAGTAAAACCTAAAATGTGCTATGGGTATAATTGGTTGGTTTGTTTTTACGTTTTTAAATTTCATTATATTCCTTTTTCAGTTTTATTGACATATACTTAATATACGAAAAAATTACATTGTGATGAGTTTGGATATATGCATACCACCCATGACAGCTTCATTGCAATCAAGGTGATAAACACATCCATCATCTCCAAAAGTTTTCTTGTGTGCTCTTGCTTTTCTATTTTTCTTTTCCTTTTTTTTTTTGGTGACAAGAGCACTTAACATGAGATATACCCTCTTAAGTTTTTAAGTGTACAACATTGTACATTTAACTACTTAACTACAGGTACTTTGTTGTACAGCATATCTATAAAATTTACTCGTCTTGTATAACTTTAACTTTATACCCATTGAACCATAATTACCCATTTCTCCCTCCTCCCACTCTCATTCTGTTCTTTTTTTCTGAGTTTGACTATTTTAGATACCTCATATAAGTGGGATCATACAGAATTTATCTTCCAATGTCTAGCTTATTTCACTTAGCATAATGTCTTTCAGGTCTATCATGTCAGAAATGATAGGATTTCCTTCTTTTCATTAAAGCTGAATAATGTTCTCTTGTATGTATAGACCACATTTTCTTTATCCATTCATCTGTCGATGGACACTTAGGTTGTTTCCATATCTTGACTATTGTGAATAATGCTGCAATAAACATGAGAGTGGAAATATCTCTTCGAGATCCTGATTTCAATCCTTTTGGATCTATACTCGGGAGTGGGATTGCTGGGTCACATGGTAATTCTATTTAAGTTTTTGAGGACCTCTATACTGTTTTCCAAAGGGGCTGTACCAATTTACATTCCCATCTGCAGTGTATGAGAGTTCCCTTTTCCCTACACCCTCACCAACACTTATCTCTTGTTATTTTGATGATAGCCATTCTAACAGGTGATAGGTAATAGCTCATGGTTTTGATTTGCATTTGTGTGATGATTTAGGGATACTGAGTACCTTTTCAGATATCTTTTGGCCATTTGAATGCCTTTTTTTTTTGAGAAATTCAAGTCCTTTGTCCATTATTCCATCAGTTTATTTGTTTTTGTTTTTTTGAGTTGCAGCTTTTTACATATTTTGGAAATTAACTCCTTACCAGATGCATGGTTTGCAATAGTTTTCCCTATTCCACAGGTTGCCTTTTCACTTTATTGTTTCCTTTGCTGTGCAGAAGCTTTGTAGCTTGATTAGTCCCACTTATCTATTTTAGCTTTTACCGCCTGTGTTTTTGGTGTCATACCCATGAAATCATTGCTAAGACCTATGTCATAAACCTTTTTCCCTATGTTTTCTTGTAATAGTTTTACAGTTGCAAGTCTTTAATCCATTTTGAGTTGATTTTTGTGTATGATGATAGATAGAGGTCTAATTTTGTCAATACCATCTGTTGAATTTTCTGTTCTTCATCACTGTGTCCCAGCACCAAATATGCCAGGTGCATAGCAGACACTACATATGCAAATAGAAGTTGACTAAATGAATATTTTACTTTGTTTAATACTCCCAAGGAGGTAGACAGTCATTTCTTGTGGTTATAGAACTACTGAATGTGTCAGAGTCAGAATTCAAACCCATGTCTGCCTGGCTCTAACACGGTTCCTCTTTCCGGAAACACTACTTCTTGTAGAAGGAGGCTCAATGGGCAGTTCTCGAAGTCTTGCTCTATTTCAGGGCACAGGGGTCATGCTCTGCACCAAACTAATTAATTTGTTTGCCACTTCCATAGTCGCAGTGGGATACTGGCATTAGCTTTCCCTGAAAAAGCCTGCTTTTTCACTTGATTCTCTCAAGAAGGCCAGAAATCAGTGGGTTTGTACTTCCTTTCAGTGGCTTCATCTTCAGTGATAGAAAATTAATTTCATTTTGCTAACCAGTAAATGAGAAACTCCAGTCCTTAATATATGTATTAACGAAGTGTTTCCACTTTAGTTTTTAATCATGGATGCTCAGAGAGAGCTGTGCTCCACAAAAATTGTTCATGTTTTGGCCTTAATTGTTATGCCCTTGAAGGCTGGGTCAGGTGCCCCTCTCATATGATTTCGTTGCACACTTTCCGTATCTCTAGTTTTCATCAGATTAAATAAAACTCATTCATACTTCATGTATATTAGACATTGTTCTTTCTCCTGCTTCCTATCTCAATCATATGGATAAATATTAGTGAAAATAATAAATAAGTGGATTGCCAATATATTTGCCTTGCCCCACAGAAAACTATACAGAGAGTACTTGACTCATAAATAGTATTCAGTAAATATTTGATGAATAGGTAATTATAGATTGCTTGCTTTGAAACATCTTTTGTGAATGAAACCTCTTTTTTGCTGCTTTATCGGCAGTAATTTTGTCTGGGGCCTTTATCTTTTCATCAGTCCCGATCTAACAGTCAATGAGATCACCTGAAGACCAGTAAGTAAATCAAATTTAAATCTTCAGTTCAACTTATTGAACACCTACTTTGTTAGGCACTGAAGAGAATACACAGATGACTCCCTATCATTTAAAATCCAAAAGATTAGAATCCTACAATCATATAGCAGTACAGGGGCAAATACAGTCAGGGCTATCAATCAAATAAAAACTAAAAGATATGGCAGTCCAGCGAGGGACAAGATAACTTTGCTTTCCTAGGTGGGGATTGGGAGACATTTTTCTTGGCTCTAAAGATAAATAAAATATGATATCTCTTTTCAGAAAAGTTAAAATGAAAAAGTAAAATATGGTGGGCTAGTTGATCAGGTTTCCGGGGACTGACTGATCTCTCTCTTACACCCCAGCTTTCGTTTGGGGAACCTCTATTCTACTCAGCACTGGTAACCACCCTGCCCCTGCTTGAGGCTAGGACTGGTAATGGCTCTCCACAGTTGCTGGCCTGAGGCAGTACACTCACCCTTATCAGCTCCCTAAACTTCACCCTCACCTTTGTAAAGCTTCCAAGGATTAGACATTCCCCAGTAACTTGGTTTGAATAAGCTATCTGTTTACTACCAGGCCCAAGCTGAAATAGGTACTTTTAAAGTGCCAGGCACCACACATTTTCAGATTTAATCTTCAAAACAAAAATGGGGAGTAGGAATTACAATCACTGCTT
The DNA here is from genome assembly GCF_964194185.1 of Rhinolophus hipposideros. Lineage (NCBI taxonomy): Eukaryota > Metazoa > Chordata > Mammalia > Chiroptera > Rhinolophidae > Rhinolophus > Rhinolophus hipposideros. The sequence goes on along the minus strand of NC_138059.1, from coordinate 17,317,527 downwards.
TAAACATGAAAAATATTAATCTCTGAAATATTAATTAACATAGAAAGTGGCAGGGGACCCAGGTAGCCTGCCACCCATTTTGAGTTCTTTATCTAACCTGCTTTTGACTCTATATATAAAAACATAACTTGAGCATCTTTTTTCTTCTTTCCCTTTATTTCAGTGTCCAAGGTCTATTCATTATTTTTTTCTTGCAGGTTTTTTCTCCCCTTTGTTACATACCCTACACATGTGCATTTGAGGGACTTCCCTGCCAACGTTTTTATGAATAGTCTGTGAAAACAAAAACACAGAGAAGACCATTTCTCATCCACCACCAGTACTTAAGAGTGGCAAAGAAAACAAAGTTCAATTCTTGCAAGTGACAACCACAGATAATAGATACTATCAAACCAGAAATTTGAGAGTGGGTTGTAAATCAAAACAACACAATATGCAATCCAACAGGTAGGGAATAGCAGTGATCAGGGTTCTTTTCATCTACTGTGTTTCCCCTAAAATAAGACCGGGTCTTATATTAAGTTTTGCTCCAAAAGATGCATTAGGTCTTATGATCAGGGGATGTCATCCTGAAAAATCATGCCAAGGCTTATTTTCTGGTTAGGTCTTATTTTCAGGGAAACACGGTGCGTATTTATCCACTGTCAGCCAAAGGCTCTGGCTCTGGAGAATTTGAGCTTCTAGAAATGCCAGTTCTCATGGCCAAACAAGATTGGACACTAACACGTGATTTTACATACTAGGCATCAGGCTGACAGTGTGGTCTCCCTGGCAGAATCTACCAAGCACTGGGGAAGGCTGTGATGGAGGGATGTACAATTTCAGTAATGGTAAGAAAAATAATAAGCCCCCCCCCTCTCCAATAGAAGCCAAAGCCAGAATATAGGCTGACAGATATCTTTGACAGGGAAAGCTGCTTCACCATAATACCATGAGAAGCTGGATGGCACTTTTATACCATGATAGTGATAATGCTATTTAAAATGTATAAAGCCCTTTTTATTCTTCAGGAGACAGAAAGTGGGAAGACCACAGAATGCATTGTGAGTTTTGCTCATTTGGTGCTAACTGCCCTGGCTACAAGACAATTTATGGTCTGGAAAATATAACAGGATTGGGGTATAGTATTTATCCTGTTTTTGGATTAGCATTTTCCTGGTTCAGAAAAGACAGCATCCATCAGTGGTATGCAGAAGCTATTTGTTTCACAATATTCAGGCACATGAAATATCATGTTGCTTTATTTTCCTAAATCAAATTAAATCTGTTTTTTAGTGCCTCCAAAGCCACGGTGGGATAGCCAATATCTGTCATTACCAAGGAACTCTTCTTTTTCATCTTGGTTGTTCTGGGTCCCAAATGGCTTATGCAATCCAGTGAACTTGAACAAATATAGACACCATGTAATTACTACCATCCTTAAGACACAGAACATTTCTAGCACTCCAAAATTTCTCTGGTGCAGACTTGGCAGTAAATACACTCTCTACACTTGTCGGCCCAGGCAGCCATTGAGCTGCTTTCTGCCACTGTACATTAGTTTTGCCTGGTCTAGAATTTCATAGAAATGAAAAGAATATAGTATGTATTTTTTTGATCTGGCTTCTATTGGTCAGCATTATGTTTCTTCTGCTTCATTCATGGTACTGTGTATATCCGTAGTTTGTTAATTTTATTGCTGAGTAGTATGCCATTGAAAATTTTTGCCACACTTTCTTTGTCTGTTTACTTGTTAACAGGCCGATAGGTTGTTTCTTCTACCTTTTGGCTATTTGGAATAAAGCTGCCATGAACACTTGAATACAACTTTTTGTGTGGACACGTATTCATTTCAATTCAGGAAAAACCTAGGAGTACAATTGTTAGGTTATATGGCAGGTATGTGTAACTACGTCAGGCCCTGATAATCACTTTTCCAAAGTGAATACACCATTTTACATTTCGATCAGCAATATTTGGGAACTGTAGTTGCCACACATCTTAAGAAAATCATGTACTTTGAATATTTTTAAACATATGTATGTAATGGTATCTCAATTTGCTTTTAATTAGCATTTAGCTGATGACTAATGATACTGAGCATCTTTATATTTACTTACTGTTTATCTTCCTTTGTGAATCTGTTCAAATCTTGTGCCCATTTTTGTCTTCTTATTCTTGTGATATAGGAGTTCTTTATGGATTCTGAATACAAGCCCTTTATCAGATATATTCAATGCAAATATATTCTTCCAGTCATTGTCTTAAATTTTCATTTTCTCAATTTTGTCTTTCAAAGAGCAGAGTTTCTAATTTTAATGAAGTCTAATTAATTATTTTCTTTTATTATTTGTGTTTTTTGAGCTGTATCCAAGAAAACTTTGCCTATATCAATGTTGCAAAGATTGTCCCTTTTGTTTTCATCTTTGCAGTGTCAGGAATTGGCAGCATTTCATCATTTCACATCTTGGTTCCAAAATTAATTGCCTGTTCACCTCCCGATTTTCTTGGCATGAGATTAATTTTATGCCCTCTTTCCTCCTTCTTCTCTCTCTTCCCTTCTTCATTTCCTTTCTCTTCCACAATATTTTAAAGTACTAAGCACAGACTTGAAAACAGGTACTATAAACATCTGGAAATACTGAACAAAACATGACATTCTTTCAATACATACATGAGTTCACATGCATAGAAACAAATAGACATACTGATACGAAATCTCCAGGTGCCAGAAACAAAGAACTAAAAACTAGTGTGATGTAGTTGTGACTGGAGAGTGAAAAGAGGGAGATATTGGTATCAGTAACCTAGTATTTGGGATTTTAATACCCCCGTAGTCATAAGCAATGAAGCCTTCGAAATATATATGGCTGAGGGTTGGAATTATGACTGTTGTGTGATTCTGGGACCCTTGAAGAACTTTACTGATTGTGAAAGATTGGAGTTGGAAAACAACTACTCATTGGAACAGGTTGAAAATAAAGATTATTGTCCATCTAGGCCTGGTCTATAGTAGGAAAAGATAATTTAAAAATCCAAATTTATGCATCATTCAAGTTTATATATTTGAATTTATACTGCCTATGTAGTCTAGGAACCCCAACCCAGTATTTTAACATAAAAATTGGCTCCAAAACATGCCTGCCAAAAATAAACGCAAACCAACTCTTGAAAGATCCTTCTAAATCTAGGTCATACAATATACTCAGTTAAAGCAACAATAACAGTAGATATCAGCTAGATGAGCCTGTTATAAGAAAGCATATGAAGGAACAATTCAGATGCATTAGAAACAATTCAAACGTGTTGTTTAAATGCATTAACACAAAAAATAACAGTAGATTTAGTATCAATTTGAAAAAAATATATAATTAAGAAGAACAACTGTTTAAAAAGGAATCAAAACCATCAAGCACATACAGGATACTACATGAAAGGAGTAAGAAGACTTGCAAAAATAAGTAAAATTTTGAAAAGTAAAAGAGTACAATCACTGAACTTAAAAATTAAATAGGTATGTTTAACAGCAGATAAACACATGGAATTAATGAATAGAAACCTGTGTCTGAGAAAAAACAAACAAACAGCAATGCATCATGATAAGAGACAGAAAATACGAGAGAGCAATGTTTAAAGGGGATAGAATAAGAAGGTCCAAAATACATCTAATAGGAATTCAAAAGGGAAACACTAAAGAGAATTGGACGATGGTGATAGTAATAACAGATAAAAGCTGTTAATTTTCCAAAATTAATGAAAGAAAGGAATCTATACATTCAAAAGTAGAACAAAGTTGAAGAATAACAATATTTTTTTAAAAATCAGAGAAAAGTACATTACTTTTGTTAGACAAAAATAATTACACTGAAATAGAACTTCTCAAAAGAAGTAACAGAAGTTAAAAAACCTTAGATGCTGAGGTAAAATAACTGATAATCTAGTTATCTTGAACCATATAAAACTGTGGATGTTGAAGTACACCTACAAAATGGCAATTGTATATAGTTTAACCAAACAATAGATTTTATTCAGACAGCTTCCTATTCAATTAGAAAGGTGAAATTATGACATTTTTCAGAAAAAGACAGAATTTTCCACCCTAAGATTCTTGCAGAAAGAATAGTTCAGGGGGGAAAAATGAACTCAGAAGACAGCAGAGTGCAGAAAGCAGTTGAACAAAGAAAAGTTAATTTGAATAGGCTAACAGCTAAACAGCCATTGGCTTCACTAAAGAACCAAAAACAATGACTAATTGGATTATACAAAACCAAGGGATAACTACAATACTCAACAACAATTACATGGAATTAGAAGAGAGAAAATTTAGTTACAAATGTTTTAAGAACCATGTATAGTTCAGAAGAAGGATAAAAATAGTAGTTTCCTTTGTATTTTTTCAAATATCAGGATGTATTAAAAACTTAACAGTAATCCCAGAAGAATAGAAATTGAATGCATAACATCTAAATGAATAAAGGAGAAAAAAACTGATCAGTACATTAGTCAGAAGAAAGGAGAATAAAAGAAGGAAAAAAGAAAACACTAAACTGAAAGCAAAAAAAATAAATTAGATATTAAATAACAATACATCAGCAATAAGAATACATGTTAGTGAATCAAGCTTGCTAGTAAAAGATATTCACATATTCACTAGAGGAAAAAAAAAATCTGTTTTCTTCATTGTTTTATTTCTAACATCCATAATGGGGCTAGTATTTAGAAGGAACTAAAAGAATGCTTTAATGCTTATAGAAATAATTAAAACTTGGATTGAAATCCTATTATATTCTGTTTATAAGAGACATAGTTAAAATGAGTGAAACAAAATTTTAAAAAGAGATAAAAGGAAAGAACAATAATAGATTCACCAAGTTGCTACTAATAAAAGGAAAGCTAATGTAGTTATAAATAGCACAAAATAGAGTTTAAAAATGTTATTAGAGATGAAAGCATCACTAGGGATAGAGTATCACTACATATGTTAGACAGGATATGTTTTGCTGCAGAAGGAATGAACCCAAATACCAGTTGTTTAATATGTTTTGCTCACATTTTATATCCATCATAGGTCAGTATGGTATTCTATTCCACATACTCACTCAGGAACCCAGGCTGATTGAGTCTCTATCATCTTGAAGCAGCCCCATCAGAAATACATAGTCTTTTTTCGCCATGGAAGGGTAAGATAGCACTGGAGTATCTCATGCTAGGAACTAAATGCTTCAGTCTGAAAGTGGCATTCACTTCTTCTCACAGACCCCTTCGTGTATACTGACCACTTGGTCTTGCCTTACTGAAAAGGAGCAGGGAAGTATAATATTCTAATATAGCCTGCAGGCAAGAAGAACTATATATACGGGTGAGCACTGGAAACCTCTATCATCATAATAAAAAAAACCCTCTAAACTTTTATGCACCTAACAACATGTCCTCATACAAAGTAATACTTGGCACATTTAAAAGAAAAAAATGTCAAGTCTGCTACCATACAAGGAGATTTTCACACATTTCTTAGTAATTGATGGGTTAAGCAGACAAAATTAGTAAGGATAAAATATTTTTAAACATAATAAAATATCTCAATGACTCAATTAACAAGAAGATCTAACAGACATATATGGAATCCTGTACCAAACAATTAGAGAACACTCATTCTTTGCAAATATATAAGTATTGAAAGAACAAAAGTTTTAAACTAGAATTTTATACCCAGTGATAATATAATTCAAAAAGGTAGTTGAATAAAGATTTTTCAGACATACGAAAACTAAAAAAAAAAAATTATCACTAGCAGACCTGTACTATAGAAATGTTAGAAAACATCCTTCCAATAGAAGGAAAGTGATATCAGATGGAAATATGGATCTACACAAAGGAATGAAGACCAATGGAAATGTAAAGACATTGGTAAATATATATATATATATATATAAATATATATATATATATATATAAATATATATATATATATTTCCAATTATTTATAAATGATAATTTAAACAAAAAATAGTACTATAAGGCTTATAACATGTAAAAGTAAAATATATGACAATAAGAACACAATAATCAGTAAAAGAGAAATGGAAGTGGACTATTATTCTGGTCTTATATTGCTATAATGTCCAGTCATATAATATTGTATGAAAGTAGACTCATAAGTTAAAGATGTGTACTATAAACCCTAAAGAAACGACTAAAATAGTAAAATAAAGAATTATGAGTAATAAGTCAAAAAAGGATAAAATGGAAGCATCAAAATATCAACTAACCAAAAAAGGGTGAGAAAGAAAGGAAGAAGAAAAAAACAGATGAGACCAATAGAAAAGGCAAGATGACAGATGGAGACCTAATCAATTTTTACATTAAATGTGGTGGTGCAAAAACAATATAAACACTTTGGAAAATAGTTTGGCATTTTTTTTAAAGATTTTATTGGGGGAGGGGAACAGGACTTTATTGGGGAACAGTGTGTACTTCCAGGACTTTTTTTCCAAGTCAAGTTGTTGTCCTTTCAATCTTAGTTGTGGAAGGCACAGCTCAGCTCCAGGTCCAGTTGCTGTTGCTAGTTGCAGGGGGCTCTGCCCACCATCCTTTGTGGCACTCTAGGAATTGAACTGTCAGCCTTATGGTTGAGAGCCCACTGGCCCATGTGGGAATCGAACCGGCAGCCTTCGGAGGCATTTTTTTTTAAAGGTTTAAACATACACATGCCACATGACCCAACCATTCCACTCCTAGCTATTGACCCAAGAAAAATAAAAGCATATATCCATACAAGGACCTATTTACAAATGTTTATAGCAGCTTTATTTGTAATACCCCCAAATGTCCTTTCATATGTGAGTAGATAAACTGTGGCATATTTATACAATGAATATATTCCTCAGGGATAAAATGGAATGGACTGTTGATACACTCACCAATATGGATAAACTTCAAAATAATTATGTGAGTGAAATAAGCTAGACAAAAAGGATATATACTATATGGTTTAATTTAAATAAAATCCTATGCAATGCAAACTACTAGAATGGTTAGTAAACAGATGAGTGAATGCTAGGAGCTGGGTGATAGTCGGTGGGAAGAGGTGGGAAGCACAAGTTTTGAAAGATGATAATATATTCATTTTCTTGATAATGGTCATGTTAATGGGTCTATATATATATATGCATAAAACTTACCGAAGCATAGACTATAAATATGTGCAGCTTGTACTATAATAAATCTGTCCTTTAAAATCCCAGTTTCCACTCTTTAAAAAAAAATGAAGCAACTGTATGCTGTATATAAGAAACTCACTTCTAATATAATGATATAAATAAAGTCCATAAACTATGGCGCATGAGCCAGCCATACATTTTGTAAATAAACTATTAGAACACAGCCATTTACACATTCATTTACATATTGTTTATGACTTGTTTCATCTACAATGGCAGAATTGAGTAGTTGTGACAGAAACCTTAAACCTAAAATACTTGCCATCCAACCCTTTAAGAAAAATATTTCATGACGCATGATACTGATAGGTTGAAAGTAAAAATGGAAAAAAGGTAAAATATGCAGACACTATTTTTTAAATGCTGAAAATATATTACTATTAGAATAGACTTTGGAATTAAAATATTATAAGCAATAAAGAGGATTTTTACATAATGATAAAAGTCTCGATTCACCAACAAGCCTCAATAATACTAAATAATATGGACCTAACAACAATGCTTCAAAATACATAAAGCAAAAAGTGACAAAACTAAAAGGAGAAGCAGACAAGACCGAAAATATAGTTGGATATTTCAACACTCCTCTCTTATAATTGATAGAATTGACTGGTAGACAGAAAGCAAAACTTTTTTTTGAAATATTTGACAAATATTCCAAGAAACTTTGGTTATCTAAAGGTTTCTTTTTAAATCATGTTCTTATATCAAGTCATGTATTTTAAGAATTATTCAATGATGAGAAACAAAATCTTGGGCTTACTTTAGGGTATTTTTTAAATTTTCTTTTAAGTACATGTTACTATTTCAGTTAAGACCTTGTTTAAATTTCCATTTCTGGTGGTGTGGTGAAGTACATAACCAGAAAATCCTCCTGTAGAAAAACACGTAGAAATGCTGGTGAAGATAAGAATTTTAAAAATGCATAGTTGAGCTCACAAAGGGAAATCTCCAGGAGCTACAAGAAAAAAGATGAAAATTCCACAGTTGCCCTTGATTTGGAATTGGAATTGGGACAGATGTGTGAGCTTCCACCAAACAAGATTCAGAAACCCCAAGCAGGGATACAAGATGAGACCTTCAAGCCTTCACGAAACAATGATTCGGTATTAGGCCTTAAAATGCTACATCTTGATTGAAATGATAGAGTAGAAATGATTCATCCACCAGCATGAGAAGATGAGGCAACCTTGTAATTCTCTATTTTACAATATATTCTTAGAAAGCTCTAATTCTTCCATTTCTCTTGTTTTTGAGGTGCACTAAACACAAACAATACTACATCTAACGTGAAAATAAATTTTATAAATCTAGAGGTCAGTATTAATTTATGCTAATGCAGGAATTATAATTTAATTTTTGGATTATTTATTCCATATTAGGCTTGAGTGATTTTTAGCATATGCTGTGTATGTGTGTGCGTGTGTGTGTGTGTGTGTGTGTGTGTAGTGTTTAACAATGCCTATTTAAAACTAAAAGTTTTTTCTTTTTATTAGTTACAGGTGCACAAGACAAAGTAATACTTAGACGTTTATCATTTATATCCCTCACACTGTGTGGATCCCCCTGCCCTCATCCACTACCCCTCTGACATCGCACAGAGCCATTACATTTCCACTGTCTCTATTCCTAATGCTGTACTCCACTTCTTGTAAGTATATACATACATATATATACATATGTATAAAATTATAGTTGGCATTCATTATTGTTCAGATTCAGGTGTACAGTGCAGTGATCAGGCAAAAGAGTTTTGTTTTTTTTTAATGAGTGTAAACCAAACAAAATTTGGCAAGTAAATTTTTATTATGTGATTTTAATTTTATTCAATAGTCAAAATTTGGGACAGTTTAGTTTGTCTCATAGTCATTTTCTTTTGAAAGCCCAGTTAGTAAGGTATTATTTGGCTAAGCCTATTTATCTTCTGCATGAATCATGAGATTGGTACAACCTGGCAATGACCTTGCCTATGATATATTAAACACTGAACATTAGCTGCATGTTAGGTGAATCTAGGATTGTTTTATAATGGATTTCTTATTCCAGTGCTGCTCTAACTGCAATTTCTACTCAGTCTACTGCTCTGACAACTAATATGTAGTTTCAAGGATTTCACACATTTTGTTGTGGACACAAAGGATCTTGGCAGAAACGCAGAGAAACACTAAGACAGGTTTTGCCCAAGCACATTTCTGGAAACTATATGAATATTCAGGAAAAGGAATCTGACTAAATCTACCATGGTTCCCCTACTCCACCCCTCACTGTAGTTTGGAATGATCCTCTGTATAAAGAGGTGAAACACTCCAATCTTACTACAGACGTAGTTTGCTAGTCCCAGAAATGCCTGACGATTTCTGGGAGTAATTAAGAAATTTTCTTTCAGGAGAGACATTGAGGTTGTCTAATATGAATTTCAGATACTCTTAGTCACCAATGAAAACCCTGAATGACTATAAAGGAAAGACTACATGGCTTAGGCTTTCACATTATCGAATTAAGGCAAACTATACCTTTTAAAAGATATTTAAGAAATTTATTAATAGCATGACTCAGCCACGCTGACTTTCCTAGGACATATTAGTGAGATTGGCCCAGGCTGAACTATAGGATAGATGAAGTATGATTTCTGATGAACACTATTTCTAGGACTCTCCATGTAAGTCCATCCTTCCAAAAAGTCTTATCCACCAATACTTTTCAAATCATCCTCATCCATCAAAATTTACTGATTTATTTCATGGATTTTTATTACGTGCTTCCAATATTTCAGTCTTTGGGTGAAGTGTGCTGAAATTACAACAAAAGGAAGATTCAGGCATGGGCAATGATTCAAGATTCAAGAATGGGTAATGCAGAGGGATCATTGCTTTGATGAGGAGGTGTATAGGGTGCTCTGGGAACACTTAGGAAGGGCCCACACGTGTCTTGGAAGATGAAAGAGGAACTCATGGGAAAAGTGACATCAGGCTGAGACCGGCTGGAGTAGATGTTAGCCAGGTGAAATGGAGGGGAAGGGAATTCCAAGTAGAGGAGAATAACTCAAGAGAGAGAACATGGCATGCCTGGGGAAGGAGTGGTTTTTGTTCAGTGTTCATCAGAACACCCTGGGACCTTTTTTGAAATGCTCGGCAGCTGCTGTCCTCAGAGTATTTACATCTCAGCTATCTGATATTGGCAAACCAATGTTGACAGGTGCCGTTGGTGTCTGGGATTTCTAAGAAATCTTTAAAAGTAAGTTTTGTTTTTTTTTCCTAAAAGGTTGCAACATTACCATCATGAAATAATTCTAACGAGTACTTTTTAGCAATGCGCTTGAAATTTAAGTTCTGAATTTCATTCTGGTGACTAATCCTCCACAGTTACACAGACTGTGGAGAAAGGATTTTCATTTGTGAGTCATTTTTAGAGTTCATTCAGTCCCTCTTTCAGCAAACATCTAATATATGTCTCTTCTGTGCCAGGCACTATGCCAACACCAGGGCTAAACAGACTGGGTTACGGAAAGCTTCAGAAAGATGCCCACTCAAGATTTGCCATTTTTGAAATCAGTTTCATGACAAATGTTCTCATGACAAAAAGTCTTTTCCAGTGATGATTTCTCCATTATATATCCGCCACATAGAACATTCATTCATTTACTCATTCATTCAAAAAATATTTATTCAGTAGGGATGCTATTGGACAATTTCATCTTCCATCAGGTGTACAGCCTATTAGGGGTGGTTACAGGGAGGTTAAGAAACTTGTTCAAAGTCCTCCAGTGACTCGGGTGTCATGATTTTGGCTGACTTTTACGGGTGAAAGTCAAAGTTTTCAAACTTATAGTCAAAGTTTCCACAACTGAAGGCTTTATGCTGGGCCATGTCTTTTGGAAACATCAAAGCCTGAATCAGAGTGAAGAACTGATGAAGGTCAGTGAGTTTATTTAGGGCCCTGAGAGCATCGACTCCCTTTTTTATTATAGGAGGTATGACCATGAAGTTCGCAAAATTGTTGCAATGATGTCACTAACCTCTTTTGATATCAGTGGGATTGTTCATTATGAATTTGTACCAACTGGACAAACAGTGAACCAAGTTTACTATTTGGAAGGGCTGAAAAGGCTGCATGAAAAAGTTAGATGAAAATGACGTGAACTTTTCGCCAACATTTCATGGCTCTTCATCACGACAATACACCAGCTCTCACAGCACTGCCGGTGAGGGAGTTTTTATTTTTATTTTTATTTATTTTTTTAAAGTTTATTGGGGTGACAATTGTTAGTAAAATTACATAGATTTCAGGTGTACAATTCTGTATTACATCATCTATAAATCCCATTGTGTGTTCACCACCCAGAGTCAGTTCTTCTGTCACCATATATTTGATCCCCCTTACCCTCATCTCCCACCATGAGGGAGTTTTTAGCCAGTCAACAAAACACTATATTAGAACAGCCTCCCTACTCACCTGATCTGGCCCCCAATGAGTTCTTTCTTTACCCAAAGATAAAGGAAATATTGAAAGGAAGACACTTTGATGATATTCAGAACATCAAAGGTAGTATGACGACAGCTCTGGTGGGCTTTTCAGAAAAAAAAGTTCCAAAATTGCTTTGAAGGGTGAACTAGGTGCTGGCATGGGTGCATAGCTTCCCAAACGGAGTACTTCGAAGGTGACTGTAGTGATATTCAGCAATGAGTTCGCGAACTTAATTGTGTAACCCTGTAGGTGGTAGGAAGGTGGCCCCACAGAGCTGTGTCACGTGGGCTGCAGCTCCTGTCATGTCCAACCAGCAGGTCAGGAACTCTTCCTGCCTTTTTCATGAAGGGAGTTTGTTTCTGCCTCCTCTTCTTCTGGGTTAGGAGTTCCCTAGGTAGGATGTGAGGGACTTTCGGGATGGGGGCGTTATTATGAAATGTGCACCAGTGGGCTAAAGGAATGCTTTGAAGACTTGACTCTGAAAGGTCCTCTGATGGTTCCATGGGGTTTACCCTTTAGAGGTTTTGTGGGGGAAAAAAAAACCCCAAAAACCTATGATAAAAATTACGTTCTCTGCTTTGACTGTTCCTTGATAAATATGTGTGAAAGTTAGAATCTCATTTCAAAGGGGAAAAAGTGATCCTCGTTCAACGGAATTCTATGGAAAAAAGAAAAACTGAAGAAAAGGGGATTTATATACTGTCAGTGCATCTTTAAGCAGAGAGACAAGCTTTGATGTAACTGATAGCTGGGAAATATAATAGCCCAAGAATACAGAAACAGCATGTGATGTATTACACAGCACTTGAGACCAAAAGTTTGCTTCTCTTAGACTAGAATGAAAGTTCAGCCTGAAAGGTCTTGTTGAAAGAGACTTTCTTTGTGATAAATCAGGAGGACCTGTTGAAGTGATCTTCAGTAGGCATTCCTCATATGCACTTTGGAAAAAAATTGTTAACTCATTAAGCTTAATGGCCCCCAAAGCATCCCAGGATGTGCAGAAGCTAAGCCTTTAATAAAGAACTTCACTTCTAAGGAAGTCAGTATTGAACCTACAAAAGAGAAATTCTTTAAAGTGGAGATTAGAAAGCTGAACTATTATGAAAGAGCCAGAACAGAAACAGTCTCTTTTTTTTTTTTTTTTTTTTTTTTGCTAAGGGCAGTTAACAGAGATGGATACTCCACATTCTGTACACCAGAAAAAATCACTTAATAATGGTCACTTTGTAAAAAAAGGAAAAAAAAAATCTTAAAAGGCCAGATCCCAAAAAGGGTCATGAGGAAAAGCTATTTAAATTGGGAAGCTTTATATGCTTTAAAATTTTAAACATCTCTGCGTGTGTGTGTGTGTGTATGTGTGCGTGTGTGTGCATATGTGTACGTGTGTGTAGTGGACAAGCAAAATACTCATCACTATAGGAGGTAGAAAGGAGGACCCCAGAGCTGTCTCACCAATTGACAGAAAAGATGAAGCACAATAAATGTACCGGAAGTGACAGTAGGGGTCTTTAGTTCATAGTTTGCAAATAAAACCACGAAAAAAATTTCTACTTCTATGGTCATGATTTCAGTATAGAAAATGTAAAACTAAACGGAAAGGTGAGACCTGATTACATAAGGGGACATAATGCTTTCTGAACTCCACATTAAACGCAATAATAGGAATGTTTTGCTTAGTGCCTGGCTTACAGTGAGTGCTCAAACACTGTTAGTTATCATTATTATTATTATTATTATCCTGTTATAGATATATTATTATCCTGTTAAGCTTTGTGATAGCAGATTTATATGTGCTATTTGATTTAATTGCATAAAAGGCTAAAGAGACTGAATGAAAAATTCTTTCAAAATGAAGTTGAACACCAACAAATGAATATCTCAAGAAACCTAGGCATGAATCAAAAAGATCCAATTTTATATTTGCCCACAGGTAATGCTTTTCACCTGACCCTCTGAAACCACCAAATTGAACTAGGCATCAGGGAAATATATGGCGTACCTTACGTTGAATCACTTTCTAATAATTCAGATGTTTGTCTCCCTAATTTATTATGGCCAGACACTTCTTTCCAGTTTTTTCCCCATCTTTTCTTTTGGTATTGAAGCTCAAACTCCCATCTGTCATTCAGAGATATACTCCTTGTCTCTTTCTTGTCCAAATTATTTGCAAAGATGCTGTAATTTAGTGTGGGCAACTTGGGTGAGTGCTACAGTTAAACTTATTGCTTGCCTACGGTTTCATTTTGGAATCCTGATAAGTCATTTTGAATGTGAGCTGTGTCAAGTACATTTCAATTTATTACTTTTTCTAAGTGAACTAATCTAAATTAAAATCTCACAGAATCAATACCTCATTTTTATCATAGAGCATCCTGATTCTGCCCCCTACTCATTCATCTATCGTTCACTCTGGCTTGGGAATTTCTAACAATGAGGAGATATTTCATATCGTATTATGGAAATGACACATCTGTAGGCTGTTGTCTCATATATATGAGCCCAAGTTTACAATAAATGCTGCCTTACTTTAATCCCCTCATTTTACTTATTCTGCAGAACTTTCCCATAACCCCTTATCGCCTGGATTATCTAATGTTTATTATGGGTTCACAATGCGCACGATTAAAATCTGAAAACTGTCACTAAAAGCTGCCTCATTTGTTTGGCTTGAGTTTCTTATTACAGTAATAGCTACCAGCCCAGACAAATGGGTAGATATTTTCAGGTGTTACAAATGTTATTCAGTGCCCTTCCCCTAATGCATTCAGTTTGAGTATTTTCTTTGAGTTTTTAAAGGTCTAGTGCTGACTTGGAGATATTGCACAAATTTTTAATGCACATGCTGTTCTACTAATATATCTTCATTTCTGGTGACCTAGAAAAGAACAGAAGCAAAAAATGGTGCAAGGAGAATGTATTCTCATGACAGAGTATTTAAAAAAAAAAAAGCTTTCAAGGGATTTATTTAGTCAGGTCTCGTCTTTTCCATTATTCCTTTATATGGCAGTTGTATTGCATAGTCCATGGCCAATCCATAAAAGAATAATAATAAAGACCACATTTTATGCAACCACGTACTAGCATGTCTGCATAAAATAGGTGATGCATATATTTTATGTCCAGAATTCCAAATGGCCACTCATATTTCTTTTCTCTCTCAGCTTCCAAGGTTGGGTTCATAGTTTTTCAAGAGCAAAAGATCTTCAATGTCTTTGTCTGTCTCATTCACTGATTCCACAATCTAGGATAAATCCTGGCACATAGAAGGATATCAATAAATGTTTGAAAATAATCTTTCTTCTCTAATTATTTGTCATCAGCCAGTATCTCAGACAGGCATTCTCATTGCCTAAAATTCTGGGAAATATTTGCCATGAGACATTCCAATTTTCTTAATGTATAAACACATATTTTTTAAGGATAGTAATACATTTTCTACCTTAGGAAAAATAAAAATAAAAAAACAAACCAAAAAACCTCTAAGTACTGTGGTTTAGTGGGCATATGCCATATATTATTTTTTTAAAAATCCAAATACCAATGAGGAGAGCCACAAAAGATGGTGAGAGTGACTCAGTAGGTTCCATGTCAACTGGAGTATATATCATCTGTGTCTTTGCCCCATAGTCTCTAGAAAATGAGAGAGGATGTATGTTTCTTAAATCTGAAGAGATGAAAAGACAGTCACTTAGTTCAAGGTGCTTATAGTCCAGTTGAAGAGTAAGCATACAGAGATTTAAAAGAAGAAAACCGCGAGTAGATAAATGAGAATACAAGGTTAAATATGGTGAATGCCTAATGACAGGAGGAAAAACAGATCCTATTGGGCTAGGATGGGCAGGAGAGTCTTCTGGGAGACTTCTGGAGTCTTCTGGACAGGATCTAAGTCCTCAAGAACAGATGAAACTCAAAATTGAAAAGGAATATTATGGGTTGAGGACAGGGGAGAAAGAATGAAAGTTATTGAGGGAAGAAGAAATGGGAATGGTGTCAGCCAGTGACGTCTGGACACAAGAGTGAGACAAACACTAGCAAGTAATGTCTGGATACAACAGCACAAAGTGGGTTTGTTCTGGAACGTCATCAGCCATATAGTTATGTAATGTCAAGGTTTATGCAACTATTATAGTCATAATGAGAACTGGATGGGCTCAGAGTTTTTCCAAAATACATGAATGATGATCATGTTTATACACAAGAATGGATCTGATTCCCGATTGCAAATGAATCATTTGGCCAAATGTTGACTGAGAAATTATATTCACCAATAGAAACAGGAGCTGAAAGAAAAAGTAGACATGAGTATCACTAGTGCCCTAGGATACAGATGGACTTTGGAGAGATGTTCTTTGTGCTTCAGGCATTTCTCTTTTTGCAGCCAGCCAACGGCAGAAAAATGAGTAAGAATGGGACTGAAAGCACTAGGCAGAGGGCAACACAGAAGGAGAGTATGGGCTTTGGTGACTTGTGCAGTAACTCAGACATTCCGTGGACTGCTTGAGTGCTATTCAGGAAGCCATGAAAATTATTCCCAGAGTTCCTCAGTGCAGAAGACAGACTTTATACTTGAAGGAAATGTATACTCAGGTCCAGAATGGAAGCAGGGTAAAACAGAGAGCTGGCTGATATAGAAATGCAACTGATGAAGCTTTGTCTGTCCCTGAACATCAGGTCTTCTTGCTGTAATTGTCACTATGGAGACACTATAAAATAGTTATGGGATGGAAAGTACAGCATAGGGAATAGTGTCAAGAATATTGTAATAACTGTGTACGGTGTCTTATGGGTACTATTCATTGGGGTGTTTGCTTCGTAAGGTATATAAACGTCTAATCACTATGTTCACCTGAAACTAATATAATATTGTATGTCAACTGCAATTGAAAAGATTTTTTAAATATATATATATATATATATATATATATATATATATATATATATATATATATATATATAAAGGTTTCCAATGCAAAGGGAGATGATTTCTCTCAGGTTTCCATGGACAACTTTGGTGGTGCTCAGGAAGTTGATTTGCAGTTTATAGATTAAGACCAGGTCAAAACCACACATTCCATCTTTAGAAATCTACCTGAAGACAATAATCATGGATATGTACAACAATTTACTAATGCCCTTTTAGGAGAATAAGTTAGGCTGTGGTGGTTGAAAGATAGCAAAAAACTTGCTAACAACTCAAATATCTGTCAATAGGAGCTTTCTTGAATAAAATGATAGTATATGCATACCCAGGACTAGTGGATGTGGAGCCCATAAAAGAGGATGATTCTTTGGGAAAAAAACAAACAACAAAAAAGCTCCCTGGAACACACTTGAGAAACAATGAGTTAAATCAAGCTAAGGGTATTTTGTTACTTGATTCCTGAGAACCTTCAATGTGTAATTCTCCTAGAGGGAGATGGAACAGCTATGCTCTCCCAGCATCATGAATTTCCTTGGGGGTGGACGGTACCCTTGCACAGTGAACGCTGTGAAGAACTCAACAATTGTTGAGGGTCTGAGATAGGGTTTCATGCTTTCATTTGCTTTGTTTCTTCATCTTGCTATGAAAGAGTGAGTAGCACCCTCTGCAAAGTCAAGGGAAAGCAAACTTTTAGTTTGTCCAATTCCTAAAAACTCTGGTGAACTACAGTGTTCAATTCTGGTATAAACATTCAGTTGTTTTTAAGGACACCATTTAGAATTTTTAAAATTAATGTGAAAATATATGTATTCTGGGCAAGAGCAACAAATTTTATTTAATCAGCATCGCATCCATCACTGTATAATATATGCAGTCTCTGTAAATGCACAGGAAGTTGTGCAAAAGTGGAGCTGATGAATTATGGAAACCTTATCCGTATTCTTAGAGCATTAAACCCTTTCTGCTAACCCTCCCCCTCAACTTCCCAACAGATGTGGCCCAAATAATCCGAGGTAAACAAAGCCCCTTAACCACCTTTAATATTCAAGAAATGAGAATACAATTAGTTAATATGCATAACAATTTAAAAATATGAATACATTTTCTTGGGTGCTACACCCAGCTGTATTATTATTTGTACCAAGTCTGTTAACTAAGGGAAAGAATGGAAATTTGCTTCCAACTGCAGCTCCTATTAATTTTACGTATTGTAGATCCTATCAAATTGAATAATTAAAAAGTATTCATAAGTTCAATGCTTCTATCATTAATAATGTGAATCACATTTGTCATTCAAAAATAAATAATGGGTACCTGGAACTAAAAATGCTTTAACTTTCCCGTTGATATTTGAAGTTAGACTAAAAGAAGAGGTCCTATTTATAATCAAGCGATATGAATAAATCATATATGAATTACATGTAAACTCAAAGTATCAGCCATTTATTTACCATGTGAGTGCATTATTCAGTGATTTGTTATAATGAAGAAATTATTAGACTTTAGGTTAAAAGATTTCGCTTTGATAATTTGATTTTTTTATAGTTTGTGACCTTGAGAAATTATTTAATAAGTAATTATTTAATGTTTCAATTATTATTTGGTGCAAAAGTAATTGCGATTTAAAAGGTTAAAAAAAAATTGCAAAAACCTCAATTACTTTTGCACCAACCTAGCATAATCACAACAGCCCTGTAGGTTGTTATGGGAGATGCTATTATCCCAATTTTATAAGAAGAAAACTGAGGTTCTGACATTCCAAATGACTTCTCAAGGTCACGGAGTTACTAAGAAACAAAGAGAAAACAAACCCCAGGTATCTGATTCATGGTTCAATGCTCTTTCTACCCACCCAGCCCTCTGGAAGCACATACCCTTTCTATTGCTCCTTCCTTTAGTTTCCCATCAAAACTGATCTATCCTGGGTCTCATTCTTTTGTATCCTGGTCTCTCCTGTGATTAATATGATAATATAATTCAACTTCAATTAACTAAAAATAATTGGAAACATCATTGAAAAGCTGCCTTCAAAGCTATATACCCTTAGAATCGACTGGTAGGATTTCAGGCACCAAGCCAGGCTCACATAGGTGACATTTCAAGACTTTTCCAAGTGCTCTCAAATCTCATAATCCAAATGTATATTGAACCAGGAAGAAGCATTCTAGGGCACAGCATGTGTGAAGGTAAAAAGGCCTGCTGATGAATCAGAACCTTATTTATTGACCCAGATGTGGGAAGAAATAAAGCTTTCCCAGGGGCAAAACTGAATTGGGTAGAATTGAGGTACTGGAACAATTGATTTAATTAATCTTCAATAAACAGTGTGATGAATGCTCGAAAGATCTCTTCCCCAAATGTCCTTCAGCTGATAATTTATTTCCACTCCTTTCCTTCTTCAGAGGCAAAATTTTAATGGGCTGTCTTTTTGCAGCAAATCTTAATGTAATAGTTAATATGCAGACAAAGTGACTGAGTCCCCTTGACACATGTCTCTGATCTCCATTTAGCAGGAAAAGGAGGGAGGGAGGACTAAGAAAATACTTAAAAGAAGATGTGGTACCTTCCCCCTCTCCAGTGCAAAGTACAGGCTCTGTCTGTGCCATTAAGATTCTTCTAGTAATTTCTTACAAATCTCTCTTTAAAGGCAGCAAATTGTGGGGCCATCTTTATCAATTCCACTAATGGCATTTTGGCTGAAATAGAAATTCTCCATTGGATATTATAAATAATATTTACAGTTGACATCTTAAGTAAGATTTTAGTCATTTTATCTAATCTGTTTCAAGATAAACAAATAAGACATTAATTTCTCTAGCTCTTCTTGCTTCCTATTATGTTTAAAATATCTTACCTGGTCTCTCTTCCTGTCTCTTCTTGGTCTTATCCCAATTTCCTAATGAACTACTCATGAAACCATGGTTGGACCATAAGCCTCTCACTTCTTAATTCTCCCAGGATTCCAAAGCTTCTTCTGACAAGTTTCTATTTTTGCTTTCTTCCCTTCTTTCTATAATAAGGTTTAAAATTATATTCACCAGAATTCCAGGGGTCTGTCCCCAGACAGAGATGAGCAATCAGACCTGAGAAGACTTCCTGAGTGCTGGAAACAGCCAGCCGCAGGTCAGTGGTGTGGCTGCCAGTACTTCCAGAGCTTTGGAAGGACATGAGAGAGAAGTGGAGGGGATGGCCCAGTGACACTGAGGGCACCGAGTGGGCCCAGAAAAGAGAATCTGAGAGAAAAGAGCTGTGGCTAGTAACCCCCATGAAGATGTCAGCAAGACAGGTGCAAGAAATTTTAGGATTCTTTGCTATGATTTCCTGGGTCCCTTCTTCAAGAAAACCTACAATACAGAGATACTGTATTGCTAAAGTTTTCCATAACTAAGGATGCGTGTTTGTGTGTGTGTGTGTGTGTGTGTGTGCGTGCACGCGTGTGTGTTTGGGAGTGGTGCAGGGGGAAAGAAAGATTGCAATAATTACTTCGAGGTAGCCTAGGAACATTTAGGGAGCAGATCTCTCTCTGTCCAGGTCTCCCTTCACAACCCTTGTCAGATTCCTGCCTACTGAATAGCCCCACCCATACTAATAAGAAAAAAAGCTACAGGACACAGGAATCGCCTTGGGTGGTGACATTTCCACTGAGTCTTAAATATTAGAGATATGGTATTAATGGTTCAGTGCCTGCTGTGGGCAGCACTGCTGTGTTGGCTTTGACTTCTGGCAGCAGGCAGGGTTTCTTCGCTATGCTGGAAGTTGTTTATAAGATTTAGAAAAGAGTGGGTATAACCACAGCTGCCACTCATGAGTGCGATACTTCATTTCACACCCAGACTGACTTCCTTATTCCCTCTCAGGAATTGTCTCTTTTCTCTCTGGCAAAGGCCCTTAATAAACCTTGTCGGCTACCCGCATTGTAGTTTGGGCATCAATTTGGCCACTTACATTTCTAGAACAAAGCTATCTCATCAGCCTTCATAAATAAAATAAATAGAAAAATTAGCTATAATTGTGTGTTCTGCTATTGACTTATGGGCGTCACCCTCTATCGCCAAAGCATAAAGAGTTATTTTAAAGGAGAAAGACTTTAGAAAAAGACCCCTGGACTACCTACAATCTCAGAATCATTCTTTCCTTTGGACTTTAGAACATAAAGGACTTTAGTGTCATATTGACTTAAGAGCAGAAAGGACTCTCAGCAGGCGCCTGGGTAGTGATCCTAAGATGTTTGTAGCTGTGAAACTCTTTCTGTCAGACAAAAATCTTAACCCAGACTCTAATAAATGAAGTAGGTTGAAACTGTATGGTTCTGAGCTCTGCCCCAGCTTTCCCCTCACTCTCTTTTCCCCTCATCACATTTGCTGAATATCTCCCAGTGTTGTCCTGTGCTGAAGAGGGAAGATCGCCAGACCTGTTGCATGGAGTTGCTGGAAGGATTAAAAAATAGGGCAGTTAAAGGCAAGGGAAGTACTAAAATAAACGAATGGGACTATATCAAACTAAAAAGCTTCTGCACAGCAAAAGAAACCGTCAACACAATAAAGAGGCAACCAACCAAATGGGAGAAGATTTTTGCAAACAGTGCCTCTGATAAGGGGCTAATATCCAAATATATATAAGGAACTAATATAACTCAACAACAACAGAAAAACAAACAATCCAATTGAAAAAATGGGCAGAGGACCCGAAGAGACATTTCTCCAAAGAGGACATACAAATGGCCAATAGACATATGAAAAAATGCTCACCATCACTAATCATCAGAGAAATGCAAATAAAAACCACAATGAGATATCACCTCACCCCAGTCAGAATGGCTATCATCAATAAGACAAATAGTAACAAGTGTTGGAGAGGCTGTGCGGAAAAAGGAACTCTCATACACTGTTGGTGGGAATGCAGACTGGTGCAGCCGCTATGGAAGGCAGTGTGGAGGTCCCTCAAGAAATTAAAAATAGAATTACCATATGACCCAGCAATCCCTCTCCTGGGTATCTACCCCAAAAATCTGAAAACATCCATAAAGACATATGTGCTTCAATGTTCATTGCAGCTTTATTTACAGCGGCCAAGACATGGAAACAACCAAAGTGTCCTTTGATAGATGAATGGATAAAGAAGTTGTACATATACACAGTGGAATACTATTCTGCCATAAGAAAAAATGATATATAGTACCATTTGTGACAACTTGGATGGATCTTGAGATAATTATGCTGAGTGAAATAAGTCAGACAGAAAAAGTTGAGAACCATGATTTCACTGATATGTGGTATATAAAACTGAAAACAAGGATACTGAAAAAAATGGCGGCGTGAGGTGAGCCTCTGTAACGCTCCCCTGGAATTTACAACGAATCGGACAACAATAACTCCACAAAGGACTCCTTGCACAGCAGACAGGCAAGACGAAGAGGCCGACTACTGAATTCACCTCCAGGTGGGTGAATCGCGCGAGCGGGGGAGGAGGGAGAGGAGAAGTGCGGAGACGGAGCCGCGCGGGCGCAGGACACAGACCTAGCTCAGTGCTCGGAGCCCGCTGCTCCCGGAACTACCGCCGCTGCGGGAGAGGGAAGGACTCGGACTGCTAGGGCTCCGCTCACGGCCCGCAGGGCTGAGGGGGCAGCATACAAAACCGCTGAACCCAACGCTCGCTCACGGCAGACCTCGGAGCAAAGACTGAGGGAAGAGGGCTGAAATCGGTGGTTTAAGCCCTCACTGCCGAGCGGAGATCGGAAGCCTTACGCACGGAGACTAGCCGCCCCCTCCCTACCCTCCCAGAGCTCGCCCCGCCCCCACCTGCCCTGTGCTAGAAGCCATAAAGTAGCAGTGTCGGATCAAAGGACAGAATATTTGCTGCTCTGAGAACTGTGGACCGCAGACACAGATTCGCAGCTCAACTAGTTCCGGCAAAGGGGAGGGAGCTGTGGAAGCAGGACTGGCTGTGGTGGTGGTCGCCGCCATTGCTCTGGGCCACCTCTCACAACTCACCCCGCCCCTGGCCCCACCTATCTGGGCGGATCCCTGCAGGAGTAAACAGAACTGCTGAAACAAACGGGCTCTGAATCTGGTGCAGAAAGAGCTTTGGAACTCCAAAAGCTCTTCGCATACCTATCAACCTGTTGCAGAAGACACTCCTGTAGATGTCTAGGAAGAGAAATAGTAAATCAGTGATTGCCATGAATAACCAAGGCAACAAGATAGCTCAGAAAGAAAGTGAAAAGTCTCCAGAAAAGGAACTTAGAGATATGGACCTTTGTGATTTAAATGACAGAGAATTCAAGATCGCAATTCTGAAAAAACTGAACGAGATGCAAGAAAACACAGAAAGGCAGTTTAATGAACTCAGAAACACAATCAAAGAACACCATGAGCATTTTACAAAAGAGATTGAAATCTTGAAAAAGAACCAAATAGAATTTCTGGAGATTAAGAACTCAATAGAAGAAATTAACAATAAAATATCCAGCTTAGGTAGTAGAGTTGACCAGATGGAGGAAAGAATCAGTGACATCGAAGATAGGAACCTGGAATTTACACAGAGGGAAGAAGAAAGAGACTTGAGACTTAAAAGAAATGAAAGAACTCTACAAGAACTTTCTGACTCCATCAGAAAGAGCAATATAAGAATAATGGGCATACCAGAAGGAGAAGAAAGAGGGAAGGGAACAGAGAATATATTCAAACAAATCGTCGATGAGAACTTCCCAAACTTGTGGACAGAACTGGATCCTCGAATCCAAGAAGCAAATAGAACACCTAATTACCTCAATCCCAACAGGCCTTCACCAAGGCACATTGTATTGAAGCTGTCTAAAATCAATGATAAAGAAAGAATCCTCAAGGCAGCCAGGGAAAAGAAGACGGTAACTTACAAAGGAAAGCCCATTAGATTATCATCAGATTTTTCAGCAGAAACTCTACAAGCTAGGAGGGAATGGAACCAAATATTCAAACTATTGAAAGAGAGAAATCATGAGCCAAGAATAATATATCCAGCAAAGATCTCCTTTAGATATGAAGGAGGAATAAAGACCTTTCCAGACATCCAGAAGCTGAGGGAATTTTCTAATACACGACCTGCACTACAAGAAATACTAAAGGAGGCTATTCGACCACCATCAACAGGGACAACTTGTGGCAACCAAAACATAAAAAGGGGGAGCGTAAAGGCCTGAACTGGAATATGGGAATAGAGAAAGTAAGCAGACTGAAGAAACTGGAATACTCTAAATATCAAACTTTCTTTTACATAAACTCAAGGGTAACCACTCAAAAAACATCCAAATCTGAAATATATACTGTAATAAAAGAAGAAACAGAGGGAAACATCATAGAATACTACCACACAGAAATAACAGACAACAACAAAAAGGCAAAGAAACAATGGAGATACAGCCTTACCAGAAAACTAAAGACAGAATGACAGGAAATCCTCACATATCAATAATCACCCTAAATGTAAATGGACTGAACTCACCAATAAAGAGACACAGAGTAGCAGATTGGATCAAAAAACTAAACCCAACCATATGCTGCCTACAAGAGACACATCTCAGCTACAAGGACAAGCATAGACTCAAAGTGAAAGGGTGGAAATTGACACTTCAAGCAAATGGTACCCAGAAAAAATCAGGTGTAGCCATAATGATTTCCGATGAAATAGACTTCAGGGTGAAAAAGATAACAAGAGACAAAGATGGACATTTCATAATGGTAAAGGGGACTATACAACAAGAAGACATAACAGTCATCAATATTTATGCCCCCAATCAGGGAGCACCGAAATATACCAAGCAACTACTAACAGAACTAAAGGGAGAAATTGACCAAAACACAATTATACTAGGGGACTTAAATACATCATTGACAGCTATGGATAGATCATCCAAACAGAAGATAAATAACGAAATCGCAGCCCTAAATGACACATTAGATGAATTGGACATAATTGACATATATAGAGCACTTCATCCTAAAACATCAGACTATACATTCTTTTCTAGTGTACATGGAACATTCTCAAGGATAGACCATATATTGGGACACAAAATCAGCCTCAGCAAATTTAAGAAGATTGAAATCATACCAAGCATATTCTCTGATCACAAAGCTTTGAAATTGGATATCAACTGCAAAAAGAAAGCAGGAAAAAACACAAATACATGGAGATTAAACAACATACTTTTAAAGAACGACTGGGTCAAAGAAGAAATTAGAGGAGAGCTCAAAAGATACATAGAAACAAATGACAATGAAAATACATCCTACCAAAATTTTTGGGATGCCGCGAAAGCAGTTTTAAGAGGGAAATTTATATCATTACAGGCCTATCTCAAGAAACAAGAAAAATCCCAAATAAATAACCTCATGTTACACCTTAAAAAACTAGAAAAAGAAGAACAAGCGAAACCCAAGGTCAGCAGAAGAAAGGAAATAACAAAAATCAGAGCAGAACTAAATGAAATAGAGAACAAAAAGACAATAGAAAAAATTAATGTGACAAAAAGCTGGTTCTTTGAAAAGATTAACAAAATCGACAAACCCTTGGCTAGACTCACTAAGATAAAAAGAGAGAAGACACTAATTAACAAAATCAGAAATGAAAAAGGGGAAGTTATCACGGACACCACAGAAATACAAAGGATTATCCAAGAATACTATGAAGGACTATATGCCACCAAATTTAATAACTTAGAAGAAATGGACAAGTTCTTAGAAACATATAGCCTTCCAAGGCTGAACCAAGAAGAAGTGGAAAATCTAAACAGGCCGATCACCAGTAACGAAATTGAATCAGTCATCAAAAACCTTCCCAAAAGCAAAACTCCTGGACCAGATGGCTTCACCAGTGAATTCTACCAAACCTTCAAAGAGGATCTAATACCAATCCTGCTCAAACTCTTCCAAAAAATTGAAGAAGAGTCAGTACTCCCTAACTCATTTTATGAGGCCAACATTACCCTGATACCAAAACCTGGTAAGGACAACACAAAAAAAGAAAACTACAGACCTATATCTCTGATGAATACAGATGCTAAAATCCTAAACAAAATTCTAGCAAATCGAATACAACAATGCATTAAAAAGATTATTCATCACGACCAAGTGGGGTTCATCCCCGGGGCACAAGGATGGTTCAACATTCGCAAATCCATCAATGTGATACATCACATAAACAAAATAAAGGACAAAAACCATATGATTCTATCAATTGATGCAGAAAAAGCATTTGATAAGATACAACATCCATTTATGATTAAAACACTTACTAAAATTGGTATAGAAGGAAAATACCTCAACATAATAAAGGCCATATACGACAAGCCCTCAGCTAACCTCATAATTAATGGTGAAAAGCTGAAGCCCTTTGCTCTACGTTCAGGAACACGACAAGGTTGTCCCCTATCACCTCTGCTTTTCAACATAGTGTTGGAAGTCCTCGCCAGAGCTATCAGGCAAGAGAAAGAAATAAAAGGCATCCAAATTGGGAATGAAGAAGTTAAATTGTCACTCTTTGCAGATGACATGATGCTATACATAGAAAACCCTAAAGACTCCACCAAAAAGCTATTAGAAACAATCAATGAATATAGTAAAGTTGCTGGCTACAAAATCAACGTACAAAAGTCCATTGCTTTCCTATATACCAACAATGAAATCTCAGAAAAAGAGATAGAAAAAACAATTCCTTTTGCAATTGCAGCAAAAAGAATAAAATACCTAGGAATAAACTTAACCAAGGATGTGAAGGATTTATATGCTGAAAACTATA
Source organism: Rhinolophus hipposideros (assembly GCF_964194185.1). Lineage (NCBI taxonomy): Eukaryota > Metazoa > Chordata > Mammalia > Chiroptera > Rhinolophidae > Rhinolophus > Rhinolophus hipposideros. Next base: position 17,291,169 of record NC_138059.1, on the reverse strand, counting down.
AGACATTTTTGAAAGAAATTGAAGAAGACACAAAGAAATGGAAAGACATTCCGTGCTCATGGATTGGAAGAATCAACATCGTTAAAATGGCCATATTACCCAAAGCCATATACAGATTTAATGCAATCCCCATTAAAATCCCAATGGCATTTTTTAAAGAAATAGAACAAAAAATCATCAGATTTGTTTGGAACCACAAAAGACCCCGAATAGCCAAAGCAATATTAAAAAAAAAGAACAATACTGGAGGTATCACACTCCCTGATTTTTCCTTGTACTACAGGGCTACAATAATCAAAACAGCTTGGTATTGGCTGAAAAACAGACTCATAGACCAATGGAATAGAATTGAGAACCCAGAAATAAAACCACATAAATATGGACAGATAATTTTTGACAAAGAAGCTAAAAACATACAATGGAGAAAAGACAGCCTCTTCAATAAGTGGTGCTGGCAGAATTGGATAGCCACGTGCAAAAGAATGAAACTGGACTGCTATCTGTCACCATGTACCAAAATTAATTCAAAATGGATCAAAGACTTAAGCATAAGACCTGACACAATAAACTGCATTGAAGAAAACATAGGTACTAAACTTATGGACCTTGGGTTCAAAGAGCATTTTATGAATTTGACTCCAAAGGCAATGGAAGTAAAAACTAAAATAAACAAATGGGATTATATGAAACTGAAAAGCTTCTGCACAGCAAAAGAAACTATTGACAAAATAATGAGGCAACCAACTGAATGGGAGAAGATTTTCGCAAACAGTTCCTCTGATAAGGGGCTAATATCCAAAATATACAAGGAACTCATGAAACTCAACAACAAAAAAACAAACAACCCAATTGAAAAATGGACAGAGGACCTGAAGAGACATTTCTCCAAAGAGGATATACAAATGGCAAATAGACATATGAAAAAATGCTCAACATCGCTAATCATCAGAGAAATGCAAATGAAAACCACAATGAGATATCACCTCACCCCAGTCAGAATGGCTTTCATCAACAAAACAAATAGTAACAAGTGTTGGAGAGGCTGTGGAGAAAAAGGAACTCTCATACACTGTTGGTGGGAATGCAGACTGGTCCAGCCGCTATGGAAGGCAGTGTGGAGGTTCCTCAAGAAATTACGAATAGAATTACCATATGACCCAGCAATCGCTCTCCTGGGTATCTACCCCAAAAATATAAAAGCATTTCTCTACAGAGACACGTGTACTCCAATGTTCATTGCAGCTTTGTTTACGGTGGCCAAGACATGGAAACAACCAAAATGTCCTTCGATAGATGAATGGATAAAGAAGTTGTGGTACATATACACAATGGAATACTATTCGGCGTTAAGGAAAGATGATATAGGAGCATTTGTGACAACATGGATGGATCTCGAGAGAATAATGCTAAGTGAAATAAGTCAGACAGAAAAAGCAGAGAACCCTATGATTTCACTGATATGTGGTATATAAACCAAAAAGAACAAGACAAACAAATGAGAAACAAAAACTCATAGACACAGACAATAATTTAGTGGTTACCAGAGGGTAAGGGGGTGGGGGGTGGGTGATGAGGGTAAAGGGGATCAAATATATGGTGATGGAAGGAGAACTGACTCTGGGTGGTGAATACACAATGGGATTTATAGACGATGTAATACAGAATTGTACACCTGAAATCTATGTAAATTTACTAACAATTGTCACCCCAATAAAATTAATTAAAAAAAAAAAAAAAAAAAAAACTGAAAACAACAGGGGTGGCTGGATGGCTCTCAGTTGGTTAGAGCACAAGCTTCGATTCCCACATGGGCCAGTGAGCTGCGCCCTCCACAACTAGATTGAAGACCATGAGCTGCCGCTGAGCTTCTGGAGGGGCAGCCGGATGGCTCAGTTGGTTAGAGTGTAAGCTTTCATTGCAGGTTCAATTCCCGCATGGGATGGTGGGCTGTGCCCCCTGCAACTAAAGACTGAAAACAGCAACTGGACTTGGAGCTGAGCTGCGCCCTCCACAACTAGATTGAAAGACAATGACTTGGAGCTGATGGGCCCTGGAGAAACACACTGTTCCCCAATATTCCCCAATACAATTAAAAAAGAACAAAAACAAAACCTGAAAACAATGAAAGGACAAGACAAACAAATGAAGAAACAAAAACTCATAGACACAGACAATAGTTTAGTGGTTACCAGAGGATAAGGGGGGAGGGGTGGCAATTGAGGGTAAAGGGGGTCAAATATATGGTGATGGAAGGAGAATTGACTCTGGGTGGCGAACACACAATATAATATACAGATGATGTATTACAAAACTGCACATTTGAAATCTATGTAACTTTACTAATAATCGTCACCCCAATAAACTTTAAAAAAAAGAGGGTAGTTGTGAAACCCTTCATTTAGTACCATGCCTGGAAAATAGCAATCCCTAATAAATGTCATGACTCTTTTTTATTGTTAATAGCAGAATGAAGACTAGCGACCTTCTCATTACTCTTTTGGGCTCTTACAAGTCTCTGCACCAAGACATATAGAATGTCTTATCTGGGCTTTTGCTAAGGGAACTGTTATTTTCACTGTTCCCTTACTGGATGATCCTTAGTGCTGTCACCCCCAGCCCTGGTCCAGGCGGCAGACCCAGCCTGATCGCCTACTCTATTACAAAGTTAATGCCTGCATGTGCATACACAAATACACACAGGTGCGCAGACGAACACCCAGAATCCCTCCCTGCAGTGAGGGAGGGTTTAGGCAATCTTATCACTCAGAAGTGTTCATCTGATCTTCCTCGGCTCTGGTATCACTCTCTGTCCGTCTCAGCCTATTTCACCTTTTCCCCTGGATTTTTCTGATTCCTCCCCCTCTCCTGTTTACAGTCTCTTTCTGCCATTTCCTCCCTCGCTTGCCTTACAAGCCTACTTTCGTGTCTCCTCTGTCTTTCCTCTTTCTCACTCCTGCCTCCTTACTGACAGGGGAGTCTCCTTGATGACTTGCTTGGTTCTGTTCCATCCAATGTGTATCCTGCACGTTCTCTCAGTCTTTGCCTCGTTCTGGAGGTTTTATGCAGGGAATGAAGTGCCATATGGATGCTGTGACAGTATTATCACCTCACATCAGGGTCTTCCGGTCACAACAGGGGCACTGATGGCATACAGACGGGAGCCAAGTGCCACTAATGGGGCCAGTACGAGAGCTTCGGGGGCCCTCACTGACGTACTACCAGAGGAAAAGATGCCATCTGGATGCCCACATCTGGCCAGGAGGGCAGTGAAGTCATAGTGCTCAGTATTTAATTTTAATTTCCCCTGAATAACCCAGAGTGAATCTTGCAATTTGCAATATTATACATTTTGTCAACACGTGGGAAACTAAACACTGTTTATCCTGTACACTCTGGCTAATCGCACCCTGACTGTCTTTCTGATTGCTGATTCATTTTGTTCGTACTTACAAGGGAAGAAATGTATATGCCAGAGAAAGCACTTGTCTGGATGAGCTCCGAAACCAAAGCAAAGGCAGAACTGTTGGAGGATAATTGGGTTCACAGCTAAAATGAGCTGCTTCCAGGGAAAAGTAAATCTATGGATACTGAAGGAGTTGAGTTCTCAGGTATAACTGGGATCAAGAAATAAGTCTTGGAGTAAAACTGACCTTCCCAGTCTCCCTGGTCATTGAAGGAATTATCTCTCCATCATATCTTTCATCGGTTCATGATAAAAATATAACCTCTCTTACCAAAAATTGTGTCAACTAGAGAATTATGTTAACTAGAAATCTCTATTGTTGGTGGTTTGCTGGTATAATTTTATTGTATAATTTTATTGTATAATTTTATTGTATTACAATTTTATTGTAATTTTATTGTATATTTATTTAAAATATATTGTACATAAGATATATGTAATTGTGTAATTGTGAGATGTAATCTGTATAACTATATATAATTATATGATCATATACCATGGATCTACTATATTAAATAATTATACATATAACATGCTACATATTGCATGTAGAATATATGCTTATTGGTGCTTTGCTAGTAAAATTAAATATGTAATACGTAATACGCAACACATATGGTTACCATAAAGAACTACTGGTTCAGTTAAATTATGAGGCAATCTCTAATAATTTAAGAAATTCATTCATTATTTCAACAAATATTTAAAGAACTTCTATATGGGTGATAGAACCTGGAATACCAAATTGTGTTTGGTTAATACCCATATTAAGGATATTTTGTTGTATTTTAATTGTTTAAAGATTTGTGTGTACATACAGAATAAAATTTGGTTTCTCTTATTTGTCGAATGCTGTATATTGAATGATATATATGAATCAATATGTAATTTGTGCAAAGAACATTTGCTTCGTTTGTCTGCCTAGCTTGACTGTCCTCTTGTGAATAGTGTCCCAATTTATCTTTGGGAAACTACCCCTTCCCAAGGTAAGCAGGAAAATAATATATATTTAAAAGATTTATTTTTCATTAAATAGCTTCTACAGATAATTTACTTATTTTTCCTCTTGGGTTTTTTGCAGGTCAAGTGACTCCCTTTTGTCTCCTTTTCAACACATTCCTTCTTCCCCACAAATCAATAAAATTGAGGCCATTGAGGGAATGTCTTCCTCAAACTCGTAATCCAGTTGGTTTCTTCTCATCTCTGCCAGCCTCTCCCCTCCCTTCCTGAGAACTCATTATTTCCACTGTATGTGGTTTCCTGGAGTTTCTATGACTTTCACTCTCCTCATGCAAAAGAGTCAAGAACAAAGGGAGTTACTAGGGTAATGAGACACTTTAGCCTGTTAAATAGACATATCACTGAAGGTTCCCCTCTTCTACAATTTTTAAGGATAGGTCAGGGATATACCCAGCTATCTTTTCCCCTCCTGAGCCAGGAGATTCAGCCACCGGACTAGCCTGAAGGACCTCATTATATCATTGTCACCTATAACCGAAGCCCACAGCTGGACCCCAGGACTGTGCCTTAGAATGAGGTGGCAGCATTATTAATCCATGGGAAAAGCTTATAGTTTAATAGCATTTGCTTTCTATCCTGCAACTTTTTCATCCCAATGATTTTTTCAGAGGATTAATGACAGTGTTCTCTAAGAACAAATTGTGAAGCTCAGTAGCTCACTTTACTTTGCTGCAGGAATGAGTCTCCTTTGGTTAAAATTAACAATTTAAATGGATGCCCCAGGAGCCCAGGTTGCTTAAGAACTCCCTGGGTCCTCTTTACAGCTGAGTTATGCTCTACAAGCTTCCGTCAAAGAAACCACCTGTGAGTGAGATGTTGTCGGGATGGCTTCTTTTATCCACTTACTAATACTTCTCTTGCCCAGCAATAAAAACCTGGCAATTACATGGCCTATATTTCAGGGGACAATGTCCTCCTGTTTAGGGACCCCAGCAAGATGTTTTTTATTCATCTGTGAATAAATTATTTTCTCTCGCAATCTTCCTGATGTGATGCGCTCATCCCTCTAATTCTCTCTCGCTCCCACTTACGTCTTTCCCACATTGTTTATCATATAACATCCTGGACAATGAGAAGGCAAACATGTAGTTGCTTTGTTTGAAAGTGTCTGGTTTGGGTTAGAAGATATATAGTTCCCTCAACCCACCCAACTGCACCCTACTGGTTCTGAGAGTGACTTCTGGAAGCCTGAAGTAATATTGGTGGCTCTGAAAAAGAAGTGGGTGTTTTTGTATGATCTGCATCTAGACAAAAAGCTTCTTTGCATTCATTATGCTACATCATCAATGAATCCTTGAAATAAATATTGACTTTATTTAATTTATTAGTAAAGATCTAACGATTTCAACTCCCTGCATTTAAATCTGGAGTCTGTCACTGCTGATGGCGTAACCCTGGGCAGTCTCTTTATCTCCCTGCACCCTGGTCTTTTGTAAATGGGAATAATAATGGTACAAATCTCATAGGGCAGTTGTGAGGATAAAATGGGGCAATTTGTGAAAGTGCTCATCCCCATGGTTGTAACTAGTAAGTGCTCAATTAATGCTAGGTATTAAATTGCTACAGGTGAGACCACTGTACTTGGGTCCCCATCATTGACTCAAACATGCAACGAGCATCTACTATTTGGGTTTTTCTCGTCTCTGGGCTACAGTGATAAGTAAAATACAGTTTCTATTCTCAGGGAGAAAGCAGTTGGTCCAGGAGAGAACTATAGAGTCAGTTTCATAGCCTACAGTATGGTTAGAAAGAGTAGTAACCATTAACATTTATTGAGTCCTTAATACTATGCTGGGCATTTTACACAGATTACAATATTTAATATTTTCAGAAATGTATTTGGTAGGTACTATTCTTTTATTTATTATTCTGCTGAAGAAATTAAGGCTTAGAAAAATTAAATAAATTCAGGTCTGTCAGACTCCAGAATCTATGCTTTTCACCATTTTTCTTTACTGAGTGCTGAGATATAAGTACCACGTGCTAACAGTGCCCACACATGAGGAACTAGCACTGTGCCTTAAGAACCTGTGAGGAGGAGGTTATGCATGAGCTGGGTCTTGATGGAAGAAGGAAAACTTAAAATAATGAAGGGATGGGGAAGGTATTCAAAACCATATGGACATGGCAGTAAGAAGACAGGATCTAGGGTGCAGAAGATGGGAAGAGATGACAGAAATAGGAAGGTCCATTGCAAATGCCCTGGGACACAATGCAAGGAAATGTGGCATCTGATCATATGTTGAAGAGAGTTTTTTTGTTTTTGTTTTTGTTTTTAAGAAGAAATAACAGAAATTTAAAAAACAACAACAACAACAAAAAACGAGACAAAACAAAACATTGTCAATGCCAGGCCTAGGGAAGACCCTTGAACAAAACTCAAGAACAAAATAAAGGCCAAGAGTCCTCTGACGTGGAGAGGAGGCGTACACCGTGCCGGGCAGCACATTTATTTGTGTGTTTATTTGATGACTTCCTGTTTCCCCCACCTGACTGTTGATGTCATTGGTACAGTGACCGTGCTACTTTTGTTCACTATTTTAATTCTAGAACCTAACACAGTACTGGTATTTAGTAGGTTCTCTATAAATATGTATTGCTTGAAATTTTGGATAGCTAACAGCTCAGAAGAGGGGCATTAGGTATTGTGCATGGTCAGGAAATCAAAACAAAGAGAGCCTGAAGCTGAGCCTTGGAGGGTGATTAGACATCAACAGGCAAATGGTGGGAGAGAGGGATGCACTGGAGAGGATAGTCACTGGGCAAAGATATGGAGGCATGAGAGGACACAGAGCATGCACACAACTCCAACAGTTTGTCTGGCTAGAACAGGGTTTCTCAGCCTCAGCATTAAGGATACTTTGGCTGGATAATTCTTTGCCATGTGTAGTTGTCTGGGCATTGTAAGCTGTTTATCAGCACCCCTGGCCTCTGCCCAGCAGATCCCAATAGAACCCCCATTTCCCCAGCAGTGGCAACCAAAGATGTCTCTAGTATTGACAAACGTTCTCCCTCCCCGACCAATTCAGAACCACTGTGAGGACTTTTCAAGTAAAGCAAAAAATATACAAGGACATAATGTAATATGCTGCTAAAGAGAAAAACAGGATAGCTTTCAAAAGACATGACCAAAGCGGATGGGCTTAGCCTGAGCCCCGTGGAAAGTTCCTGAGGGATTTAAGCAGAGCAGAGCCATGCACACAGCCTCGTGTTTTGGGAAAAATCACTTGGCAGCTGCAGTTCGCAGGGGGGTCAGGCTTATCTACAAGAAAAACTGGCTGTTTCAGTTGTCCAGGAAAAAAATGGTGAGAGCCTCAACTGAGACCACGGCAGGAGAACAGGAGGATAGTTGAGAGCTAGAAGGAGGTTAAACCAACAGAACAGAACCATGGTTCTGAAGAAAGATGGTGTCGGCCTAGTTGCACAGATGGGATGAAAGGAACCCTTTCAAGGATTAAGGGAAAGCTAACTGAGAGACCACTTGCTGGAAGCTAAATAGTTAATCACAAGAGAATGATGCTAATCAAATGAACAAGTGTGAAGTGAAAATGCCAACCCCAGTGAAGAAACACTGCCAAAACTAGCACACACAAATGGAGAAAAATGCCAGCAGCAGGAGTGAGATGCTCCTGAAAATGGAGTCTAACTATATTAAAGGATTCAGACAGAGGGAAACAGATGGCCGTTGTGATGTCCTCAGTCACTTGACAAGCTGGATAAATAATTGTTGCCAGGGAAGAAATAATAAAAGCACGATTTTGCCAGCATGAGCTGCTGCCATGGCCTTTGGTTCAGAGCATGCTTCTGGAGGCGAGGAAAAAGAAAATAAATATGGAATGATGAAGGGAAATCAATTAACCTCTCACAGATGGGCCTTCAACATCCTACAGACTGTTATTATCACTAATATGAAAGGTTAAACACGGTGGGAAAAGAAATAACACAGAGAGGGTTGTGCCCAGGGTTTTATGTGACAACCTCACAGCAGCAGCACCCGAAGGGATCATGGAACAGCTATGGAGGATGGGACTTGGACCAAGGCAGCCAGGCCTGTGCCTGGGAGTTCAAGCCAAACTCCCTGAGCATGGAAAGTCATTTATAAGGCTGGACTGAGGCAGTTATGGGGCCTGAACATTGACCCGAAAAACCCACGGGGAGTATGTGAGATTTTAGTGGGGGGAAGAGATGGATTGTCTAAAATAGGCTGTTTTCTTCCCATTAAATATATTATTTCTACAAGTTTACATTACACAAAACTATGTTTTGAAGTCAATATTCAGCATAATAGGCTGGATTACAGAACAGAAAGAATACAGAAAAGACAATTATGTATAATAAAATCAGAAGCATTATATAAGGTACTTAAGCTGGAATCTGACTTCATGTAATGGTCAACAAATTGAAATGGATGAGACGGAAGAAGGAGAAGGAGGAGCAGGAGGAGGAAGCAGAAGAAATGAAGAAGGGGAAAGGGAAGGTGAAAAAATAATTTGTAAGCAAAAATCATCATAACATTTTTTTTCCACCAGAAAGAACGTTTATCAAGACAGAGCCTGGGGTGATAATTTGAGCTTCTGCTAATGTCTCTCTTTCATCATTCATAATTGAAATGTTATTGGCATTTCTTGGGCATCTAAAGATGAGTTTAATTTATTTTCATCTTTTCTGAATTTCATATCAATAATATGCATGAAGCCACAGAATACCTAAATGAGACTGCAAAAGCAGTTGCTATAAAGAAGTTAGCTGTATCTTTTATAGCTCTTTACGTGGTTTTATTTCATCCTGATAACATCCCTATGAGAGAGGCAGAGGAGGTGTTATTACCTTCACTTTTTTTCAACAGATACAGCCATACAGATTTACAAGGCCACTGAGGCTTCCAAGCTTTCCCAGGTAGTTGTGTGGAGGTTGGGATTGAAAATCAGGTCTTGTGATTCTGTCAAGTGTTCCTTCTACCCAGAATCAGGAATCCCTTGTCAGTTGCCTCAACACATCTTTGGATAATAATACCAAGTCTCTTTTCTTAACCAATTTACCTTGTGGAGCAATTCTCCAAAACCATTCCCATCCCTAATGTGCCCTACCTGAGTTTCTCCATTAGCCCATATCCCTACTTCCAGACTAGGAAAGTTCACTTCTTCTAGAAACTTCTTTGATTAATTCTACCTTAATTAACCTCACTTTTAGACTAAGTATTTCTTCATTCTTAGTTTGTACCATGTTGAGTTGCATTTTTAAAAAAAAAAGTTGAGTTGCACTTTTTTAAAAAGTGCTTTTAGTTATAGTAAAGGCTTTTTCATATACATTTATGTATTAGTAAAAGGTTTTTAAATATTAAAATAATTTGAAATTTCTGTGTTGTAAGTGAAAAGGGCTGAATATCAACAATTTCATATGGGTCAGCTTCATTTTAAGCACTGTTTTGTGGAGATTATTTGCTCCCAGTTTTTCCTGTCTCTCATTCAAGACACTATGCTCATCGGAGCTAATTCCTTGCCTTAGCCCCAAAATTTAAAAAGGGGTAACAGAAAGCAAAGGAAAAAGAATATTTTCTGCTTTTTAGATATCTCAAAAATCTGGGTATTTAAGGGAAGAGAATGAATTTAAAGAATAGATAAAAGTGTTGGAAAAAACATTTGGGGGTAAGAGCAAGACTTTTCCACCTCCTTGGCTAGCACAGAAAACAAAAGATTAGTCAGACAAGGGAGGGGGAGGAACAGAGTTACAAGGATCAGAGCAAACTCCATGTGTGTATATTTAGCTGGTCTGAGACAAGAGGATTGGATCTGAAGGGAACACAAGTTGTAAGTTCTAGAATTGCAGAGTACCAGGCTCCACTCAAGAATGTACTGCCCATCTCGAGTGGATAGAAGCCACTGGGAACAGGACGCAGCACCTGATGTCTGCTGGGTGGTGACCACCTAATGCTGTCTGCCTCAGAGCTACATTTACTGTCTTTTCATAGTCACTAGCATGGTGCCCCTTGGTCACCCCAAAAGGAATGACTCTACTCTGTGTCCCGAGACTGCATGGCCCCTACTACCTACTTTCTTCGCTATGGACAGATCCTCCCATTTACATCCAGAACCCCACCCCCAAGCCATGTCTACTCAACACTTTTGCAACATGCTTGCCAATTCACCCAAGGCAGACATGTCTTCAGATACGTGTTTCCCATCTTACACTTGCACATGAATTTACAAAGCTCAAAGCACTTTTCTATCTGATCTTTAGATTTTTCCAATAGATTTTTCAAGTAAGAGAAAAAAGTGGTAAGAACTAAATTCTCTCTTTTTAATTCTTCCCACCAAGTTTTCATCAAGGGGCACTCCCCACCTATTAAGACATACGACATTTCTCCCTCATTTTAACATTGTGTTCAGAAAAAGGGAAGAGACTCAATAACTCAGTCATAGAGTCAGTTATCTTCCAGGGGCTTCAAGAAGATTAATCTGGCATTGGTGTGCAAGATGGATGAAGTGGTGAGAAGCCAAGTTTTGGGAGGTTTTTACAGTAATCCAGGGAGGAGGTGACCTCTTCGGAGGTGTCTTATAGCACTGGGCTTTAAAAATGATAATTATTTTAGTGATTTGTTATCTAAAACTTGGGCTAGTCACTAGAACAAATAAAGTATTTAGTCATATATTTCTCATTCTTTGGTGTGCTGAAATTATTGGGCCAGAGATGATTTATGTCACATCTGTAAAGGGCCAAGACAGACTGTTGAAAGATCAATTTCACAGAGATTGCTTCCTTTTGTCATTAACAGTCTTCCTCCCCTTTAAACTCCTTCCCATGGCTTCTCAGGGGCATGTCAGAACCCTTATCTGAATCGTAAAGGATTCTGGCTTTGTAGCTATTTGTTGATAAAACAAAAACTGACTTTCAACAGAAGTTAGCATGGGGGGAAGTCAAACGTGGAAGAGAGCGTAAAACCTCCAACATTTTCATGGGCTTTGAAGCAAGACTTGTTCAGAGACTGCTCGAGAGTATCTTGGTATCAGTAGACTGTGAGCATAACTCTGCTCACAAAGTACTTGCACATTGTTTATCCTGAACTTTATTTTCCTCTTTATTGCCTACTTGCTCAAGACAGAAATTGAACATTGTTCTCATTTCCCTCCCTCTCCTTCAACCCACACATCCCATCCAATCACCGATTCCCATAGCTCGGCAGCTCTCAAATTTTAGCATGCATCAAAATAACTGGGCAGGCTTATTACAGCAGATTGCTGGGCCCCAGCCTCAGAGTTTCTGGGATAAGGCCTGAGAATTTGCATTTCTAACAAACTCTTGGTGGTGCGGTCAATTTAGAGACCATACTGCTGTGAACTGATTCCTGAGTGTCTTTCACGTTCATCCATTTCTGTCCATTCCTATGCTATTTTAATTCAGGCCACTACTGTACATCAGCTGTATTCTGGCAGTGATCTCCTTTAAAAAACAAATCTGATTAATTCACTCTTGATGAAAACGTCAGTGGCTTTGTAGAGACCAAAATATGATGCCATCTTCCTCGTCTTTGCCTTCCTCAGAAGCAACAATGTAATGCTTTATCTGATTCTTTTGTTATTTCCCCATTTCAAAATAAGATAGTTGGATTACTAGCTCTTACATTTTTAGTCTTCACCTTGTCTATTGAGTTACCACTATAGGAACAAAGGACTTGGCTTTCTCTTGAACTTGAACCCTTCATGACCCCTACATCCTCCCATTCTCTCATTATAAGTATACATCCTTTTGATTACTGTTAACATTCAGGGTTTATATTTATATTATGACTATGTAAATGCTATTCACAGCTCAGCCATTTATAACAGCATTGGTTCCTGAACAACTTTTTGTCTTCCCTACAGCTTATAATGAGCTTGAATCTGTTTGCTTATTTTTTGTTTTTAATTTGTATTGGGGAATATTGGGGAACAGTGTGTTTTTCCAGGACCCATTAGCTCCAGGTCAAGTTGTTCTCTTCAATCTAGTTGTGGAGGGTGCAGCTCACTGGCCCATGTGGGAATCAAACCGGTGACCTTGGTGTTATGAGCACTGGGCTCTAACCACTGAGACAACCGGCCGCCCCATGTTTGCTTAATTTTTTATATACGTGTTGTAATTTAACTTCAAACATGTTTTTAGGTTTTCAAATCTCATCTTATTATATTCAGATACATCAGGAACTCTATTTTACTTTCCTGAGGAAGTTTATCTAAAAGACTATTATCTGCTTCCTTCTGGACTAACGCCTTCTGTGTACAGCTGTCATCCTGGCTTCTCCCTAAACTACCATCCAGGGTAATTTCTTTGTCTCTCTCTCCCCATGCTTGATCTCTAATTTCTGTATCTGGTGTATTTCTTCCCCAGATTTTCTCTATAGCTTTTGTGAAGTATATTCTCCAGCAGTTTTCAGAGAAACAGAAAATAAATCTATTGACACCTTGTATGTCTTAAATGTTTTTTCTCTGTCCTAATATTTAATTGATAATTTGGCTCAGTATCAGATTTTAAGTTGAAAATAATTTCCCTTTAGATTTTTCTCTATTGTCTGTGGCGCTCTAGTTACCAGCCTTGCTTTTGATAAACTCTTCTGACTGTGACCTTTTATTTTCTTCTGGAAACTTATAGGATATTCTCTTTGTCCTCAGTGTTCTGAAATTGTTCTATACTATTCCTTGGTATGGATCTGGTTTTGATGACCCCTTTTATCTAAAAACTAATATATTTCAGTTTTGGACGTTTTCTTAACTATTCATTTTTATTTTATTTAAATTAAATATTTTTCTCCCTTCCATGTTTCAATGTTCTCTTTTTATGCACCTTAAAAAATTTCATATATATGACACTTACACATATATACATACCTATATGTATACTGGAAATACTACAAATCAATACTTCCCAAATTCACATATTAGAAAAGATAAAAGAATGAAAATCAACAGAGGAAGAGTACATGCATATACTATACACAAATATACATGAATTTTGTTAAATTCAGTGGCACGATATTTTCTTTAGGATTTTTACATTCTATTCATAAGCGAATATTTGTCTAAAATTTTCCTTTTCCATACCGCCCTTGCCTAATTTAGAAGTCAGATTTTACTGTCCTTTGAAAATGGGATAGAGAAGTATATTAGTTTCCTGTGACTGCCATCACAACTTACCACAGAGTTGATGGCTTAAAACAATAGAAACTTATTTCTACAGTTATGGAGACCCAAAGTATGAACTCAAGGTGTTGGTAGGACCACACTCCCTCCGAAAGCTCTAGATGGAAAATCTGTTTTTTGCTTCTTCCAGCTTCTGGTGTCTGTAGGCTTTCTTTGTATCACCCCAATCTCTGTATCTGTGGTCACACTGCCACCTCCTATTCTGTCTGAAAACTCCCTCTATCTCTCTCTCAGAAGGATATATATCCAGATAATCCAGGATAAATTCCTCTAAAAAACAAATCTTTAAATTAAGCACATCTTTTGCCAATACACATGAGGTAATAGTCACTCTTTTGCCATATCAGGTAATATTCATAAGCTGCAAGGATCCCTTGTCTTTTAGGGGATATTATTCAACGTGTTACAAGGAGATTGATTTCTTGTTTTATACTATGGAAAATTGTTATAAAATAAAGATTAATTATTTCATAGAAATTCCTGTGAAACACTCCACAGATTTTGAACCAATTATATATCTAATTACAACAAATCATTTTAAACCAGTTATTTAATTCCTTTAATATGTATAAGTCTAATCAAGTTTTCTTTCCCCTCTGGAATCAGTTTTGTCCAATTTTGTTTTGCTAGAAAATGATTTGGTCTCTCAGTTTTGAAATGGCAGAGTGACATTTTGAACAGTCAGTTATGGATTTTTCCATTGCTACTGCATCTTTACTTATGTTCCCCCTTTCATGCCAAATTCTACTTATGAAAATTTCCTATAATTTCTAGATAAATACTGTCTAAGATGTGACCACTTAATTACTCCAAAAAATAAAACAAATTTGCTTTTGTTAATCCTCTATTGTATATTTGTTTGCAATTTTATAAATTTTTCCTTGCATCATTATTCTTTTTCTCTTTCTACTTCCTTGGGTTATTTGGTTGTTCCTTTTCTAACATCTTGAGTTTACTCTTATTTCAGTGATAATTACCCATTTATAGTTTCTAATATAGAAATTTCTATAAATTTCCCTCTATATGCCAGTTTATCTGCATTTGGGAAGTTCTAATATGTAGTGATTTTATAATTTTTCATTTTAAATATTACAATCTTTTCATGTTAAATGTTACAAACTTTTCATGAGTTATTGAGAAGTACATTTAAAGTTTTCCAAATACACTTTAGCCACTGATTTCTAATTTTATTGCAGTGTCGTTAGAGAATGTGATCTCTATGTTATGAGTTCTTTGATGTTTGTTGAGAATTATATTGACTAATTTTTGCTCCGTTTTTGAAAATGATCCCTATATATTGTGTTGGATGTCCATCTAATATATTTTGTTTTTCAATTTTCTTTTTCTTTTCTTGTTCAAATATGTGTCTTTTGTTGTTCAACTTTATATTGTCACTAATTTTTGATTGCTTGATCTATATAAGAAGAAGAGTGTCAAAAGTCACTCACTATGGTTATGAATTTATGCATATATTTCCTTCTTGTAATTTTTACAATATTTGCTTTATATATTTTGAGTCTATGTTGTTAGAAATACACAATTTCAACATTGATGTACATTTCTGTTAGTCCCTTCAATATTACGTAATAATTATCTTTATCCCTAATACTACTTTTGTTGCCTTTAAGTAATATTCTGTTATGAATAGAGTCCATCAGCTTTATTTATGTGAGTATTTTCAAAGTATACTTTTAAATAGTTTATTTCAATGTTTGGCGGGGTCATTAGATTTGTGTGTCTTTAAAAAGAGACATAGCTCTTTACATACATTCATAATTGATACTGATGAATGTGAGTTTATGTCTTGCATCACATTTTGGTTTACTCTTTTTCTGCCTTCTATTGTAATGTTCCATTTTTGAATTCACTTATTTCCTTCCTCTAATGGTTTGGAAATTTTATAATTTATAATGCATTTCTATTTAGATTTTAGTTTCATCACCTTGAGCAAATTGCCTAATCTTTCTGTGTCTATGAGTTTCCTTATCTGTAGAAAAAAGTTAATAGTACAATATTCCTAACTGGTTACCGTTAGAATTTAATCAGACAATATATCTAGTACATTCAGATATTTAGCATATTGACTAGCTCATAGTAAACACCCCCCAAAAAGTAGTGATTGTTAATATTTTGAATATTTGCTATAAACGAATGAAAATCTTGTCAGACATTACATTAACTAAAAGATTTTGAGAAGCAGATTGTTTATTCCACTGCAATAATGCAGCTTACTGGTGTGCTGAGAGTTTAATTATGTGACTTCTTGTTAAAGCCTTCAATAAGAAGTCGGAATATCAGCACTGTGGGAAATTGATTAACTCAACCACGATCATCCTGAAAGATGACTCCAAAAATATATGTGACAGTGGTGGCTGAGGAAATCAGCCAGCGTTTGGGAGTAGGAGGACTCAGGTAGAGGGACTCATTTTCTCTGAATTATTAGTCCTGTACAAGAGGGATACCATGTTTCTCTGAAAATAAAACCTACCCATACCATCAGCTCTAATGCGTCTTTGGAGCAAAAATTAATATAAGACCTGGTCTTATTTTAATACAATATAAGACTCAGTCTTATTTTAATATAAAATTTTAATATAAGACCGGGTCTTGTAATGTAATGTAATATATAATATAAAATAATGTAATGTAATGTAATATAATATAATACCGGGTCTCATATTATAATTTTTGCTCCAAAAGACACATTAGAGCTGATGGTCCAGCTAGGTCTTTTTTTCGGGGACACACAGTAATGTGTGATAACCCCATGTAGAGAATCCTTCCTGTTACTTGCTGAGTTTTAAAAATATCTCTTCAAAATTCACTCCAAGGTAATTTTTGTTTTAAACTCTGGGGTTTGGGGCTACTTATTTGCCCTTCAGAACATACTTTTAACAGAATATACCACAGAACAAATCGTAATTTTTATGAAAATGTACTGGAAAGAGACCATTTTGAGGCACTAACTCCGGCATAGGGAAGGATCCTTATCAAATAAGCAGGTAATAGAGGCAAAGACCCACTGCTTATATTTCCACACCCTGAGAAAATAACACATATACTTAGATCAGAGTGGGAAGATACACAAGTATATGGTGCATCTTTCTTTCTCCCCCTTGACCTTGTCTAAATGGCTTATCAGTCAGGTTAATCAAAAGCAGAACTGAGAAAAGAGCAAGTTCAGTAGGTACTCCACTGTCTTCCTCTAGCAACACACACACACACACACACACACACACACACACACACACACACACACACACACACACTTCTGCTTTCAGCCTCTTTCTTTCTCTTTCTACTGCCAGTGTCGAGAACAAAGCTGCTACTTCACAAGGCACCTCATTTCATTCTTGGGTAGCTCTAACAGTTAAAAAGAAAATCCGAACTCCGTCATTCAAAATGCTAGCAAGATCTCACAACTGTGTCATCGGCTTTTATCAGGACGCCTTCTGTGTGTTCATCCAAGGTCCTGAGAATAATTTTGGACAGTATCTGATTCAGAGCAGAGTTTGCAATGCATCACTGCAGACATCTTTGTTAGTCTTATATTAACTTTTGCTCCAAAAGACGCATTAGAGCTGATGGTCCGGCGAGGTCTTATTTTCAGGGAAACATATTAATCTCATACTTAAAAATTTGGCTAGGGTTTTGTATGTTTTTGTTTCTTTTTTCTAATTGTTTATTTTAATGTGTTCTACATATGTACTGGCCTGTGATGGAATACTTTTTTTAAAAAAAAATGAGTCTTTTATGAAAAGAGTTTGAGAAGTACTGATCTGCAGGATACAGTCCCAGCTCTGTGTGATCTACGAGGTCATTTGTGTCCCGATCCCTCTTCAGCTTCATCACCTGCCACTCCCTCGCCCCTTCACAGCACTGTGGTCTAGCCATCTAAAATCATTTGTGGTGCCCTTTTCTGAACGCTGGCCCTTCTGCCAGGAATGCCTTTTGTATTCTCAGCTGGCTGCTAAATTTCCACTGATCAGTCAAGCCAAACCTTTCTGTATGAATCAGTACTCTTAGTTATAAGTGATACAACTCAGATCATTTAAACAGAAGGGAATTTATGGGCAGAGGTGGAGCTGGCTTAAGACTCAATAGGTTCCAAGCATTACAATGATTTCAGTGGGTGTCTGCCCTCTCCTTTATCTCTCTCCCTCTCCCTCCTTCTCCCCCTGTCATTCTCTTGGTCCTACTCTGTTTTACTCCAGACAGGCTTGCTCCATATAACAGAAGACGCTGTAGAACTCAGCTTCCTCAATTCAACTTAAGGCAACTGGAAAGAGAAGATGTCTCCTTTGGCTTCAGAATAAAATTACCTCAGAAAGGATTCTTGTTTTCAATTGGGTCAAGCGCCCACTTTTGACCTTTCGACCAATTACTGTGGCCATGGAGAAAGGATATTCGGTGCAGATCAACTTCCACCCTTCTACTGGAGAGATTATTCTAAAATTTAATTACAGTCATATCTCTCCTCATCTTTAAGACCTCACTTTCCCTTCTTGCCAAATATATATATATATATATATATATATATATATATATATATATATACACACACACACACACACACACACACACACACACACATATATATATATATATATATATATTAAGATGTTTTGTCCTTCATGAGCAAAGTTTGGTGTTTCCCACTGCATTTACTGCTGGAGTTTAAGATGCAACCATTTTCTACATCTGTGCCTTTCACAAGCTGAAATACCCCTCCTCTGATAGTGCAGGAGTGACTCCCTAAACATCTTTGAAAACAAACCAAGGCATTCTCTCTTACAGTAAGTCTTCTCTGGTCATCTCTAAATAAAGATACTAACTACTCATTGATACTATTTTATACTTTGTACACTTTCATTGGTGTTCTTGTAACACTCTATTATAATAACGTGTCTTTCTTTTCTTATAATACATGTTCTCCTAAACACTTTGAGTTTATCCACGTTGTCTGACATGTTTGGCACCTCAGAAGTGCTCAATTTGATGTTTATTGAAACAAATTATAATACTGATCCTCTTTGTATTGCAGATGGACATTTACATAAGTTCCTTTCATACCAAAGTTTGATCTCCTTAAATGCTCAGAGTCCATCATTGCATTCTTAGAGACTAGCCTGGTGCTTAAAACATAGCAAGTGACCAGTAAATGAGTATTGAGGATGAATAACTGAATGAATAAATTGAGAAAAAATAGGTATATATGGAGCACCCTTGATGACTCTACCAAGACTTTATTTGCTAAAGAGAATTGGCTGGTACTGTGGGGTTATACTGGCCATGTCTTTGAGCCTTCCTTCTTTACAACAAATCACATGACTGGTTGGGTACAAGACAGGTAAGCAGAGGCCAGTTTACAAAAGAAATAAAATTGGTTGCTAAGCCATAGCTGAGGCTCATGGCTAGCTCCTAGTTCCACTGTGTTTGTTAAATAACCCCTCAGGTCAACTCACTTGCCTTTTAATGCTTGGGACCCAGAAGACAGGGACCTTCTCTGTACTTCTGGATAACTAACTGCAAAGACATATCCGTCACTGAAAGAACCTTCCATACTGATTATAATGAGGCACGAACTTCCAGCTAATGATCTCGTTCGACGCAGATGCTGACAGCAGGAACTGGGCGTATATTTGTGCATGGGGTTGGGGTCGGTGGTAAGGAAGGGAGAGGGGATGGCTGTGACTCACCACGGTGAATAATAACAAAGTCAGACCATGCGAACCATTGCCATGGTGACAAGTCATTTCCGTCTCTCCAGCATGCACATAGCTTATCATTAGTCATCATCTCCACAATGTCAGGCTGACACAACCTGAGGCGTTAGTAACATCTCAACACTGCAGGCACAGGAAGGTTATATCTTAGCAAGAGCTAACTGAGAACAATCTCTCAGGTCCTTATTTTCAGCGACTCTGTACCACACTGGGAGACTAGAAAGCAGACATATTCAGCTTGGCCTTGATGTGTCTTGTTTGAAAAGATGCCACTGTCTGATGAGAAATAATTACGTTGGAAGGAGCTCTGTTACTTGTAAGAGGATGAGATTTTTGCTATTACTAAGCATTCTACCCTTTATAAAAGTGCTTGATAATTATTGTGTCAGTCTCTGTGAAACCCCCTGGAGCAAGTCCCTATTAAGTTCACTCTTTAATCAATGCACACATGAGCATAGTACTTTCTCAAAATGTTTATTGTGCTAGAATATGTTCTAGAATGTGCTAGAATGATTATGACCTCTAGAATAGAATCATCTAGGCAGAAACTTATGGACAACTTTGAAATACTAGTTTTACTATTATTATTCATTTAGCTATTATGACTACAATTATGTGATTTGACTATACCAATAGGATCACGCTTGCTACCCTGTCTAACATATACTACTCAAAAATATTTGTTGAATAAATAAATGAATGAATGAACAACTGCAGACCTGCAGGTGTATGTTTATCAATATGGTGGCTGGAGTGAAATCCCGAGAAACCTAGGAAATGAAAGGAAACACTGTATCCATTCTCAAATACTTGCTGTTTTCCAAATATGTCAGGCTGCTCAACCTCCAATAATTTGTTCTTTCTGCCTTGAAGGTCCGTCTCCTCTTTGTCCATAAGATAAACTCTTACAGTCTATCCTGATCTCACCATTCCCCAGCTTCAGTCCTTCCCACTGTCTCCTACTAATAGCAGAACTCCCAACTTGTACATTTTTTCTCCCCTACATGCCAACCTGTAAATTGTGAATTCCTTCAGTACTGATTCCACTAACCACCCTGGACTATAATGCCTTCTGCATTTAAAACTTCATCTGGCTCTCTCAAGACCAGATGTGTATCACTCAGCTTTGTATTTCCAGTGCCTATGCAGGACTAAGGACTTTTTTAAAAAAATGATTCCAGTATACATGAAAATAAGATTTAGATGCGGCCAGAATATACACTTGAAGAATGGTGCAACGATTCACATCTAAGTTATTCAAAGTCCCACAGCATGTTAAGTGGTAGTTTCTGAAGACCTCCCAAAATCTGAACCAGGATATATCTAATGCCAATGCCCATGTTCTCTCCAACATATCCTGAAGTGTGTCCAGGGGCTGTGGAAGGGTATTGGAGCAAGGGGAGAAGGTTTCTGAAGGTCATCATTGAATTTGACATTTACAAGTACCTGGGAAGAAGTTGCTTCAGAGAAGTGAGAATAGAAGCAGGGAGAAACAAAACTAAGATTCCATTCCTTTAGATTCCACTGGCCACTAATGTGCCAGGAGAGGATGCCTCTGAAATTTCAAGCCATTTTCCACAGCTGGGGCAAGAAGGCACAAGCACGTTTGCCATTTTGAAAGTAGACCCCCTGGACTCCATGAGAGAAATTCAGTGTTTGCCTCCCACCACACATGAGCACAGAGAGGGCACTGAACAAATACTGAACGAACCAAAGAACATGAAACTGAACCAATTATGTTGCCGGAGTGAAGTTTCTAGCTCTCCTCGCCTCACAAAGCTGTGGGATCTCACATTTTAGCTGCGTTTATTTTTACCTCAGAGTTCTCAAGAGATGTACTGGAGGTAAAACCAGAACTTCTCTGAAGGAATGATTCTTATTCTGAGTCTTATCCCCACTATTCTGTGCGGCGCAAAGGAATTTTCCAAGAGGTCCCTTAAAAGCTTCAAATCTCCAGGTAGTGGGACTTCAATATCTTTTAAACTGTGAAAATCTTCCTCCCCCACCCCTCCCATCTTCCGCCTGGCTGTCTCCCCAGGGGAGATTCACTCAACTGCACAGCATCTTCCCTGCACCTGTGTTTGATCTTGTACATGCCGAACTGCATGCAGTCCTTGGGTCTTGGACTAAAGGCGACTTCCACCTCTTACATAAAGGCTGCTTTGAACACTCTGCCAAGAACTTGGGAGGCACTTTTTTCAAAGAAACAAATACATTTTGTTTCCAGAATTAGCACGAGGCAAGGCCAAGTTTCATTTTTCTTTTCCCTCTACCTGTTCTCTTTCCCTGTCTCGGGCGGAGATGTAGCTAATTATATCCAGAGGCGGGTAAGGCAGCAGTCACCAAAATCACATCTTCACCGGACTCTGCTCTAGAAGGAAATGTGGATCAGGCTTGTCTTCCATAAATGCAAATTAAAATAATAGCCTCCACCTGCGTGGCAGGGCTAACAAGCTTTACAGCATGGTGGCAACAGAGGAAATGTAGTTCACAGGTTCACAATTGGTAAAAATGCACTCTTTCAACTTTGGAGACAGAAACTGATTTTTCTGAGCCTTTTCACCTTGTCCCAAAATGCCTTCGATGTTAAAAATCCCTGAAGTGTCTACATAAAACGAGAAGTTCTGGATGCCAAGACCAAACTTTCTTCCGCCTTGAAGATGATCTGAGTGTCTGGTTTCCTACCAGCAGCATGAGACTCAGTTTTAGCACAGGAGCTGTGCTCAATAGCTTGCACATGAGCAGACTCTGTTACTAGATTTAACCCACGGCCAACACTGAAGAAAATAAAAAGGCACTTGTCTAGTGGAATTTAGTAAAGCCTGAGTGGAATCCAGTTTCCATAGAATGAATATAAACAGAGAAATCATCAGTGGCCTCTCTTCTACAAGGGGCCTTGGGAGAGTTTTCCTAGCCTTATATTCAAAGTCATCCTACCCTGGTAGGACCTCATTCTATGTTTTCCCTGATCTCACATTGCCTTTCAAATTGCATAATTTTTAAATATCTATTTCTCGGCATGTGTATTTTATACTCAAAACTACTGAGCACTTTACAAATACTTTAGTATTTGTAACTTTACAAATCTTGCAACTTTACCAACCTTTACAAATATTCCAAATAGTCCATGTTCTTCATGTATTCAAAAAAATATGTTTTGAGTA
Source organism: Rhinolophus hipposideros (assembly GCF_964194185.1). Classification (NCBI taxonomy): domain Eukaryota; kingdom Metazoa; phylum Chordata; class Mammalia; order Chiroptera; family Rhinolophidae; genus Rhinolophus; species Rhinolophus hipposideros. The sequence goes on along the minus strand of NC_138059.1, from coordinate 17,268,626 downwards.
CCTGCTATATGCCAGCCATTGTTCTAGGGCTGGCCGTTAAAATGTCACAGGGTGTGACATGTGCTAGTGCAGAGATACAGACAATATCAATGTGTAAGTCATTAATTAATTCCAGAAAATACGTGGCAACGGGGAAATGGAATCACGTAGGGGAAAAAGGGTATAGGGCATAAAGAGGGTATAGGGAAGGGTATGTTCAGAGAAAGCTTCTCTGAAGAGCCATCTGAAGTTATCAAAGATGTGAGTCATGCAAAAATCCAGGGAGAGAATCTTCAGAACAGAGAGGCCCAGGAGATCAACAGCCCTTAGCTTCCATCTAGGGAATTTGAGACACGGAAATAAGTGAGGGGGGGAAAAAAATCACAGGAGCTGAGGTCAAACAGGAAGTCAGGGACCTGACTGTGCAGGGCCTTGGAGAACATGGTAACGAGTTTGCATTTTATTCTAAAGATAATGGGGAGCCTATGTGTGTGTATGTTTTAAATACCATGACGTTGGCTATTGGGTGGAGAATAGATGGTGGGAAGCAAGAGTGGAACGAGAGAGACAGGAGGCTCTCACAGAAGTTCAGGTCGAGACGGCAGTGGTTTGTTTCATTTGAAGGCATAGCTGGTAGGTCATAGCTCATCTGATCAGACAATAATTCTTTGAGATGAAGAAACCAAGATTGTTAGGCGGAATTAGGATATATTTGAGGGTGGGTGTTCTAAGAGTTAACCTTACAATATTCTAGAGAGGTGAAAATTGAGCTGACGGGGAAGTCAGACCCTACTGGAAAAAATCAAAAGGGAAATTAGGGCAATTCGATAACTTGGGCTAAAACAGCCCACAACCATTTTTTTCTTTATCTGCTACCTGGAAATTTCCAAGGAAAAGTGTCATTTTGGCTGACTCTTGCCAATAACGACCTCCTCCTTTCTCCATTCAAAGTGTCTCTACATTGAGAAAGGCTCAGAAACTCCAGTCCATTCCTTACTTAGATTGTTTATGTTACCATTTGGTGTTTGCTTCTCTCTCATCACTGCTGATGAGTCACCACAAAAAAACAAAACACAACAAAAACAACTGCTTTTACAAACTTCCATAGCTGCCTTTGTTGCTCTGTGTTGACAAGAAAGAATGCTGTTGGCAAAATTTGACGGCAGCTGGCTGTTTTGTTTTGTTTTTTTTTCGTTTTTTTTTTTGGAGAACCCAAAGGTGAATATAAATAATTTAAAACAGCTTTGATGATCTGTCTGTTTCTTAGCTAAATGAATAAAGCTAAGATTGAAGAGAGAGAAATATTTTTAAAACTGAAGGAAAATATAAAATTTGATTTGGCTTAACAAATATTCATTGAGCCGTCAGTGTGCAAGGAAAAAAGGATTAAAAGCCTATATTTACTGAGTACTAAGTGCCTTTGTACACTTGAATCCTGAAACGACACAATGCAGTAGGTAAAATTCTTATCATTTTATGGATGAGGGAATGAAGAGGTTTAGAGAGGTGAAGGAATCGCTCTTATTCCCATATCTAGAAAATGGCAGAGAGGGCCCCCAGCTATAATACCTGATTCTAAAGGTCATGTTCTCCAGGATCCTATGGAATGCGTCTCAACTAAGGAGCTCACTAGGCATTCACTATCTAGTGCTGTGGGATGAGGAAAGGCTGTTAACAGCCAGAAGTGATTTGGGGTCATTGAGAGAAGTTACATGGAAGAGCTGTCATTTATGCTGGAATTGGAAGGAAAATATACGAGTGCAACAGGAAGAGAGCGTGTCTTTTATAATGAAAAAAGTGAGGAATTCACGCTAGTATCTAATGAATTTTCTCTGGGTTACCAAGCAACATTTTTTGCATATTTATTCATTTTATTGATAACATTTATAGAAAATATATAATATGATGCACATATATTATAAATAAAAGTAATATACATTATATGTCATGATATATAAGGCATAGTATATTGTGTGATATTTAATGTAACTATATATAATTTGATATAAATGTACAAACTTTACATATATTTCAATAATATTCTAGTCATGATACGTGTTTATGTATTTATGGTATATAAACATTATATTTCAATATCTATATTGTATATATAACATTATGTATATATATTTCTTTCACAGACTTGACTAACTGACTTCTTAGGTTGGTGGGAAAGTAATTGTGGTTTTTGCAATTATTTTTAACCTTAAAAACCGCAATGACCTTTGCACCACCCTAACAGTTTCAATTAGTGTAACAAAGAAAGAACCAGAGTGGAAGTCTGAGATGTGAGTTTCCATATTTTTGTCAAGTCCCTTCATTTCTCAGGGTCTCATGCTTCTCCTCAGACAATGAAAGGGCTGGACTAAATATTTCAAGTATCCCTCTCAGCTCTAAAATTCTTTGATTTGGACGTGAAAACTCAGCCAAATGCTCTACTAGGGAGAGAATCCAGGGAGAGGATTTTCTGAACAGAGACGCCAAAGAGGTCAGCAGCCCTTAACTTCCAAATGGTGAATTTGAGACACGGCTGGAAATAAGTGAGGGGAAAAAAGCATAGGAGATGAGATCAAACAGGAAGTCGGGTGCACGCATGCCCCATGGTTGTAACTACTTGCCTATGTGCCTGTCAGCCCTTCTAGACTATGAGCTCCCTGAGGTGAGGCATGCATGGTGTCCTATCCACCTTCAACTCCAGCATCTAGCCCACTGCAAATGCTCAATAACTAAATATTGCTTTCTTACACAACACTCTGTTTTAGGTGATTCCGTATCATTTTTTTATTTGGAAAGATTTCACTCCAAATACACTTCCTTTCTCATTATTTCAAAGTAGTTCATTTGCAGCTTAATAAAAATAAACAGTTCCTGTCAGTTGGGGTTTATGTTGGAATCCCTTGTCAGAATGTTGCTAAAAAGACTTCATAATTACTACATATTTATCCTTCCAATGAGAAATCCCAAAACAATTTACTAAGAAAGCTATTACTTCATAATTCAGGCTGAGGTACAAAGAGATCAGCCACTTATTGAGGGTTCATAAATTATTCAGTGATTGGAACTTGGGCTTCTGCGTCCCAGAATCACAACTTTCTATATAAACCCAAGAGAGCAGGCAAAGGAAACAGTATTCAGAGGTTCTGTGTACCCAGTATACTTAGCATAATCAGTTTACCTGTGTCAATTTCATTACCGTTTATAAATAGGGATGCTGCCTCACAGGAAAAGAAAAGCTTCCCTACTCTTCTTCCATCTTCAAGCAGGATAATTCACCATTCAAATCTATTCTGAAAGGGGCACAGAATTTATTTCAGCGGCTCTGAGAAAGGAGGAAGCTCTCTGCAGAAGCAGCTCCTCTGGGGTTTGATTAGGGTTGAAAATGTCCTAGGTTAGGTGTTCTATGTCCCTCAACCATTCATTCTGGCTGCCTTCTTCATCAAAACCATGCTTGAAAATCCCTTTATCTTCCTTTGACCCTGCTAGGCTGCTACCCAAAGGAATACACTAATCCCTCTCAGCCTGTCTGGAGAGATTTAGCTCTCAGTCAAAGGAGTTTCAGAAAAAAAGATTTTCTGCAGTCCGGGAAGGAAATATATTGTTGTCTATAAAGAAGTGGGTCACGTTTACTTGTTTTTGTGAGTGAGTTGGATGTGCCTCAGGAAATTTAGAAACATATATATGGGTGTTATCATCACTTCAATATTTTAGGGAGAAGAGAAATCATAAATTTGTATAAATTTGAATAAGGCAAACTGCATATTCTGGAAGAGCTTGAATGAGGGAAGAGCTTGAATGAGCACCTAAGAAATGCTCCTTTGTTACTTTTCAGCACAAAATTAATTCAGATTAAGAAAATTGTGCTTAGTGAAAGCCCTAAGGGAATTTGCTTTCATGATTAAAAAAATAATTCTTAAAATTAGATTAACTTCATGGTATGATATAAAACAAAATTTCTCGGGGGTACTTTAGAATTTGGCTCATTCTTTGTTTCACCATCATTTAAGATATTCCTTTTGCAAACTTATTTACACTTTTCAACTGCACAAAATTTGTACCTAAGAAAATAGCATGGAAGAAGCAAATTGTGTCCTGGAAATAATGCACACTTTGGAATCACACCTGGTTACAATTACAACTTAGCCATTGCTGGTTAGATGGACTTGGGGATATTTCCTAACCTCTCTGAAATTTCAGATTCCTCTTCTGTAACAATGATGACAAAATACTTCCCTTGAGAGATTGCTGTGTGAATAACATATTCACAGTACCTAGCAGCTGGTAGAAATTTTAAAAATGATGTATTTTTAAGCCAAGTCTTGTCCCAGTTTCCCTAAATGCCAAAATAATTGAGATTGAATTAAAAAGGTATTTACTCTGTGTTATTTATCTCTTTGCTCTGCTGACCTCTTTTCCCATGGTTTAGGCATTTCATATATTTCCCATTATGTTTCTCTAATAAATACTTTTAAAATGTGACTTGCGGTAAATTGGAAAAAAAGAGTTGACTTTCTGTTTTCCTTTGGGAAAAGAAAATGTCAAATGACAATTACTAAAAAAACAGTCACCTTTCCCTAACTCCAACACTATTGCTGATTTACAGATATTCAAACTCACAGTTGTTTAACTCAAATGGTAGAGACACGTATGATGAATTTGGGGATTAATATGGTGGAATAAAACATATTAAAATTTTCTCATCTCTATTCCTTGTTTAGTTATCAATCATCTTTATGACTTGGAATAAAAACAGCTGAGTTCTCTAAGAATCATATTCCTTAACAACAAATGAAAAAGTATTACTACAATGATTAAAACTTGAAATAGCTGCAGAGACCAGGCAAACATTCATGAGGCAAGAAGCTCAGCTGGGTATGATAGTAATTATTGGCAACTAGTTCAAATTAAAAAAAAAAAAATGTGGTCTAATCAGTGACCTCCATTTAGATGATTTTGTCAGTTTCCTCCTGCTCCGATTCATCGGAAACAGGCCTGGGGTGTAATAACTGACTTTAACAGATTACTGTTCATAGAGCTCAGTGTGTCTATTATTACCAGGATCTTGTAAGAATAAAAAAATTCTTAGAATTTCTGATCAGTGGAAATCATCAAAGATACAGAAAGATAACATACCTACACTAGAGCATAAGAAAGAGGGTGATGAAAGAAATGTCTCTAGAAGGCCATTTGAAGATCATGAATCACATATCATTGCTTTCCAGGAGGAAATTACAATTCCTCAGTATTGATGATTCCCCCAAATTCTTTCCTGGACTTAGGAAACTCAGCATTACATCTACAAATAGTCAACTTGTCTTGATCCTTTCCCTATATTGAGATGTAACTATATGCATCTTTACATGAGAAAAGTATATGTATTTGAATATGTAATTGACTGCCCTATTCCCTGAAGTAAAGGGTAGAGCCTGGATTCTTTTACTGGTCTTGTCACTCCCAGTGATATTGTATTTTTTTTATTAAAATATAGTTAATACACAGTATTATATTAGTTTCAGGCATACAGCATAGATATTCAACATTGATATACTTGTTGACCACCACTCCAAGTCTAGTAACCATCTGTCATTGTACAAGGTTACTAAGATATTATTGACTATATTCCCTATGCTGTACATTACATTCCAGTGGTTTATTTATTTTATTACTGGAAATTTGTACCTCTTATTCCCCTTCACCTGTTTCACCCAGTACCCCAATCCTTTACCCCTCTGGCACCATTAGTTTTTCTCTACATCTATGAGTCTGTTTCTGTTTTGTATTGTTTATTCATTTGTTTTGTTTTTTCGATTCTACATGTAAGTGAAATCATATGGTATTTGTCTTTGTCTGAGTGATACTGTATTTTAAGTGTTTTTTCTTTAGGTGAATACTTGATCTTTGGTGGCTAATTTAAAATCTGTGACTCTTGGCTGTGCATTTTGTCTGTAGGCATAGAGGCTCATATCCAATGACATAAGAGCTTACAGGAGACAAAATACACTGACCCATAATAACTCCACAACTCTAAGCAAATAGCCAACTTGCAATAACTGTTTTAACTGAGCAGCACTGCAAGATAACGTCAGAAGGCAGTCTGTTTAGCAAGACAAGGCAGGAAAATGTACTTTTGAAGGATAAGTATAGGTGGTGAGTAACAGAATGTCTAAGAGACTGATAAAGGCAAAATAACAGCAACAATCACTTCATTATTAAATGTTAAAGAACATCAAGGAAGATTTATATCTTCTTTTAACTTCACCTTGAGATAGTTTCAAATTCAATTGCTGGGATGTTTTAGAATACAGCAGAAGTTCAGGAGGAGAAAGTCTTTCAGCAGACTTGTGATGATTTAGAGTAGGTTTAATCATTTTCTGATCTCTTCAGGAAGTTGACTGACGGGATTTAAGAAGCGCAATGTACCCTGATTTCATCCTCAGAGAGGTGGAGAGAAGCTGAAAACTCATTATGAACAAATGCATTTGCATGCAGCCTACTTCACATTCAGAGAGCAGAGAATCCCAACTTGGAGTTGGAAACAGAGCATTTAGAATGGAAAACATGGTGTGACTTCTAATGTAATGAACAGAATTCTTAGACCCTCAAGGCATACATGAGCTGTACTCTAGCTGCAAACTTAATCTCCACCTTAAACAACTTTAAAATCTGCATGTGTATATGAATAAGTTGTTTTGAAGTGAAAAACAACTTTTCTGTTTGTCTGGGGATTTTAGTGGGATGTCTTTATTTTCTGAATGTAGTATATCATCTCACACTGCTTCCCTTTTCACACCCTAATTTGCAGGTAAGGGAAATGATCCCCAAATCTCTGTATTATGAATTTGTTTTACCTCTACTTTGAGCTGTTGATAACACTTTCTCTAGAATGAGCTTCCCAGCCATTTTATGCGCATAAGGCCTAATTATCCTCCAAGGCCCAATTGAAACATTACCTCCTTCAGAAAACTTTCCCTTATCTTCCCAAATGGAAGTGGCATTTCCCATTTTGAACTCCCATAGCTTTAAAATGTGCATCATGGTACTAGTTTCTATTTTACATTATAGTCATATGTGCATCATGTTTCTTATTTCCCCTCCTGTTTCCTCTTATTCACACTGCATCTCACAGAGCACCTAAAACAGTCTTTTGTCCTTTATAGGTTTTCCTTACAATTCATCAGAGGAACCTAAAATGACAATCACTGTATTCTTAGGTACACAGAAAAATGTTACATGATGGCCAGTTTTCATTCATTTATTCCACAACTATTTGTTAGGTGCCTGCTGGGTGCAAAATACTGTTCTAGATACTGGGAATACACAGATTAAAAAGATCACTTAATTTGTAACAAGTAACTACATAATCAAGAAAAAATACATAGTTATAAATAGTGTATCCCAAGCTAAATTAAGATGATTTAGTTAGTGAGTGGCTGGATAAGGAGGTACTACTTAAGATGAAAAACAAATGACAAAAAGGAAGCAACTCTGATCAGGGGAAAAAAATACCACAACATTCCAAGAAGAAAGGTGAGATAGAGCAAAGTTATAAGGCAATAAAGTTTGACATATGAGTCAGTCAGGATTTGGACAGGAAAGTAGAAATCATTCTAAATATTTCAAGCAGAAGGGGATTGAATACAAGGGAATAAGAAGCTTTGGAAATCTTTGAAAGGTTTTGAGATCAAAAGTCAGAGATAGCCTTCTGTAGCATTTAGAAAATCTGCACATACAGGAATCAAAGGAAACTACCAACAGAATGTGTAATTCTCAGGAGGACATCCAAAAACAAATTCAAGTGACATTACAACAGGTTTGTATGTTGATGGAAATGATTCAGGAGGCAGGGATCAACTGGGAATGCAGAGGGAAAGCGTAAAATTTCAGACATGTTGTTCTTACAAAGTCTGTAGGGGATGGGACCCAGTGCACTAGCAGAGGGTTTATCTTTGATGGGAGTGAAAACGTTTCATCCAGAGTAAGAAATGAGAAGGCAAAGGTTGTAGGAATAGATGCAGGTGGCACAGTAGGTTTGGAGGAGGAAAAAGAAACTGTTCCTCTTTGGCAGATTTTGTTTCTTTTTAGTGATGCATGAAATGAAATCACTATCTGACAATGTAATGTTTGAAAGAAGAGGTGCAAGGACTGGGGTGAGAAAAGAAGCTATGAAATTGTGATTTGGGAGAATGGAAAAGTTAGAGAAGTGATGTAACATTGCACAGCAATGTTGAGTACCCACATGTGATTTGAAATCATGATTTTAAGAGAAAAGTAGTCATCAACAAGTTTGGGTTTTTTTTCTCCACAAATGTTCAGCTCCTGGAATGCAGGCAATAATATGTAGATAGCCTGATTTAGACTTGAGACTTTGCCAAGTAAACACAATGTAGGGAGATAGGAATGAGGTGTGGAGAAATGAAAGTGTTTGCAAAGGGGTGATGGTAATGATGAACAACAGAAGCTGGAAATAAGAAATGGAAAAACACGAGGGGGCTCATAGGAACCAGCGGTAGTGTCCAGCAATCACACGTTTCAATAAGATCTGGAATTGGTAGAGTATTGATGTAAGTGTGTTGGTAGTACAGGAGGCAGTGGTCAGAAAGTGGGTCAGAGATGGGCAGTGGTTGGTATGAGGTCAAAGATATGACCCTGAAAGAGTTTCAGGTTGCTCAGAGTCTTGGTGAAGCTTTTTACCCCAATAGTGGTAAGAAGACCCTAACCCCTTCCTGCTTATGATTCAAGCTTTCCTTGTGCTTTCTTATACTAGTGTTTCTTATTTGTCTATTTAAAAGAATAAAGATATAAGAGTGAATTGGAAACTAACAAAAACATATAAAAGCCAGTATGAGGTAAAGTAGATAACATAATGGAAAATGAATTCCGATCTATTTTCTAAAATGTCTTTAAAGACCAATTAAGACATTATACTTGAACCTTAAGACCTGAAATAAATTAACAATGCCCGATGTAATAACAAGCCTAACAGGCTGAGTCTTGGCTCCAGGAAGAAAACCCTCAAGAAATGGGGTCATGATTGAGGTTCACAGAATCAATAAGCAGAGAACCCTTTGTTATGCACCTCAGGCAAGAGTTCGAATTACAATGATGGTGATAATTGAAAAGATGGTGAGCAGAGCAACACTGATGATGACAGGAATTGAGCACTTTGTATATGCCAAGCATTTCACACAGCATTATTTTTCCATTTAAGTATCTCAATAATCTATTATATTTTACAGATGGAGAAACAGGAACTCACAGAAGTCAAGTGACATGTCTGAGTGAACAAAGCTACTAAGTTTAAAACTGGGCATTTTGACTCCAGAAGTCGCCCTCTGAATGACTTCAGTGCACTGCCTCTCTAAAGTGTCCATATGTAAGAGAAACATAGAGTGATCTGTTCATTTAACCCCAACTCAAGTCAGTCTTCCCTGTTAGTAACCGAAGACTGACAAATCAGGGGTTACGATGGGAAAAACAAAGGATTCGCACAGACCAGGGTAGGAATTAAAGACTGACTACACATTCACCATAAGATCTTGGACAAATTACTTAATCTCCTTGGGTTTCAGTTTCTTATCTGTAAAGATGGAGATCATATTCAGGCTTTACTGGCATTAACAGAAAAATTAAATGAGACAGCATCTATGTAGCTCATGGCAGACTTCTTCCTTTGTCTAAGGGAAGGGAATGAATCGCGTTCATCCTTATGTTACCTAAATTACCTATTAAGCACCTTGCAGAAAATTAATGTTTAAATTATGTGAGATAATGAATGGATTGATGGATAACACATGACCGGTTTGAGGTTACGGTAGATTGAAAAAAAGGTAGAAGTGTGGAAGAAATATGAAGTACGTTGCTCACTGACTAGCTCTCTGCTCCCAGCCCTACACCTGCTCAGTCCTGATGCAGTTGGGCAGTGTCTTAAAACTAGTTTTGGCCAAAGAACTATGCATAGAAGTGATGTGTGTGACTTCCGGCCCAAAGCATTTAAGAACCCAAGTGGCTTTCTAGCTCTCTCTTACTCTGCTGCAGCAATTGTGGAGGACCTACAACAAAAGAGCCACAGGATGGGGGCAGCCATGATGACTCAGTCACTTCAGGGAAGAGACTTGCCCTGGAGTTACAGGATTCCCACCAGACTTCACATAAGCTATGATTTTATTGAGTTAATTTTTTTTTCTGTAGCATAACCAATTTTATTTTGCTTCATATAAAACACTTTTTTTGAAGATGGGGGCAGAAAATCATCTTTCTGGCATGACAAATTGTTGCATTTGTAACCAGGATCAAACTAATTAGAAATAACATCAAAGAGAAGGAAAAAACTTGAACAGAGTAAATGCTTGGGAGATAAGTTGGTTGGTAATTTCAACAGTTTCCTAGAAGTCCTTGATGCTAGATAAGAACACAAGTGAAAACACCATCTAATTTAAGCTATCAGAGCCATATTTCAAGGTGTTAGAATATTTCATCAGCATTCGTTTTCTCACAGACCTCAGAATCTCAAGTATGAAGAGATCTCTAGGTCAACAAGGATGATGGATTTATCTTACTGATGCAAAAATGTGAGGGTCACAACAGCTAACTGAGTTTCCCATGACATCTCAGTGACTCTAGGGCAGAAGTGGTCTTAAACAGCCTATGTATTATGCCTCACACTAATGTCTTTCTAACCCTCCACTCAGGAGGCTCTTTCGATTGTTAGGATTGCCTAGTGAGACCTGTGTGCTCGGAAAGAGTTAATGTATCTTCCAAAGGGTTATTTATTTATTTATATATTTATTTTAAGTCCTGAAGAAAATCAAACGGGATAAAAGCCATCAGAGTATTCAGTCCTTCCTCAGGGTGCTCACCCAGACAACGTTAGAAGATGGAAGTTAAATCTTCTAACAGAGAGAATCTCAGTGAAATACTTGCAGGGGGAAAAATGAATGCTGCCTACCCGTTTGAAAATTTACATGTGTCTTTAGAGGATTGATGCCAGAGAAGTCAGCAGTTCTCCTGTTAGGATATGGCATCACGCCTTCATTCCCTTCATTTTTTAATTTTGAAGTTCTACCACTTGGTGAATCAAAGTGAGTCAGCACAAAGTGAATTTCGTTAAAGAGCTGGTCTGTGAAATGCTCAGTGTTTCGCACATAGTTGATGACTTAGGCGTATCTGTTTGGAGCAGTTTTCCAAGTTTTCTGCAGAACCTTACTTTTCCTGTTCCCTAGGTTTTTCTGCTTCCTAAAGAAAATAGTTCTAAAGCCCCTACCTCAAGCCCCAAGGAATTCTTAGCTTCCTTCAAAAAACTCAAGAGGTTGCATTAGTCAGAATACTGTGAACAAGGGTGAATCCCACGTTTTTCTTACATGTCACCAGATTTTCAGGAAGTCCTGATTAATTTGAGTTTGCAGGATAGCAAATGTCTTGTGTGCAGAAATAAAAACAAAGCAAGAAATAAACATAAATAAAACAGCCCGTGGTTACAAATGTTCTTTCCATGAAGGCACACCATTTACAGGAAACACGTAATCATTGACAGAAAGCAGGGGGTTCCCAGGAGACTGCAGTAAATCGTTACGTCTATTTACATTTTTGTATTTTGTTTTAGCTTTCTTATTTGATTTATCGTGACCTTTATCAATAAAGAAATACCAATTTCAGAGAAATTTCTCTTTCAGAGAAAAGAGAAAAATGAATCATTATCCCTGGAATTTCCAAATCACTACAATCTACTTAACCCCCAAGATTCTGACTGATGTCTATACTGTCTCTGAGTCAAATACAGATGTGTTTTCACACCCTTGTGCAGTTCTACTTCCCAGCAAACTTTGGACTATTTGCCAACTCAATAGGTGGAGTACCTCAAAGTTTTAATTTGCATTGCTTTAATGATTAGTGATATTAAGCATCTTTTTATATGGTTTATGGGCCATTGCATTTTGTCTTCTCTTTTCTGCCTTCTCCTAATTTATTCCTTACTTTTGTTTATGAGAAGTATTTTCTCATTGATTTATAGGATTCCTGCAAACATCATTAACTCCTTTATGTTAAATATACGGCAAATAGTTTTCCCCAGGCAGACATTTACATATTTTGTGTAGATACAGCTCCTTCGATTTATACGAAGGCTTTTATTTTTCGTACAGTCAAGTACGCCAATTTTTTTCTTTTATGGCTTCTGGGTTTGGTTCATTCTTAGAAAGTCCTTTCCCATTCCAAGACATAAAACGATTCTCCTAAATTTTCTTCTAGTGTTTTCTCAGGTTTCTCCTGTGCATCTCACCATATACCCGGGTGACAGGCTATGAACCATACTGGCGAAAAGTACAAACTCCAAAGCTCAGTGCTTTGGTTCATATTCTGACTTCACTTACTACCAATTGTACGACCTTGGGCATCTGGGGAAAGCCGTAATCATACTTCGTACATCATGCAGTTGTTTTTAGTATTAATAGGTTCATTCACATGAAGTATTTAGAATGGTGTTCCATAAATATTAGCTATGCCAAGGCACTGATCACCCTTTCACTCTCTGAGTCTAGCCTGAGCCCAGTTCCGGGCATATCGCTCACACTCGGCAAACAGCAAGTTAATCAATTTCTTCACAGTATGTTTCCCCCATTCTGCTTTTTCATAAATTATTTATTACTGACTGTCTGGCCACAGTCCCTATAATCATTTCAGCTACTCTTAGCATAAATAGTTGTTTCGAGTCTTGGTTCGTCTTGAGGCTCTTAGATGCAACATGTGAAATGGCTTTGTAGCAAGATTTAAACCAGTCTGTGGTCTTTCCTCACATACCCCACCATGCCCACCATTCTTTGGAAGGCAGTGAACATTGGTTAGCCTGAAGGGGTAAATAAGAGCCTTGCATCTTTTTCTTTTAAATTGTATTGATGCATTTTCATCTTTCAGCCTCTACTGAGCAGTTCAATGATGTTTAGTGCGCCTATTGGAAAGAACTCACCATTCTTTGGCACCAATAAGTTAGAACACTTTATAAGAAGGAAGAGAATGAAATTGAAAAGACGTAGAAATACAAAGCCCCAAAGCTGTATCTATGTGACGGAGTTGTTATAGTTATTCACAGACTGAAGACAATATATCCCTCAATTTATTAGACATCCTCATTTCAACCCATGTCTAAATGACAGACTCAACTGATTGCTTCAGCTCCATCTGCTGTTATTTCTCAGGAGCCACCAAAGCTGGAAAAAACAGGTTGTTCCCACTTTCACTGTTATATCTTCTTTCAAGACAGAGCAGCAAACCTCATGGTCTAGCCCTCACAGGAGATACATCACGCATCCTTCAGGCCTTATTCTTACTAACAGATAGGAACTAGAGGACTTTTGAAAATTCCGTCTCTCTCAGACAACCTATCTCCCTACTGATAACTACTATCCCAAATGTCAGAAGTTCGGCCTGACCTTGTTCCTTCTCAGTTCTTTCCTGTGGTAACAATTTGATTTCCTCCCACTGGGTGGATGCCTCCGCCTCCCCAGGGAGAAGCCCCTAAACCTGAAAAGGGGTTGGCAGGGTGAGTTCCTTTGGGAAGCTCTAAGGGAGAATTTGTTCCACATCTCTTTCCTAGCTTCTGGAGGCTGCCAGTAATTCTTGGTGTTCCTTGGCTCACAGACACATCACTTCCATCTCTGTCTTGATTCATGAGGCCGTCTCCCCTATGTCACTGTGTATCTTCTCCTTTTCTGGTACTTGTCATTTGACTTAGGACCCACCGTAATCCAGGATCATCTCATTTTGAGATCTTTACTTTAACTACATCTGCAAAGACCCTTATTCCAAATAAGTCACATTCTGAGTTTCCAGGTGGGTATATCTTCTAGGGGACCATTATTCAATCCATTATTGCCACTTTAAGAATACCCAGGGATGAGTCACAAGCTGAAGAAAGGGTCTGTGAGCTGAGAGGCATCAGCATTTGAGTGCTAATTGAAACCAAGACAATGGACGAGAAACAGACTGAGGTGACCAGGGAGTCAAGAACAAAATCTGAACACATCAATATTTACTTGATAGAAACAAATAGAGAAGGTGTATACAGGGGCAATAAGAAGACATAGTTGTTTCAAAGAAAATCAAAGCATCATTTCATGGTATCTACGGATCTACAAAGGCCTGAGCAGTTACTACTTTCAGGCACTAGGGTAGTTTTTCACATGATTTAGTTCCCCAACAGGTTTTCACAACAGGTATTTTTATCTCCATGTTATACATAGAAAGACGAAGGCCCTTGGGGATTTTAAATAACTTGAGCAAGATCCAAGAACTAATCAGTGACAAACTCAGTAGGTGAACATCTGTCTGATTCCTAAGCTTCAGTTCCTTTTTCTTACTGCCCTTTTTGTAGCATTTCAACCAGGGGAAACTTTGAAGATAGAGAAAATGAACATACTATGGCAGGTACTGCCGCAAGGGATTATTCAAATCCCTTGTCATCTTTTCACTTTTTAACAAAATCCTGGTTTTTGGGAGGTAGTGATGTGCCAAGCTGTAGAAGATTTGTCTCTTATTTTTCCTTGGAGATAATGACTGGCCATATAACAAAATGGTGACCAATGAGATGCAAGCCAAAATGTTTGGTCTGGGAAATCTCCTTAACAAGATGGTGTCCTTTTGATTCTTTCCCTCTCTCTTCTTTCCAACTTCCAGACATGTGGACATGATGGCTGGAGCTACAGTGACCATTTTTTGATCATGAGGTAACTCTTTGGATGGGAGTCAGGTGCTAAGCAAGGAGGAACAGGAAGGTCAAAGGAGCCTGACACCAGCCTCGGAATGCCTCTTTTATTCTTAAAGACACGAGGGGAAGAACACCCTAACTTGTTTAAAACTGTTTCTCTGAACTCTATAAAAGCAACTAATGAAGTCCTAATGTGACGGTCTCCTCCCACAGCCTCTAAAATGAAAGGAAAGGATTGAAAGGCAGAAGTTGACATAGATACGTTTTGGGTAGGTAGGGAGGCAAAACAGTTAAGGGAGATTAAACTCAGTCGCTTCAACTTTTAGGATGAAGTACTCTTCAGAGGTAATGTCGACTGAAATCGAATGTGGTAGGGCTTGGAGTAGGGAGACTTTTAATCACTTGAGTGTTATGCTAACAGGAAACACTATACTAACTGCTGATCTAATGTACCTTGTCCACTTTGTGCTATAAACTGTCATTGAGAGAGAAAAAAATTGGATAGCATTTCTCCCTTTCCGAACATAAAGAATATTGGTTTTGTAGTCGTGCAGACTAATTCCATTTGGAAGCTCATTGTGAATCTTTTCAATTTTTCAGGGGGAATAATAATAATCTGCAAGCTGGTTTAACTTGAAGAACATTCTTCCTTTTTTATACTTCAAAAGAGCTTCTAGAACTTCATTTGATCACAGAAAAATCTTCAAAGTAGATCTGGGGGCAGTCTGACAACAAGTGAAACTTTTGGGGTATACATTAGCACTTATCGGAAAGAGCCTCTCTACCCCATCAGCTTAAAAGAAAGTGATTGAGATAAGAGGATTTCTGGGAAAGACTCTAAGGTTTGCTTTTTTTGCTTTTCTAAGGTGTTTAATTAATTTTCTTAAGCCAACTTTTCAGTGTACCTGAAATAATCAATATTCTCAGATTTTTATCGCTAGCTGCTTGGGTACAGTCCCTACATTCACTTCATCTTGATTTATGCTCAAGCACGGGTAACTGTGAGATGAATTTTTATTTTTATCAGGACTGGCTTTAATTATAGGATCCCATGATGCTTTTGTTTTCCTACCAGGGATCATATTACAAGGAAAACACCCTTTTAAGAGGCAATATTTTTATTCTCCAAAGTACTTTGTTAGTGATATTCAACCTGAGATTTTACCAAATTTTAATTTATGAGGCACTGAAATAATATGTGAGAGAGGGGAATAGGTGAGGGAGGGAGGGGTAGAGAGGGAGAGAATATGAATCACTGCCAAATCTGCAACATCATTATCAAGTAACAAGATGACATACACATATATACAAATGTTGAGACTATAAAAGGTAAATGTTAGGATGACTGGGTCCATCTTGACTTTAATTTTTCAATATTATGGATGTGTTTGTTCTTTCTAGTCCTCTCTGAGCTACCAGACAGCAAGGATGGTGTACTATCTTTGTGTCCTCAGTATCGAGCACCATTCCAAGCACCACTCCAATCACAGAGCAAATCCTCCATAAATGTGTGTTGGCTGAGTTATTAAATAATTGATTGAATAAATAAGAGATATCTCACAATTCCTTCAACAAGCATTTCTTGCACACCTCCCATGTGTTAGCTATGGTGTTAGGCACTGGGAATGGAATCAAAGATTAAGAAGCCATAGGCTCTACTCAGCACGCTCTTTTTTTCTCTCTCTCTCTAACACACACACACACACACACACACACACACACACACACACACACACTTGAATACTTACATACAACATTGTGGGATTCGTGTGTAAGTGCAAGTAAATACCAAATGCAAAGGAAAGATGTAGAAGGAAACAAATGGAAATCAAACTCAGAATTTAGAAGGTGATGAGTTAAGGAATTATAGGAAGAATAAAGAAGCAAGAATGATTCTGGGGTTCGTGGCTTAAATTAGCGGCGACCGACTCCTGGTCACCACCATTCCCAACTTTTTTAGATTCCACACATAAATGAGGTTATACAATTTTCTCTTTCTCTTTCTGTCTTATTTCACTTACCATAATGTACTCCAGATTCACCCATGTAGTTGCAAATGGCAAGATCTCCTCTTTTAAGGCTCAATAGCATTCCATTGTATATATTATAAATAATATTTATTACATAAAAATATGTAATATATAAATGGATAAATATATATGGCATATATATATGCATACTCATATATACATGATATGTGTATAGACATATATTATGTATATAAATACTATATATATACACACACACACATATATATACATATATATATATATATATATATGTATATATATATATCATAATTTCTTTATCCATTTATCCATCAGTGGACACTTAGGTTGTTTCCATATTTTGGCTATTGTAAATAATGCTGCAGTGAACATGGGAGCACAGATGTCTCTTTGAGGTATTGATTTAATTTCCTTTGGATCTATACCAAGAGGGATTGCTGGTTCACCTGGTGGTTCTATTTTTAATTTGGTGAAGCACTTTTATACTGTTTTCCATAATGGCGATACTGTTAAGGGTTTTATGATAGAGATGTACAACAGCGAGCAGAATGTGAATCTGCCTTAGAGAGAGTCCTGGGCTAGAAATATCAAATAGGGCCTCATGAGCACATATGAGGAGGATTAGAAATTGTAGCAATAAAAGAGCTAATTCCAGAGAGGCATGTAGAAACTGAAGAAAAGAATGACACAGCACCATTCACCTACCTCTCTTCTATTCTTAGAATGGAGGGTTATTCATTTCTTTAAGACTCAAATAATAGCCCAGCTTCTCCAGGACGTCTACACGACCACCAACACCCATGCTACTTTCTCCTCTTCACATGGTTGTTCATGCCATGATTTTGTCACCAGATTTCTTTAAGATAGAGAGCATATTTCTTTGTGCATCTACATCTAACACGGTGTTTTGCACAGACCAGTACTCAAAAACTGTTTGTGGATAAAATTGATGACCACCTGTTTGACCATTAGATAATGCAAGCTCATAATAGACAAAGAACTTGAGCAGATGCCACAACCCAAATCATTGTCATCCCACTTGGTTTATTACGGAAAAAAAAAAATGCTCAGTATTATCCATGCTCTGACCTTAGCGACAGCAGCAGAGACTGCATAAAAGAAATCAGACACTCGTTATTATGATTGATTTTATAAAAGTTCCCAGCCAGGAAGCACGTTTTTCCCTTAAAGCGGGTTCTATTATACAAATCCAAATGCTGTATGGAAATTCTGTGAGTGAAACTCTTTCTGGTTGTACTTATTCAACTACCCACACTTAATTAAACCCTCAATCATTTTCCCTGGAACTGAGATGATGAGATGAGATTCAATGATCTGTAATTTCTGGAATCTCCTTTCATTTCCCCCCCTTTTCCCCTGACGAGTGCAGCTTGGCAATTTATCCTCCAACCTTTGAGGAGAATTGCTGTTTATAAAGGACATACTGTGTCCTTACTGACAGTGCCACTATTTCACACTTTATTTCCTTCAGAATTCTCAGATGAATACCAGGGAATACTAGTGATTGACTGTATCTCAGTTCCTGAAAGTTACTCAAGAACTGAATCCTTAGAGACTAAGACACACTTGAATTTCCCATAAAGAATATTTGTGCTATAGAAATGTAAAGATTTCAGCCTCTACTCATCATGTTAGAACAAATTACCAAACAAGTTTTTGTGTGTGTGTTTTTTTTCCCCAAATCTGGTCTCACTTGTGATCTTTGGCCATAGTTTAAAAAACTAAAGATTAGAAACTGTGTTTTCATCTTATTTAATGGGATATTTTTACATTTTCATTCAGAGTTCAGACTCTTGCCCAGTGTTCAGCTGCTACTCCCTCAAAATGGTGAGGAAAAGTCTCTTGACTCTGGCAGAGAATGTCCCCAGCACATAGCAGGGCTCTAAGACTTTTTCAGTAAAGGCAACCATTGTTTGCTCGAGTTGGATAACGTAGGGTACATGTGTTTTGTTCTTTGTATCTACCCAACATCCACTTATACTTCTGGAAAGAAGCACCTTAATGTGAGAGGGTTTTCCCTCTTCCTACTTTTATTTAGTTCATATAGTTTAGATGGAGTTGAACTAAACACCTGGTCTCAGAAGTTAAGTTAATCTGAGATGGGCCAATCAAAGCATTGCATTACCCTGCCCACAGTGATTATTTAGGGATGGGCATATCACCCAGGCCAGATTAAGACTCTCAGTCCTGGTTCATTGTTGGGAAATCCTCCACATAGCCTCCAGAGTGAGCATTCTAAAAGGTCACATCATATATCTTGGCTGTCCTCAAATGACTTTCATTGTAACGAGGATCACATCCAAACTCCTACCATGGCCCCTGAAACCATTGTGATCTAATTTCTAGCTACCTCATTTATCTCATTATCTGCTATTTCTCTATGTCCACTTCACTCTGTATCTAGAACAGGACATGCTGATTCCCATCTGAGAAGCTGTATACTTGCTATTCTTTCTATTTGCAATATTTTTTCCCTAGATTATCAGCTGGCTACCTTTTTCTCATAATAATCCGTGTCTTAAGTCAAAAGCCCCTTAAACAGACAGGAATTCCTGAAAGATAAAACAAAAGTAGCCATCATATTTCCTTTTTCTACCGTATTACCCTGTATTTTATATATATATATATAAATTTACAGGGCTCACATTATTTTATTTGTTTATTTTATTCCCCGTGTCATGACCAAAAGGGAAGTTCTTCAAGAGGAAGGACATTCTCGTTCACCACTGTGTATAATTCTCTATTACATACATAACAGGCTCTCAAAGATTATCTGTTGACTCACTGAGGAGCTCTCTGTTTCTGGGCTTGCTAAGCTGGCAGGATATAAGCCAGGAGCTGCTAGTGTCAAACTGTCAGACAACAGGCCAACACAAGGGAAAGGAGAGTTGAGAAATGGAGAGAGACATGTTTCCAATAGTATACCAAAGCCAGATACCCTGGGATATTGGTTATATAAGCCAACAAATACACCCTTATGCTCAATTCACTTTGAGTTAAGCTTCTGTCACTTGTAACCAACAGAGTTTTAACAGAGAAGTATTTGAAAGAATTTGGAAAAACTCATGTAAATACTGTGTTCTCAAATAATATCCACTTCCTGTGACACCACACATCTTTGTATTTTTTCTGTCTCTGGCCAGAAGTTTAGTTATCTGAAAGGGTTAAAGACCTTATTTGAGGATATTCAGGTAATTCATATCTGTCTTCAAAACACAACCTATGTAATTAGCTTGATGGGGAAAATCATTTCATAATATAGACATATATCAAAACATCATATTATACATATTACATATATATGTTTCTTTTTCAATCATGACTCAATAATGCTGGGGAAAAATTTTTTTAAAGCAAAAAAATGCTATACATTCAGGTAGTCAGAATAACTGACTTTACCATATTATGGTCTATGGTAGTTTTATTTTTGTGTTTAATTTAAAAGGTGAATTGTTTCAGGGTACTTCTTCTAGACATGATGGAGTAACTGTACTAGATTGGCTCTCAAAACAAAAATAGCTATACATTTAAAAATAGATAATAAATAAAAATAGATAAAATGTGAGACAACTGTTTTTTTTCAGACAGCACTGCAATCCATGAGAGAAGGAAAATTCACAAGATAGAGACCACGACCACCCAGACTTTCTCCCTGCTGCAGAACAAGAAAACGAAGCCTGCACAGCGGAGGGGTCTCACTAAGCTAAGGAAGCAGAGATCGAAACTACCAGTTTCTCCAGTGGCTAGAATTTGTAAGGCAGGATACCAGAGAAGAGAGAGCTGCAAGGGAATTGCGGTGGGATAAAGACTGCATAAAGATTCAATAATTATGTAAAATATAAATGGATTAAACACTTCAGTTAAAAAGCAGAGATTTCCCAGTAAAAAGATAAGACCTAATTATGTCCAGGTACAAGAAATCCACTTTAAATATAAAGACAAAAAAAAAAAAGTTTGAAAATGAAGATAGGAAAAGATATACCAAGCATTACAAAGCTGGAATAACCATGTTAATATTAGACAAAACAGACCTTGAAACTGGCAATATTGCCAGTAATATCACTAAGTTTGAAGCCATGAATTTATACTGAAACATTAAATTTCAATCCAAATCCACAAAGTACCTTTTGTTCTTCCTCCTTTCCATATTTCTAACTCCCTTCTCCAAGAGTGAGAAACCTGGCTCCCATTCACCACCATATATTATTCATTGGCTCAAACCCTACACAATATAGTTTCAAAATGACTAACAAATATGGAAAGCAAGCCCACTCTAGCAGGAAATATACAAAATGAATGTGGAGCATCTGATAATGCCAGAAAATTAGAAAGTGCTCAAAAACAAATAAATAAAAACCCTATTAACAGGCGCATGTCACAGGGACAGAGGAGCCAACTGAAAGAGCTCCCAGTGGCCAAAGCTGGAACAATCTGAGCAACAAAATAAAGTAGTATTACATCATAACCCAAAGTACAAAATAAATATCCATGAGGCCATATTGCTAAAATACATAAATGATGAAGACAAATCTCTCATGAAAGAATTCCAAGCAATTTATGTAGATACTCCACCCTCATGGAGAGGAAACATTGTGGGCTTTGGGCAGTGACTTCCTTCTAAAGAGTACAGCATAGAGGGGGAGGGAAGGTAATCTTACTGTGGATAAACCTGATAAACATTCCTTCCGCAAGGTGATCAAGATCAATGTCAACAGTGAAAAATTATATTGTTCATATGTACCCTTGATATGATGGAATGATGATGTCCCTTTACCTCTGTGTTCTTCCCCTGAAAGACACACACACAATCCCAGTCCATTCATAAGACAAAGGCCAACAGAAGAGCATCCTGTAAAATACCTGACTCCTCAAAACTATCAAGATTATAAAACGTAAGGGAAGTTTGAGAATTGTACAGTCAAGAGGAGCCTAATAAGACACAACAATTAAATATAATATGGTATCCTGGATGGGAGCCTGAAATATAGAAAGAACATTAAGCAAAGCTAAGGAAATCAGAATAAAAAAATCTGGATTTTAGTTAACAATAATGTATTTGGTTCATTCATTATAACATGTACAAAGTGATGCAAGATGGTAATAAAAGGAGAAAATGGGCATGAAACATAGGGAACACTGCACTATCTTCTCGAACCTTCTCAATGTTCCTGTAAATCTAAAACTGTTCTAAAAAAGAATGTCTATTACAAAAAAGATCTAGTACTGATTACTGAATAAAGCTTCTTCCACATTAAAAAAAAAAAAAAATAGTGGTTCTGATCTTTCTGGTTATTTCTCCCATCTATAAAGTGGAAATAAATACCCACCCATGTTCAATGATTAAACGAGCAAACTTATTAACCTAATATTTATATTTGTTGAAATAAAGAAATATATGAGTATGTGTGTATTTGTGTATTATACATTAGCTGTCTCTGCTAAGAAGTCACAAAAGTAATAGCATACCAGAAGTAATGAGAATACCTAGTGATGGGCTCCCAAAATAAATTCTCCTCTAAAAACCAACAGGTCTCTTTGGAGAAAAGGTTGATTCCAGTGCTCAATCTAAGATAAACCTGGAACATATTTCTGCACCAAAAAATAATAAGGAAGTAATCAAAGATGATGAGGATGTACCCATAGGACAGAGGAGTGAGCTTGAAAGGACCGCACTGGCCAAATCTGGGTCATATTGAGCCTCACTATAATGAAGATATAAATGATTATAGTATGTGGAGTAAAATAAGAATCTATGAGTTCATATTGACATAAATAAGTAAATCAGTCTTACTTTACAGTAGAATGCCAACTAATAAGCATAGAGAAAATTATGGAGTAAAAAAAAATCATCATTGAACGCTAAAATTAGTTTGATGACATTTACATAGATCTATGTAATTCCTTACAAATTACTTACAAAGGGGAACACAGAAATTCTGCAGTAGACACACCTGAAGTAACCAAGTGACAAAAGCTAATATCACCTACATTAGCACAAACCTTCTGATAGGCACTGCGGAGGACACAATAGTGCATGTCTAGTATTCCTGCCAAAAATGCTTAACTTGAATTTAATCAAGAAAAAATATTACAAAAATATAAACTGAAGAATATTCTACAAAAATGAGTGGTCTTTAAAATGTACCAGTGTCAAGAAAGACAAAGAAAGGCTGAGGAAATGTCCCAGAATGAAGGAAACTAAAGGGACATGGGAGATTCTGGAAAAGACTCTTGGTAGAGTCTTTTCCAGAATAGCTATAAGAGATCTATTGGGAAAAAATGCTATAATTTGAATATTACTGTGGATGAGGTAACAGTACTTCAATCAATACTAAATTTCCCGATTTGATTGTTACACTGTGCATATAGAAGAGAACGTCCTTGTTCTGATTTCTGCCACCAACCTAAATGAATTTGGAAGTGGATTCTTCCCCAGAGCCTTCAGATAAGAACTTGACCCAGTGGAATACTTTTAATTCAGTCTTGTGAGATCCTAAGCAGAGAACCCAGCTGACCTTGCCAGGATTTCTGACCTTTGAAACTGTGAGCTAATGAATGGGTGTTATTTTAAGTTTGTGGTGATTTTTGTTATGAAGCAATAAAAGAACGAATACAACCCTCCACCCACTCATATACAAACACAAATATACGGGAACACATATAACCCACTGATAGACATGAAATACATCTCTAACAAGTGTTGACATCAGGAAGTAGTTATGAATGAAAAGCAAACTGGCTTAAACAGATAAAAATCAGGCTGGTTAAAACATTGTTCCCTTCAAGACAGGTTGTTTTGGATAAACTTCAATTCATGGCGGAATTTCTGCAGTGATAAAATACAGCCCTCAAAAGGAGAGATGCCAAGGGTACACATCCCTTCTTATCCTAAACACACAAAATAAGACCTCCTGAGCACTTCAGAAGAGCATATATTGAAAGCTGTGCTTGGAACCAGAGCCTTTTAGAGAAGGCAGGAAAGGGAATGGAGATGGGCATTAAATGGCTCGAATTCAAATGAAATGCTAACTTAACACTATGATCAAATTAGATTAGTAAAAGAGATTTTGATTTATACAGTAGGCCCCCTTATGTGCAGTTTTGCTTTCCAGTTTCAGTTATTCACAATCAACCATGATCTGAAAATACTAAATGGAGAGTTCGAGAAATAAACAATTCATACGTTTTAAATTGTGTGCCATTGTGCATATCGTGATGAAGTATCACACCTTCCTGCTCCATCCAGCACAGGACGTGAATCATCATCCCTTTGTCCAATGTTTCCACACTGTATATACCACCTGCCTGTTACTCGCTTAGTAGCCATCTTGGTAGTCAGACTGACTGTCACAGTATCACAGTGCTTGTATTCAAGTAATCCATATTTTACTTAGTAACAACCCCAAAGTACAAGTCATTAAAACTATATAAGTATTTATGGGAGGTCAGACAATTAAGTTTTCCTAGAAAAAGTGCTACATACCTCATTGCTGAATATCACTACGGTCACCTTCGAAGTACTCCCCTTGGGAAGCCATGCACCAATGCCAGTGGCCTAGTCCACCCTTCAAAGCAATTCTGGAACTCTTTCTGGAATGGTCATCAGATCTGCCATCGTATTACCCTTGATGTCCTGAATGTCATCCAAATGTCTTCCTTTCAATATTTCCTTTATTTTCAGGTAAAGAAAGAAGTCATTGGGGGCCAGATCAGGTGACTAGGGAGGGTGTTCCGATACAGTTATTTGTTTGCTGGCTAAAAACTCCCTCACAGACAGTGCTGTGTGAGCTGGTGCACTGTCGTGATGCAAGAGCCATGAACTGTTGGCGAAAAGTTCAGGTCGTCTAACTTTTTCACGCAGCCTTTTTAGCACTTCCAAATAGTAAACTTGGTTCACTGTTTCTCCAGTTGGTACAAATTCATAATGAACAATCCCTGTAATATAAATAAAAAGGTTAGCAACATTGTTGCAATAAGTTTGCAAACTTAATTGTCAGACCTTGTACATAGGTAAAAACATAGTATATATTAGGGCTTGGTACTATACATGGTTTCAGGTATCCACTGAGGGTTTGGGGACATATTCCCCACAGGACTGGCGTACTACATTCTCTTCCCAAGAGTTCAAAATCTTTCATAGCTGTTATCACATTTGCCCTCACAATGATCCTTTGGTCCTTTATTCCTTCTTAAAATCCCAATGTAATGTTGTCTCTAGCTTGACCATCAGATGAAATCCAAAACTGTTTCCAGAGCAGTGATTTTATGCCAACTTATCTCTCTAGTCTCATATTCCTGCCTCTCTTCACACTCAGCCTGTAGGTTCACACAACAGAACAAGTCCTCCAATGACAATCTGGGTGGTTAATGCTTTTCTACCATTTTTTGCAGACTATACCTCTGCCTCAAATGCCCTTCTCAATTTTATCATCATGGTAAATCCTCACTTACTTATCTTTCATGATGTAGGAAATACGGGTTCTGATTTGCACCAGGTCTCCTGGAGAGCAAAGGTTCCAAGTATGGAATGAACTCCTTTTTGATCCTAGTTTATTATGCTCTCCATTTTAGATTAGATTGCCACTCGCAGAGATACAGTTACACAACAGCAGTTAGAAACCTCATCTTAACATTTGAAGATTGCAAGCAAAAATGAACGTCAGTAAATGAATCAAGTAAGGAGATAATATTGGGATTACAAACGATGATAAGTTGAGTTTTGATCATTCAGTCTTCTAGAACATTTAGAGCTTATGCTGAAATGTTAAGGATTCTTTCCAGTCTCATTTTTAGTTACTCTTTTATGTAATATTCTTTCTCCGGGATGACTTAGTACTATTTATAAATACCCTTTTATAAAACAGCTTTATTGGGGTATAGATTACATACCATAATTAACTCATTTAATGTGCAAAACTCAATGACTTTTAGTATATTCACAGAGTTGTGAATTACCAATCTAATTATAGAAGATTCTTAATTCCCTTTTGTGCTTATCTTTGATCCTACTCTTTGCTCTTCATTCACTCATTTATTTATTCAATCACTTAACATATATTTATTCAGACAATGTAAATTCTCTAGAAACTTTCATATGTAAGGAAGCAATTACAATACCAGGTGGTAAGTCCTAAAATGAGAGAAGGATAGATATAAAATACATCTCTGCAAGGATAGAGGTTAGGCGCCTAATCCACTGATGATGGAGAAGGGATTCTAGAAGGAAGTGAGGTCTAAGCAGAGACACAAAGAGTGAAATGGATATTGTCAGATGACTGCAGGGGTGGGGCAGACATGAGGTAGTCAGGGAAGAGGGTTCGAGTCTAGACTTTTCTGCTTATGAAAATCCAAGTAATTTTTTTTACATGAATGTTCATGGTAGCTTTTTTGGCAATATTCAATAACTGACAACACCTCAAATGCCCATCAACAGATAAATGGATGAATTAACTGTGGCATACCCATGCAATAGAACACTACCTAGCAAATTAAAGGAATGAACTGTTAGTACATGTGACAATTTGTAGTGAATAATAAAGCCTGACATAAAAAGAGCAAACACTAAATGAGTCCATCAACATACAATTCTAGAAAATGAAAACTAACACCTAGGGACAGGCAGCAGATCAGCGGTTGCCTGGGGACAGAAGTGATGGGTGGGTAGGGATTACAACAAAACGTGAGAAAACTTTCGGGGGTAAGAGAAATATCCACTATTTTGATTGTGCTTATGGCTTCAAGGACGCATACATATGTCAACATTTATTAAATTCTACACTTTACACATGTATAGTTTACTGTATGTCAACTATATCCCAACAAAGTTGTTTTAAAAAAGATGTCCCGGTTTGGATGATCAGTTATATGATATCCTCATTAATAAAGGACCTGGCATCTAGGGAGTGTTTAATTAGTGTTGGCTATTGGTTTTACAGTTAATATTAAAATACTAATATTAGTAGAATCCTATCTGCCACAGCCATAAAGGCCAAGGAATGAAGCTAGTTCTGATCTGCAGATAGGCCCAGACAGCAGATTTAAGAGAGGGGCCTGGAGAGCTAGTACAATACTTGAGTATTGTACTAAGAGCTTGTACTAAGAGCTTGTACTAGAGTATTGAGCTAAGAGCTTGAGTTTGGGGTGGGGGGAACAGTACTGGGTTAAAATCCTAGCTCTGCCATTTACCAGCCCACTCAAGCCATTTACCAGAAGGCTTACCTGTCCCCCACTCATAATTAAATATCTCTTCTTCTGTGTTCCCTTAGCACTCTGTGGACATCTCAGTGTATTGTTTTCTTTGCCACAGAACACAACATCCTTAAATCAAACAGCTGTTTTATACCAAACTTTGATTAATCTGCATGTACAGTAAGATAAAATGGGCAATAATATAGTAAGGTTAAAAAAGAATCCTATGAAATATGAAGTGGCATGCAGTCATAAGAATGAATGAGATCATGAAAAATCATCCTTACTTTACACCTCTTTCTCTGAAAAATATGTACTTAAATTTTTATTGTTTTATAAAAAATATGCCTACTTGTTATAACATGCAACTATAAATATTACAGAAACATCCAACAACAAAAAATTTTAAATCCCCTTTCCTCTACGCCTCCAGAGAGTGTGGAGGTAAGTCACGGTTCACACATTTAGATATCTCAGTTCCTAACAAGAAGATCATGTTCCAAAGAAAATAGAAATAATTTGGAAAAGAGAGGGCTCAAATATGTTATAAGAAAAAGAATGACTATGTTTTTTTTATGACAGATAATTTCAGTAAATGTTACATTGAAGTAGTTTTGAATAACACATAACACCATTCTCAGTTAATGAAAACAGAAGTAGGAAATCTTTTTCTAATTACTGTCATCTTTTAAAAGCTCACTCTTTTCAGTTCAATAAAAATCTTTAAAATATCGTCATCATTTTCTAAACCTGGAATCAAGCTTTTCAACATTTTTGGACAGAACTTCCTACAAATTTATAGCTGAACTATTCCACTTGGAAACTGTCTTCTTCCTTTAGGAGATATTACATGTCAATTCACTTCATTGATTTGCCTATCTCAATGTTCTCAAAAGTCATTAGAATTATAAACCTTTAAACAGTAAAAGAAACTGTACATATTATGTAGTTTCAGTTTTCTATTTTATAGATGACAAAATTAGATCTTAGAGAGACAGTGATCTGACCAAACTCACACAGTGATTCGTAGCAATACTTGGTCTAGAAGTCCAGATTCCTAATGCCCAGTTTCACTGCCCCTTCTCCACAAGTTGCCTCCCTCAGAGAATAGGTTCCTGAACCTGGGATATGAATGAAGTGTTTTTTCACAAGCCCACCTTTGATTGGAAAATTGACTTAACCACAGCGGGACACCTCCTCAAGCTTTTCAAGACTATTCTAGTTACCACTGCTGCATAACTAATCACCCCGTACCACAGAAGCATAAGACAACAAGCATTTTATTTTGCTCATGATACTTGCAGGTGAGAATTTGGGAAGAACTAATCTGAGCAGATGGCACCTCGTCTCTCATGCAGTTGCAGTTAAATACAGAGTGTGCCCAAAAAATGTATACACATTTTAAGAAAGGAAAAAGCTGTATTAAATTTGTAATACAATGAATGATGCTAGCTTTCATTTGATGAACGCCATCTTTTGAGCGAACGTCTTAGGACACATTGCTACCGTAATTCAATTCAACTTGGAAAAGTGATACATAGATAACATCATTTAAAATGTGTACATTTTTTTGGTAGCCCCAGTATATGCGGTAGCTGCAGTCATCTGAAAGTCTGCTGAGCAGGATGCCCAAGAGGGCTCACTCACTCAGGTGGCCATTGGTGCTACATACTTAGTATCAGCTGCATTGCTGGCTAGAATGTCTACACATGGCCTTTCCAGCATGGTAGTTTCAGGTACTTGCACACGGTGGCTGGCTTTCTTCAGAGCAAGCGTCTTGAGTCAACAAGACAAGAACTACAAGGCCTTTTCAAAATTATGAAAGCACCACTTCTCAGAAGTTATCCAACATCACTTCTACAGCATTCTATTCCTTACAAGCAAGTTACTAAAGCCCACTTAGATACAAGAAAGGAGACAGAGCCCACCTCTCAGTGTGAATAGTTTCAAGTAATTTGTAGACATAGTTTAAAACTGCCACATGGTCACAGAGAGAAAAATCAGTGGTAAGCTAGGAGATATAATATAAAGGTAGAAGAACTGATCAGTGACCTACATCCATCAAAGAAACTCTGGAAAATGGAACATACTCCTCTCTTTGTTTCATCCTAAATCCCTACACTAAGAGTGAGAAGCTTCAGCTTTATCTGGTTTCCAACACGATGCATTTGACATTGGAAATAAAGTTCTAAAAAGAGATGACCTAGAAAGCCAAATGATAATCTTCAAAGTCAGGAATTTGAGTTACAAATCAAGTGTTTCACATTGAGTTAATGAAGGACCAAAGAGAGTTTTTATCGTTCCTCCAATGAGCCTATTGAATTAAACTTTAAAAACTTCTTGGAGAGCTGTGGCTCTTTCTTACTTGAATTGCATGGCTCCGTAGAACCCAATGTGGAGACAAGTGCTTAGCAAATTTCAGATGATAGATGATGATTTAATTAGAACAGAGCAGTCCATAAATGTCTTAGTCCACAGAAATACCAAGGAGACTGTAGGATAGATGTCTACGAATCCAAGAGTTAAGATAAATAATGGAATATTTTCAAGCATTTGTGATTTCAGAAAATGAAAAATCACAACAATTTCCAACGGCACTGATAAGGGCTACAAACACATCTTCACATTGTAAACTATATCAAGAGACATAAAGATTGAAGGAAACCATCAAATACTCACTAGCCTGTCAAACAGGATGCTGAATTAAAAAATCATCTCCATTTCTGATTTGTTCTTAGCCTTTCCAAAATGGAGCTATTTAGGGGTAGGTCAGAAAACATAATGGGTGTGTTATAACATAAGGACAAGAGGTCTCATACCATGAGGAGAGGAACTATTTATGGAGGTCATAAAACTATTTCCCTCCTTCAAAACCTCATTCTTGCCAAAAACTATGTAAAGTTTTCAGATTCCAGAAGGTTGATTTAAATTATTGTGAAATAAATTATTTAAATTAGGGTTTAAAGGTTGCATGGTAAAGGAGAGCAGAATATGTCATCCCAAAATGGGCCACTTTGGCATGTGGATTATTTTGAGCTGAAAGCAATCAAGATCCAGCAGACTGACTTTATATCCCACATATGAGTGAAATCATATGGTTCTCGACTTTTTCTGTCTGACTTATTTTGCTTAGCATGATATTCTCAAGATCTATCCATGTTGTCGCAAATGGCAGTATTTCATCTTTCCTTATGGCCGAGTTTTATAGAGACACACACACACACACACACACACACACACACACACACACACACACAACTGAAAGCAATAAATAAGACAAACAAACAAAAACTCCTAGACACAGACAACAGCTTACCAGAGGGTAATCGGGTGGTGAGGATAAAGAGGATCAAATATATTGTGATGGAAGGAGAACTGACTCTGGGTGGTGAACACACAATGCAATATATAGATGATGTATTATAGAATTGTATACTTGAAACCTATATAATTTTACTAATCAATTGTGGGGACAGAGCCAGGAGTGCAGTTTCCAGGCTCTCGGCCTCAAGTGGAAAGATGCTGGCTCAGGTAGTAAATGGCCAGCAACTGTGATTGGATGGCCAACAGCTGTGGCTAGTTGGCTGTCAGCTGTAACCAGTGAGCCATTGGCCACTAATGTAACTGCTATGGCTTCGCTAGCAGCAAAATGGGGGCTAACAAGAAGATGGTGGCTGAGCCTGCAAGCGGTGCAGTGAGGCTTGTGAACAGTGTGGCTCCTGCTTCCTGTTTCTCTAATCCAGCCTCCAGTGACACCATAGTGATATGACTTCCCTACCTATGGCTCCGTGGGTGTTCCTTTTTGGCCTAGCCATATCCTGCGTTCTTATGTGGGGAGCGGGAGCAGAGACCCTGCAAGAGACCCCACACAACATCAATATACCCCCAATAAATTTAATTAAAAAATGAATAATTTTAGCCATTCGCCACCCCCCAAAAAGAGCAACCCAAAACAAAAAAAGACCCAACAGACTGAGAGAAAAGCTTTTACCTCTCCCTTAACTGCCTAAAAAAATAAAGGGCCTAGCCCAGAAAGAGAGCCATTACCAGAGATAAGTTTTTATCTGAAAGACTTGCCTGCACTGCAGGGCAAAGACCTGCGGACATCTGCTCTTCACAGCTTCCTGTGAATCATGCTCCTCCCCTTGGAAACCTCAGGTTCCTTAGCTCAGGATGGATCATAAACCTCAATTGCCTGAGTGCCTTTGAGTCTCACTGTCCGTGTGGGGCTTCCGTAGGTAATTAAATTTGTTTTTCCCCTGTCAATTTGTCCTAAGACAATTTAATTATTAGACCAGTCAAAGAACCTAGAAGAGAAAATTTTTCCACCCTTACAATCGCCCACCACCCAAAACCTTAAGGAGTTAAAAGTCAATGACTTATCATTTCTTGTAATTCTGTAAAATGGCTGGGTGGTTCTTTCACTGGTCTCAGCTGGGTTCACTGACATGATTGCATTCTGAACTTGGCTGGAAGAGGCAAGATGGCTTCACTCACATATCTGGTACCTTGGTGCTGGCTGTGGGATGGGGCTCCTTTGTTCTCCTGCACTGGGCCTTTGTGGAGGACAGAATAATGTTCCCCCCTAAATATCCTGTCTTACATGACAAAAGGGACTTTGCAGGTGTGATTAAGTTAAAGATCTTGTGATGGGAAGATTATCCTGTAGTTTGCAGGTGGGCCCAAGAGGATGGATTCTCCTTTACAGCCTCTAGAAGGATGAATTCTCCTTTACAGCCTCTAGAAGGAACTCAGCACTGCTGACCCATTTTAGATTTCTGACCTTGAGAATTGTAAAATCATAGGTCTGTGATCTAAGCCATTGAGTTTGTGGTAATTTGTTACAGCAGCCATAGAAAACTAATATAGCTTCTTATCCTCCAGCAGGCTATACCAGGTCTCAAGGAGTGTGTTCCCAGACAGCCAGCCTCATTGCACAGTTTGCAAGCTTCCCCTTGTAGGAAGTCCCACTTGCTAAATCGCAGTACATGGCCAAGCCTAGAGTCAATATGAGAGGGACTTTTATTCTACCTCTTGATGGGAAACATGGCAATCTCATTGGCTGCATATTGCGATGGGAGGAAATTGTGTCTATTAAACATTCTCTCAAAGGGGTATAATATGTTTTAAGTGAGTAGCTTGGCCTGTGCTTTGAAAATCTTAACCCTTTGATTCAATCTCTTAGCTTGATGCTTAAAGTTGAGATTTTCATCTGTCAAACATTCCATAATGCCTAACCCAGTCACCACCCTGTCACAGCTCAGATTGATTATGACATTCCCTTCTCTGCCTCTATCTGCCTTCTGTTTCCCCTCCCAACCCTTCTCCTCTCTTCCTCTTCTTTCCATTCTCGTACTACTTCCAAACGAACTTCTCAGATTGCTGAGCCACTGAAACATCAGTGTTTTATGGAGTCTACAATGTTTTCAAGTCTTTCTTTCCCTTGGAGGAAGTTAGTTTACATGCACTTTTATGTGCCAAATAGGCCTTGTAACTCAATTCTGAGATATTGATTTGCAAGAAATGCAATGCCAATTGCCAAGGCCAAGCATCAATGGCTATTAGGCATTTTTCCTGTATATTTCAACTTGAAGGATGGTATTTGTTGGAGACATTTAAAAAGGCAGAAAGAAATCCTCAATGTCCTTTAAATTTGCATTTCCTTCATCTATTAAGTGAGAAATAAAATTCATTAGAACTCTCACAACATTAACAGAATGTATGGGTAAACTTAAAATTTGCATCTGAATACATTCAAAAACACCGGTTTCTGCAGAACTTGAAAGTAGATACAGGGACTATGCTAGTGAGAAGAGAAATGAATAGTACTTTCTTGCCCAAAATTATCAAAATTGAATTCTTGTATGTTTTGTCACATGTGTTTAGTTTTAAAGCAAATATTGGTCCAGACGTAGAACTGTGGGTTTCTTGAATAAAAAGTTGTTATCAGGTTTTTGCTCGGGTTATATAAGTGTTACAAATTAGCTTATTTGGCTAACTGATAAAACATCATATGAGTTTCATAAAAGTCAAAAGAACGGCACTTTCCAGGTAATGTGTGTTACCAGGCCAGGCTGACCAACAGGAAACCTTAGGAGGGTATGATTTTGGGATGAATTTACCATAACCAGTAACCTAATCGTCAGGCTTACAATTCCAGAAACCAGATTTTAGCTGTTTCTAACAATCCCAAACTTTCTATCAACTATCTTGCTCTGAATCAAAAGGCCCTCATGAGCATAGGATTTGAGCACAGAGAAGTACATTTTCACAGGTCTCAGTGCCATGATGAAAACTAATCGGGTGTGACTGTCCCTTGACAGCGTTCACCTGCCGACTGAGCTGAATGTTGGGATCTCCCAGATTCAGAAACGAGCAGTTCCTACCCTAAGCTTCTTCCCTGATGCCACATTTCTAGATGGTACATTGTAACTTCTCCATGCCGTCTTTCTTTAAATATGTCAATATTGTTGATTAATCCATAGTGTAGTGAAGGGTGCACAAATATGTGTCATGGGTCACCACCCTCCCTTCCTAAGCAATTGTTCATTTGAAAACAATTCCTCTTTCCCACTGAATACTGCTCAGCAAGGCACTTCCGATCAATGTGAATTGATACATGAGATAAAGCTACCAGTGCTGACACATAGGAACTTAAATATTTAGTAAATATTTAGTAAGGACATAAATGCTTATCTAACTGGATGAATGAATAAAACATCTCAAAGCCTGAAACTGCAAACAGTTGCTCTTGTTCTATGTCTACAACAAAGTCTCCTAGATATTAGGGATACAATCAACAATATATTCAATTCTCACATTACCAAACCCAGTTATTCAACTGTTTTTCTGTTCCGCTTGCCTGCTTTGTTTGTATGCAGTGTTATGAGAATGTCACCAGAAAAAGGAGTTGAAATGAAACTCAACCTTTCTTTTTCTTCCTTCTTTCCTTTCTTCCTCCTTCCTCCCTTTCTCCCCCCTCCCTCCGCCTCTAGCTTCCTCTTCCTTCCTTCCTTCCTTCCTTCCTTCCTTCCTTCCTTTCTTTTTCAACTCTCATGATAATACTAGTGGTAGAAGAGTTCCAAATTCTGTTGTCAAAGGTAGCTTTGGAAAATTATAGTTATATTTTATGTCATTCAACGAGAATTTTCAAAATGCTTTTGGTGTGAAACCATCAATGTTTTGGTGGCTGACATACCCCCAAGCAGCTTCTAGCCTAGGTGAAATAATGAGACTTACACAGAAACATTTTTGAAAAATAATACAATATACATTCCCAATCCAAAATGTGTCATAAAAGCACTAAACACAATGTTGTACAAAGACCTGGCATATTGCCTTCTATAAACGAAATGATCCATGAATGTTGTGTGAATGAAGGAAGTGATGGAGGCATAGTAAATAATTCCAGTTTTAATTATTTCATAGAACCTATAGATATTTAGGTTCTAACAAAGTTCTTCACACATCATCGGAGTTCAATATTAACTTTCTGCCTAGTACTACCCTTGGCTAATCGCAACAGTCTCTGGAGTTACCCCAGAGAAAGGCAAAGGGCTTATTCTGGAGTCTACTGCTCTCTTACCCCATATATATAGTAAATCTCCAAACAGCTTTTCTATCCTCCTAATAATTCCTTAACCATTGCCTCGCTTCCCTCTATCCCCTGGCCACCACCTTGCTGTGACTATCAGAAATACTCATCTTACATTGTTCCCCTCTTGCCTCCCTCCAATCTACTCTAATTGCCACCAGAATGGCCTGTCTCAACAGCGGATATCAGGACACTGCCTTTTCATGGCTCCCCACGGATAAAGTAAATTCAACCTAAAGTAAACTCTTTGGCATGGTATACAAGACCTTTCTTAGTCCCGTACTTGCTTACATTCCCTGCTATTCCACTGTCGTTATCCCACTCTAAATTTCAGCCAGACAACTCCTAAGGTACCCAAACGACAGCACTCTCTCCCATCTTGGTTGGATTAGATTCGTATCTCTAATTTAGCCTCTTGCCTGGAACTTCCTTCCCCTGACTCTGCCTGGCTCACTTCTAATTGTCCTTAAGATCTCCCTTTAGTCTGCAGTCGCACCAGAAAGCTCATCTGTGATGCTCAAGTGTCCTGTATTTACCCTTACTGTAGCAACCATCTCTGGTTTTAATTGCCTATTAATTGCCTATATGTCTCTCATAACTAAACAGCGCGCTTCTTGTAGGGCCTGAATATATCTTATTTATAGTTGTATTTTAGTGCCCAGTTCATGGTAGGAACTAAACACACATTTAACGAAAGAGAAAATGAATGAACAAGCACACATGTGGCAGAGAACAGGGGTTATTAGAAGTAGACTTATTGATCTATTGCCTCACTCCCAATAGAAGCTAAGAATCCCAATCCTGGGCATTTTTAGGAACTTCTTCAAACAGTTGCCAAGACCACAGTGCTGGGGAAAGTCAAAAAGACATTCAGGCCACCTTAAACTAAACCTGCACTGTCATCTTGCAGACCTGCTTGCTGGAGTCCAGAGGACAGTCTCCAAGCCACCCACCCTGGGAGAGTGCTTGAGAAGCTGAGAACAGCACCCTGGATTGCAATCAGAGTTGGAGGAGACCGAGGTCGGTGGATCAGTCAATAATCAGTGTACCCTCTTCCCCACCCCCTCACAGTATCCAGAGAGAAGCTAAGCCGTGCTGCTTAACTGCGGTTCCGATTTTACGCAGTGCGCTTCTGCCATCTAGTGGTTCTCTCACACTTTCCAACAGGCCTTCAGCAGCCGTGGATCTAAGCGCTGAAAACCCAGCAAACCAGAGGCAGAGAAGCAAACCAGGACGCCAGACTTCAAATAGTGCCCAAGTCTAAGCAAATTCCAAGTAGAGAACCACAGTGTTATTTCTACCCCCTGGCTCATTTGTAATCTTTCGAGAAGAGATCATCTTAACCAGTGTTCAATGAAATATTAATACAAGGTGGAAGGTTTGTGTCATCGGTAAGTCAGTCAAACTGAAAAACACTTTTGAAACTGGCTTTTATTTCACTGGGAAATAAGAAATGATTTTAATTTATCATGGATTGATTTTTTTTTTTTTGGTTCACTTCTCCCAAGTAATTCTAAATGTGTCACAAACATTCCCTAGAAATCATTTTTACCCAACCATGAGGGAGAGAATTTCACAACTGAAAGAAAAAGCTAACGGTCTCTGTTACTCTCAGCTTGTAGGTGCCAATACAGCCAAAGACTACACTGCTGAGATTTAACAAGAAAAACATTTCAGGGAGCATGCCTGACACGGATGAAAATGGTCCTGGTTTCCGAGTCTCTGAGGGAAGCTGCCACTCTTACTGCTTTTTTTCCCATGGTGTCCCTAAGGTAGTTTATTAAAATATTAATAGTCTGTTTGCTCTGGGATGGTGAGCTGGGGCAGATCAGCCATACAGGAGCGCATCAGCATGCAGAAGATACTTATCTCGTCTGCACATACCTTATGCCTGGAAACATTGGTCTTGAAATGATTCTGAAGACTACAGAGCAGCAATCAGCAGAAGCAACTAGAGTCTTCCCCAGTAGCTTGAGAAAAACAGAATTTCTCGGGCAGAAATATATATAAAACTTACATCTTGTCAACAAAATGACCAATGCCTAGAGCAAGTGATAGGGGCAAGAATAAATGAACTAGTGAGAGATCCTGCCTCTTACTTTCAAATCGGCTTCGTCTTTCTAACTGCCCCAATTTTATGTATATCACAGCTTCCAGTGTCCTCGTAATGTGCCCTTCAACTGAAACTTGCTAGCAGCTGGCTAACATTTACGAAACCCTACTCAGTCATTCCACAAGCTCCTTGAATCCTTTACAGTCTGTTGAAATGGGTTTGCTGTTCGTTTAGTAAACATGGAAAGGGGGCAGGAGCTGTCTGAAAGATACAACAACTGGTGATATAGGGGACGAGCCCCCAAATGATGTAGGATAATTTCTCTGTGAGTTCCCAAATGATGCAGGAGATTTTTCCTGTGAGTGAGTGAGTGCTGGGATCCTGTCTCCTGAGACCGGAGAATGGAAACACGGACCAAGGAGAGACAAAGAGTTGTAAAAGAGGACAGTTTATTGAAAAGCAAAGAAATGCAGCTCCAAGCGGGAAGGGGTCCCTGAATGGGATGCCCCCTGACTGAGGCAAAAGCTCTTACTTTTATACCTTCCCTTGCCTGTTTGGGGAAGGGGAGCTGGCGCCTTTTAATGGAATTCGTCTACCAGGTTTGCTGTTAGCAGATCCTGAAAGGATTAACAAAATAACCCATTCCTATCTATCAGATCTGTTCCATTTGTCCGGCCAAAAGGGATTTATGAGATAATTTATTGACCTCAAGGCGCTGTTACATTTTGTCCTGGAGTGAAGGAGTTATCTCAGAATCTGGAGTTTTAGGACATGGCTGTCTTATGTTTATTTTAGCAGGGACCTTCTTGTCTGCCTAACAACGTGCTAACTAACCTGTCTCACTGGTAAATTGCACTTAAAAAATAGATATGCTTGGGGGGGGGCGGGAATCAGCTAATCCAGGTGTTTGATATCCTATAAGAACAATGAAGTCACTTGCTCATTAAAAAATTTAAATAAGCTGTTTTATCATGTTGACACAGCCTTAGAGCATAAAGAACTATCTTTAGGTTGGCAACAGCCTGAGACATGAGACTCACATTTAGTATATAAACCATTCTTACAGAATAAGCTAAGTGAAGTGCTTCCTGTCTCGTCATTCAGCTAGGTAAGGATACAGGATTGTTGGACGAATTATCTACTTTATCTTTCTGGACAAAAAAATAAATAAAAAAGATGACTGACGATGTTCAGGTTTTTAAAAGTACTCATATTCACAAAACACCTTCTTGAAGAAAGATCTGTTTTTAAAAACATAAATCAAACATTCACCTCAGGGGGGAAAGTCCTTAAATAGCCTTACTCCTTAACACTTGTACTGCATGCCACTAAACAGGAATGACAGGAGAATACTCCAGTAAGAATATAAACATTGGACTAAGGTTTTCAGGGACATACAAAGGAACAAAAATGCTGCCTAAATAACAAAGTCTACGTATGAGGAAGCTTTAGACTCTTCTGTTAATTCTGCACTAGCAAGTAATTAACAAGTGGCTTAAAATACAGTTTTATTAAAATGACATTCTCAACCAACAGACATCTCAAACAACATGATGTCTGTCTGAATTGCTTCTGCAGTGATGGGGGTGGTCTTCATAGAATTATGATATTCCTCTGCTGAGACCAGTTACTCCATCCCTGCCCCATGACATCATAAGGCTTCTGGGACCCCCTATCCCCACCCCGCCCCCAGGTCTCACACAGTGGCTGACTGGTGTTAATGTGTCAGGTTGATTTAGACATGAATCCCAGTTCTACCACCTTTTCTTGTCTTTGGGCAAATTCCTGCGTTTTCTGAGCCTGTGTGCCTTATGTGTAAAATGAAAATAATTATTAGGTTAGCAAATGCTGTTTTTGTAAGTCAGGTACGATCAAATATCAGCAGTTTGGTCAGTTCTACTTCTTCAGTCACAACTCTCACAGACCTGGGAAGCTATAGAGGAAGTTGACTCTGATCTAGACATTAATGTCCATTTCTAGCTAGCTGATGGACAAATTGTGGGAAAAGCTTATTCAGGCAAAAAGATCCCAACAAGACAGGTTCACAGCCAATTTATCTGTCGGGATCTTTGTCAGCAGTGTCAAAGGGCTGTGTAAGTACACAGGTACATGAATTTTTCAGTACCCTGCACTGGAAGGGTGAAAAATAATTTTAGAGTATCTAAGGAAGCAGGAATTATTTTGAAACATATATACATACATATATATATATATATATATATATATATATATATATATATATATATATGACAGAGCGCTGCACTTAAAATAAAAATATATAGAGGAGAATGCCTACTCTGCAGTGAACTAGCTATGACCTTGGCATGTGGTCTAATCTCTTTAATTTTCTGCTTCCTCAGCTATAAGGTGAAAATGCAGTGGGTGGGGCCCCAAGTGGCACACAGCGATGATAACAGCTATGATGCATTTGGCGCTACTGTATGGCAGGCACCGTACACTATCACCTTAACTCCCCACAACCATCTTATAAGGAAGGTATTAGTACAAAAGTTCCCCACATAAATGAGGAAACTGGGGTTCAAAAAGAGTGCGTTCAAGAACACACAGACGTTAAAAGGTAGAAGTGAGATTTGAAACCCAGCAGTTTGATTCTGGAACTTACTGGCCTCCCAACATGTTACATTGCTTTTAATCAGAAGGCCTCAATTCTAGTCTAGGTTCTATGACTTATTTGCTTATTGGACCTTGATTTCCTCTTTAGCCTAATGAAGAAATTGGACTAGACTCAGAATTGAAATGATTTATCTCAAATACCCACCCTGATCATTTTTGGTTGAAGCTTCCAGGAGCACAGTGCTCAGAAAGATTGCAAAAGCCACGTCTTGGTTCAGTGGGAACTATGATTAACGAATGACGTCTGCCAAGGGTGGACAGGTGAGCATGGAGGCACTTTAACTTATTTGCTATTCCTGGGAGAGATAAGGGACCGTCTGACACTACTATATTCCATTTTCTATCCCGCATCTTCTCTCAGTAGCTGCTGAGAGGGCAACGAAGGGTGGTCTGGTCAAGCAAGGACTGCCTGAAAGGAGAGAGCTGTCTAACAGAATTTTCTGCCTTGTTGAATATGTCCAATATAGTAGCTACTAGGGACATGTGGCGATTGAGTCCTTGATATCTGACTGAACAGGTCCTTTTTAAATCTTTTAAAATTTTAATTAGTAAAAATATAAACTCAAACAGACCCATTTAGCCTATGGCCACTCTATTGATCAGTGCAATTCTAGAACAAAGGTCAGTTGGCTATGGATGAACGCCGCATGCATGAAAACTGGGGGGAATTCACCCAAGAATCAGAAAGTCAGGGTAAGGTAAGGTTTGACTGAAGGAGATGCTGAGGAGGGATTTGTATGTCACAGCCGGTATGTGATGCCAAGGTTAGAGGCAGGCATGGAAAGCAAGTAATTAGGAAGAGTAGGAGATTAATGATCTGACTTCTTGGCTGTGTAAATGCTGTGCTAGGGGCTCCCTAATAATTCTGAAATGGGAGGGGCAGGGCTTTGGTCATTTGAATGCCAACTGTCATGCTATGCTTACGGTAAAATTTGCCCTCTCTTCCCCACGCATTCCCAACTACCCCGGGGAACCCTCCCGAATCGCTACCATTCCTTAGTCTTCCTAATGGCCAATGTCTACCCACTGGCTAGATGAAATAGTCCCAACGACTCAGCATTACTGTTACCAGGGGAATGATTAGGTCATTCAATAGTTTTGTTACCAAAATTCTAATTGAATTAGCCTAATCAAAGTGAGGAATTATCAGGAAAGGTATTGGAACATCTCATGCAAGCATTAAGTATTTGAGCCATGGGAATGGATACTGCTATGGTTCCTCAGAAAATGAGATTCAGTCAGGACGTCCTGTCTTTCATGTCAATTTCAAGCTTTCCCATTCCTCTCTTTTTGTACGTTAGCTATCCCTGCTTTGCCATGTCATTTTGGAGGGCAAGATGCCTAGCAAGAACTTCATCCAGTAAAGAAAGACAGCCTGAGTCTCTGTTTCCAAGTTTTAAAATGGCAAGGAAGGAACTCTGGTCCATCCTTTGTCTGGTGCCAGCCTTGAGCTCTAGGGAGGAGTGGGTAGCAGAATCATGTCTGAAAGTGGGCATTCCTATAAGAAATCAGAGTTGGAATGGGGCAGGGGTGGACAGTTCCCAGAAAGCAGGGACAGAGGAAGTGCTGTCCCAGAAGAAAGGAAAGAGAAGTCAGGAAAACAAAATAGTAGGAGGAACAAAAACAGTTGGATGATATAACACACAGACAACACATATTCATTAGCAAAGGCATTTTTTTTTCTCATAGAGCAGACCAAGC
Source organism: Rhinolophus hipposideros (assembly GCF_964194185.1). Lineage (NCBI taxonomy): Eukaryota > Metazoa > Chordata > Mammalia > Chiroptera > Rhinolophidae > Rhinolophus > Rhinolophus hipposideros. Next base: position 17,227,755 of record NC_138059.1, on the reverse strand, counting down.
ATGATAGGGAACTCTGCCATCTACAGAAGCAGGATGATTGTTTTCCCTCTTATTAAGAACCAAAGGAAAGCAACCCAGATGCTTTAATTACTTTGATTGTGGAGGTGAAGGAGAGCCTTGCTTTTAAATGAATATTGTCTTTATCCATTAATTGTATCAGGAAATTGAAGAGACGCTTTGGTTTTATATTTAATTATCTCAATACCTATTGAATAAAAAAGTATTTTTGCCTCATTAGCAGTAAAGTGTATAGCGATCATGATGGATCATTCGAGGCATTATTTCCCTATTTCTGGTTCTAATCACTATATTTAATAAGGAAGAGCCAGGTTCAATAAAGGATACATCTGACTTCAAATGATTAATCGATTTTTATAGAACTCCCATGCTGGCAATTTCTTTGGGAAACTGACAAGATATCGTCAATCACAACTCCCTGCTTGCACACCCAGTCCTCCCCCACCAGCTTTGTTCTGGCTAAATCAGCTTCCATGGACTGTCTTGGGGCATTTTCACAAAGGTGCGGTCCTTTGTCTCTCACATCCTGAATTAATGCTGTAGGTAATTAGCTTCAGGGGCTGAGGTCTCTTTCATCTGGATGCAAGTCAATTAACATGTTTTACTTTGCTGCTGCTTGAAATGTGAATCTCTTCCTTTCATTCCCTCTTTGACTCCCCTCCACGGTTACTTTAATTAGGATGTCAAATTGTATCCTACTGTAGGGAGCTGAACTTTCTGAGATTGTTCCAGGACAGGCTGTCATGAGTTGGGGGGGGCAATTGTTCTTTGTAATGTCATTTCCAATTCCTCTGGGCAGGAGATGAACTATTCTTGTGCATTAACCACAAGGAGTGAGTGAGGCCATGACAGCCTGCCGATGCTGCAGGTCCTGATGAAAGCACCGAATCAGTAGGAGATCGGGTTGGAGGGACTGAACACGGCTCTTGGAAAGGGAATATAAGCCAAATGAATACATAATAATTAAAAAATAAAATAAAAGCCTGTGAACTCTGTTGCCAGTGCATATCAGCTACTTAAAAACAGGCATATGGCTTCTTTATTGCTGTGTCTCCGGAGACTGGAAAAGGGACAGCAAAACCCTGATGTGTCTGCTGCCACTCCCCGTATTCCTTCCTCCATAGGTGACATCTCTAATCACTCATGACGCTTTCCTACTGAGCCCACCTGTAGACACAGACTGCTACCGACAAACCACCAATTGATCTTAGTTGTCACAAAAGACAGAATCAATTTGCAATCCTAGGTCTAGAACACTGTCAGCGTTTGATAAATACATGTTGCATGAACGCATAAATGAAGACATGTTTCTAGAGAGTCTGGGGCTTCACTGCTACCACCCCCACCCCCCGCTTTCTTGTATTTGGAATTCGTATTTGTGGTGTGTGTTTGTTCCTCAGATGGCTTCCAAGGAATCATTTCTATTATTGTTCCTTAATGTAGATTCATCATATTACCCTCCAACTTTATCTAAATCACGGGTAAAAATATGTGTTTATCCTAGTATTCAGACCCATCTGGGCTGGACTGGTGACGTGGGTCTGAGAATAGAATCCCAAAGCATGAGATCTGAGGACATGAGTTTGGACCTAAGACCACGGTTTAGCATAGAAGGGAGGTCAGATCACAAATACTGAATTTGTCACTGTGATCATTTGCCAGCCCACTCCCATGACAATGATGAAGGGTCAGGGCCAGTAAAAGCTACCAAAAGCTAGTTCCATAAAGTAATCATGACATGGTACAGGTATCAACCACTGGGGGCCCTGGGCAGCCGTGGGAAATGCCACCCTTTCAACAGGGTCAGCAAGGCTTCTTGGCAGCATGGGTGTGGACAGCAAAGATTAGGGGCAGCTGTTTTGACCTCTTCCATCATTATTCTAAACCGTTCACTTAGCTGCTGCATTAGGATTGACTCTACCAGGAGCCATCACCACAGGGAGCTGGAGTCAGATCAGAGGCAAATCAACGGCAGACACCACAGGGCACACAAGAGGGCAAGGTTTATCACTTACAGGTGGGACACCGGGTGAGGATGCTCAGAATGGCTTGGGAGTAGTACTGGCATCGTGTGCAGCCATTTCTGGCAAGCATTTGGGGAGAGATGAGAAGAAATGCTATTAGCGTATGATGGTTTAGCCTTTAGGGACAGAGAAATTCAGGTTGCAAATATCCTGAAGAGTTTACTACCTCAAGCACTTTGAGCCTAAAGGGCTAGAAGTGAGACACACCCCCCCCCCAAAAAAAAAAATATTTCAAGCGAGGAAGAGTATTTTCTTCACAGCAGTTTTATCATAAAATGCACTAATATGATACCTGATGGCAATGTAGCATTCAACTTGCTACGAAGGGAACACCACAGAATTCAGACTCAGTCCTCCAGGAGTACATACAAATTAAGAATACCTATACACACTATAACAGCTAAATAAAAACCTCAAAGCAAACATTTCTATCACATAGAGGTCATTTTCCTAAGAGGACTGCAAGCTACTCTACGCACAAAAATATATTATCTAATTTTCTTGACAAAAATAAAAGCTCAGAAATTCAAAATGACAGGAGCCAGTGCTGTATGGCGATAGAGAAATCTAAGCAGTCCAGAAAATTTGATTAACTCAATTTGTCCCAGTTCCTTAGGGAAGATTCAGAAATAAAAATTACTATTTAATAGTCCAAGTCGTACATTTGGATTGAGAAGATCTTTCTGACCTTTTTGCATTTGTTTTTGAGCCACAGTCTTACCTGAACGGTCAGAGCCATTGGAAGAAAAAAACATAATAGCAATATTGAACCTCCAAAGTACAAAGAAGTTTCTATCAACCCCGAACCTCTAGCCTGGCCAAAACAACAAAGCAATAAAATCAAGGGTTTGGATAAAAAAATCTTGAATGTTGTTGAGTCGGCCCTAAGCATCCTCAATTTCTCTGAAGAATGAAATAATGTGAGCCAGTGTTACATAAAGCAGTCCCCAACCTTGAATGTCCATTGAGAACTTGTTATACCAGGTTGCTGGGCCCTGCCATGCCCCCAGAGTTTCTGCTTTAGTAGGTTTGGGCAGGGGACCCAAAATGTTCATTTCTAACAAATTCCCAGGTGATGTTTCTGGTGCTGCCGAGGGAAGCAGAATTTGAATTGAATGCTACTCGTGAAATGATTGATTACCACAGTCTCAATCAGTTATTTCACTGGGCTTGTGAAATGATACTATATCTATCTCTATACAAATACAGAGGGTGCCAAAAAATGTATATATAAGAAAGGAAAATATTAAAATTGGAATACAATGAATGATGCTAACATTCATTTGATTTATGCCATCTTTTGAGCAAATGTTATACTATACATTGCTACCATAATTCAATTCAACTTGGAAAAGTAATACATAGATAACGTCTCTTAAAATGTGTACATTTTGGGCACCCCTGGTATATACACGTGTGTGTGTGTGTGTGTGTGTGTGTGTGTGTGTGTGTGTGTGTTATTTTCGCAATCATCTTTACCATTTGGGGCTCTTCTTCCTTCATATAGATCTGCATTAGCATTTGGTATCATTTCCTTCCCCCCCTGAGGAACTTTCTTTAGCATTTCTGTTAGGGCAGATCTTATGCCAATGAATACCCTCACTTTTTTATTTATATGAAAATATCTATTCCTCTTTCATTTTTGAATAATAGTTTGATATATAGAATTCCTGATTGACAATTTTTGTTTCTAAACACTGAATATGTTATTCTGATGTCTTCTGGCTTCCCTTGTTTCTGATGAGAAGTCATCTATTAATCACATTGTTCCTCTGTAGGTAATTATAATTATCTTATTTTTACCTTTTGTTTTAAGCAGTTTGACTATGAAGTAACTAAGTATGATTTTTTTCTTTGTATTTTTACTGCTTGTGTTTTGGTGAACCTATTAGATACGTAAATTTAGAAAAATTGGGGTAAGTTTAGAGTCATTAATTCTTCAAATATTTCTCTGCTTCTTTCTTTCCACTCTTGCTGGAATCCAGTTGTATATATGTTGGAACACCTGATATTGCCCCACAGATTTCAGATCAGGTAATGTCTATTGATTTATCTTCAAATTCACTGACTCTTCTTTCTGCTATCTCCAAACCACTCTTGACTCTACCTAGTTAATTTTTTCATTTTATTTAATTTACTTTTCAGATCTAGAATTTTCATTTGGTTCTTTTTTAATTTCGATTTTTCTGTTGAATTTTCTTAGCTGTTCAATCATCAAGACTATATTTTCCTTTAATTCTTTGGTCATATTTTCTTTTAATTATTCAAACGTATTTAAAAGAGGTGCTCTACTTTTCACTAAATCCAACAAGGGCCCTCTCAAAGTCTGTTTCTGCAGATTTCCTTTTTCCTAAGTATGGGTCACAATTCCCTATTTCTTTGTATAATTATTAATTTTAGTTGAAAATTGTACCTCTTAAGGAATATCTTGTAGCAACTCTGAATTCTGGCATGAACTTCTGAGGAGTTTAGTGTTTTGTTCTGATAGACAAGTAATTTTGCCTGTACTCAAGTTATAAAGTCTATATCTCCCTCAGAGTGTTCTTTTAATAGTAGATTTATGATTTATTTTATTTCAGTAAAGTTACTTATTTTTGACATATAGCTATAAATATTTGTTCTGCCCTATTGATTATTTTGCTCATTTGGGAACTCCAATTGCACACATGTTGGTTCTATTCTGTTTATCTTGCATATTTTCTTGAATAATTTCTTGTCTCTATTTTTACTTGTTTCCCCTTGAACATGTATTCGCCACATTATGCTTTATATAATGTCTACCTGCTTTTATATTACTTTTAATTCAGTCTTTTTTTTTGGAAGAATTTGTCTAGTTCACACTTAATTTCTATTATCTTTCTATGTCCTTCTGCTGTCCAACTAGCTCATTTGCGAAATGTTTTAAGTCTTGTATCTGCTATTATTTCATAATTTTGGTCATATTCTTAATTTCTGTTTATTGATTTTGAAATTCTGGTGTCAATTTTCATCTTCTTTGTAGACAAAAATATGTGTGGTTTTTTTTTTTCAAAATGATTTTATTGTCCATGAAGATTTTTGGTTGATTTTCATCTTTCCTCTTACAATATCTTGTAATTACTTCTGTTGTTTGTGTGTTTAACTGAGACTATTAGAGAAAAGTTCTCATACAGGTTAAAAGTAGGCCAGGAAAGTATTCTCAGGTTTACACTTGAAGGAATCCCTCTTCTGTGGTTATAGAGAAGTATTTAAAAATATGACATTTTTTTAATCTACTTCTCTGCTACTCTGGTCTAAGCCTGATTCAGGAAAGCTTCCTGTTTTTATCATTTTTCCTCTAGATATTTACAGGCTTTGCTTTCCAAAGTGCTATCTTCACCTGTATTTTGCTTTTTTAAAAATTTTAATTTAATTAATTAATTAATTTATTTATTTATTTAGTCTATATCCTCTAGATCTCTGCCTGTCTCACAAGTATTTTAATCCAATGTTCCCATCTTGATCAACATGAATTCTGTTCTGAGCAGATTTTTCAGCATAGGTCTCTGTGCTACTAATAAGCTATTTCTGGGATTCTTGAAGCATGGGCTGCTGCAGCACTGTTTGAATTTCCTGTGGTTTCCTAAATGGTTCCTCCTAGTTATTTTGCACTTACTCATGAAAAAGGAACCCTCCAAAGACTGCTCCAATTTTTTTTTTTTTTTTTTACCAGTTGTTGTCAGATTCATTTACTTAGGTTTGTATTCACTATGTAGTTTTCCCCTTTGGGAATAAATTGATAATTTCTGGTTTCAAAGCATATAGGATCCTTCCATGCTGCTCTTTGTCAATAACGGCGCAGAACTGCTGGTCCCCAAAGGCATGATCATTTGGATTGAAATATTAATGTATTTCTTGACAAGTACTCAGGAAAGGTTGCAACTAGATCCCATCAAATGGAAATTTCTGAGGCAAGTCACATGACATGGATAGGACAAGAAAAAGAACTCCAAATGTTCAAATGAGCTTTCCTTTCTTAATGTAAAAATCTATCCATCACTCAGGGTCCAGTGCAAATATTCCTTCAGGAAATCTTCCTTGATTCTTGTGATTTTTGTTTACCTACCCATGTAAATTTAACCTACTTCTATTCGTTCTCATAGTATCTCTAGCTATGTTTTTACACCTTTATTATGGACATGTTCATTGTTTATCATATTTTTACTACTTACATAACTATGCCTGAGTAGATTTCAAGACATTCTAAGACATCTATATATTCTAATGTGTGTGTTTTTTCATATCTCCAAAGGCTAGTAGACATTTAGGTATTTAATTAAATTTATTATCAAATATTGATGAGTACTTGCTATATTTCAGGCACTGTTATAGATGGCAAAATTTTAAAAAGTGAATAAAAATGTATCTATTTGAGAGACCTGGAACAGTTACTATCTGCTGCTAACATTTCTGCTACAGATGCAAAGAGAAAAGTGTCCTCAAGCTTTCTGTCTGTCTGATTGTGGCAGCCGAGATTGAATGGGGAAAAACAGAGAGAAAACGTAATGACACAGGAAAAAAGATGGAGAGAGAATTTTTTCCACTCAGAAATAGCCTTGTGAACAGTGAAGAGCCTTTTTTTTTTACTCCAAAAAAAAGAAAGAAAAAAGAAAAAGAAAATTTGAGTTTTTAAAAAAAGTGAATAAAATGGGAAAAATAAGCTGTCTTCCCCATAGAACTTGCATTCTAGTGGGATAACAATAGCTAATACCTATAAAGTGCTTACTAAGTGCCAGACACTGGTCTAAGACTTTCAGATACATGTTAGCATAGTTAAACCTCATAACAACCATATAACGTAGGTACAATTATTGTCTTGGTTTAGATTCTCCAGAAACAGTCCCTAAGGCAAGGATTTGTGTGCAAGTAGTTTATTTAGGTAGTAATCCCAGGAACCACAATTGGGTTGGAAAGTGGGACAGAGAAGGAAATGATACCATAAAATATGGGTTATTAAGTCAGTTATCATAATATATAACTGGAGCTTAATCTTGTTGAGAAACACTGGAACATGAGCATAATAAACGTCAGAGTCATCCCAAACTAGAGGTGAGGAAGCTGAAGTATTTATCACCAGCTACCCCTCTATCATTGGTTCAGGGCTCCTTCCAGTGGCCCACTCGGTGGGCTGGGCATATTTCTGTGAGCAGAATAAAAAGTTCTCTGGTAGAGATTCAGAGGCATTCTCCAGTAAGCAACCTTCAGCATGTAAAAGCAAATTCCAAGGGGATGTGGTAAGACAACAATTTTTGCTACAGTTGTTTCCTCCGTTTTACACATGAACAAACTGAGGCACAAAGAGGTTAACTGACCAACCTAGAGACCTAATAATTGATGGAGCAAGAATTCAATGCTTGAAATATGGCTCCAGAGTATGTACTTTTAACCATTATACGTACTATGTATGCCCCATCACAGTATAGAGAGAAGGGAAGGAAGGAAAGAAGGAGGATGAAAGGAAGGGAGGAATGAAAGAGCCATAGTTTCTCATGAACACATTTTATTTCCTCTACTAGGTTCAAGCTTCCAGAGAGCAGAATTCACATTTTATTCATCTTTATATTTCTCCTCATCCCTTCTTCAACCAACCCTACAACCCACCTGAATACTACCAAGAAATGTCTGGCACAGTCCTTTACACAAAGTACATTTCAATAAATATTTGTTAACGGGTGAACAAACCTTTAAGGAGATAACTACAAGGCTCTTACCACTAGGATTTTAATTATTGAAAACTATATTTTACTTCATTATACAGTGTACATTGGCAGGCTTTGGAGTCTGAATGACTTGCATGAAACATTTATTCTCAACACTTTACATTCCATGGCTCATATTCATTGATGCTTAATAAATGGTTTCCTATTTGTAATACTGCATGGCATTTCACAATTTACAAAATATATACACATTCCTTATTTTATTTCTTCATTAGTAACTTCAAATCCGTATTTCTCTACAAGTGTACTCTCAATTGCCATACATTGTACAGAAGAGGAAAACAAAGGTCAGAGTCTATAAACATGAAAATAAAGGTAAGTTTTATTGGATTATTTTTCAGCAAATATTCATTCTCCCCACCCTGCCCCCCCTTTGGTGTAGAGTATATCTTTCTGGACCACTGACATAGGCCATTTGCTTTGGCCAAAGGAATATGAGCAAAAGAGATGACGTGCCTATTTCAAGCTGAGGCTTTAAGAAACATAGTGAGTTTCTTCCAGCCCTGCTGTGTTCCTGCATTTTGCCATGGAAAAGCATACCAAGGTACCTGCTGCCCCTTGATCCTGGGTCCTGGAAGGAAAGGTACGAGGCACTGACATGAGCCTGACCTTTAACCTGAAGCAGTCCTGTGAGCAAGAAATTAATTTTCATATATTCACTAGTAAGACATACTTCTGAGTACTTGCAATATTTGGGGTTATAAGCCACTGAGATTTAGGGATTGATTTTTATGCAGTGTTATTGCAATAACTGTTGACTAATATTACAGGTGTGTTGTATTTGAAGTTCTCATACGTCTTTGATGGCCAGCCTCTCAGGGCTCTCAGAGCTCCTCAGCCTCACCAAATCTTTCCCACTTGACTAGTGGAATTGTATATCTGGGAACAGAAGCTTTGCTTCTTTCGGTCCACAGGTTTAGGTCCCTCAGAGGATTCAAGACTGGTGGAAAGCCGCAGCACAGTCTAAGACGCAGGTGGTCATCCTTACATATAAGTAGATGTATTTTAACTTTGACAGCAATAAATGAAAGTGGTTTTTCACTTGGTTATCTATGTTGAATGAAGGAAAATTAACTTTCTAATAATTAACCATAAATTTCTAATGTGTTTATCTTTACCATATGCTATCCAGCGCTACCGGGTTGGGAGTCTCAAATCCATCAACCAATAAATTGTTCCTTGGTTTTCACTTCAGGGACCAATTAAAAGTATCAACATATTTTCTTCCATTACACTGGGAGTTTTACCTCCAGCTGTTGGGATTGGGGCTTCTAAAAGTATGAGGCATGATTATCCAGGGAGAAGGTACTTGAGACAATTGGAGAAAAACAGATTTCGTTGAAGGTTCATTTATGCAAGCTTGTCTATGCAAGCTTAGTGGTTCTGCCCTCCTCACTTTATTCAGAGGGCAAATGCTTTACTGAACATGTGGTGAACGATACAGCTGGCACTGCAACAGGAAAGTGCTACTCCCAAACCTGGAGGGAGCGCTCCTGGCAGGTAATCCACAGGCTGGCAATTTATCACTTCATGCAGGGACAGCTCTTCTTGAGGGTCTCCTTTTACGTCTCCTGTTCTGTGAAACTTTCCACTCAGGACTCGAAGAAATGTTTTCTAGATGCTATTAATTGTAGTGCTATCTACTAATAGGAATCAAGGAAATGTAACTGAACTAATTAGCAGGTCAAAAGGGAAAGGAAGAAGGAGTGTGCATGAAAGAAGAAAAAGAAGGAACTTTGGAGCTACCTAATCATCTGGATGACTCTAATCATCCAGAGTCAAGGTCATTCCAGTAAAAGAGGGCTTGATGGACATCAAGGAACCAGAAATCTGGCCATCAGCATGGTCCTCCAAATCACAGGCTTTAGAGTCTAACAGACATAGGTTGGAATCTTAGTTCAGTCTCAAATTAACTATACAAAGTGGGCAAGTTACTTGACCTCTCTGAGCCTCAGTTTCCTTATGTGCTAAAACAAAATGCCAACTATATAAGACTGTTTTTACAGACTTCGGTGCATAAATGTAAAGCAAAGTATCTGGCTACCAGTAGACACTCAAAACAATGTTCATTCCCATTTGTGGTCAGTTGAATATTTGGCCTCGATTCTTCACCCCTGTTTGAATCCACACCATTGTCATGACCACTTTGGGCAGAAGGCACTTTCCCAGCCATTGTTTTGGGCTTGACCACATGACTTGCTTTGACCAACGGATGTCGGCAAGAGTGACAGTGTCCCCATTCTGACATTAAGCCTTAAGAGGCCTTAAATGTACACATCTGTCCTCTGCACGTCCACCTTCAACACAGAAAAACACACTGGCTGGCCTGCTGGTCCCAGGAGACAAAAAACACGTGGAGCAGGGCTGCCCCAGCCAATCTGCAGAGCTACCAAACCAAGCTCAGCCCAGAACATCCAAACTCCATCCAGCCTGAACACGTCTGCGTAATCATGAATAATGGCTGTTTGAAGCCACTGAGTTTTGAGGTGGATTCGTTGAGGCTGCAATATCTCACAGATATATCATCTCACGTTCTTTGTCTAAAGTTCTAGTTGCATTTCTATCCAGGACTTATTCAATGAGTATCTTTTGCAATGCTAATATCACTGATTAGGCTCAGAAAATAGTAACCTTAATTTATTTCACAGAAACTCCTGATGGATTATTGGTTTAAATCTCAATTTCCAAACTCAGTGTATAAGAAAAGTAACTTTGTTATGATGACACTTGGGTTTTTGGTTTTTTTATTACTTTTATTATATTAATAAATCCCCTGTTCCTTCCACTGGGTAGCAGAAAAACATCTAGATTAATTCAGGGTTTCTTCTCCCTCCAGGGCTGTGTTGAAGTTTTGGAGGTTTTTCACAGGCATAATTAGGAGGGGTAAAGGGTTGGGAGGGCCAATCTTGACATTGTTGTTCCTGATTGTCGATCTCCGCAGGTCTCTGCTGGAATGTCTTTGTCTCTGTCAGCAAGGACCCAGGGTCTGATTCATTCTTGGCTAATCTCCTTTGGGAAGCCTACGATATTTCTCAATGGAAGGAAACTTGGAACTGCTCTCAGACATGCAAGAATTGTTCCGAAGTAGCTACATCTTGTTGGGGTGAAGAGGAAAACAATGCATTTGTATGGGATCCGTCTGTCTGGAAGCACCAGGTAGACATTTCCGCTCCGACTCTGATCGCCTCCCCAGGTTCCCACAGAGAAGGGGTCACAGGTCCCTTTTGCTAATAGATTCCCTAGGCCTTCCTGAGGCCTCCGCCGTTCCTCTCTCTCCTCCTGGATTGAGCATGAAATTATGGCAGATGTCCAAACGTCTCTCAGGAGTCCAAAGGGTTCCCTGTAACTCTCTCCTCATTTCTTTACCTATGAGGAGCATGCTTTCTTTTCCATCATCTGAGAGACCAAGACTTTTGAAATGCAAAGGTGAGAAAAACTTTTCTCTTCTCTCTTTTACCTGGATAATCACTACTTTGAAACACTGAGTATGTGCCTGACTTGGTTAAAGTGTTAAGGGGCAACAGGCAATTCCAAGAAAAACAACTATAAACTTATATCCATAGATATTTCAAAGCTATTTTCTACAATTGTATGTACGTGTTTCATGGAATGCAAGATATAATATGCTAAATATTACTTTACGTAAACATCACGATGAATTTCTCATAGTTTCTACTACTTAACTCAAGGAGATGTTGGAGAAATAAGTGAGTTAATAAACTGGAATTGCTATATTGATTCTTGGTTCTAGTTATGTTTGGGATTTTTTTTGTTTGGGTTTCTTTTTTTTTTTTTTTTTCAGATGTTTATTCTCTGGTCCAGCTGTACCTATGCCTAGATTAACCACAGAAGTTGCCAGCTGTGATTTTGTGATTTGCAGATGTGTTCCAGTTCCACAATGCCAGAAAAATTCAATTATGCATAGTAAGGTCATCTCTATAACGCATGACCATGCTGACATTTTACAGTGAATAGTGGCCATCGGAATACTCAGCCAGAAACAGATCGTATCAGCCTATATTATAACAGCCAAAATAACCAGGTGTGATACCACTATTTTAGCTATATTTACAGCCAAATTGAACCAGGCAATGATCCAAGCAATGGGTTGGCACTCAACCCAATTCAAGTTGAGCAAGGGTGATTTCATGCTGCAAAGTATGAACTAAAATGCAAGCCCTTACAGCATGTATTGAGAGTTCAAATAGGATAGAATCCTCCAGAGAGAGTAGATACTGAAATGAATAAGGTGGCTTCTAAGTATTACCTCAATTTGCACGTGGATATCAGGGACAAGATAGGATTATCACACACAGTACCACCCTATGAGACATTCTCTGGAGAGCTTTTTTCATGCTATTATGTTCCCCAAACATTAACATCCATGAAGTATTTAAGGAATTCTATTTTTGGCCATGATTCAGTATGAGGGAGAGGATTTGCTCTGTTACCTTAAAAAACGAAATAGACAAAATATATGAAATAATGGTTTTCAGACATTGGACAACAAGCAGTGCAGGAGAGTTATCAATGAGAGAAGAGAAACAAAAGAGATGAGCCTTATGATTTCCCATCTTGGTGCCTAGAGAGAGTTTTCAGGTTGGTTTGCTGGGAAAGGAAGCCAAACAGTGTCCAGAAGTCTTCCTTAGGTGACAAGAGAGAGTTGCAAATTTGGACAGCCCCTGGTGGCTCAAAATTACAGGGACAACAGCCAGAGATGAATGTGCTTCACACAAGGGGCAGGCTGGCCCAGGTAGAGAGCTCTGAGGACCTGAAGAGGGTTCCTTTGGATCTTCAGTTGAGTACATCTTGGTGCGTGCGTATTAGGAAACTACCTGAGACCAGAAAAGGAATCAGTAGGAAGAGCCCTAGGGCTCACAGAGCAGAGAATAGTATGTGTTTCCACCTGCCAAAGTTCAAAAACCTTGCAATACATGAGGTATCAGGTAGACTACTCCAAAGGATATTGCCTCAGTACTGGCAAAATTAGTCCTTGACTAAAGACTGCTCTGGTCTCACCTTAAATTCAAACCTTGAAAGGATCAATCTGCTTCCAAATAACTTAATTGTACCCAGAACAAGTATCAAAAATACTTAAATGTACACAAAAGTACCTAGCAACCAACAAGGTAAAATGTACAATGTCTGGCATCCAATAAAAAATTGCCATGCAGGCAAAGAAACAGGAAAAAATATCATGAGGAGAAAAATCAATAAAAAAAAATGTTCATTTTTTTTTTAACATTTTTTTGAACTCATGAAACAGATGCTAAAAATAATAGACAACAACATTAAAACATCTGTTATAACCATCCTGTGGATCTTCAGGAAGGTAGAGTAAACCACGAGAATGTTAAACAGAGACATAAAAGGTACAAAAAAAATAATAACCCAGCATCAAGTTTTCAAGATGAAAAGTAAAATGTCTGTAATGAAGAACAGGATTGACAAGGAGATAAACAAGGCAAGAAAAATGTTAATGAATATATAGCAATTGAAATTATACAAAATAAAAGAGAGAAAACTGGCTGAAAAAAATAATAAACCAATGTGAGCTGTGAAACAACTCCATGATGCCAAATATATATGTAACTGGAACCCCTGAAGTAGGGGTGTTAGACAAATATTTGAAGAAATATAGCTAATTTTTTTTCCAAATTTGATGTAAACTATAAACCCATAGATATGAGAATCCCAATAAACCCTGAACTCAATAAAACTACTCCAAGGCACATCATAAGAATATGATTAAAATCAGTGCTTAAGAGAAAAACCTTAAAAACAGAGAAAATAGGCACAATCAAACATAAAAAAAGAAGAAGAAAATGACTGCAGAGTTCTTGTTGCAAAGAATGTAAGCCTGACAAGAGTGGAGCAACATCTTCAAAGACCTGAAAAAAGTTTCAATGTAGAGCTCTGTGTCCAGTGAAAATACCTTTCAAAAATGAAGGTGAAATAAAAATTTTGTGACAGTATGAAAGTTCAAAGAATTCATTATCAGTAAACCTCAAATATAAGAAATGTTAAAGAAAGTCCTTCAGGGAGAAAAAAAAATGATACCAGACGGAAATCTGAATCTACACAAAGATGAAGGAAACCAGAATATATAAATACATCGGTAAAGGTAAAACATTCTTTTTAATTTTACAAATATCTCTTAAAGATAATTGGCTGTTGACCTGAATAGACATTTCTCCAAATAGGATATACAAATGGCCAATAGACAAATGAAAAAATGTTCAATATCACTAATCCACAGAGAAATGCAAATCAAAACCACAATGAGCTATCACCTCAAACAAGTGAGAATGGCTATCATCAACAAGACAAATAATAACAAGTGTTGGAGAGGCTGAGGAGAAAAAGGAACCCTCATGCACTGTTGGTGGGAATGGAGACTGGTGCAGCCGTTATGGAAGGCAGTGTGGAGATTCCTCAAAAAATTAAGAATAGAATTATCATATGACCCAGCAATCCCTCTCCTGGGTATCTACCCCAAAAATCTGAAAACATTTATCCATAAAGATATATGTGCTCCCATGTCCATTGCAGCTTTATTTTTGGTTCTTTCCAAGACATGGAAAGAACCAAAGTGGTCTTCAACAGATAATTGGATAAAGAAGATGTGGTATGCATACACAATGGGATACTATTCTGCCATAAGAAAAGATAAAATAGTACCATTTGCGACAACATGGACGGATCTTGAGATTACTATGCTAAGCGAAATAAATCAGACAGAAAAAGTCGAGAACCATATGATTTCACTGACATGTGGTATATAAAACTGAAACAATAAAAGAACAAGACAAACAAAAGAAGAAACAAAAACTCATAGACACTGACAATAGTTTAGTGGTTACCAGAGGGTAAGGGGGTGGTAGATGAGGGTAAAGGGGATTAAATATATGGTGATGGAAAGAGAACTGACTCTGGGTGGTGAACACAGAATGTGATATACAGATGATGTAATACAGAATTGTACACCTGAAATCTATGTAACTTTACTAACAATTGTCACCCCAAGAAAGTTGAATTAAAAAAAAGTAAAGACTAATAATGAATTGTAGGATATATAGCATATGCAGGATTAAAATGCATATCAACAACATCATAAAGGTCTTGAGAGAGGAAATGGAAATAAACTTTGTAAGTTTCTTATACTATACAGGAAGTAGTATGACATTACTTAATCATAGTCTATGATCAGAAGAAGCTGTATCTAATAAAACCTAGGACAACTATTATAAAACCAAAACAACGAGTTTACCTAATAAACCAACAAAGATGATAAAATGAGATAATTTTAAAAAACTGAATTATTCCAAAAGAAAGCAAAAAGAAGAACCAAAATACAGATGAGAAAATCAGAAACAAATAGCAAAATGTTATATTTAAATGAACCATATCAAGTTTCACTATATTAAGAGGCTAGAAAAAGGAAAAGGATAAAATAATTTCAATTGACATATGTAAAAAAAAGCACTTGAAAAAAATCTAACATCCATTCACGATAAGAAGTTTCAGTAAAGTAGGGTGGAAGGGAACTTCCTCAACTTGCAAACGGACTTCCACAAAAGACCTACAGTAACATTATACTTAATGGTGAAAGAATAAAAGCTAGAATAGAGACCAAGAACAAGGAAGGATATCTGCTTTCACTATTTCCCTTTAATGCTGTACTGCAGGATCTAGCCCATTCAGTAAGACAAGTAAAATATCTGAAAGTAAGAAGTAAAACTGTCTTTATTCACAGATGATATGATCATCTGTGTGGAAAAGCCTAAGGATTTCACCAAAATACTACCAGTGCTAATAAATGAGTTTAGAAGGATTTTAGAATGAAAGATCAACGTACAAAAATCTGTTGTGAATCTGAATATTAGAAATAATTATGAAGTGAAATTAAAACACAACGTCATTTACAATAACATCAAAATATGAAATACTTAGAATAAATCTGACAAAAGACGTCTATGACCTGTGCACTGAATAGTACAAAATACTGGAAAAGCAAATTAAAGGAGGATAAAAAAATAAAGAGTTATATCACATTCATGTATTAGAAAACTCAATATTACTAAAATGTCAATTCTCCCCAAATTGATTTACAGATTCGATGCACTATTAATAAAAATGGCAGCCGGCTTTGTGTGTGTTTGGAAACTAACAAGCTGTATCTAAAATTGATGTGGAAATGCAAAGGATGTAGATTAGTCAAAACAATAGAATCCAGAAATAGACCCACTTATATATGGTTAACTGAGTTTTGCCAATGTGCTAAATTAATTAACGCCAATAGGATCATCTTTTCACCAAAATGATGTTGAGATGATTAGAGATCCAGATACAAATAAATAAACTTCAACCCTTATTTTCCTCCATCTATTAAAATTTCCTCAAAATAAGTCATTGGCCTTACTATACAAGTTAAAATTATAAAACTTCCAGAAGAAATCATTGGAGGAAATCTTAGTTACCTTAAGTTTGTCAAAGATGTATTAATAGGACATGAAAAGCACAAACTACAAACATAAAAATTCAACAAATTGGACTTCATCAAAACTAAATGATTTGCTCTTAAGGAGTCCATGTTACAAAAATAAAAGAGCAGCTATGGGCAAAGATATTTGCCAAACGACTTTGCAACCCTTTTTATAAAGGTCCTTATAGCTCAATAATAAAGAGGGAAACAACCCAATAAAAAATAGCAAAAGAATTGAACAGGCATTTAACCAGCATAAATACGTGGAAGGCAAAATAGCCCAGCAAAATACGCTTAGCACCATTATTCATTGGTAAATGTAAATTAAGCCACAATACATATCACAACATACCCACTTAGAATGGCTCAAACTAAAGGGCTGACCATACCAAACGTTGACAAGGAGATAGAGCAACTGAATCCTCATACATTGCTGATGCGAATATACAATGGTTGGGAAATACGTGACCACTTCTTTAGAAGTCAAACATACACCTGCCATTTGACCCAGCCATTCCATTCCTGGGTATTTACTCAAGAGAATGAGAGCACTGTCCACACAAATTTGTACACAAATGTTTGCAGCCCTTTATCTGTAATAGCAAAGAATGGAAAAACCTCAAACATTCACTAATAGACAAATGAGTAGTCATACTGTGATATATCTACATAATGGAATACTACTCAGTAAGGAAAACGAACCATCGAGACATACAATAACCTGGATGAATTTTAACATAATTATGCTGAATGAAAAACGCCAGACAAAAAGCAGTCTACCCTATTATTCCATTTATATAAAATTCTAGAAAATGCAAACTCATCTATACCAATAGAAAGCAGATCAGTGTTTGCTGGTGATGGGAAATGGGAAAGAACTGGATTACAAAGGGTCTGAGGAACATATTGAAGTTATATATATGTACACTCACTTTCTTGACACCATTCATGGTGTCAGTTTTATACATATCACAAATGCACACAATTGTACAATTTAAATATTTGCAGTTGATTTTATGCCAAGCATACCTCCATAAAGCTGTAAAAAAATGGTATTTCATGAAAAAACATAAAGTTTGCTTGGTATAGACTATCAGAATCACTAAAACTCATTTTGTATTTCAACTAGATGCACAATTAGATTGCACTCATCCCCTCCCCCCCACCTGACCCTCCCCCCCACACACACACACCGTTCTGTGTAACCAAGTCACTGAGCTCTGGCCAATAAAATCAATGAAAGGTGGCAGAAACGATAAGCATCACTTTCAAGCTGGGCCCAAAATGCCTTCTGAATGATTATGCACTCTTTCTTTGAAGCCATAATTTTACTAAGTTGTGATTCCTCAGAGAACTCTGGGCATGACAAGCCCACCAATTGGAATAGGCCTGGAACCCTGGCTCACTGATTGAAACAGAACTGCCTGAGCCATCCCTGTGATTAGATCCACCCTCTTTGAATGTTTCCGGAGTAAAAAATAAACACACATTTGTTAAGGAAGGAAGAGTCGGAGGTGTTTTCTTCAATAGCAGCTAGCATTACCCTCACAATTAGAGAAATTCATTCCTTTTTTGGGGATGATGCTATGACCAAAAAAAAACAACAACAACAAAAAAACTACAATTTATGGCATGAGCTTAGCAGTCAGGTGACGTGGTGAGAAAAAAGACATAACAGACTATATATGTGGAGAACTCTGTTGTGCTCACTTGGTAAAACTGTGGTACAGTTTTCACCTGTGATAACTTGGAGAGGAGACCAGTCCCCTACTGAGACATTAGCAATCCCTGTCTATTCTTCACATCACCTTCTCCTCGACAGGTGTCAATTCTCCCTGTGCTTCTCTTTCTTTCCTCCATGATGAGATTTTAGAATTTTATTTGATTTATTTTTATTATTTATTTTTCAATTATAGTTGACATTCAAGCTTATTTTATATTAGTTTCGGGTGTACAGACATTTATATAATTTATGAAGTGATCCCTCAATAAGTCTAGTACCCACTTGGCACTATGTATTGTTATTACAATATCATTGACTATCTTCCCAATGCTGCACATTTTATCTGCCTCTATTTATCAGATCACTTGTGACTGCGTTTAGGGCATACCTGGATAGTCCACGGGGGCTATCTCCCCATCTCCAGATCCTTAACTTAAGCACATCTGCAAAGGCAAAGTCCTTTTTTTTTTTTTTTCCCCAAATAAGGTAACATTTCTAGGTTTCAGGTATCAGGACCTGCTACCTTTGCGTGCCATTATTCAGCCTCCTACGCCGATAAAGTTTTTCATTAGCTATTTTAAATATGTTCGAATGATTAAAGGAAACTATGTCTAAAGTTTCAAACAAACTATGGGAATGATACCTCACCAGAGAACATCAATGAAGAGACAGAAATTGTGAAGGAGAACAAAATAGAAATTTTGAAACTGAGAAGTAAAATAAATGAAATTAAAAATTCCTTAGAGGGGCTCTAGCACATTTGAACAGGCAGAAGAAAGAGGAGCAGAATGTTGGTAAATGTCACAAAGAAACTTCCTACATAAATTCAGGAAAAAACAAGTAATTCCAGTAATACCACACTTTGCAAGAAGAAACTTTTTTCAGTGTGGTGAAGAAAGAGTAGAAAGGAGCAGATGTTGGCTAGTTATGGGCTTATTTTAGACGGCACGTGTTTTCTAGCTTTCAAACATTTGTTTTTCTTAATGAAGAAATATTATCAGAGCCTCTGTGATCTGGGGGACACCATCAAGTATACTAACATACACAGAAGGAAAGGAGACAAAGGAGCAGTATGTATTGTTACTGTGGGTTGTGATGTAAAAAGTTTGCAAAGTGTTGGCTGAAGAAGATGCTAGAATTCTTTTTGAAGACAGCCATCTCCTTATAGAGGAGGTCACTTATTGGTTCGAATTCCTACCTGAGGTTGAAGCCAATGTATTGACTATCACTTGGCCAAACTACAAATGCCATTTGTCTTCCGTAATGGCTCTCACATGGAATAAGGAACATGTGGGTTCCTCTAGGGCCAGACTCTATTGAATTTGCCTTAGGAACCAAAATTATCAACATCAATAACTGATGAGAATTTGTCTGTTTCCAGGTATAATAAAGAAGGGTTAAGTGTTTGACCCATGCGACCTCCTTTAATTCTGCTGCTCCCGTTTTACAGACTGAGGTTCAGGACAGTTACACACTTTTCAGGACAGTCCACATTTACGCAGCTACCCAGAAACTGAGCTGAGGTATGAATGGGTGTCATGTGATTCCAGGAGATCCAAATGCTGTACCATGAGACTTCCATCCCTCCAAGATGACATATGTGCACCTATATTCTATATGGGAACATATTTTAAATGAAGATAAAGGCTCTCATTTATCTCATTTTATTAGCAATATTTTTTAATTCATATACAGGCATACCTCAGAGATATTGCGGATTAGGTTCCAGACTATCGCAATAAAGCAAGTCTCACAATAAAGTGAGTGGTAATCTTTTGCTGGTGGCGGGTCTTGTCTTTAATTTAAAAAAAATGCGACATCTGTAAAGCTCAATAAACGAGGTATGTCTATAATTGACATACAACACTATATTCGTTTCAGGTGTACAACATAACAGTTTGATGTTTGTATATATTGCAAAATGATCAGCACTGAAGTCAAGTTAATATCTATCACCATACAGTTACAAAATTTTCTTTTAAATTTGCAATCATTAAGAAAAATATTGTTTATTGATCAAAAGTAAGTCTCATGGTCTCAAGAACACTCACTAGTAATACAGCAAAATAAACCAGAAAACATGCTACCAACATCTTTCACAAAGAAAAGGTGTGTTCTCCAAAGACTTCTAAATAGCTCTTGGTTGCATGGGAAGGTAGCCAGTCACAGAAAACTACCAGAGATGATTATGACAAACATTAGATAAACAGATCTGAAAAATAGAACCTATTAAGAATCACTCTAAACTGGTTCAATTGGTCTGATTTCGACATTTTTTCAGGATGTTGAAAAAATAAAAATCATATGGTTCTGTTTTCAGATTTTAAAAAAGAAGAAAGAATTCAGAAATAAGGCCAAGTGAAGCGGTCCGTGAGACAACAGCTCCTCCTTCAGTATCTGGGACGTTCTCCCTCTTCTTGTTCAGCTTTCAGGCCTCTGTCCTAATTCAAATATGTTGGTTCTCCTCCCCAGTCCCAGGAAACTCCTTTTATTAGAAACTGCTGTCCCGACTAGATTTTAAACTCACTCGCACTAAAGAGTCAGTCAGTGGCTTTGAAAAGCATAATGAGTCCCCTTAATAGCACAAGTTCAACTTCAATAAAAGGGAAAGATTTAAACTAATCTACATAAGTGGAAAGCTGGTCCCCAGATTTGGTGAGAGAAGCCCAACTATACCAGTAAGAGGAATTCTAATTCACTTGATTTTGCCTAATATTAATATTTAGAAGCTCCAGACACTTCAAACATTGCTCATTTTATCCGCCTCCACTTAATTTCTAGTCAGACCACTAGATGGCACCACTCTCCAACTTAATTTGGTCAGACCAGGCAAGACTAGAAGCTCAGCAGGTAAAAAACAGTATTTTTTCTGAAAAGATATATTAAATCAATAAACTGCTTTTAAAGGAAGCTTCAGACATAAGGAAAAGAAAATGCTTGACTTATGTGCTACTTCATCCTGAATTTTAGTAAATACTTAAGCATAGATACTTTCTAACACATAGCATCCGACAATTTCGCTATTGAAAAAATGAATAACACCACAAACCGTTTTTAAGAGCGTTATTATTCTTTGTCTCTGAGATACAGTTTCCTGAATGAATGAAAAAGCAAACAATGATATATTTTCTCTTGGGAAATGTTTCCATGCTTGTGATGAATTTTATTTTTCTTTTGGGTGTGGAGAGGTGGACTGGTAAAGCAGTTTCTACTACAGACTTTTAGCTGGCCTTAATTATTGATCCAGAGAACACACTCACATACACAAATACACGTGTGTACACATGCACCTGCTTTTCTGATAACCTGAATTCTAACACACTGCACCCTTTCCTAACGAAGAGCACCACAAGGCTCCTGCTTGCCCACCCTGTCCTGAAATCTTTTCAAAGGCGAAGTCTCCACTGTCATTCAAAGCCAACCCTGATGCTACTTCCTTTCAATCCTCCTGTTTTTATAAGCACATTTGGTTCAAGTTACCAGGGCAGCACTTAAAAGTTCGTTGGTAAATGTCACAAAGAAAGTTCCAACACACAATTCAGAAAAATGTGTAATTCCAATAAAAACCACACTTTGCCAGAAAAAAGCTTTTTCCTGTGTGGAAAAAGTAGAAAGAAGCAGATGTTGGGAAGTTATGGGCTCATGCTAGATGGCAGCCATTTCTTATCTTTCAAAAAACAGTTTACCAAAAAGTGGTGACATTTGAGAGAAGTAGGATTTTTTCTTTTTTCTTTTTTTTAATTTCCCTCCCACACCAGACTGGCATCTCATTTCTGGTCTCTTAGCGCACCTCGGCATTCTCCCTATGCCTTCCACCTGGTTTTCAGCACACAGGCCGGCCAGCCTAGGAGCTGACCTTGAAGCACGAGCTCCGCCTACTGACAACTGGGCAGAAAGACAGGCTCTCTGAAACCCACGGGAGACTTTCCAAATTAGAAGTCAATTTTCCTCCTGAATTTAGTCTAGGTTGTAAAAAAAATCGCTTAAACACACACACACACACACACAATAAATAAAATTATACTTCAAACTTTATGAATTTGGAGGGAGCATTTGGTTTAACTTTCTGCAAAAAATATTTTCAACCATGGGTTGATTATGCAAGTATATATAATGGTGACATCAGCTTTCAGTTCAATCTTGTGTATGTTAAGGGTGCTGAAAGACGATCCTGAGATCCAGAGATCTCTCCTGCCTCTGATCAGGAAATTTCCTAATTGATTCTATAACAAGACAGCAAGCATTTTCTCTGTCTATGTCTACTGTCATGGATCCCAGGAGATTAAAGAACGAGTCCCAGAGCCAGGCTGAGTGGCAGGCACCTGGATGGAGCCACACAGCAGAGTAGGTCAAAACCGGACTTTTTTCCAGTTCTGTACTGAGCTGAGCCTGGAACTGTTACTCTCCCTCCTTGCCTTAACTACAAACTGAGAGTTCTGTTCTAAATTCTTGTAATTTGACATCGTTTAGAATTATCCCAGCATTCTCTTGTTGCACGGGGCATTCACCTGACAAATGCTGATATGTCCAACACTGGTCTTAGATGCTGAATAATAAAGACAAAGAAGATACGACTGCCATCCTTGAAGCTTCACAGCCCCGCAGAGGCAACAGACAGGCAAAGAATAGAGTCTATCGTGCTAAGAGAGGAGGGGTTTACTGGGTAGAGATGTATGGCATCAGGTTATTTAATAATTTAATAATACAAAGTTGTGTGGGCAATGCTTTTAGGTTTGGGGTTACACTCTCTTCTCTCTTCTTCTTGGGAATCTAACAGGTCTATAGCTGCCACCCAGCCACTTTGAACTTATCATAAATATTCTCCCTATTGTCAACTCTGGGGTCCCAGTACATCATGTACAATTAAAAAAATATCTAAGTAACTTTTTCACCTTTAACCCTTCCCCTGCTTTCTCAAAAGCATGTAATGACCTGCTCTCACTGCGATTAGTTTAGAGGCCATAATATCTTGAGTAATGTTAAATTGATAGATTTTGTAGCCCCTGTAAAATCTATTTCCCTGTTATCTCACACCCACTAAAGCTATGGCATTCATCCATTCAGGGGGAAGGGAGCAACACCACCACTGAGAAAAAGGAAGTCATTTCCTAGGCTTTGGGTTTCAAAATAAAATTACTTAAGCTTAAGTCAGCCATTAGTCTAAAACAAGTGCTTTCACATTGCAAAAGAAAACGTTTTGTTGAGTGATCAAAGGGTTTTATAAGTACAACAAGCCAGACATTGGAGAACTGATGCTAGAAAAGTTCCCAGCGCAGGGAAGAATGACATAAGAGAGATGTCTAACCTTTTGGGTGTCAGGATAGGGGAGGAGCTTTGGGCCTGGCCTCCGTTACAAATGGCCTCACTTTCTTCTCCTGCTGTCTCTGAGACTGGAAATCAAAAGCTGGGATATAATCACCAAGGTGGATTTCGGTTGGTGGGTGGCATATGTTCCACATCCCTGAACTTGGCATGTTGTGAAAGTCTTGGAGAACAACTTAAAATTGACAAAGGTGCAACACTGACTTGACTCAGAGTAGCAACGGCTAAGAGAAGACCTGGGAGCGCTCGCCTATTACAGCACACTGTAGCACTGCATAGAGAGAGTACTCGAAAGGGCTGATGGACCAAAAGGTCAGCGAAACAGAGCTGCAGAAAGCAAGGACCTTATAACTGGCGATGATGGCAGGATGCCTGACTACCAGCATAAAACCCACAGGCAAGCGAACCAGCGGCACTCTGGGGACACCAACCAACACAGGGCACCAGTGACCAAGAACCTGAGATCTCTCAGTGTAGGGCCACGGTCCCCTCGGCTCTTTTGAAGGTACTTAATGCATTCATGTACCCAGACGATGTCTTCAGAAGGAGGAAGTGAAAGGAGAAGCCCGTGAAAGAAGGAGTGAAGAGTTGTTAGGGGATTTCAACTTTAGACTGAAATATATATATACATGTATGAAATACATATATTTCTTCACATTCATGTTCATATACACTGGGGGTGCCAAAAAAATGTGCAATACATTTGAAGAGATGTTACCTATGTATTACTTTTCGAAGTTGAATTACGGTAGCAATGTGTAGTATGAAGTTAGCTCAAGAGATCGTGTTAATCAAATGAATGCTAGCGTCATTCATTGTATTACAATTTTAACACAGTTTTTTCCTTTCTTAAAATGTGTAATCATTTTTTTGTCACCCTGTTTATATACACACAGATATGTACATACACACATGTATATTTACAGTGGTCACAGAGCCAGTTTGCTGCAGCTATTGGAAGCTGATTGCAGGCCCATCTTGCCAGCTACATGTTCAGTAAAATGTTGATAGTTTGAAATTAGCCACAGTGGGGGTATTTTCACCATAGAAATTGGCTACAATTTGTAGCAAAAAAATACTACAAATCAGGAATCTCCATCCCAGCTGAATGTTAATCATTGGTCAGCACACAATACATCATTAAATGTGTGTGTGTGCTTTTTAAATCCGTGTTTTAAACCAAGAGAGATTCAGTTACTTTTATTAAGTATTCTCTCCTATGTCTCACTCTCCAAACACACGCACATGCACATGAACACGCACTCACGCATATACACACGTGTGTGCACACATGCAATCATCATCAGAAATGAGAAATCCAGAGCTAGATGAGAACTGTTATTTCAAAGAAAAAGAGACATAAGGAGTGAATTTCAACCCCACTAGGCTTCATAAGGAGAAACATATCCTTTGGGTCATTATCGCAAATGTCAGCCACGTCTACCTCCGGCGTCATGGTGGACAGAGAACATCTGCATTGGACTCTCAGCTCAAAAATAAAGACAAAGTTAAGTTAGTCATTAGGTTGGTGCAAAAGTAATTGCTATTTAAAAGGTTAAAAATAATTGCAAACACTGCTATTACTTTTGCACCAGCCTAATAGTTACTGCGTAAGTTAATGGCTAACCCTGAGTTTACAATTCCTTATCTGTAAAATGGAGAAAAAATACCTCGACCTAGAAAGGTAGCTGAGAAGTTGGAGATGCGAGAGCCTGTCAACACTAAGCTTAACAAAGAACAAGAACGATAAAAGATAACACACTTAGTTAATTGGAAGAGATACTTTCTCTCACTGATCTCCTGATAGGCTGAAGAGAGCCCACCAGGAACTCGGGAATGGGTGAGGCGGGAACCACAGTCTGCAACAAAAGTATGGAGTCCCCTCACGTGTTTATAAAATAGCTTAAAAGTCTGCAGGTAATTATGTGGCAAAAGTCCTCCCCCAGAGGATACAGGGGCATGAGCCTCAGTGCAGAGCTGCAGCAGCACCCGAAAGACCTGATTTAGATGTGTGCCACCTTCATTCTTGGGAAATAAAATCTTAAGGCTGGGTATCTGAGGAGCTGTGTTAAAACAAAAGCAAAAGCGCTTGGGCAAGACCTGCTCACACACATAGCTCGTTGAACGCAAAATATTTACATGGCAAAGTGATAGAACTAATGCCAGCCAGCACGGAGGGGATGGCAAGGGCTGACACAGTGTAAGCCCGAGTCCGTTCACACCCCCCGTCCCCCAGGAAATATAAAGGGAGGCGAAAAAAATCAGAGAGGTGAATAAAGGCATGAAGAGCATTTTTTATTCCCAGTTAAATGTGGCATGAAAGGATGTGACCTGTGTGAAAAGGAATAAGGCTGATGATGGCAGAGAAGTGAGCGTGAGCTGGTGTTTTAATATTTGCTGTCTGCACTGGGAAGGAAGATGCTGGATAATTGCCCAAATCTCACAGCCTTTAATTACCCACATCCCAGAAGGCAAATTAAAGAATGTGTGTGCCAGTGATACCCGAAACCAAGGTTAGCGGTTCTAGAACTGTCAGGGAGGAGCTCCTTAGAAGTGGAGGAATTATCCTTAATATTATCACACCCTGTGGGTAGGAGACAGAGGGCAGAGGAAAGGATCTGAGAATCCCGATGGGCCTGCTACCCCCTCTCTGGCCTCTTTCTCAACAGTTCCCTCCTTCCAATCCCCCAGCCCACCAAAGGCTCCCCCACCCCAGTTCCAAACACAGAAACATTTCAGGCGGTAAAGTAATTGGCATAACATTTAAAAAAAAAAAAAGAGGGGGGGCCCTCAAGGGAAAGATTCCAACAGTCACACTTACAATCTATTTTAGAGGATCAAAGAGAAGAATAGTTGCAATGACCAGGCCTTCCTATCCTTCACATTCTTCCTTTGTTAGAATTCTTTGAAGATGTGACAGGGTTCTCCTGGGGTGGGCCTTTTCTAGTTAGGGTTTCTGGAGGTGCTTGATAAGGTGTCAATGCCAGAAATGGATGTATAAAACATAAGGAATAGGAGTTGGCACATAAGACTGTAATTGGGATTGATGGCAGAGAAAGAATCGGTATAGCGGGAAATGTGTGCTCTGCAAAGATGCAAAGGAATCAGCGGGAAGGAAGCTGGGCCCTTGTCAGCCTCGGCTCAGCAAAAGCCCGCTGCGTGTCAAGCTGCATATCCCTGGGTTGAACGCGCTTCAGCGTCATAGTCCTATAAGAACTAAGAATACCTTCGCTTGCACAGGGGAATTAGGAAATGGAGTTAGGGAAACTAGTTAGACTATTAATAAGTCCCAAAGCAGAACTTCCCCTGTTAGTACATATGCAAACACATGTCGTTGCTGTTATTCCCCTTGTTGTTTAGTCGATAAATCTACTCATACATATTTATTTACGGGTGCCTTGTTTCATTACTGTGCTAGACATCATAGGTTTTCAGGAGATGGTCCCTGGACTCATGACACATGAAGTCCAGCAGAAAAGCCCGCTGCGTGTTTCAACAGCAAAATCTCATGTATGATGACATATTTAAGTAAATAAATAAGCTCACGGAACTGAAAAAGAGTAAGAAAAAAAAAGGCAGTCATTTCTTCTTCTCTAAATTCCTTGAGAACAAGAAAGATCATCTTACTCTTCAGTTCCTCTTCAGCATCTCGTATAACACCTTGCACAAAATAAGAATCCCATCAGTGTGGTGGGTATCAGCTTACTGCTCCCACTTTGGAGGAGAAAGGAAACCAGGAAAGTTTGGGACACAAATGTCCTTTCTCAGTGGTGTAAGGCAGCGCTCAGTGGCCGAAAAACACACGTTTGGCTTGAAACACTTACTGTGGGTTCTTTGACAAGATGCTTTAACTCTCTCTGACTTAATTTTCTCATCTGTAAAACAGGGACAAATGTAATTTATACCAGGCCCTATTGTGAGACTAAAATTAGAGAATGCAACTGAAAAAGCTTGGCAAGATTAAAAATTGGACAAGTAATGAGTTGCAGTGATGGACAATAAGATTTCCCATCTCTGGGCGAAGCATTCCTTTCTTTAAATGGTAAATCACCTTGGGAAACGGTGGTATGCCATGCTCCCAGCACCCAGCTCATGAGGGCTGCAAACTTCCTCTGGGAGCTGAACAGCCATGTCTGTTGTAGGACACTTGGGCCCCAAAAGCTTCAAAGTCTTACCTAGGGCCTCTCCATCCCAGGATTAGATTGATGGAAGAAGTTTTTCAGAAGCACGTGAAAAGAAAAATTCTTACAGCACCTGTGGCAAAACTCGATCTTCATATCACACGGTAGAGAAGGGTCTTTGAGATGCTTCTTCACTCTACTACAGTCAAGGCCAAAGGTGAGACCAGCAACGACTGTCTTAGCAAATGTCTGGCATGTTCCAGCTCAGCCTCTTTTCAGGCTCACTGTGGCAAAACTATCCAAGGAGAACTTGAGCTTGGGCAGGAAGAAAAAGGGGAACAGTTCTTTCTTCAGTGAATACACATGCGCTCTGTAAACCTTGGCTCTAGGGTCAGAAGGCCATTCCTTCTCACTCTTCCTCTCCAGCTCTTTTATTCTAGGCAGGGCCAGGAGTAGGTAACGTAACTGCGGTACCTGAAAGCAAAGCTTGTGGAGGCCCACACCCAAGGTCATGCCTCTGCAGGGTTAAGCTGCATACAGAAAGGAACATCAAAGTGAAACAGGAATATTTTCCTGTGAGCCCCCAATGAAGGAGGAATATGTCTCTGTGAGTCCCCAAATGCTGTAGGGGACTTTTGAGTGAGTGAATGCCGGGATCGTGTCTCGTGAGATCGAAGAAGGGAAACACGGACCCGGGAGAAGCAAAGAGTTTTAAAAAGAGGGTAGTTTATTGCAAGCAAAGGGTCAGAGCTTCCGAGTGGGTGGGGGTCTCAAATGGGGGTGGCCCGTGACTGAGGCAAAAACTCTTACTTTTATACCTTCCCTTGTCTGTTTGGGGAAGGGGAACTGTTTGCAGAAGGGAACTGTTTGCAGAAGGGAACTGGAGCCTTCTAATGAAATTTGTCTACTTGTTCTGCTTGGCCATCCTGAAGGAATTAGCAAAATAACACACTCTTATCTATCAGATCTGCTCCATTTGTCAGGCCACAAGGAATTTTATGATTAACCGGCTTTGTTACATTTTGTCCTGGAGGGAAGGAGTGATTTCAAAACCTAGAGTTTTAGGATATGGGTATCTTTGTTTATTCTACCAGGGACCTCCCTGCCTACCTAGGGGCATGCTAGCTAACCTGTTCCAAAAGGTTGCCTTAAAGGAGGAATGAAATCCAAAGGGCCAACAACCAGCCTGAGGTTAGGTATGAAGAAAAGGCGGGTGAGAGAAGCCACTTTCTCTTGGAAAGGTGTGCATTATATGTAAGATTCAGATACAGGAACTAATAGAGTTAATACCTCCCCTTCCTGCTGCCATCCCTGATTCACTGGTCATCTGTCATTGCAGACTCGCAGAATCCCAAAAATATTAGTGTCAAGGCAATTGTTCCATTTTGCTCAGGTCGAGCCTAAAAGTGCTATGGACGGTTATCCTGTTGGTTGTTCCATCCTCTGTGTCCCCAAAATATTCTTTGCCTGTATCTTATTCACCTTTAACAGTGAGAATCTACCTCCCTTCTTGGCACACTGGTAGTGTTCAATATGTCACTAAGTGAAAGACTCGATAAATGCTCAAATTCATTTCAAAACACATCTCCAGGGCATACTGTTATTCTTGCCTCCATGGAGGGAATTAATATTGTCTTGTAGTTTTCTCATCAGTTAACGTTTCCAACGAAAATATATTTAAGAACACAAACCAGAAAGGCTTTTGATGAAAATGAAATTTAAAAAAATAAGAAAAGGAAGGAAAAATGTGCAAGCATAAAAGAGCCAACAAAGGTGTGAAAAGGAATTTCTGTTATGCTGTACACATCCTAAGCCAGGAATTACTATCTTGACAGCATTTGACGAGCTGATTTTCCTAGGCTGGCGAATGTTTAAGGTATTGGCAGAGGTTAAAACAGCAAACAAACATTTTTGCCTTCTTGGGAAGAAAATTTGCTTGCTCGTAAGGTGACAGTGCTGGTAAAGTAACTCTTTCCACCACCGTTTTCAGAAAATCAATGCTGAAGTATCAGATATTCCGTTCTTGCCCCAAACCTGCATTTTGTTGAAAAGTTGTCAATGAGGGATTCACGAATCGGTGCCTGAAGGCCCCAGAATTCCCTGAAAATCTGTGCAAAATTTTGTGCGCCTATGTGGACACACGTGAAAGGGGACTACAGTTTGGCCAGCTTCCGAAGTTTAAGAACCACTGTGCCACATTTAAGCTTTTAAAAAATATCTGTTAAATGAATATCACAATTTTATCGTGGAAAGAATATGATCTGGGAGCCACCAGATCGAGTGACTTTGCCAACAGCCACACGAGAGACCAAGAACAAAGTTAGATTCTTGGAAGCTAAGTTTTCTTAAGCATTTTAGAATTTTTAAGTATTACCAGTGGGTGATAGATTAAGATTGCCAAATTTAGGAAAGATATTGACAACACTTAACAAATCCCCCATTAATCTCCAAGGGTCCAAATTCCAGAATCCAAAGGGCTTGCTTTTGTCACAGAGGAAATACAGTGTAGGAAACTGCATTGCTTGGTAGAAATCCTTCAAAATGTTCTCTCTACGGCTGCCAACACTGACACCTCTCTAAGGAGCCTTTGAAATTGTGCAAAAAATTTGACAAGACAGATAAGTGGAGACACACACTTTCTTCTCTTAGAAATAAAATGTAAGTCTAGATAAAAAAAAAAAAAAATTAGGACTGAGGTTGAGAATCTGCAGCCCAAGAATTTCCTAGCCTGTCATCTAAATTATACTCAGGCCAAAAATGTGGCCAAAAAGACATGGATATTCCTTCTTTCATTTTGGATAACATCAAAGATTAGTCAACTTTAGAAAATTTTACCAGAGGATAATGACATCAATTTCTTTTATAGACTAGAAGTGACTAAACTCAGGGAGAATTTGAGGTGCTAAAAACTAACCTGTTAAATTTTAAAATGCATCAAACATTAAAGGATAGGAGGAGGATAAGGATAAGAAAAAAAAAAACATGACGTATTTATTTTGGTTTGTATGGGAATAAATTCATTTTTTCTATTCCTTTTCTCTCATTTTGAAAACATTAGAAGAAGACACCCAGCTTAAATATCTGATCTGGGGGAAGCTAAAATTAAAAAAAAAAAAAGAATTTCAAACTTTTTGATGAATCTTTGTGCTCTTGGGGGTGCAAAGTTGTGGTATGTGGTGATTTTTTGATGGAAACACCTGAAAGAGTCTTTTCAATTGAGAAAAACAGGCCCCACGGGCAGAATCTCCAGCAGTGATTCTCAACTGACTGCACTTCAGAATCGCTAGAGAATTTTTGAAAATAGAAATAGAGATACCCATTATTCACTAGGGATTCTGATCTTGTTGGGTTTGGATAAGGCCTAGGAAGCAGAATTTATAAAAATTCTCTTGATGATTCTAATGAGCAGCCAGAATTGAAAACCGCTGTTCTAGAAGGTTGCGGGGGGGCAGGGGGGACAGTGGGGGATCGGAATTTAAATTGCTCTTCTTAATCAAATTTATAAGAATTCTTACTTTGGAGTTGACAGCTTGAGAGAGATGGGTTAGCTATTATGGAATGGAATAAATAAAGAATACAGGCAAGGGGATTAGAAAAGGAGATTGAATCTCAAACAATGGCTCAGACAGAGGCCTCTCTAGGACAGACATACAGTAAGAAATTCCCTGCCATAGATGGTTAAGTATCTTTAAGACTGTTGATGTCAAATATTCTTTTCTAAGTACTTTCTCGTCTTCTATTGTAGTGTAATGTTGCTATTGCCAATACTCAGAAATATACTGTCACACACAATGCATTCTCTTGGTGATCTTTTGGGAAATGGACAAAGTACATGGCATTAAGAGGGATCAAGACATTTCCCTGGGGTGAAGGTAAGTGGAGAAGGAGCCAAGAAAATAAGGAGACTCCCCAGAAAACTTTGGGAATTGGAGGGAAAGCGTTAAGTGCACCCTAGATCATGAAATGGGGACTGAAGTTTTTTTGTTCAACAATTATGCTACATACTTTTGCTTCTGACCATGATGAGAAACCTGGTACTGGAATACCCATTCCACCATCAATAACTAGAAAATGTGTAAATAACTAAAGATACCTATTAAAGATATCTATTAAAAACATTAGATACTAGACAAAGAATAGTGCAGCAATGTAATTCTCAAAGAAAAGAAAAACAAATAATGTGAAGCCTAGTTGTAAACCAAACAACTAATCTGATGTGCACAGGCTGAGGAAATTTTGAGTTTGACCAAGAGTTGGGAGACCTCCTTAAACAGGGCATTTAGTAGAGATACCATAATGGTTACACCTTAAGAATGGAGTTACATTAACTAGAGTTTTAACATTTCTCTAGACAAGTCCCAACACAACATTAAAACCAAGCCTTGAAAGGATCAAGTTGACCTAGAAGCAAAGTAACTGATTCCCAGAACAAATATGGCACTATTTTTCCAAAGGAAGTAAAATCAAAGTACTCAACCAAGTAACTATCAGAGGACCCAGTGTCCAATGAAAAATTACTAGGCAGGTAAACTAGCAGGAAATCAGGATCCATCACAGAACAGCCAAAAAATCATTTTGAAAAAGTGAGACAAAGTGGGATGATTTGTACTTAATTTCAAGATGCATTATAAAGCTATAGTGGTTAAAAGACTTTTCTAGGAACATGAGCACAGCAATATATATTAATGGGAATGAATATTGATTTTGGAGCAAGTTTATGAGGTAATTCAACGGAAAAAAAAGATATCTTTCAACACGTCGTGCTAGAACAACTGAATAGCAATATAGAAAAAGAAAATGAACCGCTGTCCTTATCTCAAGGCATAAAAAAAAAAACCTTGAAATTGATCAAATCTAAATTAAAACACAAAAAACTAAAACTCTATAATTTCTGGAAGAAAACACAGAAGAAAATCTTTGTAACCTTCAGGTAGGCAAGATTTTTTTTTTTTTTTACAATAATTACTCACCAGAGAAGAAAAAGATTGATAAATTGAAGCTTCATTAAAATTAACACCTTCTCTTGCTTAGAAAATGAAAAGGCAAGCTGAAGATGGAGAGAACATATTTACAACACCTATTGGAATAGCTAACAAAAAGCATTCAAACTGTACTATGAAAGTTCACATCTCAGTAATGAGATGAACAAGCCAATAAAAAGTTGGCAAAAGTTGGAACAGACACTCACCAAAAAAATACTCAAATGGCTAATCAGCACAAGAAAGAATATTCAACATCATTCTTCACAGAAGGATGCAAATGAAATCACAATGACATACCCCAAGAATGACTAAAATTTAAAAAGACTGACAACACCACTTGTAGGCAAGGATGTGAAGCAACTTGAACACTCATATATTGTCAGTGGAAGTGTTAAACGGTACAGCTACATTGGGAAACAACTTGGCAGTTTCTCCTGTAGTTAAATATCCACTCACTATATGACCCGGAAATTCCACTCCAAAAGAAATGCAAACACATGCCCACACGAAGATTGTACACACATTTTAACAGCAGCGTTATTCTCAATAGCGGCAGACTGGAAACCGCACGTATATGCATTAAGAAGTGGTATATAAGGTCTGACAATTAGGTTCAGGAACTCATCCTAGAAAAAGTGCTACATACCTCACTGCTGAATATCACTATGGTCATCTTTGAAGTACTCCCCTTAGGAAGCTATGCACTGATGCCAGCACCTAGTCCACCCTCCAAAGCAATTTTGGAAATTTTTCTGGAATGGCCGTCAGAGCTGTCTTATTACCCTTGATGTCCTGAATGTCATCAGAGTGTCTTCCTTTCAATAGTTCCTTTATCTTCAGGTAAAGAAAGAAATCATTAGGGGCCAGATCAGGTGAGCGGGGAGGTGTTCCAATACAGTTATTTTCCTGGCTAAAAACTCCCTCATAGACAGCGCCGTGTGAGCTGGTGCATTGTCGTGATGCAGGAGCCATGAATTGTTGGCGAAAAGTTCAGGCCATCTAATACTTTCATGCAGCCTTTTCGGCACTTCCAAAAAGTAAACTTGGTTCACTGTTTATCCAGTTGGTACAAATTCATAAAGAATAATCCCTCTGATATCAAAAAAGTTTAACAACAGCATTGTAATAAGTTCGCGAACTTAATTGTCAGGACTCCTATTCATACAACAAACTATTATTTAGCAATGAAATGAAACAATATATATAAAATGGATGCATCTCAAAAATATTGAGCCAGGTACAATAACACTGTGTGACTCTATTTATATAAAACTAATCCTTTGATACAGAAAATAGTTCAGTTAGTTGTCTGGATTGGGTTTTGAGAAGGGAGTTGACTGCAAAAAGGCAGGAGGGAACAATTAAGGGTAATGAAAATATTTTTTATTTTTATTGTGCTGGGATGACTAAACACATTGCTCAAACCTCATTAAGCTGTACAAGTAAATTTGGATCATTTTATTGTGTATAAATTTTACCTCAATAAAACTGATAAAAACAAACAATTATGTGGAGAGAGTTTGTCTACAAATGGAGAGTAAAAACTAATAGACAACCTAGTAGCTAGAGATTCTTAGAAATTCATTCAGTGAGATAATTTACATCAGGAAAAATACAAATATTTATCAACCTGTCAGTACCTTTGTTTTCTCATAAAATAGGGATCATACAGGTACTTCTTATATAGGATTTTGCTTAGAATCAAATTAGTCGATATATATGTAGAGCACTCTGAAGTACTAAGAATTCAGTAAAGGCTAGCTATAGTTATCATTCTTAGTACCAAGAGCTGGAAACTGTACCAGGCATGGGGAGGGATACAATGATAAGCAGTGTAGATGTCCCCACCCTACAGGTTTAGTGAAACTCAGGTTTAGTGAAAAACAAGACCAGGCAATTCTCAGTTCATAAGGGGCTATTCTGAGAGACTGGTCGACAAATTCCTTTTTATACACATGGAAGCTCCCCAACATTTGTCACATGAATACTTATTTTCTGCCTTTATCTTGGAAAACAAACGGGTGGGATGGGCATAATGTGCGTGTGGC
Source organism: Rhinolophus hipposideros (assembly GCF_964194185.1). Classification (NCBI taxonomy): domain Eukaryota; kingdom Metazoa; phylum Chordata; class Mammalia; order Chiroptera; family Rhinolophidae; genus Rhinolophus; species Rhinolophus hipposideros. Next base: position 17,193,294 of record NC_138059.1, on the reverse strand, counting down.
CTAGTATTGTTACATAATTTATATACATTGAAACGAAAATATGTATTTCTTGATAACTTTAATATTTTACTTGCTTGCTATCGTGTTTCCCTGAAAATAAGACCTAGCCAGACAATCAACTCTAATGCATCTTTTGGAGCAAAAATTAATATAAGACTTGATATTATATTATATTATATTATACTCGGTATTATATTATATTATATTATATTATATTATATTATATTATATTATTATATTATATTACATTACATTACATTATATAAGACCCAGTCTTATATTACGGTAAAATAAGACTGGGTCTTATATTAATTTTTGCTTCAAAACATGCATTAGAGTTGATTGTCCGGCTAGGTCTTATTTTTGGGGAAACACAGTATTTTTATGTTGCTCTTAGAGAAAAGCAAGGGAACTTCCTTCAAAGGAGGTAACAAAATTATGATCAGAGGGGACTATGTCTCATCACATCAGCCTCAAGAGATATGGGTCAGGACTCTGACTCATAGAAGTCACTTGGACATCGCCCACTGGTCTTGGGTTGAAGGTAAACATTTCTGTGCCCATCTTTTAAGACCAAAGTGCCAAACTGTTGTAGTTTCCTGTGGCTACTGTAAAAAATTATCACAAATTGGGTGGCATAAAACACCACAAATTTATTCTCTCACAGTTCTGGAGCCCAGAAATCCTAAAATAAGGTGGTAGCAGGGCCACCCGCTCTGAGAAGAGAATCTATTTCACGTTTCTCTTCTAGCTCCTGGTGACATCTGATAATCCCTGGAAGTCTGGATTATAACTACAGCAATCCAATCTCTGCCTCCATTTTTCACATGGTCTTTTCCTCTGTTTTCCTTTTTCTCCTTATAAAGACATTTGTTGCTGGATTTAAGGATTACCTGGGCAATCCAGGATGATGTCAAGGTCCTTAACTTAATTATATCTCCAAAGACCCTTTTTCCAAACAAGGTCATGTTCACAGGTTTCAGGGATTCAAACACAGACATACCCTTTTGGGAGTTACCATTCAATCATCTTCCTACATGCTTGGATTTTTGAGATAATTCCCATGTTCATCATAGGACACAAGTGTAATTCTGGAGTTACTGATTGTTACGTAGCATTGCCAGAATGAGGGAAAAAGAAAACAGGGAATAATTAGTCACGAGGGCAGACATTGTGTTATTCACTTTACTCCCCAGCACTTAAAACAATGCCTGGCATATAGGAGATTTTTAAATTGACATTTATTAATTCTAAGAATTAATACTTAACTCTTGAACTGGTTTTTGTCTCTTGGTGTCCTGAAAAAAATCAAATTTGGCCTCACTTAATCATTGAAATTTTGGTAAGGTCCCCAGGCAAAGAGAGTACAACCAGAAAAGCCTAATGCTGAGTCCTGAGGCCTGGGTTGGCAGAAATGCACCTGGTGACCCAAGAGGGGCTGGGTTTTGTGGGAAAGTGAATCCTGTCACTGGGGTACAACCGCAGAGGCTAGGAGACAGGACAGGCTTCATTCTGGGTTGTGGGGAGATAATGTTCTGCTATCATAAAGATATCTCCTTCAAATACTTCTGTACCAGGTCCATTCACAATAAAGTAGTAGTTGAGAATGTCCTTTTTAAAGCTCCCAACTACAGGAAACCATCAATTTTAAAAAGCAAAACAACAAAAACTAACGCTTCATGTCTTTTCCTGTAAAGAGAGAGTGAATAAGGAACTTCTAGGAGCATCCATTCTTCACATTCTCATCTCCTGGGTTTGCCTGGAGACACTGATTAGCAGGCTTTCAACCAGAAATTATGAGCTACAGGGAAACATGTGATTGGGACAAACAGATAACAGCTGAGAAATTCTCTGAGTGACACTCTTTATGACCTTCCAAGAGACACTTGACCACTCTGTCTCTCAATGATTGGCAAATCAGGGACAGCGGTAACAACACTTGCTTACCCTATAGGGATGCTGTAAGAGCCAATTAACCGTGAGCAATGTCATTGGAGATTGAAGGATGAGCGCCATTATGTAGTTACAAAGCATTACTACTATAGTGTGAGTGGGGAATGGAAAGTAGAGGCTTACCAAGGAAATTCATGGGTCTGCCTTGCAGCAGCTTCCAGATAAATTGCCAACAGAGCCTCCCTAATTTATGTCATTCTGCCTGCATGGTGACTTGTACCTAACAGTCTGCAGATGATGGAGAGGAAGAATTGAGGAAGCCAAGTCAGGTAGAAAACACTGACAACAGGAAATCAGGCACCGCAGAAGAGATTGCTTCTGAAGTGGAATTTTAATCCTCCTTTTACATTATATCTACCATGTGGATTGAGCAAGAACCACAGGAGGAGTTCAGCATGAAGTGGGAAAAGAAGGAATACATTCTGAAGATGCATGTACTGGAATCATTAGGAATTTTCAGGATTTACACAGGAATTGGTCCGCTTGCCTGCAGCTCTCTTAGTGAGAAATGGGACAGAAAACTGAGCTGTGAGACCAGACAATGTAGGCTGATGGCCCTGTCTGAGCATTTTAATAATGTATGAAGCCCATTTGGGCGGTACCAAAAAGCTGCCTGAAGAACTGAAATAAAACTATATAAGCAATTACGGAGCTACAGGGCAGTGGTTTCAGAGAGGACCTGAAAAAATTAAAAATGGTCTTCAAAACCAAACCAATATGCCAAGCCCCACCTGGAAGCTTTGGCCCAAGGCCAGCTCTGATGTGTTTATTATGAACTAGCTCCTTGTGGTGAGCAAAAGAGAGAGAGAGAAAAAAAAATCAGCTTGCACAAGAAAATAAAGAGATGACTCTAAATGCCAAAGGAACCTAGACTATTGGGAGAAAAAAACATCTGCTCAACAGAACTCTGATTCTGTCAGTAGATCAAGGAGATTTAGGGACTTAGGAAAAAATCCAAAAACCTGGAATGCCTCAGACTACTCAAAAATGTCGAAGATTGTTGGAGATTGAGAAACCATTTGGGTGTGGGAGGGTAGGTACAGGGCATGGGGGTGGTAATTCTCACCATTGTTTGAATACCATTAATTCCTTCTGCCTTTATCATCATTACTATTGAGCTCATACAAACAGACACTGTGCTACATAGTTTAGATGTATTATCATATTCAATTGTTGCATCAGCTCTACAAATTAGAGACTGAAATCATTGCCATTTTAGACATGAACATATGAGGCTCAGAGAGGTTATGAAATGTTCTCATAACCACAGAGCTAATGAGTGGTAAATCTGGGATTCAAGCCCTGAGAGTTTGACTTCCAAGCTCCTGTTTAAGGACTAGTATGGTTCTCTCTCCGGAAACTTCTTTCTGGGCAAAAATAAAACCATTTCGAGGTAAATACAATTTAAATTTCCACCCAGGCTTATAGCTCAGATTAAATGAGATAAGTGCCCTAAAAATGCTATGAAGAAGATGCTATGGACTTTTGTTGAAAGAAGAGATAAATTCTGTTGGGCTGAGGGAAACAGATGGGGCAACACATAAGAGAGGAGAGGCAGCAGAGGCATAGAGGGTGAAGTTATCCCGGGCCCTTTGGCATTAGGTAATTGTAATCTCATAAAATCTCCATAAGTCCTATGAGGTAAGGAGTATTTTACCTATTTTACAAATGGGAAAATTGAAGCAGAGAAATGTAAGATAAGCAATCCATAGCCGCATATACATGGGAAGAATAAGAGCTAGAGTCCCGTAGGGAAGTCCTAAAGATCTCATTCTTTCCATTACATCACATTGCTTCACGGAGGAAGCACACTCAAGGTGGGACCTGTGTCAGGTTTAGGATTTCCGCAGGAAGAACTGACAAGGCATTTTAAATTAAAGAGATGACGAGTGTAAGGGTGCAGAGGTGGGAACGTGCAGTGAACTTTTGGAAAACTGTAAGAAGTCTAATTCAGAGGAATGTGAAGGGTCAGAAGAAGCTGGAAAAGAATGGCTTACAAAGTCATGAATCATACTTTGTTCAAGGAGTAGGAGCCTTCATTCTGAAGACAGTTACTGAAGGTTCACTAACCTTATGGTGGTAATTGTTGCGCAATACATGTTAAGTCAAATCGTTATGCTGTACACCTTAAACTTATACAGTGCTGCATGTCAAATATATCTCAATAGAACTGGGGGGGGGGGAAATTTTCAAAAGAAAGTGTTTTAGCAGAAAAGAAAGTGACCAGAGTGCTTCAGTAACTTCAATGAGTAAAATGGAAAGCTGGCAACTGAAAAGGTGTTGCTGGTTTCTTTCCCTGAATTCAGGCCTGGAGGTGCCACATTAGCAACAGGAAGACTGAGGAATCTATTAACATTAAGATTTAAAAAAAAGAAAAATAGAGAAACCCCAGCGTCAAGGGAAGATAGTGAGTTAGATTCTTGCATACGAGGTTGGACAATTAAATTTGTGAACTTGTTGCAATGAGGTTGCTAACTGTTTTTTGGGTTTTATTTTTTTTTTGTTTTGTTTCGTTTTTTTTAAAACTTTTATTGGAGAATATTGGGGAACAGTGTGTTTCTCCAGGGCCCATTAGCTCCAAGTTGTTGTCCTTCAATCTCGTTGTGGAGGGGGCAGCTCAGCTCGGTCCAGTTGCCGTTTTCAATCTTTAGTTGCAGGGGGCGCAGCCCACCATCTCATATGGGAAATGAAACAGCAACCTTGTTGTGGAGAGCTGGGGTTCTAACCAACTGAGCCATCTGGCCGCCCAACTAACCGGTTTTAATATTAGAGGGATTATTCCTTATCAATTTGTACCAACAGGACAAACACTTAACCAAGTTTACCATTTGGAAGTGCTGAAAAGGCTGCGTGAAAAAGTTAGACGACCTGAACTTTTCGCCAATTCATGGCTCTTGCATCACGACAATGCACCAGCTCACACAGCACTGTCTGTGAGGGAGTTTTTAGCCAGTAAACAAATAACTGTATTGGAATACCCTCCCTACTTACCTGATGGGGCCCCCTTTCTTTACTGCAAAAAAATGAAATATTGAAAAGAAGACATTTTGATGACATTCAGGACATCAAGTGTAATACGATGACAGCTCTGATGGCCATTCCAGAAAAAGAGTTCCAAAATTCCTTTGAAGGGTGGGCTAGGCACTGGCATTGGTGTATAGCTTCCCAAGGGCAGTACTTCGAAGGTGACTGTAGTGATATTCGGTAATAAGGGATGTAGCACTTTTTCTAGGATGAGTTCGCGAGCTTAATTGTCACACCTTGTATGTTCTGGGTGGACTGGGGCGGAGTAGTTAAACCAGAACATCTGGATATGGAGGAAAGAAGCCCATTTCCCATGCACTATTTTCTCTCCCCAGTATGGCCCTGAGATTATTAAATTACAAAGTAAAACAAGAGCAATCAGCTCGGCCCCTGCAGGCAGGGCAGGGAAACCTGGGGTGATACTGAAGCCATCCAGGAGTGCAGAGCAGCTACCACAGGTTCAACAGGCCTGCCTGGCCTTTCCTTATCCCCTCCTTCCTGAAGATCCCTTCTCCATGTCAAGTGCTAAGTGACTACAGCTAAGGTTAACGTTTCCAATCAAGAACAGTACTGAGGTCAATATATAAGTAATAATTCATTTCATCAAATACTTTTCTGCATCTATGTGCCCATCAGTGGATGAATGGATAAAGAAGATGTGGTATGTATAAACCATCGACTACTACTCAGCCATAAAAAGGTGAAATCCTGCCATCTGTGACAACATGGATGAATCTTGAGGGTATCATGCTATGTGAAATAAGTCAGATGGAAAAAGACAAATACCATATGATTTCACTTAATATAGAATATAAAAACAAAACAAAACAAATCAACAACACAACAAAAACAAACTCATAGAGGCAGACAATAGATCAGTGATTACCAGAAGGGAAAGGATATGGACAAAGGGCGAAACGGGTAAAGGGTGCCAACTGCATGGTGACAGATGGAAACTAGACTTTCTACAGATGTCCAATTATAATGTCACACATCTGAAACTTATATGGTGATATAAACCAAAGTTACCTCAGTAAAAAAAAAAAAAAATTCATATGGATTTTCTCCTTTATTCTATTAATGTGGTGAATAAAATTGATTTTTAAATGTAATATGAACCTTGTATTCCTAGGATAAACCTCACTTGGTGACGATCACAATCCTTTTTATATATGGCAAATTTGATTTGCTGATATCTTGCTGAAGATTTTTACATCCATATTCAAGAGGGGTACTGCTCTGTAGTTTTTGTGGTTTTTTGTTTTCCATTTGTGTTTTTGTTTTGTAATTTCTTTGCTATATTTTGGTATCAGTGTTTTGAAGGCTGCAAAAGAAGTTTGGAAGTGTTCTCTCCTTTTCAATTTTCTGAAAGAGATTTCATACACTTGGTGATAATTCTTCCTTAAATGTTGGAAAGCTTTTCCTAAGAAACCATTTGGGCCAGGAGTTTTCTTCACATGAAGATTCCTGAAAACAAATTCAGCCTCTTTAATAAATGTAGACTACTGATATTTTGCTTCATGTTGTGTTAGTTTGGGTATTTTTTATTTTATTTTCAAGGAATGCGTTTGTTTCAACTGAATTGTAACCTAAGGTTATTTATAATATTCTCTTATCGTTCACTTAATATGTGTAGATTCGGCAGTGATAATCCCGCTATCATTTCTGAAAGTATATTAGTCTGTTATGTTCTTGATCTTTTTTTTTCTCTATCAGACTAGCTAGAAGTTTATCTATTCAATAATCTTTTCTAAAAAAACATTTTTTCACTTAATTTTCCCTCTTGTTTTTCTGCTTTCTACTTCATGGACATTTGCTCTACTATTTCTTAGAAAATCTTCCTTCTTTGTGTTTACTTTGCTTCTCTTTTTCTTGTTTCTTAAAGTGTAAGTAATTTTAGACCTTTAGTTCGTAATATCAGCATTTACGACTATGCATTTCTTTTAAGCGTCTTAACGTTTTTAATTTGATGTATTTTTATCATCCAGTTCAAAATAATTTTGAATTTCCTTTGTGCGTTCTTCATCTGTAGATTTCTTAGAAGTGTGTTGTTTTATTTTTAAATATTCAGTTTTCCTAGGTTGCCATTTTCTGCCTCTATTCCATAATCATAGAACAAACTCTGTCTAATTTCGATATTTTAAATTTGTTGAAATTTGTTTTATGGCCCAATACATGACCTATCTTGTTGAATGTGCCATATGCATTTCAAAAGAATGTGTGTTCTGTATGTCTTTAGTGTACTGTACCATCAATATCAATTAGGTCAAGGCAGTTGATAGTGTTTGTCTGATTACCTATGTCTTTACTGATTTGTTGTTGTTTGCTTGTTTATCGATTGCTAAGAGACAGGTGTTAACATCCCCAAATATTATTTGAAATTTTCTCTCTCTGCCTGTAATTCTATTAATTTTTACTTCATCTATTTTGAATCTGTTATTAAGTGAATACACACTTAGATTGTCATGTCTTCATGATAAATTGACTCTCTTAATATTATGAAATGGTGCTCATTGCTTTGTCTTGAAGTCTTTCTTTTATTTGATATTAATATTGCTACTAATCCTCATGTTTGCCACTGGTATGTTCATTTTTTTCTATCCATTTCTTTATATATAAATTGCATCAATTAAACAGCATAGAACCAAATAGGGGGTGTTACTGCTTTTTTTCTTCTATTCTGATAATTTCTGCGTTTGTTAGGTCATAATAGCTAATATAATTATTGATGTGATTTGATTTAGGTCTATCTTTTTATTATTTGTTTTGTTTTTTCCTCTCTAATTTTAACTCTGTTCTTCATTTCTTGACTTCTTTAGCAGCATTGGAAGATTTTATCAGAATTCCATTTTTATTTATCTGTTGGCTTTTGGTTATTCCTCCGTAAATTTTTAAAGTTGGTCCTCTGTGAATTACAACATACATCCTTAACTTTTCACAGTCTACTTGGAGTTGATATTGTACCTTTCATGTAAAATGTGAAAATCTTACAGTTGTATAGAACCGTCTATCACTCCATCCCGTTCTTTATGCCATAGTTATACGTATTACATATATTTCTATTACAAAACTGATAAGAAAATGTTATAATTTTTGCTTTCAGTAGTTAAATGTACTTTAAAATTAATCAAAATACACAATATTTATCATTTCTAATGAGTATCCTCAGGTGTCATTTTCCTACAGCCTGAAGAATTTCTTTTAGCATTCTTTGTAGTCTGTATCTGTTGGCATTAAATACTTTTAGTCTTATTTCATCTTAAAATGCCTTTATTTTGCCTTTATTTTTGAAGGTTATTTTCATGGGACGTAGATTTCTGGGATGACAGTTTTGTTTTACTTTTAGCTTTAAAAATGTCTTACAGCTTTGAGAATTCAGGAGTCTTTTGAATTGCTGCTTCTCTGCATGTCGTCTATTTTTTTTCCTCTAGCTACTTTTTAGATTTCTTTTCATCTTTGGTTTTCAGTAGTTTGAATGATTCCTAGGCATGGTTTACTTCTTAATCATTCTGCTAGGAATTTACTGAACTTCTTAAATTACCATATTTATATCTTTGACCAAATTTGGAAAAATGTCCACCATCCATTCTTTAAATTTATATCAAGATAAAACTCATATAACACACAATTAACTATCATGTATACAATTTGATGACATCTCACATCTAACTAGCTCCAAAATATTTTCATCCCCCTCAAAGGTGATCCTGTACCTATTAAGGAACTATTTAGTCCTTAGTGCCCTCTTCGCCCAGCCCCTGAGACCCACTAATCCACTTTCTGTCTCTGTGGATTTACCTATTCCGGATATTTCATATAAATGAAATTTATAATATCTAACATTTTGTGTCAGGCTTCTTTCACTTACCTTAATGTTTTCTAGGTTCATTCATGTCGTAGCACGTGTCAGTACTTCATTCATCTTTATGACTGAATAATGTTCTATTATATGGCTATACTACATTTTGTCTATCCATTCATGCATTGGTGGACATTTCAGTTGTTTCCACCTTTGGGCTATCATGACTACTGCTTCTATGAAGATTCAAGTGCAGGGGATTGTTGGAATACCTCTTTTTAATTCTTCTCTTCAGTGACTGCACCATTTGACATTCCCACCAGCAATGTGCATGGATTCCAATTTCTCCACATCTTCACCAAAACTTGTTATTTTGTGTGTGTGTGTGCGTGTGCGCGCGTGTGTGTGTGTGTGTGTGTGTTTTATAGCCATCCTAGTGGGTGTGAAGTGGCATTTCATTGTGGTTTTGATTTGCATTTCTCTAATAACTGAAGATAATAAGTGTCTTTTCATGGGCTTGTTGGACATTTGTATACCTTCTTTGGAAACATTCTATTCAAGTCCTTTGCTCATTTTTAAACTGGGTTGTCTTTTCATTGTTGAATGGTAAGAGTTATTTGCATATTATGAATATTACACTCTTATCAGATACATGATTTGCAAATATTTTCTCTCATTCTATACATTGTCTTTTCACTTTCTTGATAATGTCCCTTGATACACAATGGAATTTTTTATCTTGATGTAGTCTAATTTATATTTCAGTTTATTCCTTGTGCTTTTGTGTCTTCAATTTTTTTCTGATCCACTGAATCTTTCTTATCCTCTGCAATTCCAGTTATGCATGCATTAGACTTTGTGCATTGTTCCTCAGGTCCCAAGGCTCTCTCCTCGTCAGATTCTTTCCTTTGTCATCTCCATTCTGTTAACCTTCCACCCCCTGCCATAATTTTTATTTTCCTTTACATCATTACATATAGCTGCTTTAAAATCCATGTGTTGTAATTCCAGTTAGTTTTAGCAGACTGTCTGTTTTCTTAAGAATGGATCATATCACTTTAGTTCGTCAAATGTCCATTAATTTTCTATCATATCTTAGAAGGTGATATTACAGACTGTTATGTTCCTCCAAAGAATGGGGTTTTTGCTGTAATAGGCAATTAACTTGTTTGGATTCAAGTTGCAAACTGTCTTTTGAAGAAGAGCTCCAATCTCAATTCAGATCCATTATCTTTTAGCTGCACTACTTTCATTCTGGCTCACATATGGGTTGTTCCATGGTTAGCCAGAGATTTGGATCGAATTTATTTACAAAATTGGAGGCTTCCTCTCTCATGCTCTTCCTTTTCCTGGAACACCCCCGTTCCTTTCTCCCAGTTGTGGTTCCCCTGCACTCTGTCCTCTGGTTCCTCAGGCCACAAAGTCAGTCTGGTTTTTTTAGGGGGGTTTAGGGTCTAGCTGACTTTCAGGCTAACAGCTAAAATAATGGAAAATTCATCCCATCTGTCCCTTATTGCAAGTTCTGATTTTCCTTCCGAGTCTGCCGGCTCTTGTTCAGTCTCCAATACTTCCAGGTATTTTTGTATTTGGGCCAGACTTTAGAGTTGTTGCTCATAGAAGGGTACTTCCAGCTGGGGCTCACTCCACTATACCAGAAACAGAATTGCTCATAGCTTTAAAAAAATATTTCAATCACAACACTTACAACATTTGACTATAGCTACGTATGTTTTGCCTTTCCTTTCTGTTAGGCTGTATTCTTCTTGAGCATAAAGATTCTGTTTCCTTTTAAAGGTAGACTCTTTCTACTGTTCAATAAATTCCTTTTGGAAACTCACACACTCTCTTCAGAGATGGTATCTCCAGCACACAGACCCATCTTTCCCAATAGATATGTAGGCACGTGCTGTAAGTGGGATCCATCACAGTCCCTTTTTAGAGGATTTGGTCACTTGAAGACAGTTTTTTTTCCTTACGGTATTAAAATTTGAACGGCCCATGTAAGCCAGAAATATACAGGAGTCTCCTTTGCTGTCATGTAGAGAGATACTTCCTGAGATGAAAGCCTACAAAGGGAAAGAAAAGGTGAGAGAAGAAGGAGGAGGAGGAAAAAGAGGATGAGGAGGAGAAGGTAGAGGAGAAGAAGAAAGGAAGGGAGAAGCAGAGGGGAGGGGAGAGAGAGAGAGAGAGCGCGAGACAGAACTGAAATGAATCCTGATGGCATAATTTCACCCTGGAATTCTTTCTTAAAACAAATTCAATTATTTTGGCTTCTAACATATGAGAGTCATAAATATTTCTGAGAAGAGAGTTTGAGTTGGGTTTTTCACGTACAGCATCTACAATACTGAACCCTGTATACCTGGCACAGTAAGTACCTCCTTAAGATAGAAAATAAATGCTAGATGAAAAATGAGTGATGATAGGGAGCTATAGACTATTACTGAAGGGGGCAGCCCTTGCGTGAGCATGGCATAGGCATCTAAGGTCATCAAGTAGGTCACTGGAAGGAGAATCAAACCAACTTAAGTTCATCTTTCAGTATTGTTCGGAGCTGACCTGACCCTGATCTGGAACCCAAATCACCGTTTTCACCTCTGCCAACATCTAGATAAGCCACAGACACTCAGTTTTATGGATAGCCTTGGTGTTAAGTTTGCTCACCTTCAATAGGAAGAATAAAGCGGCGATACATATGTTTGTTTATTTTTTTGTTGTTCGCTCATAAGTGTTCCATTTTTAAGAGAAAGCACATTGGCAGTGTTTCATGCCCTCTTTGTTAGTATCTTCACCTTGGCATGTTTTGCTCTCTCTGTCAAACCTGTGAGAAGATGGTTGTTGCTGGGTGAGATGTTGTTCACAGTGTGGGAAGCCTCACTCATGGGGTCTTTCAACATAGGGAGAGCCATAACCCGCTGAGTTTGTGAAAGCTCTTTTCTTATACCTCGCCAAGAATTCAATCTGTTTTTCGTTCCTACAGACTAACAAAAGCTGTTGCTATGTTATCATGCTAAAAGATGAAGCCACATAGTCGTATGTAAGCTTCCTTTCACATGGTAAAATGTCACCCACTGAAACACCAGGAGCTTAGAAAACTATCTGAATGGTGACCATGTCTGTCAGCAGCATGGTGACAGTCTTCTGTCACCATTCAGCAAGCTGAATACCTGGTTGTTGGTCCCCAACCTGTTCTATATCCTGCCACTGATACCAGCAATAGCTCCCTGAATATTTCAACTGCTTTGATTGAACCAAGACTCAAATCCAATAGTAGGAACTACAGAAACACAATTTTAAGACAAATAAAAATTGGATGTGCAATTGCAACTGTATGATGGATACAAGTATGTGTTTCTCATCTATAAAGAATTTATATTCTGGGTGGTGAACACACCATGTAAGATATAGATAATGTATTACAGAATTGTACACCTGAAATCTATGTAACTTGACTAACAATTGTCACAATAAACTTTAATTAAAAAACAAAAGTTAGTAAGAACAATCTACCAAGGAGCTCAGAAGAAGAGTATTTAAAGAATAAGAAGATAAAAATTCTATAAGAGGAAAAGAGATAAATGGAATGCACCTAAAAAATATTCGACTTAATTAATAATCAAAGTAATATAAATTAGGGGATACAATTTATCTATACCATATTCTCAAGGAAGTGGAAAAAACATTATAGATGGGATTAGGGTGAGACAAACATTTTTTATAGCAGTAAGTGAGCATGCAAATATGAAAAACCTTTCTGGGAAAAAATGGCACTTTTCTGTGTTCTGCATAATCATACATTAATTTGTTCCAGAATAACATTTCAAGTTGATTAAAAGGATACCCAGATATAAAAAAGGAGAAGGGAGAAGGGAAAATGGGGAGGAGGCTGTGAAACAAGATTTGCATCGACAAAGACATAAACATTCTTGGAAGGAAAACGACAGGGTGTGTGTCCATGTGTGTGAGAAATTTTAACAAATATAAGGAGTCAAGAGTTAAAGACGATGTTTAAGACATTTTACAATCCAATGAGAAAAAAAAATCCATGCAGCTCCAGAAACAAAAGAACTCGATCAAAGTCACATAGCAAGACTGTGCCAGGTTCAGGCCTAGAACCTGACACTGAGAAGCAGACCAGTGATTGTCGCTCTAAACCATACTTTATCATGGAATTACCACTTGTACTGCTCACTGGCAAGTGACCCAGCTCCAGTCATGAAATCCATTGGCTTATATATATTGGAAAGACTGTGAGATTTTTAAAAATCACCATCCACTAGAAGAATAAAACACATTACTTAAGAAGGCTGTTTGTGGCAAGGAGATACATAATGACTTTTCGTATGAAGAAAGAAGAAATGATTAAATTTGGGAGTGCGTGGAATGATGCTGCCAGAAGAGATATGGTAAGGAAAATTAATTGTCTGTGTGTGCAAGGAAAAAAATCATTGGGTCTTCTTATAGAAAGGATTACCCCAAAAGGTTTCTTTTCTTTTTTAAGGGGGGCACAGCTCACAGTGGCCCATGTGGGGATTGAACCAGCAACCTCGGTGCTACCAGCACCAAGCTCTAACCAGCTGAGCTAACCGGTCACCCCAAAAAGGCTTCTAATTATCTTACTGAAGTAAAGAAATTTTGTGTAGGTAAATGTTACATGGAAATATGCAATATAAAGCCAATGGGCTGTGTCAGTGAGGGCTTCCATGGAAGCCCGCCAGTGCTAAGTGTGAGGAAATATTCCTCATGGGTTGGGGGCCCATCAGTCTAGAGAGGCCCTGCCCAGTCTAGAGATCCCAGGGAATGCAAATTACTCATTTTTAAAACTACCAATTTTTGAGTGTTTACTCTGTCTTACTCTGTCATTAAGCACTCACTGTATTAGTCAAGATAGACAAGATTATTCTGTGATAACAAAGAAAACCTACAATTCCAGAGGCTAAAGACAACAAAGGTTTATTTCCTCATCATATAAAGTCTTTTCCAGGCTTCTCAGTTTTCCAGGCTTCTTTACCCTTGTGGTACCATTATACCAATATGTGCTTTTGCCCAGGAAAGGGCAGGCTGGAAAGACCAGCACCAGCAATTAAATATCTGTACCTAGAAGAAACACGTTATTTATGCTCATATTCTGTTGGCTGAGTCACATGACCACTCCTAGTTTCAAGGGTAGGGAAAGTGCAAACCTTCCTGTGCCTAGAAATAGAAAACCAGGTGATGGTGAAAAGTAGCAATGCCTACCCAGAACCCTCTACATACATTTCCCATTTAAACGTCCCACAATCCTGTGATGTGAGCACAGGATGACCTTCTTTTTACAAATAATAAACCTGAGTCTTAGAGTCATTACCTAAATTTTCCAGTGTCACATATCTGAAAAGGTGGCAGAGCTAACACTTCAACACAGGTCTGCTAACTCTAAGACATACTTCCCATCACTACCACCTCCCTGGATGTAGGTGGGCATCTGAATGAACTTCTACTTTCTGCCATGATTATTTCTCTCAGGAAATGTCCCCCCACGAGCAAAGGTTGAGAAAAGTCCAAGATAACTTTGAGTCTCTAAACTCAGCAAAGGGAACAATCTATGAGGGACCACACTAAAAAAGTTGCAATGGACTACTTAGGCATTTTAATTTCTTCACATTTTTTTCTTGTATCCCCTACTCATTATAATGAGTAGGAAAACCTTTAAAGGGAAAAGATACCATGAGCTTATCTTTGGGTGCAGCAAAGATGACAGTGTCTAAGGAGATCACACCACACCTTGGTGAAGTAAGAACCCTGAGGGATAGAATGGGTGGTGGCAGCATTAGAGAAGAGAACAAAGTAGATGATGCTCGTGGTACATGCTACAGGGAAGAGAAACAGCCCTCTCTGGACTGAGAAATGCCAAGGCAAGGCCAAGGTTCGGCTCTCTGGCCCATCAACATCAGGATTGGGCTTTGTTTTCCTGGCATTGAAATGGGAGGGCAATGTTTTCTACTGCTCTCCCTCGACCTGTGTGACTCTTTGGCCAAGACGTGAGCTGGGGCCTTCAGCATCAATTCAAAAAAGAGTCATTAGGTATTGTATCTCAGGCCAGCTCTGGTTCTACAGAATTTATAACTTCATAAAGCAGATAAGACAGAAGCACAAGGAAGGATAAACCACAGAATCAAGAGAGGTCCAAGCAAAGTGAAGTAAGAGAAATTGATTTCCTCTGGACAGAAAGACCCAGAAGAGTTCATACAAGCATTTGTATGCAAAGTGGACTTGGAGATAAGGGGAGGTGTTGTACTGGTAGAGAGCAAAAAGCAAAAGCACATAAAACAGAGCCAAAAAAGCATTTTTTTTTTTTTTAAATGAATGGATATAAAAAGGCCTAGGATGGCTTTGAGAAAAAGTCAGGAACCCACTTCGGATAAGGCATCCAATTCATAAAAGATTTATGAGAAGTTTGGAAAGCTATGTTGGGATTAAGTCATAGAGGTCTCTGTAAATTTTTTTCCTGTGAGACTTTAATGGACCCCTTGGGTTCCCGCATTCTTGATCTATGCAGTGAAAAATATACAGAATATTTGAGGTTGCCCAAGAAAAAGAAGTCAGATTACTTGGGTTTGAATTATAACTCTATCATTTCATCATTACATAACTGTGAGAAAATTATTTCAATTCTCTGCTCTTCATGTTCTTACCTCTGAAATGGGGGTAATGCTAATTAGGGTTGTTGAGGATTCAATTAGAGGAGACATGTAGAGCTTGAAACAATAACCGGAACTTGTCAATCAATGCTAATATTATTAATTTCTTTTGTTCCTTGACAAATACTATCTTCTTCTTCATTAGGGATGTGGCAATAACTGACACAATATTAATTTCCCGGTAGGAAGGGGTAGTATTCAGCATGGACATTAATTTCAGCAACAACTCTCTAAATTACCAAGTCATCTCCAATCTGTCAAAGACACAGGTGTCATCTAAAGGCTAGAATGTGCAAAGACAGTCTGCAAAACATCAATATAAGGACTAAGACACAATGTTACTCACCAAAGTGTTGTGCCTCAGGGTGTTCTTACTTTTATTTTACAACATCTTAACAAACATAACAATACATGGAATGTGCCGCTGACAGCCTCTAAGGAGCTGGTGACTGCCCGGAGAGTCTTTGAGGTAGAATAAGGTATTAAAATCATTATCATTGTCACAGGTGTTTTGACTGAGTGAAAAGGCTGGCTGTAGATTTGGTCCCTATTCTAGGACACACATGCATGTGCACACGCGTATGCACACTCATGCACATGCGTGCACACACACGCATTTTCATGCCCCTTTCTATTAAAAGCCAGAGGAGAGGAAGATCATATTTTTCTGGGCTTGTCTCATAACACTTTTCTAGGTCCTCTGGGTCCCAAATTTAGGGGGAGGCATAAAAAGTTATCTAAATGACTTGAATGTAGAATTCAGACAATACTCTTTATTGCTGGTTAGAAAAAAAAGATGGTTTGCTCAGTTCTCCCAAACGCTGTACCTTTGGCCAACACTAATTAATTTCCTTCAAATGTGGCCACCTGTGTACTTTATTTTATTTCAATTTTGTCTACAAAGAGCTGAGTTGTCATAAAGATTGAAAATGCTGTCAATTTTTTTTATTATGTAATTTCACAGTGACTAGGGAAGAAAAAGTAGTTCAGAATAGAATAGAATAGAATAGTAAGAGTTGTGGAGATTTAGAAAAACATTTAAAAGGTATTGTTTGGTTAAAGGGGTGAAGGCTGAAGGGTGACATAGTAATCATTCCAAGCATTTTTTCTTTTTATGAGAGAAAAAAAAGTAATCTTTAGTTTCTAATATATTTTATGTACTATGCCATGGACTTTACATATATTCCTTACGTTATCACCATAAGAACCATATTTAACACACGAAGGAACTGAGGTTTGCATAAGTTATATTATTTACTTGAGATTCATCACTTAGAGGATGGCAGAACTCAGTTGATTAAACAGGTTATTATCAGAGAAAACAGAATTGAATAAAACGTTACATTACTTAAAAAAATTGGTTACTCCTTGGTATTTATTGTAATAGCATTTGGCATTTATGAAACCAAACAAAACAGAAAACTTCTTTTATCATGACATTTAAATTAGCCACGAATACATTTTGAGGTAATACAAAATCTGGAAAATAGTTCATAAATATTATTTCATGATATAAAGCTGAATGCGTGGGACAAGAATCCAAAGCCCTGAAATAACATGGGGTGAGGGGGACAGCAACTGTTCTTAAAATTGTTCCCAACATAATGCCTAAAGAATTGTTTAAATTGAAAGTTCCAAATCACCGTGGTTTGGTTCATTCTCCTGAATCTTTTCAATTCTGTACTCACTAGCCAAAAATAGCACATCAAACAAAAATAGCAAAAATGCATTCTCCATGTTTATATGAAATTTAATTTCTTGTCTTCCCACCAGCACATCCCCAAATGCCTGAACCACAGAATGGAGGAAGTGCCTTCATGAGCTTTTCTATCAGGGGAAATGGTTTTATAAATAGAGTTCGGCTAAACCAAGTTGATAATTCATTGACATTAGTGCAGTCATTTTTTTCACATGTGGTTCCTAGGGTGTGTCGCTCACGTGTTACTCTATGCTTTCTGGGGGCAAACTGTGTCCAAGAATCATTTCAATGCAACAGACGCTGGTGGAATAACTTCTGTGTGCCAGGTACTGTGAGACACTCGGGATAGAAGTGTGAACTAGGAGCAGACTCTCTTCTGGAGATGCTCACAGTCTCTGAGGGGGAACAATCACTAAGATACCCTGTGTTTCTGTGTGTGTAATAACAGAAAATAGCCCAGAAAAGGAGAAAAGCTGCGATCATGGAAAGGGTTTTGAGATTGAGGAAGTTTAAAAGAAGGAAACAGATTATAGGACTAGCAGCAAAGGAAGGGATTTACTGATCTGCAGAAGAAAAGGAGGAAATGTCCACCTGTAGAGAAGACTTAGCCCTTATTGTCTGTAGAATCCTATCTGGGAAAATTTCAAAACTTCCGCATGAGGTTTAGGACTAATTTAATCATAACTTGCAGCAGCAACAGGGAACATATTTTTAATTTATACAATTCTTCTCTAGACATTGATTTGATGAGAGTGTGAAAAGTAAGACAGATTTCCAACTTATAAAAGGGACAGCGCTTTGTATGTTATTTTAATCACGTAATTTGGCATGCAAAGCTGAGAACCCAGATGGACCTTACATTAGAGAGCACACCTAGTGAATACAGTGTTCTCTTCTCCTTTCCAAATAATAGCTTCCAAATAAATATTAATAAATTCTAAAAAGACTACCTAGCCATCAACAAGATTCCCTTTCTCTTGCCCTTGGCTGGAGGACCCTTACATGAACTCATTAATTCTCTTGAACTATTAGAAGCAGCAGTATTTCTTCAGGGGCTTCAAGTTCCGGTTTCTAACTATATGTGTTCCTCAAGGTCTTCCTTTCAATGAGACAGAGTCAGATTGTTTTCCAGAGGTGAAAACCAGGAGGCATAGGAAAACAAACCATGAAGTTGTTCTGAGTTGAGGCCAATCTGAGAAATAAATTAGAAAAACCACATAATAGAACTTAGTATAATGCCTGGCATAAAGTACATAATAAGTTTTCATTTTTCTTCTATCATTTCATACAAGCTCAATGTTCAAATTGAGTGTCTTTGGATGAATACATATTTCTCTCTCTAAATGAAGGGACTGACGATTGTTCAAGTTTCTTCATACCCTTAAGAATCTTAAAAGAAGATTCTAGGTTCTTTCCCCCAGTTACCGATACCCCATTTTCATCTCCTGTAATGGTTCATTTTTTAATGCCTTTTTTGTTGTTGTTCTTGGATCATTAGGGGGGAAAACTCGCTTTTTTTTTTTTTTTTTTACGGAGGAGGGCACCATTTTTTCAGATTAAAATATTAAAAATAGCCAAGGAATAAAACAAAAACCTTCCCTAGGACCTTTATAGATTAATGCAGGGTACGAAGCTATTTATCAAAGATGGAGTTTACAAGGGTAAAAATATGTGCAAGGGTAAAAATATTCCTAGAACCGAATATATGGCTTAAGCAAAAGCGTAGAGTCATAGTTGTAAAATTTTAGAATTTGAAGTGATCAGACAGAGGACCAAGTCCAATGTCTTCATTTTACAGTCCAGAAAGAGTGAATAACTTTTAAGGCTACAAAGACAGTGAATGAGCTACAGGACCTCTCACAAGTCCTCTGACGTGCCGCTGAGTGACCTTGTGTTGGCTCTAGACTGGGCTAATAACACCCCACGTGGTATCAAGGAAAGAACTATGTTTCTGAGGTGATGGCTCAGAATAGAGACCCCTGAAACAGTGGGGAGGCGGAGGCTGGTCTGCCATCCCCTCCCCCCAAGCAGTGCTGGTATGACGGTAAAGCAGAGTGGATCGGCTTGATGACCCAAATCTGTGCACACTGATTCGTCCAAGAGCACAGGCCCCAGTCGGGACCAATTACATTGGGAACAGTTTCTCTTTCTTCAATAACAGGAGCAAAAAGCATGCCTGCTTGGGGGCTGCCTACAGCCAATTTTTCCATCACAGAGTTTCTCTATTAGAAAAGAGAATGACGCCAATAGGTTTAAAGAAAAAAAATAAGCAGAGCTAGAAGATGATGATACTATGTCTGACAACACAGTTTGGGGACCTGGATCTCACTGTGCTGAAAGCCCACGTGACCTTGAACTTCCCAGCCACATGAGCCAATAAATTATTTTTCTACTTAAATGGGTGTAAGATTGATTATTTATATTTCCAACAGATAGGGTCTTAATGCAAATACTTAGGAGACTTTTTCATCTCTCTCTCTCACTACATATATATATGTGTATATATATATGTGTGTGTGTGTGTGTGTGTGTATGTGTATATGTATATATGTGTATATATATATATATATATATATACACACACACATATACTTATATGTGTGTGTATATATATGTATATGAATCCAACACTAAATTACAAATGTCTTATTAATATCAAAACTGCGCATTTAACATAGGAAAGGCCTACATCAGAGGCAACTGGAACTGGTAGTCAGATAATTTTAAAAATCATTTAAAAGGACGAATTTTTCAGTAATACATTTTGTAAATGTATAAATGTGCATTCTTTTACTTATCCTTTGATGTATAAGGGCCTTATTTTTGAGATCAGGTCTCATGAATGGCTGTTCTTCCATAAACCACACCCAAGATACATCTTCTGTGACTTCCAGTCTCCCTTTCTTTAAAAATGAAGCAAGAACTGAAAAGCAATCACAAACCAGTCTAAGTACAAAATTCTTCTGACACTTTTAAGTTTTTCCCTAATTTTTTGTCCCCCCTCATTTTTAAATATTGACTTGCACCCACTTGATTTGCCAGCATTTGTTTAGCGACACAGAGTCTTTTCAGAGCATTCAGCTGAGTTTTCATACAAATAATTCTGTTTCTCTGCACACTCTCAGTTTGTTGGTTATCTAAGAATTATATATTACAAGTAAAACCAGCATATTTAGTTTTGGGAACACACAAACCTGACTCTTGGAGAGCATAAAACTCAACCTGTGGGAGTAGAAGTACATCACCACAACAGAGAGCAGGCTACGGTTCACGAATACAAAGAGTGCCAAGGGAATCTGACATGTATACTTTATAGGGGACAAGGAGAGCACTGGTTAATCCATCAAGATGGTTCAGTAGAGGTTGGTTAAGAGAGCTGTTCGTGTATATCCTTTTATTACTCTTAGCACAGTACCAGAAACATATTAGGACCTCAATAATATTTGTTGAAAGAAATAATCAATTCTGCAACTATGTCTAGAGCTCTACTCTGAGCAAAGCTTGGTACTAATCATGGAGGGGGAAACAAAAACACATAAATTGTCTTTTCTGCTTTCACGGAGCTTATTTGTAGCAAGGGAATATATTAATTAAGAATTGCATTTGGTTGTCAGTAACAGAGCAGAAATAACATTGTTTAAACGAATTAGGTGTTTTTCTCTCTCACATAACTTGAAGCCCCAGAGTTAGCAGCCCATCACTAGTATGGTGATTCTACAACATTATCAGAAGCCAAACCTTCTCCTTGCTTTTGCTATAGTGTCTTACAGCGTGCTTTCCACTTTCAAAACCACCTCGTAAAGGCTGCTAGAACTCCATCAGAACCAGATTGCAAAGAAGAGAAAAGGGAATTAAATCAGCACACTTGGAAATGAGTTAACACCTTTTCAAAACCTTACTTTACCTCATGCAACTTTTTTGTTTGATGTCATTGTCACAACTTAATTTCATGGCCACACATAGCTGAAAAACAAAATCTGAGAAATGTCATCTTTTAACCAGAATCACTGCTACCAAACTAAAACGTGGATTCTGTTAATAACGAAAAGGAGCAAACAGATATTGAGGGGCCCCCATCCCCTCTCTTAGTATCTCAGAAAGATACTCCCTAAATTATGTGAAACTTTACATTCTTCATGAGGACACCAGACTAACAGACAGGAAGCAGTTACGAAAATAATTAAATACTAAGTTAGTAGGAAGAAAATTTAACAGGAAAGGACACGTCAGCTGTTTCCATGTCTTGGCCACTGTGCATAATGCTGCAATGAACATGGAGTAAGTACATATATCTTTGGGGATAAATATTTTCAGGTTCTTTGGATAGGCACCCAGAGGAAGGGTTGTGGGGTCATATGGTAATTCTTTTCTTAATTTTTTGAGGAAACTTCATACTGTTTCCCGTAGTGGCTGTACAAATTTACATTCCCACCAGCAGTGTATGAGGGTTCCTTTCTCTCCAAATCCTCTCCAACACTTGTTATTACTTGTCTTGTAATAACAGCCCTTCTTAGAACTGGTATTCCTCAGTTATAAGGAAAGATGAAATAGTGCCATTTGCGACAACATGGATGGATCTTGAGATTATCATGCTGAGTGAAATAAGTCAGACAGGAAAAGTTGACAGCTGTACGATTTTACTCATGTGTAAGATATACAACTGGAAGCGACAAACAAATAAAAACTCATCGACACATGACAGCTTAGTGGTCACCAGAGAGTAAGGAAGGGTGGTAGAAAAGGGAAAAGGTGTCAAATATATGGTGACGAAAGGAGCACTGACTCTGGGTGGTGAACACACAATGCAATATATAGACGATGTAATACAGAAATGTATACTTGAAACCTATATAATTTGACTAACCAATGTCACCCCTATAAATTTAGTTAATTTTTTTAAAGACTCAACGACAGTAAACACACACACACACACACACACACACACAGACACACACACACACACAAAGGAAGAATAACTTTAATTTGAAGCAGAGAACTGAATGAGAAGGGAATAATAAAATATCCCTAAAAACTCCGTTATTGGCTTATGTATTTCAAAAACGTCTTTGTTGGAATAGAGCTTCCATGCATGTTTTCATTAAAATTGTAAAGTTGAGAAGCCACCTTAGTCTGAAAGGCAGGCACTAATGGTTTAGGATGAAAAGACGCCCCGTGGCATGCCGTGTTTCTCCAGCAGGACTGTACCGTCATCCTCCCAGTGCGAATTTCTGACTGTAGTCACACCACGTGTGTGTGTGTGAACAGAATTCCGAAGCATCTAAATAAACTGGAGCTTCCAGGAGCGATAAACACCATGTTGTCTCACTATCTTCTTCCCTTCGACAGCCCTTCTCTTGTTAATAAGCACTTTTTGATTCTTAACCTCACCACAAGCCATGTTTCTCAGATCACTGTTATCCCCTTTCTGCGGTGACATACTCAACAAATAGCTCCTTTCGAATCCTGAAAAACTTGTGAAAATGAAACAACACCAGATTTTCTCACTGACATCATCCTGCGTCTAGTGACAGATCTGAAATGCCTGTGCATGTTAAATTTGGTGTGAAAAAAACGTTAGTTGGTGTTCAAACTGTCAGGAAGACTAGGGAGGGCCCTGGCTTGTAAGAAGAGGTGGTTTGTTTTGACAATTTTGGTTTTTCTTCCTTCTAAAACCTGCAGGGTTTTAAAAACATGGATGATGTTCGAGTAAAAAGATTTTTCATCTACCCTTTGGATCGACAATTCCCATCCTTTGAGGCACTCTGTTTCTGATTTATTTTAAGACAGACCTTCCTTTTCACCTTCTGAAGTCATTACATGGCAGGAATTTATTGTTTCAATTCCAATTAATTTTGTTTTGACAATCTCTTGACACTGCTTTATGGCTGAAGACGCTCAGGGGTGTGGCAAATCCTGGACTATGAATTACTGTTCTCCATGTTCAAAGAAAATGGAGTTGCTTCTTTATGAGAAAGTCCAGAGAAAAAAGAGTAGAAGGTTGTATCGTGAGATAAAAAATTCTCCCCAAAGGCCCCAAATTGGTTATCAACCCTGCTTTCCTAAATAGGAAATTTTGAAGAGAAAATTGTAGCTGATGGAGAAATGATGTAATAGCCTGGAAAAACTCAATGGAATTCCAGCTTTTCCGTTTCCAAGAATATTTTATTTCTTTTTTCATGACAAACATAAAGGAATAAAGTTCTCTACATTTTTGATGGGGCATGATGGGGGGATATTTATATCTATAGTCTTGAGCCTGAATGGTCTAGTAAAGTGATTTTCAAACTGCCCCTTGGGACTGCTTAGCCAAGCAGAATAT
This sequence comes from Rhinolophus hipposideros, assembly GCF_964194185.1. Lineage (NCBI taxonomy): Eukaryota > Metazoa > Chordata > Mammalia > Chiroptera > Rhinolophidae > Rhinolophus > Rhinolophus hipposideros. The sequence goes on along the minus strand of NC_138059.1, from coordinate 17,169,820 downwards.
GTTAGGAGCTTTAAGGGACAGGCCACCATCCTGGCCTTATACAGAGAACGTGTGTGTGTGTGTGTGTGTGTGTGTGTGTGTGTGTGTGTGTGTGTGTGAAGAACAAGAAACTGTGAGTTTAGAAACGTTGATTTTACTATTAAAATCATTCTTCCATTAACCAGCTCTACAATTGAGCAGGTGAGCTGATCACAAGGTTTCTTTGAGTCCTAAATTCTCTGCTTCGGTGAGTCGCACAGTGTCAGGTATCTCTAGAGAAGAGGAAAGAAACAGGCTTTTGAATTCCAATTATAATGATCTTGGACAAAAGCAGGTCGTCCTTCACTATCAAACACTCTTTTGAAATACAATTAAAGGTCAAAGGAGGGAGGGAAGGCAGAACTTTAGGGATGGATTTGCTCTTCCTATTTTGCTTAATATGGAGAAGAGATGTTCATTTGTGTGTCCCAAATGGGACTTGGCTGGAAACAAAAATAGAAAGGAGATCACCTGGGAGCTCATTCAGCAAAATGCCCCATGCTTCCAGGCTCTGGGGGAGTTCTGATCAATATTGATGTCCTAGCACCCTAGAGCCAGGGACATAAGCATAGAAAACTGTTCTGCAGAGACTAGTGACCCTCAAACAACAGCAAAGCAAAAGCATTAGGTAGACCTTTTCCCATAGCCTGGGACCATGCAGAGTGCAGGCACTCCTAGAACACTTATATTCGTTTCTTTATCCATCAGTTCATTCCACCAATATTTATGGAGTATTTCCTAAATGTCAGGCTCTGTGAGAGACACAGGAGAAAGGCAAAGATGAAGAAAGAATCATGAAGCATCCATGCTTTACAACTAGAGGCACACTCATAAGCAGAATGGCACGTCAAGTTCAGGGACAGGGATGTGTATAGTTTACTCTAGTTGTACAGAGGAGAGATCCAGACTCCAGCTTCTAATAAGTCACAGAAGGCTTCCTGAAAGAGCTGACACTTAAAAAAGGTAAAATACTTAAAGCATGAGTAAGTAAGTGTAGATGTTTAAAGGGGGTAAAAATTCACACATTGAAAGGGTCTGAGAAAATTGGGGACAATATTACCCTGGGAAGAGAAAAAGTGTTCAGGTGAGAAAATGCATAGTGACATATGAGGGCAGCAGAAGTCCTGTTACTCATGAAAACCCTATCAGGGATTAATTCTCTGCCTCGTCTTCTGTGAGCCAGGGTAGGTTAAGGCAAGTGGTGAGGAAGAGTGGGTGCCTTGTGACATGACAAGTAAAGAGTTAACAGGAGCAGGCTTGTGAGCTGGTGGGATGGGACAGGCAAGGAGTTAACAGGAGTGAGCTTGTGGGCTAACAGGAATGAGCATAAACATGAACCGCTTGGCTTTGACTCCCCTGGATGGCACTGCACCTACAAGCTCACAAGCACCTTACATCCATCATAGGTGAGAACAGAACAGTTTCCAATTGCAACAGCCATCCCCTGCACACTAACAAACACCCATCATGGATGGAAACAGAACGGTTCCCAACACAACAGCAACCCCCTGCAAGCTGACATCCATCATAAGTGGAAACAGGACAGTTCCCAGGAGAAGACAATTGTAATGGCAGCCCCCCTGCAATCTGACAAGCGCCCTACATCCTGCATGGAAAAATATAAAACCCCAGCACTCCTTCTCATCAGCACAGCTGTCCTCCATCGGACTCTGCCCTGACACAACTCCATTTGCCAGTATCTCTCTCTTACCCCTCTGTCGCTGCAGCTGTCTCCATCAAACTGCCCTGGAAAACTTCTGCCAGTTCCAAACAGAACTCTCTCCTTTTTCAACTTTCAATAAATCTTTTCTTTGTAGAGTCTCCTAAATTCTTTTTACATTCTGCGAATGACCAGGGATTAATTCTACACCAAGACACCTTGCAGGATGGCTTACACCTGAGCAAAGAAGGAAGCAGCTTATCTTTTTTTTCTCTCCATTAACTGAGATATGCAAATGAGAGTCAAATACATTTCTGTGCTCGGTCACAGCTTTATTTGCCCAAATCCTATTTCTGACACTCTTTTGCTTCAAATCTAATCATCTGGTCTTTCCGGTTTGACATAGAATAATGGTGGCCTTCTAAATCTGATTCTCTTCACACATTTCCCCAATCTCATCTGGATAGAAAAGAACGGCAAATTAAACCACCCATGATCTGTGCTTTCTGCATATCGAAGCAACGGAACATATACTAGGAGCTTAAAACATTGGTAAGCAGGAAATATGTTTTTAATCCAGTTTTGAAGAAAAGTCAGGCATTGATATTAAAGAGATCAAAGGAAAGAGGAAAAGAGCAGGGCCCACAAGGGAAGTAGAGTCCAAACAGAATCCAGGCAAAGTAATTCCCATCACAAAAGGCCCACCGTGAGTTGCAAAACACTGAGAACAAGTTTCAAATCTGGTAGATCAGAGTTCTGGAAAAAAAGAAAAAATCAAAAGGAAAGGATTTGAATGTCAGCAGAACTCAAAGCAACAGTCTTGGAAAGCAAGATTTCTGCAGGGAGAATGGGGCAACCTGAGAAGGGGACCTGCCTCCTGGGCTCCTGGGTACTTGGTGGGAAAAAGGGAAATAAGAGCAAGAAGTACACTTTTGTGCTCTCATTCTCTGAGAGAGAGAGAGAGAGAGAGAGAGAGAGAGAGAGAGAGAGAGAGAGAGAGAGAGAGGCAGGGAGGGAGAGAGAGAGAGAGAGAGGGGAGAGAAAGTAAGAGGGTGCAAGAAGTCTTTTGGGTGTGATGGATATGTGCATTGCCTTGTGTGTGGTGATAGAATCTTGGGTATATGTATATGTACAAACTCCTATAAATGTGTATATTAAATATATGCAATCTTTGTATATGTATTCCTCAGCAAACTTTAACAAAATAAAAGTAAAGAATGAAGGGAATATCTTGTTTTTGAGTCCAAAGAGGTGAGCATAGTTCCCAGCACACTGTCACACTCAGAAGGGTAGTAGAATATGGTGTTGAGAGCATACCCCATTGCATCAGACTCCTTGAATTTAAATCCTCTCACTGGCTGGGTGATCTTGGAAAATGTCCTTAACTTCTCTGTGCCTTTTTTCATCATTCACTAATGAGGATAAAATACTACCTGCCCCAAAGGTTGTTGTAAGGCTTTAAAAGAGTCAATATTCATAAAGCCAATCAAACAGCACTTCATACACAGCAGGGATTTAATAAATGTCAAATAGTTTACATTGTATATATTTGGTTACATACTTGCCTTCCTCTCTCCTCCCACACTTTTCCCTTTTCTCTAGACTGTGAGCTCCTTGAGAGCAGGTCCTCTCCCTAAAATTATTCAATACCGGGTATCCTGGAAGGAGCATAGACTTGGGGGTCACACATATCTGGGTGTGAACCTTAATTCTGTTACTAATTAGAAGTTTGTTAACTACCCTTTTTTTTTTCTTTTAAATTTATTGGGGTGATAATTGTTAGTAAAATTACATAGATTTCAAGTGTACAATTCTGTATTAAATCATCTATATAACACATTGTGTGTTCACCACCCAGAGTCAGTTCTCCTTCCATCACCATATATTTAATCCCCCTTACCCTCATCTCCCACCTCCCACCCCCCTCACCCTCTGGTAACCACTAAACTATTGTCTGTGTCTATGAGTTTTTGTTTCTCATTTGTTTGTCTTGTTCTTTTGTTGTTTTGGGTTTATATACCACAAATCAGTGAAATCATAGGGTTCTCTGCTTTTACTGTCTGACTTATTTTGCTTAGCATTATACTCTCAAGATCCATCCATGTTGTCACAAATTACTTCACTTCTCTTTACCTTAGTCTCTGCATTCACTTATTCATTCACCAACTCTTTATTACCTCCTCTACTACTGTATAAGCTCTATAAAGGCAGGGACCACCCCCACCTTGCCCTCAGCTTCATCCCCAGGGCCAAGAGAGTGCTTGGTTCATGGTAGACTGGTGAAAAATTGTTGATGAATGCTTATATGAATAAATATGCACCTAGCATTTGCCAGACATTGGGTGTAGCCACCTAGGATAGGATGAGAAACGAGGCCAGAATTTGTATCCTTGCCAGAATTTGTAATAAGAAAACAAGGAATGATAATGACTTCTCATAGGTTATTGTGGAAATCAAGGAGATCCTATAAGAAAATCTGAGCAGAGTACCTGGCACAGAGAAGTAGGTTCATGGTTGTGATCCCAACCGTGGCCCAATAAAAAGCACACGTATTTCCTATTTCAATAGGACATATTACTAGTGAGATGTATGAAAAAACATAAAGGCAGAACATGCATCATTTGTGGATCCAGCATTAAGCACAATGGTAAATCAAGTAATATTTGATTAATACAATAAGTGACATATCCTGGGGTTATTTAATGTTGAACTCTGCTTGAAAGAGTAAATAAGTGTTTCAAAGGTCAAGGAAAGAATGAATAAAGGTATGAACAAAGGAACGAACACAAAGTTGCAATGGCTGAACACAATAGCAAAGAAAGAGGTGATGTTGCAATTTGAGTAGTGCTTTCTCAGCTAAAGCTAAATCATTTTCATGACTTGCAAGCCTGCACCTCAGCCAGAAACAGCTTTCCCTGGAGGGTTTGCAGCCTCGGAGAGCAGATTTTCTCAGAGGAAGTAAGATGATTCATGAGGCGACTCCTAGGGAGACTGTCAGAAATAAAATCTCTCAGGAGAGAGAGACAGACAGACAGACAGAGAGACAGAGACAGATCGAAATGATTCATCAGATTTATTTGCTGTTGATCATTCATTTGGTGCTATTTCTAGGAAATATATAGTCTAAAGAGAGGTAAAGGGATGTTGAAATGAGAAGTTTACAAAGATGGTTAGCTGAGTGGCTGAAAGGGAGTTTGTCTTGAGATGATTCAGGCGAAGAAAGCTGGGCTTCAGTAACCCTGAGGGTTTGGGTTTGGGACCTTCTAGAATCCTTCTCTTGGCAAAACTGCTGTAGCTGCACAATTTGAAGAGTTTTGTGCCATCTTTTTTTGAACTACCCAATAGATTTTTTAACAGCATCACAATTTACTCCTGAATGAGTAAGGTGGCCTCTCTTATCCTGGTATGATCATAAAAACTAATCAAATTGTACCTGGTTGAAGGAATCACTAAATCATAGAATTTCGGAGGTGGAAGGGTCCTAACAGTCACGTAGTCTTCATTCTGCATGGAACATTGAGGGAAGGGAGGAATTTTATGCATTTCTTAACATGTGAGACTCTTGACAGCCCAGGAGAATATACTTAGGATGACAAAAACGTTTACTAGCCAGGCAATTAATTGATTGAATTAAATATTAAGAGCATTATAATGAGTGAGCTATGGGCTGTCTTTTTAGCAGCAAGTATTTTAGAAAATGCTAGTCTTAGTTATCTCCTAGAGGTATTGGCACATTCCCTGCAACTATGTTTTCAAGTTTCAAGCAGATGTATTTACTAAGAGTGGATCCAAGAGCCTGTCTTTCTTTCCAGGGTCAGCATTTTTTTCAAAATATATTAGCAATGTTCAAACTTTGATTTTAGGGTTGAACACTGATTTCTCATCTCACCCATACAAAGCCCAGAGAACAAAGAGAGTGGGTCCAGGCATCGAGCATGAAGGCTTTTCTGGGTGCTTCTGCTGCTATAAAGCAGTAATTTCCCTAACAATTGAGAGCTTCAAAAATCTCACTTTGCAATAAGCTGCTGCTGGATTCAGGTGCAGAGGGTATGTATTCATTCAATCAGAATTTATTGGATAACTATCATGGGTTAGTCCCTGTAACACAGCCATGAATAACTATATTGTCAGTACTATAGACTCATGAACAATGGTGATGACACCATGTAAGGAGGGTGACTAAGGTCATTCGTCGGGGGAAGCACGGCCAAACCATTTTGAACAATTTTGAAGGGTGAAAAGGAAGGTTTCCTGGTGGAGAAAGAGAGAAAGTTATTTTGAGCAGATTTTTATTGTAATCATTAATAGGTAACATTTATTGAGTGCTTTTATGGCCACATGCTGCGCTAAGGGCTCTCTGTGCATTTGTTCAGTTCATCCACTCATGAGGTAGGTGCTATTTTTACTCTGTTCTTTTAATAGATGGTAGAATTGAAAATTCAAGAGGTGAAGCCCAAATTCAAGTCCCTATAGCTGATGAGTGGCAGTCTGCATTGGAACTCTGGCCCTTTTGACCCTGAATGGCATCTCTTCCAAAACTATAATATTCCCTTTTACAATCTGATATTCACTCAACAATCCAAGGACCATTTCATTTCCTAAGTTTACCATTAGTGGGACAACATTGTCTCTGCATGTGACACCCCCCTTCACCCCGTATTTCAATCACTACGTGGGTATTACAAATTTAAAATCTGCATCTATTTATCACGACAAACTACATTTCTGTTCTATGAAACTGAGCACCAGAGGCTGAACTGTGATTTCAATTAGATTCTGAGGCTTGGGGTGACTCCTCATGGGAGACTTCTATGGGGTTTCAAAGGTGGTCATAAAGCATGATCTGGAGCCAGCTTTTGCATCAAATCAAAGCAAGAACGGAAGAGAAAAACCAATAAGGAAAGCTAAAAAGACCAAGCATTTCAAGCAAGAAATGTCCAATAGGTGTAAGTGGTTTTAAAAAGTAAGGTACAGAAAAACACTCTGAGCATACCACTCAGTTCTGTATCTCTTTTCTACGGCCAAGGACAATGGGGTCACCTCTGTGAATGGACGATACCTCCTCAACACTTTCCCAGAGGACGGAACACATGAAGAGTCGGCATCACATTTCTGAAAGGCTGCTGTCTTTATTAAGCTTCTGAACTTTTGTCTGTACATTTGGTAGTATTACCATTGGTCTAATTGCTCAATATTTTGTCATATTTAGATAGAAGCACATAGTAAAGGATAAAGTCTGTTCTGCATTCTGTGCCATGGGCTGGTGATACCGGCCCTGGTCCAAGGATACTATCATGGTCCACCATGCAAAGGGACAGGGAAAAGAAAGTTCCTGGCAGAATTAAGAGCAAAGACTCCAGTGGTACCAAGCTCAATGTTAAAGAACAAATAGTTTGGCTTAATAAGGGGAGCCTGTCAAACCATAAGACTCCTGAGGGAATTCGCCATATTAGATAAGTGCTTATCAGGCCTTGAATTTCCAGAAGGCACTGAGACTTTGGATCAGTAGTTTTCTAGGCAGCTATACTCATTTGGAAGCTAAAGCTGAAGCATTCACAGATGGCTGCTGAGCTAAGCTCTGCCCTCCTACTTGAATGTCAAAATGCTCATTTTCTGTTTGATTTGCCCAGACAAGGTAACAGGCGTTAGGAGATGGTATCTGGAGTCAGAAAGGCTAGCATTGAATTCCAACTCTTTACCAGATACAGATGTAGCGTCTTAGACAATTAACTTAGGCCAGTCTTCTTCCTCCACTTCTTTTTTTTCTCTTCTTCCTATTCATTCCAGACACCTCTGTGCACTGTCTCACATTTTCTTGGCCTCATTTCTGACTCCAACTATCATGACAGCAAGTAGTTCTCACGGTCTTTGACTCATTTGCAACATCTCAGCTTAAGCGCATAATACTGTCCATTGTTCATTTGCTGTCCCAGATCTTCTCTTCCATGGTGGCATGGCGAACTGCAGGAAGCATGCTCTGCGCTCATATGGAGCCTGGAAGTGAAGGAAAATCAACGCCCCAGGGTATCCCTCAACCAGTCAATGAAGGAACCTAAGAATCTGAAATCTCCAGATTCTTCTACACACTCCATGCTGACAGAAGGAACTCCCCCTTATTAGAGAAGAGCAACTTCTCACACTTACACACCTTGAAAGGCTTTACCTGAGGAAGATGCCTTGCAAAGTGTTGCTTTTTCTCAAAATCCACTACCACTCAACCCGTTTTGCCAGGACTAATAACGTGTGCCTTGTCTCAGCACAGCCTGAACAAAGATTACGGGTTTAGTCTCCTGGCAGCAACCTGGAACCAGTTCTAACCCACTGTTGGATTCCATGAAGGTTGTACACAATAATAGTGCACAGTAAATGAGGTGGACCTGTCCGAACTGCCTAGAGAGAAAACTGAAGATGGAGCCAAAAGGCTGAGGGAGGTAAGGATGTTAGACTGGATATATCATGTGAGACCAGAAAACCCCACTCATTGATTACTCACTGGAAGGACCCAGAGATACTCCATTACCAAGGCCGTCATGAAGGTTCTACTGAAGAACAGGTTTTAGAAGCTCAGTGGAGACGTGACATCAGTTGGTGTGATTGTAGAATGTGCTGTCTTGTACTGGATGGTTTTGTATCAGTGGGTCATGAAATGATCTCAGAATAGCAAAGGCCAAGTGGCAAAGTAGATGTGATTACAATGAAAAGGGCCAAGGTAGCAATCAAGGTGCCTTGACCCAAAGGGTTTTATGGTAATGGCTCATAAATTAGAATATTTCAGGGAATAAGATAGACAGACAGCCCACAAAGGTGTTACTCAACCTAAATTAATATAACCCCCTCTGTATCCACACAAAGAAAATCAAGAGATGGCTGATGTCAATCAACACAATGGAAAACTACAGTCCTTCACCCAAATTCCAGATCTAAATTAGTTCACAGACCCAGAGTTTATTGATTGAAAGGGAGGCCAAAAAAACAAAAACAAAAACAAACAAACAAAAAAGGAGACTCATTTCTCTTGAAGAACCTCTAATACATCATGTATATATACAATAAAGAGTCTCCAAAACTGATTTACTAGAGTAACTGTGCAAAAAGAAAATGGAATACCTAGACCTTTCAAGGACAGCTGAATACAGGGTCTGAGCTGACACTAATTCACAAGACCCAAAATACCATCTAAGAGCACCAGATGGAGGCTGATGGAGGCAGACGATAAATAGAGTCTGACCTACATCCATTCCACACAGGATTCACTCAGTCCACAGACCTGTTTTCCAATTTCCAAATGCATAAATGGGGCAGATGTATTTAACAGTTGGCATACTAATTATTCCTTGACCTATGGAGTGTGAGTAAAATATGTAGGAAACTCCTGAGATTGCCTCCACCCTCTTGACAAGAAACTTAAGCATAAGTAATACCGTGTTTCCCCGAAACTAAGACCTAATCAGACAATCAGCTCTAATGTATCTTTTGGAGCAAAAAATTAATATAAGACCTATCTTATTATACTATAATATTAGACCGGCTCTTGTATAACATAATATAAGACAGGGTCTCATTAATTTTTTGCTCCAAAAGATGCATTAGAGCTGATTGTCTGTCTAGGTCTTATTTTTGGGGAAACACGGTACTGAATTACAGGAGGAAATCTGAAGATTAGCCTGATCACCAGACTTAAATGATGCAGGAAAAGTGGCCCCTACATAGACTTATTGAATTCACCCATATAGACCCAGAAAAAACTAAAGCCTATCAATTGTGGTGGGAGACAACAGACTTAAACTTCACCAAGTGTTACAGTCAATGCAACTTGCCTGCTGTGCTGGATGTGAAATCTTTATGGAACAGAGCAACACAGACTTGGGTACGAGTGTGAGGTTACTGATCTTCCGAAAGTTTTCTCTAATTCTGTAAGGAAGGAGGAGGAAAGCCAGTTTCCTTTTATGTGGGAAGGACAACATTATACATTCACTTTCTTTTCCTGGGGCTATAATAAGTCTCCTGCTCTTTGTTACAATGAGGTCAACAGAAACCTTAATCATACTGACATTTCTCAGGAATCACACTAATCCACAACATTGATGATATCATGTGAAAAAGACTCAGTGAACAGGAAGTGGTAAGTACTCTGCATCCTTAGCAAAATAAACACATGTCAGAGGGCTGGAGGTAAACCCCATGAAAAATTAGCTGCCTACCATACTAGTGATGTTTTTAGGGGTCCAATGGTCTAAGATATTCTGGGACATCCCTTCTAGGATGAGGGCAACACTGTCATTTTGTATCTTCAACCACTTGCTGTGCCTCTTTTGATTTTGTATTTCTGACTGCATTTGGGAATTGTTTTCCAATGCATTTATCTGGTGACTTGAAAGACTGACAGTGTTGAATGGAGCCAGAGCAAGATAAAACTCTGTAACAGGTCTAGGCTGTGGGGCTAGCTGCACTGCTACTTGACCCACATAACCTGACTGACCAATGGTTCTAGAACTACTTGTGATAGATAAGGATGCTGTTTTTCCTTGTCAAACCTCAGTATTTGAGACACAATGCAGACCCCTTCCACAGAAGATAACTACTTAGCATCTAAGACGTACCTCCTGGAGTGCTGATGGATCTGGTAAAGACAGAGCACTTAACAATAGTACCAGGTAAACTAAGCTGTCAAACACAAACTAGGTGTTACCAGATTCTCCAAACCATCATGTTGGGTGAGCACGGAAGGAATCTACTAGACACCGAAGAACAGAAATTGTATATTCAGGATCAAGCCCAAACAGGTCTAGAGACATAAGTAAATTACATAAAGATGTGCCTCGACTTATCAGTGATGCTTCTCCCCCAGTTTAGTCCTATGACCTCACAGCACCAAGGTTTCCTATGACAAAATGATGGAGGCAGAAGACAACTGAAACCTGGGTCACAGTGTCTTTTTTTCTTCCACTACATTGGTTTGAGCTGAAAATGGCCAGCTACTTCAGTCCAGCCCCATTCAGGCACGGCACTAACGGACAGTAGTGAGTTGAATCCTCCAAATGGACAGAGGGGTTAGCAGTACACTTGATCGTTCACTTTGTATGAATTGAGAAGCAACCTGAGAGAAGAATAAACACAGATCTCTGAGCAGTGGTGAAAAGCTTGTCTAGTTGGTCAGGGGCCTGGAAGGAGGAAGATTATATCAGAGACCGGGGGATCTGGGAAAGAAACATACAGATGTACCAACAGAAGTGGGCAACAGCTATGTAGATCTTTTTATTTCGTGTCAATGTCCACCAAAACCCCCCCATGGCAGAGGAGGTGCTTAACTGCGTGGACAAGATGATGCATCACCCAGTAGCTTTCAGCCAGCGTCTGTCCTTGGCCACCCCTGGGATTGTGCCATGAGCCCATGAACTGAGTAGACATGTTGGCAGAGATAAAGGCTATGCCTGGCCCAAAGACTGGGGACCCTATGATTCAGGCTGACCTACCTTCTGACACTACTACTACAGCAAGAGAGAACAAAATGCCAGCGAAGAGACCAGACTGCATCCTGTGATATGACACCATCTTCCCCAAATATCTGCCTGTCGCTCTGCGGCAATTCGATTACATCAGCCCTCTTTCATCCTTGAGGGGTATCAAGTCATTCTTATGAATGAACGTTTATTCCAGATTCGTCTTAGTCTTCCCTCCTGCTACTCTTTCCCCTACTAGCAGCATACAAGGATTTGCAGGATGCCTAACTTATGGATCTGCATGGGATCCCCATATAACATGACCCATCAACGGGATGTACTTTACAGCGTAGAGGTTACAATAGTGGATCACTGACCATGAAATCTGTGAGATCTTACCATATTACGTGTCACTCATGGGCGTATCACTCAGAGTAATAGAATTATGGGAAGACCTATTCAAGTCTCAACTAAGCCACCAGCTTGGGCACAAAATTTTCTGGCACTGTCCTCAACGAGGATATGTCCCTGCTCTTCAAAACTGAAAACACAACCATTTTAACATTTAACATTGCTTTACTATGTGGTCAACATTTAAAAAAACAAATAAACACACAAAAAACCTAGAAAACAGGAGGAGGTACCATGGCTTAAGCAGAAAGAACCCAGACTTTTAAGTACTCTGGGGGTCTTTAATGAATATTAGATGACCATAAGGGTAGTGATTTTACATGTGTTCTGTGTTATTTCTTCCCTGGTGAATCTCGGGTGCCTAGAAGAGTAGCTGGCAATCAAACAACACTTGAAAAAATATTGTTGATTATTGTTGATGAAATGTATATATAACATTTAATATATTCAATGCTTAAAAAATGTTATCACTATTATTGCTGTTCATGCATATTGTGTGTCACATGTCTGATTGTCACCATTCTAACCTGTGATGCCAACTCAGAACCTCTTCAATTATGGAGTTCAAAGTGCATTAGCCTAGGAAGGGTTGCAGGCCTCATGGCTGCTACTGCTGCTGCGCTTCCCAGCCTCTCTCAGCTGCAACCACCAGTATGGAACTGGGCTTTAGCTTGCCATTATGGGCCCCCTTCCACCCCACCCCACTTGTGGGTTCAACGCTCTGATTCACCATTGAGCCCTTGCTTGGGCACACTGCTGACATCCCACCCTGAGTAAAGCCTCAGTATTCATGAATACTGTAATTATACAGACTTTGACTTCTCCCTTCTGAGAAAATCACAGAACGGAACTACGTTTCTCAAACAAATCAGATTGTACAGTTTTGGGGAAAGGTCTCTTGGTAGGCATAAGGGATCTCAGACTTATTCTGGCTGCATGCCCCAAATCGCTGATACAAGGAAACTTTTGCCTGAGCAAAGAGAAGCTTCTGTCAGAATCCTTATGGGAGATTTGTACAAGCAATTCCTACCCTCATAAGCAGGAAACCTGCTGGCAATTTGTTCTGTAAGAAAAACAGTAAAATTGCTGGTATAGCTTCATCAGGACCTATATCCTAGGCTTCATCAAGAAAAGAAGTAATTGAAACAATTTGTGATTTGTGACCTGGAGGGCTTTGCTGTTTTCACGTTGTGTCTTGCACACAAGTTCTGAACTCTAATGAAAGAAAGAAAGAAAGAAAGAAAGAAAGAAAGAAAGAAAGAAGGAAGGAAGGAAGGAAGGAAGGAAGGAAGGAAGGAAGGAAGGAAGGAAGGAAGGAAGGAAGGAAGTTTAAAAATAAGGAAAATAATTCTCATGAGTAAAAAATCTAAGGAATTGTGATTCTAGAATGCCAAAGACAAAAAATTACTTTGTCAGTGCTTTTGGGTTCAACAGGCCAGGATTCAACTCATAAACACCTTTGAGTGATAAGTCGTATGACCCTCTCTCTATTCTGGCCCCTCCCCTTTCCTTGGAGATCAGTCAGTTTGCAGCCCAGTCTGGAAAATCAGTGCTGTCACAGACAAGGTGAGACGAGATGCAAGTTGGGTCACTGACACTTCTTTTGTGGAGAGGTGAGAAACCACATCACAGTAGCATCTATGTGACCAGGATACAAGATGATGTGTGTGAGTGGGGGCATCTCAGACACAGAAACTCCGGGGGACAATGAAAACTGAGATGATTCAAGCCATTTTCAGTGCCTGTTTGGACAGTGGCATGCAGCAATGCAGATCCCGGGGAGCGCTACGAGTATCTGAGAGAGGTGAATGGCAGCTGGCTCTAGGTTTGTCTGTGGACGTTTCTCACTACTAGGTAGAAACGTGAGGGGAACAGAATTCAGCTTTGGGAAAGAAGGCTTCCAAGAGCCAGGCAAGATGATGGGTAGAATTCAGGGAAATGCTATAAGCTGAATGGGGGTATTCAACAGGAAAACTAAGCAGAAATCATGAAGGAGGAAATAAAAATAAAGAAGCCATGGCTAGGATCCATAAAAACAGAAAAAAGAGAAAAGACTATATAGTAAAGGGCCCTCCAGATGCTCAAAGCTCATTCCTGGCTCATGAGGACCTGAGTCAGGTTGACGTTAAGGTGACCCAGAGTGCATGTGACATCCCCCATCATAGCTCAGACATTGGATTTTGGGATAGAGAAACAGGCTTAGTTTCAAGGGTCCTTGTTTAGGGGGAGAGAGGGCAAGACTGCCAACACACCTCTGGCCCTCATCAGGATTATCTCGGGATTTGAGATGAGCTTGGGTCTTATTAGTTTCTACTATTTACTGAGGATATATTATATACCAGGCATTGGACTAAATACTTTACATCCATAATCTTTTTTTTTTTTTTTTTTTTTTTTGGAAATACAAGTGGAAAACTGTAGAAAACTATAACACTGCTGGTAGTCAAGATTTGGAAAGTCACCGATTAAGAAGCTATAGTATGCTTAAGGTACTACTACAGCAAGAGAGAACAAAAATTTTGTTTATGGAGCCCAGTAAGGCATACTGCGTTTTATTGCAGTTCACTTTATTACGCCTCACAGATTTTGCATGATTTACAAATTGAAGCCAAGACCCTCCACTAGCATAAAGATTATGACTTGCTTTGATGAAATCAAACCCGCAGTATCTACAAGGTATGCCTGGAGGGAGTTACTGTATAGAGCATATTATTTTTGAATCAAACAGAATAGAGAACAATGGCATCAAGGGGTAGAGCAACGCCCTTATAATGACAGATCTGTCATGTGTAATTGTGAGTTATTTCATGTGTCCACTACATCTGAATGAGCAATAAAACTATCTTGGAGAAGAATAATTTCTTCGCTGATCATGATATTTCTGTGACCTCTTCTTGCTCTCGGACATGCTGCTTGTGATTTTCAGTTAAACTTGACACACTGGCTTTGCTAGTACTTTAAATCTGCTAAATTTTTCATGTCCCTTTTGCTGTGTGCCCTCCCTCTCCTTTACCCTCTGTTGTACAACAAAACACTATTTTCAGGACAAAAACATCCTTGAAGACAGATCTCCACCATACTAAAGAATGAATCACCTTCCATAGTAATAGCCTCGTATGTCTGAGCTGGATTATTCAGAGATGGTTCAACCAAAGGAGAAGGCTGGTATTACCTAGAAAATGGAGGTACATCCATCTTCCATTGGATTTGATGTCCTGCTTTGGGATTTTTTGTTGATGGGTTTTGATGTCAAAGTAGGAAAAAATGTTCCCTGAGAAGAGCAGAAACCAGACTCCTTGGTTTAGATTGGAAGAATGAGAGGTAGTCTGGTAGTGTAGACAGTGGTGTGTCCCTCTCCGACTAAATGCACATATCTTTCTGATGGTGAAATCTCCTTCTTTCACCCCTGAGCCAAATTTTGCTAAGGTTCTTGGACGCTTCCATGGTACCCTGACAAAGTGTCTATATGGGGTGTATATAGACAGCAAACTAGGATCTTACCACTTGAAATTTAAGGTCTAAATATCCTAAAGTATGTCCCAGTGATCTCGTTGCTAAGTTTCTAAAAGAGGGGAGATTTATTCTGGGGCAGTTCTTGTTTTCTCTAATAGTCACTGCAATTTTTTAAGAGACTATCCCTCAAATTTTTACCCTAGATAATAAATACTTGATTCTAAGCCAGCTAATGTGTCCTCAGATGGGAAGGTCAGAGGCAGGAATGCTGCTGATATAAATGTTGATCATACCCTTTCTATTATTTTTTGGGGGGGAGGGGCAAAAAATGATGGTGCCTTTGAGCTTGATTCATGTTTCCATGATGAGGGACACCAATCAGTGTAACATTCTTGACTTCCTCTGCACCTCACTAACTTTTCCTCATGGGATCAGGATTAAATTATCAAATTCACACATTTAGGAGAAGCTGTGCATGTATGTCTGAGTCCCTTCCCTTCTTCTCTTCTGTGGATCTACCTGATTTCAGGAACATATACTCTACTCTACTCTATCCTTGGTCATTCAATGAGCTTCACAGTAACAGCTCTTTGTGTGGAAGTCTTGTGGTTGACCAGCACTAACTGACACTGAGTGAGTAAGTCTGTATATTAATGGGTTAAGTATTAGGAAGCCCACTGTTGCCTTATGCCTAAGCTTCACCTTTTAAAAACCCCATTAGTAAAGAACCAGGCATTTTAATCTCCATCTTCCTGATCCCTTATCTCTCTCAGCATAGAACTTAGGCAAGAAATAAAACAACATACTCTATTAGGCTTCCTAAAACCCCAATATATGTGTCAATATTTTCACATTGTATAGATTTACCAAGTTCTCTTTTAGTGAACCCCCAAACAGTACCATTAAATACATCTTTCAAAGTTGCTAATTCTATTTCTAGTGAAGTAGTCCTATTATGGCCTCTCTCCTAATGACACCCCCTTATTTTGTTAGTCATAAGGTGTCTCTTATCCTGGAAGTTGTTACCAGACAACTTTGAGTTACCAATGATTTTTAAATTTCAGAATTACAAATAAGAGATTCATTGTCCTATAGCAATATTGATAAGCACTGACAATAATTATGTTAAGCGCTCTGCATATATTTACTTAATGTTGTCAACAGCCTTTTTAAGAGACAGCTATTATAGTTATTTAAAGAGAGAAAACTGAAACGTGCTAGCTAGTAAAGGTAAATAAAATCAAGATTTGAATTCAGGCATTTTGGCTCTAGGACCATGGTTTTCACTACTGTACTTTACCATCTTTCTTTCTAAAGGGACAGTGTTGGCCTCAACGAAGAAGGAACCCAACCTCGTGCATCGTTGGCGTTGCCATCAGGAATGGCCATAGCCGATGGCCGTGACCTTGCAGAATCGCTGTCCCCCACTTTCTCCCCGAGACCAAGTAGTTGGTTTCCAATTATGCCCTCCTCTCCCCTAGTGCCTCGGAGAGGGCCTAGCATCCAGTAGTAAGCCCCTGACTATTGTTGACTCATAGACCCATACATTCTTCGAAGCCTTCAAGCAGAGTTGAGGCCACTGGACGAGCAGCAAAGGGCAGGGTCTATTTAGGCTCATTGGCAGGACTGCTTCCTTCCCTCTCACCCACCTGTGTACTTCCATATTTTCTCATGCATAGAGCTTGTGGGTTTTGGCTATAGGTCATAAAAGGAGAACTACATTTATTTATGCATTATTTAGATGAAGTCTAAATAATAAGTGCCTGATTACTATGGTTTTAAAAATGAAAGCACTTCCATGTAAAATCCGTGCGCTTAAAAATAGACACTACTGAGGGTTACTTTGTCTTCTGGAGTAAGACATGTGTATGTATTCAGCCTCCCTCAAGAAGGAAGATGATTCAGAGAGGAGGGCTGGGGAGGGGTCTTTTAAGGAGCCTATTAGTCCATTCTGAAGGTTTGGAATATAGTAGAACTAAGCAGTTTGAGCCTCTCTGCCAAGACTCTTTCTAACTCACAAAGAGTCCTGCTTCCAATTTTTATACCTTTAAATCCATTTCACATACCACTTCTGGATTAAGTTCCCTCTGAAAACATACCTTTGATCACATCATCTCCTCCTGGAAAGCCCTCTGTTGTTTCCCATGTGCTAATAAATTAATTACATGGTCCCCATCCAACCACCAACATCTTCCACAAGGCATTCCAACTTTCCTGGCCGTCTCTCCCATTAGTTCCCTCCTCTATATTCCAGACAAGTAATTTAATGCTCCCTAAATTGGACTCAGCTTACGTGCCATCACAAATCTGCCTACTTGCTTTCTGACTGGAGTGGCCCTAGGAAAGTTTTGCACTGTCCCCAAAGTCATGGAGCCAGGTCACTGTTGCTGTCACTACAGCTACCAAAGAGCTCTGCCTACAGCACTGGTTGGCAAGGAGAGGCAGGCACTCAGGCTCCCTGGCCATAATGAACACATCGGGGTATCTTACTTTCCCAGTAGCTGTCTAGGAGGGCTTGGGTGGCACAGTGAGTAGTGAAGGGAGGTTAATTCCAAATGAGTGAATTAGCCAATGGAATGATGGAGTGAAAGAGAGGGAGAGGGCGAGGAAGAAAGTGAGAAAGAGAGGGTGGGGGAAGAGGGAGGAAGGAGGCAGGGAGGGAGAGAGAGAGAGCCAGAGAAGCAGGGAGAGAAGAGGAGACGAGAGAGGGGGATTATGGATAAATTCTTCCCTCATAGTTTCCTCTACCTATTCTGAAACATGGAAATTTATCCAGCCTCTAGGAAGCCAGGCACAAGTCACAGCAATCAGCTGAGCTTGTTATGCAGCTGTGGCCAGCTTGGGACATGTTTCCCCTTTCCCCCACTCCCTTGTACCCCTGCGTTCTGCTTCCCTGGGATTGCACTGACCAATCAAGTATTAGGACAAAGCTTTGACCTCAGATTCTGTTTTCTAGGGAATCTTGGCTAAGACACATTTCAAAGCACTTACCATTTCTTTTTGCCTGTATCTCTCTTTTTTTTTAAGTTTTTTATTTTTATTTTATTTTATTTTTTAAATTTATTGGGGTGACAATTGTTAGTAAATATACATAGATTTCAGGTGTACAATTCTGTATTACATCATCTATAAATCCCATTGGGTGTTCACCACCCAGAGTCAGTTCTCCTTCCATCACCATATATTTGATCCCCCTTACCCTCATCACCCACCCCCGACCCCTTAAGCCTGTATCTCTTTATGATCTTTTATAGGCCGCTGCCCACATACTCTAATGCCACTCCCAACAAAATCATAGCCCTATTTCAAGGTACATTATTAACATGAACAGAAATCAATTTTCTGTTTTCTTTAAATCAGATGTGATTTCTCCTTACTAAAAATAAATAAATCAATCAAAATCCCCATTACAGGTTGTTTGGACTTTTCTGTAGTATCTCATTCTGTCCTGTGTTTTACTGAATACTTTTTATACATCCTATTGGAGGTTGAGCTTCATCTGGACAGAGATTGTGTGCGACCAGTTTAGGGGGTGTTGCCATGAAGTTCGCCATTGTCACACAAAAGGAGCCATAGAGGATACGTAAACGAATGGGCCAATACACTTTACAAAAACAGGAAGTGAGAACATTTGGTCCACGGGGCATAGTTGGCTGACCCCTGAAGTAACCCACTGTGATTCCTTAAATATCAAGAAGTTCTTCATTCTTAAAATACAGTACAGTGCTTGACACTTGTCAGTTGTTCAATAACCTATGTTCATTGCAGCTTTATTTACAGTGGCCAAGACACAGAAACAACCAAAATGTCCTTTGACTGATGACTGGATAAAGAAGATGTGGTATATATACACAATGGAATATTTTTTGGCCATAAGATGAAATAGTGCCATCTGTGACAACATGGATGGATGTTGAGATTATCATGCTAAGCGAAATAAGTCAGACAGAAAAAGTAAAGAACCATGTGACTTCACTCATATGTGGCATATAAAACTGAAAGCAACAAAGGAACAAGACAAACAAAGAAACAAAAACTCATAGACACAGACAACAGTTTACTGGTTACCAGAGGGTAAGGGGGGAGGAGGGATGGTAGAAGACGGAAAAGGGGGTCAAATATTAATATATTGAATTGGAAGGAGAACTGACTCTGGGTGGTGAACACCCAGTGCAATACATAGATGATGTATTATATAACTGTATCCTTGAAACCTATTTAATTTTACTAAACAATGTCACCCCAACAAACTTAATAAAAATTTAAAAAAATAAGTATCCATTGCATGAATGAATTAAATAACAAATAAAAATAAATGTTTAAATCTTGACTATCCAATTTCTTCCTCTCTGTTTTCAACAGGAAGACTCCCTCCTGCATAAGCAGTAGTTTCTTGTCTTTCTTTATAAGCATGGAATTGGCCTGGCAAAATATTATAGACAGAGGGAGCCGCGAAAGTGGTGGCGTTTCATGCCAAGCCCAAAGAATTGTTATTGCTTTGCCAGACTATTTTCTGCCCAAATCTGGGATCAATCTTTTCATTAAGGGAGCCATAGTAGCTACTGGAATTGTAGCATTTATCTAGTCAGCAAAAACAATTTCATTACTGACTTACTTCCCTTCTGTGTAATAAAGTTTTCTGGCTGTGAAAGCTATTGTTAAATTACAAAGAGCTACTGGAAGTAGTGTAGGGGCAGCTTAGAGGAGGGAGAGTTATATGGCCTCTTCTTTCAATTCTGTATTTTTATTCTTCGGTTAATGATTTTTCATTCTGGTGTTGACCTTCATCTTTGCCAACTGTTTTACTATCATCCCTTTTTTCCATCAACTCTTCCGAACTTTTCCATCACTTCTAATGCTTCTTTTCCATGTGTTCCCCACCACCCCGCCACTCAGCCATCCTCATTCCCTTGCTTCCTGTGGTGACTTTACCTCTTTCATTTCCATTATGTTAAGATTGCCATAAACCCAAAGGTACCGTAACTTCAAATGTTCCTTTCCTCCCTTTTTCTCTTTTAAAAACCTCCAACCCGCTTCTGCCATTCCTCATCCCCACCACCTCCAGGCTCCATAATTTCTACATTAAACATTAGTTTTCCATAAGTGCAGATTTCAAAAAGCAAGTTGGCAAGTTCTAGTGACAGTAAAATAGAAAAATATTATAAGATCAAAAGTATCCACAAATTGAATGGCAAATGGAATATTTGTGTTTGTGGTTTAAAGACATATGTACTTGATTTATTGGGACATTAATATGCCAAAGAATTTTTAACTTTGAAAACTGTGTTGATACTAAGAGTAAAAAAACATATGGTTATATGCGAAATGTAGACTATGCTAAAAACAACCTTCACATGAGCTGCAATGGAAGCTGGTGAGGGCACCAAATACACTGGCCTAATTTGGGGAGTGGGGTATGCAACTGGAGCAAGCTGTCATTATCTGATAGTACTTTTTCAGCCGTAGTAATTTTATGTTGATCAAAGAAACTAGTAATCAAGGTTCTAGTAGATCGCCAGTTAATTACAATCTCCCTAAACCACTCTCATGGCAAGAGATTCTGAACTCATCTATAGGATTCTAGGAGCTCCTACTTGGAATGGTGATAAAATATTTTCATGGAAAGATATGGAGAAAATCAATGACTCTTGAACTTTCTTCCACAATATCATGATGACTGAAGCCATACAAACCCACCTAGAGAGAAACCTGGGAGTGGGACAGCCCCTTAGCCTATCCCTGAATGCCTGGGGGAATTCTTGGAGAATGGTGGCAGGTGCATGGAGTCTAAAAATATGCTTAAGGTGAACAGGGGATAAGGAAGAAGTATGAGGAATAAGTGGCATTAAGATGAAAGATTCATTAAAGTAACTACATGATGAATTGCTAAATTAGATTAAACCTACTGCTATAGTATGTATTATACCAAGTCAATCCTTTAGAGGACTCTGGAAGGGGAGAGTTCAACATTGAAGGGGAGAATGGTAAGATCAAACGCTTCATGGAGGAGGTAATATATGAGATGGATTTGGAGAGAAGGGAATTAGGTTGAGGGAGAAAAACAGGTGGGAGGGCACCCAGAATTAATGAAGGGACCAGGATTTCTAGAACTGAAGCTCCGTATTACGGAAGCATGGGAAATGGAAAGGAAAATGAAGTGGCATTTATTTGTGAACAACAAAATGGCAGTTGATACTGCAAATCATGGAGCCTTTTTTCTGACAAAAGCTGTACTGAGAAATTACTATGTAAATGGCATGGTGGCAGGTATTGTGAATTAAGAGACAAATGAGAGTCAGTCTTGCTCTCAAAGATTTCACAGCACAGTAAGACAAACTGAAAACTAAATTAACACAGATAATGTGAGAGATGCTATAGAACAGTAGATAGGGTAAATGGATTCAAAGTAGACATGTGCAGCTAAGGATTCTATGTCTCTCTCAGGGAAAGGGAATAGGCTCAAACACTGCATACATGGACTATAAATAAGTATAATCTTTTTGAAAAGCAATTTGACCAAAGGAAGTTTCTTCATACCCTTTGATTAAGGCAACTATTATTTTTTTCATTAGAAAGTATTAAAGATGTGAACAAAGAATTCGGTATTAGGAGAATTTACCATGATTGTATTTGCAATGGGTAGCACATGTTCTTGAGCCATACCACCTGGGTTAGAATTCTGGCTTTATCGTTTACCAGCTCCACGGTCTTGGATGAGGAGCCCATCCTCTACAGTCATTAGTTTGCTCATCTGAAAGATGGGTATAATAAAAGCACTTTCCACAAAGGGCTGTTATGAATCTTGAATGTGTCAATGAATATAAAAGACTTAGCAGAATACCTGCCCATAGGTGTGCTCAATAATTCTTAGCTTATTGTTTGTCGAAGAGAAAAACTAGAAATACCTAAATGTTCTATAATTAAAGAGATTATGAAACATCTCATGTAATGAAATATTATGTAGCAATAAAAAACAACTTTTTTTATTGACCATTACATGGAGAAAATGATGATGACATAATATTAGTAGTGAGTACAAAAAACAAGGTACAAAACTGTATTTGCTCACTGTTCTGGATTGTCTTAAAACTAACCATATATAAATGCACAACCTAGAGGGGAAAAAAAAAACAACAACAGCAGAAGAACTAAATACACTCAAAAGTTATCTCGGTGTGGTGAAATTAGAAATTATTTTTATTTCCCCTGTGCACTTTCTAAAAATTCTACAATGAACATATATTGCTTTTATTATGAGCAAAGGTTACTGTTTAAAATAGTGCATTTTTCAAAATGTCAAAGTCATTTGACAGGATATGGTTCTAATTTTTGACAAATTATCATCTCAGTCCTTTGCAAACATTTCCACATGGAAGGCTGTACACTTATTTAATGCGTTCTCTACCAAATAGTCATTTGTTCACACAGTAAGTCACTGGATTCTATTAGGTTCTCAGTGCCATGGTAAATGCTGTGTGGAAGACAGGGGAATGAAGATCATACTATCTTTAGAGTATCTGGGAGAAGAGTGAGGTGTGTGAATTATTATACACCAATATAAAATAAGTAATACAGAAACAAAGAGAAAGGGGCCACTATTAACAGGAACAGTTGAAGCAAGCTTTAAGGAGAGAACACTGAACTGGATCCTGGGGATGGGTAGGGCTTGAAAAGTTAGAGTGCAAGGTGCAGGATATGTCAGATAGGGATAATAAAACTGAAGCAAAGGTGAAAGCTGAGATATGTATAAACCGTAGACCACCATCTGCAGGGAACCGTGTATGCGTGTCTTGGACACAGAAAAAGTTTCACATCGAGGATAAAAATAGCTTCCATTTCATGTGCCGATTTGATTTTTTTATAGGATAGTGTTGAGAAAGATCCTGGGCTCTATTGGTAATTCTGAGAATGCATCAGAGGAGAGAAGAGTGTCACCCTAGAGTAGCCTGACCTCTCCTGGGCAAGAGAAAGGGGAATTGGGTTTTACTATCACAGAGCTTACCTTACAGAGTAGTGGTTTATGTCACAGAGTAGTGGTTTGGGGTGGACCAAGATGGAAGAGTTTAGTACTTACCTGGATCACTGAAAGTGTCTTAGGAGTGGCATGATAAATTAAAAAAAAAAAAGGAAGGGGGTGCACAGGGAAAAAGCCAAGGGCAACTCAAGGAATTCTAACCTGGAAGATAGCAAAGAAAATGGCCCCGCGAGACAGAGATGAATAGGGAGCACGAACCATCAGCGGTCCTTCTGTAATTCAGGGGGTGGAAGAACCACTACATTTTTCACATCTATTGTTGCTTCTACAAAAGGAAGAGGGCAAACTTGAGGGTGTCTGATTTTTCCTCTAATTCTATGACCTATGACTCTAAGACTCCTAACATGTTTAATGTACAATCAAATAATTAAAATACAAATCTTCCATGGACTGTGATTCCAAATGGCAATTTATGTCTGTCTTAGACTGTTTGGGCTGCTGCAACAAAATACCACAGATTGGGTAGCTTATAAATAGCAGAAATTTAGTGCTCATGGTTCTGGAGGCTGGAAAGTCCAATATCGTGGCACAGGTATGAGCATGACCTGGTGAGGGCGCTCTTCCTGGTTCATAGTCAACACCTTGGTGGGCCCTCACTTGGTGGAAGAGCTGGGGGGTCTCTCTGGAACCTCTTTTATATGGCACTAAGCCCGTGCATGCGGCTCCACCCTCAGAACCTAAGCACCTCCCAAAGGCCCCGCCTCCTAAATACCATCATCTTTGGAGGTAAGGATTTTAACATATACATTTTGAAGGGACACATACATTCAGACCACAGCAATCCCCTTTCAGGTGCTGTGTGTGTGTGTGTGTGTGTGTGTGTGTGTGTGAGAGAGAGAGAGAGAGACTTAAAAAATCATGAATATTAAATGCATAAATTTAATTAGCTTTAATAGTATTGGAAACAAAATGCATACTGAAAGGGAAATGGCTAAATTATATAGATAAATAAAATGTGGTCTATTTGGATAAGGGGATTCCATACATTAATTAAAAGGAATGAATTGGATCTGTATATCAATATGGATGGAACCTAAAAATGCATTGTTGAATAAAGCAAATTGCAAAACTGTATGTATAGAATGACCTCATTTACATAACAAAAGAAAATCTACAAGCAATACTCTAAGTGTTCTATGAAAAGTATACACAGATATGGATATGTATACAGTAAAGAGCATGGCTACTCAACTATAAGAGTGGTCATTTCTCAGGACAAGGTAAAAAACTAAAATTAGTAGTGCATGAACTTTATAGTGTAATGTTTATAAAGATAGCAAACACATATATTATTTAGGTAAAAACTTAGAAAGAAGGGGGAAGAACCAAATATAAAAGCAAGCATAAAATGAAGAATAAATATAAGAGTGGAATCAGAAGACAAAAACTCCAAGCATGGCTGTCAATAACAACCCATTTAGCTTGGAAAACTCACTTATTCTCCCTAGGCATCAGTTTTCCCCCTCAGATAAAGCATGAGGACGTTGGCCAAGAGGATCGTAAAACATGAAAGTTCTAAATGTTGAGATGTTTTTGAATTGTTGACACGTCATAAAACAGTGAACAAAGAACCAGTGATACTTAGCACAAATGTCAGAACTTCTGTGGGTGAAAAAGCACAGTGACTTAAATTGCCAGGACAATTCTCTACCTTGTAGTGATTTGCAAAGGTTAAGCTCCGCGGGTCAGAATTTTATAGGGGAGCTGCCTACCTGGGTTCTCCCTCTTGGGACAACTGGTCTCTAATATATGCACCCTAACTGCTTCAAGTGTCTATGTGCGATAACACTCGTGATGGGTACTTAACTCAGAATTTTCACAAAGATGACAAAAGGATTTGTTGAGAATGACTAGATGTATACCCTGGAATGAGAACCATCTACAGTTTAATCTATAAATGATACAATGAACAAGGAAAAATTCTCAGAAAGCCAATTGCTGGGGGAGAAGGAAATGGGATAATGAGGAGGCAAGTGAGGTGACCTGAGGTGCAAAATTTAAGGGGCTGCAAAAGCATTCAGTAATCAAGATGAATAATATTTTAATGCAATATCT
Source organism: Rhinolophus hipposideros (assembly GCF_964194185.1). Lineage (NCBI taxonomy): Eukaryota > Metazoa > Chordata > Mammalia > Chiroptera > Rhinolophidae > Rhinolophus > Rhinolophus hipposideros. Next base: position 17,144,748 of record NC_138059.1, on the reverse strand, counting down.
TGAACAATCAAAATTAGTGCAAAAAATCCTTGATGAGTAAAATATTAAGTTTTTTAATAATGACAGGATCAGTACCAGTGCCATAGGAAGCCACATTGAAACCTGATGCAAGAGGAAAAATCAGTAATATTGATCCTGTCTTTATTAAAAATTGATATTCTGTTCTTCATAGATATTTTGCATTAATTTTGTTTGTTTAAAATATTTCATTAAAATATTTTTATCTTGATTACTGAGGTGTTTGGGTGTTTTTAAAGGGGTGCCCCCTTAAATTTTGTGCCTGAGGCATATGCCTGCCTCACCTCCTTGTAACCTAGACTTTAGGGAAAATACAGAGGACTTTAATCTAGAAAATTCTGCCCAGAAAGCAGTATCGGGAATGCAAGATGATCTAAAGAAGGAATTTATTCCACTGCTGGGAAAGGAGTTGTTATGGGCTGAATCGTGCCCCCCCAAATTCATATACTGAAGTCCTAACCCCCAATACGACTGTGGGGGAATGCGACTGTGTTTGGAGATACGACTTTTAAAGAGGTGACTGAGAGTCTCATTGTAAATGAAGTCCTTAGGATGGGCCCTAATCCAACCTGTCCTTATAAGAAGAGGAAATTAGGACACACAAAGCAGACACTAGAGATACACATTCAGAGGGAACACCATGTGAGGAGACAGGGTAAAGGTGACCCCCTACATGCCAAGGAGAGAGGCCTCAGGAGAAACCAAACCTGCTCACACCTTGGTCTTGGACTTCTGGCCTCTAGAACTACGAGAAAATAAAGTTCTGTTGTTTATGGCACCCAGTCTGTGATATGTTGTTAGGGCAGCTCCAGCGAACTCATACAGGAGTCTTCCGTATTCCTTCACAGCAATATTTGATAATTGTTATAAAGTGAGTGCTGCATTATTCTAATTATTTGTGTTTCTAAATGGGAGGTGGTATTTGTTTTAAGTGGAGACATATAGCTCCTAATCTGCTGCTTTACATTGACAATGGGTCAAATAACTAGTCTTCCATGTTATCGTTCATCGGGCCATGAGCAGCCACACCTGGTCAACACCTGCAGCTACTGCGCTTGGCCTTGGGCTAACATAATAACTGACACGTGACCCTCAGAGAAAGGTGAGTGTGTTCTAGAAGCAGGAAGAAGAATGCATAAAATATTACTGTGATCAGAGGAACAGACTTGTATTGAAATCACTATTGTCTCCCAATGTCTACTATCTTTTTCATCTTTTAGTAATAGAACACCAAAATCTCAACTGTACAATTGGTCATCCAGGCTAACAATCTCCTAATAGATAAGTAAATAAATGGGATTTAACTCTGAGCAGTGGGATGTGAGTAGAAGAGATATGTGCAGACTCAAGGTCATGTCCTAAAGAGGTAGTACATCCTCCCCATCTCTTTCTTCATCAGGCTGCTCATAATGTTGACACTATGATGAGCCATTGTCAACTGTGCAGCTAAAGGCTGTACCTACCACTCTACTGAAACCACAGTTGTCTTTGTTACCCAGTCGGCTTCAGCAAGTATAGACACGAACATATGATCAGGAAATATTCATGGCGATGGCCCCAAACCTGTGACAAATGAAGCGAGATTCTACTGTTTTCTGGACTTCATCTGGGCAGTTTAAGCAGTTCAAATTATGTTGAGCATGAAACGATGAAACAATTTGGGAGATTAGTTAGGATACCAGTTCAACTACATAAGCCTCCAAATAATAACAGTTGCAACAACATAGACCTTGTGCTTTCTTCTCACATACGATTTCGAGTATAAGCATTTGGGGTTGGTAAGAAGGCAGCACAATATCTTAGAAAAAGTCTTTCCTGTTTTGCAGCGTTGCTGTCCCCAGTTTTATTTCTAGCCCTGACCTATCCCCTGAGCTTCAGACTGATTTATCCAGTTGCCTAATCAACACCTCCACTTGAATATCTGAAATGGATCTCAAATTTAAAGTTCTGAAACAAAACTCTTTCTCCCCTAAACCATATCTTCCCCTAGTCTTCCCCATGTCAGTAAGTGGCAACACTCCTCACCCAGCTGTTCAGACTCAATGACTAAGACCAACATTTCAGGAGCTAGTCAAGCCAATTTCTGTCAGTTTGGAAATATATTCCAACTCTGATCACTTACCCCCACCTCCGCTGTGGTCACTCTTGTCTAAGCCGCCATTTTTCTCTAGACTCTAAAATCACGATAGCAACCTAACTGGACTCCCTACTGTCGCTGTTAGCTTGTCCAGTTCATTCTCCTTACTAAAGACAGAGTGTGTTAATATTCAATGCTGCTGTGACAAACTGCCATAAACTTAGGGGTTTAAACAATACAAATTTCTCAGATTACTCTTCTATATGTCCCACATGACTCCCACTGGGCTAAATGAAGATTTTGTTCAGCTGCATTCCTTTGTGGAGGCTCTAGTGGAGAACCCATTTCCTTTCCCTTTTCCAGCTTCTGCAGGCTGCCCACACTCTGGGGTGTGTGACCCCATCTGTCCATCTTCAAAGCCAGAATCATGGATTGAGTACTTCTCACATCACTCTGACTTCATCTCCTTCCTTCTTCCACTCTTAAGGACCCTTGTGATTACACTGGGCCCCAGGACAAACAAAGAGAAAGTCCCTATTTGAAGATCAGCTGTTTAACAATTTTAATTCCATATGCAACTTTCATTTCCTTTTCTCATGTGATGTAACATATTCACAAATTCAAGGGATTAGGACATAGACATCTTTGAAGGGCCATTGTTATGTCTACCATACAGGGTAATTTTTAAACATGTAAATCAGATTTAATTTCCCACTTTTATATGTCCTACACTGCCTTGCCATTCACACTTGGAACAAAATCCAAATCCCTGACCCCAGCAAACATACTTTTTGTGAGCTGCCCATTTCTACTCCTTTATTCTCCCCATTACCCTTTCCCACTAAATTCTATGCAGTTTCACCAATCTTCTTGCTGTTCTCCGGATGCCAAGCTTATTCCCACTCACAGCCTTTGATTGTTCTCATTATTTCTGCCAGGAACCTCTTCTCTATATATCTACGTGCTTCCCTCCCTCATTTCATTCATGTATCTGCCCAAACAGCACTTCCTCAGAAAAGCCATCCCTGACCATTATTTGTCACTGTCATCATAATATCTGGTACCACTATAATACCATTGTATCAGCCTATTCTGATTCACTGTTATTCACAGCTGACGTTATATGCTATACTTATTTGTTCATTTCCACCAGAATGTAAGCTCCATGAGGATAGGGGATTTGTTTGTCTTATCCTCTGCTTCATTAGTAGCACATATGAGGTATCCAATAGATATCTGGCAAATGAGTGGTTGAATGTAAGAATAAAGTACCTGATACACTTAATATTTCTACCTGGTCTCAAACATCAAAAGAACTAACCACTGCCCCACAAGAGATGAACCATTTAGATTCAGAACACTCCAGGCAGAATTCTACACTTAAGCTTCATTTACTCCTATTTGCAATGCAACAGAAAGCAAAGAATTTGTTCCATTTCCTTCCTTGTGTGTCTTGGTTTTCAAATAAGGTGTTTAATTCCAGCCAGCATGCGAAGCATGTGCAGACTCTGTGCTGAACCTCCTGTTCTACCTTGGGGATCCTCACACAAAGCAGGACAGAGCTATTAATCCACTCTGTACAGATGCTGCCGTCACACCTTGCAGGTTGTCAAAGGGGAGTGACAGATGTGCAGTGCCCAGCAGCCCCGAGAGTCACTCTGTGGGGGTCTGGACTAATGGCTTTCAGAAAAGTCATTATTGATCAAGTAAAGTTTCCAACTCAGGAAAAGTGATGAGGCTTAAGGAAAACAACATTGTTTCATAACAGAAATGGCTTGATCTGATTTGCTCTTAACAATCTGAACCTAATCATTTCAATTAAAAAACAAATGTGTATGGAGAATCTGTCGTGAGCCAGGGTCTAGGGGTCTATGCCCAGTACCACAGCATTCAAAGGAGACAGAAACAACTGTCTTGGTTCTCTGGCCTCTCTCACTCATTGTAGTGAAATAAGTCCATGAATGTGCCAAAGATATGTCTCTTTGAAACAGAAATTTGGACCTGACTTTTGGATGACCACGGGTGAATATTTGACATTGGCTGTAGACAACAAACAGAAAACATAGCCATTATCGAGAGCTAGTATCTATTATTTTATACCATAATTATGGAGTAGGATTAAATTCCCTAATCAAGTGAGCAAGAAAGGAAATAATGGCAAAGATGGTTGTCAGATATACTCAGATTAAAGCAGCTTCCAATCCATACTAGTTTCAGACCCTGTTCTCTGGTCATCTGAATCTTGACTTAATGTATCTAAACCCTAACTCCTACTCCAATTTGACCCCCTCCCCTTAGCAACTATCTGCCCCTCCAATCTTTAAGGTCCCCTTCTACTTTTGACCACTTTTGGGTTTTGTGCCACTATCCCAAAGCTTGAAGATGAGCAGTTTCTTAAACCACTCAATTGCCAGGCCAGAGGCACAACTCCTGCCTGACTTTTACCTAAATCCTGCCGGAAGAACCCTGCTATGCTGTGGCCAGAGTCACAGAATGACAGTGACAGACTGCAGTGCAACGGAGGGGACCCCGGAATTTGACCTGGCTTTGGATGCTTTCTGCTGGACAGCTTTACATTTTCTGAATAAACTGAAATTTGAAGGTGAAACTTTTCTTTGTCTTTCTTTTTTAATCACTTCAAAAGAAACCACCACGTGTGAGTGCACATGATAGGAACTCGTTTCATTAAATCCAATTTAATTAAGATACTCAGAAAGAAAACTGAACAAAGTTGCTAAAGTAATTTTTTTGCACATTTAGTGTAACACTAAGAAAATCTTTTAAAGGCAGATCTGATCCCCTGCATTGTCTTGGGCAATAAAAACACAAAGCTTTCTGAGATTAGCAAGAAAGCCAAGCAATGGCTTGAAATCCAAGGTCACTAAAAAGATGTTAGGCTAGACGTAACCTCATTAGCGCTTTGTTCATGGACTTTCAAGTGGATGTAAGTCATCCACTTACAACGGATGACAGTCTCAAGATTTGCCCTTTAAAGTAAGTATTGCTTAAAAGTAGGTATCTCAGCTCATTTCAATGAACGTTTCTTGTTTTCTCTTCACCATTTATGTCTCTATGTTCTCTTATTGAAGGGAATATGGTGGCCTTATAGCAAAAGTGTTTTACCTCTTTTGTATTTGGAGAAGGTGGAGGGGGACAGAGGGAACCAGTGTTTACTGAGTTTCTCTACATACCAAATATTTCACATATAGAATAGTTCCCCCTTATCCATGCTTTTTGCTGTCCAGGGTTTTAGTTACCTGTAATCAATCATGGTCTAAAAACATTAAATGAAAAATTCCAAAAATGAGCAATTAATAAGTTTTAAATTGTGTGCTGTTCTGAGTAGTGTGATGAAATCTCACATTGTCCAGCCCGAGATGTGTATCATCCCATTGTCCAGCATGTACACGCTGCATAGGCTACTACCTGTTAGTCAAAATACCTTCAACTATTAGGGATCCCCAGTCATCAACATTGCCTGCTCCTGATATCCAACCACTGAAACTGTGGACAAAAAAAGGAGTTCTATAGAAAGTAACCTCACAGGGTGATCTGATCATAAATTTCTGACTGGGCAGGGGAATCATGACTGGGGAGTCATGTCCCAGGCATATAACTTTCTTAGTAAAAAGGTTTATCTTTGACCTAAGCAAGCTCTGTCCATTGTTTCCGTGTATCCAGTTTAACACACCTTTGAAATAATGACCCTCAAAAAAACATAATCCTGTAATCTAATCCTTGTAATCTACCCTGTAATCTAATCCCTGCCTTGCTTTCTCCCACTTTAGTTTACCCTTCCTTACAGAAGCTCCTGCCCTAATTTCAAATGCTAAAAAGAAACTATGTCATACTCCAAGCATTTGAGATCTTGCTTCCTGGCAACTGTCATCAGTTTGGACTCAAATAAACTCTTATAAAAATTCTCTACCAGTTTGGACATTTGTTACATTGACATCTTCATGGTTCAATGATCCGGGATCACCCAAAGCAGATTATCTTATACGTCAGAAGGTCAATAGTAGCCTATGTCACAATGTCTACATCATTCACCTCACTTCATCTTATCCTGTAGGTATTGTATTATCTAAAATTATCATAAGAAGAAAGGTGAACGCAGTGTAATGAGATATTTTAAGAGAGAGGGACACGATATTCATATTCACATAACTTTTATTACAGAATATTATTATAATTCTTTGATTTTATTATTAGGTATTGTTGTTAACCCCTTACTGTGTCTAATTTCTAAATTAAATTTTATCACAGGTATGTATGTATGGGAAGAAATATCAAATACATAAGGTTTGATACTATCCACAATTTCAGGCATCAAGTGGGGGGTCTTAGAATTGTATGCCCCGTGGATAAACGGGGACTACTCTACTGTATTTACCAATTTAATCCTTACTAGTAGCCAGTATTTGTCCAATATTCCAATTTTAAAATAAGAAGCTCAAACTCAGAAAGTTCTCTACTATCACAGAGCTGAGATTTGACCCCAAGTATGTCTGACTCTTGAAGCCATACACTTACCTAAATAATGGCTGCTAGAAAACTTGAGGCTTAAAGCAAGGGGTAAGGAGAACTACAGGGAAAAGGAAAGCAGAGAGCTGCAGTTACACTCCACTTATGTCACACCTTATAGGTCAAATTCACAACGACAGACTGTCTGGCCTGTAGTGGATTGCAGGTGGTAGGCAGACATACAGAATCTTGACAAGGACAGGGCTTTACTGATAAATTATTTCAGGATCTTTATCCTAAAGTTAAGGAAACCAAGATTCAGAATGAGAAAGGTCCTTGCCCAAGGTCAGACTTGATTTCTGACAATTCCTCAGCATTAGAGCTAAACCTAGAACCCATATATCTTGATCCTCAGTTCATACCTCTTTCCATTATTTCATTCATTCTTCACAAAAAGGAATTCTCTGACAAGCGATCATTCATTTCCTGTGGCCAAAATCAACTGCAGAAAGAAAGATGTGACTCTGGAAACTTAGACTACCTAGAAATCCTAACGTCTATACAAAGTGATCGGTCCTGTGAATAGGTTTTCTCATTACAATAAAACATGAATCTCAATTGCTACCAAGAGGAAATGGATTTACTCAACCCCAAATTTATCTGTTCCTTTTCATAAGGAGCATGGATTAGGGGAGAGTATTTACTTGCTGTGTTGCCTTACGTTACTAAATTTCTCAGAGCTACATTTTAATCATTTGAAATATAAAGATAGTAATAATACAGAAGTTCCTTATTATCTCAATTTTATTATCCTCATCTGTACAATAATGAGAATGCACAGAAAAGCAAAAGTCATCATGACATGAAAATATTCTCTAGTGTTCTAATGAGTTGATCATTTATAAAATTACTCTGCTCTCCACATCCCTTCTCTCTTAATATTCGTATCTATTTCTATCCATTAAATCAATGTCTTTGATCACTCGTCTATCAACGTAATGCAAATCCTTTGCCAAGCAAAACTAGGATAGCCCGAGAAGTATCAGAATGTCAAGCAATGAATGAGAATAGAGCTGCAAAAGAACGCAAATCACACACAGAACCACTGATGTGTCAGGATCTGGCCTCGTTAAACAGCCCAGAACTGTAGAAGAGAGAAAGGGCCAGGTTGATGATAAAGCAGGCATTTTGAAGGAGAAATATTTGAATATCAAAATATGAATAAAGGTCCTTGGGAAAACTGATAAAACATTGAATGTTTCCCAAAAATGACCTTTTTGATCATGCTTTGAAAATTAATTAAACATGAAAGGATGTCACATTATGCTTAATACAGTTTTGCCAGACATCATATATTTTTTTAAATCATTACTATTTTCAATAATTAGTCCTAGTTGTCATTATAACCAAAATGATGATGTGAAGTAGAAAAACACTATTTTTATTACTTTAGTTGCATTTTTTTCAAGATAAAGTCTCAATAGAAACCTTTCCCCTCATACACTATCATATTTTTGTTGCAGCTTTAAGTGGATTCCCTCACAGTAAATAATTATCCTTGTCCAATAAGGCTCTCCTTTATGTATGCCACTTCATATTGTTATAAGGAACATATGACACAAAACTTGCAAATGCATTTTAGGAATCCTAAAATGCTATATTAATGTTAGAATTTACTTTTGTTTCCAAAAAAAAAGTTTCATGTGCTATGTGCAAGTTATTTCCAAATACATTATTTATTTTATTCCTATAACAACCCTTGGAAGTAGGTACATACCGTCTCCAAACTATAAATTAGAAAAATGAAGAAATCCCATCAAGGTCACACAGATGTCAGGTGGCATTGAGAGCCAAACCTGACAGTTCCCAAGTCCATGATTCATTCCATGTATTGGAACCACAAAGATGGTGTGATTAGTGGCTGACTATCTGCATTTCATATGGTTCTACCTAACTCATGCATTCAAGTATTTTTTCGACCATATACTCCCTGTCAGACATTAGTCTAAATTCTGGGGTTATAGTGGTGATCAACGCAAACAAAGTCCCTGCTCTCCTAGAGCTTTCATTCGAGTGGAGTACACCACATAGACAACAATTAAGCAAATAATTTAAACAAACAGGACAGACCTCTTACTGTGTTATGCGCTAGGCAGAGAATTCAATAACAAGTAACATACAGAGAGTGTTTGCTGTGAACCAGATAACTGAGCACTTGGCGTAGATTGACTCATGTAATTCTTGTAACTATGAAGCAGGGAATATCATTACTCTCATTTTCCAGATGAGAACACTGAGGCACAGAGGCATTAAGGGACTTGTCCTAAGTTGTACAGCTGGTATTGGAAGAGCCAAGCTTTGAGCCGAGGCAATCGCTCTCAGTTCTCTCAAGCACGATGCTATATTTAAGAGGCTGATGTGGTAGAGAGTAACTGGACAGCTGACAGATAACTAGACTTGTTTCTCAACATTGCATGCTCTGTTAGTAATAGCATCATGTTCAGCGTTTTCCTACACATATCTAAAGTACAATAGATTATCTCAAATAACAAGTTCTCTCCTCTAATTCTTTTGCTAAACAGGGAGAATTTTTGTAGGAGTTGGAGTGCATCGGCCAAGAACAATTTCACCCCAAACCGACCCAATTGCTTAGGTTCTCATCATCTCCACATGGCCCCTTTCAAGGTTCTATTAACATGCCCAAAATACTCATAATATTTAGGATAATAGTATACCACTCAATACTATTGGAACTGTACCCTGTTGCCTGAGGCTACTGCTTCCAGGAAAGGGTGAAATTGAGAAGAAGTGCTGAACAACCTGCTAATAGCTGACTTCGGGATGATTTCATCTTTCTCCAGCTACCTTGTTACTTACTGTTAAGCTGTGATCCTTGCTCATCCCCAGATCTGCACATCAGAGGAAATGATGATCGTATTTCCAATTAGAACAAATAGTAGCTCTCTTGAGCTCTGTCATTAATCCTTTCAGGGACATTTGTATTGCGTTACTTAGTCTGTAGCCTAATGAGGCAGAAGAAGAATCCCTTTCCTTTTCCTGGCTCTAAATGCAGGTCCAGATAATTGCTCCTGCTGCTGGAGACTAAGGTTAATTTGAAGTAAAGACTCAGCTGGGGAAATTTTCACTTGCCTAAGCAATAGAAGCAACTGTGTATAGCTCCTGTCACACAACTATCACCTTGTGGCTTTCCTGTTCTGAAGTTGGAGCTTCAATTTTATAATGCCTCCACACTTGCTTTGTGCTTGCTCTTTATGAAGGTGTGTCAAGAATGTTCCATTCTTACACACCAAAGATTTTTTTTGTTACTGTTGAACAAGGCAATTTTAGTATTTATTCAATCATTCACGTATTTAATAATACATGTACCAAACCTTGCATTAGGGCTGGAGATGAGAAGATGAATAGGGAACTACCTCTATCCTTAAAGAGTTCAGAAAGTAATGTGGGAAGCAAAGAAGAAATCCTAAATTTAATGATGATACTTGAAAAGAAACATCACACACAGAAAAAAAAATAGAAGATCATTTTCCTCACAGGTCTCTAGAGTTTTTTAAGCTCTTTCTAATACTAACCTTATTCAGGGGTGGCCTACATCCTAGATTTATCTCCCAAAACACAGAAGCAATATGACATACCCAATTGGTGATAGTGGTTTGCTTAGGTATGGGGAATACGTATCAATATCTTGGTTTGAGGTGTAAATCTACTTGGGGGACCCACCCAAGAGGTTCTTAAGCACCCCTTAACCTTAAAGTGTATAAAATTTTACCTTATGAAAAGAATCAGCTGGAATGCTTGTCAAACACACAGATTCCTGGGCCCTTACACTGGAGGGTCTGCTTCAGGAGGTCTCTGGTGTAGAACCCATAAATCTGTATATTTAATAAGCACCCAGGTGATTTTTAGCATCATGCCTATTTGAGGAATGGAGCTAAAGCAAAAGTTTCAAAACTAGTATTGAACGTTAAGCATTTATGCTACTTATTTCTTAGCTGCTCATTTGGGGCTTTTTAACTACTCAACATTTGACAGAAAAATACTAGTTTTCTTTCTAGAATCCCATTGATTAGTTAAAAACATCCAAAGCTGTTTGTTTTTCTCATCTGATCTCTACACATATTAAAAATAAAGGGATGCAACTAATCAACTAGAAAACTAAACCTTGCCCAAGTATGTTATAAATTCACTAATCTTTTTCTCCATTCAAAAGGAAACAGTTTTTTTTTCCTTCCCATTCTTTTTAGATTGGGTTTCGATCAGCACCCTCTCATCAGCATTCTCAGACACAGAAAGCGTTTTCCGGGCAGTTGCTCGGTGCTTTAGGAAATCACTCTGTCAGTCTTAGGAACTGTTAGGTAGTTTGCTGTGTCTGCATCCAAATGATTGATTTCAGATCAAAGTGTAAAACGCGAAAATGAAAGTACATGTTTATCAAAAGTAACTACATAAAAATATAATCCAGATTTATGTTTGAAAACTTCCTATGAAAGGAATTAGAGTTAAATCCACCCCAAAATGCTACCAAATTGGATGGAGGCAGCCTTTGAACAAATTGCACGCCAGGAGAACTTCAGAAGATCACACCTGACCTCAGTTCTTACTCACCGGCCTACGTTGCTTTCAAGAATTCTGAGTCTGTGTAGTCTGATCAAAACCTACTCTTAGAAAATATCATATAATTTATTTACCTTAGAGATCTCTGTCTGAAAACAGCTTCCATATAAAAAATAATAATTCTAGTCGTAGCTGTAGCAATGTCGAGAATCATAAAGCAGGCTAGGGAAATTTTGTTGTTTTGTCCCATAAGGATGAGGTAACCTGATATACTGAAATCATACAATGTAGGCTAGGAATATAATTACAACTAGATAAGGAATTACATACCTACGAAGATTTTACAGGCTGATAGCTACATTTATGAAATTATAGAGCTATGACTAATTTTGTGCAAATAGAAATTATAACCCTTTTATAATAGATGGATAGCTAGCTAGCTAGGTAGAGCTATAGATATCCAATGTATATATAATAAAGACGTAAACAATTAATATGTAAACAAAAACAGGTGGAATCTGCTTCTACCTACTTATGGTATAATTCATATCACTGGAAAAATAAATCTTGATGTGGTCCTTCTGCTCCTACATCCTTGCAGAGACGTTCAGGGAAATAAGACCACAAGGAGTTGGTCCACGGCTTTGACTTTGAAGGTCTGGGGATGAGTTTCAGAATGGGGGCTGGAGAAAACTGCATGAAGCAATAGAAATAATTTGGAGAGGGCTGGAGTTCATTCCTCAGGGGAAGAACATTGGGAAGAGAGAAAAGGGCAAGTTGGGGAGGAGAAAGTAACATAGTGTTGATATTTAAAAAAGTTTTGTCAAAGGAGAGCAAATACTCAATTTTTGTTTATTTTTATCACTGTATAAGCCATGTTCATGTTCACAAACTTTCAGTAAAGCGTCTATGACTGAATCCATAAAAGTACCTCATGAGAATGTTTTCATTTTCATGGTTTTGATGGAAATGGGAGAAAGAGATTGCATTCAATGTACATAGTATGAAATGAGGACAGCACACTTGGTAGAACAGGATAATGCAGACACTGAACGGATTAATCAGAAGCAAGATCTCAGCACCAGAGGTGACCAGGATGATACAGACATCACTCCCCCAATGTCATCGCCCAATCATATGTACACACATTCAGAACCTCTGCCACTGTTCATTGGATGCGTTCTGAGCCAACTTCATTCGAAACTGAAAAATCAGCTCACATCTGGGTTACATAGTTAATATGTAGTACATATAAGAAGGCTTCAGAAATATAACATATTTAAATCTACCTAAATATGGAATGAAATGAAGGCATTAGTATTTGTGTGTTTTAATGATACCATTTGTTTATCAATTTATTCTAAGTTCTCTTAGATGTTTTGAATTCTACTAGGCAGTGGAGTACACAGATCTATGGGAAGTAAGAAGATGGAAAATAAAGTATACTACTCTGTTCTAAAAAAAAAACAAACAAACTTCATATCTTATCCTAAGTATTATAAAGTATTATCCTTACACCCCAGCTTTCTATTTTGACCCTAAAGTAAAAATTTATGTCATAATGTTTGCTAAAGAAACCAAACATACATGACTTAAGTGTTACCTCATTCTTATTCATTCATACCCGTGCCCATGGGTAAACTGTGCTCTGCTCCTGCATCCTTGAGGTAATAAACACACATAGGTCAGGACCAAGAAATTTCTTCTAGAAGCAAATCTGTAGGCTTGTCTCTCGCAGTCACCACTAATAGGACTCAATGGATGTCGGGCATAATTTCTGTGTAAGCGAACCTACTTGGCCGTTCCAAATTCTCCTACAACTACATGTATGTTGATCCAATTGGGCTAAAGGTAATAGAAAGTCCAGTTGTGGCCATAGACCAAATCATTTTTGCCAACCTATGTTTATTGAAAATAAGGCTAGAATTCTAATTCCTGTTCATCATCCTTCTAGCAAATTTCCTCATGCGATTCCAAACTTCTACTGGGAGCAGGACAGTCATGACTAATTTTCACCCTAAAGCCCCAACAGTATAATCTATTTTCAGTGAGAATTATACTATAACTAAAACAGAAGTAATCAGGTAATTGATGGTGATTGCCTTGCAGCTATGTCTTGGATGCCATGTCTAAAAAAGGGAGCCAGTTTTCTGAAAATGCATGTTAAAGGCTGCACACAATTGATTCTATGTCATTAAGCCAAGGAGGATATTAATTAGGGGGTTATTCATTTTTATGTTACTTTAATGAATGTTAAGAACCTCTAAATCACTTACAACAATTGAGACAATTAGCTTTGTGTAGAACTATGAAGTTGGACCTCTCTGCACTTACTCAGTTTCTGATATTTTCTTTGCTAGAGTGCACTTTGATAAACCACAAGTAAGAACAGCAGTGTAATTGGCTACCTATTTTTTTTCACACATTACTTATGTTCCTGTTGAATTTTAGTTTCCCTTTCAGATTTTCTTGGGAAGAGTAAAAATAATAACCCTTCAACATATTTCACAGATTGAAATATTTTGATGGATTCTGACTACTGAAAGACTTTCCACTTCTATATTCCACATCAAGTTTAGAGCTGAACTTTTCTTTGATTGAGTGGTCCAATAGAAAACAACACAACAACAACAAAGCTGGATTGTAGAGTATTTTAATTAATAGCAGCAATAATTTGAATAGATATAACTCCATTTTCTGAATAGCTTCAAAATATTTCATATGTTGGCACATCTATCTAAAATATTTTTCTAAAGTGTATGGAATGGGAGAGAGTAAAATGAAAACTAACATTTATGAAGCACTTGTTGTGACAGCTGCTTTCCAAAATGTGACTTGTTTAGTCTCATGATGGCCTTATTATAGTGTTCTCAAACTTCAGTCTATATACGAACCAGCCATGTGGCTTAATAAAAAGGCCAATCCCTCAGGTCCATTCGGCCAAGATTCTATTCCAGAAGATCTTGAAGTATCCCAAGAATCTGATTTATAATGATCCTCCCCAGATAACTCTAATGTAAGTAGTATGTGGAACACGCTCTGAGAAACACTGCTTATTATGCCCATCATTTTAGATAAATCAAGTAAGAATCATGAAGGTTTGGTAAATTGCCTAAGGTCACCTATTCGTAGAAAAAATGGATAGAATGCTTTCCTTCTTAAATGAAAGCAATGAAATCTCATGAAGAATGAGGAAAGGGTTAAGAAACAAGAAAGAAAAGGTGAGACCTTGGCATAGGCAAGGACTGGCCCTGGAAATAAGGGATAGTAGTAGGATCTTATGGTTTGGGTCAGGATAGAATATCTGGTATCAAACGTACCTCCCACCATAAGCAACTATAAAAGGTGGACAAAATATAGAAAAATAACTGTTTGCAGACATTGTTTAACAATTAATACACAGTCCTGGTCATTGAAACAATGGAAGCAGGAAGGTAAATGAACCACATTTATCCTGGCCTTCTCCCTGAGAACATTTTCTAAACTAGGGCACAGAGAAATAAAGCCCAGGAGGAATAGAACTCTTGCTGGGTTACATACACAGAGATTGAAGTTTGAAGCTTCCAAGACACTGGGGTTTGGGAACAGGTTATTACATAAGAAGGGGCCAAAGGTAAGGAATACTGAAATCTATCTAAACGTTCTCCCTAGGAATCTTGGCTAATTCCTAAATTACATGTTTACATGGTAAGATTCCAAAAGGCCTCGCAAAGAAAAACCACTGGGAGGCTGGAGAGCTCTGCTGAGATTTCAGAGGCTGCAGAATGCTAAGAAAATGTTGGATTTCAGGCCCAGCCAGAGTGAAAAAGACCTTTGTGAACATTTCATGCTTTCAGTTGAGACCATGAAAGAACCATGCTCTAGGAATAGTGACCAAGCACTAGGATTAAGGGCTACTCCATAAAAAATACCACTGGAATTTTGATAGGGAATGCATTGAATCTATAGATAGCTTTGGATAATATGGATATTTTAGCAATATTAATTTTTCCAATCCAGAAACATGAGATATCTTTCCATTTATTTGTGTCTGCTTCAATTTCTTTCATCATAGTTTTGTAGTTTTCAGTGTGCATCTTTCACATCCTTATTTAAATTTATTCCTAAATATTTTACTGTTTTTGATTCTATTGTGAATGGGATGGCTTTCTTTGTTTCTTTTTAAGATATTCCAATGGTATTTTTTACAGAAAAAGAAAAAATAATCCTAAACTATGTATAAAACCACAAAATACCTCAAATAGCCAAAGCAATTCTAGGAAAGAAGAACAAAGCTGGAGGCATTACACTGCCCGGTTTCAAAGTATACTACAAGGCTGTAGTCATCAAAACAATATGGTACTGGCATAAAAATAGACATGTAGAACAAAGGAACAGAATCAAGAACCCAGAAATAAACCCATGTATATATGATCAACTAATATTTTACAAGAATACTCAGTGGGGCAATGATAGTTTCTCAATAAATGGTGTTGGAAAAACTAATTAACCACATGCAGAAGAATGAAATTGACCTCTATCTTATACCACTCACAAAAATGAATTCAAAATGGATTAAACACTTAAACATAAGACCTGAAAACTATAATGCTCCCAGAAAATAGCTTAGGGGAAAAGCTCCTTGACATTAGTCTCGGCAATAATTTTTTGCATATGACACCAAAAGCACAAGCAACAAAAGCAAAACTTAATAATTTGGGCTACATCAAACTAAAAAGCTTCTGCCCAGCAAAACAAACAATCAACAAAATGAAAAGGCAACCCATGGAAAGAAAGAAAATATCTGCAAATCATTTATCTGATAAGGGTTTAATATCCAAAATATATGTAAAGAACTTTTAAAACTCAGCAAAAAAATCTGATTTAAAAATTGGCAGAGGAACTGAGTAGACATTTTTCCAAAGAAGACATACGTATAGCCCATGAGTAGATGAAAATGTTCAACATTACTAACCATCACACAAATGCAAATCAAAACCACAGTGAATAACACCTCACACCTGTTAGAACGGCTATCTTCAAAAACTCAAGGGATAACAAGTGTTGGCAAAGATGGGGAGAAAAAGAAATCCATGTGCACTGTTGGTGAGACTATAAATTGGTATGGAAAACAGTAGAGAGATTCCTCAAAAAATTAAAAATGGAACTACCATATTACCAGAAGCAATCCCACTTCTGGGTATATACCCAAAGGCATTGAAATCAGGATTTCGAAGAGATATCTGTGCTCCCATGTTCACTGCAGCATTGTTTGAAATAGCCAAGATATGGAAGCAACCTAAGTGTCCATCAATGGAAGAATGGGTAAAGGCACAAGAATACATACACATATTCATTGGAACATTATTCAGCCATGAGAAAGAAGGACATCCTGCCTTTTGCAACAACATGGATGAACCGTGAACATTAAATGCAATAACTCAGACAGAGACCAATATTTTATGGTATTACATGTGGAATCAGAAAAGCAAAACTCATAGAAACAGAAAGTAGAATGATAGTTAACCAGGACTCGGGGGTAGGGGAATTGGGGAGATGCTGGGCAAAAGGTACAAACTTCCAGTTATAAGATGAATAAGTCCAGGGATCTAAAGTGTGATATTATGATCATAGTTAACAATATTGTATTATATAGTTGAAAGCTGCTAAGAGAATAAATCTTAAATGTTCTAACCACAAAAAACGAAATAGCAATTATGTGACACGAAGCAGGGGTTAGCTAGTGGTAATCATTTTGCAATATATATGTGTATCAAATCAACAGGTTGTACCCATCAAATTTAGACAATGTTCTGTGTCAATTATATCTCAGTAGAGTTGGGCGGTGGGGGACAGTATGGTCTACTCTCTAAGAATAAAAGCCAAAGTGCCATAGTTCCATCCTAAGGAAGCCTTAAAACAAGTCCCAGCAGAATCACGGTAATCCACCAATAATTAAATGATAACCAAAACAAAACATAACTCTCTTTAGGATGACAACATAATCGGAACCCTCTACAATTTATCATCCACAATGTCCAGAATATAAAATAAAAAATTTACTAGGTAAGTGAGAGAGAAGGAAACAATAAATATTAATCAAGAAAGAAAACAATCAATGGAAGAGACTCGGGGATATTACAGATATTAGAGTTGGCAGTCAAGGTCCTCAAAATAACTATGATTAATACGTTGAATGATATAAAAGAAAAGATGATGTATTACAGAATTGCACAACTGAAGCCTATGTGATTTTACTAACAATTGTCACCCCAATAAGCTTTAATTTAAAAAAAGATGCGAAAAAAATGGATGAATAGTTAAAATACTTCAAGGGTGTATTATAAAAAATAATTTGCACAGGCATTTAGATATAAAAATATATATCTGAAATTTAAAACTCATTGGCTAATTAGAGATAAGACTGAACACAGTAGAAGGCAGAATTGATGGATTAGAAAACTTTTCATTAGAAAAGTATCTAAACTGCAGAATTGAACCAGGAGAATGCGTAAGACCCACGTGAAATATAAAAGATCTAACACAAATGTAATAGGAGTTCCTGAGGGAGAAGGGAATATGTTACAGGTTCAAGTAAAAGTTAGCTAAAAAATTTCCAAATCTGATTAAAGACCACAACATACAAATTCAAGATAGTCAGCAAACTACATGCAGGATTTTAAAAAAATAAGTATAAAATAGGCACAATATAGTCAAATTACTTTAGTTCACCAACAAAAGAGCAAATATTAAAATCATCAGGAAAAAAAAGCATATTACCTTTAAAGGAACAACAACAAAAGTGATAGTAGACTTTGGAATAGAAATTATAGAAGTTTCTTTAAGGAGCTGAAAGAAAAAAGAGCTGCCGACCTAGAAATCTATACCATAAAATACACTTAAAAAAAAAAAAAAGGCAAATACAAAAAAAAAAAATGAACAAAAGCTAAAACACAAACAAACAACAAAACCTAGAAGAATTTATTGTCAGCAGACTTGCATACAAGAAATTATCTCAGATGAAAGCACAGATTTACAGGAACAAATGGAAACAATACAAAAGGATGAAGAATTGAGCTATTCATCAAGTTTCTTAAATACAAAAGCATTCAATGAAGGATTCTGTTTTTTTCAAAGATTTTCCATCACACCAAAAACATGGGAAATATTATTGAAATATAACCTGAAATTTTAATTCATCTTTCTATAAAATTTAAAATATGCTGTCTTCATTATGACCGTTTGTTAGTAATCAGATGAAATATATCAATAAAATTGACTCAATCCAGCATTGATCATTTGCCAATTATGTCAGAATCTGGTCTGCTAATTTGCAGTATTCGTTTTAGTTACATCAGAGACTCTTATCTAAATCAGCATGTTCTCACAACAAACATTTTGTAACGTAGTCTGAGATGCACAGAGAAAAAATTGCAATGTGCAACTGTAGTTTCATTCTGTAAACCATGAGCATTGATTGTGTGTCCACTGAGAGCAAAGTATTAGAAGTAGATTCTTCTGAATATAAATACAAGACAGAAGACACTGGTCCAGGCTTAATCAATTCTTAACTTTCTGGGAGATAAGGCAAATCAAAGAAGGAGAATAGCTAACGATTATTATAAAATTCGATTTCCCAAATTTCCCATTCATGGATCCTTTATTGACAATGTACATTGTAATTGATGCGGTCCGAAGTGCTACACAAACAAATACTAAGTAGACACAGTCTATTCTCAGAAGCTTACAGTCTAATAGGAAAAGAGAGATACACAATAACGAGTAAAATGCAATGAAGTATTGTAGGTGACATCACAGAAATTTAGAAGGTTGCAGAGTGACACAAAGGAGAAAATGAGCAATTCATCCTGGAATATATCAGAAAAGTGTACATAGGGAAGGTGACACCAGCTCTAAATTTTGAAATATGAGAGACCATTTGCCAATGGCCATGAAGGAGAAAAGCATGTCAGACCAAAGAGGCAGAGAGGAAGGGAATGGGTTAGAAAAACAGTATTAACAATTTGGGAGTGAATGTGGCGCAGTAAGGTGAAGCACGGTCAACAGAGATGCTGCGAAGTTCACAAAGGATGGATTATCGAGGATATTCTATGCCATGTATAAGATATAAGCTCTTGTTTTGATAGCAAAAGTTGCCATTACATAGTCCAAGCCTTCTTCAAATGGAAAAGTAAATGTAGTCAAACGCCACTAGAACTGCACTTTCAAATATGGTAGTCATAAATCACTGATGGCTATTTAAATATAAATGTAAAAAAATTAAAAATTTTAGTGGCCACTGGACCTGACAGCACACTCAGTGGCTTAACAAACCCTGTTTGTCCTTCACTCAAGCAAAGGCCAAACCAGGAGCTCCAGATCAGAGGCAGTGGAAGTTTGATTATCACAGTCATTCAAAATCCAGGCTGACAGAATCTCTGCCATCTTCAAATCTCAGCTTTCTGAATCACCCCATGTATCAATATCCAGACAGGAGATTAGGGAAGAGCATGAAGGGTCTTGTAAAAGATTGGATGGGACAGAATAACAGGAAGCATGTATCCCTCCTGCTAACATCTCATTGAAGACAACTCAGGCTCATGAACAGACTCAGGAAGGCTGGAAAAGGTAATATGGCTGAAAGCCCAGGAAGAAAAAGAAGCAAATATGAAGATTAGCATACAAGCCCAGTCACTCCTTGGTAACTCAAGGTCATCATCATTAACTTCAATTATTATATTGTGCATGCTTAGATGCTTCCTCGGGCCACCTTCACCGAGCATTATTTGTCTTTCTACTAAATGCCCCCAGGCTCTGGGTTTTATAGAGTGATTCTCCATCTTCTGTTTTACTGTCAATTAGAGTTGTTATTGTTGTTTTAGTTTTTCCACTTTTGTGTTATAGCCTAGATCAACCCCAATGTTCCTATAAGAAAATAAATATACAGACTTGATATATAAGTTACCTAAATTTTCCACCCTTCCAAGTCAATTGGGTACTACATGCTTCTTCCTTAGAATAAAACCCATTGGATTTATGTCTTCTTTTTCTCCCCACTCACAGGCTACTTCATTTACTTTAGGAATGTATGACTGTTTTGAGATTGATGGAAATCTGACTCCTGGTTAAGGTAGGTATTGTTCTTTATGTCTGACTGTTATAAAACACTTATTTTTAGAGAGCATCCATTTTTCTGGACTATTAAGGGAATATTTATGTAATCAATGCCAAGAGTGAAAGGACAATGTTTATGAATGAACTTCTGACCTTTCCACAAAGCTAATATATGTATGATATCCAGAGATCTTTGTCAAACTTATAATCTAAAAAATATTGGACAGGTTTTAAATACCCTCCCCTAGAAGGAGAGAGTTTGGAATGCTGAATTTAATTAATATTTAAATTTTTTTATTATTAACATATTCAACAAGCATTATTGATCATGCACTGTATGCCATGAACTGTTCTAGTCAACAAGGAAATAGTAATGTACAATCCAGAAAAGGTCCCAGCTCATGAGACTATAAATATCTGCCAAAGATCATAAGCCTCAGTTCACAGAGGAGCTTACTGAAAAACTGCCAAAAAAAAAAAAAGAGAGAAACAAAGGAAGAAAGGAAGGAAGGAAGGAAGGAAGGAAGGAAGGAAGGAAGGAAGGAAGGAAGGAAGGAAGGAAGGAAGCAAGCAAGCAAGCAAGCAATGCTGTGCTAGCATTAAAACATATGGAAGAGTTAAGTGAACTAGTATTTTTTACCTCGGCACAGATTTTACACAAACATATGGCTACGTTTGGAAACAGACTTGCAGGAAGAAAAACACTCAGTAAGTAACATCAGGTATATGATAGTGATAAAACAAGTATACTTAAAATTAAAATCACTATCTTCAGCAGACAAACACCTATGTCTAAGTGAAAAAAAAGTATATATCTTCATCTAACAGCTTGAAATGTTCACGCTTGAACATATTTTGTGAGAAATGCGTCCTACACTATTCAAAACCACAATCGTACACAAGAGGTTCAAGTTCTATGGTTGAGGCGAACAATTGGTAATGTTTGCTCTAAACTGTTGGTGTAGAGCCACGAAGGGTGGGTTGTGCCCTAAATGAAAGGTTTGTGCAGTTTCAAACCACCTCTTGAGTCCATCCACCTACAACATCAGAAATGCCAGCCCCTCAGGCAAAGGTTTACCTGACGATATCAACACTCCTTTCACATCCAATAATGGAAGAAGGGAAGTTGGTTTGTGTCTTTGTATTACAAAATTTTCAGACCCACAAAAAAGTTGAAGAGATTTTATACTGAACACGCTCATCCTCACCAACTAGGTTCTACCATGAACATTTTATTATTACCTGCTTTATCACATATACCTCTGTCTATCCATTTATCAATGTTATATCTCAGTGGATTTCAAAGCAAACTCCAGACATCTGAATGGTGCGCATATCATTGACAATAGTTTAGTACTTGTATACAATTTTTCTTTTTGTAAATTTGCATACGACAAAATGCATAAATTTTAGGTGTATAGCTAGTGAATTTTGACAAATGAATACACTTGTATAACCCAGACCCCTATTAAGATGTAGGACATTATCATCACACAAGGAAATTCTCTCATGCTCCTTGCCAGACAACTCTTAAATTCAATCACCAGAGGCAAGCACTGTTTTATTATTCCACCGTAGATTAGATTTCCCAGGTTTAACATTTCAGATAAATGACACCATGCAGCATGTATACATATATAGTATATTTCATACAGGCTAAGGCCTACAGCTTCTTTCATTCAGCATAATTATTTTGACATACATTCATGCTTTCTGATGTATCAAGAATTCCTTTTTACATTGAGTGATATTTTGTATTTATATGTACATTCTACAGTTTGTTTATCCATTCTCATGTGGGTGAACACTTGGGCCAGTTTGGGGCTAATATGAGTAAATGATGCTGTGAACCTTCTCATACACGTTTTTTGTTAACATATTTCTCTGTCTGTTGGGTAAATATCTAGGAATGGAACTGCTGATTTATGGAAAATGTTATGACTAGTTTCATAAGCAAATGCCAGGCCGTTTTCTGAAGTGATGGTAAAATTTTAGAATCCCATCAACAATGTATAAGAGTTCCATTTGCTCCACATCCTCACCAATATTTGGTATTTAGGCTTTTTTATTGTAGCCATTCTGGTGGGTACGCA
Organism: Rhinolophus hipposideros; assembly: GCF_964194185.1. NCBI lineage: Eukaryota > Metazoa > Chordata > Mammalia > Chiroptera > Rhinolophidae > Rhinolophus > Rhinolophus hipposideros. The sequence goes on along the minus strand of NC_138059.1, from coordinate 17,122,428 downwards.
TTGGTGTCTTTTCACAGTTTTAATTAGCATTATATGATGAATGACGTTGGACATACTTTCACATAATTATAGGCCATTCATATATCCTCTTTTATTAAATGCCTTTTTAAATCTTTTGTCCATTTTACATTAGGTTACTTGTCTATTTTTGAGTTCTATGTACACATTGAATTCCAGCCTTTGGTCAAACAGATATTTTGTCATTGTTTTCTCCAAGTTTATCATTTGCCTATTTCTATTCTTGATGATGTCTTTTGATGGGTAGAATTTTTTCTTTTTGATGAAATCTAATTTATTGATATTTCTTTTACGGTTATTTTTATTGTGTGACTGAATAAGAAGCCATTACCTAAACTTAAATCATAAAGATATTCTCCAATTTTTTCCTCTAAGAGCTTTATGGTTTTAGCTTTTACATTTAGGGCTATCTTAATTTTTTGGTATGTGAAGTAAGGAGCATAGTTCATTTTCTTCAATAGTTACTTGAGCACCACTTATTGAAATGATTTTTCCTTTTCCACTGGATAGTATTAGCAACTTTCTCAAAATTCAAGTAACATTGTGCCTTCATGTAACGATACTGTATTGAGCACTTAAAAATGTAAGAGGGTGATCTCATGTTAAGTGCTATTACCACAGTAAAGAAAATAATACAAACACAAAGAAAAAAATCACAATCATATAAGTAGAGGCCCATTCTGAGCTATCTATTTGGTTCTACTGATGGATTATTTGTAGATCTTTATACCTCCACTACAATCTCTTGGTTAATGTAATTTTATGGTTACTCCGCTCCCCACCTCCAGTTCCTTAATATGATTAACTTTGATCTTTTTTCTAGCTCCTATTGGTAGACATTTAGATAACTGTTTTTAGATATAAGTATTAAACACTATAAATTTCACTCTAAACACTACTTAGCTGCATCCTATAAATTTTGATATGTCAATCAGTTCAAAATATTTTGATATTGTCAATCAGTTCAAAATATTTTCCATGTTTTTCATTTCCAAATATATGTGGTTTTCATCTCTCTTATGAGTACTGATTTCTAGTGTAATTCATTATGTTCAGGGAGCACACTCTACATATGATTTCAATATTTTAAAATTGGTGAGATATTTTATGGCCCCAAATAGATCTTTTTAAACATAGCATGTGCACTTGAAAAGAATGTGTATTTTTTAAGATTTTAATGAAGTGTTCTATAAATATCAGTTAGATCAAAGCGGGTAGTAGTATTGTTCAGGTCACATGTGTCTTTATTTGTTGTTGACTTCTATCAATTGCAGAGAGAAGAGTGGTAAAATCTCCTCGTCTTATTTGTGGAATTATCTACTTCTCTCTTTAATTTTGTTAATTTTGTTTGACTTATGTTTTTTCTGCTTATGATTTTTATGACTTCCTAATGAATTGACCCTTTTATAATTATGGTATTTCCCTTTTTCTCTCTGGTAATTTTACTGGTCTTGAAGACCAATTTATCTCATATTAGTAAAGTACTCTGATCTCCTTTTACTTAAAATTATCTATGTCTTTGTATCTAAAAGTGTCTCTTTTAGAAAGCATATTATTGGGTTTTGCTTTTTCATCTATTCTAATTATCTCTGCCTTTTTAACAGGGATGTTTGTTCATTAATATTTATTATTAATATTGATGCTGTTGTTTTCTGTCTGTCCCCTCCTTTTTTTTTTCTTTGTTCCCACTTATCTGCCTACATTTAGCTTATTTGAATATTTTTTAGAATTCCATTTTATCTCTTGGTTTATTTAGCTAGACTTCTTTGTTTATTGACTATCCTCTGTCACCTTTATTCTGCTGTTAAACCCATCCAGTGAAATTTTTATGTGTGATATTGTATTTTTTATTTCTGGAATTTGAATTTGGTTTTTATAGTCTCAAGTTCTCTCTTGAGATTTGCAATATTTCCATTCATTATGAGGATATATTCTGTTGTCTTACTGAACATAATTATAAAAGCTATTTAGAGTACTTGTCTGTTAATTCCAATGTCTAGGTCATTCTTTGATTGTCTTTTCTCTTAAGAAGAGACTACATTTTCCTGGTTCACTTTATGCCGAGAAATGTTTAATTGTATCCTAGCCATTGTGAATATTATGTTGAGAAGTCCCTAGATTCCATTATATTCCTCCAAACAGCATTGATATTTTTATTTTAGCAGGAAACTAATTTGATTAGACTCAAACTGCCAACTCTGCCTTTTGGGCAGGAATTCAAATTTCAGTTTAATTCTTCTAGTTTTAGCTGGCCTGACTGCATTCTACTCACCCCAACACACATAGTTCATGGGCAGCCAGAGATTTTGGAATCATTTGTATAGATAATTTGAATTGACCCCCACTTCTCCCCACCCCAGCTTAATTTTTCTTTGAGATTCCCATTTTACTTTCCAATAGTCATGATTGCCTCAAACTTTCCCCTGGTTCTTCAAGATGGCCAAACTGTAAATTTTCTATTGGAGTTTTAGCTACCCTGCTTAGGCTGCCACAGGCTAAAAAAACCCATAAAAATGGGAAACACATTGTCCTATATTTTAGTCAATGACATTTGGGACATCAAAAAACATCTGCTAAAGTGTGCTGTCACTGCGTGATGGACAATATTGTACTATATAATACACATTTTTTTCTATTGTAAAGAACCCTTGAATCCAAAAAAAAATAAGAAAGAGTCAAACTCATAGAAACAGAGAGTAGGATGGTTACCAGTGGCTGGGGGATAGGGGAAAAAGGAAAGATATTGGTCAAAGAGCACAAATATTTAGTTATAAGCAGAATAAATTCTGAGGATCTAATGTTTAAGAAAAATGATAAACTTAACTGATCTCTTCTTGTAAGCATCAGATTCTTTTCAGAATCTGCCTGCGTTCATTCATTCTTTAGAAACTTCAGGTAGTTGTTTTTTGTGTTGTATCCAGAATTTATAGCTATCTGCAGAAGGGCCACTCTAGTAAGAGCTTGTTTCGTAACATCAAATGAGGAACCGCATAGTAGACTGACTTTTAATAATCAATATGCATATCAGCATTTCAGGTATGCACTGTGAATTGCCTCCTACTCCCAAGTTTTGCCAACGGCTATCATGAGACCTCTGACACTTGGGAGAAAGAGTTTTAGGGACATTCCTACTGTATCTTTAAGTTTTGCAACTGTATCAAGTCCAGTCACACACACGAACTCATCTGGATATTAGTTCCATGGACAAGGTCTTTACTGATTTAAGGTTTAATTAAGGAAGATCTCAAACTTTGAGGTACGTGAAACTCCTTTCTGCAGCTCTCTATAACCAAACATGTCGGGACCTCAACAGCAGAGATCTATATTAGAAGGTCTAGGATAGGTCCAAATACGCTCTGTAATTTTTTTTAATTTTAAAATTAATTCTGAAGTAATCCAACTAGTGGAATCACTGACTTAATGGTTTACCTTCAGCTTTTTCAAAGAAGCAGATGGAATTGGAGTAAGAGTCAGAAAAACCATCAATTTTACCAAAAATGCTCTATTTGTAATCTTTTAAATTTTGTCCGTAAAATGATCATTACATGTGCTTTATGTAAGAAATAGGGTTGTGAAGAGCAAGTGAAATAAAGTATGTGATAAATTACAAACCACTATACTTTTGTAAGTTTCTTCCTTCTTTCCTTTCTTTTCTTCCTTTCTTGAACACATTTCCCTTTATTTTATCTGGTATATAAATAATTATCTTACAGTGCCACAAAAGAAGTGTTAATGTTCTGATAAAATTTTAGGCTGCTGGACGAAAAAAAATGGCGGCGTGAGGTGAGGCTCTGTAACGCTCCCCTGGAATTTACAACGAATCGGACAACAATAACTCCACAAAGGACTCCTTGCACAGCAGACAGGCAAGACGAAGAGGCCGACTACTGAATTCACCTCCAGGTGGGTGAATCGCGCGAGCGGGGGAGGAGGGAGAGGAGAAGTGCGGAGACGGAGCCGCATGGGCACAGGACGCAGACCTAGCTCAGTGCTCGGAGCCCGCTGCTCCCGGAACTACCGCCGCTGCGGGAGAGGGAAGGACTCGGACTGCTAGGGCTCCGCTTACGGCCCACAGGGCTGAGGGGGCAGCATATAAAACCGCTGAACCCAACGCTCGCTCACGGCAGACCTCGGAGCAAAGACTGAGGGAAGAGGGCTGAAATCGGTGGTTTAAGCCCTCACTGCCGAGCAGAGAACAGAAGCCTTAGGCACGGAGACTAGCCGCCCCCTCCCTACCCTCCCAGAGCTCGCCCCGCCCCCACCTGCCCAGTGCTGGAAGCGATAAAGTAGCAGTGTTGGATCAAAGGACAGAATATTTGCTGCTCTGAGAACTGTGGACCGCAGACACAGATTCGCAGCTCAACTAGTTCCGGCAAAGGGGAGGGAGCTGTGGAAGCAGGACTGGCTGTGGTGGTGGTCGCTGCCATTGCTCTGGGCCACCTCTCACAACTCACCCCGCCCCTGGCCCCACCTATCTGGGCGGATCCCTGCAGGAGTAAACAGAACTGCTGAAACAAACGGGCTCTGAATCTGGTGCAGAAAGAGCTTTGGAACTCCAAAAGCTCTTCGCATACCTATCAACCTGTTGCAGAAGACACTCCTGTAGATGTCTAGGAAGAGAAATAGTAAATCAGTGATTGCCATGAATAACCAAGGCAACAAGATAGCTCAGAAAGAAAGTGAAAAGTCTCCAGAAAAGGAACTTAGAGATATGGACCTTTGTGATTTAAATGACAGAGAATTCAAGATCGCAATTCTGAAAAAACTGAACGAGATGCAAGAAAACACAGAAAGGCAGTTTAATGAACTCAGAAACACAATCAAAGAACACCATGAGCATTTTACAAAAGAGATTGAAATCTTGAAAAAGAACCAAATAGAATTTCTGGAGATTAAGATCTCAATAGAAGAAATTAACAATAAAATATCCAGCTTAGGTAGTAGAGTTGACCAGATGGAGGAAAGAATCAGTGACATCGAAGATAGGAACCTGGAATTTACACAGAGGGAAGAAGAGACTTGAGACTTAAAAGAAATGAAAGAACTCTACAAGAACTTTCTGACTCCATCAGAAAGAGCAATATAAGAATAATGGGTATACCAGAAGGAGAAGAAAGAGGGAAGGGAACAGAGAATATATTCAAACAAATTGTCGATGAGAACTTCCCAAACTTGTGGACAGAACTGGATCCTCGAATCCAAGAAGCAAATAGAACACCTAATTACCTCAATCCCAACAGGCCTTCACCAAGGCACATTGTATTGAAGCTGTCTAAAATCAATGATAAAGAAATAATCCTCAAGGCAGCCAGGGAAAAGAAGACGGTAACTTACAAAGGAAAGCCCATTAGATTATCATCAGATTTTTCAGCAGAAACTCTACAAGCTAGGAGGGAATGGAACCAAATATTCAAACTATTGAAAGAGAGAAATCATGAGCCAAGAATAATATATCCAGCAAAGATCTCCTTTAGATATGAAGGAGGAATAAAGACCTTTCCAGACATCCAGAAGCTGAGGGAATTTTCTAATACACGACCTGCACTACAAGAAATACTAAAGGAGGCTATTAGACCACCATCAACAGGGACAACTTGTGGCAACCGAAACATAAAAAGGGGGAGCTTAAAGGCCTGAACTGGAATATGGGAATAGAGAAAGTAAGCGTACTGAAGAAACTGGAATACTCTAAATATCAAACTTTCTTTTACATAAACTCAAGGGTAACCACTCAAAAAACATCCAAATCTGAAATATATACTGTAATAAAAGAAGAAACAGAGGGAAACATCATAGAATACTACCACACAGAAATAACAGACAACAACAAAAAGGCAAAGAAACAATGGAGACACAGCCTTACCAGAAAACTAAAGACAGAATGACAGGAAATCCTCACATATCAATAATCACCCTGAATGTAAATGGACTGAACTCACCAATAAAGAGACACAGAGTAGCAGATTGGATCAAAAAACTAAACCCAACCATATGCTGCCTACAAGAGACACATCTCAGCTACAAGGACAAGCATAGACTCAAAGTGAAAGGGTGAAAATTGACACTTCAAGCAAATGGTACCCAGAAAAAATCAGGTGTAGCCATAATGATTTCCGATGAAACAGACTTCAGGGTGAAAAGATAACAAGAGACAAAGATGGACATTTCATAATGGTAAAGGGGACTATACAACAAGAAGACATAACAGTCATCAATATTTATGCCCCCAATCAGGGAGCACCGAAATATACCAAGCAACTACTAACAGAACTAAAGAGAGAAATTGACCAAAACACAATTATACTAGGGGACTTAAATACATCATTGACAGCTATGGATAGATCATCCAAACAGAAGATAAATAACGAAATCGCAGCCCTAAATGACACATTAGATGAATTGGACATAATTGACATATATAGAGCACTTCATCCTAAAACATCAGACTATACATTCTTTTCTAGTGTACATGGAACATTCTCAAGGATAGACCATATATTGGGACACAAAATCAGCCTCAGCAAATTTAAGAAGATTGAAATCATACCAAGCATATTCTCTGATCACAAAGCTTTGAAATTGGATATCAACTGAAAAAAAGAAAGCAGGAAAAAACACAAACACATGGAGATTAAACAACATGCTTTTAAAGAATGACTGGGTCAAAGAAGAAATTAGAGGAGAGCTCAAAAGATACATAGAAACAAATGACAATGAAAATACATCCTACCAAAATTTTTGGGATGCCGCGAAAGCAGTTTTAAGAGGGAAATTTATATCATTACAGGCCTATCTCAAGAAACAAGAAAAATCCCAAATAAATAACCTCATGTTACACCTTAAAAAACTAGAAAAAGAAGAACAAGCGAAACCCAAGGTCAGCAGAAGAAAGGAAATAACAAAAATCATAGCAGAACTAAATGAAATAGAGAACAAAAAGACAATAGAAAAAATTAATGTGACAAAAAGCTGGTTCTTTGAAAAGATTAACAAAATCGACAAACCCTTGGCTAGACTCACTAAGATAAAAAGAGAGAAGACACTAATTAACAAAATCAGAAATGAAAAAGGGGAAGTTATCACGGATACCACAGAAATACAAAGGATTATCCAAGAATACTATGAAGGACTATATGCCACCAAATTTAATAACTTAGAAGAAATGGACAAGTTCTTAGAAACATATAGCCTTCCAAGGCTGAATCATGAAGAACTGGAAAATCTTAACAGGCCGATCACCAGTAAGGAAATTGAATCAGTCATCAAAAACCTTCCCAAAATCAAAAGTCCTGGACCAGATGGCTTCACCAGTGAATTCTACCAAACCTTCAAAGAGGATCTAATACCAATCCTGCTCAAACTCTTCCAAAAAATTGAAGAAGAGTCAGTACTCCCTAACTCATTTTATGAGGCCAACATTACCCTGATACCAAAACCTGGTAAGGACAACACAAAAAAAGAAAACTACAGACCTATATCTCTGATGAATACAGATGCTAAAATCCTAAACAAAATTCTAGCAAATCGAATACAACAATGCATTAAAAAGATTATTCATCACGACCAAGTGGGGTTCATCCCTGGGGCACAAGGCTGGTTCAACATTCGCAAATCCATCAATGTGATACATCAAATAAACAAAATAAAGAACAAAAATCATATGATTCTATCAATTTATGCAGAAAAAGCATTTGATAAGATACAACATCCATTTATGATTAAAACACTTACTAAAATTGGTATAGAAGGAAAATACCTCAACATAATAAAGGCCATATACGACAAGCCCTCAGCTAACCTCATAATTAATGGTGAAAAGCTGAAGCCCTTTGCTCTACGTTCAGGAACACGACAAGGTTGTCCCCTATCACCTCTGCTTTTCAACATAGTGTTGGAAGTCCTCGCCAGAGCTATCAGGCAAGAGAAAGAAATAAAAGGCATCCAAATTGAGAATGAAGAAGTTAAATTGTCACTCTTTGCAGATGACATGATGCTATACATAGAAAACCCTAAAGACTCCACCAAAAAGCTATTAGAAACAATCAATGAATATAGTAAAGTTGCTGGCTACAAAATCAACGTACAAAAGTCCATTGCTTTCCTATATACCAACAATGAAATCTCAGAAAAAGAGATAGAAAAAACAATTCCTTTTGCAATTGCAGCAAAAAGAATAAAATACCTAGGAATAAACTTAACCAAGGATGTGAAGGATTTATATGCTGAAAACTATAAGACATTTTTGAAAGAAATTGAAGAAGACACAAAGAAATGGAAAGACATTCCGTGCTCATGGATTGGAAGAATCAACATAGTTAAAATGGCCATATTACCCAAAGCCATATACAGATTTAATGCAATCCCCATTAAAATCCCAATGGCATTTTTTAAAGAAATAGAACAAAAAATTATCAGATTTGTTTGGAACCACAAAAGACCCCGAATAGCCAAAGCAATATTTAAAAAAAAGAACAATACTGGAGGTATCACACTCCCTGATTTTTCCTTGTACTACAGGGCTACAATAATCAAAACAGCTTGGTATTGGCGGAAAAACAGACACATAGACCAATGGAATAGAATTGAGAACCCAGAAATAAAACCACATAAATATGGACAGATAATTTTTGACAAAGAAGCTAAAAACATACAATGGACGAAAGACAGCCTCTTCAATAAATGGTGCTGGCAGAATTGGATAGCCACGTGCAAAAGAATGAAACTGGACTGCTATCTGTCACCATGTACCAAAATTAATTCAAAATGGATCAAAGACTTAAGCATAAGACCTGACACAATAAACTGCATTGAAGAAAACATAGGTACTAAACTTATGGACCTTGGGTTCAAAGAGCATTTTATGAATTTGACTCCAAAGGCAATGGAAGTAAAAACTAAAATAAACAAATGGGATTATATGAAACTGAAAAGCTTCTGCACAGCAAAAGAAACTATTGACAAAATAATGAGGCAACCAACTGAATGGGAGAAGATTTTCGCAAACAGTTCCTCTGATAAGGGGCTAATATCCAAAATATACAAGGAACTCATGAAACTCAACAACAAAAAAACAAACAACCCAATTGAAAAATGGACAGAGGACCTGAAGAGACATTTCTCCAAAGAGGATATACAAATGGCAAATAGACATATGAAAAAATGCTCAACATCGCTAATCATCAGAGAAATGCAAATGAAAACCACAATGAGATATCACCTCACCCCAGTCAGAATGGCTTTCATCAACAAAACAAATAGTAACAAGTGTTGGAGAGGCTGTGGAGAAAAAGGAACTCTCATACACTGTTGGTGGGAATGCAGACTGGTGCAGCCGCTATGGAAGGCAGTGTGGAGGTTCCTCAAGAAATTACGAATAGAATTACCATATGACCCAGCAATCGCTCTCCTGGGTATCTACCCCAAAAATATAAAAGCATTTCTCTATAGAGACACGTGTACGCCAATGTTCATTGCAGCTTTGTTTACGGTGGCCAAGACATGGAAACAACCAAAATGTCCTTCGATAGATGAATGGATAAAGAAGTTGTGGTACATATACACAATGGAATACTATTCGGCGTTAAGGAAAGATGATATAGGAACATTTGTGACAACATGGATGGATCTCGAGAGAATAATGCTAAGTGAAACAAGTCAGACAGAAAAAGCAGAGAACCCTATGATTTCACTGATATGTGGTATATAAACCAAAAAGAACAAGACAAACAAATGAGAAAGAAAAACTCATAGACACAGACAATAATTTAGTGGTTACCAGAGGGTAAGGGGGTGAGGGGTGGGTGATGAGGGTAAAGGGGATCAAATATATGGTGATGGAAGGAGAACTGACTCTGGGTGGTGAACACACAATGGGATTTATAGACGATGTAATACAGAATTGTACACCTGAAATCTATGTAAATTTACTAACAACTGTCACCCCAATAAAATTAATTAAAAAAAAAAATTTTAGGCTGCTTACTTTCGTTGTTGCTCTCATAATTTTAATCCAGCAATACTAAATCGCTTCTCCCTTTGCCTTATTACACAGGAATCCAAAGCTAAATATATTAATAATTCCATAATAGGAAGCTCACCCAGATGCCCCTTCTCACTTCGTTTTATTTCTTGAATCCTTTATTTCTCATCTGCCATTTTTTGGTATAGATCAACATGAGTCATTTAAGATTTGTTATTAATTGTTTAATTGTACTGTCCCTTATTCTATAATAGAAAGGATTAGATAGTTCATACTTAGAAATAGACCAGAAACAATATATCACAAATGCAGTGTACTTTAACTACCAACACTCTTAGTTGGTTCCTATGCAAAGTTATTCTGGAGTCTTCTATGTTCTCAGTCCCTCACATTCCTAATTGCTTTAAGAAGTATCCTTTGATATGTTTCCTCTCTCATTGTTTCTCATTCTTTTGGACTTTCTCTTCCCATTCCCCCCTCATTCATTTCTTTCTTCCTTCTGTCTCTGGGTCTATTTCCAAGTCATTGAGTGTCTTAGTGGAGGCAAAAATAACTCCAAAATGGTAGAATGTTCCCAAAACTGCTCGTTCTCTACCCAGGTCAGTTCATTAGTTGTTGCTTAGTGAACATTTCAATGTCAGGGGATTGATGCCAGGAATGTGTATTTGTGTGTAGCATAGAACTATCTTAGCTCTGATGTGGTAAGTGTTCTGGTTTTATTTTGTTGTTTTGGGTTTTGTTTAATGTCATCTGACTATATCTATGACCACACTTTAGATTCAAAGTGACTGGGCCCTAGGTAAGTTTACATGTTGTCCATTTATCATCTAAAGATTTGATCATGACAAAAGACTGGGCAGAATTCTTGCTTCAAGTACTTTTGTGATAATGCAACTCCTTCCCACCAGCTACTCCGTTTCTTGACCCTAAAAATACAGTCCATCAGACAAGTGAACATTTTACAGCTGGTTCCCGCTCTTTCAATTTCTTGCTTCTGATCCAGGACCCACTTCTTATAATTTCACCCCAAGCAGTGATTCTGGCAGCCAGAACTTCCCCAATAGACTATCATCTGTACAGAAAACCATTAGTTGATAAGATGGTGACTTCTCAGAGCAACTCGGCTTTCTAAGAGAAAGAACGTGTTATTAAAGTAGGCTAAGCGTGAAGGTTTAGGTGGCCAACTGGATGTAAAATTAGTTGGGAAGTATTCGGTGTTTCTTTTAGATTCTGTGCAACACCTACCACCTTGCTGAAGTTCTCAATACTAAGACTTCATGGTTTATACAAAGCTGAGGGGTGGGAGTGTGATTTGCCTAATCAGACACCCCTCAATAAAGAGTACACTTTGTCGTTGCCTCCCTAAGAGGGATTATGGAGAATATAAATGGGAAGTTTGAATTATTTATGACAACTGTTAATAGCAAACAGGGTTGTCTAGAGAATGTAGCAATGTGGCCTCAAGGAGATAGCTTACTGCCAAAACTCCAGCTTCTTTTTCTCTTATTCTTTTGCTGATTCCAGTGATTTTTTCAAACTTCCCTTTTTGGTGATTGATTCCCAAAAGATGTGTATGTTTAAGGTGGAAAAAACAAACATACAAACAAACAAAAAATACTGCCAACACCTCCAATAAAACTGAAACAGAAGTAGCACAAAGGAGAAGTCAGGCTGGAGGAGAAGCTGTTTTCTGGATTCAGAGTAGGAAAAATGAGGGACAAAAAAAGAAATGCCAAATAATTATAACTATGTGCTTTGTTTCACAGTGACTTTAATATCCCTTAGAAGAAATGTGAGGGACAAAACAGGTCTATTTAAGCAAAGGGTGATTCCTCCTTTGTGCCTCAGTCTCTTTATATGCAACGTGGAAATCAGAATGCAAATATCAAGGTTGTTCTTCCTTTACCGGGATATTTTGAAGATGCAAAACTGCAACAAGCACAGAAATTATATATCGCCGTTATACAGTCATGTGCTGCATAATGCCACTTGAGTCAACGACAGACAGATATACGACGGTGGTACCATAAAATTATAATGGAGCTGAAAAATTCCTATTGCCAAGTGACCTCGTGATCTTCACAATGTCAGTGCAACACATTGCTCACATGTATGTGGTGATGCTGGTGTAAATAAAACCACTGCCCTGTGAGTCATATAAAAGTAAAGCACATGCAATTATTTACAGTACATAATACTTGATAATGAGAACAGACGACTGTGTTACTGGTTTATGTATTCACTATGCTATACTTTTTATCATTATTTTAGAGTGTACTCTTTCCACTTATTAAAAAAGAAAGTTTGCTGTAAAATGGTGCCGTGTTACACCAGTAGCAGCCTTCACACATGTCATGTTTACCACGTCTCTCGATTACACCTTTTTCTCTTGGGCTTGAATTAATCTCATGTTGTTTTGTACAGGAACAGCCCGTACAGGCTTGTAGCCAGGGAGCCATAGGCTACGTCAGGTAGCCTAGGTATGTCGTAGGTGGTACCGTCCATGTTTGGGTAAGTGCACTCTATGATGTTCGCACACTGATGAAATCGCCTAATGATGCATTTCTGAGAACGTATCCCCATCGTTCAGCGGGACATGACTATATTGTCATCCGAGACATATTTTCAAAATGCAGACCTGACCACATCATACATCTCTTGGTCTGAAACATTTCAGTGATTCCTGTTTCTCTGAGATTAACCATGAAAAACTTGACCCTAGCCCAGGTAAGCCAGGCCCTTGCATGATCTGGCTCTGCCCTAAATCTCCCCTAGCTCTGTCATCCAACCACACTGCTCCTCCTTCAGTTCCTTACAAGCACTGGGGCCACTAGGTCACAAACAATGCTACAAGGTCACTGCACAAGCAATTCCCTCCGGGAGGAATGCCCTTCTCTCCTCTCTTCACCTAATTAATCCCACTCATTTTTATGAGGAACGTTTTTCACCTCCAGGAAGGAAGCATAGGTGAGATATGTGAGCAAGGTGTATTCTCCCTCTGACGTGCTTTCGCAGTTCCTCTTCTTAGTAATACTCATCACCTATTAGTTTTCATTTATTGGTACAATTGCATGTTTAATGCCTATCTGTCTACTATCCTCTACACTTGTTTTTATTCAGTATTTCATCTTCAGAACCCAGTAGTATGTGGTAGATATTTAATGTGCAGTAAAAAAAGGGGCAGAGGGATAGACACATAAGAAAGTTTAGTGGAAGAATGAAAAAATGAAGGTGAGAAAGGAAAGGGAAGGAAGGAAGGAAGAAAGGAAGAAAGGAAGGAAGAAAGGACAAAGGAAAAGAAGAAAGGAAGAAATATCTCATCAGAGAAGAAACATTGAGATAAATGATCATTTGATGTAAAACAAATATACCAGCATAGCTAAAACTATTTGTTAGACTCATAGAGGTGTTTGCGGTTTCTCTTTTCTTTCCCAAGATATCACCTCACCGTTCCTTGATGCCCACCTCCACCATGTGTGTGTTCTCTACCCTACGAGTCTACAAGCAGTATCTTGTTTACTACATTGTCATTGCAAAATGCTGGCATGGTTTAAGTTGAAACAGGCTCTGAATATATAGTCAATGAAACAGATTTTTATACAGACTAATCCAACATTCATGACTTGATGTTGGAACCTTACACGTCACATGAATTAGGAGAATGTGTTCTTATAAAACAGCCAGTTCTTTGATGTAAATTACCCCACATATGATTGGCAAATACGGAATAGTGGCCTCATACCTCAGACGTACTGTTGGTTCTTATATATTATTTCCTAATAGCTTAATGTTTTAAAGTTATCCAGAGCAAGCTTTGTCACAATTAAAGAAAAGTCCTGTATGAAGTTCTTTAGGAAAAACAGCTTACAAATCTATGCAAGCACTTTCCTTCAGTGTTTCAAGAATAGTTCTACGTGTGCAACTCTGGGAAGCTCGCTGGTGAAGCTGTCAACACTGATTAAGGAGCAGCGAAGACATTAATCCCTGTATTAAAACAATGGATTAATGAAAAAGGCTACACATATTAGAGCAGATTTTTAGTTTTGATAAAAAGTGTTTATATTGGAAACCTAAGTCTCAAAGGAACAAGTAGGAGCTCCAGGATTTAAGGCTGCTAATGACCAACTTACTTTGAATCCAGGTGCAAATGCCATTAGCGGGTTAACGGTGCCAGTATATATAAATTTGGGGGTAGTAATTGTTTTGTTTTTCTAGTGCTCTGCTCTCCAAATTCCACAGTTTTGAGTGGTCTCCTTCATTTTATTTTCCCCAGGGGCCCTGTTATATTTAGTGTTCAATTTTGCAGAATATAAGGTTTTTCAATAAAGCAATCATTGGCATTATAACAGAAACACCCATATCTCTATTTTATGCCACTGTCTTTGACTAAAAAATAACTAAGATTTTTGTCTGGCTTACATTGGGAGAATTTGAAAGCAAGGAAATTATGTGTTGTTTCAATATTTGAACTGACTTCTATAAAGTCTAATCAGTGGGAATTTAGGACTTCTTCCAGCTTTAAATGGAGATATAATTCTTCCTTCTCTGGCAGAAAATCTTCTCCAACCACCTCTACACATCTCATAGGAGTCAGAATTGCCTGTCTCCCAAATTTCATATTTGGGTCTGTCATCGTTACAAATCTTTTCCTGAACACTGTATAATCCCTTCTCTGTTTTAGAATTATATTCCTAATATCACCAAGGCTTTAGACAGCAGATCTGGTCCCTTTCTCTGTTCCTCTGTAGTGTCCTATTGTCCTAGGAAATTTCATATAGAAGTTTTTCTTGTAAAAAAAAAAAAAAATATATATATATATATATATATATATATATATATATATATATATATATATATCCTACAGAGCTATGCATATTAGGCTCTACCATGACCTTGGTTCACAGAGATAGCTATGCATAGACATCTGTTCACTTAAACAAGTATGTTGTTTTTTCTCCCACTCGTGAGCCAAATTATCCAAGTGTGGATTTATACCAGCTTATGCAAATATGGCATAAAAACCATTAGCTTGGATTTTTTCTTAGAGAAAATAATCTCCTTTACCATCACCACACATACACACACACACACACACACACACACACACACACACGTTGATACAATAAAACCTGTGATTTCATTCAGGGATAAAATAAAAGAAGGAAACCTCTGGAAAACCAGATTCAAATTCTGGAGTCTCTTTCTGTGTGACCTTGAGCAAACTGCAGAGCCTCAGTTTTTCCATCTCTTAGGGGTGATACTATTAAAAGCACAGTAACAGGCCGGCCCGGTGGCTCAGGCGGTTAGAGCTTCATGCTCCTAACTCCGAAGGCTGCGGGTTCAATTCTCATATGGGCCAGTGGGCTCTCAACCACAAGGTTGCCAGTTCAACTCCTCAAGTCCCGCAAGTGATGGTGGGTAGCACCCCCTGCAACTAAGATTGAACACGGCACCTTGAGCTGAGCTGACTCCAGATGGCTCAGTTGGTTGGAGCGCGGGCTCTCAATCAGAAGGTTGCCAGTTCGATTCCTCTACTCCCAGGATGGTGGGCTGCGCCCCCTGCAACTAGTAACTGCAACTGGACCTGTTGCTGAGCTGCGCCCTCCACAACTAAGACTGAAAGGACAACAACTTGAAGCTGAATAGCACCCTCCGCAGCTAAAATAGAGGGGACAGCAACTTGACTTGGAAAAAAAGTCCTGGAAGTACACACTGTTCCCCAATAAAGTCCTGTTCCCCTTCCCCAATAAAAAAAATCTTTAAAAAAAAAGCACAGTAACAGAGGGTTATTATGAAAATTAAATAACATAATGAAAGTAAATCCTTTACAGTGCCTGTCACATAGTATTTAATCAATGTTATGTGTATAATCAGCAAACATTTATGAAACAATTGTTACACACCAATTAGACTGTATTCCAGGAATAAAGAGATGAAAGATGAGATTCCTGATTGAATGAGTTCAAATCCTAATAGTGAATATTGGTAAGTAAGTAAAATCAAGCTACTGTGATTGTAGGATGTATATGAAGGCGAGGGGCACTCAAGGACAATCATCCAAACCACACTTAGGAACTCAAGGAAAGTTTCCCTGGGAATTACCATGTGACCCAGCAATCCCTCTCCTGGGTATCTACCCTAAAAATATGAAAACATTTATCTCTAAAGATATATGTGCTCCAATGTTCATTGCAGCTTTATTTATGGTGGCCAAGACATGGAAACAACCAAGGTGTCCTTCGATAGATGAATGGAGAAAGAAGTTGTGGTGTATATACACAATGGAATACTATTCTTCCATAAGAAAAGATGAAATAGTGCCATTTGCAACAACATGGATGGATCTTAAGATTATTATGCTAAGCGAAATAAGTCAGGCAAAAAAAGTCGAGAACCATATGATTGCACTGTTATGTGAAATATAAAACTGAAAGCAACAAAGGAACAAGACAAACAAATAAAGAAACAAAAACTCATAGACATAGACAATAGTTTAGTGGTTACCAGAGGGTGGGGGGAGGTGGTAGAAGAGGGTAAACGGGGTCAAATATATGGTGATGGAAGGAGAACTGACTCTGGGTGGTGAACACACAATGTGATATATAGATAATGTATTACAGAATTGTACACCTGAAACCTATATAATTTTACTAACCATTGTCACCCCAATAAATTTTAATTAAAAAAAAAACTAAATAAAAAAAGAAGAAGAAATACTTTATCTGTACCTTAGAGACTATGTAGACATTAGCTCAGTGAAGAATAGGGTGAATCTTATTCTGGGCAGGGGGCATGTTCATAGACATGGAGACAATGGAGAGTATATGACAAAGTCAAAGAAATGCAAATAATCAGCAATGCCCCTAAGAGATTAACAAATTTGACCGCACATGACCTTGGAACTTATGCTTCCACTGGTATCATCCATTTCACTCTCAACCACAATTTTATAATTGCCTGGTTATTTATCGTTCTCTTCTACTATACGGTATGACCCAGGAAGGCAGGGACATTATCTTGCTCGATGTTGCATCTCAAACAAAAAGCAAAGTACCTAGAACATAGAAGGAACACAATAAACATTTGAATAAATGAATGTTACCTACCTCAAACTATTCACTTTAAAACATGGAAGCACAGACTCAGAGAGTTTAATTCACTTGTCTAAAAACACACTGTAGGTCTGATATCAAACTCTGAATTGCTATCACCCTTCTGCCAGGTCTCCTGATGACTGCTTCCATTGCAAGTGGGCAAGACATGTGATGGGATCACATTAAAGATAAGTGAGAATAGGCCATACAATAGCATTCAATACAGCTCTAGGTGTTTAACCAGCCTAAAATCTCCGAATTAAAAACGCGACTTAACTTCAAGCATATAAATGTTGAATAACCGTGGTATACACCTGAAACTAATAAAATATTGTATGTTAGCTGTATTTTAATAAAAATCTCTTTAAAAATGCAATTTAATCTCTTCTGAGATAATTTGATAATCGAGAATTGGAGCATAGAAGCATACAAATTTGTAAAGTTTGAAACTCCAACCTGGAAACTATGAAGAATTAATAAACTTCTTAAAAGTAAGCAGGTTTTTGGTCAAAGGCTACAAACTTTCAGTTGTAAGGTGAATAAGTTCTGAGGATCTAAGGTCTACCATGGTGACTATAGTTAATAATACTGTATTGTATACTTGAAATTTTATAAAGAGTAGATCTTAAGTGTTCTCAACACACATACACAAAAAAGTTACGTGATGTGATGAATGTATTAATTAACTTGATTGTGATAATCATTTATGTATATGTATATTATATATATGCATATATACATATATATCTCAAATCATCACATTATACACCTTAAATGTACTCAATTTTTATTTGTCAATTATATAATTAAATTTCAGTAAAGCTGGGGAGTGGAAGTAGGCCCAGAAGATTTACAACCTGTCATTGTAAAACTTTCCTAGAAGAGCATCACACTAGTAATAACTAGGAGTGGGAGGCATCGCCATTATAATAAAAGTTCTAGGGACACAGATTGAAGACAACAGGGAGAAATTAAACATGAGTCAATTTTCACTGCCTCAGAAGCAGAGGGTTAAGAAAGTCTAAAGTAGCCTATAGTACATTCAGGTAGAAATGAGACTTTGTCAGGCAGACTTTTGTGTGAGTACTATTTATATGGTCCAGTGGACTAATGATGAGTGTCTTGACTTCAGGACTCATTTGGAATCAAGCCTGTACCACAATACCTGAAGATAAACTGGAACAACCAAACTTATTTAATTTATTCAATTTTTCAACAAATATTCATTGAGAGCCTACTATGTATCAAGCACAGTTCTAGGCACTGGGAAATACAACAAAGAGGAAAATGTAGAAAAATCCGGCCTTCATGGAGCTTCCATTTTAGTGTCTTGTGGATATTTGGCTGAAGAAAGAAATTAGCATTTGCCCCCTAGCACATTTGGTGTCTATTATGATAAACAATGGGTGAATGCCTCTAACCTGCTCTTTATTTCTTAGTAATCGTGTGTGTGTTCGTACGTGCACACGAGCACGTGTGTGTGTGTGTGTGTGTGTGTGTGTGTGTGTGTGTGTGTAGTTTGCCTTTGAGTTTTTTGCTCTGCTTTTGGCATCTCTGTCCCTGCCCAGCTGCCTCTGTGCTTTCTCCACACTGTGGTAATATCCTCAAATTCTTGCTATCTCCTGGACACTTGCCACAATCATTGAAATGTTACAGCCTCTCCCATTTAAAAAACAGCAACAGTATAACAGCAATAAAAACCTCTTTGAATCATACATGATTCTCAGGCTACTGACCCCTTTATTTTTCCCTCTAACAGCAACTTTTATCCAAAGAACGTCCTGCAAAGAGCCTTCACTTCCATTCGTCGGACTCACTCTCAGGTGATTGCATTTGGCATCTGTTCCCACCACTCAACCAAACCTGTTCTTGCTTAGGTCACAAATGATCTCCCTCCATGTTCCTAAACCCAACATACATTTTCCAATCTCTATCTTGGGCAATTTCTCATCAGCTTCTTCCTGCTAGAAACATCCTCTTCCCTGATTTCCAGTTATATGCTCTCTTGACTGTCTTCCCACATTTCTAACTACTCCATCTCCTCTGGAAACTTCTCACACTCAATTGAACTTTTAAATGTTGAATTTCTTTAAGGTTTGGTCATGACATTCTTTGTGTCTTCACTCTAGCTCATGATCAGTTCTTACTTGTGTCTTACTTCACTCTCATTTATCATCTCATTCCCTCTCATAACTTCAAATGCCAACTAATATACTTCCTGTTTCTTTCCAAGACCTTCTGGGCTCTAGCTATATACAACCCACTTCTCATTCTATGTCGCTCCACTTGACTATCTCACTAGTATCTCAAAATGCATGCACCCCCAACTTGAACGCATTTCCTTCCTAAAAACCCACCCCCATTTCAAGTATACTCCTCCATTATTCAACACCATTCACCCAATTGCTCATGCCAGAAATGTGGGAACCATGCTGGGAACCTTCCTGTCCCTTAATCTCATATATAGCCCATTACTGACTCCTATCCATCCTACCCTTTACCTACATCTCACCCCCGTGTGCTTCTCAAAAATCTCCACTCCCATCACCCAAGATCAAGCCACCAGCATCTCCAGAGAACTTCCTAACAGTTCTACCTCATTTTCTTTATCCTTTTCCAATCTATTTTCTACTCAACAGCCAAAGTGTAGAATTAAAATTAATATCTGAGTATTCCACACCCCTGCTCATCACTTTAAACATACTGTATGCCTCCTATGAAGACCAAATTTCTGAATGATTCTTAAAGCCCCAATTAGTCAATTTACTACACCTACAAAGTATGTCTGTCTTTGCATCTAGAACAGGTAGATGAAAAAATTTATTTCCCTTCAATCTTAAGAACTTTGAACTCCATAGGGCAGTAACTTCATCCACACACTGTCACTCATATGCACACATGTGAGCACACTTGTACACACATATCACAGCTTGAATCCAAATCCTCTTAGAATTCATACTTTTTTTTTAAACATAATGTGTGTCTGTTCTTAGTTTTAACATGTACTTGAGTAAGGGCTTAGAAAATGTCATACAAGAAAAAAAAGTCCTAAGTTCCTTGATAGACCATGATGCTAGAGAATATTAAGGGGTTCCTTCTCCTCCTCTCTCCTCTTCTTTCTTCACCCCTAGTTCTCTCACAGAAACCATGCTCTGAGAAATGAGACAAAAGAGCCTTTCCAGAAGCCATTACAGAGACTGTCTAGGCTCTACTTTTTCTCCAAATACAGATCAATCTAGGGGAAAAACAACATCCTTTGCATCTCCACCAATAGAATCGTGGTAGAAGCAGCCACATCTGCTAAAACAAGCATGTGTAAAAAGTTGCCCTGCATTTATATTGTTTCCCTTGATGGTTGTTTATGTATCCGATGAAACACTTGTAAATTCTCCCTTTTGCCCCTTTCCACACCATTACTCTGCTTGTCTCAAAATAAATATTGTGGTAGCTGAATCACTTACTGGGTGCCAACCTCTGCCCTTCAAAGCTGACTGTTAGACAAAACAACCACCATATTGCTTTCCTTTTAGTGCCTCTCACCAATCTGCTCATTTACCCAGGCGTCTGAGGTTCAGCTGGGCAGAATATTTACCCAGTTACTCAGATGTTTAGGAACAAAAAAGGATCCGATTTGCAAACAAGACTTTATATCACCTTACTCAGGCTATGTTTCTGTTGTATAAAAAGCACTTAAATAAATCAGTTTCTGAGGAGTGCTAAACCTCGTACACAATTTATACTACATGATGGTTCTTCCCAATGGGCCAGAGAGGTTTCAATTATCTCGGAATAGGACCACTTCAGAAGTGACATGATCTATACTGAGTTAGCATTTATTGTCTTATAGCCACCGAAATGGGGCTATGTCACGGTGTAATAGAAAGAGAAAGTGGCTGGCATTAAAATGACTTGTGTGTGCAAACTCCATCCCAAGCGACTCCCAAGACCAACAGGCACAGAATCTGTTCTAGAACATCACTAATTAAACCAACAGAGGCACACCAGTGCGGAGTGTGCCTGCCCCACACACATACACACGTCCTCCCACACATGCAAATATTCATTCACTACAGCACAAATTCATGAGCCCTCTTACTATATCAGATAATGGTAACGTGACTAGTAATAAGCAGGTGTCATCACATTTAGTTACAAATTATTGGGCAAGGAGCAGATGGCTGTCAAAGGATGAATAAGTTAAAGAAAGCTCCACGTGAAATGGTGGACGGAAGCACAGGAGAAAGGCAAGGTGAATAAAGCCCAAAGTTAAAGACAGATTGACGAGTGAATACGGGGAGTTTAGAATGCAGCAGTCACCACAAGGAAACATACTGTCTTCACAAGATAGCAGGATGAAGTGCGTAAACATTAGGAAAGTACCACTTGGCACATTAAGTTTGATATTACATAATGTTGGGAGGGAGGTTCTAATTGCAAGCATTTGTAATCGAACAGGTGTCTTCAGAGAGCCCAAGTCTGACTCACATTTTTATAACCTAATAGCGAGGAATGTGATGTGTATGGTGGGGGTTGCTGTCTTTAGGCTTCGGGAGGCAGGGCCCACTGTTCTCTGGTCTTACAACCGAGCTCAGGAAAACCTAGTATTTGTCACGCACATGCAGTAAGTAAATCAGAGTATACTGTCAGGTTACACAGGAACATGGCCTCACAAGGGATAAAATTCCCTCCTGAAAACAAACACAGAGCAGGTGTCCTATTAAACACTGCCTCTAGAATATAAAGGCTTAGGGGAGTGTGTATAATAAGGGAAGACACAGTTTAAGCAGAGGTGAGGGTCTTAAGTCAACAAGAAAAAGCATACGTAGACAGAATTAGCATTGAAAAATCTCTTTCTTGTAGATATCAAAGTTTGAAAATGACTGATCCACATTAAAGAAAGAAAAGAGAATGCTAACCTCAGATGTCAAGGCATGCAAGCCATTGTGCTTTTAGGATAATTGTGAAGTCTCCAGTGATAAATGAAGGATCAGTAGAGAATTTTACAATACTCCACATTGCTAAATGGCTTGCCCCATTCTGTTTTAAAACTATATCTAAAATCTTAATATATAACAGAGTACCTGTGAACTTGTTGCTATGAGGACTTACGTGCAGTGGGAGCTGGACATGAAATACAACTATGAGGAGACTCTACTGGAAAGAGGAAGACAGGAAGTTGACTTAATAGCCTTCCCTCACACGAGTATTTCCGATGAACGCAACAATGGTCCCCAAAGGTCTATAAGGGGAAAAGTTTCAATTCCCCTTTATTCCTTCTGTGATTTCTTACTGTGTATTGCTTGAGTCAAAAAGAACTAAAAATGACCAAAAAATGACCAAATTGAAGTCAATAGCCTTATCTTCGTTCTGAGAGAGAAAGCTCGTAGCTCTATTTAGTTATATCCTCAATGAGGAGACTATTCAGATCATGTAGAACTTCTTCAGTGCTTTCTCTTCTTCCCATCTGCCTCTGGAATGCCCTGACACATACATGTACACACACACACACACATACACACACACACACACTCAGTCACCACAGAAGAGAACAGAGAGCAAGGTCCGTTTTATGCTTCTAAGAGGTAAGATGATGTTTCTTTTTTGTATATCCAAGATTGGTTGCTGTGTAAAGACTAACCACCAACCTGTAATTGGAGACTAGAATTGAGTAAATATTATGTGATGATGGTGGTGATTATGTTCTCACTTGGAAGAGTCCGTTTAGAACACCATTTCCCTCATAAAACTCAAGTGAGGGATATGAATTCCAGCTGCTAAGTTATAATCATGGGCTTCTTTCTAAGGATACATCTCAGATTGATTTTTGTTCTTTGTCATCACTGAATTTGTCTTTTAAGAAGAGGTAAACATTCCCAAATTAACTAACTTTCAATAAGCAAAGACACTTTTATAGAAGCAATTGTCCTTCTTCATCATTAATTTAATGGAAAGAGTGCAATTATAGTGAGAGAGGAAATTGCAATCTCCAACTCTTCTCTGCCGCTCACTCTTCCTGGGTTTAAAATAAAAATTATCCTTCCAGCAAATGTTCTTTACAAAGATAAAAGTTGCGGGGTAGGGTTATTTCATGACCTTAAATAAGTTTTCTTATTCCAAGAAAGCACTTCCCAAAAGTTTCCTAAAGTTAGCCAAGCTACACGACTATATAAGCACTTTAGATATGACCGAGACAGTATCTTCCTCTCCCGGCTAACCTTTTATTAAAAATCACGTACTTTATTTCAACATTCTGAGCATATCCTAGACAATTCTGTGCATACAAGTCCCAGAGCAGACATAAAAACCAGATGGGAAAGAGATTTACAAGAACCAATCTCAAAAGAATATTTTGCAAGCAGAATGTCAACTCAACATTGATTTTAGCAATGTATTTTGATTTACAATACAGATGTCTTTTCAGAATTTTCATTTCTCCTTATGTATGAACAAAGTGCAAGGAGGATATAGTCCCAGCTGCTCACTTCAAATGTTCCAGCCCTAAACAACAACAACGAAAAAATTATCATTTACTTTTATCCCCTGGGAAGTTCAGATTTTTTTAGTTGACATTATAGGCAAATTGTTAAATCAAGCAGGCAGTTGCCCTATACTTAAGAATATTTTCCTGAGGATACCACCTTGTCATATCTCAAGGATTTTCACAAGGCAGAGAGACATTGAAAGCTTTTTCTTTTGTTATTCTCATTATACAACAAGGGTGTATTGAGATTCTTTATGATGGTGACATTGGGCACTGTGCTAGGGTACTAAAAATATTAATAAAAAAAAAACCTATGAGGAATTCAGAGTCCTTGAAGTCCTTGAAAAAAAGTTTTTAAAAAACGCCATGTGTTGTAGAATTTACAAGGAAGTATTTGAACACAGGGAAGGAAGGACATAACTCTATAGGGAAAGACAGGTAAGAAAGAAAAGGTAGGGGCAATGCGATACAGCTGTCATAAGTACATAAATATAATTAAATTTGAACCTCTAAGGATAGAGTATCGGTTTCTTTGGTAATAGGAAACAAAAGTAATTCGGAAATAATTCAGTATCAGAATCATCAGCATTTATTGAGCCAGGTCTATAATGATTTCCAGTTGATAAGGAGTGCTCACTCCATGGAAAGACTATCCGAAGAATACTTTGGTGGGTCACATGCAAATGGGTCACCTCTGATTTTTTTCCAATGCTTGAAAAATTATAATATTTAATTTCAACATCCTTGCAGGGAGCGTGATATTTCTATCATTATGTAAGTATAAATGACTACTTCCAACCAAGATTGATTGAGCTCCTACTAATGTAATTGGATTTATGACATGGGGAGAGGAGAAATGTGATCAGGAGTACATACTGGTGAAACTGAACATAGTACGTATGTACACACATTCTTGTAGCACTGTGACCACACAATCTAATTTATTTTGCAGGACTGTATGCATCAATTGGTTCACGTTGACTTTGACAATGTAATTTATACAAAAATACTCAAAGTTCACTAACCCTATCAACCCATGGTAAGTTAGAAATATTTGCTCACTCAAAACAAAAATCCACAATAAACCCTCCAAGATGAAATTTCGCTTTCTCCATTTCTTTGCAAATGGAAAACAAAACAAAACTGGATTTAGAAAAATAACATCAGGAAAAACAATCATTGATGTGTTTCTATTGTGTGAAAAGATAATGTTATTTATTGGTTGTACATTCTATGGCACGTAGTGTGTCTCTACAGTAATGATATTAATTCCACATATGATTCTCATTCAAAGAGTTTATTATAAAGCTCAGCTAGTCACTCTGAAAACATCTCTCTCACTTCATAGTTGTATCTCCTATAATAGGTCTCATGGCTTGCAAAGACCCTTCACATTCATTATTTCATTTAACGTTTGTAACAAACCTTTGAAGTAAGTGAAGTGTTAATGGCCTCATTTTCAGATGAATAAACGTTTTCAAAATGCTTACGTAATTTAATAAAGGTTACACAGCTAGTAATGAATATTCACATTGGTGAACCTAAACCTCCCTCACAAGAAAGATTGACCACAACCCATAGAGTTTGTGTTAATTATTTGGTCTTATTTTATTCCAATGCGTTGAAAATATGCAATCTAAGTTTGACAAGAAGGGTCACTCAAGATTAACTAAAATATTTGATTAACCCAAATGCCTTAAAACATTACCAAATATCCTAAGTTTTCACTTTAGAAATACAGCCCAAATTTGTAAACTTTCCTAAAGAAAACAGAGTGACCCTGGGGTAGAGCTTTGGAGATGTAAATCTCCAACTTTTCCTTGAAAGCAATAATTCATCAAAAGGTGCATTTGATGAAAAACTGGGCTGAGGCCTTGGAGGCATTTGATTATAGTCAGTTTATGCTCTAAGCTTCCAAGAACATATTCTGTGGAGCCGATGTGATTCAAGAATGACAGGAGTTGCTGTACCAGTTTTTCTTTTTCTCTCCAATCCAGCCTCCTTGGATTGATAAATGGGTTTACTTGCAGCTTTCCTGGACACCATTATTCAATGTTCTGCTGGTTTAATCTGCCGGCACAAGGTGGGTACAGGAAGGGGAGCTTCTAGAGAAGGAAAATAGTTTTTTAAAGAGTTTTAAAGCTCAGACTCCAGTGGAGGGAGCTCTTACTCAAGTGCTAATCTGGCCTGACTCTTGAGAAACTCATAGAAAACTATCAGGAAATTCTTGACTCTTAATTACCTACACTTATAAAAAATACAAGAAGCATCAAGATTCTTGAGACCATCTCTAGACCTATGTTTATATGTTGTTCAATATAATATAAGATTTTCACTAAAAGTAAGGAGAGTTTGGAGAGCAAATTGTAATCTCTCTCTTTTTTTGCTTCAATTAAGGAATATTTGGCAAACTGTGTTAGTGTTTCCTAATATGAATTATATGACTAATATATTAATTCCACAAATATTTATTATTTCAAGTGAATTAAAGAATTAACTCAATTATCCTGATCATGGGAGAAAAATTTTGTATTATAAGACCTCATTTGCTTTATCTCAATTATTACAAGTGCTTCTTTCTTTCTTTTTTTTTTTTTTTGTATGTCTAGAAACAGTTTCACTGCATTCCCTTTTAGAAAACACTTTCAGTTTGTTTGAAGTCAGACACTTATAAGAGGTTCTAAAAGAGCTGCAAATAAATAAATAACATTATTCTTCCAAGGAACTCAAGGGTGCTTTAGAGGCAATGTAGATCTTACAATATACAGGTAAAAGCTCATTGTAATGAATTCCTCAAGATATACAATTTGGTTGTAGTGGATTTGTGTAGTAATGAAGGCGCTGATAGAAATGACTTTCCCAGTCTTCTGGAGCAGGGACTGAAACAGCCTCTCTGCCACCAGCTAACCAGTGAGAAAAAATTAGCTCTGACTCAAGCGGGGACCAAATGGAATATGTCGTGCACATATCTCACACTGATCCTCTTCTCCAAGCCCTAGTTTAGATAAATGTTTTGGGTGACCATGTTTGAGGTGAGATGGGGGAGGAACAAGAAAATGTAAAAGACTGAATTATCTCCCTGATAGCATCCAACATCCTTTTGTCCATTATTTACATGCGACCTTATCAGAGTTCCTATAGAAACTTCTATTGCCAAGGTATTCTTTAAAAAAAAAAAAAAAAAAAAACACAAACCTAGTGGCTCCCTCTTGTCTATAAGAGAACACATATATATGTACTATATATTCCTTAGAAGAACAATGAAAGCCCTCAGACCCTGACCTTTGGCCCATTCCCCTGCCTCTCCTGCCTAGGTGCTCTCTGCCCCAACTAAAGGGTCTGATGCCAAAATGGCTGCAACTTGGACACGCTACAGAGTCCTCTCCTACTCTAGGTCTCATTCAAAGTGGGCAGCCTGTCTAGTTACTCAGTCACTCACCATAAGGATCCTAATAGTATTTCTAGATGCTGCCTCTAGACCCTGCAGGGGCTGACTAGGCATTGCGCTTCCTTTGTAGTGGAGGGTAGATGGATGCAAGTGGCAGCAATTTACTTGGAGGGAGATGACCCCACATATCCTTAGCACCTGGACGCCTGAAATTGTCGGGGAATGGCAGGTCCCTCAGTGTTCAAAGCATTTGTCTCCCACCCTCTGGAATGCATGGGTCTTTCCAAGGTCTCCAGCATGCTGATCCCACTCTTGCTCATTCTGTCTGATCAACCGGAAGCCATTCATATGATGGGTCCCTGTGGTGTTCTGCAAAATGTCCATGTGGTCCAGAGCTCTTCTGACTATAACGTGACAGATAGTGAGAGTTTTGTCTTGGGGCAAAACAGTAAATGACATGGTGGTTTTTTTTGTCCCATGTGAAGGGGAACTGTTTCTGTTC
The DNA here is from genome assembly GCF_964194185.1 of Rhinolophus hipposideros. Lineage (NCBI taxonomy): Eukaryota > Metazoa > Chordata > Mammalia > Chiroptera > Rhinolophidae > Rhinolophus > Rhinolophus hipposideros. The sequence goes on along the minus strand of NC_138059.1, from coordinate 17,094,966 downwards.
CTCTTTCCTGATTTAAATAGAAGAAAAAAATACGTTTGCCAAATCAGTAACTCTATATTATGTACCTGAGTCCTTATTAATCTGCTATATCAATTAAACCACATCATGTACAGAGCTATGATTAGAGCTAAGACTTGGCTGATTTCACTGTTGTCTATAGTCATTTTCCAAGACCCGCCTGGTTTTTGGATGGGGCAAAGGGATTAAATATAGATATGACAGACACCACCACTACTGAACGCTTTGATAGCATTAACCTCCAAATCTGTCCTCAGGATGTGATACCGGTTTTGACTGACCATCCTGGCCAAGGAATATGGAGGAAGTTTCAAAAGCTTCCACTTGACCTTCCCCACTCTCATAGGACCAGAATGCAATGTGGGAGTTGCTACAAAAGCCAGGTGTATCAATATACATTCAGGAAATGGCGATGACCACTGGGTGTGTCTGTAAAACCCAACAGACCAACCATAGTTGGGAGTCTGACCAGGACCCTTTTTATTGCCTGCATCCCATATGCCCCACTTTAAAAGAGGAGGCATGACACTACATCAGGTCACTAACTATCAATGTCAGAATACATCCTGTGTCCAACTGGCCTCCACATGTTTGGGTATTACCTCTTCCCCAGTATATAATCACTCAAATAAGCTATTGGCTCCACCGGAGAAGGACTGCGGGAAACACTAGAGTGTATAACAGAGTCCTTCCCCTGAGGACGCCATATTTCTTGAGTCAGTGGATTCTTGTTTGCAAACTGTCTCAGGTCCAGAAACTGAGCCAGGAAATATGGCTTTATTTGGGCAACAGACTTCAGACTCCATCTCTCCAATTTTCGTTTTCTTCTGATTGTGTTGGCAACCCACAGCAAGGTATAATAATGTTCTATTAACCATCTCCATTGTTCTCTGTGGGTTAGGCTCCCTTGGCTGCTACTCTGCCCTTATCTATGCTCAGGAGAAGAACGACCTCCCAGCCTCTGCTACACTGGAATCTGATTATGCCTATTGCTATTAGTGAGCCAATTTCTGTGACAGTCTCTCCTCCCTTCAGCTCTGGTCCACAAAAGAGAGCCAACACTGAACTCCACAGTGATGCTGAGACCCTCTCACCAGTGAATTCCTGGTGGCCTAGGTGAAAGTTTGATTTGGGGACCCCTTCCCCAAAACCTTCCTCCTCCTCTGGTGATTCTTCTGGCCTCATGTGGTACAACCATTAGAGCACGTTCACTTCACTCACTCTTTCAGTTCCTTTCTCTAGTGTATTTCACTAGGCAACGTGAAGCAATTCACCCTCACTCAGTGTGGACCATGGCCTTATCGAGGCTCTGGGAGCCATCCTAGCCATAAATTTCCTCCATTCTCCAGGGCCCTTGCCAGGGTATTAAATCCTGTACCCTAAACAAGCGTCCCCAAGTCGACAAACTCTCTAGTAACCAACCCTACGTTTGGACTCCCCTGATCAAGCAACCTCAGCCTCCAGCACACAGGTCCACTCCAGCCCCTGCTGGTCCATGCTGGCTAGGTCTGGTGGTTCCCTTGGAGTGAAGTCCCTGTTCTCCCTTATCAGATACAGTTCATCTCTAGTTGGGTTATGCTGCTATCTAACCCCGGATATAGGTCTGGGGTCGGGAAAGCAGTGGGAGCAGCTTCTGAGGTGGGATGCCTGTTGTCTTATCTTCTGGCTTGGCAGAGAGTTTGGGGGAGGCAGGTTTCCTTAGCTCTTAAGGAAAAGAGCTAGCTTCCTTTAGGCCCAGAAGATCAGATAAGTCTGGGGAGTCAAATCTTTGGGCCAAATATCCCCCTCCCAAGTGTCAGGGTCCTAGGTTTTCCCACCTACAGTTCTGACTTTGATATAACAGATCTGCCTCATTTGAATATTCCATCACCTTTGGAGTCCAGCCACTCTATCACGTCCTGTGCTTCACCTTTCAGCTTTTTCCGCTCCCCTACTGCATAAGATGAGGGCTTCTTCGTTAAGTTAGCAAAGGGATTCAATGCCACTTAGTAATACTCACAACCACTCAATTTCCTTGTCTTGATCTTTATTATTTCTCAGTACATTCTAAACCCCTGAACTGTCTCGCTGGTTAGTACATGGCCCTCCATTAGGACCATCCCAGCTCAATATCCAGGCTCACCATGGGTGACTATTTTAAGAACTGGACCACCACCTCCTGCTAGGGGTTCTCGGTGAGGAACAGGATCTTCATTGCCTGCCAGCCAGGAAGTAGTCCATTTTCAAAATCCCATTTTATCCACCTACTTTTCCAGCCCACGCCTGGCATCAACTGTGCCCTTTTGGATTCTCCAGGAGGGAAGGTCTGAGATGGACTTTGGAGGATAAACAGTTTCTTAGAGAGTAATTCCTGCTAAAGGAAAAGGACAGAAGCAGGATTGGGCAGAGGGAGCCACTTTGATACAAATCTCTCAAGTCTCTAGTAGTCCAAAGGGGAGCTCCGGAGCAGAGAGTGCTCACTAGAGGGGCCATGCATTGGGTAGACGTGGCCAGGCCCTCACATCACCACACTGTTTAGTCATTGGTCAGGGGCTACTCTGAGAATAGCAAGACCTTGGCTCAAAGGACAAGGTAGATCAGGAAGCAAATAGCTGGACACTGACAGCTAACCACACCCAGGCAGAGAGTCCTTCCTGAAAGGGGAACTGAGTAGCACAACTCTAGGTCTGCCAACACCTAGGGTCTCTCATGCAAATGCCTTGGTAGGTAGACAGGACCAGCTCTACATCACAGGATAATTGCTGTACTGTGTTCTCAGTAGATGCACTTGAAGATCTTGGGATGTTTAGTAGAGAGAATCTTACTCAAAAACTGTTTGAAGGTAGAGAGAGGAGAGACTATTTCATTGCATTTCTCATAAGGGTTCCGTAAAATCCTAGGGTTATCAGATTGGTGGCTACAGGTCTTTTTTCTTTTTCTTTTTCTTGTTTTTAACTTAATGTGCCACTCAATGTTAATGCTTGTGCAACCGTGCAAAAACTTCACTTCTTTAAAATCACTTTTTCTCCTTGATTCAGACTGGCCTTGTCAATCTAGTAGCACCACCACTCACTTGCTTCTTTTCTTTCCTTACACTCCCACTTTTGCACACATTGCATCACCACTACCCTGATCATTAGGCCTTAGGACATCAGATTCTAGTCAGCATCAAATAGTCTTAGGAATAACGCCCCAGGTCTGTTGACCACAGAAACAGTTTCGGTCCAACTAAAGATAACATCTTAACCTCCGTTTCAGCTCCAGACGCATGAAGGCGGAAGGACCCCACTGGCCATATCCCCTCGAGACCAGACAAACCGGTACCATGAATGACATTAGGATCTGATGTAACAACCTACTGCCTCCTACCCGAGCCCGGACCAGTCTATAGACACCACAACCCCAACTCCCTTAGCTACCATGGCTAATGAATTTGCTCCTATATAACCTGTCCCCTAGGGGTCATGGGGGAGCCAGGTCTTTGGGCATGAGCTTACCTGGTCTCCAGGCTTGGCACCATTTCTTTAAAGAAACCATTCTTTGCTGCAAACCCCTGTTCATGTCTCATTTGGCTTTGATGCGTGCAGGCACACGAATCCCACTGAGTTTGATAACAATCGCAGAGGTAAACAGGGACTGAAGAGCCCTGGTTAGTATTTTGATGGAGGCTTTTCAGTCCTGCGAAACAGGGCTCAATAAGCCTATGCTCATTTGCTTGAGTCAATTTTCAGGTTTTTTTTGGTTTGTTTTTTTTAACAGCAGAAAAACAAACATAAATTTATTAATAAGAATACCTCCTGTATACATGGGAGTGAACCAAAAAAACTCCAATTTTCTGTTTTTGATGCAGGATAAAGGACGTCATGGATAATTGGTGAGCACTTTATTGTACAAAAGGGAGGACACAAGGCTCATGGTGTCAGCCTATCTCCCTCAGCCTCCCATCATGTCCCACCAACTGAGTTATGAGGAATTTCTATCCTAACGAAGGAAGTGTTACATGCCACAGCTTAGCTGCCCCCTGCCACTTGGTGGTTGTCAACATTGCCAAATATGAACTATGTAAATTCAAACAAATGTGAAGCTTTCATGTTTTGGTTGATTTTCTCATTTAGTCATTCATTTATGCCCTTATATTTTACATATCGTTGATGTTTGTCTTCTAAAAACATACCTGATGATATCATGTGGTAAGTTCTTAAGGCAAAGATAAGATGAAAAAGAATTCTAGTCCTTGGCCTACAAACAAACCTGATATGTCAAATGTAGGGGTTCAGAACGAGCCACCCCAAGATGTGCCTCAGTTGTATGCAGATTACTTTAAGCTAAAGGCAATTTTATCATCAGGCTTAAGAGAAACTTCTGCCGCTCCCTTAACTACCTAGAAGAATCTGAATTAGGGATCTTACCCATAATAAGAGACTATCTGAGATAACTTCATTTGACCTATCTATAGCGCAGGCAAACATCAATTTACTAAATGCCTGTTCTTCTTATCACCCTACAAGGACCCTTTGAAGTCCCCAGGGCACCTACTGCATCCCTAGCTCAGGATTTTTTATATATCTCAACCTCCTTTTTATCTCTGAAACTCTCCTGCATGTGGGGTCTCTGACTCTCTCATGTATGTGGGGTTCCCATACATCCGTATGTATTACATTTGGTTATTTTCTCTTGCTAATCTGTCTCGTGTCTATTTGAGCATCAGACAAGCCAAAAGGACCTTGAGAGTATAGTTTGTTCCTCCCCCACACTACTTGATGAAGAATTAGAATCTTCTTAGCCATTTCACTGCACTAATGAAAAAGATACACACACACACACTCACACACAAACACACACACACACACACACACACACACACACACACACACCTACAATGAAAACTACTCATCAATGATTTTAACAGACTTGTAATTCAAGTTGCCCAATTTTTGTGTGCATCTTCTCTGGCCAGCAAATTAGAATTGCAGCAAAATTGAACAGACAAAACTACAAATCACATCCATTGGACAAGTAAAAGGGATGATTATTTTTAAGGGCTGTTAAAATCTCAAAACAGAGTCAAGCCTTTGTTTTAAAAAAAGATAGCATTCAGTGAAACAGCTCAGGAGTCAAGTTATTTAGTAGTAGAACATACTGCCCAGAAAAGTAAAGGTAACACGATTGTTACGAATGCAGTAATGCCAACATGTACTATTCAAGTGAGTAAAAGTGCTAGGACACCTACAGTATCAGGAGTTGAAGAGGGTCCACTGTCCCTACAATAAGTCGACGTGTTCATGACATTGTCAATAATTTTCATATCATACATAACATTTATTAAAATCTTTTTGCAACTTTATTTAAATTAAATCTACCAAGCCTATGCTTAGATAAAGCAAACCCATTTTTTGGCTTAAGTCGGTTACTGAACAGAAATTTTTCTTTTTCTTATGAATTTTAAAAAAATTGTTCAAGGGAAAGAAGAGAATAATTTCAAAACAGGTGATTTGAGCTTACCTACCTGATTTTTTTAAAATAAATTTAGCTACAAAGATTTTTCTTTTTAGTCTTAAATAGGAATAAGACCAATCTTGCCCATGTCATCTACCACATGCAATAGCTCCTCAGCTACTGTGTTGTAGAAATGAGTGATAAGGCTTTCATGTCTACTCAGATGAGGTTTAAAAAAAAAAAATCAATCAGGAATTTGAAAACCAAAAGAACTGATGTTTCCTCCACCTTCACTACTGACTAGTATTAGACTGTGAGAAGGAAGAATCATACACAAAGAATATCTCAAAAGTTAGTCAAATAAATTGATCCAGAGGAAAATATCTTTCTACATTTAAAAGACCATTGAGAGTTACTACTGAATTATTGTACCAACGTACTGAGCACGCTAATGTATAGAGAACTGTAGATATAATAATTTCCCTGAGACCTGAAAATTATTTTTGCAGGAATTCCCTGAGACCTGAATTTTTTTTTTTTTTTTTGGGGGGGGAGCATGTAGGGACAGTAAAAAAGGCTAAGAAAGCCTGCTCTGCGAGTTATTCCGCACCCTTCCTGCCACGCACAACTTCCAAATCTGGGTGAACAGCAATTTCTAAAAAACAGCAACTGAAGGTTTTTTAAATGGCTTGGGAACTATATACTCGATTTTTTGCTAAACTAACAAACATTGTTCCTTCTTAACTGTATTGAAGCTTAGTCGGAGACATAAACTACTAACTCAAATACTGGGAAGATAGGAAATATAAATGGTTAATGGTTAAAATGGGCAGTTCTCTAGTGAAAGGGACCAAAATATACTCAGGAGAAGGATTTCGGAATAAAATTAAAGTCTAAATTTGGAAAAATAAATTTGGAGGAGTGCCATGGCTGACTTAGAGGCAATCAAATTAAACTTAGTGAATTTCAAATTAATTTCACAGATGGTATCCAATTCTGGTATGGCTGGCAGGGTTCCAGGTGATGTTGGAAACATAAAGAAAAGCAAAAATCTTCAATTTTCTTGGGAGATGTGACATCCTGATCTTTATAATTGTGTGTTTATATGTATGTTTGTGTGTGTTCACATCTATAAGTGTGTGTGTGTGTTTGTGTATATCTAGTCAATGTGACACAAAAATTAACAAAGGGAAAAACTAACCCAGTCTGCTAGGAAATAAATTCTCAGACACTTGTCAAGAGAAATATCAAGTAAATATTTATTGGGTCTGGTTTTAAGAACTGCCAGATACATCTTGTATGACACTGAAAATAAACTTGATGGTTACTCCAGGGGCAAGGATTATATAGCAGTGATACATGTATTACAGCTAAAGTCTCGATTCTATACTTCTTGTATAGAAATAAAAAATAACATTTGCCTGAAATATACATATGTCTGATATTTAATATCCAATATTTATGTATGCATTTTTACTATTCCAGAGAACTACACGATAGTATTTACTGATCGTTATACACATGGACATTATTCACATTTTGACTCATTCTTGTTCCCTGGGACACTCTGCAGTTTTTAAATATTAGCAAGCAGATGGATGGCTATTATGAGACCTTCTTAGCTCCCCAGCATTCTAAAGTTCAGAGGCTCCCACCCCATATCATTTCAAACATATAAAAATACACCCATGCCATGTGTTAAATATAACTTCCCCAAAAAGTGTTTTAAAAGGTTTTCACGATTTTTATAAATTTGCGTTTTCTTAAAGATAAAGTATTTATTTTGTTCTTGTGGTTTGAACGTGTGTTTATATTTAAGTAAAGTTGGATTACATTGTGCTTAACTCTTTGACATTAATATTACCTTCTGTAGATATTTAACTGTACTTTTATTGATTCTGACATTCCCGATTTTTTTCATTTTTAAGTCAATGAATTTTTTTCCAGATCTTAGAAATGTCACTGACAAGCTCATAGACTAGTCTAGACACTAACCAACAGCACCTAATGGCAAAAACTGCTGTTCAGTTATTACTGACGATGCCCTCTTCTCATTGTATTTGGTATAAAACCAAGTGTTGTATCATCACCTATAACGCTCTACGTGAATTTTTTGATGCCTTCTCCTCTGGCTCCATCTCATGCACTCTCCTCCTTTGTACTCTGCCCAAGTCATACTGGCAATCTTTTTGTTCTAAGGATCCATCATGTGTCGAAAAGAGGGAAGAGAGAAATTTGAGAAAGTACTAAGGTTGAAGAAAGAGTTTTTACAGTTCTAATTGTATTGGATAAGGAATACCTCAGATGCTTATGGGCAGACAGGTGGTAGCTTTGGAGAGAAAGACAGGGAAAGAACAAAGGGCTTCTGTGTTTTTTATTACTGATCTACTGCCTAGCCTAGTGCCTTCGTAGAAGACCTCGAAGGACAGTTGTTGGTGATTGACAGGATGCAGTTCCTCATAGACTTTTAGACCGAAGGCCTCACTTCCTCACTTCCTGTTTGCCAGAGGCCAGCCACCCTCAGTTCATTGATATGGGGCTTCTCTTCTCCACAGGGCAACTCGTGACAAGGTTGCTGATTTCTCTCAGAGCAAGCGAGAGAAGCAAGAGAGGGTGAGCACCCAAGACAGAAATCAAGGTCTTTGTAGGATGGAATCTCGGAAGTGACCTCCCATTACTCCTGCCACACTCTACTCATTATAAGTGTATAGGTACATCCAGCCCACACTCAAGGAGAGTAATTACACAGGGCATGGGTATCTGGACGTGAGATCACCGGAAGTCTTCTTAGAGAAGCAGTCACTGTCTAGTTGGCGATTCAGACATCAAAACAAATAACAGTATAGGATGTTGAATAATACATTACACAGCAGAAAACCTAGAATACTTATCCCTGTCTTGAACGGAAAAGAAAATCATCAGAGACAGTAACATCTGAACAAAGACATGAAACAAGAACAGAAATTCATCAGGCAGAGATAGTATTGTGAGCAAAAGAACTCATGCACAGATGCTTATGGAACTTCCAGAATTTTCTTGACAAGTGAGTTTGAAGGAAGTTCTGGAGAAAGTGGCTGTAGATGAGAGGGAAACAGATTATCGCAGACCAGGGAGTTTCTCGTCCCTTATGCTGAAGAGTTTTAGACTCCATCTTATACTTGAGACAATTTTCCAAAGGGAAGGAATGAAAATGATATCTTAGAAAAACAACTCCAGTAATGGGTATAGAATGACTGAGAGTAGGAAGAAAGAAGTCAAGTAGACGATTCAGGAGCATGCTGTGCCAGCCTAGGCAAAGATATGGTGGGCTAAACGATGGCAGTGACCATGGGTATGGAGAAGTGGGAACAAGTTTGACAGATAAGGGCCGGGGTTGTTAGAAGACAGAAGACAAAGGTTCCTGGCTCGCATCGCTTGGCAGATATTGCTGACGTGAACCATAGACGGTGGATGAAAGAACGAATTTCCTTTTGGACATATTGAGTTTTGAGTACTCTATAAGATGTCCTAGATACAATATGGATTGACCTTACTTCATAGACAGGGAATGGGGGAGGAAATACAGAACAATCATCACTGGGACGGAGATAAGCAAGACCAAGTTTAGGTTCACAAATATTAATCGAATACCTACTATATTCTTGGCACCATACTAAATGTGGTATGGGAATGAGTTACACCAAAGCATTATTATATAGATTATAATATTCTGGACTTTCAGAACAAACACAGAAACCAAGGTGAACATGAAGAAAGAAAGTACATAATCAAAATGCATACCAAGCAACGATATTTGAATCACATACACTGTTTCCCAGAGTTTGCTTTTTATTGATGTTTATTTTCTCTTGATTCAATTAGGAGTGTAGTCTGTAATTTTTAAGCAATTCTACATTTATGTGGCTGAGTTTCACACAAACCATTAATAAAAAGTAGAAAAGAACAATACTCAATGACTCTTTTATGTATATTAACTTGATTACTAGAATTAAGTTGGCTAGTTTCATTCTGAAGTTGTGTGTAACACAGAATGCTTATGTAGCTTAGGACAGTTTGTATTTCACAGCTTGGTTAATTAAAGTTTGTAGTTACTTGTTAAAACTGTAATTGGAAAGTGCCATGACTGGGGTCTTTTAAAAATCAAATTAATATTTACCCAAGTGGCACTGAGTTTGTGTGTTTGTGTGTGTATACACGCTTTAACAACATAGTATTAAAGATTTTTTTTCCCCTCATTAATCTGTTCTTGGAAAAAAGATATGTGCTGCAGCTGCTTAGTTGTTATGGCAGGTTTGTGTTTCTGTCCCCAAATATTCTTTTATTTGCTTTTTCTCATTCCTCAGAAACACAACTACAGGGCTTTTGCTTATCTTCTCGGGATCCTAAACATTACACATTTTACATAAAATTATGCATATGCCATCGACTTCAATGGGAGCTATCCACTTTAATGTCACAGTTTAAACCAAAGATGTTAAATCCCTACAAAGCCCCTAACACATTAATGCTCTTTCTGGATTTCTGTGTCCAGAGAGAACATTGTCACAAACCTACAATGGTTCTAAATAATAATAATAATCAGGGGAATGAAAAATACGATTTTCTGTTTTAGTTACCCTCAACATACACAGAATTTCACTTCCCAGTAAATGAAAATAAAAAGCAAACACAGGTATGTTTTCAACAATATGGAAAGTAACACCCCACAAAAGAAGAAAACACCTTAACTTTTGTGAAGTGGGAAAATCACTGGATGGCAGGTGAAAGTCGACTTCCAGCAGTTTCCTCAGTTTTACACTCTATGCAAAGCAGATATGCCAATATATTTAGACCTGAAAAATAATATAATACCGTGATCTAAAAAATACATGTATTTAACTATCTTTACCTTTCCCTTGAGTTCCTATTTAGTTAGCTTTTTATACAAATGTGCTTGTGAGCAAATTTTGGTTTCTTAAGATTCTCTATTAATATTTGAAATGCACCAGTATATATTTTCATGTAGATGCAACCTGACTGAAACTCTACAGAAGTCAGAGATTTTCATGAAGAAATGTAAGCACACCAGTAAAGGATTTTCTAAACATGGGAAAGAATCTTGTCTACTTTATTCACCAATATATTCCTAAAACACAGCAAAAGGCCTGGCAGCTAAAAAGCACTCAAAAAAAAAATTGTAGATTTACATAAATGAATAGTGAATGAATGAATGATCAGGGTGTATAAATGAAACATGATCTTGTATTCAAACCACGAGTATCAAGAAAGGTAGAGCAGAGCAACCAGATGGCTCAGTTGATTAGAGTGCGAGCTCTCAACAACAAGGTGGCTGGTTTGATTCCCACATGGGCCAGTGAGCTGCATCCTCCACAACTAGATTGAAGACAACGAGCTGCCTCTGAGCTTCCGGAGGGGTGGCCAGATGGCTCAGTTGGTTAGAGTGTGAGCTCTCAACAATAAGGTTGCTGGTTCAGTTTCCACATGGGATGGTGGGCTGCACCCCCTGCAACTAAAGATTGGAAACGGAGGCTGAACTTAGAGCTGAGCTGCGCCCTCCACAACTAGATTGAAGGACAACGACTTGGAACTGATGGGCCCTGGAGAAACACACTATTCCCCAATGTTCCTCAATTTAAAACAAATTACTTAAAAAAGAAAAGAAAAGAAAGATAGAGTAGATAGACACTGAAATTAGACCTGTCCACTAAGTCAAGTTTCTGGACAGATGGGAAGGCAAAATGAAGTGATTTAAGTGTTGAGATGTACCAGTGTAGGGAATCCAAGATGATAATCCAAATAAGATCAAGATCATTTGGGAGAAACTCCAGGATGTGATAAGCAAACCTAAGATGGGGTGCAGCATCAAGAGATGGGGGGGGTGCCGGCCCGGTGGCTCAGGTGGTTGGAGCTCCGTACTCCTAACTCCCAAGGCTGCCGGTTCGATTCCCACATGGGCCAGTGGGCTCTCAACCACAAGGTTGCCAATTCACTCCTGGAGTCCCGCAAGGGATGATGAGCAGCGCCCCCTGCAACTAAGATTGAACAGGGCACCTTGAGCTGAGCTGCCGCTGAGCTCCCGGATGGCTCAGTTGGTTGGAGCACATCCTCTCAACCACAAGGTTGCCCGTTCGACTCCCGCAAGTTATGGTGGGCTGTGCCCCCAGCAACTAGAAACAGCAACTGGACCTGGAGCTGAGCTGCGTCCTCCACAACTAAGATTGAAAGGACAACAACTTGACTTGGAAAAAAGTCCTGGAAGTACACACTGTTCCCCAATAAAGTCCTGTTCCCCTTCCCCAATAAAATCTTTAAAAGAAAATTAAAAAAAAGAGAGAGATGAGAGGGAATGAAGAAGGACAGAAACAGTATGCATGAAGGGGAACCAATGGCAGGGCTCAGTGAGTCTCAGTCTGAGTCAGCTGGTACATGCAGTCAGGGAAACCAATACAGTGTTTTCAATTTGAAACCGAAAAGGAGAAAAACAGGATGTTGCTGTTCATGTCACTGTCCATTAACTTGATACTTTCAGGAAATAGGACAGTGAACTACGTCAAGTATTAGTAGAACCCAAATTACTTTGATTTTCACTTCTGTCTAGCTTCCATTTTTATTAAAACACTGACTACGACACTGATAAGAGTTTGATGTATTCACTCAATTAGAACAGTGATTCTCAACTTGTAGATGGGGTTATACAAGTACAACTCAAACCTTCTCTCTTTCCATACATTTCCAAACTGGTGGTCCTCATAACAATTCTCTTTCTGTGGACATAGAGAGTTCTAGATAGGAGACTCTCAACTTCTTGTTACCTCTCACTTTCCACCTTTCTCCCTAAGGCCTCTCTCATAAAAACAGTGCAGTTCCAAGCCTTTTCCTAAGTCCTTCAACCATGAAAAAATGCCCAGAGCTCCATACAAAATGTTTACTAGCTGTAAGGCCCTGGGTCAGTTACTGAACTTCTCTAAACCTTAGATGACTGGACTGTATAATATGTAGGATGCAAACAGTACCACTTGCATAAGTTATGGGCAGAATAAAATGAGTGTAAATATTTTTAAAGTGTTTTGGACAATGACTACTATCTGGAAAACACTCCATAATTGTCATTACTGTTATCTTGAAAAAAAATCATTTCATGGCAGTAAAAATCTGCAAGAAGCCCAAAACAAGAAAGTAGATAAGAGGTAAAGCCTCAATTTCAGTCAGAGAAATAAGTGATTGACTCAGAAAACAACAAAAATTCTACTTCGCAATCCACAGGAACAGTCTAGAACGCAAACTGAGATAAATTAGCTCAGAGATAATAGCATGTGTCCCAAGGTTAACCAAGCAGGGCAATGATATCCAATCAACTTTCTACTTCTGTAGTCCTGAGCAAACGAGCTTCAAGACTCTTTGTCTCATATTCTGTGGTTCTTGGACTTCAGACACAAAACTAATGCAAATATTTGATTCTAAAATATGGGGATTATTTGACCCATTGGATTGCAAGTTACATGAATCAGGATCTTCTCTTAAATCATGCCTCTCAAATATCAGCTTTTCTTCCCACCAATTGTAAGAGTAGGTTAGCATAAGAAAGGAAGCCATTTTCTGAATGACCTTAACAGGGTGTGGACCAGATGTCCTGTTTGAAAAGAGCTTATCTTGGTTGTTTCCATGTCTATGTAAATTTACTAACAATTGTCACCCCAATAAAATTAATTAAAAAAAAAAAAAAAAAGAAAAGAGCTTATCTTGTTAACTGCCGACTGGGTGGGATACAAGCCAGCTTATCTTGTCAAATCCCCAGAATGTGGAACAAGCCCATGATATGTATACTCTTTGAAGCTATGGAAAATTACTGGATGCTTTAAAGATGCTATATAAACCCTTGGCTTTGAGTGCTCGGGGTCCTTGTTGAAACCCGCTGTGTCGGGCAGATACTCAGACCCCAGCTAGCTGGAAATAAACCTCGCTGTGTGACTTGCATTATCGCGTGTGTCCTCTGTCCAATTGAGGGGTGGTCGATTCTAGACCTTAACACAATGATCTCAAGGTCTTAAAAATATAAAAAACATTTCCATCCCTCAAAGGATCAGTGACTCTTAAACTAGCTGTCTGAGTTTTAAGCTGAACTCATCCCAAAAAGTTTTATATTTTTGCCTTCTAATCATCAGTTCTCTTTTGTGTTTGGACATCTCATTTATCACTGGGAAATAAGGAGTTTTGGATGAGTGATATCTTCAGACATTTGAAACTTATTCCCTAAACACTTTCTTTTAATTGCATTTGACTTATATATTTCTCTACCTTAATAGGAGATGTTGAAAATAAATTTAACCTTTTGGATAACTCAGGAGCATGACTTGAGAGAGTATTAGAAGTAACAAAATATATAGAGAACATGTTAGATTAGAGTCAGAAAACCTGGATTTCAGATCTGGTTCTGCCCCCTATGGCTGTGGAACCTTAAAGGAGTTACTTAAGTACTTTGAGATACCAGTTTTCCTATCTACAAAGGTACCAAAATTGCATAATTAGTGGTTGTTGTTGCTGTTCTGGTTAGATGAAAGAATTTGAAAGGCTACAACTTATTATTTCCTATTACTATAAGCTTACTTGGTATATACTATTTATTGATATACTTTTTTTTACCGAGACATATTCCATTTTAAATATTAAGTTCACAACTTGGGATGGTAACTTTTTAAAATAACCAAATAACACAATGCGGTGCAATAAGCACGGGGTTATGAGCTGGAATCAGTCCTACCAACAACTAGCTATTAACTACTTGGCCTTAGCTTCCTTATCTTGAAAAATGAAAGACTGAACAAGCTGACCTTTTCCAGCTTTGATTTTTCCCAGGAAAATCAATATTTTTTATGCCTTTATATTACATGCCAACACAGTTTTACATTTCTAAATCTTTCTTTTACCAACCAAAAGTTCGGGCAACTTGAAGGAACATTCCACATGCACCCCTATCTCTGGCAAGATACTCAGTCTTCCCTCCTCTTCACTCTGGAGGAACTATCTCCACTGGGCCACAGGCTCCACCCCCTCTCTCCCCTCTTGTCAGTTTTTGTCTCTCATTCTCTCCTGTATCATCATTTCTCCCTCTTTACTGGGTCATTTCCAGGAGCATACAAACGTGGTGATTTTTCCATCTTCTTAATTTAAAAAATAATTCTCTTGACCCTACATCTGTCTCCAGCTCCCCCCCGCCCCCCGCCCCGCTTCTCTGGCCTTCTTTTAGAGGAAAATTCCCGAAAAGGATTCTCTATACTCACTGTCTGCAGTTCCTCTCTTCCAATTATCTCCATACTATCTGCAACCAGGCTTTTGGCTCCTTCACTCTGATAAAACTCTTTTAATGTGCTAATGACCGCCAGTGACCTCCACATTGCTGTTCCTTCCCCCTCCCTTTTTTTTTTTAACCTCCTGACAGCATTTGACATGTTCATTGGTCACTTTCTTGAAATACTTCCTTACTTTGGGTTCCAGGATACTCTCTACCCTCCTTGTTTGTGTCCTACCACTGGCCACACCTTCTCAGTCTATTGTTCTTATTATTCTTCATCTCCTGGACCTCTTAAGTTTACAGCGTTCCGGAGAGCAGGTAATCTTCACCACACCCATGGTATCAAGTATCCTCTGCATTCTGGTCCCTCTCACAAGTGTATCTCTAGCCCAGGCTCTCCCTTGGATCTTGTGCCCAACTGCCTCCCACCTGTGTCAGATGGATCCTGCACCCTCATGTGTAAAAACTATATTCTCGTTCTTCCATAATATACTCCTCTCATGGCCTTCTCTTTTGCAGTTAATGACAACAGTGTGACTCCCGCTGCTCAGGTCACAATTCTGGATTCATCCTGACTGCTCTTTTTCTTTCATTACGTTCAGCAAATCCTTCTGGCACTCCCTTCAAAATATACCCTGAGCGTAACCATGTCTCACCTCTTCCCCTCTCACTATGCTGGTCCAATCCTTCAGGATCTTGCCTCTGAATTATTTTAATTGCCGCCACTGTTTTTGTTTGTTTGTTTGGCCCCCTGGTCTTGGTCTCCTACAGTCTATTCTAATTCATAGAAATCCTGCTAAAATAAAAGACCATTTCTCTCCTCTGCTCAGACCAACCCTCCACCCCACTGTCTTACTTAGAATAAGCGCTTTATATGACATGGCAACCTCATTCCACCTTCCCCTCTCACCCCCTTGCTTGGCCATGCAAAAGAGGTAACAAGCTGTGAATAAATTTCAAACTGTCTGGGATGCTTTTTACTCAGGAACCCCAAAGATTGATCCCTCATCTCCCATACGTCCTGACTCAAAAAGATCATCTACCACGTGAGGTCTTCTCTGACTATCTTACTTAAAACAACACTATCTCCTTCCTCTGATTGATTTTTCTCCATAGCTCTTGTTACCACTGGGTAGTATGTATTTTACTTTTTATTTATCATTTTATTAATTTGTTTATTGTGTATCTTACCCACTATAAGATACGCTTACGTAGGCAGAAATGTTTATTTTCTTCACTGCTTTAGCCCCAGGGCCCAGCAGTGTCTGCCACATATTAGGTGCTAAATAAATGTTTGCAAGATGAACACTGAATGAGTCATAGAAAGAAAAAAAGACCTAGCCTTTTCAGAAATAACCAAGTTCACAGATACAAAGAGAACTATTATGTTATGGATAGAAAATAATTCCTGGACAAAAACCCTATGGTTTTAACTCTGGAAGATGGTCTTCTTAAGAATATATAAAACTTCCCTGATTTTGGTATGTTTATCCATTAGTCTTTGTCTCTTCTTCTTCTTTTTTTTTTTTTTGAAACAGCAAGAAAAAAATCTTTTTAAGTGAAAGCAAACCATTGATCATACAAGACAGAGAACAAGCTGTTAATGAGTTCCAAGTGGTTACAATGTATGTATTCAGGTACAATTGAAGGTGCTAATAGATCTCTTAAATTCTATACGATTTGGAACCCACATGGTTATTTCAATTATTCACTTGGTCTCACTAAACACTTTCCCAGGGACTCAATTCATTTCAACAAGCATTTATTGAAGGCTGTGTGAGCAAATACCTAGAGTGTACTTTTTGATAAAAGAGAACTACCTAGGGAAATGAGACTATGTGTCTCATTCCTTTGTAATGCACATAAAATTCTTCAATTCCCAATCTTTGTGCAGGTCTGGAAATATCCTGCATAGATGATGACCCCTTTCTAAGGGACCAACAGCCCCCTATATTAGCAAAGGTAAATGATGCCCAGGGAAAGAGAGATACTAGTGTAGAATTTGAGCCTGAGTGGTAGGGTGATGAAGGGGAACAGGGTTTTGGTGATAGAAAGAAAAGACCCGTGTCCCCAGCTCCAATACTTATAAACTATGTGATATTGCACATGTATTAAACTTTCCTGAGACCCATTCCCAAACATAGGAAAATAGTTGAAAAAAATCTTTAGTTCTGGTGGACATACTATGGGGTAAAGATAATGTATGTAAAGCACCAAGTACAATGTCCAGCACATAGTAGGTGTTCAATAATGGTAGGTATTATAAACAAGCAGAAAAGAAATGGATATAGCCTATTTATTGGAAACCCACTTACGACCCAAAATATCTATGCTGTGATGCTTCAGAAAACTTTGAAACTTTGGATCTCTTCCCCAGCCCCAGCCCCAACCTCCCGCTTTTGTTTATCTCCTGTATGTCCTTCCATATATCTTGGCTTTGTACATTCATGAAGAAGCAGCAGGAAACATGGTGACCTCATCTCCAAACCCCTGCTCTGGCTCTAAAGACACCAGAGTCAGGAATAAAAGAGATAATAGAAAACAGGGTGGAGATCCACTTCTGGCATGATGGTGTAACTCCCTTACAGACCAACCCTCCCACTTATAACCACTACAGACCCTGGGAAAAGCACTCAAACCTGAGGATTTTGAAGAGTAAACAGAAGCAGACAGATTATGGTGGGAAGTAGAATTTTGAAGCGGTAACAAGCATGGGTGAGTTTGTTTTCCTATGGATTTGCCCCAAAGTTGGGCTGCAGTTACAGAGTTTTAACAGAACACAGGAAGCTACAACTATAAGAGAAGCCCCTACCATCTTTCTGGCTGGAAAAACCAAGAACAGAGGCTGGGCAACAACAGCCACCAGTAGAGAGTGAAAAGGGAAGCCTAGAGGAAGAAAGCCAGGAGTGTACCCCCTAATTCTATGTATGAAAACTGGTAGATCTGGGTAAACAGGGTCAAATATATGGTGATGGAAGGAGAACTGACTCTGGGTGGCGAACCCACAATGGGATATATAGATGATGTATTACAGAATTCTACACTTGAAACCCATATAATTTTACTAACCATTGTCATCCCAATAAACTTTCATAAAAAAAGAAAACTAAAAACGGTTCCAGTTGAACCCTTACCCATGCAGATATGGGACATATTTAAAGCAACAGTACATATGTTTCCATTTTTATAAGTCTATAAAATGTAAAAGTACTTATAATGACAAAAAAACCGGATAAGTGATTGCAAGGCATAAGGCATGAGGTGAGGCAGGGACAGGGGCACGTGGAAACTTTTGGAAGCATTAAAAACATTCAGTATTTTCATGGTGGTGATAGTTTCAGGGTGTAAGCCTATGTCCAAACTCATCAAATGGTACCCTTTATATACATGCAGTTTTATTGTACACAAATTTTACTTTAATAAGAAGTAAAACTAAAATATAAACTCTACTTGTTGCAAAAACAAGAAGATATGGTGTCTACTCTCAAAGATTTTTATAATCTAGATATGGAGATGAGATAAAAGTAAAAGTAAAATAAAAAAATAAGGGAGAATAGGTCCAAAATTAGAGCTAATGATAATTGTTTTGAATTTTAAGTTAGTAGCCTTAAAGGCTAATTTTTGGATGAACAATCAGGGTCTATTCACCACTGATGATTTTGTTCATGCAAAAGTAACCAACAAATGTGAGTATTAGTATTCGAAGCACAAAGCAGATCTCAGTTGTCTGTTTGAGTTTTAATTGAAACACATATTAAAACCATGTTTGAAAATGGCCCTAAAACTTCCCCAGTGCCTACTCCAGAGCTGTAAATCTGTGGACCTTCAATTATCAATCATTAGGACAATGAAGATAGAAAGCACAGTTCTTTCTCCTGAAGAGCTTTCTTCCTAAGGTGTGAGACTTAAAACAAGTCTCTAGAACTCCATTGCACCCTGCTTCTCAATATTTTGGTGCAATCACTGAAAGGGACTTTGTTTTAGGTCAAGTACTTATTAAATTTTCATAACCAGTCCGTTACTGTGCTAGGTACTTTGGGGAAAGAGAGGATACATGGCATGAGTCACTGTTCCTGCTTTCATCAATATAAAAATTAACCTAGCTTATATAAAACAATTAAGGAATAACAGATAATAGAATAATAAATACCAAATGTGCTTGTAGTAGTTAAACTATAAATGAAATTGAAAGATCAGTGAAGAAAACACTGAAATAGAGAAAGGAGTAAAGGGTCTCATATCTGGAATCGAGAAAGGTAGATGGGAATGAGCAGAAGTGGGGGAACCATTTATTATCATTCATTTATTCATTCACTGAACCAACATTAAGAACTTACCATGTCCTGGGTACTGAGCCAAATGCTAAGAACACAGTGAAGGAGGATGTACGTAATCATTACCCCACATCCTGCTCCCAGACTAATGGAAGGAAAAACCATCAAATAAATAAGTAAATATCAAATAAATAAAAATATAACTGCAAAACATGATTAGTGCTAGAAAGGAATTGAACGTGAAGCACTAAAAATGAAACAAGGATCATATTTCAGTTGGGAGGGTCCAAGGAGGTGGCATTTCCCCTGGGACTTAAACAAAGGGAAGCCAGCCAGGGAGAAAATAGAGTTGGGGGTGAGTGGATGGGGTAGAGCAATCATATGGAGAGAAGAACCTGTATGAATACTCAGAGGAGGGAAAGTGCTTGGTGCCTTTGAAAGCATCAAGGACAACGTGAAACAAACAAGGTCAGACAATTAAGTTCACTAACACATCCTAGAGGAAGTGCTACATACCCCATTGCTGAATATCACTAGGGTCACTTTCGAGGTACTCCCCTTGGGAAGCTATGCACTGATGCCAGTGCCTAGTCCACCCTTCAAAGCAATTTGGGAACTCTTTTTCTGGAATGGCCATCAGAGCTGTTGTCGTATTACCCTTGATGTCCTGAATGCCATCAAAATGTCTTTCTTTCAATATTTCCTTTAACTTTGGATAAAGAAAGAAGTCATTGGGGGCCAGATCAGGTGAATAGGGAGGGTGTTCCAATACAGTTATTTATTTACTGGCTAAAAACTCCCTCATAGACAGTGCGATGTGAGCTGGCGTATTGTCGTGATGCAAGAGCCATGAATTGCTGGCGAAAGTTCAGGTCATCTAACTTCTTCACGCAGCCTTTTCAGCACTTCCAAATAGTAAACTTGGTTAATGATTCAGTTGAATGTGAAGCACTAAAAATTCTTAATGAACAAATTCATAATGAATAATCTCTCTGATATCAAAAAAGTTTAGAAATATCGGTGCAACAAGTTCACGAACTTAATTGTCACACCACATACAGTGCATGGGTGAAAGAGAGGCAAGAAATGAAAAAGGTAGGACTTGAGCAGAACACGCAGTATGCCACCATGCATGTTCAAGATTACAGAATTTACGTGCAAGGTTGTGATCAATTGGTGTGAAAAAAAAAAAGAATAAAGAAATGCCCTCTGAGGGCAAGTAAATTAGAGCCTATGTTCCTGAAGGGCAAGCTCCCTCCAACCGTCCCTCCTAACATCACCAGTCTCTCTCTCTGTCTCTGCTTCTCTTTGAGTTCACGTCTCTTCTAGCTCCCAACCATCCTGTTCCCTCTAACTAATGCCTGATGCACATTTTTTCCCTATTCAAAATGCTGAGAAAGGTGATCTGATCAGCCCAGTTTATTACCTTCCTCCTTGTTTGGGCAGAGCTTTATGTACAAGGCTATGTTACATATACACTGTTGGCCAGCTTATAAATTGGTTGCCTTTGGGTCACATGGCCATCCCTAATCCAATCAGCTGTGACCAGGAGCTATGTGGTACAGAAAAGGCTACCTAAGACAGCCACCTAAGTAGGAAGAGCAGTTTCCTTTAGAAAGGGCCGTGAGGATGGCAGGTAACATGATTGATCTGCTCAAAACAATGAGAAATAAGGTTGCTCAAGTAGAGTAGGAGTGAAAAACATGAGAGGCCTGGAAAGTCAGAGAAACTGAGACTTTTTACAGAGATGACTGGAATTGCATGGAGATAAGCAGAGATTGACATAATAAAAATGGAGTTTCAGGAAGACAAGTAGGTTTATCTTAATTTTCTACTTCTTCTCAAGTCAGACTATGTATTGAGATTTGAAGGTCATAATGTTACCTTTCTTTTAACCTCTTGGATCAAATGTGATGAGAAATAGGTTCAGAAGTCAAAAGGTAAAATACCAGCCTTATTATTGATAAAGCTAGATTACAGAATTTGGCTCAGCTTTGCCTACCCCTTGAATTGACTCCAGTCCCCGCAAGGTAGGCGCAGAGCCCGAGGGATAGGAGACCACAGTGCTCTGTGGCAGGGCTAGCCTGAGAGAGAGAGAGAGAGAGGGAGAGAGAGACAGAGAAAGAGAGAGAAATCCATATCTATCCTGGGTCCAATCTTACTACACAATCACCTCTCTGACCTGAAAGGAGTGAGTGAAAGGTAGAAGCTATTTGTTAGGATTGGTCCTTTCTGAAAACTTGGCAAGTGGCAAATCAGTACTTTCCCCCAATATCACCCCTACCTAAAGACTTGTGATTCCTCGCTCCTGATTTGTCTGGTTTCATCCTCTGCAAATACACAAGACGCCTTCTTTCTCCTCCTCATCACCTGTCACTCCTGTTTCAAAAATCTGCTCAAAATTCAATCTGCATCTGATGTCCCCTAAGATAAATGCCTCAATTCATTATACCTTTAATTTTCACCCTTCAGAATGTAATTTTTTTTACAATATAGGTACTTTCCACTTTATATCATCACTCTAACTCAACAAAATCGGTTGTAAGACAATTCTCTTTAAAGCAATCACACACTTTTTGTTCTGACAAAGGACCTACTCTGTGTTTCAGATCAGAGGCTCTCAATAGGGTGAGGGAGGCAGTGGGGGAAAGAAATTACATTAGAACACAAATGTACTGGAGAGACTAAGGGAAGGGATGGTGGGAAGAGAGAGAAGGGGTGTCATTTGAAATAGTTTGCAGGCATCACCCCATCAGGTACTGAAGCAATAGATTTCGTGTGTTTGGGGCAGGGGGAGTAGAGTCAATAATGTTATTTTTGAACAAGTATTTGATCATTCTAATATATTATAACATCTGAAGATTACTCTTTAGGTCATTGACAATAATGCAGAAGACATTTCCAGCTGGTACTCTATAAACAGTTTGAAAAAAAAAAACGTTTTCAAGAGAAGTTGTAGCAGACTATGGTGCTACAAATTCTGACAGGTGAATTATTTACTTTGTTCTACCTCAGTTACTACTCACCTTGAAGTATCTATAATCATACAGTTCTCGTAATAAGTTTTTACTAGTTTGATGACTATAAAACTTAAAAAGGAGGAGTGGAATATTTACTTCTGGCACAACGAAAGAACATCCATCACTGGAGCATGTGGTTGTGGGACAATCAGCCACAAACAGACACATTCAAATATAGTTTGAGTTTTTTCATCCCAAGCCCTGTTTGTTTAATTAAAGCCTCATGCCCTCATTCACATGTACAAATATCTTCTGATCCTGGCTCAGTGTTTCCTGAACCTGGACTTTGGTCCAGATAACTGTGACACTTACGAAAAGGAGACATTAATTAGGTGCTTAAACAGTCCAACAGCCTAGGCCAGAGCATACAAATTTCTAAAATTGGGGGAGAAACTGTTCTTGAGTGTGAAGTTGTGATTTGATTCATGCATTTCTTAAGTATGGAATTCTAAGTGAGCATTTGTAAAGCAAAGGAAACCTTTCCTAATGAACCTTCAGGGACCAGTTAGCACGCTTTGTTAAATTGGAATACTAATTAGGTGTAGGAAGAGTTTAAATCAACCTAAATGCTTGTTAGTCTGATGAATTAGAGGGGCCCAATAAGTGTTTGTTTAAATTCAATAATTCAGTGTCCAGAGGGACTATTCCTGACATGAGTGGCTGAATTGAAAAATATAGGCTATTAGTCATGAATAAATTGTGCATAAACTGGGGCATTTCAACACAACTACTAGAAGCCCAAGGTCATGGCAAATGATGGTTAATGCATATATCTTTCCTTTGCTAGGTCCTATGCAGTGATATTTCCAAATGTACCTCGATGAGTTTGAAGCTTTTCCATGGTATGTGTAGTATAATGAAAAGTGCTAGAGTCTTACAATAAAATGCTTGTTATAAGCCAGTCCAGGCCCAGGAAACTATTTAAAGACAAAGCAAGTCTGGTACCCGTTGTGCTCACTTGAGAGGAGTTTTCATTCCACTATATCCCATTATATCTTTCTGTAATCTACATGTCTTCCTTTTCTACCCCCAAAGCCCACTACTTTCCATCTTGCGTATTTCCAAATATTGATTTTTAGGTTCAGACTAACAACTGTGGCCTGTAGCCTTGGAGTCAACCACTCCACTGTCCAGACTCCACAAAAACATCCCAGAATTGTTCAAACGTCTCCCAGGTGCTTGAAAATGCAAAGGTCAGAATTTTCCATGACAACATCAACAAAGCAGCTCCAATCCTGCAATGACACAAGAGCACTGTGGGGCACTGCTGGTGGTGGCTGGACCAGATAGAAAGGGATTCCAGTTTGTCTTGTGGGTCATTGAAAGTAGAAGTGGCAAATCATTGTGCTAAGAGAACCTACTCTGGTATCAGAAAGAAGCACCTGTAGCTTAGGGCAAATTCCAAATTTGCCCCTTCAGCAATATTATCTTCGGCTGCATGTGACATAAAATCCCCAAATAAGAGCTTATTTGAGCTGTAACCATATCTGCATTCCAGTTAGTGGGAAGATCTGCAAGGCCATCTTCATTCTTTTTTCCTTTTCTCCCAGCATTACTGGAATATAATTAGAACGCCAAAAACTCCATATAATTAATATATACAATTTGGGGGATTTGGACATATATACACTCATTTTACTATCACCACAATCAAGGCAATAAACATAGTCACCACTTGCAAGTTTCCTTGTGTCCCCTTGGGTGGGTGTGTGTATGTGTGTGTTTAAGAACACTTTAACATGAGATCAACTCTCGTAACAAATTTTTAATGACATAATGCTTGATTGTTAAATATAGGTGTTGTGTTGTCCAGCAGATTTCAAGAGCTCACTCGTCTTGTAACTTTTGCCCAGTGAACAAAAACTCCCCATATTGCCCTCCCACCATCTCTATTCTATTGTCTATTTCTATACATTTGACTATTTTAGATGCCTCACATCAGAGAAACCAGATAGTATCTGACCTTCTGTATCTGACTTATTTCACTAATCACATCTTCCAGGTCCACCTGTGTTGTAAATAGTAAGATTTCGTGTGTGTGCGCGCGTGCGTACAATAATACCCTCCTTATCAGCAGTTTGTCTTTCTGTGGTTTCAGTTCTCCAGTCAACCATAGTCCAAAAGTCCTGATTGGAAAATTCCAGAAATAAATAATTCATGAGTTTCCAACTGAGTGCCATTCTGAGTAACGTGATGAAATCTTGTGCTATCCAACTCCACCCCACCCAGGATGTGAAGAATCCCTTTCTCCAGTGTATTCATGCTGTACACGCCACCCCCATTAGTCACTTATGAGCTCTCTTGGTGACCAGATCAACTGTCACAGCATCTCTGTGCATGTGTTCAGGTCACCCCTATTTTACTTAGCAATGGTCCCAAAGTGCAAAGTAGTGCTGTTGGCAATTCAGACATGCCAAAGAGAAGCCAGAAAGCACTTCTTTTAAGTGAAAGGATGAAAGTCCTTGACTTAATATGGAAAGAAAAAAAAATTATATGCTGAGGTTGCTAAGATCCACGGTAAGAACAAATCTTCTATCCATGAAATTGCCTACTTTACAAATTAATCTTTATCATAGGTATGTATGTATGTAGGTAGGTAGGTATAGGGTTCGGTAGTACCCACAGTCCCAGACATCCGCTGGGAGTCTTCGAACATATACCCCATAGGTAAGGGTAGGACTACTGTATGTATACCTACCCAAATTTTCTTTGTCTACTCATCTACTGATGGCTATTGAGGTTGTTTCCATATCGTATTGTGAATGGTGCTGCAATGGACATAGGAGGGCAGATATTTCCTTGAAATCCTGATTTAAATTCTTTTGTATATATACTCAGAAGTGGAATTGCTGGATCATATTTTTAATTTTTTGAGGCCTCTCCATACTCTTTTCCATAGTGGCTGCACAATTTTACATTCCCTCCAAAGATACACAAGTGTTCCCTTTTCTCCACATTGTTGCCAACACTTGTTATCTCTTGTCTTTTTTATAAAAGCTATTCGAACAGGTGTGAGATGATATCTCATTGTGGCTTTGATCTGTATTTTCCTGATGACTAGTGATGTTGAGCATTTTTTTTCATGTACCTGTTGGCTATTTGAATATCTTCTTTGGAAAAATGTCTATTTCAGTCCTGTGTCCATTTGTAAAATGGAATTATTTGTCTTTTTTGTTATTGGGTTATATGAGTTCCTTATGTGTTCTGGACATTAATCCTTATTGATATGTGGTTTGGAAATATTTTCTCCCATTCCACAGATTGCGTTTTCAGTTCGTTGAGTTTCTTTGGCTTGGTAGAGGGCCCCCTTCTTTTAAAGACAACCACCAGTACCTCACATGGCACTCAAACTTATATAGCCCATTGGCTAGAAATGAATGAAGTGGCCTTGTCAACACTTAAGGAAGGCTGAAACATACAGCCTTTACCCTGGGCACCCAGCAAAGGAAGAAGGCAGAGCCCACAATGGATAGAAACTGTAGTCTCTGTTTCACTCCCACACTACCGATGGGACTTTGGGCAAGTATTTTCTGCATAATATTCTTATTCTTAAAATTAAAATACCTTTAATGGTATTTTAATTAATTAGTGAACAGTGACTCTGTTCACTATGAGCTCCTTCCTGAAACAAGCTATTTCCGGTGACTTCCATGGCTTCTTACTGTCCAGATTTTCCTCCAACCTCTCTAGCTATTATTTTTTGTTGTTATTGTTGTCTCCTCCTCCTCTTTCTGTCCCTTAGTGTTTCTATTGGTTCTGTCCTAGGGCAACTTCATTTTTCACTTCACCCACTCTTCTCACTGTTACACATGGTAGAAGGAGGTATAGCACACATTTATTGAACACTTACCATGTGCTAAGAACTATAAGCAGTTTACACACCGAATTTCATTTGTTCCTACCATGGTTATTCCTGTTTTTCGGGGAGGTTGAAGCGATTTGTCCACCACTGGGCTATGGCCGGTCTGGATTTTACTCCAGGACATATGGCTCCACAGTTTTTGAGCTTACCACTATACCACCCCTACAATCTCTGTTCCTTCCCCCACCAAAAAGAATCCCAAACATCAGGTCCCACGCATATACTGAATTGCTTTCTGAACAACTCTGTTTGACTATCTCATAAGCATTTCAAATTCAAGATGCCCCAGAGTAAACTCATAGTTCTTTCAACAATTATTTATTGAGCACTTACTGTGTCCCAGACACTGCTCTAGGTGCTAGATGTACCAAAGTGATCTAAAAGGACAATCTCTGATTTCATGCAATTTATTGTCTGGTTGGGAAGACAATCAGTAAGATAAACAGCATCAGTTTCTGATCAGCAGAATAAATAAAAATGACGCAGAGTAAGTGAATAGAGAGGGCCACGTGGTAGACAGAATAATGGCCCCAAAAGATGTTGACCTGACTCACTAATTTCTGGAATCTGTAAATAAGTTGCACTTCATTGAAAAAGGGATGGTAGATATGATTAAGCTTAAGGACTTTGAGATGGAGAAATGATCCCAGATTATGTGGATGGACCCAATAAAATCACATGGACCCTTAAAAGCCAAGACAGAAGGGTAAGTCAGAGAGCTATGACAAGGACAATAGAAGCAGCAGTAGAGATTCAAAGTATGAAAGGGACTCCATCTACCACTGCTAGCTTTCAAACGGAGGAAAATGGCCAGGAGTCAAGAACTACAGAAGCTAGGAAGAGCCCTCAATTTACAGTCAGCAAGAAAACGGGGACGTCAGTCCTACATCCACAAGAAACTAAATTCTGCTAACAACCTGAATGAGCAGAAAACAGATTTTCCACCAGAGTCTCCAGAAAGTAGCACAGTCTGGCCAACACCCTGGATGCTTGCCTTGCCTTGATGGCAAGATCTGTGTCAGGCTGCTGACCTACAAAACTACAAGCTAAGAGATTGTTTTAAGACACTGAATTCTGGTAATTGGTTATGGCAGCAATAGAAATGAATGCAGACTATCTTAAGTAGGGTGGCTGAAGAAAACCACTCCAAGGACCGACCTGGAGAAACGTCTGAGAGAAGAGCTTCCCAGGCCAAAACGGATGACCCTGAAATCTGAGGAGATTGAAATGTATGAGAGATAGCAAGGAGGCTAATGGGGCTGGAGGGAGGGGAGAGCAGTAGAAACTGAGATGGCTGGAGGGGCCAAGGACCAGCGCATGAGAAGCTCTGCAGGTCATGGAGCTTTGGGTTTTATTCTAAGCATCACGGGAAGACACTTTGGCAGAGGAGAGCTTGACTTATACTTTAAAAAGCTCCATATGGGTGTTGTAATGAAATTGGACTGAATGAGGCAAGAATAGAAGCAAGAAAATCCACTTAGGTGGCATTTTTTATTGTCATCCTATAATAAATAAGAGAAGACAGTTTGAATTAGAGTGGCAGAGATGAAGTACTGAGAAAGTGGTTACATATAAAATATATTTGAAAGTTAGAGTCCACTGTATTTTCTGATGGCTTGGAAGTAGGATGGGAAATAGAGACATCAGATGAGCAACTGAGCACATGGTGGTGCCAGTTACTGAGATGAGAAAAAAAAAATCATTGTAGAAGAAGACTGGGGAGATCAGGGGTTTGTTTTGGAACATGTTAAGCTTTAGATACCAATTAGCCATTAAAATCAAGATGTCAGATAGGCTGTTAGGTACATGGGTCTAAAGTTCAGGGACAATTTGAGACAGAGGTATCCTGCAGACAGAATAACACCCCCCACCAAGATGTCAATGTCCTAATCCCTAGAATCTGTGAGTATATTATACTACATGGCAGGGGGAATTAAAGTAGGAAACCAGTTGACCTTAAAATAAAGAGATATCATGCGTTATCTGGGTCCCGTATACATCTGGGTCACGTATTATCTGGGTCCCGTCCAGTGAAATGAAAATGGGGAAGAGGGAGGCAAAGGACTCAGAACCAGAGAGATGGCATCACGAAATAGATTCACATAGCTAGTGCTGGCTTCGAAGATGGTGGAAGGGACCAGAAAACAAGGTATGGGGCAGCCTCTTAGAAGCTGGAAAAGAGAAGAAAACAGATTCCTCCTGATCGCCTTCAGAGAGGAACACGGCCCTGCCAACACTTTGATCAGCCCAGGGAAATTCATTTCAGATTTCTTTGTCTACAGAATGGTAAGATAATAAACTTGTATTGTTTTAAGTCACTGAGCCTGTGGTAATTTGTCAGAGCAGCTATAGGAAATTAATACAAGTCCTAATGTCACCAAAACATGTTTTCCCCCCAGTGGAACCTACTTGGTAAGTGACATATACACTACCTGTTTGCTCAAGGCAGAAATATGTGCCATCCTCAATTCATTCTTCTCCTTCATGCTCCCAAGCCAGTCAATATCAAGTTCTCTGGATTCTACTTTCTAAATATTTATTTCAAGTTACCCACTGTCCTAGTTCTCTAATACAAATCACCATCATCATCTTCATCACCACCATTTCCCTTTGATATGGAAAAAGACAGTACATGTCCCACATTCTCCATTGAGCAGCCAAAATTATCCTTCTAAATGGAATATTCCTGGTATTTATTCCTCTCATGAAACTCTTCAATGGCTCACTATTTCACCCAGAATAAAGCCCAAACTGTTTTGACATGTCTTAGGTTCTCCAAGGTTTGTCTGTCTTCAACGTTATTTCCCAACACTTACCTTACTAAACTTCAGACCCTGAAAAGCCTTACCAAGCCTCCTTACTTCAGGCTTCGGCACTGGCCTTCCTTGACCTATGACCCCCTCATATAAAACCCTGCAATGTTCATTCAGCACCTTCTCACAGTCACTGTCAGGCCTCAACTTACTCCCTTCAGATTGTCCCTGATCTCCTAAATTGTTAGCATCTTGATATTAGGACCTTGAACTTTCCCTTCAAGACACTCATCACAAGTGGTGTCCTGTCTGTCCCATGAGAGCAGGGCTTTTGCCTCACTTGTTCATTACTCTATCTCCATTTCTAGCAGCCAGCACATAGTAGGTGGTCAGAAAATATTTGTCACAGAGTAATTGGTCACTAAGGAGCTGTAAATTACTTTCTTTAAAATCTTTACAATGGTTCCTAGGTCATTTTTAGCAACCATTTCCTGTAAAGTTTTTACTAATGAAGTGTTCAGATACTTTTCAAAATGTAATGATTTTGTGCCTATTATTCTTTTCCACATTCTTGACTTTTTCGTACACTTTGAAACTGGGCAGCAAGAGGTAGGTGGGAGAACAGCTTTAATTTTTCTTACATTTATGTCACTCAGTGTGTATTTATCGAGTACCTTCCATGTGCCGATTACTAACACCGAGAATACAATAAGTGAATCAAATGGACACAGCATCTGTTTTTACAGAGTTTGCATACTCGCGTGTGTATAATAAGGTGAGGGGAAGGCAGAAAGTGAGCACAGTGCCGAAGTCAGAAAGGGGAGCGTGTGTAGTGTTGATTTTATCCTTACGGTGATCGGTGATCGGAAAGCTTCTCAAATACACCGACCTTTGAGCGGGAACCCATAGCAATTCAGGGTCTGTATCAGGTCACAGTGAAACATGCAAGATCAGAAATTTCATTTTCTAAATTCAAATCGCAGTTTACCAGTGGCAAGCTGCATGCGACTCGACAAGTTAAACTAGCCCCTCTGAACCTGCCTCCTAGCTGTAAAAGGGAAATAATACTACAAACTTCGTAGGCTTGTTGAGAGGAAACGCTCAGCAAGGAAACTAATACAAAAGAGTCCTAGGAAGAATCCTAACGAAGGGCTGAGAACCTGGGAAACGAACTCTAGGAAAGCCTGCCGCGCGCACCACCACCTCTGGATGGAGTGCAGCTGGTGATTGGCTACTCAACCCGTCCGTTCCGCCCCTCGGGCATATGGTCCAATCGCAGCCGGCTTTGCGCAGAGACAGTTCCCAGGGTCCGCCTAGTGGGAGGTGCCCCTGACGTTTGATGACGCATGCGTCACTGTGGGCGGAAGTCACGGCCGCTGTTTTGAAATCAGGCCGCCGGAGTCTTACCAGGTCTCGCGCCGGGGCCGACAGCATCCCCGGGCCAGGAGGAGCCCCTGACGCCTCTTTTCAGACCCCGCGGGCCTGAGGCCACGGCCGCAGCATGTCGACCCCTCCGTTGGCGGCGTCGGGGATGGCCCCCGGGCCCTTCGCGGGGCCCCAGGCTCAGCAGGCCGCCCGCGAGGTCAACACGGCCTCGCTCTGCAGGATCGGGCAGGAGACGGTGCAGGACATCGTGTACCGCACCATGGAGATCTTCCAGCTCCTGAGAAACATGCAGGTGTGGAGGAGGGCGGGCGTGGAGAAACCGGGATGCGTCTGCGAGGGAGAGGGGCTCTGGGTCCCGGGGCGGCGGCGGGGCCGCCGGGGGCAAACCTCGGGGATGGCGCCGACCTCGTTACAGTGGGACGTGTCCTTCACCGACGTGTCTGTCCCCACGAGTCCGCGAGGGAGAGGCTCTGTTTTCCAGGCCGCATTTTCTGGGTTGGAGCGGGTTCCCTGGTTACTAGGCAAACTCGCGTGTCCGTCTAGGTAAATGGGGGCCGCACTCCGCTCTCCTCTGTGGACGACTTGCGCTTTCGGCTCATCTTTTCCCAGTAAAATACTTTTCTGAGAGTCTTAAGGAGTGAAGACGAAGAGTCTGCCAACCATTTTTTGTTGAACAGCTTTATTTGGGTATTAAGTCACATAGTATAAAATGCGTTTTCAAATAGTTTGGACGCAGGTATGTACTTGTGGAAACCGTCATCTCCTCCATCAGCCCAAAAAAGTTTCTTCTTGCCCCTTTGAAATCTTTACTTGCGGCCTTTTATCCACAGGCAAACTGTGATTTGCTTTCTGGCACCATACATTAGTTTGCGTTTTCTAGAGTTTCGTATAAATGGACTGTGTAATCTTTTTTTTTTTTTTTTGATGTTCATTGAAATTTTATTTATTTAAAAAAATTCAAATAAATTTTATAGTTATTGAAAATGTTAAATATATTTATTTTAAAATGTTGAAACTAAAATACTTCTGCCTCCAGCTTCTCTCAGTTTCCATACATTCTTTACATTACTGTCAAAATTATCTCACTAACACACAGATCTATTTAATTAACATACGACTATTTATTTCTCAAGGCTTACTTTATTTATTTGTTTATTTATTTATTTATTTTTCGTTCATCATTTATATCCCTCACACTGTGAGCCCCCCTCCCCCCATCCATTATCCCTCCGACCTCACACTGAGCCATCACATTATATATATAAAATTATAGTTGGCATTCATTAATGTTTAGCTTCTGGTGTACAATGCCATGATCAGGTATCCACAGTATCCCTGAGGTGGTCTCCCAAATAGGACGCATGTCCATCAGATACCCAACAACATCTTTACGACATTATTGAATACCTTCCCCAAATTAATTTTCAAAAAAACCCTGAGGCCATCTTGTGGTTACCAGCTGCTTCCAAATCCCTTCACCTTTCCCCTTATCCCCAATCCCCCCCCCCACACCCATCTAACAACTCTCGGTTTTTTCTTTGTGTCCCCAAAACTGTTTCTGATTAGTTCATTCACATAGTCTTTTCTTTAGATTCCATATATAAGTGAGATCATATGGTACTTGTCTTTCTCTTTCTGACTTATTTCACTTAACATAATGTTCTCTAGATCCATCCATGTTGCTGCAAATGATAAGATTTCTCTCTTCTTTATGGCTGCGTAATACTCCATTGTATAAATGTACCACAGCTTCTTAATCCAGTCATCGACCGATGGGCATTTCGGTTGTTTCCATATCTTGGCTATTGTGTAAAGTGCTGCAATAAACATCGGAGTGCATACAGATTTTTGAATTGGAGTTTTGGATTTCTCCGGGTAGATGCCTAGGAGTGGAATTACTGGATCATAGGGTAGTTCCATTTTCAGATTCCTGAGATACCTCCATACTGTTTTCCATAGTGGCTGCACTAATCTGCAATTCCACCAAAAGTGCACTAGCGTTCCCTTTTCTCCACATCCATGCCAGCATTTGTTGTTTGTTGATTTATTGATGATAGCCATTTTGACTGGAGTGAGGTGGTATCTCATTGTGGTTTTTATTTGCATTTCTCTGATGGTTAGTGAGGTTGAGCATTTCTTCATATGTCTTCTTGCCTTCTGTATGTCCTTTTTAGAAAAATGTCTCCTCAAGTCCTTTGCCCATTTTTTAATTGGGTTGTTTGTTTTTTTGGAGTTGAGTTGAGTAAGTTTTTTATAGATTTGTGATATTAATCCCTTATCAGATATATCATTGGCAAATATCTTTTCCCATACAGTAGGATCCCTTTTTGTTTTATTGATGGTTTCCTTTGCTGTGAAAAAACTTTAGTTTGATGTAATCCCACATGTTTATTTTTTCTCTTACTTCCCTCGCGCGAGAGGATATGTCAGTGAAAATCTTACTCCGGGTAATGTCCATGAAGTTTCTTCCTATATTTTCTTCTAGATATTTTATGGTTTCAGATCTTACATTTAAGTCTTTAAGCCATTTTGAATTTGTTTTTGTATATGGTGTAAGGAGGTGGTCCAGCTTCATTTTCTTGCATGTTGGACTGTGTAATCTTTTCTTTTCTTTTCTTTTCTTTTCTTTTTTTTTTTTTTTTTTGGTCTGGTTCCTTTCACTTACCATGTATGAGGTAATTCCTTTTATTGCTTTGTAGTGTTCCATTGTATGAATTTTTTCACTGTTTGTGTTGATGGACATCCATTGTATGAATTTTTTCACTGTTTGTGTTGATGGATATTTGGGTCGTTCCTCCTTTGGAGCCGTTAGAAAAATGCTGCTACGAGGGTTCACCTCCAAATAAATATTCTTATGAACATGTTTCATTTCTCTTGAGTAGACAGATGTCTAGCAGTGGAATTGCGGGATCACACGGTAAGTGTTCACCAAATTAAGAAACTTCCAAAGTGGCTGCACCGTTTTACATTCCCATCAGCAGTGTTTGCGGATTCTATTACAGTTACTCCTCATTCTCCTCAGCACTTGTTATTGGGGGGTGTTTTCCTGTTTGTTGTTTTGCTTGCAGATACTTTCTTTCTCCAAGTCTTTGGTTTGTCTTTTAATTCTTTTCACATTGCCTTTGGAAGAACAGAGATTTTAAATTTTGATGAAGTGCAATGTATTGATTTGTGCTTTTACAGATTTTGTTTTTGGTGGTGTAGCTAAGAAATTTTTGTTTAATCGAAGGCAACAAAGATTTTCTCCTATATTTTCTTCTGGAAGTTTCATAGTTTTAGGTTTCATATTTAGGTCTGTGATCCACATTGACTTCATTTTTTTATATATAATGATAGGAGTGCATCCACGTGCATTTTTTTCATTTGGATACCCATTTGTTCCAGCACCATTTTGCTAACCCATATTTTACTGGCTTGCTCATCTTACTACTACATGATGTGGATATCATTCTTGTTTTATGGACAAGGCTTCTGTGTTTCTGAGAGGTAAAGTGACTTGCCCAAAGCTAGTCAGAGTAAATACAATACTTACTTCTACGGGTATACCAAAGAGTTTACTGCTTTTTTTCCTTCTTGTTTTTGTTTTTTAAGTTACTGAGATTTTTTTTCTCCTGATTTTAAAAGTAATTCAATTGTGTAGAAATCTTTTAAGACCATGCCAGTAAGCCAGTATGAAACAAGACAAAGGGAATCTAAGAGAAGATATGATCGTTGGCAATTACTTTAAAAATTAATAGATTAGTATCTAAAATTAAAGTATGGATTAAATGATCTCAGAATTGAACAAATACAGTTGATCCTGAACTACATCGGAGTTAGGGGTGCCCACAACCCACACAGTCAAAAATCCGAATATGACATGTCTGCCTTCCACATACATGGATTCCCAAAAGCCACCTGAAAATTAACTTCTTTACTTTTAACATTCTGTATGAATTAGCACTGGAGAACTAACAGCTAATATTTACTAAGTACTCTCCTTGGTCAGGTATGCTGTGGTAAGAGCAGTTCTAAGGAGTATTTTTATCCCTATTTTACAGTTAAGAAAACTGAGGCTTAAAGAGAGAATTTATTCAATAAATGACTAGTAGCTCTTCCTATTAATCTCTTTATAGTACTAATTTGCTATCAAACAATTTTTGGTATTAAAACAGATAAAATAAATATCCATGACCTGCACAGAAAGAACTAAAACGTTTTCCAAAAAGTATTACCAATAACTGGATTACATGTGATCATATGTACAAAACCAATCCGTAAGAGACTGTGATAGTTATTTCTTTGTGGCTCATTTAAGTGTCAGTTCTGTGGTTTAACTCATCTAAGACCCTGTGGGGCATATTACAATTGGCTGAATCAGAAACACCAGTGTGCTCCATCATTTCCAGAAAGCTAAAAGTAATGGTACAAACAGGACTACATATCAGATATTTACTAACTCACTTTTTAAAGTATCCAAATTTCAAAAATTATCTTCTATATTACGAATCAGGAAAGATCAAGTACCATAAATACAAACTGCTGAGATTATTTCTAAGTATTTGTTTTAGAGAAGTGGTTCTTTATTTATTAGGTGTCCTTTAGCCTCTTGAGAATCAGATGAAACTATGGATTCTCTTCTGAGAAAAATGCACATATATAATAGGTCGGTGCAAAAGTAATTGCGGTTTTTGCAATTGTTAACGTTTTAAACCACAATTACTTTTGCACCAACCTAATACATTTTGACTAAAGTTTCAGGGAATGATTCATGGATGTCTCCCTAAGGATCTCTAGATCCCAGGTTAAGATTCCCTGCGTTGGAGCACTTGAGATCTCGCTCCCTGGAATATGTCATCAGTTTGGTTCACATAACCTCTTATAAAAATTCTCTGAAAAATAGAAAAGATTTCCTCCATAAAAAAGTATTGCTTTTGGTTCTATTTATTATCCTTTACATCTTTAAAACTATTTTTTGCATATATAATACATTCAGAAACAAAAAAGGACTTATGGGGAACATTCTCTCCCCTCCCTATCTGCTAGCTCTCTAACCCTTCTCCACAAGAAATGATTGTTAATGATTTTTATTACTTTTCTTGTGTATCCTTCCAGATAGTCTATGCATATTTAAGCAAATGTGTATGTATATTTCATTTTCCTCCCTTTTGCACAGGTGGTAGTATGTTATACACAACATTTTGTGCCTTGCTTTTTTTATTTGGTATATTTTGGAGTTTATTCATATCCATACAGAAAATACTTCCTTCTCCTTTTGAAGTGTATACTAATTCACTGCATGGACATACTGTGATTTATTTAACCAGTTGTCTAGTGAAGGACATTTAGGTTGCTTTTACTCTTTGGCTATTATGCTACAGCGAATAACCTCCTACATAAATGCGCAGGTATACCTGTAGGATAAGTTCTTAGACATGGCTATGCACTTCTATAATTAGATATATTTTGATGAATTACCCTCCATGGGGGTTGTACCAGTTTATGCTACCATGTCCTGACCAAGACCGACAACTGGGCTTTAACACAGTGAGTTATATTTTTGGATCTTTGATCATTTCATGGGTGAAAAAAAATCTCCATTTCTCCTAGTTTAAATGAGTTTGAGCATCTCTTGATATATTTATGAATCATATACATTTCCTTTTGTTTCATTTTTAGTTAAATCTTTGATATAGAATTTCATATGGAATTCATCCTAGAATCAAGTGTGAGATATGGCTCCAGCCTGAGTTTTTCCAAAATGTTAACTGAATAATTCATTTCCTCCTCCATTGATTTCAGATGCTTTAGACAAATGAGTCTGTTTCTGCATGTTGTGTTCTATTCCACTTAGCTACCTGTCTCTTATGTTGTAATGCGAAACATAGTTATTGATGCTCTATAATGTGTTTACACTTGTTTTCCAGAATTGCCCTGGCTATTCTTGCTTATTCTTCACTTGTACTGTAGAATGAGCTTGTTTAATTCTGAGAAAAACCTGTTCACATTTTTTAAAACTTTATTTTTTTTCAGTACAGTTGACATTCGATATTATTTTATATTAGTACAGCATAGTGGTTAGAGATTTATATAATTTATGCAGCGATTTCCCCCAATTAGTCTGGTACCCATCTAGCACTATACACAGTCGTTGCAACATTTTGTCGCAATGGCAAGATTTCATTCTTTTTTATGGCTGAGTAATATTCCATTGTATATATGTACCATTTCTTCTTTCTTTTCCCCTAATACAAAATTATTTTTTTATTAAATTTATTGGGATGACATTGGTTAATAAAATTATATAGGTTTCAAGCATACAATTGTATAATACATCTGTATATTGCATTGTGTGTTCACCACCCAAAGTCAAATCTCCTTCCATCACTATATATTTGACCCCCTTTACCCTCTTCTACCATCCCCCCCTGCCTCCTTACTCTTACTCTGGTAACCACTAATCTGTTGTCTGTGTCTTTGAGTTTGTGTTTGTTTTTTTGTCTGTTTTGTTGCTTTCAGTTTTAGTTGTACACCCCACATATGAATGAAATCATAATGGTTCTTGACTTTTTCTCTCTGACTTTTTTCTGATTTTTTTTGTTTAGCATGATAATCTCGGGATCCATCCATGTTGTCGCAAATGGCAGTATTTCATCTTTTCTTATGGCTGAATAATACCCTGTTTTATATATACGTACCATCTCTTCTTTCTCCATTCATCTATCGAAGGACACTAAAATTGTTTCCATGTCTTGACCACTGTGAATAATGCTGTAGTGAACATAGAGATACATATATCTTTATGGATACATGTTTTCAGAGTCTTTGGGTAGGTAGCCAGAGGAAGGATTGCGGGTCATACGGTAATTCTGTTAATTTTTTGAGGAACCTCCACACTGCCTTCCATTGTGGCTGTACCAATTTACATTCCCACCAGCAGTATATGAGGATTCCTTTTTCTCTGCAGCCTTTCCAACACTTGTTATTATTTGTCTTGTTGATAAGAGCCATTCTGCCAGGTGTGAGGTCATATCTCATTGTGGTTTTGATTTGCATTTCCCTAATAGCTAGTGAAGTTGAGCGTCTTTTCATGTCTGTTTGTGGTTTGTGTGTCTTTTTGGGAGAAGCATCTATTCAGGTCCTCCACCCATTTTTTAATTGGATTGTTTGTTTTATTGTTGTTGAGTTGTACAAGTTCTTTATATATTTTGGATATTAGCCCCTTATCGGAAGGTGTTGTTTGCAAATATCTTCTCCCATTCGGTTGGTTGCCTCTTTATTTTGTCGATGGTTTCTTTTGCTATGAAGAAGCTTTTTCGTTTGATATAGTCCCATTCATTTATTTTAGCTTTTACTTCCCCTGCCTTTGAGGTCAAATTCATAGGTTCATTTAACTTAGATCTGACATCAGTACTATATTGAGTCTTACTAACCAAGAACATGGAATATCCTTCTTTGTATCCCTATGGACTATTTGAAGTTTTCATTTTAATCTTGGAATTTTAAAAATTTATTCCTAGATATTTTGTCTTTATTGTTGCTATTGTAAATGGGGTCTATTTCCTTTCTCATTTTCTTTCGTTTCTTTTTATATATGAAAGCAAAGCGGTTGTTTTCCTCTGTAATAATTTTGTACCCATCTCCTTCTTGAATTCTTTTGTTGATAATAACCCTTTATCATATCATTTGTAGAGATGTTTATACCACTTCCTTTTTAATGTTTCAACTTTTTTTTCTCGTCCCCTCTCTAATTGCATTGGTTAGTGCCTCCAGCACAGAGTTAGAGTCTTAGACAAAAATCCTATTCTGTTCCTGACTTCAGTGAGAATGATTTTGTTTCCACATTAATTATGGTGCTGACTTTTTAACTGAAACAAATCTATTTTGTCACAGGGGGGAATGTTTATTAAGAGTTTTATATGTGTTTTAACAGTCCATGTTGAATTTAGTTGAATGCCTTTTTGGTGCCAGTGGTATGGTCCTGTATTTACGGATCTTCCGTATTCACAAGGGAGATGACTGTTGACGAGCTTTTCAGCTAAACATCTACACCAGTGTATACAAAGGGTACAGGAAACTTAGTCTGTCTCCCATGTTTCTAGAACAGTGCTTGACACATGAAAACTGTGCGATAATATTTGGAATTAGTTCATTGTTCCCGTCGTTGAGAAGTGATGTTGTAGATGAAAACTAGTACCCAAACTCACCAAGTAGGTGCAGTAGAGGAAGCTGATTCTTTGCATTTCAAAAGGAGTTTGTTTTCCTTTATGAAAAGATTTACTAAGAGTCCTTTTACATTGCACACACTTCTAAGCGAATTTTAAGTGTGGATTTATGGATAAAATAACTCACCAAAGTAAAATAAGTCAGACTGTATTTCAAAACCTTCTGTTTGTGTGCACTAAATACAGTGATACAAATGTGATACAAATGTGAATAAGTTCCAGTTTTCACTAAGTAGAGAATATGGACAAAGTATTAAACCAGTAAACACCATAATAAAAGTACGGAGTGCTTCTGTATGTAAGATACAATCATTATATTCCTTATTATCATCCAAACAGGAAAGCAGGGATCCTTTGAAATGTTTCTCTGATTGTTAGTGTCTGTCAAAATTCATAAATTGGAAAAGTAAAGAGGAGAAATCCTACATTGTATTGGGTGGGTTGAACTTTTAATGCCTTTCCCCTTTCGACTGCTTTGACTAATTCAGCCTGTGGAATTTTATCACATTTCTTTGAGATATTGCACTCAGAATGTTTTCATGCTTGAGAATTTCTGAAAATCCTAACAATATCTCATTTCAAATAATTTCAGAGGATCCATCTCCTTATCTTATAAACCATTACATTATAGGAAATTGGGAAGTGAGAAAAGATAAATCATTCAAGTCGATCTCTCTAATATTTATTTCATCAATATAATCCTTTCCAGTCTTTTCCATGTTTATGGTTTTACCTACTTATAATGGTAGTGTTTCTGTTTTCTTTTCCTCAGAACATTGTATCATGCACTTTTTTTTTTTTTTCATTTCTATTTTATCTGTTGAAAAAAGAAAAAAAAATGAACTGAGGTTTAGAAAGATTGGACTGATGTAGCTATTAGACAGTGGTTAGTTTTGTCACTTTAATCCCCAAGATAAGTATACGGGAAAGTGCTTATAATGAAAGCACGCCTTGTATATTAGAAGGCATGGTGTAAATGTTATTTCTGATGTTAGCATGATTTCACAGATCAGCTTGTGGGAATAAAATGCAGACGTACAGAGAAAGGCAGATTTCATTCACGAGTTTCAGCAAGGCACAAAAAGTACAAATTTAGTTATAAGTTCTAAAGAAGTAATAGTCAATTTCCATTTATCTGTGATTTTATCATCATTTCAATATATAGATTTGGCTTCTTTTGATAAAAATTCCTGATTTAAAATGTATAAGCATGCAAGACACAGTTATGATCATAGCATTTCTTGTAAGAATGATTTTCAAGTCAGATTGATTTGCACCTGTACCTCTTGCTTTATATTTGCTTTGGTGACAGGTTTATATTTTAATGTGTTCCTTGAACATCTTAATTATCTTGCCAGTTAAGGTATTTTGAGATTATTTTGCAATCATAGTATTATTTTTCTTCTGAAAAAGTCCTGTTTTCATTTTTTTGTTGTTGTTGTATTTTATTTTTAACTTCCTGATTGAGTTCAGCAGCTTGCTGCCTCTGTATAATAAAATAGTAAGTAATATTAAAATTGTACATTCTTTTTAAAGTTATAATACACTTCAAAAATTAGAGGGGAAAAACGTTTCACCTGGTCAGAGGAGCTTATCACAGAGTTTTTTTCTAGGTGTGTTTTACAGCACTGACTATGCCAGAGAGCTAGGAAATGAGCAGATGTTCCTCTTAAATGCTGAAAATTGTACTTGATTAACTGTTAGGAACCGTTTGTGTTTACACAGTGCTTAAAAATTGTTTGCTAGCTTTAGTGATAGAAAATCTTGATTTGCATTACTTTATATTTCTATTGTTTTGTCTGATAAGCTGCCAAATGGTGTCACGTACCATACTGGAACATATCAAGACCGGTTAGCAAAGCTGCAGGATCATCTTCGCCAACTTTCTATTCTCTTCCGGAAGCTGAGATTGGTCTATGACAAATGCAATGAAAACTGCGGAGGGATGGATCCCATTCCAGTAGAGGCAAGTTTTAGTGGTAGAGGAAGGATGAATGTGAGATGCAAGATAGTCTTGAGACATTTGTAATTTCTTTCCCTTCTCACATTCTCCTATTTTTGCAATATTTCCAGATTTTAAATGTGATATATATATAGATATATATCTATATATCTATAGCTATCTATATGGCTATATATATTTAGTACTATATTTTTCATGTTAATAATTTTCTATAGACTTTAACATCCAGGTTTATTAGTGAATTTTCGTTGTTGAAAGGAGAGGGTTGTCTGTGTTAGTTTCTATCATTGCTGTCAGTGTCTCCTTTTAATTAAATCTATGCATGCTTTTTGGTAGTAGTTTTAATAGTATTGTAAAATACTTTGAAAATGGTTTTTATGTAAGTTCTTTATGGGTAAAGGTTAATTTTCATTATTAACTTAGATTAGCTTAGTGGAATCACTCTAGTTTTAAAATACCTTCTTTAAATTTAATCTCGGATTATAGATATATTTTAGTTAATTAGGTATACATTTTTATAGGTGGCCCTTTCCTGTTGAAAAGTTATATCTCTGCCACCAAAGGTAGCTGGGAAGGTTTGGATGTTCTCTCACTACATACAACGAACAATTTCATATGATCAGTGCTTCCCTCTTGAGTAATCAGCATGAAAGGGATGAACAAAGAAAGAGTAAACTCAAAACTGCCAAAAAGAAGTGGTCAAAGATGTGGGAAAAGATCAGACACGTGGTTGATATTGTCAGATGCTGCAAAGAAGTCAAGGAAAATAAGGAATGAAAACTGTCCAGTCGATTTTGTTGGAGGAAAATTGTTTCTATATTTGAGCAGAGCTTCAGTGAAATGGTAGCAACAAGAAATCAGGTCACAGTGAGTTGAAGATTTAAACAGGAAATAAGGCACTGGAGCCAGCAAGTGGGTATCCATCATTCAAGAAGCTTAGATAAAAAGCAAGGAGGGAAAGCAGTACCTGGAAGGAGGGATGGAGTCAGGGTTTTTTGTTTGGTTTTGTTTTCCCCTCCAAATGAGAGACCGAAATATGTTTAGATGATAAAGGAAGAAAACAGTAGGGAAAGGTTGGAGGCAGGGGAATAAATAATGAAGACTGGAGGGCAGAGGAATCAGAGCACAGGATGGAGATTATCATCTTCAGGAGGAAGCATGACTGCATTAGAGAGGAAAGGAAGAAAATGGTTGTGGATGTGGGCAAGTTTGTATTTGTCCCAGGAATTTGAGGAAGTTGGGTCAGAGGACTCCTGGTTGTACCAGAAACAGGACTGCCTGTTTCTACATTGGTGATGTAGATGATTCCTGAAGTCTGTCCCATCTACAAGGGGTTTCATCAAATAAACTTCATCACAAATTATACATATTTAATTATAATTCTGCTAGAAGTTACACTATTATATGATTTTTTTTCCTCCTACAAAAAAGGAAAGCTTTCCCCCAAATAAAAGAAGTTACGACATCTAGGAATTTGCATATACTACACTGAGGTTCTGGACAGCAAGTAAATGACATTTATATAATAATGCACATCCATGAAGTTCCTTTCTAGTGTAGATGAGTGCAAAACTATTTTATCTCAATAGACTATGAGTTTCTTAGGTGTGGGAATCACACCTTATTTGTCATTATTTTTGTAGTGTCTTTCCCAGTGTCTGGCAATTAAATATTTGCTGATTGAATGAGTAGGCTATTACTTACTTGTATGTAACACTAGTGTTATAAGGGCTATTTTGCAAAAGAAACCTGAAAAACTAATGTATAGAATGCACTGAAATGATAAACTTCTAAAGCTTTAGACCATCAAAATTGAAATTTATATTATTAGAAGTATAAAAACTGACTTTAATCTTACTCATCTATACCAGTGTAATTGGACATTTTATATCATATTTTTGACTTTTAACTTCTGTTTGTCACTCCCAGCAACTTATTCCATATGTGGAAGAAGATGGCTCAAAGAATGACGATCGGGCAGGCCCACCTCGATTTGCTAGTGAAGAGAGGCGAGAAATTGCCGAAGTAAATAAAGTGAGTCATTAGTCTGTATATTTTCTATTTCAGAATTATTGATAAAATTTACAAGGGAGTCTAAAAACAAAATTTGAATTATAGAATTACATGAAGTGGCTTCTGTGACAAATTTAACTCAGAGTACGACCAAGAACTAAAAGGTAAGCAGAAATGTCATCCAAATAGTCAGAAGAGAGATTGCAGAATTCATGCAGTAAAGCTCTTAGAAAAGCTTCATCGGCACTCAGTCACAACCCATTTATTTAGCCATTTACTTTTTTCTTTTCTAGGCAAAACTCTAGCCTCTAGCTCCCAGCATATTCCAAGCAACAGATTATAAAAATTTACAAATAGGAAATGTGAATGTCTCAACACCTGAATAAAATTGAGAAAGTTATTAAAGCATTATCCTATACAACCTACTCCCTCACCCCAAAAGTTCCGAAACTAAATGTATTTATTGCTGAATACTTTGAAAAGTTCAGAAGATGTTCATATGGTTGAGAAATAGGGAAAGCTGTCGGTTCATTCCATGGTGGAAACAAAACCCAAGCTTATCAAAATCTTACCAATAGCACAGTAAATAAAACTACCAATTTCACAAATCCTCCCTACCCGTCCCACTCCTGAAATTTTAATTTCAATTAGAATTCAACAGGGTATTAACAATCCAACACAAAGAGGATTTTCTAAAGTGTATATACGGATAATTCAATTTACATACATAATACATAATACTAAATTGTAAAAAAAAAAAATTTCTCAGATCTAAGAGACATTTGATAAAATTTAAATGTTGCTGATTTAAAAACATTCAAAACTATTAACAGGTTTTTTAGTCTTTATTTCTGATAAACAACCAACATTTTTCATACTTTTTAAGGCATAAAATGCCTTACACCACTATGTTTAGTATTATTTTAGAAATTATAGACAGTACAAAAAGATACAAAACAGAAATAAACTTTAGGAAACAGGGATTATAATATGTACAAGCTTGTTAAATTTGTTAAGCTTGTACATAACTCAAACTCTTAAGCTCAAAGAAACTCAGTTGATAAACAACTAGAATCAATAAGAGTTCGATAAAACTAAAAAGGCTTAATATAAGATTGATGCAATTCTCTTATAATGCTTAAACCAATTAAGTTATAAGAACCTATTCACAATTGCAACAACAAATATTAAGTAGTTAGGAATTATCTCAATGATGTATGTGCTAAACTTACTAAGATACATAAAAGAAATTTATAATTAAAAGTTCTTATAAAGTTCTTATGTGGCCAATAAGTATCCTTAAAATGCCATCTTGATTATTTTATAGCTTTAATATAGTAAGAATCCAAA
This sequence comes from Rhinolophus hipposideros, assembly GCF_964194185.1. NCBI lineage: Eukaryota > Metazoa > Chordata > Mammalia > Chiroptera > Rhinolophidae > Rhinolophus > Rhinolophus hipposideros. The sequence continues at coordinate 17,051,419 of NC_138059.1, read as the reverse complement.
TCTAACTAGGTGTTTGAAAGTACACAAACATGAGGCTTTAGTGTAATACTAATCAAAAAACAAATCTAAATAAAATCCAGATGGGAATTTTTTTCTTTTGGATGTACTGAAATATCAAAGAAAATACTAATAGGAGTAATGAAACAGCTATCTTTGCTTTAAAAATTAAACATAATATGAAGCACAGTATAAAAACAATAATTAAGTGTGAAATACTGGCATAAGAACAGAAAGATTAGTAAAATAGCCAGGAAAGTAGTCTTGCTATTATTGTATATGAGAATTTAATATGACAGAGGAAATTTAGTCTTAAAATTAGAAACTTTGGGAGAAAATTAAGCTAGTTTTTATATTGCATCATATGTCAAAATGAATGTCAGAGTTGAAAAATAAGAAGTGTAAAACAAAATACTGGAAAATTAAAAGAAAGATATATATTAAAACTAAGGAGAAAGGAAAAAGATGTATAGATTTTATAAAAATAAAACTACACTTTTTTAAAAAAAGGAGAAATACAAATTAAGACTATTTCCAGCAAATTTGACAGTAATGAATGAGCATTAAAAAATCATAGTAGGAAATTAGTAGGGAATGAGGAGGGGATTGGGAACTTTAAATTTCGACTGTGAAGAATAAGTGATGTTTGGTAGTCCAAAGATTAGGCATTCATTTATTAAGAAGTGTTGTGTTTCTGTTGATAATCTATGTATTAATTCACAATAAATGTGTTCTATTTATTTCTCTTTTCTGTAATAAGGATATTTTTTTATAAAATACAGTGAAATGTATGTAAATAAAACACCATTGTAATAGTAACTTTAATTCCAAGTACTATATGTGACATACAGTTCTCTACCATAGATATTATGATATTAAAGAAATACTTGTGCAAATTCAGAAAGATAAAATTTTTCTAAATATATGTTTCATTTCACTTTTCGTTTCTCTAAGTTCCCCTTTTTATCCCATTTATTGGCTTAGAAATAACTTATTCTTGATTATTTTTTAAAAGATCTTTCATATAATTAGAATATCGTTATACTTTGATAGTGTGTAACCAGAAAAATCTCACTACCAAAAATCTATTAGAAACAATAAACAAAGTTGCTGGATATAAAATCAATATACCAAAATCGGTTGCATTTCTATATACTAACAACGAAATATAAGAGAAATGAAGAAAACAATCTCATTTATAATTGCAACAAAAATAATGAAATACCTAGGAATAAACTTAAAGGAGGTGAAGAACCTGAACACTGAAAACTACAAGACACTTGAAAAATACTGAAGAACACAAGAAATGAAAAGATATTCTGTGTGCAAGGACTAGAATTGCTAAAATGTCCATATTACCTAAAGCAATCTACAGATTTAATGCAATCTACAGATTTAATGCAATCCCTGTCAATATCCCAATGGCATTGTTTCACAGAAATAAAACAAGAAAATCCTCAAATTTGAATGCAACCATAAAATACTGCAAATAGCCAAAACAATGCTAAGAAAAAAGAACAAAGCTAGAGGTCCCACACTCCCTGACTTCAAACTAAACAAATCAAAACAATCAAAACAGTATGGTGTTGGCAGAAAAACAGCCACACAGACCAACGGAATAGAATTGAGAGTCCAGAAATAAACCCACACATATATGGACAACTAATTTTTGACGCAAAAGCCAAGAACATACAATGTACAAAGGAAAGCCTCTTTAATAAATGGTGTTGAAAATTGGACAGCCACATGCAAAAGAATGAAACTAGACTACTTAGACTATCTAACACTATATACTAAAATTAACTCAAAATGAATTAAAGACATGAATTTAAGACCTGAAACAATAAAATACATAGAAGAAAACACAGGCATGAAACTTATGGAACTTGGTCTCAGAGGGGTTTTTGTGAATTTGACCCCAAAGGCCAGGGAAGTAAAAGCAAAACATAAATGAATGAAACTGCATCAAACTGAAAAGCTTCTGCACAGCAAAAGAAACTATCAACAAAATAAAAAGACAACAACCAAACGAGAGAAGATACCTGCAAATGCTACCTCCAATAAGGAGTTAATATCCAAAATATATAAAGAACTCAACAGCAAGAAAACAATCAGATTAAAAATTGGAAGAGGACCTGAATGGACACTTTTCCAAGGAAGACATATAGGTGGCCAACAGACATGAAAAGATACTCAACTTCACTATCTATTAGGGAAATGCAAATCAAAACCACAGTGAGATACACCTTGCCCCCACTAGAATGGCTACTGTTGAAAATACAATAACAAATGGTGGAGAGGATGTGGAGAAAAGGCATCCCTTGTACCCTGTTGGTGGGAATGTAAATTAGTGCAGCCACTATGGAAAACAGTATGGCTGTTTCTCCAAAGATTAAGAATAAAACTACCATATGACTAGCAATTCCTCTTCTGGGTATTTACCCAAAAAATATGAAAACACTTGTTCGTAAAGATTTATGTTTCCCTATGTTCGTTGCAGCATTATTTATAACCACCAAGACATGGAAACAACCCAAGTGTCCATTGATGGATGCCCGGATTAAGATGTGGTACATATTTACAGTAGACTATTACTCAGCCATAAAAATGTGCAGTATTTCCATTTGTGACAACATGGATAGATCTTGAGAGTATTATGCTAAGTGAAATAAGACAGATGAAAAAGGACAAAAAAATGATTTCATTCATATGTGAAATATAAAAAAAAAAGTAACAAACCAACTAACAAAACAGAAAAAACTAACTCACAGATACAGCCAACAGAATGGTGGTTTCCAGAGGAGAAAGAGATTGGGGGAAAGAGTGAGTAGATAAAGGAGGTCAAATATGTGGTAACAGGAGGAAACTAGACTAGGGTAGGGCGCACACAATAGAGTACACAGATGTCAAATTATAATCTCTCATACCTGAAAATTATGATATTATCCAATGTTTTAATAAATTTAAATAAATTTATTTTAATATAAAAAATCTTATTTAATTTAATTTTTAAAAATCTCAGTAAATTTAATTTAAAAACCTTATTAGCTATTGACCTAGAAATTTGTGTACTTTAAGTGAAAGATACAACAGGTACAAAGGATATGATGTATAAAAGAATTACTTTCTTTACATGAGGATTAGGTCTCTTACAGTCTCTCTCTCCCGGACCCACTTACATACAATCTTTCCTCCAATCCTTTCAATGCAGTTATGTCATAACTGGGGTACAGTAAATGTGTTCATATTATTATGGGACATAAATATTGGTTATTGCTAAGCCACATAGTACACTAGGGTTACATTTCCTTCGTTGAACAATTTTTTTGTTTTCCTGAAATTAATTTCTATAGTTTTAAAAATTTTGGTTAGTTCTTTCTGCATCTGTGGCAGCACCTCAGTACTGTTTTCCAGCTTTCCACAGAGTAAAAAGGATCAGGCAGTTTATTGGTTCTTTTCCCCCCTAGATTCCTCTATCTTCTTGCTAAGTCTGGATTAAATACTCCCTAGAGCTTGCTGTTCAGCTATTTTCCTGAGGTTTTCCTTCACCTCTTCTGTTGGTTTCACTCTTGACTCAATCTCCTATTTTCCTCTTTCTTGGTTTACTGCCTCACTGGTGAAATACATACGTCAGTGGTTTGTTTAGAAAAAATGCAAAGACTTCAAATTTTAGCCTTCACATAGCTGTCCAGCTGATAGCTTAGCTAGCTATAAAATTCTATTTTACATTATTTTCCTTCAGAAATTTCAAGGTATTCTTCTAATCTTCTAGTACAGGGTTTGGCAGACTTTAAAGGACCAGATAAGAAATATTTTAGACTTTGTGGTACACACATGGTCTTTGTTGCAATGTGAAAATAATCCTTACCTCATGGGCCTTAGAACAACAGGTCATGTGTCACAGTTTGCCAACCCCTGTCTGTGTAGTTTTTTTTTCTTTCTAGATGGAGGCTCTAAAAGATCTGGTGAGCATTTGATGCTTAAACATGAGCCATTCATATTTAAGAGTGAGACACTAAAATGCTAATCAGAGACTTGTGAGTTGGTTTTGTCATACCAAGATTAGGAAGCAAGTTGGTTTTTTTTCTTTGAGGAACTCCCAACTATCAGTTTCCAAGATTTTTTTTTTTTTAAATGGCTCTTCAGTTTCTTCAGAGAAGAAGATTCCAGTGCTCTACATAGAGAGTCTCTTGTCTTCTTGCCTTCTGCTGTGCAGGTAGCAATGAATCCACAACTGTCTGGTTCTGTTTCACAGGAAACAAACCTCCTAATTCCCTAGGAGGTGGGGCAGAGCATGGCGAGAGACTACTCAGTCACCGGTTCCTTAGGTGTGGGAGTGATCATTTGGGGCTCTCACTAGTCTCTGAAGTTTTTTTCTGTTTTTCCAGTTTTCATCCCTCAGCCTCACTTGGTGCCTTTGAGATGGCACCCGTCTCCCATCTCCCTGGAAGATCAGCCCTATTTTCAGTGGCATGCCTCCTGCATCACTTGGGTGCAGTTTCCTCCCCTCTGCAAGTCATTTACCACTCCCTTTCTACTTCTCACCTTAGTTTTCAATTAAACAGATTTAAAGCGCAGCCCTATATTTCTGTGGGAATTATTTTTTTAAAGAGAATTTAGAGGGAAAGTATCTTCTCTTGAGTAGCAGGGGAAGTGTTCATCTGATGGCCTCACAGCTTTTTTTTCCTGGGACTTGTTAATATATTTTGAGACAGGACTGGAGAATTAGGTGGCAAACAGAGGTAAAAGACAGAAAAGGACTAAGATTTGTTTAACTCCAATTGAAATCCCTTAAAAAGAAGGCAGAATGTAACAAATAGCTAAAAACTAAGAAAAGTAGATTATTTGACCCAAAGGGGTTTTTAACTCATTCCTTAAATAAAACATAAATGTAACACATATTCTGACTGTTAACAAAGTTATCTTATGTATAATTAGTGCTTATGAACATATTTTATTTATACTTTACCTCCAACTTCTTCCAACTTTGTCCCTCCCTTCTAGAATATAAGATTAAAATATGTAATTGAAAATCTTTAAAACACTGAGTAAGCTCATGATTAATTGATATATTTTTCTGCCTTAATGGCACACACGCCTGAGAATGTTTCTGTGAAAAATATGTTTATTTTCAATAGCCACCTACGGATGGTAAAATGTTACCCTGATGTAATTACAGAACCACACAGATGATATTAAAATGAAAGTTCACATTAATTGATTTGATTTAATTTTCAACTACTTATATCTCTATTCATAAACTTTATGTTGTCTATTATTTTAATCCATTCTTTCCTGTTATGCAAAATTTTAAAAATAGCTATTAGGTAGTAGTAGAATTTTATAGTTCATAGCAATCTTAGCTAGTAACATATAAAAGTAATTTGCTATAGAATAATAAAATGAGTCATTTTTAAAAATAGTAATTTTTTAAAATACTAACAGACCATAATTAACTGGAAAACAAAAATGTTCTCATGCATCAAAATGAGTTTTTTTTGTTGTTTTTGGCTGTTTGTTTTTTCTCTTCTAGGCTTTTGGGAAATTTTTGATTTGGCTTTTTGTTATTTTTCTTTTGCATATTAAAACATTCAGATATTTGGGAACCTGCTTTGTGCCAGGCTCTATTCTAAGTGCAGGAATTTCTGCCTTGAACCAGTCAGATGTGTTGTCTGTCACTGCTCACATTTCACAGGAGTGCATAGGTTTCTTATTTGAGGACATAGGTCTCTAATGGAAATAAAGCAGTACCCATTTCATGTACCCATTTCATGTTGTGATAGATATTTACCAAAACAAAAATATTGGGCCATATTTTTAATATATTATCATTTGCTTATGTTAAATGATTAAGCTGTTTTATGGGCCTAATATAATCAGTAATAAAATTATGTTCTTGGCATTCAATTAAAAATATTCAGTTTTATTACAACGCATATTTTAGTTCTTTTTATTCTAACTGGGCTTCATAAAATAAGTAGCTTTATATACCTCTCAGTTGACCCTCACTCAGTCATTTTCAAAATATTACTATATCGTTGTGTACTCGAAATTGTATAGAGCAACATATTTATGAGGTGTTCAGTATTTAATCTACATGGTCGTTTCTAACAATGTATATACCACCTATGCTTACCACAGTGCCATGAAACTTTGGGGCATGAAATGTGTAATCAGCATTTGATATAAATCATCAGATGACAGAACGGCTTAGTTTCGCTCATCAGATTTTTGGCATATTTAAAGATGTTTTTTCTTTTTTTCCTTTTTCCCCCATATTCTGGAATCTATAAGCCCTGATATCCAGGTAAAGGATGAACACTTACTTGAGATTATACATTTTAAGAACCTCACAATGAGTTCTATTTTGCTTTAAAACTATTCTGTTGATGGTAAAATGAAATTGAATGACAAATGTGGGTAGTTTTTACAGGCTTGATATATAATTCAATCTCTGCCATTTAGAAATTAAAACATTTTTAACCAATTGTCATAGCCTTTGTGTGAATATTAAATTACAGGCATGCACAAACCTAATTTTTTAAAGTATCTACTCTACTTATACATTCACCTGTTAATGGAACAAATTAGGCACAGCTGATGGATTTTGATAATAGCAGCTGTCAACTTCTGTTAAAATCAATCATTGGTAAGATTGTATATATTAAGTTCTGTGTCACATCATGAAAATTTATTTACAGTTTAACCACTAATAAGCATAACTGTCAGCTTTGCTGTTGATAATTTCATGATGTGTTTTGGCTCTAGGTATTTTATTTGTATGCTAATTTTTTTTTTTTTAAATTTAAAACTTTGTGGCATCTTGGAGGAAAAAAAGACCCAAGTGCTTTATAATAGACCACACTTAAATTTGTATTTTTTTTTTTTACTATTGCCTAGATTTAAATATTACCTTGAAAACATCCTACGTTTTTTAGTTCTCTTGCTTTATTTTTTTAAGAATTAATAAGGCTAATTTTTTAAAACTAGTATATAAGAATTTATATTTCCAAGTGTGTATTCTTGAAAGTAGATATGGGTAAGCTATGCATTTTTTCCACTGATGCAAGCATTGTGGCAGCCATCTGCAACCTGTTTTGATATTGATTTTAAAGTCTATTTTTAACCACCCAAGAATATAATTTCACCACTTTTAATTACTCCTTAATTTATACTGAAAATGTGATCACTGAGCTTATTTCACCCGCCTTGGCCTTTTAATGGTTTTCAGCTGTTCCCAAAACTTAAATCCTTCCTCTGTCTTTTGCATGGACACAGTTTTGTCACCATTGAATTTCCTTAGGAGAAACCATCCCACACACTTGCCCAGTTAACCTTTTTCATTGCAGCTTAAATCACATTTCTTTTTCAAGAATTTTGCTAGGTTCCATTACCCTCTACCAAGCCCAAATTTATCCTCCTTCCTCCCTTTGCTCACCACCAACTTTCCTAAACACCCACCTCCCAAACAATATTCTCCTTGTTTGCTGCCCCTTCCAGTCTGAGGCAGTGTCTCTATCTTTTGGGGTTCCAAGACATCTGATATTTTCCCTCCGCTGTCTGCCTCACCAGGGTATAGTCTAGTCATTTGGGCTTCCTCCTACTTGATGTTGAATTTCTTCAAGGCAGGGATTGTTTCTAATTCATTTTCCTTCCCTTTCAATACCAAACCCAGAGCCAATATTTATGGAACAGAACGTGTTACAGACTCAGAATCTCATTCCAATGAGATATTCTGAAACTTTTTAAAGTGACATATTCAAGATAGAAGGTACTGATTAAAATAAGATTTGTTTTTTCTTTCTTTTTTTTCAGTCACATTCTTTCTCTTCCTTTTATTCTCACTCAGTAACTCTTCCCCACTTCCCTCCAAAAATGAGAATTGAGTCGGGGATTGTGGTAGGTGAGGTCTCTCACAACTAGAGGAGGGGTAGCTCAGTGGTAAGGGCAGCTGACTGAACCATTTTGAAGCCATTCATTAGTTCACTAAACTAAACTTACTGGTGCTCATCATATGTGTATGTGTAACATATGCTACACATACATCATATGTGTATGTGTAACACATACTGGCGTCTTATGTATAGGTACACAGAAGTAGAACTGGCAGGGGCTTCATAAATTACATAATCCAGTTGCATTAACAAGAAAACTGAGGATAAGGAATTTGTGATCAAACAGCAAGTTAGAGGCAAAGTTAGAACTTGGGAGTGAGGTTTCCAACCTCCCAATATTGTTCCTTTATTCTGATATTCCTGTTTCCATGCTATCCCTCATTGCTGACAGAAGTGTCAGTTTCTTGGTCTCTGGCATGAAAAAGACTTTATACATTTGTCATCTCATCCAGTTATCTGGGTCCACTTGGTTAGATAATAATATGCACAACAGCTTAAATAACTACCATATACTTAACAGAAGAACATAGAAGATGGACCACCTAAAAACTGAACAAGGAGACTAAAACACTGACAGCATCTTTACCCCAAAAGCAGTTCAAGTCAGCTTTATGGTACTGTATATACTGTACACATGCCCTGTTATTATATGGTCATGTTTCACCTGTGCTGTGTTAATTCTCTTTTTCAAATACTATGAATTAAATTTAATAAATATTGAAGTCTCTGTAAGTCTCTTTTCTGTTTTCCAATAAGAATTTCTTGAGCCTCTCTTTTAGCTACTTACTTCCTGTTATTTCTCTAACTCTAGGTAGAAGTAATATGAGCAAGTTAGTTAATCCTGGTTTGCTCTTTAATGAATTCAAAATTAAGACTTTTTTAGGCCTCTTAATAATGAACATGTACTACTTTATCTGGAGGAATTTTAATATAGTATCTTTAAAGTTATCTAATGAAATGTTATTTCCAATTGTAATGTTTCCAAAAGGTTACTGAAGAGTAATGATCATTATTATAATAGCTAGTGAACACTTTGATCAAAAGTTCTCTATTTTTGTCTTGTTTTACCTAAGCAGACATTTGCCACATAGGATTTGGAAGAAGGATGCTTAAAAAGAAGATCATAAACTGTGGTCTAGTAGAAACCCAGTTATAGAGAGACAGTGACATGGGCCAGTGCATTCAGGGTATCCAGCAAATCTTGGTTGTGACAATTGTTACATTGGGGACCGTGCTGTTTTACTTCAGTTTTCAGAATTATAAGTAGATCGCTTCATGCTGTGGGCAAGCAGTGACTTCTGCCACAGTTTGGAAAGACCAGTTGCACCAGGCACTGCATTTGTATTATACTGTGTCTTCTACACTGACAACTCATGCCTATGCTTACCAGTAACATTTGCTGGATGTATGTTTATATGCCGGGCACAGTTCTAACACTTTATATGAATCAAATTTTTTAATCCTCATAACAGCTCTTATGAGGTCAGTTCAATTATTAACCCCATTTTCCTGATGCGGACACTGAGGCACAGAGATGTACGTTTTTTGTCCAGCGTCACATGTTTATTTAGTGAAGGAGCTGAAAGAATCTCGCCCTAGAGATCGTATTCTTAATGATTTTGTTACACTGCCTCTTGGAAAACCTATATACATAGGTTTTATGACAATTACATATTTAGCTTGTTTTCTCTGATAGTGGAAGTGGAACAGTAAAGAGGCAGGGGCTGGAGCCACGGATAGACCTCTGTGGGCTGAATTAGAATTCAATTTGTCAGTGAATATTTGTGGTCAGAAAAGGATTGAGACCTTCAGCCTACAGGAAATATTTAGCTTAATTTCTGTCTGGATCATTAGAGGCCTAACTTATGACATTTTAATCTTCTAATTTATGTCTATATTTCATTTTTTATAAATTTTTTTGTTTCTACAGAAACTCAAACAGAAGAATCAACAGCTGAAGCAAATTATGGATCAATTACGAAATCTCATCTGGGATATAAATGCCATGTTGGCAATGAGAAACTAAACTGATATTTAAATTTCCTGCTTTACACATGTTATACCATTTTTTCCCCTCAAGTATTTTTTTCCCTTTGAACAAGATTATTTATCTGTTTCCATTCTAGTCACTAGAATTAAAGTTCCTATTTTTGCATTGTGGTTTTAAATGAAAGGACTCATTGGCAGTTTAAGTTGTTGATTCTGTGAAAGATTATTGTAATAAACTTTGATTCGGTTTGTGTTTTGATTAATCTTCATGAATTGAATAACTTTTTCTAAAAGCAAAATAAATAAGTTTTGTAAATAAATTTCTAAATTTGATCGTGGTGATTTTGCTCATTTCATTATACTTTTAGGAGAAAATGAGAGGTGTAAACATTTTTGCAAATGAAAATATCAATGTGTGGTACAAATTAATTAAAATGTAACATGTAAGTTACCATTTCAGCTCAATTTTTTTTAAAAATTCAGTATGAGTCCCAAACAAGTTAAAATGAGAAAACAGTTAATTTGTAATATTGTAAGTAGATGAGAATGACTTTGATCATGTTCAAGTGTTTGGGCTTAACTGGAATGATCTGTCTCTAAAAGGAGAGCAGCACATACTCTGAGGATGGCACAGACTGAAATCACGACTGTGCTTACTTGCTACCTGCTTTAGTGCAGGAAGCAATCCCCTATCTGATTGTTCATACACACCCTAATCTCGCGTACATTTTGGAAACAGTATATTTTTAAGAGTTTTAAGTGCGAGAGCTCTACAAGACAAGGCCTTCTGCAGACTTGTAGCTGGTCAACAGTAAGCTCTTTATAGGTCGTCCTCCAGGAGGAGCTGGTCTCTCAGATTATAAAGAAAGTATTCTCAGCTAAGGGAATGGGATTCTTCTCGGGAAAGACTTCCAGCCTGGTCCAGAAGCCCCTACCTATCTGGCCTGGGTTCTGACTGTAAGAAATACTGCTGTTTGACTTCTCTTGTATGTGGATAAAGTTTCTCTGGAAGGTTACGCAAAAAACTACTGTTGCACAAGAAATGGTTGCCTCTGGGGAGGGGACCTGGGTGGTTGTATACCATTTGGTACCTTTGAAATTATATAGCATGTGCAAATATTCTCTATTCAAAACAGGTAAAACTTCTTATTAGGTGTGCACTGTAGGTGGGAACACCTATAACAAGTGGCAGGATCACAAGAAGACAAGGCAAACCATGCAAGAGTCTAGGCCCTCTGACTCCATGTGTCAGAGCAAGCTCTCCTGAGCAAACCCAGTGTGAGCTGGATTGGGGAGCCGACTGCCCACGGTGGGAAGCACTGCACTTACAAGGTGGAAGCTAAAGGTGTATGAAGCTGTGGCCGCGAGAAGAATTAGGACCAATAACCTAATCTGCCCGGGTAGTCTGCAGTATGTAAGGGCATTATCGTTTATTTAACCTGTCCCCCATTGGACATGCAGGATTTTTACAGGTGTTCATTACTAATACGTTCTTTGCACAGTAGATTGCTGGTTACTATTATGAATTGCATGTTTGGATATTGACAATTTCTACAGTAGTTATAAAAAATTTTTTTCATCACACTCAGCTCCTTAGATCGTTCGAGGTGCCACAAACTCACCTCTTGGAGGGAATGTTGAAATGGCATCTTTTGGGCCTTGGGTCTATAGAGAATATCTCTGCTGTGGAGCAATAGTCAGTGCAACTACATTCAGCTCCAGAGCCCCAAATTCTGGGAGGGTATGTCCTCGGTCCTCAGAACTGACACCGGGTTACCCAGTCACTCCCAAGTCTACTTGGAACCAATTTTACGTGTTGGGGGTTATTAAACACATAGACCCCACTAACGCAAAGTTTCAGCATTTTCTTGAGGGAGAGTATGCCAATGGACTGAAGAGCAAGATTGATTGAATCAGGATGTGTGATCTTGGGCAAGGTAATCTCAGTTTTCTTGTCTAAAATGACAGGTGGGATTAGGTGGTTTTATATTGTTAGAATTTTAGTTACAAATGTTAGAAACCCAATTCAAGATGGCTTAAGCCAAAAGCAGGATTTATTAGTTCCTAGAGCAAAAAAAGGATACTAGAGAAGAGTTCACAGAATCAAAGAAAAGCTGCAGGAACCAAGACTTTGGGAATCAGAACCAAGATTTAATGCCCAGGATTCTCTGCCCATCCCTAATTTCTGCTACTCTTTCCACGGCATTCTCTGCAGACTGGCTTTCTTCAAACGCTGGGAAAGGTGACGTTCCCCTGGCTTTTACATCTTTTCTGTACCCTGCCTCTGCATTTGGGCCACTACCACTCTGAACTGAGACGCAAACGGACCCTGATTAGAACAGTTTGAGTCACACAACCAAACTTTGCACCAATTGTGTAAATGGGTACTATGATTAGACTGACCTAGACCTACATTATAAGGCCATCTCTGTGGCCAGGAATTGGGTACGGGAGTCATGGAAAAACAATTGACCAGGAAACAGAAAGAAAGGGCACCAACCAGGGAAATTTGCAAGAAAAATAAACAATGGCCACCACAGTCCACTGATGTTCTTGGTTATAATGTGAGTTATTCTCAGATATGAGTTACTCAGTTCTCAAAAGTTCAATAAAAGCTTACAGAAAACCAAATGCGTCATTGATTATTATGAGAAAATTAGTAATCTTAATTTTTCTGAATTTGTAGGCATTTGTGTTGACATTTTTTCTTTGCAGCTTTTTTTTTTTTTTTGGCAGCTGTTTTAATTAATTGCAATGTGATCTAGTCAGGTCTTGGTCTGCCTGGGTTAAAACACAGATAGGAAAAAGCTGAGAAAAAATAAAATGAAAGCCAGCATCCTGGTAATGACATTATCTTTAAAATGATGTGGAAACCTAAGGCCCTGATCATTTAGCCATTAGATCCCCTGGCACCATTACAACCCAAACTGTGTTAAGTTGACATTTTGATGTAGCTCCAGTTTGAGTAATTCGTTTTCTTCAATTCCCAAGGAAGTTTAAGCTATGTTACATAGAGGCGTCTTTCAACCTTAAAATAAAATGTGTGCTTGTCCTAAAGCTCAAAGAGTTTGTCATCCTGAATGTTCTTAAATCTGTCCAACATAACTGGATGCCTTAAAATTTTTTTTTCTATTCCTTTAAAACATTAACGGACCAACGATTATTTTTTTTAAGCCTAAATGGAAAGATGTATATATATTTTTTTGACATGGTAGAAAAAGTCTTGACTTCTTCGATATTTTTTTAAACTTGAAGAATTAGAGTTACTAAATTTAAGTGAATATTAAGTTTGTCTTTTTACATGGGATAGACGTGTACGAATACAGTCACGTCAGTGAATGTAGGAACGCGCTGATGGTGCATAGAGAATAACTTTTCTCTTAAAAATTAGTCGTCAATAGGCAATTTGCATTCCAAAAACTACTAGAAAACGTATGAAGCAAGCATAAACTTTATTTTCTCTGTACTTTGAAGTCTTATTCTTCTTGATACTGGATCCCAAGGTCACCATGTGGCGTACTTCTTCTTAGAACGACCTAAACTTGTTTTAACTTATTTCAGACATCTTTTCAAGGCAATATCTCTTTAACTTCAGCGTGAACAAGAATCGCTTGGGAGCACTTTTAAAAATGCAGATTTTGGGGTTTATCACAAATGTACTGAATCAGAATATCTGAGGTGGGGCCAAAAAATCTGCATATTTAATAAGGTCATCTGTCACTAACACGGAAAAATACTGTTCTGTGCAACTTAGAGAGAGTCATTTTGAGTATTTTAATAGGAAAAACATCCAAAATAGCAGTACTGATATAAAATACAATGCATTATACCATATTTACAGTTCTAACCTTTTGAGTATTTAAAAATAATACTCTATTATCAGCAGTTCTCAAACTTGGCTGCACGTTAGAATTGACTGTGTAAATGTTAAAATTCCCTATGCTGAAGCCACATCCCAGATCAATTAAATCAGAATTCTGGGGTGGAATCCAAACATCAATTTTTTTTTGGGGGGGGCAGGGGATATTTTTCTACCTTTACTTTTTTGGCGAGGGGTAAGAATGCTTAAGATCTATTCTTTTGGCCATTTCCAATTATTCAGTATAGTATTATCATAGTCTCCATGCTATCATACATTGCATCCTCAGAATTTATTCATCTTACAACTGAAAGCTTTAAACATGTTAACCTTTCTCCTTTTCCCTCAACTCCCACCCCCTGGCAAACACCATCGTACACTCTGTTTCTATGAGTTTGAATTATTTTTCTTTCAGATTCCACATCTCGGTGATATTCCAATGCCAAGGGTCCACAGACACCAGCTGCTTCCCATCTCCTGAAAATGCTCCTCTGCTGCACAGCTACTGAGAGCACTGTGCTCTGCTTGGACACCAACTTTCTGTGTCACAATCAGGGATCTGTCCCCGGCACAGACGTCAACCTAATATGGGGCTCAGTGTGAGTACCCATTCTTAGGTATCCAACACCGAAATACATCTCCTTATATATTTTGCCCAGTTTTATGTAGATTTACAATGTGAGTGCTTCTCCTATACCAGGTATGTAAGTGGGAGCGGATTTTCTTCTAGGGAAAAAAAAAAAAAATCCAGAAACAGTGAGTAAACTATCATAGTTTTTCTTTCCAGAGAGAATTCACTTTTATTTCTAGCAGATCACCTTAACCAATTGAGAATATACCATGTTCCCACTTGGATTTCTCTTTTTATTAGTCACAAGACTCTAATAAATACCTCTGATGAGAGGTATTCTCTTTCAGGCTCAATGTGTTTGCAGATTTTTATGGGTACCAACAGAAGTCGGGGTTTGTCCACACCTAAACTCTGATTTTTGCCTCCAAATCTTCCCAGGAATTGGGAAATTCCCCCTGGTCCTGTGACTCTTGACTAGAGGCACAGAACAATAATCCAAATGGCAGCTGAGCCAACTCAAGCTGACATTCACTCTTTGGGAAGGCTGGTGTGTTTGTTTCACCGTGCACCGCAGATTTATGCTCTCAGAGGTTCCAAGCGGGATTTTTGACTCTTTTATGGTAGGTATTTTTACCTTACAATAGTTTTTATGTAGTCAAGTATATCTTTTACTTTTAGATTTGTAGGTTTTATGCACTTGCCGGGATACGAAAAACAAGCATTCGTATTTTATTCTAGAAGGTACACAGCTTTATTTACTTTAGATTTCCGTCTTTAATTCATCTGTAATTTATTTGGAGGTGAGAAGTACAAATCCAGCTTGTTCTTCAATCTAAATGGCAAACCAGTTGTTATAATACCACATAGAGAATAATCATTCCCTCTCTTCTCAACTAATTTGAAATGCTACTAAATTCCTGAATATTTGGAGGGGTCTAGTTTTGGGTTCTCTATTATGATTCATATTAATAAAACTGTTCAATAAATGATAACACATGTTTGTTTTTCTTTTTAAATAAACCTTGCGTGATTACTAGTTTTCTTCTACCTTACAAGGACCTGAGGTCCATTTGAATTTATTCTAACATTTGTAAGACTGTGAACATGGCACCTCGTCATCTCTCCTTTTTCCTGGCAGTATTCAAATCAGCAAATGGCTCAAAGATAAATGTAGCATTGAATGTCAGGCTCAGGCTTTATGCAGAGATATTGACCCCTCCGCATATTTTGGTTGCCTTGGTAACTCTTCAATGCCTTCAAACAGATTTTTAATATGTATATTACTTGATTTTCCTACTTGTTTTCAGTAGGTTGATTGGTCTGTTTGAAGCTAATTTAAAGTAGCCCCAAACATATGTTGGGACGTCTAACCCCTCCTTCTAAAGTCCTAAGAATTTAAAGTACACTCCTTAGTTGGCCTAAGAGAAATTCTAGGTAAGCCAGAATTTTTTTTAAACAAAGAAGAAAAAGAAAAATCCCTTTTAATGTTTCAAATGCTTCTGAAATTGAACCAACCTTTCAGAATTAATTTAAATATTTTTGAAATTGCTGGTGTGCTTTATAGAAAGTAAGAGTGGTAAATTAATACAGGACCTGGAAGATGTTTTTGAATGCCAAGATTCGGTCTTAACAGACCTCTTTCACCCATCTTCTTCGGATTTTAGGGCATCAGTCAAATGGGCAAGGATCAGAGATGCAGATTTTGATAGGGAAACCTGACAGTAATGGAAATAACTCTAAATCATTTCTCACAAAGGTTTATTGCCGTGGATTGTATGAACCTCTTCCTTTGCCCATTCTGAGTTATCTGTGGAAGTTCTGGAGGCTAGGTGTCCAAGCGAAGCAACAGTAAGATTGGTTTCTTCTGAGATCTCTCTCCCTGGCTTGCCCAGGCATCAGTGTATTTTCAGGTTCCCCAGGTGATGACAATGTGTAGCCAAGGTAAAAAAGTATTGCTCTAGATAGATTTATAGGCATGGAAAGCATCTTGAAGCACTGATTTTTCCAGTAATAGTTAAATATTTGGAGCAAAGAACTTCAAGAGAACAAAATTCTAAAACTCACACTTAAATGTACATAAAGGTATTTTTAAGGGCACCTGACACTCTTGGGCGTCAGAGGCAAAGGACCGTCACTCTCGTTATCCACAATCATACCACTCAGGGGAAAACTGAAGAGAGAATGCCATACAGTTGACAACTTTTACAGGCAAAGAAAAAGAGGACTGTTGCATGGTCTTCCATTCTCAGAGGTCATAATACTTCCAAAACATTAAAGAGGTTGAGTGAAGTCAAAAGGAGGAGGACATTTCTCTTTGTTCCCTGTTCCATGGTGACATGGTCCCCTCTTGTTTAAGACTGATAAAATAACAACACTAGGTTTATAATCTACTCATTAAACTAGGTTTATAATCTACTCATCTCACAGCCATTCATTGATCACCTACAGACTCTAAGCATCAGGCTAGGAGTGGCGTATGTACCAAGATGGAAAACACCCTTGGCTCAAAGGTTACGGAATGTAAGCTACAGGAGAACTCTTCATGGCCAGCCAGGGGACTCCTCCACATTCACAACTGGGATCTTCACCAACCAACTCAAAGAACCAACGGTCTGCTCTTATTCTATGGAGACTCAGATTTTGTGGCACCTATAGTGTAGGTCACAGAGCTCAAGATAGAGGTCTCCTCCCCATGAGATGACACACACATAAAGTATCTCTGTGGTTAACAAGTTATGGCTGTGTATGCCCCAAACTGTAACAATCTAACTTAGGATAAAGATACAAGATAAAAATATAAAAATGTTCAACTCCGGAAGATGACAATGTAGCACAGCTTTAAATGCAATAAGGTGAGGGAAATAGTTTGCAAAACAGCTTTGCGAGGGGGAAGAAAAGTCATTTGTGAAAGCTCAGTACTTAGCATCTACAGATGGTGAGAGCTAACAAATAAATCAATTAAAGAATGCAAAGTGTGAACAGAAACATAAATGTGAATTAAAACCATGCAAACTTGAAGTTATGTATGAAGTATTTAAACCACTGGCACTAAAATTTTAAATTGAATTCTCTCATGAAACAGAAAACTGGCATAATTGTCTGAGTACAGGGTGGTTGGAGAATTACAGCTGGTGGGGGAAAAAAATAAATGTGTTTCTGTGTTTTGAAGAGACAGTAAAAGCATGACAGATGAACAGAAAGGGCTTGGCAAGATAGCGACAATAGTCCAGGTGAGAAATAACTAAAGCATAAAACAGTTGTAGCAGCTGAACTTGAATTAAGTAGTCTCAAGTTTGTTTCCTATGATGTTCACCTTGATGGACTCCATGGTACTCGTTCTTGCCAATCCATGAAAGCTTGCAGCAATACGGTCTGTTGACTGAGTGAGGTCAGAGAGTTTGGGGCATTTCTTAGAGCTGCTAGCCTGTGTTTTGAGTGTCTTTTTTTCCCCAGGCCTGTGCAGGATTTCTGTACAATATTGGGTTATTTATTTCCTTGTTTACAACACTCTCTATATTTGTGGGTGAGGAGGATGGGAGTGGGTAGAGAAGGGTATTCTCTTTCAGATGGAGATTGTAATATTTCAGCCTTTAGAGAACTCTCACCCTCTTCCATGACTGAGTCCTAAATATTGAGCAAAAGGGTGGACCCGAGAGCCAAACTGCCTACAGCCCAGCTCGGCTGCTTCCCAGGGGCTCCCTGGGGCACATATTTCCACTTGCTTATGTCTTGGTTTTCACCTCTGTAAAAGGGACAAATGGTTATGTTCTCAGATGGATTTCATTTTTTAAGCAGCTCTGAAAACAGGCAAGTTTATATTTACAATACTTAAAATCTACCATTGCCTTACCTAACAAACAACTCAATCATGTGCACAGATGAAAGGAGATAAGGGTTTAGTACTGTGTCCCCACAGAGAAAGGAAAAGGATATAGAAATGTCAGATAGCATTGTCTCTGCTTGGAGTTGAATCCAAAATAAAGATTGAAAAATAAATTCATCATCATGTATTTCTCCCTTTCCACAAGCCAGCTCTTCCTCCAGCTGCCTTCGGCAAAGCTGCACTAATGTTTCCTCACGCTCACAGTGGAATTTCAAAAACTCAATTAGAGACATCACACTGCCACTTTCTCCATCAGCAAAGCCCTAACTCCTCACCCTACCCAGAGTCTTTTAGAGCCCACCTGTTTCATTCTATCACTTTTGTCCTATTCGTCTCCAATTTCTGGCTTTTTTTAAAAAAATCAAAGTTTATTGGAGTGACAATTGTTAGTAAAGTTACACAAGTTTCAGGTGTACAATTCTGTATTACATCATCTATATATCACATTGTGTGTTCACCACCCAGAGTCAGTTCTCCTTCCATCACCATATACTTGATCCCTTTTACCCTCATCTACCACCCCCCGCCCCCCTTACCCTCTGGTAACCACTGAACTACTGTCTGTGTCTTGTATTCTAAATGCTAACCTCCCTGAGACACACCAGCTAACTACCCTGGGCATCCTTCAGAATGCTCTACTTCTAGCCCGTTGATCTGGTAAGTTGGCAAATCCAACATTAGCATAGCCTCTTCCTCAACCTGGATGCCCTGTCTTCCTTCTGTCTGGTGGAATCCTTAACCATGCTTCCAGGCTCATCTAAAACCCCACTGCTGCCCCTGGCATCTTTCCACACTGATTTCCACCGTCTCTGAACTCCGGGGACTCGTAGCTCCAGCCAACCCTGCCTTCTGCCCTTATGTCCTGGTTTCAAGTGTGTGCTCTGTCTGCCTAAGGAGATGGAAAGCTCCCAGGGATCAGGATGGAGTCTCCCTCCTCCCTCACCGAGCACAATGCTATAACCATCGCAGATATTCAATCAAGAGTGGTTGAGCTTGCTTGAATCAAATAATTTCAGTTCATAAGTTCCCACTTACTAGGAAGTGATCTTCTTACTTTGTACACTCCCTTAAGCAGTTATGTCATTTTTTAATTATACTTGATGTACAAAATAATACTTTTAAGGTCAAAACATTTTATATGTTAATGAATAAATATATAGTAAGGAATGCATTTTATTTGGCTCCCATAAAATTAAAGATAAACAGTAATCTTAGAATAAGTAGTTTCTATACTATGATATCAAGAGAAGTTCAAATTCGTTTATTGAGGGCCTTCTATGCACAGATACTATGTAGGGGAATACTTCGCATACATTAAATAATGAAATCATTACAACAATCATATGAAATACGAGGTCTGCCAATTAAGTTCGTGAACTTGTTGCAAAAACGCTACTAACATTTTTTGATATCAGAGGGATTATTCATTATGAATTTTTACCAACTGGACAGTTAACCAAGTTTACTATTTGGAAGTATTTGAAAAGGCTGCATGAAAAAAAGTAGACAACCTGAACTTTTCGCCAACAATTCACGACTTTTGCATCACAACAATGCACCAGCTCACAGGGCACTGGCTGTGAGGGAATTTTTAGACAGTAAACAAATCACTGTATTGGAACACTTTCCCTTCTCACCTGATGGGGCCCCCAATGACTTCTTTCTTTACTGCAAAAAAAGGAAATATTGAAAAGAACACATTTTGATGACATTCAGGACATCAAGTGTAATATGATGACGGCTCTGATGGCCATTCCAGAAAAAGAGTTCCAGAATTGCTTTGATGGGTGGAGTAGGTGCTGGCATCAGTGCATAGCTTCCCAAGGGGAGTACTTTGAAGGTGACTGTAGTGATATTCAGCAAGGAGATTTACAGCACTTTTTCTAGGATGAGTTCGCATACCTAATAGTCCGATCTCTAGATATTGTTTTTCCCTTTTCACAGATCAGAAACCTTAAGTATCAGGTTGGTGCAAAAGTAGTTGCAGTTTAAAAGGTTAAAAAGTGTGAAAACCACAATTACTTTTGCACCATCCTAATACATTCCAGGAAAGGGGTGAGTACTGAAAGCAAAGACTATATTTTTCCTTCGTGAAGAAATCATAGAGAATCAATAAAAATAACAGATTTTGTGTGCCAGGCCCTTTCCTACAGGTAATAACTCATTTAATCCGCATAAGTTCATGAAATAAAAAATATTATTGCTCCCACTTTACAGACCAGGAAACGGAAGGGAGCCCAGAGAGGTTAAATCACTTGCCCAAGGCCTCTGAGCTACAAAGTAGCTGAACGTGGTTCAGTTCTCAGTCTGTTTCATTATTCACCAGTATCCTGACTAGAGGAGTCAAAAACATGGGTATGACATAGACAGATGTGTGTGCTGTTAAAATACTAATGCCTTTGGAAGAGGTACACTCTTCAGACCTTAAACTCCTCCGAGCAATCAGAGGAACCCTTACCCTAAAAAAAATGAAATGAAACGTGACAGCAGTATTTATCCAGCACTTAGCTGGGGCCTGGTTGGTCCAAGTGCTTGGGAAATGCTAAGTACACCTGTCACCCTCACCACTATTTTCCCTTCTGGTGTAATGGGGCGACCGGCACCACTAAAACCATGGCTCCTCAGAAAATAAGAAAGATATTCTGCTTGTTTTCTTGTGTTGGGGTTTTTTTTGTTTTTTGTTTTTTTTGGTGTTTTTGGTGTTTTGGTTTATTTGCTTGCTTGCTTTTGTCACAGACGCAGATACAGAACTCCTCATCTTATTTTCTCCTTCTGCAGTGTCATCGAGAACTTTTCTGAACAGGTCAGGTCATGTAAAGGGGAAAGAACATAATATCTGAAGATAGAGAGCTAACGTCATCTTCCTTCATGTTTCCTGCCGCCAGATCACCTTTGCACTTTCTTTCATCAGTTTTCCTCGTCTCCCGTTCCATACAGAGGGTGCCAAAAAATGTACACACATTTTAAGAAAGGAAAATTGTATTAAAATGGTAATACTCAATATATACTGATAACAAAAGATGAATGAACACAAGACACAAGTCATGTGTATACATTTTTTTGCCTCCCCTGCCCTCCCCCGCATACTTGCTCAGATGCCACCAGGCAAACTCAAGGCGTTTCCATATGAGGGCTCTAAATGCCTCTAGTAAATCAAACAAAGCAATCCCCTGGCTGAGCACAGCGCCTCTTGGTGTGAGATGTGGCCTGCTGGGTAAAAATCCAGCAAGACCTGTGCTCCAAGGGCTCTCAGCAGCCTGTGCAATGCTTTCCCAAGCCAGGGTTGGCAACAGAGCACAAAAGTTAGAAGGGATTTTGCCTCCTGTAGGGAACGGCCTGCCTTCCTCACCAGGGCAGGACTTTCTGGAGGAAACTGCTGATGAAACAGCAGCTGCTGGGAGCAGATGGAGAGCTGACTAGGGAGGGGGCTTGCAGGCCACACATCTTTCAAGGTGAATGGAGCATTCGGAACATCAGCAGGACGGGAATATTTCCTGCTATAGGAATAGTTCCTGGCACATAATAGGCGTTCAATAAATATGTCTTGAAGAAATGAGTGACTCACAAGGAGATATAAGGAATTTATAAAAATAATGCATAACATTTATTGACTTCTATGCCATGTGGTTTATATCCACGATCTTACCTAACCCTTACAGACACTACTATGAGGTGAGTTTTATTAAGACCCTTGTTTTACAAGTGAGGAAACTGAGGTGAAATAACTTGCTCCTGGGACATACAGCTAGTGGCTTCACTGCCACTCATGAAAGAACAGTTGTGCTTGACTAGGTATATTCCAGAATGTTCTGGAAAGTAAATATTGAGTCCCTGCCTCCAGGAGTTCACACTACTTATGACACTGTATTTTGAGCAATGTTTGGGTTCTGGATGTAGTGAGATCTTACAATCATATGATCTCAGTCTGCCTGACAAATGTGGGTATATGTACCAGGCCTCTCTTCCCCGGCATCATGCCCAGTCCAGTACCAGCCTATGCCAGACCTGCCATCACAGCCACTTTACCAGAGAAATGGGTCTCTGCATCCTGAAGTGCAGTGTACTGCACAAAAGTAGATAAGAGGAAAATACAAGAAGTTGTCAATTCTACCCCTCTGGATAATTTCCTGGTGAGGAAGGGCCATTTTGTATACTTTCTTGAGAACGAAGGAAGATACAAGAGTACTTAGCTCATACCCTGTAGCGCTAAGACTCAGCTGCTTTCTGTCCCTTTAGAATTGGAAGAGACCAATGTCTTTTCAATTCCACTCGAAGACAGAGAGGAGTTTGCAGGAGCCATTGTTGGCCTGACAATGGAAGATGGTTTTCAGAGATGAGTTGATTACTTTCTAAGAAGCAGAAAAATAAAGCTGATTTCAGCAACCACCCAAGAGTCTGTGAGGGCAGCCACTTCTGAAGGGACAAAGAGAAGGGAAACAAAGAAGAGACAGCTTTACCAGCCAGCGCATTTCCCCAATTTGGGGAGAAAATGGGTTTCACAATATTTTCATATTAGATCAAATGAGCATCCTGTCCAAGGTTCTGGGGAAGCCTGTGGTCTGCTGAAGCTCATAAAAGCTTGGAAAATGGTACCAGGAAAATCTGATGCAATGAGGCTTAAACCAGCCCAGACAGATATAGAGAGAGTTCCTAAATGGAGCACAATTGTAAGTAAACAGATGCTTTTCTGAGCCTTAAACTCTACCCTGATAAACCTCCCTTCCCCAGAGAAAGGGAAAAATCGTCGGCTCCCTAACAAAGCACTGAACAAGATGGTAGGAGGAAAAAATATATATAAATGTAGGTTATGTATAAAAACATATAAGTGTGTTATTATACACACATGATATTTATATATAAAGTAATGATGTAGAACACTACATTAAAAAATTCATCTAATAGCTGTGGCAATATTCACATTCAGCCAACAGTCGTGCTTCACACTCCCGATTTTTTTTTCCACATTTAACTAAAATATATTGAGTACCTACTTTAAGGCAGCATTATGTCAGGTGACCTACACAGATCCAATTATTTAATTATCCCAAACTCTCTGTTCTAGGTGGTGTTAGCATCACTTTTTAGATGAGCATGTTTAGACTTAGAGAGATTACGTAACTTGTGTATTCGTTACGATTCTTTGAAGGGCAAGTAACAGAACACTTAAAAATGGATTAAGCAAAAACTGTATAAGTTATTACCCAGAACAAGGAACCTGGAAGTCTAGGTCGGCTACAGTTCCAGACATCACTTTTTTACACCATCGAGGTCACAAACAAGACAGAGGGAGTTGGGACTTTTCTTGCAGTAGCTTCCCTTTTCATCAGGAAAATACAATTTTACTCAGGGCTCCTTGACAGGCTTCTCATTAAACCCAGTTTGGCAGAAATGGATCCCATGGACACCGGTAGCCATAAGGGACACTGGCCAAGTAAGTAGATGGCATTTTAGCCACTGTCATCAGAAGCTGGCTTTGCCAGGAAGGAAGAGAACAGTAACGGGGCCAACATCCACAATGTCTGACACACAAATGTTTGAGGTTGAAAGCTTCTCTCATTTTGGAGAGCATGTACCTTTCACCCCGCAGCATGCAATAGACACAGAGAAGCCCTTCTCCAGGTGGTCGCAGCCCACAATGTCTAATATCAGTGCCCTGTTCTTAAAGGAGCAGGTGAAAGGCTGCCAAGAAGGCTGTTGGTGGCTGTGGAACTGAGATATTCCTTTTCAAGCATGGGAATTCTGACTCCCTTTCCCGTGTGTCATTTGAGTTTGAGGGTTCTAGGGAGCCAAGAAGACTTCCCCTGAGCCACAGAAAGTCATCCAGGACTTGCCTGAGTCGAACCCTCACCCCTGGGGTCTAGAGAGGGGTGTGGATCTGAGAAGTGCATCTCATACCTGGCTAGACTCAGATCTGTCACTAAGTTAAGACACTTGCCAGACTTTTAAATGTCCTTTTGTCCTGTACCCATTGCCATGTATGAAACTTCTCTAACATTCTGATATTGGGTTTGTTGGTTTCTCTCTGAGTGGTCCGGAGGTGGTCTCGTACCATACCACATCTTTAGTGGATGCTATCAGTTGCATATTGGAAATTCTATGCAATAATTATAAAATTGTATTGGAATTATTTGCAATACTTTGACCTGTAGGAACATATAAATATATGAATAATGTGAATTTAAAATTTTTATTTGTTTGCACAGTTGCCACTCCCCCAAAGCCCCGAAGAAACAAAGCATCACATGTAGACTTTTTGTGTGTCTAAACACGTGCACACACACACACAGACATGTAACCCTACTTGGGTACTCCATGACGACACAGAGAAAAGAGAGAAGGCATAATCCTTATTCTCAAAATTCTGCAGATAAGAAGCAAAAAGGGCATATATAGACAGAAAATGCAGAACAGGCTTTTGAATTTTGACTTTTGAAATTTTGACTCTACAACTCAGTTGTACCTTGACATTCTATACGTTATATCATCTCATTAAGCCTCAGTCTCTCACTTGAGAATGGGGACAATAATACCCACTCTGCAAGACTGGTGTGGGATTTAGAGAAAAAGCCAATGAAACCTGTAGCACAATGCTTAACAACGCCCCCCCCCCCAACACTAAAGACACTCTGTCATTGTTGAGACAGTGGGAGGAGAGATATATGATTTCACAAACAAGGTTGGCTTTCTGGGGAACCTTCAAGTGGTACATCTAAAAGAGGGACATCAGGCAGAACCCCTAATTTCAATGGATGTCCCGGGTCATCCCAAGTCCCACAAGGCCTCTGTGCACAATTGATTTATCATGTCTGTGATGGGCAATAAATTTGTCATGTCTGTAATCATATCCAGTAAAACAGATTTCAGGGTCAGCTTTTGCTAACGATCCCCATTTTCAGTCACCCACTCAGGCAGGGAATTTGCCCTTTGATTTGGTCTCTAGGCAAAAGAAGCCTTTCCTCTCATCCCAGTTACTCCATTCCTGAGGAACAACACTGTGGGACTGGTTGGCCAAATACCAGGACAATTGTTCTCCTGTTTGGAGCTCTCTGTCTCCATTTTCCCTGGTGCTCCGTAGAATGTGGTTTTTCAAGCTCTTGGCATAGTAAGTTTTGAGGCTTTGGCTAGTGTTCAACAGAAAGGAGCAAAGTGAGTCAACGTACTCCGACTCTAGGCTGAGGTTCTCAAGGTGTGGTTCATGGAGAAGCATCGACAGCCTTACTTAAGAGGTTGTTAGAAACAGCATATCTGGGTACTATGCCCAGAGCCTACCGAACCAGAACCTGCATTTTAGCAAAATCCACAGATGATTCATATGGACATTTTGAGGAGCTCAGGTCTGGAATTTGACTTCATTTAGGTCAAGAAGCCTTCCAACCTCGTCCAACCCAGCGATCTGGAGCACTACACTGAGATTTGGTATAATTTTGCAGTTGGTTAAAAATTATGTTATTCATTTGTGTAGCGTTACCATTGTTCCCTGCACTAAAACTTCCCTCTGGAACGACTTCGTGAGGCACTGTCTGTGGTGAGCTGGAGCCAGCGGGGACAGGCTCCTAAGAGCCAATTCTTCAGATCCCTTCCCAACTTTGCATGCAGTGATGACACATGGGTGGCAAGAAGTCGGCCATGGTAGGAGTATTTGCACCACAGAAATAGGAAAACACTACAAATCGGAGTATTTCCCCCCAGAGAACTATCTTACAGCACACCATAGATACCTGCCCTAATTCAGACGCGCTCTCTCCGTGGGTCGATACCATCATTCAAGCTTCTCATTCCCATTGTCACTTTCAACACACTCTAATTCTTTTCGTAGCAAATTAAGTGCATTTCTTTTCCTCTCTAGTTCAGTAGAAATGGAGAGCCATCAGTTACTATCTACCTAACAGCATCTCATTGAAATGCTACAGCTCTACGATTTTAATAGACATAAAAATGATCTGGGGTATCTGTTAAAAGTGCTTTTTTCATGGCTTTACTCCCTGTATTTTTTATTTAGTAGCTTTATAATCATACCTGGGATTCTGCATTTTAAAAATGCACTCCCAGTAATTGTAATGCAGGTGGTCTTTAGACAACACCCTGAGAATCATTCAATTCTGAGGCACTGCCCCAGGGAAGCCATTCACTGCCTTCACCTAGGAGAGGTGAGTCCTGCCACCTCTACCACTGCTCACTCCCCATGCCCTGTGTCGCCCTAGAGAAATGAAACTCTACTAATCAACCACCTCAACTTGGAACTCAGTTGTGTGTCACCAAACTGAGAAGCTTATAGTAGCCACCTGTTCAGATCGCAAGGAATGGATAAGTACTGTGTTTTCCAAACCTCTGGATTCATCCTCTGAAAATCAGGACCCCACTGGAAAGCTGCAGGTGGCCAGCTACCCAAAGATATGATCTCCAACTGAAATCAGCAACGAATTCGCAGAGCCTTTGGCTCAGGTCTCCCAAGCATATCATTATTCTAATGGATTTGGGAAATTACATGTTCCCTAATAATAACCCATGAAAAGAATGCACAAATAGATGAACAGAGAGAAGTGACTTGCCACAGGCCCTTTTGAGGAGTTGGTGACTGAGTCAGCTCAGCCGTTATTAGCTGACAGAATTAGATTTAGTCTTCTGGGCCTCACTGAATAAAAATCAGAGAATTTTCCATTAAAATGTATATTCTGGGCTTCTGAAAAAGTCAGAAGGTCTGACTGTGAATGGGCCTACATTCCTATGTGGCAAGCTGAGTTATGGTAGCTGTTTTTGAAAGAGGCATGAATTCTCATTCCCAGGAGCTCTCATCACTCCCACTTTGCGTGTTTCCCTTCGTGGCCTTGTCCACGCAAGTATAGTAGCTGAGTCTGCAACCTCTGTGAAGTTTCACTGCCTTCCCTGCTTCTCTTTTCCCCTTCTTTCCAAACTCTTCCCAAAAGCACATAGCATAATATCCCTGGGAATTCTCTTTCTTGTTTTCTGCTGCAAACTGGCCTAAGCTAATCTCATCACAATTATTGGAGTGTTTTTGTTATCGATAACCATGGAAAGAAGAGGCAGATGAAGTCTGTAATCGAACTCAACCTTTGACATGCCCATGAGTTGTCTGGGATTGTATTAAAACATGGATTTTGATTCAGGAGTTCTGGGGTGCGTCCGATTCTGTATTGCTAAAATCCCAGGTAATACCTGTGCTGTTGGTCAGGTACACCACATTTTGAGTAGTAAAGGTCTTAGTTACTGCCCCCAAAACTTGGCTCCCAGGTTCTCTCAGAAACAGGCCTCAAAGCAAAGTCGGGCACTCATTAACATTTAGTAAATGTCGCAAAGGAACCAAATAGCCGTACAACCCACTCTATAAACGGAATGAAGTCCCAGATCTTCTCCCTCTTCATTGTTCGGGCCATACCAACCAGAGTGACAGGGCTCTGAAAGTATAGATTCTGTTCACCTCAGCGTGAATCAGGCAACCTCAGAATCAGCTAATACATGAAGCACAGTTTCAGAACCAAGTCGCGCGCCACGACAAAGGGTACAGACTGCTCGGTTCCCTGGATTGTTATGCTCTATGCAAGCACAGGAAGAGTTTCTATCATATTTACAATATTTCTAGAATCCACATGTTTTGAATCACAGCAATTTCATTCATGCAAACCTGTTCATAACAACACACTACTATGTAAACGTCGGGTATCAGCTGGAGGCAAAGACAGCTGGATGCTTGTAGGAACTGTCCTGGTGGTGTGTACCTCAATTAGGGCAATTAGCAGTACCGACTCTCAGCATACTATTTTTGGGGATACAAATTACAGACTACACAACACACCCTTTAAAAAGAAATGGGTGTGCAAACTGGTCCTAATCTGAAGTAAGAAGGATTAATTTTGCATTAGAGAGAGAGTCAGCAATTATGAAGGAGGCGGGAGGAAACAGCTCCTCCCCCTGGGGCACAGAACTTTCCAGAGCCCGCCTCCTAAGACCTGAGTGTTCCCCCAGCCAAAGTCCTTGTATCCTTGGCACAATCATTTTTCCAACATACTTCTATTTGGACCCTTTGTCTGTAATGTCTTCCCCTCAACAAGCTCTCATCTCACCTCATGAGAAAATAAGAGGCAGAAGCAATCCAAGAATTCACCAAAGCCAGTGGGTTTCCAACCTTAGCCTTGACGCCCCTTTTCAGATCTAATATCACTCTGTCACGCAACCCCATAATTCACGTAAGAAAGAGAGCTGTTCTGGATAAGGCAGGGGTGGATGTGATGAACGATGAGAAACCACCTTTGCCCACCCACCCTGCCCGTTCATACCTTTGTCGTTGAATATGCTTCCAAAGGATTCTGTTTAAAAACACTAACCTGATCCGAAGTCATTCTTCCATCACCGGTTGTACAGATCAGGAAACTGAGTCCTTAAAGGGATGAGCAATTTGCCCCAGTTCACACAGACAGATGCGGCACAACTCAAACTCTCTGTTGTGGGCTGGGTCACAGGACACAGGCTTGGAGGGAGTGAGGTGAAGGCTCACGCTCTTCTCCTGAGACAGAGGAAGCCGGTCAGAGCTCAGTGGGAGAACACAAGTGAGATTCCCGGCCTGCACCGCTCATCTCCAGGTCATGGCTCAGTTTTGTCTTTCTGGGTCTCAGACTCATCTCCCCAGCTCTTAAAGAAAACTTCTTTCTCTGCGGTCCCTGGTGTCACCTGAAAACAAAAATTAGG
Organism: Rhinolophus hipposideros; assembly: GCF_964194185.1. NCBI lineage: Eukaryota > Metazoa > Chordata > Mammalia > Chiroptera > Rhinolophidae > Rhinolophus > Rhinolophus hipposideros. The sequence goes on along the minus strand of NC_138059.1, from coordinate 17,022,524 downwards.
ATTTTTTTCACTCTTAGTGATGCCATTCCAGCACTTTAAAACCTACTGCCAGCCAGACACGCAGTAACTTGTCATGGTGAAGATGACGTGACTGCTCCTCAAAAAGTACAGCATTTTCTGACTTTCCTCGTCTGAGTTACAGCATTTCATCTTACCAGTTACAGCCCACTAGCTGATACTGTATCCGATACCTTGTTCATCCCATTTGCCTAGAGCTTCAGTTTTTCTCTTGGTATCCACTTCCCACTCCATTTTTACACCTTACCAGCCTTTCTGATGACCTATGGAAGGGTCTCATTCATACAAAAGCAGGCCTTCCCAAAGCACGCACTTACACTATAGGGTTAACCAGCACAGTGGTTATAATCAATGACAAATTCTCCCCATCATAAGAAGATAAAACTCTCGGGAAATAATTGCATGGTTCTGTCACTTACGGTGCGGGTATGTCCCCCCGAGGACTTTCTGTGGCTCTTCACCTTCTCTGCCCATGCTCCCCTCCTTCCTCCTCTTTCACAACACCCCTTCTCTTGCCCCTGTCTCCACCCACCTCCCTTCCGGGTGAGGGGTTATAAAAAGGTGTGTTCAGCCTTTGCATCACCTCTAAAGTATGAACATTGACCTTGCCTGGGTCACACTCCTTACCATCCCATAGTTTTTACCAAATCAAGTGGGTCTACAGCCTGTTCTTGGGATATAATAATAATAATACTAATAATAATAATTAATAATAACAACATGATGAGAATTAATGTTGCTAATGAGGAAAAAGAAGAAACACATAAGAAATCTGAGGAGGAAGAATTAGAAAAGAAAAAAGGGAAAGAAGGAATTAAAGACAAATAAGAGAATGATAGGCCGGTATCACTCATGATATGAATAACGAACACTGATTAACAAACTCTGTAGCAGGCACTATGGTGTGCATGCATTTACACTGAACTCGTACAAGAACCCTATTATTTCCTCTTATGTTATGAATGAGGCCATCTAGGTACATCCGGGTCCAACCAGCAAATAGAGAGCGAGGATGCAGTGCAAGACCTAGATGTGGGCAGCCTGATTCCAGGGTGTGGGCTCTGCAGACGTGGCGCCTGTGTTTCCGGGCTGAGAATGACGACAGTAGAGGTGTCCATGTGGTAGGACTGCACCCACTGGCCGCGGGGACGGTCAAAGGTCCAAGGATATCATGATACCACGGGTTCCTCCCCGTCAAGGGCACAGTATGGGGAGGATCCTGAGGTGTTAAGAGGCAACGTTGTTTCTCATCAACAATCTAGAGGATAGGTTTGTACACCAGGGAGTATAATGAGGAGGAGACAGCTATAGCCTGCCATGTGAGACTCTCCAAGTCGTTGTACTGATAGTTTCCTAGACATCTGCCTATTTCAGGAGGCACAAGCTAATTGTTTTCTTCTTACAATCACTTCCTACGTTCTGGAGTTTGTTTCATCTCAACTGCCATCTTACTGTTGTTGTGTTTCAGTCACCTGCTACTCACACGTGGCTTATCCACTTTGTGGACCATTTCTGGGAAGTTTTTAATACACGCCCTCCTCACTTAATGTCATCTATAGGTTCTTGGTAACTGTGACTTCAAGCAAAACGACATATAACAAAACCAGTTTTACCCTAGGCAAATTGATGATATTAACTAGAGTCCTTCCAGCTTATTTTTGGTCACAAAAACATCACCAAACTTCTAAATAAAGACTCCAAACACGTCTAATATTAAACACTGAAATAAATGTGAGCTACACATATGAGGTCTGACAATTAAGTTCATGAACTTGTTGCAACGATGTTGCTAACCTTTTTTGATACCAGAGGGATTATTCATTATGAATTTGTACCAACTGAACAAACAGTAACCAAGTTTACTATTTGGAAGTGCTGAAAAGGCTGCATGAAAAAGTTAGGAGACCTGAACTTTTCACAATTCATGGCTCTTCCATCACAACAATGGACCAGCTCACCCCGCACTGTCTGTGAGGGACTTTTTTAGCCAATAAACAAATAACTGTATTGGCACACCCTCCCTACTCACGTGATCTAGCCCCCAATGACTTCTTTCTTTATCTGAAGATAAAGGAAATATTGAAAGGAAGACATTTTGATAACATTCAGGACATCAAGGGTAATACAATGTCCTAGAATGATGGCCATTCCAGAAAAAGAGTTCCAAAATTGCTTTGAAGGGCAGACTAGGTACTAGCATTGGTGCATAGCTTCCCAAGGGGAGTACTTCGAAGGTGACCATCGCGATATTTAGCAGTGAGGTATGGAGCACTTCCTCTAAGATGAGTTTGCATACTTAATTGTCAGACCTCGTACATTTAAGAAAGATGAATAAAAACAAGTAAGGTACTGATTTTTCCTGCCCTCTGATTCCAGTTATGTGTCAGACACAGCCCAAGCCTATCCTGGAAGCTCAGGGTGCAAGGCAGGACCTACCCTGGACAGGACACCGTTCCATCTCAGGGCCCCTTGGACACCCCCACACTCACGCAGAGTAGGACAATGTAGACATGCCAATCAACCTAACTTGCATATCTTTGTGATATGGGAGGAAACCAAAATCCCCTGAGAAAATCCCATGCACACATGGGGAAAACCTGCAAACTCCACGCAGACAGTGCTGAGGAATCGATTTTCTTTTTTCCTCATCAACATTATAACAAAACAATGTTGAAAGAATCAACATTATTCGAGGAACTGCTGTATGGATGTGGCTTTCCCAGGCCAACCATTGGGCTCTTGCCTCCCTTTTCCATTACCCAGCCATGGACACAAATAATTTTTATAGTTGCTCTTTCTAAATGATTTTATCAGGCATTAGTCAAATGTCCCCTGCTTATTTTGAATTCTCTATGTCAATTCCTCCACATTCTCCATCCCACAGCCGAGAGGGGTTGATGGACAGCTATCCTTTTGTGTTTTAAAGCAGACCTCTATTGGGTAGGAATTATGTTTAAAATTTGAAAGCATGTAAACACAACCTCTTCTGCAAAGTACCCTCCTCTTTATTGTCTCCATTTCAGCACTGATGGACTGTTCCTTTGAGGACCAAAAATTCTGGCCTTCATCTGGGATGAAATGATTCTATCAAAATGATACCATCAGTGAGAAGTGAGATTTTTCATCTCAGCATACAAGTCAAGCTTCCTGCCATCTAAATCCTACATTCTCTGTTTCCTGCTGAGTCTGAGCTCATCTCCCACACTTCCCCCTTGTCTCTCTGCTCTGAGGACCCCCAGCCTCCTTGCTACGTCCCTCCTGTATCTGCTTCAGGGCTTTTGCACTTGTCTTTCCCTCTGCCTAGAATCCTCTTTCCCCAGATCGTTGCTTGCTCCTTCCCATCGTCGTCTGATCAAAAGTCATCCATCAGAGAACCCTTCCCTGCCAGACTAGTTTATAATAGATAGCTCCAAACATTTTCTCTTCCTTACACCGTTTATGTTTAATTTATGTTTATTTAAATCCCCACATTTTATATTTTTTTACTTGTTTGTTGTCTGTCTTCCCCTTTAGAATGTAAATTCATGAGCTTTGTCCAGGTTTAATGAAAAACAAAGCAAGCAACAACAAAACACTAACATATCCTCAGCACCTAGAACTTCACTTGGCATGTAGTAGTTGTTGAATGAATGAATGAATGAATGAATGAATGAATGAATGAATGAATAGATGCTGAGCTCTAGTGGTGGAGGAGCATATGCATTTGTGGGAAACGTGCCAAAAATCCAGGATCATGAATTAGAAGTTTCCGGATCTATCCCTGTTCCTGGGATGTCAAATGCTTAACTCATAAATGGGAGTTTCTTTCACCTGTTCAGTGCCCTCGTTCTGAAGCAATTGCTATTAATATTACTGACTCCTGGCTTTCCCATCAATTCTACAGCTGCCATATTTTTCCAGAGGGGGTTCCTTCCCTTCATTCTTGACAAAAGAAGACTTCTTGGCTTTCACCTGCAGTGTGACTGCCTGGGGCATCACAACTAATGGTTAGACTCCAGTTCTCACTTTCTGATTCCCAACCTTCAGTCTCACTTCTCCCTGGGGCTACGAGCAGGAGAATGCTGGCCATTGAGGGGCCCAGCCCAGAAGTCTGAGAGACTTGGCAACATAGTGTACAGTAAACCACAGTGTCAAGTCCACAATTTAATTTATAGTCAGATCTCGAAGATAGTGCAGTTGGGTTGCAGAGCTCCATAGTCAAACGAATATCACAATGAAGTAATGAAGTGAGTCACACATATTTTTGGGTTTCCCCAGGCACGTGGAAGTTGTTTACACTCTACTGTAGTCTACTAAATGTGCAATAACATTATGTCTAAAAAACAATGTACATACTTGAATTTAAAAATAATTTATTGCTTAAAAAAAACGCTAACCATCATCGGAGCCTTTTTTGAGTCATAATCTTCTTGCTCGTGGAGGGTCTTGCCCCGATGTTGGTGGCTGCTGACTGATCAGGGTGGTGGCTGCTGAAGGTTGGGGTGGCTGTGGCAATTTCTTAAAATAAAACAACACTGAAGTTTGCCACATTATGTCTTCCTCTCACGAACAATTTCTCTGTAGCATAAGATGCTTCATAGCATTTTACACACAGTATAACTTCTTTCAAAATTGGAGTCAGTCCTCTCAAACCCTGCTACTTCTCTATTAACAACATTTATGTAATATTATAAATCCTTTGTTGTCTTTTCAACACTCTTCACAGCATCTTCACCAGGAGTAGTCTCCAGAAACCACTTTCTTTGCTCATCCGTAAGAAGCAACTCCTCATCTGTTAAAGTTTTATCATGAGAGTGCAGCAATTCAGCCACATCTTCAGGCTCCACTTCTAATTCTAGTTCTCTTGCTGCTTCCATGATATCTGCAATTACTTCCTCCACTGAAGTCCTGACCCTCCAAGCCATCCATGAGGGTTGGAATCAACTTCTTCCAAACTCCTGTAAATGTTGATATTTTGACTTCTTCCCATAAATCATGATTGTGCCTAATGGCATATAGAATGCTGAATCCTTTCCAGGAGATTTTCAGTTTATTTTGTCCACATCCTTCAGAGGAATCACAATCGACGGCAGCGATAGCCTTATGAAATATATTTCTTCAATAATAAGACTTGTAGTCAAAATTAGTCCTTGATCCACTGGCTGCAGAATGGATGTTGTGTTAGCAGGCATGAAAACAGTATTAGTCTTGTTGCACCTCCATCAGAGCTCTTGCGTGACCAGGTGCTTTGTTGACGAGCAGTAATATTTTGAAAAGAATCTTTTTTTTCCCCCTGAGCAGTAGGTCTCAACAATGGACTTAAAATATTCAGTAAACCATGTTGTAAACAGATGTGCTGTCATCCCAGCTTTGTCATCCATTTATACAGCACAGACAGAGTAGATGTAGTAGCATAATTTTGTAAGGGCCCTAGGCTTTTCGGAGTGGTAAATGAACATTCGCTTCAACTTAAAGTCAATGGCTGCATTAGCCCCTAACAAAAGAGTCAGCCTGTCCTTTGAAGCTTCAAAGCCAGGCATTGACTTCTCTTCTCCAGCTACCAAAGTCCTAGTTGGCATCTTCTTCCAATTAAGGCTATTTTGTCTTTATTGAAAACCTGCTGTTCAGTGTAGCCACCTTCATTAATTATCTTAGCCAGACCTATTGGGTAACTTGCTGCAGCTTTTACATTACTTTGACCTTGCTGCTTCACCTTGTCCTTTAACGTTATGGAGATGGCTTCTTTCCATAAACCTCATGAACCAACCTCTGCTAGCTTCAAACTCTTCTTCAGCAGCTTTCTCACCTCTCAGCATCCATAGAATTGAAGAGAGTTAGGGCCTTGCTCTGGATTAGGCTATGGCCTAAATGAATGTTATGGCTAGTTTGATCTTCCATCCAGATCACTAAAACTTTCTTTATATCAGCAATAAGGCTGTTTTGCTTTCTTATTCATTCATATGTTCACTGGAGTAGCACTTTTAATTTCCTTCAAGAACTTTTCTTTTGCATTCACAACTTGGCTAACTGTTTGACACAAGAGGACAAGCTTTCTGCCTATTTCGGCTTTCAACGTGCCTTCTTCATTGAGCTTAACCATTCCTAGCTTTTAAATTATAGTAAGAGACATACGACTCTCCCTTTCACCTGAACACTTAGAGGACATTGGAGGGTTACTAATTGGCTTAATTTCAATATCGCGTGTTTCAGGGGATAGGGAAGCCTGAGGAGAGTTTGGATTTAGTTTAATAAATCTTTGAGAGAGACAGAGAACAGCCTACTGGTGGAGCATTCAGAACACACACACAACATTTAAGTTTCCCATCTTATATGAGTGAGGTTCATGGCACCCCAAAACAATGATAATAGTAACCTTAAAGATCACTAATCACGGTTCACCATAACAAATATAATAATAATGAAAAAGTCTGAAATATTCCGAATTAACAAAGTCTGACACAGAGACATGAAGTGAGCAAATGTGGCTAGAAAAATGGTGTCCCGCCAACTCGCTTATGCAGAGTTGCCACAGACCTTCAATTTGTACAAAAACACAGTATTTGTGAAGGGCAATAAAGCAAAGCACAATAAAATTAGATATGCCTGTACTCTCTCAATTTGAAATCTAATGTGAGAGTTTGAGCAATACCTGAAACACAGAGCTGGCTACAATCTTTCCCCCATATCTCTTTCTGCCTCAGTTCCGATACATACGGACGGCAGTTGCCTGCCCTGCAGCGTAGTTTGGGAGCAGGCTTTAGAGTCTGAAAGGCCTGTGTTCAAAGCCCAGTTCTGACAACACACTCTGCATTCCTCAAAAGCTGGTCTTAGGAACTAACATTTACTGAGTAGTTACCTTGGTTCTGGGTCTAGTACCATACAGGCTTTAATTCTCTGAATCCTCACAATTCTATGAGGTTGTAATTAACCGAGCTCTTACATGTTTAAGGAAATTGAGGCTTAGAGAGTTTAGGTAATTTATCTAAGAATAAATATCCAAGTGGGGATTTGAACCAGAGCCCTAGCTCATAACCATTTCACTGAATTATCAACCATCATCAGTGCCATCATTATAATTGTCATTTGTGATGCAACAGGAAGACTCCAGTCCATAAATCCAGGCTAGCCTGCCTTCCTCCTCAAGTGCCTTTATGGGACTCAGCTGCTCTACCTTTGTTTAGAGGAGCTGTGATCGGCAAGTTCCAAAACAAAAAACGGCCACAAGCCCAGGATGAGCGGGACTTCCATTCTGTAACCTTCTTCCACAGGAGGACACGGTGTGGTATCACGAACAAAGGCTTTCTCAGGGACTCCTACTTTCTTGGGAGCATGTTCTTAGGGAAAGTCGATCTAGTCTCCTGACTCCTCAGTGTTTTCAACTATTAAAGAAGGCTTTGGGCCAAAGTCTCAAAAAGATTCACAAAGAATCATGTATTCTCCTATATCCAGTGATTCTGTAATCAATATTCAACCTCTGATTTGGTTCCCATAACCTCTCTGGGCTTCATGTACAGGGCTCTGTGGGCCCATTTCCTCCATCACAGAGATCCTCACTCAGAGCTGTGACACCTCATGTTAATCAGATAATGTAGTCTGGTCACCCAGCCGCCCTCCTTAGGTAAAATGTAATTTCATCTCTTATGTTCTCATTGATCGTTCAAATACCACCACAACTACAACTACTAATGACGGCTAACACTCACCGAGCCACACATTCTTCTAATTATCTTCCATTTAATTAATAACTCTTTTCATCCTCACAACAACCCCATAAAGTAGTTACTATTATTAATCCCCAGCCGTCAACAGAGAAGGGACTGTCATCCCCAATCATCAGAGCTCTTCTCTTGTGGAAGATTCTTGGCAACCTGTGGCTGCTGGCCTTGGTTGGCATCCACCAGGGCCTTGGGAATTAGCCAGGGGGGGATGGGTGCTGCCCAGGTTTCACAAGGAGAAAAACACAGGAAGGCCTCTTCCTAGGCTCCCTGCAAGAAGAGGTTGCCCAGCTGCTGCTCGGGGCTCGTGTTGCTGGGGCACTGACAGAGGCATCAGCTGTTTCTCACCTGGCGGGCCTGCCAACTCTGGATGCTGTAGAACATGGCCATCCTCCCTCCTGCTGCACTGGAAACTTCTCTCCCTGGTGGAATGCCTTGGAGACTGAAACGGCCTTCTGTTCTGGAATTTCCGTCCACAAAAGAGGCCATTGCTTCGATTTTCCTGTCCTTCTTTTCCCCAAACACTGGGAGAGCCAGATGCCTCTGGCCCCAGCTCAGAGTAGCCATTAGGATGTGCTGCAGGTACTGATGGCAGAGGTGGTGGCCTTCAGGAAGTCAGCAGAAATGAGAAAATGCACCAGCTGGGAGCTGTTCTCAGCCTTGCTCTTTCACCAGCTCTGTCATTCTCTAACTTGGGGATACATTTTCAGGCTCAGGGGAACCAGAAGTGGCTGTGTGTTGCCATCCATCCAAAAAGCCCTGAAGAGTTTGTCTCAGGGAGCTATGCCTAATGACAACCAAGCCTTTATGTTTCGTCCCTTGAGACTTAGTACATGTTGCTGCTTTCCTATCAGGAAAGGCAACTCTCATAGTTACATTACTTTTGCAACAGGATGGGTCAGAAATTTTTCAAAAGTGATATCAATTCACCTTTAACTTTGTTCAAGGGGATTGATTTTTCTTTCTTTAAATAAAAAAAAAATGTTTTCAGTGATTTGAAAGTTTCTTCATCTCAGCAGTTTCCAAGTCCAGCTGAGAGAGTTATGCCTTGGTCATTGCGTCCACCAGCTGTAAATGTGTACCCTGCTTAATGAAGCAGGGGGTCTGCTCCTGCAAGTAGCACGATGTCAGACCAGGGGAGGGAGTCTTCCTGTTAAGTCACACCGCAGTATGGGGGGGCTGCTTTATCTTATCTCCTTAGGATCAGGGAGCAGCAGCAACTCCCAGCTCTTTAGATTTGACTCTCGCTTCTTTTGATCTTCCCTAGGCTCTTTGCTACAGGTTGATATCTACAAACACTCCAATGAACCAGGCGAAGTTCCTATCTAAAGAAATCCTTGAAAACATTTCAATATACCAAGGAATTCCTTCCTGATGCAAAAAAAAAAAAAAAAAAAAAAAAAGTCTTCATACTTTATTTGCTTTGTTAGTTTGGATTTAGTTCAATAAATCTTTGACATTTGTTATGATATAATGAAAGATCTTCAAGGATTTCCAAATAGGAAAAGGTCATTATAATACATCTTTTGCCCCCTTCCCAATAAAATTCAGCCAAGTATAATTGGATACTTTAAGTGATGCTTTTTTTCTTTCTTTTAATACAGCGTATTCCACTTTTTAATGTATCCCAGACGTTTGTAGTCTCGACAAGAACCAATCACCAATTATACAAACCTATTCAATACCTTTTTAAAAATGTTATCAATCATCTTTATATTTTAATTAATTTTGATTTTTATCAAAGCAATACATAAACATTATTGAAAACTCAAAGAGTAGTAAAAGGTTTACAAAAGAAAACAGCGGTTCTGTTTCCCAGTAGCAAACACTTTTGACTCTCTCGGCTATTTCTTCTGGAATATACCTCCATAATTTCATAATGTACTGATTCTACTTTTTCATGTACCAGTTTGAGAAACTGACTACTTAGTGTTCTGGTGGATAAAGGTTAGCTCCCTTCACCACAAACACTGATACACACAGTCTCACCCACAGGCCTGTCCTTTAAAAATATTTCTGTCCACATTTTTGGTTAAGTCATACTGTGTGTTTATATTTTATGACTATATGAATAGTATTCTCTGCTAAGCAAAGTTTCCTTTCTTCTACAACTTTTTGTTTTTCCTGGAGTTTATAGTTGTGTTTTTTTTTTTGTTGTTTTTTTTTTGCTTTTTGAGTGTGTGTGTGTGTGAGTTTTCCCCGTTTGATTAATTTTCTTACCTGCCAATCACTAGACTCTTCTCTACTGCTCTGGCAGATCTACCCCACCCCTCTACCCAAAACACACACGCACACACACACACACACACACACACACACACACACACACACACACTCTGTTCTTCACATGGTGAAACGCACCCAATAATCCACTAGATCCAAGTTTTTTCCTGGAGTCCTCATCTTCCTGCTCAAATGTAGGTGGCTGCCTTCTCGGCCAGCTCTTTAGCTGTTTCGGGATTTCTCTTCATCTCTTCATTGTACTTATGGCCTGTTTCTCGATTTCATGCCTTGCACTTTACTACCTTGTTTCTTTAGCAAGAACACATTTTCTAGAACTTTCCTAAGAAACGGGGTCTGGGAGGTAGATTTTCTGAGTTCTTCTATATCCGAAAATATGTTTCTATTACTCTCCTACTTCATCAAGATCTGACAGGATTTGGAATTTGAAGATAAAGAAATGTTTCCTCAGGATTTTTATGATGTCCTTTTGTTGTCTTCTAGACTGGCTTCTGGTGTTTTTCCTAAGAAACCCAGTTTCATTCTGATTTCAGCATCTTCTCCGTATCCCTAGGATCTGAAATTTTGTCTTAATGTATTTGGTGAGGGTTGTCTTTTATTTATCGTGTTGGGCATTCCACAAACCATTTCAATCTGGAAATTCGTGTTATACAGTTCTGGGCAAGTTTTTTATATTGTTTTGTAATAATTTGACCCTTCCCACTTTTTCTCCTTTCTTCCAAATTTTCTACATGTTGATTTTTTAATGTTATAATGGATTTCTAATTTTCTCATATTTTTGCTTGAATTTTGTTCTCTTTGTCTTTTTGTTTTCTATAGCGTTTCCTCATCTTTATTTTCAAGCTTTGAATTTTTACTTTCAGTAATCATGTTTATTTTTATTTCCAAGAGCTTTCTATTTTTTGATTGTTTCTGTTTCCAAAGCAGGAAAGCAATATATTTTTGTATCTCCCAGAGATAAGTGTGTGTGTGTGTGTGTGTGTGTGTGTGTGTTGAGGACAGGTCAGGGAGAGAAAGGACCTGGGGACCAAGCTACAACATTTTCTTTTCTTTTCTTTTTTTTTTAACAGTGCTTTATTGGGGAACAGTGTGTACTTCCAGGTCTTTTCCCAAGCTAAGTTGTTGTCCTTTGAATCTTAGTTGTGGGGGACGCAGCTCAGCTCCAGGTCCAGTTGCCGTTGTTAGCTGCAGGGGGCATAGCCCACCATCTCTTGCAGGAGTCAAACTGGCAACCTTGTGGTTGAGAGGACGCGCTCCAACCAACTGAGCCACCTGGGAGCTCAGCGGCAGCTCAGCTTAAGGTGCCGTGATCAATCTTAGTTGCAGGGGGCGCAGCCCACCATCCCTTGCGGGACTCAAGGAGTTGAACCAGCAACCTTGTGGTTGAGAGCCCACTGGCCCACGTGGGAATCGAACTGGCAGCCTTCGGCGTTAGGAGCATGGAGCTCTAACCACCTGAGCCACCAGGCCGGCCCAGGCTACTACGTTTTCTATCAATGTACCTGTTTTTAGTACAGTGCCTCTCCCCCACTTCCCAAGCGACTGCATGTCTAAATCATGTAGTACCTGGCCATATGGACACTTGGCATGGAACTTGCTCTGCTTTGCTAAATCAGCCACTATCCTTAATCCACTGCCCATTTTTCAGAAATCTGTTACCACCCGTTGCCTCATATTGCCTCTTCTTTTGTTCTCTTGGTTCTTACTGGTTTCCACCTTATAAATCCCCCTACTTGGTTTTAGTGACATTTAGAAAATGTGTAATTTTCCACGTTTAACCCGAAGTCCTCTTTCTTTCTTTACATTACCATTCCCAGACCAGCAAATGGCATACATTTCAGGTCTGTTTGTCTTAAACAAGGAAATGAAGTCATTCTAGCTTAAGAGTTGCTGTTCTTCCACAATAAAACTCCACTGTGATGGGCTTGCTGAGTTGGCAGTTAAGTCTACTCAGTAAATAACCCAAACCTTGCCGGGAAAAATTCCATTGTGTGCCTCAGCAAAAGGGCAGATCATCGCATCACGAATTTTTAGGGGTTTTGGAAGTGGTCAATACCGCAAAGGTTAATCCGCATATACCATTCTACAGGTCCAGTTCACATGCGGAGGCAGGTAAAGGAGCACAAATACATTGATACTTGTTTCTCTATATCAAATGACACAGCATTTGATGCTATGTGTGAAAAACACTGAGCCTCTGAAACACAAGTGTTTGGGGAGTTTAGGGAAGCTTGCTAAGGAGTTGGAATACACGCGTGTGCACTCACACACATGCACACATTTGTTCTAGGTCCTAATAAGTAAGGGGTAGCCCGGTCCACAGGAAGCTGTGTTTAGTGCCCACTGCTTCTGAAAGGGAGCTTACCATTAAAAGACAGGCATTTCCTATCTAACCTGGGACTGTCAGTTTTACCGCCATGGCTTGTAACTTTGCCTCTAGGCATCTTTCCTGAGTGCTGTTTACCTGGAACGTGTCCTCGCCAAATGGGACTACATTTGCTTTCTGTACTCTTCTCCCTCTGCCAAACAAGGACACAGCTACAATCAATAACAGACTGCTTCCAACTTCGAATGCAGTGCAGGCTTCCAAAACCAAGCCCCATACATAAAACTTAGAACCCTTACTTGAGGAGAAAGCCCTCATGTTTCTTAACCATCAGAGACCTCCTCTGAATCCTTCCCTGGCTTCATTCCAGGATAATAGATACACCTGGAGCCAAGGGCAAGTGGGGATGAGGGGCAGAGCCAAGGGCAAGTGGGGAGGAGGGGCAGAACCAAGGGCAAGTGGGGAGGAGGGGCAGAGCCAAGGGCAAGTGGGGAGGAGGGGCAGAGAAATGGATACAGTAGCCACCACTGTCCCTAGGATGGTTTTTAAAATCACCTTGACCACTGCTTAAAAATACTGCATTCCTGGTGTAATGAATCTTGTCTATTTATTGTAATAAATATTCTTTCCTCTTTTAAAAAGACATTGGAATAGTTATTTTTATTTGCAGTTATCAAAGTGGGAGACAACAGGCATGCTCCAGTCATGAAGTCAAGAGGAGTTTTCAACTGGATGCCAAGAACAGCGACGGAATCCCCTGGAAACCATGAGGTAGAAGAGGAAAATAGAAAGGAAGCTTGTAATCCATTCAAATGGCCAAAATCAAGTGTGTTTTATAGAATAAGCATCATAAAAAGCTTTACTGATCAGGTCTTTTTCTCTGATACAATTAGATATTTGGGTGTCATATTCATGTCTCCAATTTTGGTGAAAGAGGTCTTTTTCTATATATATAATTGTTTTAGTTGCCAGCCAGTCAAATGGGGATGATACGCCACTGCATTACCAATTCAGATCGAGTCAACAACTCCTTGACGAGGCGTCTGATTTTATATACAGAAGGCAGTACATTGAACTCTCTGTGCCTTGAACAAGCAGAGGAATCTGCTCTTTTGTTTATCAACATCAGGTCATTCTTAGGTGCAATACCAATGGCTCCATTTCAAACCATGTTTAGGAGCTCCTGAGATACCCTGGCAATTAACTCGTCAATTAGACATACAGCCTGGATGGACATCTAATTGACAATGAATACATTTCTGATACTATATCTGCTTAGGAGATTATCTACAAATTGCTTTATGCATTGGATGTCTCCAAACTGTAATATGGACATCTGTTTCTGTTGGCTGCAAAAATGCTATTTACAATGACAATTTTATCATTAACTGAAATCATGGCCTCACCCACCTTATTATCCTGTAGATTTCTAACACTCTCATAAATATCTGGTGTGTGTGTGTGTGACACTTCTGGGGTGAAGAATTTCTTAGAAAATGTGTCCTTCTATTTATTCACACAAAAGAATATAGGTGCCTTTGCTGTACATGTGTACACTTTTCCTAAATGGCTCATTTAAAATTGACCTTGGAGTAATAGAGAAGTATGCCTGTTCTCATCTGCATGCCGAGAGTGTGACAGTATGCAGCTTATTCAAGAAATTCCCTTGATGAAGTTATCATGTATTTGTTTAACAACCAAAGAGATCCCGGAGAAAGTCATCAGACAAGCCCATATGAAGGGACATTCTACAAAATACGTTATCAGTACTCCTCAAAACTGTCAGTTATCAAAAACAAGCCTGTGAAACTGTCCAAGTCTTCAAGAGCCTAAAGAGACACGATAACTAAATGAAATGTGGTATTCTGGATGGAATCCTGAGACGGAAAAAAAGATATTAGGCAAAAACCAGACATACAAAGAAGTATGGCAGCTTAAGGAATAATGATGTAACAATACTGGGTCATTAGTTGTGACAAATGTATCACACTAATATAAGATGTTAATGACAGGGCAAACTGAATGTGGGGCACACAGGAACTCTCTGCAGCTTTTCTTTACATCTAAAACTATTCTAAAATTTTTAAAAAAATTAAAGAACAAGTTTAAAAGAGATCAAGAGGGAATTTTCAAATTTGCTTCTAAGAGGGACATTCGACACTGGGTGAAAATCCGTCTAATTTAATTTCTGTGCTGTGGCTGTGAGTACAGACATGGTCTTAAATCACTTTGGACAAGTTACTTAATGTCTCTGAAGCTCTGCCTCTTATCTGTAAAATGGGAGTAATGGTGTCTACTTCACAGATGCCTCCTGAGAATCTTAAGAGACCATGTTCCAAAATACTACCGCAGGGCCTGCAAACAGAAAGTCTTCTCAGAAACAGCGACTGTTGTTACAAATAATAATAAAAGGAACTTGGATTTTCCTACTGGTGCAGCCACAGGATTCCAGGGGAAGGATCTTAAAGGACAGTGTTCAGTTTTCTTGCCAACAGAGCTTCCAGGTTACAAGACGCTGGTGGAGGGCAGAGAATACAAGGCGTGCCCTGTGTAAGTGAGGGTGGCAGGAGAGATCTCTGAAGGGACGAAAGTTGGTGAATGCAGAAGCCTCTACTAAACCAAAATGGAGGAAATGGCTTAGAAGCTGCGTATGGATTAGTCACAGATTGTTACCTGACTTAAATTCACTGACACATTTTAATAGCAGATCGGGGTGGTTGAAGCAGAGAGCAGTGAGAAGTGGGTAAATAAAGCTGCCCTCATCGGTTCTTCTTCAAGCACGTCCTTCTCTGCAATGGTTTTCTTACCAAGGCATGGCCAAGTATATGCTCGTCACTACAATGGGTCATTGATTTTCACATTTGGTTTGATGCGTGCCTGGTGGTTTGTGATTTGAAAATCTATTCTGCTCAGAAGGAAGCTACAAATGATGGTCAAACATAACAGATCTTGAACTTTACCTAGGAAACGACAGCCTCTGAACTTGATGACCTGATGGTCAAGGGCATGTTGTTTCTGTTTCCAAAGCTTCAAGAAATATTAACTCTTTTAAAGGAAGAGTAGATGTATTCCCCCATCTCTCTAATCAATTGACAAACACAAGTTCTCCCTGAAAACCTTTTGTCTACCTCGTCTGAAAGTCGTAAGTATCTATTACAAGATGATGACACATTTGGGTAGTAGCTTACATTTGGCTTATTGCACACCTGAATAGTCTGCTCTGTCAAGAACATATGTACATCAGTTGCTAGAATCAATATTTCAAAGAGGAGGTCAAAGCCTGGGGGTATCTAACAATCTACTTCCCCTCATTTTTTTATTGTTCAATGGTAGAGAGGCTTAGCAATTGGCCACTTCAAGACAATGTTGTCATCTGGGCTCACAAAACCTAGTCTTCAATACTGTACATTTATTCATTTTTAGTTCAATTCATCCTAGTAAAGGCATGACAAAAATATAAGTGACCTTTACAAATAGGCTAGGAAGAAACGACCATGTTTCCACGCTGAGGAAAACAATATTAAAAATCCACAGAAAGTGTTTCAAAGCAGTACTATTCCTTTCGAGTACATTAAAGGGCAGACAATTCTATAAGAACACAAGCACAGTAGTGACAAAAGATGGAGTCACCTTATCAGTTAGAATGAGGAAGATGGCTTCATAAGTGAGAACCCATTTTTAACAATCATCTGTTGGAGTAAAAACCACCACCTCATACAAAGACCCCCAAGCTGCAACCAGTGTCCAATTATTTCAAGTCATCATCCATTCGAAAAATCCATTACAGTGTAAGAGTCTTTGATACTCATTGGGTGTTTTATCAAAGACCATGAAGGGAAAAGAGGAACTGATTTGCAGAAGGGAGATTTTGAAACATGTTTTAGAAACATACCTATCATAGGAGGTGAAATCTACCTTGTGGGATTTCTGCTTAAAAGGGACGACTCTCTCTTTCCCTTAAACTCCCTCCAGGTCATTTTCTCCCCTTGCTATGGGAAAAGAATTGGATGGGGAGAAAGAAGTGTTAACTGCTAGGTTACCCTTAGTAAGTCCCAGCTTCTCTGTAGTTCTCTATAGCCTGGGCACCATGGCAACATTCCCTATTTCTTTGTACCTCAGTCTGTTCATCCTCAAGATGGGCATCGTAAAGAGTATGTAACCAATGGGTTTTGGTAAGGATTACATACCTTAATGTATGCAAAAGCCATTCAATAAGCATTTACTATCATTATTATTATCATTATTGCTCAGCTGGAGAAGATAATTAGGTTGCCCCATACAGCTCTAGCCTTAAGATGAAGCTAGAAATAAAAAGTGTCGTTTAGATAGTGAGATACTGGGGACCAGGGAAGCTTTCCTCCAAAATC
The DNA here is from genome assembly GCF_964194185.1 of Rhinolophus hipposideros. NCBI lineage: Eukaryota > Metazoa > Chordata > Mammalia > Chiroptera > Rhinolophidae > Rhinolophus > Rhinolophus hipposideros. The sequence continues at coordinate 17,005,878 of NC_138059.1, read as the reverse complement.
TCTGCTTTGCTGGATGGCAGCAGGAGTCATCCAAGCCTTGCCTGGCTAGATAGCATTCCTCAATCCCCCAAACAATGCAACTGACTCAAGAATACACTCACCAGGTAATTCACTCCAGTGAGGTGCCAACCAGAAACAACTTCACCTGTCTTGCCCACTGCTGTGTCTTATACCACTTGTTTGAGGAATGTTAAATGAATCTTAGGACTTAAGAAGAAACACTCCCTTTCTACTGGGGTTGCCAAATGGATGAAATATAAACCCTGAACCACTAATGCCCATTTTACAACCATGAAGGGATACCCTACCTGAGAATGAAGCCAGAGCAGAGGACAAGAGAGCTGAGAGAAAATAGATAATTCCCTGAAGACATTTTAGCCCCCGGATACAGGTGCCTGAAGGAAACCTCCTCTTGTATTTTTTAGTTACACGTGACAATAAAATAAATCTCTTTCTCTCACTCTTGTTGCTATTACTGTTCTTTTAAATCTGGTTGAGTCGAGTTTCTGGAATTTGCAATTCAGAGTCCTGAGTTTTACTTTCTCTGTGTTTGGGTCCACTCAAACAGCGTGAATTAGATTAAATGGAAAAGCAGAGCAGAGTTCACTCTCCGAGGGAAGGTAAGATAGGATGGAGAAGAGACAGGTGAGGGTCTTCTGAGCAGTGTTTCAGATGGAGTTGTGAGACTCCACAAGAGAGGGAAAGCTCTCTCCCTACAGTTTCCATCACAGAGTCCTTGTGGCCAGGATACTTTTCCAGTCCTACTCCCAGTTTTTACAGAGAAAGAAGGACCCACAACAGCCTTGCCCAACTTCATCTCGCCAAACAGTCTTTGCACCACACAATTTCCATTCCAACCCCTGCAACTTGATATATTTAAGAGCACACAGCTCTGTTTCAAAATAACACCTTTTTGAAAAACTTTTTTGTCTTTTCAAACAAAGGTTCTCCTTTTGAACTGGCCTTACTCACTTCCACTTCAGTCGGGAGTGGAGGGGAGGAGGTTGGCAGCTCTCAGTTGAAATGGCTAAAGCTAAGGACAACCTCTTGTATGCATTTTAATTCCTGTTCTGCAGAGTACCAGGAAGCAAGCAAGAGCCTCCTTTAATCAATTCCTGCAGTGGCCAAGCCCGACGTATTCCATCTTCTGATTGGGTCCTCAGGGCTGAATTTGCAAAGAATGCATCTTAAGCCATTAAGCCAATAGATGAGCCTGTTTTCAAAAGGACCGTTTAAGTAGTTTGTTGAGTTACTTATAAGGAACACTGGTTTAGGAACATAGGAGCTGCAGATCAGGGCTCCTCTCCCCTTATACTGAGTTGTCAGGACACTACCGGCAGCCAGATCAGTTGTTCTGACCACTTGCAGCTGGAAGCACACACAAAAATGAGGCCCATATGGCATCTGTCTCAATAGCAATGTATCTAAGCAGACGTTGAAGTTGCACATCCTAGAGCTGTCATCTCGTGGAATTTCAATGCCAAGTCAGTGGTAGTTAAATAATTTCTGCAAGAAAGATGAGAATTAGAAGGTTCAATTCCATCCTGATAATGTAAAAAATGTGCAAATGTCTTCTCTTCCTCATGACTTGACATTTCTTATAATCAACTCTATGTTCATTATGATTTAATTAACAAATTGAAACGGATGTCCTGTCTTCTCTCGCGCATTCTGAGGAAAGCCAGGATCTCTTCACTCAGCTTTCTCTTGGCTCACTTCCCAAATCGGCCTCCTCAGGGTCTCAGGTGCCTATGAGTTTTCACTCGTGGACGCATCCCCATGCAAGAGTTGTGTTTAAGGCTCATGCATCTCACACAGAAATCATCTACATTTATACTTCTCACCGGTATTCTCGAAAAATGTTCTACAGAAAACGAATCTTGCAGATGCTCTTGAAAAAAAAAAAAGGGAGTGGGGATTCCATGGTTCAATAACTTTGGGAAACATTACATGCTCTGTCCTCAGCCCTTCAAGATTTACAATGCTTGGCACAGACTGCTAATGGCTCCGAGAAGTCTTGCAGAAAAACAACCAAACCAAAACCAAAACAAAAAAACAAACAAAAAAAACCCTGTTTAACTGAATTTCAACAGGTATTTAAAAAATCAATTTTATCAATAGATACTTGTCTTCATGGTTCTCTGTGAAGAGTCCACAAAGATAATGGTCTGGAGACTCAGGTTTGGATCTAGCTTTTGAGACTGATGGTAAAGTTTTCTTTAAACCCAGAGCTGAGGAAAAACAATTTAAGAGTCTATTCTTGGTAGGTCAGTATTGATGCTTAAGATAAGACTACATTGGTTTAATGAAGCCCCTGGGCTTTATTCAGAGGTGTTTCAGGATTGAACATGGCTGCTCATCACGGTTTCCTGGTCTCAAGTACAAAATCTTTGGTAAGATAGTTTTAAATGCATACGTTGATTGACTAGACAATACGGTTTTGAAAAGTAGTGCTGGCCAAGCAAGTCGTAACGGAGTTCGTGAAAGTTCTTATCGTTGATTTTATATTTTGTCTAAACAAGATCTGTGGTGAAATTCTATAGAAGCCTAAGACGAACTGGGCTCCCCACCTTCCAGCTCAACCAGCACCCCCATCTGTGTCCTCCAGACCCACCAGTCTGTGGTTTGGGTTGAGAGAGAAGGACGCAACAGGCTAAAGATGGGAAGGCAGGAATAAGAAGGCACTGGAGGAGCGGTGGGACCGACTCAGGAGTAGGTACATGGAATTAAAGTGATAGGTCACTAAATTAACTAATTGATTGATTAACTAATTAAACATGTCAAGCAATACTGCAGAGGGGAAAGAGTAACATCTGGCTTTCTACAGTATTTTTGATTTTCATAAGTGTCATATGTGAGGTCTGACAATTAAGTTTGGGAACTCATCCTAGAAAAAGTGCTGCATACCTCATTGCTGAATATCACTACGGTCACCTTCGAAGTACTCCCCTTGGGAAGCTATGCACTGATGCCAGTGCCTAATCCACCCTTCAAAGCAATTTTGGAACTCTTTTTCTGGAATGGCCATCAGAGCTATCATCATATTACCCTTGATGTCCTGAATGTCATCCAAATGTCTTCCTTTCAATATTTCCTGTATTTTTGGGCAAAGAAACAAATCATTGGGGGCCAGATCAGGTGAGCAGGGAGGGTGTTCCAATACAGCTATTTGTTTCCTGGCTAAAAACTCCCTCACAGACAGTGCCGTGTGAGCTGGGGCATTGTCGTGATGCAAGAGCCATGAATTGATGGCAAAAAGTTCAGGTCGTCTAACTTTTTCACGCAGCCTTTTGAGCACTTCCAAATAGTAAACCTAGTTAACTGTTTGTCCAGTTGGTACAAATTTGTAATGAATAATCCCTCCGATATCAAAAAAACGTTAGCAACATCGCTGCAACAAGTTTGGGAACTTAATTGTCCAACCTCGTATATCATTATTTATTTTATTTTAAAATATCTTTTAGTTTTAAAAGATGCCTGTGCCAGTCGGGTGTGGATGGTAGTGTCCTCATTTGGTCCCTGAGGTTACAAAGTTTACTATTCACTGAGTCAATTGCCCAGGATTACAGAGGCAGCCACCAGGGACGTGAGCTTCCCGAGTCTTTCTGCTAGCCCAGTATACTAAATTCTGTTGTCACGTGCAAAATAAAACTATACATGGAATTTTTAAAGTGCGTTCTTATTTACTGGTATGTGAAATATCATCAGATGTGTGTCTGTGTTAAATATGTCCTCCCTTTCTCCTGTTTGTCATTCCACACCTCAATCTGTTACACAGTTACGTATTTCTGAAAGAAGTAAGAGCTTAATGTCTGTAAAGTACCTTAAATGTCTAAGGGCATTTTATACAACAGCAAAAAACACCACATAAAACAGAGAAAATTCAATCTACTTCTTGTTTTGTCTACAAATGTCAAACAACCAAACACCTCGTTTGATTGATTTTCTAAACGGTGCTGAGTAGATTGGTGGTTTTTTGTAACCAACACGCCATTTAATCCTTCTCTTTCTTAAATGTAACTTCGTGTTCAGTATCAAACTCTATTTTCATGCATTTTAAGGATACCTGTGTAAGGGAATATTGCCCATTCTGACATATGTCACTCCATTGTGTCTGTCTCTGTTTGTTACGGTGTTTTCCTGAAAATAAGACCTAGCCGGACCATCAGCTTGAATGTGTCTGTTGGAGCAAAAATTAATGTAAGACTCGGTCTTATTTTAACATAAGGCCGAGTATAATATAATATAATATAATATAATATAATATAATATAATATAATAATATAATACTGGGCCTTATATTAATTTTTGCTCCAAAAGACACATTAGAGCTGATGGTCCAGCTAGGTCTTATTTTCTGGGAAACACGGTAGATAGGTGTTTTGAGAGTGTCCACATGACATGTGGAAAAGACACAGGTCAAACAGAAGTGGCCTCTGCCTTAAGAACTACAGAAGAGACACGGTCCTTGTGTGTAGCCATCATGAACAATAGATGTCAGGGTCTTCAGAGGGCTTCATGGACATGTAGCATTTGACTTGAGCCTAGAAGTAGCGAAAGGATTTGAACAGGCTGAGAGGGAGGGAGCCGTGTAAGCAAAATCAAACAGGTGGCAACATTGTGGTCTGTTTGGCTAAAGGTCAGGGTGTGATGGCTGAGGGCAGGTGCTGAGTTGGGAAATTTAGGTTGGCGCCACCTTGAGTTGCCCTGAATGCTTGGCTACGGAGGCTGAACCTCAATGAGGTGCACCTGGAGGGCTTTGATTTCTCACAGCTCTCTCAGAGAGAGACAGAGGAGAGTGGCTCAGAGCACAGCCTCAAACCCCAGGGCCACTGCTTTCTGGGCTGCTTACTGAACGTCTCTAAGTTTAAGTTGCCTTACCTGAAAAATGAAGAAAACAATAGCTCCTTTCTCCTAAGGCTGATGGGGGAGTTAGATGAGTTTATTCATTTATGCACAAGTATTTATTGAGCACCTACTACATACCAGACACTCTTCCAAGTGCTGGTGCTACAGCCATGACCCCAAAAATGACAAACTTCATCCCTCAGGGGTCTTATATTCATTCGGGGAAACAACCTATAGATCATGTTACACGCTATGAAGAAAAAAATAAATCAGGAAAGGAAAAATTTAAAGTCAGGTTGGTAGACTGGCCAGAGAAGACCTCACTGAGAAGGTGACTTTTGAGTAAAAAACAGAAGAAAGTGGGTAGGTAATTAGAGATATTGGTTGTCAAACATTCTAGGCATAAATGCAAAGGTCCTGAGGTATATGCAAAGCACATGCAAAGGTCCTGAGGCAGAAGTGGCGTTTGAGGAAAAGTGGGGAGGTCCAGTGTGGCTGCAACAGAGGAGTAAGAGATGAGTTCATGCATGTGAGTGAGGTGAGGGAGAGGTCAGGAGGGGAGGGGTACCGTAGGGCACTTGAAATTCATCATAAGGACTTTGGCTTTTATTTTGAGTGATAGGGGAAGCTACTGAAGTGTTTCCAAAAGGGGTGACGTGACCTCATGTTTTAACAGGATCCTTCAGGCTGCTGGATAATGCATATAAAGGGCTTGGGATACGTATGGCCTAAATAAATGTTAGCTATTATTCTTCTTTTTCTTAAGATTGACAATATAGGGTCTGGGGGATACCAGGCTCTGCATAATGCCTTTTCCCAGTCCTGTTTTACGAGAAGAACTTGCATGACTCTGACAAATGGGCTGCCCACCTCGATAACAGCATCAGACAGACCCTGGCTGCTGGGTATGCCTTCCTCGCTGATAGCAGCTTCTGGATTTGCAGGGTGAGGTGATCACACATATAAATACCAAGCTATTGTCAAGCTGCCATGTGGAGACCCAGTTAAAGTGTGTAGGCAGGAATTGGCCAGGAAAACACTTTTCTAGAAGTGCCAGAATCTTGTGCATGTTGCACTGGGTTCCCAAGCCAGCTGAAAACTGCCTACCATGAGCAAGCCACCCCACAACCCTGAAAGCCCCAGAGTTAC